>NC_052053.1:127637341-128908174 GCF_903992535.2 Arvicola amphibius
CAGGTAAAGGAGGGAATAGTTCTGAAATCACAGATGTTTATGGTAGCATTCTAGTTTAGTGATGGTGAGGACAGCAGGAAGATTCTCTGGAGTATTTTCTTAGTTTGAAATCAAATAACGATATGAATTTAATAGAAAATATGTTTCTAGATGTTTTCTGGGAATAAGTATATAAGTATGCTAGGCATGGTGGTACACACCTTTAATCCTAGCATTTAGGAGGCAGAAGCAGGTGGATCTCCATGAATTCAAAGTAACCTGGTCTACAGAGGGAGTTCTAGGAAAGCCAAGGCTACAATAGAGGCCTTGTTTTAAAGAAACAAAATCCAAGTAAGAACAAAACAGCAACAACAACAAAGACACAAGTGCAATTGTACACTCGGAAGCTCATTTTCTGTTCTAGATCCTCCCTATTTTCACGCTGCACTATTTCATTCTTATTCTTCAAGTCTGTATCTATGAGTCCCCTCCCCCACATCGTTCCATTTTCATGTGTATGTGGTATGCATCTGTACATATGTAGTGTGTGAAGGTGCCTGTGTATGTGGGTGGGTGTGCACCTGGAAAATTATCTTGCCTCTCATTTAATGAGGCAGGGACTCTCAGTCAAATCCACGGCTCATTGATATGGCTAGTCTCATCAGCCACCTTGACCCAGGAATCCTGTCTCAGAGGCTGGAATTATGGCGGTGTGTGTGTGTGTGTGTGTGCGCGCGCGCGCGTTTGTGCCACACTCACTTATGAGTGTGTATGTATGGCCCTAATTGAAAACAAAACATATGTGATATTCCAATAGGTCAATGGGCTTCAGTTCCTCTGTATTTAAATATGAAAAGTTATGAGTGTTATCCATAAGGTGTTGCTTTTGAAATGAGCCCGAGGCAAGCTTGTGTCTATACACACGTTTCTCTGATAGTCGTTTCTGCCTCAGTGGGTTTCAGCTAAAACACTGTCTCCACAAGAAGAAATTATAACACTTTCCCATAATCTGTAGCCCAAAAGAAATTGGCTAAAAATGGCATAATTTGCCATTATAAAAATACATATCTAATGATCCTTATTTGCAGTCTTGAGATGATACATTCAGCAGCTATCTTGACCTACATTTGGAATTGAATGTGGAAGTGCTTTGTAAATAGGGCTGTCAACACTTAAGGATTCCTTACTAGCGCCGGGCAGAGCATCTGCCATGAACACCTGCTCAGGAAACATTTTTGTTAGTGTGCTTAACAAGGAAGTCTTTCAAGACAGGGGGTCACCGCCCCACCAAAAACAACGGTTCTAAACCTGCTTGCGCAGCAGAATAGACTGAAGACATTACATGCAAACAAGTTCCCTGGATCTCCGTGACTCAGAGACCTCAGATATAAAGTCTACTTGAACCCCCACATCCTATCCTGAAATGTCCCGTCTCTACCAACTGCCACCATTCTGATGGAAGTTTTGGCTTTGTATAGGGTAATGGCTTCTAAACCTGGTGGCCAGATGACCTGTGGAACCTGAGAATGAGTTAGAGAGTTGTTAAAAATAATTTACAGAATTCAGATGTGCAACTGGATGTGAGACAGCTACACACTGGCCTGCTTGCTTCCTGATTATTCTCCTTCTAGTTAACCTTCCCAGAATGACACTCAAAACAAACATCTTCACGTACTTCAGAAAGCCCTGAATGAATAACGTGACACTTGACCCTAGAATAAATATGATTCTCTCTCAGTAGTGAATTTTCAGAAAAGACCTATAACTCTCCATTTTTGTGTTTGTATAGAGGAAACCATCTATTTATGTGTGTTCATACATGGAACACAGCAAGGCTTTGCTAAGTGAAGCTGAGTATTACTCTTTTAGACATCTTCTGCTTTGCATGGGTACATTCATTCAATTTTTATAGTTCAAAAGATATTTCATAATTTGTATCATAATAGGAGTTAATAAAATCCTCCACCTTTAAGATTTTTTTAAAAAAGTATTGAGGAACTGGAATATGTGATCTGAACATATTAACCTATTTAGCTCTTCAGTTCCAAGAAGGAGGTAAAGGCATCTCCATGTTGTATTAAGTCAGTGGTTCTCAGCCTGTGGACTGAGACCCCTTTGGGGTTTCACAGAGATTGCCTAAAACCATCAGAAAACACACAAATATTTGTATTAGAATTCATAACAGTAGCAAAATTACAGTAATGAAGTAGCAATGATATAATTTTGTAGTTGGGGTGGTCACTAGAACATGAATAACTGTATTTAAGAGTTGCGGTGTTAGGAAGGTTAAGAACCACTGAACTAAGTAAACTGAGAGTCAGAAATGCTAAGATTTACCCATCAATTTCAGGCCTTATATCTTGGATCTGCAATTTAAATCTGAGCTTGTTTTATTTTGGATGTTATTGAGAACATGGCTTGCTTTCTTCCTTGGCTTTCTTTTCTGTGTTTTCCTTAGTGGGAGACATGAAAGACCTCAGAGCTAGAAAACTAATATGTGTTTCTCTATTTAAAACAAAAAACCCCAAAACCCAACAATAACCCAACAAATCATAAAACTGTCATAGGCACAGACAGTAAGACAGATGCATGCTGGGAGAAGTTCTTTTTGCCAGCTTGAGGGCAGCCACAGTGGCAGTGCAATGGAAACCAGGCACACCTGCACTATTTCCAGTATTGCATGGCCAACATGGAGAGAAACCCTGGTGTCAGTGCAAAGGCTATTGTCAGAGCACAAGTAAATCAGAATATACATACATATCTATTTCTATATCTATAATCTATCATCTATCTACATTATATATCACATCTACTAGACCCATGATATGCATCCTTAGTGCATGTGTCAGTACATCTTTTTGGTGCTAATAGAACCTGCTTTATTTCATAATTAAAGTGAGAAAAAATTTTAAGCCTGGAAATTCCTTATATTTCCTACCAGGGGCTTAGAAATGTAGACAGGTATGATTTTGCCATTGAAAGATATTTCCGTAGTCTTCCTTCATAAATCACTGGAATCCCAATGAAACTTTAAAATTATATTTATTATTTTAGGAGGTGCAGCATGCCACAGTGATGCATGTATGGAGGTCAGATGACAGCTTGTGGGAGTTGGTGCTCTCCTTCCACTCAGTGGGCTCTAGAGATCAAGCTAAGGCTGTCAGGCTTGGCAGCAAGTGCCGTTAATCACAGAATTGTTTCACTTGTCTACTGCTGAAACCTGTGATGTGGTCTGTAATCAACCCTTGTAGGACAGAGACCATATCTTGATTTATTATGGGTTTTCTAACATCAAACACAAGGCATCATATAGCGGGAGCTTCTCTATCATGTGGTCAGCTTTCGGGCAGTTCCATCAAGCCTTGAGCTACTTCCATGTCGTACACTGTGCTGCCAGTCGGTATACAGGATCTCACAGCACTCCACACAACCTGTGTGGGCAGGACAAAGGCTTCTCCAGACCTTCCATTCTGATTGGTGCATGTGATATTCATGTGTGTGCAGGTATGCGTGCATGTATATGTGGAGGCCAAAGATCAATGTTAGATAACTTGCCTCAGGCACTGGCTTCCTGCTTCATTTTTGAGTTCCCTTGGCCTTACACTCACCGCGTAGAACAGGCTGGCAGGCCAGGGATCTCCAGGTCTCACCAGCACAGCCCTGGGAATACACATGCATGCCACCACAGCTAGCCCGTTTCTTTTCTTTTCCCACCTGGACTCTGGGGATCAAACTCTGGTTCTTGTGTCTTCATGAGCTTTCTCCGTGAGACTAATTGTGAAGTTTTAAGTTGCCCGAATAAGTATTTGTCAGTGATAAGTAAATCCTTACCTGTACCGCAAGGGTGAAGACAGTAGATTTGCCAAGAACTCTGGAGCTGTGTTTATGTTCAGATTGATCTTGAGCATGAAAGACAGAAGCAGAATTAAGACCGTCAGGGAAGTACAACTTTGGGGAGCCATATGTAATGTGTGGGCTGTGACAGCACTAGTTCGTGTGTTGTGGGGGGAACTCGTGAGCCATAACATACTGCTTCATTTTCTTCGCGGCTGGTCACCCACTACCAGTTAGCCACAAATGTGGGACCTGCTCGGTAGCTTTTCCTAAATAGCACAAGTCTGACATGGCCACTGGGACTGCAGGAAAAAAGTGCAGATTTGGCAAGGGTCCAGATGGTGGTAGGCCTCTGCAGCGGAACATGGGACAGCAGGGCCCACAGCAGGAGTCTGGTAAACAAGATGATGATGAGAAGTGGCTGAGCACTGGCGAAATCAATGCTCTTCTGTTTCTTATGTGGCTCTTATGTAGAAGATGACATAATGATTTCCACTCTGAATGGAATTAGGAGAATGTATTTACATTGGAGTTAAAAGAGATCTGGAAGGAGCATAAAGAACTCCATTGAGGGGTTGTTAGTCAGTGGCGAGACTTCTCAACTGCAAGTGTTATTCTTGACAAAGGAGGAAGAGGATGGATACTGTTTCCAGTTAGGTAGAAATTCACAAGCCCCCTGGAGCCCATTGCTTGCTGTTCCTGCCACGTTGTGCTGGGTGTTTCAGGTAGGGGAAACACACTCCCTTTCCCTTTGCATCTTTTTTTTTTTTTTTTTTTTTTGGTTTTTTTTCGAGACAGGGTTTCCCTGTAGTTTCTAGAGCCTGTCCTGGAACTAGCTCTTGTAGACCAGGCTGGCCCCCTTTGCATCTTTGTAGACATACACTAGGAAGAGCTTGTTGTGAATGTCTCTGTACTTCGGAGCTTAAACTGCAGACTGAGCAACACTGCACCTGTGAACACTCCCTCCTCATTCCTACCAGCCCAACAGTATTGTCAGTTCCAACTTGCCTTTTCTTTTTCTTCAGAGAACTCCCTGCGTGGCCTCCTCGGTTTCTCTACAATGAGTGCCAAATCTGCCATCAGCAAGGAAATTTTCGCACCTCTCGATGAAAGAATGCTGGGCGCTGTCCAAGTCAAGAGGAGGACAAAGAAAAAGATTCCTTTCCTGGCGACTGGCGGTCAAGGAGAATACTTAACTTATATCTGCCTGTCAGGTAATGAAAACTAAATATTAACATCAAAGCAACTTTTGTTTTAAAATGCTTCATCGAAGGCATTTGGTAGAGTCATGCTCATTTGGTAACATGGTCCTTTCCACTCTTTTCTCCTGTCTCCCATCCTTGTTCCCTTGTGCCTTCTCCTCTGTTGTTGAGATTTCTGTGTACTGAAAAGATCGTGAAGTTCAGTCTTTCAGTCCCTGAAGAGTTTGTGCAGAGCTTGGCAGGCACTTTCTGATTCATTCCTTCCTTCAGCGGGAGTGGTCTGTCCTTTGGGAGTTTGTTTTAGAATCCTTCTTTTGGTTAATTGTTACCACTAGCAGACTGAGCTTCACTTTTTTTCCTAGACCACTGCCAACAATTAGTAACAGTTTTCCTTGAGACAAATATTGCTGCTTTAAGGAGCAGGAGAAAGAAGATTTCCTTTACAAATCCTTGCTTTGCCTGACAACCCCAGACATGTGAAAAATAACCATCTGTTTTTATAAGCTTAGAATTTGGTTGGATTATTATTTTCTCTTCCGGCTCGTGATGAGAGGAGATCCGTGGGACTTACAGTGGATGCGCACCAAGTTTTTCTGTGATAAAGTTGAGATAAATTTTCCATGAGCTTCCGAGTGATCCTAAAGCGAAGCACTGAGGGCATTTGTAATATTTCCCATGATATTTCTTATGATAGGAATGGATAAACTAAACCTACCACAATTCATTTCATCTTTTCTAAGATCTTTTTGAGTTGTGGTTCGGGAATACAACTTTAATTTTAAAACCTATTTTTAGCTTTTAAGCAAAACTCAGCATCTGGTAAGTTAATCATAATTAATTTTAAGGAATAAATGACTTTTCATTAGATAGATAAGAATTTATCAGACTTAGATTAGAATAAAATGAGAACATAGCATTTTGATAAGCATGCCTTTATAATTGTTAGAAGAAAACTTTTATTCATTCAGAGGGTGTGGGAATCAACCTGGAAACACTATTCTCTCCTTCCTAAACAAGGATTAGGTTGACCAAATTTGGGTATGGTTTAGAAAATATTTGTGTTTCATTAGTATAACTAAGCAATGCCCAAATGGGAGCTAAATTAAGAAACAGTGATTTAAGTTTTTTAAAAAGGAAAAATCAGCCAGGCTTTGGTGGCACACTCCTTTACTCCTTTAATCAAGGCCAGCCTGCTGTACAAAGGGAGTTCCAGGACAACCAGAGCTACAGAGAGAAACCCTGTTTCAGAAAAAGAAAAGAGAAAAAAATTCTTTCTTTTCTTTGTTTTGTGTGTGTGTGTGAGGGGGGGGGGGCTGTTTTCTGTATGACTTGTGTACAATGGTAGCGTGTGTATGTGTGGTTTGTGTGTGTGGGGGGGGTTTCCCTGCCTATATGTCTTCTGACGTGTGTGCAGTGGTAGTGGTGATGAGAGGCCATCAGATCTTCTGGAACTGGGGATACAGACCTCTGTGAACCACCCTGTGGGTGCTGGAATTGAATATGAGGTTCCGGAAAAGAAGACAGTGCTCTGAATCATGAAGTCTTCTCTCCGGCCAAAAGGAACTTTCTCCAAACCAGCCTAGGATTTTGTTAGTAAGATCAAGGTGTTAAAAGTACTTTCATATTTTAAATTTTGGACCCTAGAGGTTTTTTTGTTTTGTTTTGTTTATGAATAGCAACAATGGATGAAGCGCATACCAAAATCTTGTTTTGTATTTGGCTGAGCACAGACACATAATATTCTAATATTTAAAGCTTGTTTCTCTTCACTGCTCTGAGACTTCTTACAGGCATGTATTTGAATGAACAGTGCACAGTCCAGAAGGCAAGTCGGGTTTTGCCAGGTATATACCTATAACTGAAGGTTAACAATTTTCTTTGTCTTTTAGACTTAAGATTTTTGTCTGCCTGATTCTAATCATAAAGTCTCTGAGAGTGGTAATGGGGTTCTAACAGGCTCATCTCAGGGAAGCAGTGTAACCATCCCTCACAGCTGGAGGTAATGACCTGGGACTCTCAGCCGCATTCCTGTTACAATTACCAAGTCCTTCAGGACTTGGAAGTGTAAAATGACAAGAATTGTTTCTTCCTTGCATTCTAACAGAGGGGAATCCCTTGTTCTGAAAGTCTTCATCCTTATCATTTCTTTTTTAAATTGTGAGAAGCTACATAAAGTGGAGCTGACATTTTGGCAGACAATAGAACGGAAACCAGGGCAGTAAAGGGCCAGGTGGCTTTGACATGCACATTTGTTACACTGTGCGTTTTTCTTAAAGAACAGAGTAATAGCCGCCTTCATTTTCTGATTTATGTACAACTTGGAGGCGTTTCAGTTCTGATAAAGTAATGCTTTAACTAACAAGTTAATCAATATGTTTTATCTTTTATATGCTGAGTGTCCTAGGGGCTAAGGATACAGTTATAAGAAAAAATTATGCAGGTTAGGTGGGCTCCTGTGGACATTAATTTCTTTAAAAAAAAAACCCACATAATTATAAACTATGAAGAAGGCAAAAAGGAAAAATACAAATATGCATGTCTTGGGGAATTAGTCCTGTGTGGTAGATTGGGCTTCCATGTTTTGAATTGCGTTGTGGGTGGGCAGCAGTCAGGCAGAGCAATGGTGGTCTCATTGGCATGCGAGTGGTCCCTGGTTTCTCCCATTTCCTCTGAGTTACTAGGAACAGCTCTTTGTAGCTGACCACCGGTAGGAGGTTTTGAAGTAAAAGTTCCTTCTTGCTATTAGTGTAAATTACTATGCATTCTGGTAGGCCAACCCAGATTATAGCATGGTTGATGAAAAACACATATTCATTTATCAGAGGTGAATTTTGTATAAATTAGGGAAAGGTCTACAAATAATTTTTTTACCTTCCTTTCAGTACCATGGAGCATTATATCAGAGGTTAAAAAAAGAAGCTTAAAAAATCTGCACCTAGGCACCGATATATTAATATATTTTAGCTATATATATATATATATCTGTTTATTCAGTTTTTTCTTTGTCATGAATAATTTATAATCTGAGAACCAGAGGTATGTGACCATAAAGATATCTATGTATCTATCTATGTATCTATCTATGTATCTATCTATCCATCCATCCATCCATCCATCTATCTACCTATCTATCTATCTATCATCTATCTATCTATCGTCTATCTATCTATCTATCTATCTATCTATCTATCTATCTATCTATCTTTGTATCTATCTAAACTTTCCTGGATTATTAAGATATTATTTTGGAAGTGAAAAGATACTCAATCCAACTTATTCACAGTGAGATTACTGATTTTGATAGTTTCTTCATGGTCACACAGGTCTAATTTTTTTGAGCTGGTCCGTATCCTTAATCCCAGTACTTAATCCCAGACAATCACAATACCATGTATATAGTCATGCCCTCAGGAAAGCTCTCACAAACTATTGCAAAAAACCACTGACTTGTTTTTGCTCATGACAACCCATTATCATGTTTTTGTGCTTTAAGGAATTATGAGCTCTATGAGCCAAAACCTTTTTGTCTTTAATTACACATACGCTTTACGCATGGTACTTCCTGTGAAAACATCAGTAAATCTAAAAAGAGTAGTATGATGGTGAGTTGAAGAGCATACTTCGAGCAACAGACATTTTCCCAGCATGCAAGACACCTTTTACACAGCAAATTGGGCAGAATTTTTTCACCACCAAGTCTCACAATATTTAAAAATTTAATTTATTTTCATTTAATTTTTTTACACTCTTACTGTGTTGCCCATAGATGGCCTCAAACTCATGCCTTCAAGTGATTCTCCTGCCTCAGCTTCCCAAGATGTTGGATCTATAGCTCCTGGCTTTGTGCCTAGCTTAATGTTTTATAATTCTTGCTTTCATGTATACCTGCCCAGCTGTTCAAGTCTCTCTGTGAATCAATTTATACTGTTTTTCTTACTGATTTTTCAAATTAAATTCCAACATAGCCACAAATATACTTCCCCCAGAACACAACAGCATACACATCATTAACCAGAGTTCAGTATTTACTTACATTTTCTTTTTGTAGCATCCTTCTAGGTAAACTCTGGAATGGTATACAAATGCTTCCATTCTAAGATAGCTCTATAATTGGCATTTCGAACACATCAGTTCCCATTTTTTTCCTCTCAGTAATGATACAATGAAAAAGACCTGCAATAAAAATGAAAAAGACCACTAATGCCGAGTGGTGGCGAGCATGTCAAGGTGTGTGAGCTCTAACAACCAGGAAATCTGAGAGCAATGTAACTACGTTGGCTGGAAATTTGGCAATGTTTAGTGAAGTCAGATATATATCCCTATGCTAGCCATTTACATACAAGAAATAAAATCCCATGTCCACACAAAAGCTTGTTATGAAATGTTCCTATGTTTTACTCATCACCATAAAACCCAGAGATAATTAAAATCTCCCCCACGTGTTGAATGAGTAAAGCAATATTTTATATATAGGCAGTAGAATTTATCTAATTCTAATAGTGAAAAGAAACAAACCACCAATACATGCAGCCAAATGGACAGACATGTGTGAAAAAAAAAACACTAGACTGTTCAAAGCTAGAGCTGATATCCTCTTCTCGGTTCCTCATGGCACCTCCCACACTGCTGGCTAACCTTATGTAGTATGTGCTTATGGGAGACTGTTGTCTGGATTTATTATTTGCTGCTTGCCTGATTAGGGAATAGACTCGACTTGGGACTATTAATATATCCAAAGGATAAAGACACAACTTATCTCCCCATAGTAATTTGAGTCTGTAAATTAAATATTACTTTATTATTAGAATTCAGTTTCTACTAAACATTCTGTAATTTCATCCTCACAACCTGTTTACCTAATCCCATTTTAATTTTGTATGTATGATATTTTATATTAGCTTTCATATTTATAAATGGATAAAATCTTTCTCTGGCTGCCACTTTGTCCCCACAGAAGGGACACATGGAAACCAATTTTTGTGATCAGCACATTCTTTTATATATTTGTTGAAACAGAAAACCTTAGTTCTTTTCAAAATTATTGTCGATTTGTAGAAAGAACAAAATTGTCCCGTTAAAAAAAAAGTTCTGAATACACTGTGATGAGGTAATTTATGAACATACGTTCCGTGGAAGGCTGCAGTTTGGAGTAGGAGGATGGGAGCTGGTGATCCTGCCCTGTATCTCAGCAGCTCCTAACCCTGGGCGTTACTTGGATGTGGCCCCTTCCAGGGAGCTCGGGGAAAAAGTGTTAAATGTGTGGGACTCTGAACTAAGGTTGAAGCATTTTCACTATTTAAGGGTCTTACAATCTGGTTTGTCCACTGAAATATTTGACATGATGACTTATTTGGGGTACTCAATTTTATTTTAAAAAGTGCTTTTTAGTCCCCATGTTTTCTTTAGCCCTTGTTAAGATTCTACAGTTTTATATGTTCTTCAGTTGAAAAGATATCTAGGCTGGGGCTATAGTCCCCCCCACCCCTCTGACTTAGCTCAACAGGAGTGGTGTTTGAAAGGGCAGATTCTTCTGTTCATGATGATAGAGAAGTACCATTTTTTACACACACTGTATCTTCCTACTCGTGTCTAAGGTGTGGAGCAGTAGGCTTATCTACAGATGTTGTATTGTCAGGGTAAGTTATGTTATGAAGATTTGTATGTGCCTTAAGCCATAACATTAAGAAACTCTGGAAAACAATGACATACCAAACTAAATTTCCCTACTGTCTTATTTCTGTGACTTTGTTTGTGGTCTTTTTAATTTTTACAAAACTTTAATTTTCTCTGTTATAATGATTATTGAGTATTTGTAATAAACACTGGGCTAAAGTAGCAGTAGTGACCATTGGTTATGGTGAATTAAAAGAGAGGACTTTCTTCTACGCTTTCTGGGACTATAGACTTAGCCACTGTGATTACACATAAAGGGCCTCTCCGAAGATCCTGCTGGACCTGTGTCAATGAAGTGCCTGTAGTAGGCATGGTTATATCCTTTACCCTGCATTCACTCATTCTGACTTTACATTAATGCTATGAAGTAGTTCTTTGTAGGTGAGGAACTGGGGACAGACATGATTAGCTTGCTTACGATTGCTGTCACAAGTACCTGGATTTGAACATGGGTAGCTTGATTACAGTTTGTTTTCCCTCAGTGTCTGTGTTCTGGTTTTTTTTTTCCTGCTAGGTATAAGAGTTGTGTGAGAAAAGAATTCCAAAACCAAACTTCCTTCCTCACTATCTATCTCAAGCAACAAATGACCATTTCTTGGCTTTGCCTTGTTTTGTACAGGTGTATGCCTTTGGTTTTGGCTGGATGGTAAGATTTGTAAGGCAAGCCATTAAACCTATGAACAGTCAAAGATGCTATTGGCAGATCTATTTGACTCTTAGAAAACTGATTACTCAGGGAATTTCAGTATCTCCTCATAGTGACCTGTCTATGTACAAACTTGGTTTGTTCATTCATGTAACAAAATGTTCTTAGACGTCCTTATGATTCTAGATTGTCTCTTGTGAAAATTGATGGTAATATCTTTTCTCAGGCCCCATTGAACAGAGGAGCCCAGCAATAGATAACTAAGAAGTTAATGTGTACCCTCCCGGTTCATCTTCACACCAGCTTCTGTTATTTCTACTCTCCAGATGGCCCAGCAAAGGCTAAGTGGATAAGTGCCCTGCACACCGTTGAACAGCTAGAAAACAGTGCTGAGACCACACGTGAGACTTTCTGCTCCAAAGTATACACACTTCTAAATATTTTTTTTTCTCCAAGACAGGGCTAGGTCTGAGGAACAGGGTTCTCCCATTCCCTCAACACAACATGATAACATTCCTTGAGTAGAGTGTTCTGGTCTCCTGGGACTTAGAGGAAGTGCTGGCAGGCACTCCCGCTTTTCTAGTGGTTTAGCACCCGGCAGAGTTTTCTTTTTCCATTCTCTCTTGTGTGTGTTCCAGGACCCAAAACCAGATGGAAACAAGGGAAAGCTCTTGACAGAGGCCAGTGCCAAAACTTTTCATTTAAAAAGGAAACACCATCTGTGCGCTCCCCACCACCAGCCCTCTGCTTCCAGGAGCGGGTGTCACAGTCAGCTCACTCCTGTTGCTGCCGATGAGCTCCCACTAAATGCAGAGGTAGTACAAGTGGTTCAGGCGTCTGGAATCAGAGCTCCCTCTGGATTGTGGCTGACAAGGAGCCGTAGATATCTCTGACAGCAGCTGACCACGCAGGGATTGTTGTCAATGAGCACGGTTCTTTGGGGGATTTTCTAAGTGTGTGCGCTTTGCTGTGGCACGGAGAGTCTAACATCATCATCTACGGTTTATTAGTACTCTGTAGGCAGAGTAGGCACTAAGGGTCTCTCCTTCGCCTTACATTTCTACCCCTGCTATTGTAGAGAAACAAGCTGGGCATTCTACTGATGCCCGCTAAAGCATTGACAGCTGACTTTGTGGCAGCCTTGAAGCTCTGTGTTCTGATCTCAAGATGGGAGTGATTTCTGTACTCAGGGTAGCCTGAAAGGCAGCTCGACTCTGCTTGTGTCTGTGCAGTGCCTGGTACAGAGATGGGGTTCCACTTGGGCAGTGTCAGGGGTGTCCTAGGCAATCTCAGTTAATCTGTGAGCTCATTGATGCCTGTGACGACATCAGCACGCGGGTCATGTAAAGCGCTGTCACACAGCAGCTCGGATTCACTTACCTGCTGCTCCTCTGGGCCTCCCTGTTTAGGCATCTCTCGCTCTCCTCGCCCGCCGTGGCCGTGGTCCATCCAACAATCCCAGTCATTCCAACCCGTGCTTTCTAAGTCAGCTTCTCTTAAATCTCCCTACCCAGTCTCCCTCCCCCAACTCCACTACTAGGCGTCTTCGTATGTACTGTTCCATTTCAGGAATTTGGGCTGAAAAAAAAATTGTGTATTGCTGGGTATGTTGGGCATTGAAGTCAATTATGTTCAGGCCCCTGTGTCCACCTATGTCAGGAGTAAGAACTGGCTTAGTCCCTCAGGTTCCTGTCTCTGAAATGAGAGATGTTATTTGCCTACACCTATCTTCACTACATCAAAAGAAAAATTCAAACAGAATAGAACAAAACATTCTCTGGGGTCAGTCAAGTGCAGTGTTACTCAAACAACAGAAGTGGGAGAGGCTGACACGGATGCCTCAGGCCCAGCTTTCCAGCCAGCTCGGGTTCTTGTTTATGCCTCTGCAACTCTTTCCTGTTACTGTGTGTGTGTGTGTGTGTGTGTGTGTGTGTGAGAGAGAGAGAGAGAGAGAGAGAGAGAGAGAGAGAGAGACAGAGAGTGACAGACAGAGAGAGAGAGACAGAGAGAAAGACAGAGGCAGAGAGAGAAACAGAGAGAGAGAGAGAGAGAGAGAGAGAGAGAGAGAAAGAAAGGTTCAACATTTTACCCTCGGTAGTCATGCTAAGAATATACAGAGTTCTCTAGAAGAAACTACAAACGAACAGAGTCACAGCACATTTAGCATGTTTTCCGGGACCATAGAGCTCAGGGCCAGTTAGCCACAGCGCTCTGAGCACAAGCTCCACCCAACTGCACACTGGCACTCAGCTCAGCTCCAATCAGCAGGGATCAGCAGGTGTGAGCCTCTCTCCGGGATGGGCTGGTAGCAGTGATCTCTGCCCCCACAGCTGTGGTCACAATTCTCCCACAGATCCCTGAAGCCTGAGGTGGAGCAGATGCGAGCCTCTCACAGGGATGGGCTGGTAGCAGTGATCTCTGCCCCCACGGCTGTAGTCACGGTCCTCCCACAGATCCCTGAAGCTTGAGGTGGGAATGGGATGCTTTTTTTTTTAACTCCTGCTGTCTTTCTGGGTTCTACAATCTGAGGCCTGAACTCAGGGCTAACTCTGAGGTTTAAGCTGGATTGTGACAGAGGGGGGGTTTCTTCGTTTGATTCTTCACAGAAATGGCCATTTCTCACAGTGAGATGCTGCTGTTGGTGCCTGTCTCTCAGTGTCCTTTGCATTCATTAAACTGCTGAGCAGAACATTTTATTCCACCTAATGGCCCAGTTACCACGAAGAAAAGAGGGAAGTTTCTTCAGTCTTTTAGAGGCATTCAAAATGAGCAATTTATAAAAGCTTCCATTGTGACCCACGGTACAAAGCTGTTATCTCAGAATTTTGAAGTACCTGAGTATGTTCCCTGAAGAAAGACTTTATATGAAGAATAAATGATCATTTAATGGACACTGACTACATCAGACCTTCTCCCAAATGCTCTTTCCTCACAGGAATCGTTTCCAGTCTGCCTTTCCTTCAAGAGGGCTATCAAGATTAAATGGAGACCGCATTTTGTGTTTTAGTACTGACCTTTCTGATGGTGTTAATGCTGTCATTCCTGCCCCCCCTTTCAGCACGTTATTTTTTTCATCTACCATATGTGGACCCCATGTGACTGAGGTTGTAAACCTCAAGTTAGACTGTGTTCTCTGTTCATATCTGCTTCAGGAACCACACTGCTCTGAGAAGCCATGAGCACTTGGAAGTAGATTGGAGATGCCAAGCTTATATCTGACCTTTAATCCTTAAGGTACACATTTCTGTTTTCATAAAGGAAATAGTGGAGGCTGGGAGTGGCCCTCCTAAGCAGCACCCACACAGTTCTGACTTCTGGTAAGAATTTTTTTCTCTAGTAGAGAGATTCATGAAGCTTAGCTCATTTCTCTGAACACTTGTGCATGCACATACACATGTACAAGTAATATACACTAGACAGAAAGAAAACTATCTGGTGGGAAACATGTAAAATTCCTGACATTGGCTTTTTAATGTTCATGTTTTTCAATAATCCTTCTTTATGATATTCTAGATGTGGGGCTATCCCCTGGAGTGTGGTCAGCCTATAGGAGTCACATACTAAAATTCGGGCTCTGTTTCCCCTGCAAGCCATCAAGTGTCCATAGCTCCTTGGTTAAGGGTGGGAGCCCATGGAGTACCCACCCTCATCCAGACTGTTGACTGGCTTGGTTTTGTACAGATAAGGTCCACAGTTGCTGTGAACCTTCTAGTACTGTGAATGCTAGTCTGGAGGGAAGAAGTTTCTAGTTGGGCACCAGCTCAATTCTCCATGTTCAGTAGCATAGATAAGTTTTGCTTTCAGCAATAGAGCCTTACCTTCAGGTTGTGGAGAGTAACTAATAGCCTTGTCGATAGTGTGTGATGTTTAGGGATTTAGGAATATGTAATTTCTGTATGTTAGGAAGCTTCTATGATAGTAGGTTTCCATATGACTTTTCAAGTGACCTTTAATGTTAGTTGGCCCTTTCCATGTTCCCTCCTTTACCTTGCCTTCTGTGAGGCGTGTGTGTGTGTGTGTGTGTGTGTGTGTGTGTGTGTTTGAGACAGGGGTTCCTGTGTAGCCTTGCTGTTCTGGACCTAGGTCTATAGAACAAGGTTGGCCTCGAACTCACAGAGATCCACCTACCACTGCTTACCTAGTGCTGTGATTAAAGGTGTGCACCACCACTGCCCATTACCCTGCCTTCCAATTCTCCCTGTTTAATACTCTTATTCTTATTTCCCATTTCTCTCTCTATAATATTATATTCCATCTCCCTTTCTTTGGAAGATCCCCTTATTCTACCCTTGTCCCTTTATTAGGTACCTATAGCCTCTGTGATTATTCAGATGCATATCTAAAACTTAAAAGTATACACACACATCTCAGGAATCCACAAGTATGAGACAACATGCAATATTTGTCTTCTTTAGGTCTGGTTGCCTCAGTTGGGATGGTTGTTTCTAACCCTATTCGTTTAGCTTCAAACATCCTAATTTCATTTTTCTTAACAGCTGGTTAATATTTCATTGTGTAAATGTAATAAAAACTGAACATCAAGAAAACAAATTACCCTATTTAAAAATTGACGACAGAAATAAATGGAGAGTTCTTAAAAGATGAAACAAAAGTGGTTGGGCTGAGAAATACTTAATGAAATGTTTAATATCCTTAGCCATAACGGAAATGCAAATTAGAACTATTTTGAGATTTCATCTTACTTCAGTCAGAGCAGCCAAGATTAATAAAACAGCTGACAACTCATGGTGGACGATGCAAGGAAAGGGAAACGCTCGGCCCTTGCTCGTAGACGTGCAGACTTGTACAACTGCTGTGGCAATGCAGGAAGCTGGGAACAAGTCTACCTCAAGACACACCCAAAGGACTATACATCCCACAGTATAAAAGAGAGACTTGCTCATTGCTTCTCCATTCATAATAGACAGAAATTGGAAACAGCCGTGTTACTCATCAACTGATATATGTATTTGAACTTCTTGAATGATTCTTATGGAAATAAAGTAAAATAAAATCAAAGTTCCAGACTCCTGACTAGAGTTCTCAGTGGTAGTAGTCTCGCCTACTGTACTAAGAACTCTGTTCACTGCACTATATTCAATTTGTAAAGGCTCTGGCTTAAGAAGTAGCTGCTTCATGTGGTGAGCACGCAAACACAAGGAATGCCCATTGTAGTGGCTAGCAACTAGTGTCTCTAAATGATGGTGTCAGATAGTTGTGCCCTACCTCAGGTTGTCTGTTTTTCTGAAACCTGGCTGATATAATTTTTTTTGTTTCAGTTTTAATGTTTGTTTTAAACTGCATGCAAACATATGCAACTTTGCTTTTGGTACCTTATCATCAGATTGGGTTGGAATTTACTTAATTCTGATGCTTCTTGGCTTTTGTACAGTTTGTTAAAAGAAAAAAGGAAACCTGCATTTCCTTTCTGGACTGATTCATACAAGGGAGCCTCCCCTTTTGCTGATACAGCAATGTCCTTGGTTGCTGGATGGGCCATTCTCTTGGGCCTAGTGGTTTTCATTATTTGTACATGATTATATGTCTCTGTTGGTTTTTATATTGCATATGTATAGATTGCTTGTTTTAGAGTTTCTATGCCAACCTTCTTTAGGAAAGACTTTTTTTAACTTAAATTCCAACACAGTGGCCCTATACCCACATCCCCAGCTTGCACTCCAAGGTGTCTTATATATGCCATTCTCTCCAATGTCCCTATAATCCAGTTCCACTAATAAACTAATGCAGTGAGAGATAAGCAAAACAACAATAAAGAATTATAACAGTATACTTTACTTAACAGAAGGTATTGAGAACCTGAGTTTATTTCTGGAATTTTCTAGTTAATATTTTTAACGGCTGTTGACTACTGGTAGCTGAAACTAAGGGAAGCTGACTCAGAGGGGAAGGCCGCTGCAGTGTTTTGTCTGAGACGTTTAATCTTGCCACATCTCCTAAGGAAAAAGTAAGTGACAGGCCTCTCTTTTCCCCTGGATTTTGGAGCTGCTACAAATGCCACTTTTTCTCTCTCCAGAAACACAAGAGTTGGCCCCGAGGTTGAACTCTGTTTCCTTTCCTTTTATGCATTGGGCATCAGAACAGAGCCGCATGTGTGTGAAGCAGACACCCCACATCTGAGCTGTGTCCTTGGCTTTGGATGTGAGCTTTTGAGTTTTAGGTGGTCAGGGAGAGCCAACCCTGCTCTGCCTGTTTCTCCAGCTATCACTGGCTGCTCAGATGCCCTTGGCTTGCCAGCGCCTCTGCATCCCATCATGCAGGCTGCTACTTCTTCATTCTGAAACCTCTCTTTCCCTTTCCTCACCAACTCTCTTAAAAATTCAGCTGCACACAAGGTCTAATCTAAGATGTTAGTCAGGGAACATTACAGCTCATGAGGTTTTTGCAAACTGCTGTGTTGTTACTGATGGGCACATTTCCCCACATTTCCCCGGGGTTTGTACCTGTAGTAGATTACTTTGGAAAGTAGTGGTGCCAACATTTTACAGGTATGGAACAATGATTATTATCCATTCTGTGCTTTCCTAAAGTTTACATTTAGGGTTGGAACACTCAGTGACTAACGCCGGGATTGCCATTTGATCATTGTACTTTTGTTCAGAACTTTTTGTATGGTGTGAGATTTACCCGTAATTTAGAAGGTAGCCTAATGAATGGATTTTTAGTTTTTTAGTGTGTGTGTGTGTTTTAACAGAAAATAGTACTGAATAAATAAAACTTGATGCCAAAGAGCCTTGAATTATGCATTTTTATAGATTGGCTCACTAACACCAAGAGCAATGCAAATGCCTTCTTCAGTTGCAGAAGCAATGTTTGTGTGGTTTTTAAAATCTCTACATAGCCAGGCTTGCAAATAAATGTTCTCTTGCTTAGCACTGTGATGATAGGAGTCTTATTGCCAAGACTCTCAACATAATGTTTCAAACTCGCTTCCTTCCCAAATCTCATTTTATTTTGAGCTATAGCATAGCTCTGTGAACACTGAGGTCAGGAACAAAAAGGAAACTTTTTCTCTATTTAATATATTCATTTCTGGAAATAGCAGGTCACACGCAAGGGGAGAGTTTTGGAGAAATGACTTTAGATTTCCTTTTGACCACTTTAATTTTTACTTAGATGTAAGAATAGACCAGCGGTACTCAAAATTCTTCAGAGGATGCTACACTTGGTTCACTCAAATCATCCAGGGTTTACAGGATAATTAACAAATTAGCATCATAGCCAGTTCTAGATTAAGAATGAAATCTGGCTTGAAATAATTTTGTAGGTTTAATTTACTCTTTAAATAAGTAGACGGAATCAACTATTGCTCCTGAGTCTTGACAGTTTGTGGAATATCATTTTCCTAAATTTTGTGTGGGTCACAAACACAGAGTTGTCTGCATACACTAGTAACTAGGACCACTATGTGAGTGACAAGCCACTTAAGTTAATCCCCTCCATCACTCCAGCAGGACCAGTGGAGAAACATGTGGCTCAGTATGGTTCACGTGATAGTTCTGTACTCATGATCCATGATTTTTCCATTTCTTGGATAGCAGTAGCTCAGGGAAGTAACTATGTAAGAGCAAGGACTTGGAGGAGAGAGAAACATGGACTTACTATAAATGCTGCGATGTTCACAAGGAATCCCTTGGCCATTTAGAGCCATAACTTTCACATGTATAAAAACTGATTGTGAAACTGGTGTTTGGTGGGCACACTTGTAATCTTAATACTCAGAGGCTGCAATAACGTTTTTAAGGTCAAGTCTGGTCTGAGGTATACCGTTAGACCTGTCTAAAATGCCAGATCAAAAAACTAAAAAAATATGTAAATATTTGAGTGCTATCATGAGACAAGCAGCGACAAGCTGATGGAGGTTAACCTGAACGAGGCTGGATGTGTGCAGAGGCTGAGGATGCTGGGCGGTTAGGGTGGTTAACCTGAACGAGGCTGGATGTGTGCAGAGGCTGAGGATGCTGCACTGTTAGGGTGGTTAACCTGAATGAGGCTGGATGTGTGCAGAGGCTGAGGATGCTGGGCGGTTAGGGTGGTTAACCTGAACGAGGCTGGATGTGTGCAGAGGCTGAGGATGCTGGGCGGTTAGGGTGGTTAACCTGAATGAGGCTGGATGTGTGGAGGGGCTGAGGATTCTAGGTGTTTAGGGTGGTTAACCTGAATGAGGCTGGATGTGTGGAGAGGCTGAGGATGCTGCACTGTTAGGGTGGTTAACCTGAATGAGGCTGGATGTGTGGAGAGGCTGAGGATGCTGCACTGTTAGGGTGGTTAACCTGAATGAGGCTGGATGTGTGCAGAGGCTGAGGATGCTGGGCGGTTAGGGTGGTTAACCTGAACGAGGCTGGATGTGTGGAGGGGCTGAGGATTCTAGGTGTTTAGGGTGGTTAACCTGAATGAGGCTGGATGTGTGGAGGGGTTGAGGATTCTAGGTGTTTAGGGTGGTTAACCTGAACGAGGCTGGATGTGTGCAGAGGCTGAGGATGCTGCACTGTTAGGGTGGTTAACCTGAACGAGGCTGGATGTGTGCAGAGGCTGAGGGTGCTGGGCAGTTAGGGTGGTTAACCTGAACGAGGCTGGATGTGTGCAGAGGCTGAGGGTGCTGGGCAGTTAGGGTGGTTAACCTGAACGAGGCTGGATGTGTGCAGAGGCTGAGGGTGCTGGGCACTTAGGGTGCTGCACCAAGTGATGGTCCTACATGACTGTTTATGTCTCAGCCTCGTCTCTCTAGTTCTGATCGCAGAATATGCTCGACCTGTGTGAACCACTTTACTCTCCTGATAGTTAAGACGCCTTGTACCTTATGGACTTGGTGTGGAAGTTGTAGGAGACGACCAGCTCCTAGCCTGGTGCACCACAGACCTCAGTCAGAGCTAGTTGACAGTGCTGAACGGCGTGTGCTGTGGTCTGGTGAAGAGGGCAGAATCCTGCCGAATGTGGTTCTAGTCTCAGGGATTTGAAGATCCACAGGAGTTACACTGAAGGCTAACGTGTAAGTGCAGAAGGCAGTGAGACACACCACTTGCTCTGTGTCTCTGTTACCTGCTGACACCCAGAGTGCCCTGCCCTGACCTCATCATGACAGAGGGTTAAGTTTTTAGCTTTAAAGGTGACATCAGTGTATTGCAAAGCAAGACGACACAAATACCTGCCTTATTGTTTTGTGTGAGCTTTAGATTTCTTTTACTTTGATAACTAGATAAACACCTACTGTCGTGGTTTGAATAAAAATAGTCCCTAGAGACTTGTAGGGAATGGCATTATTAGAAGATGTGGCCTTGTTGGAGTAGGTGTGGTCTTATTGGAAGATGAGGTTTCAGAAGCTCAAGCCAAGACCAAATAGCTCACTTGCTCTTCCTTTGTATCCAAATGTAGAACTCTAAGCTACTTCTCCAGCACCATGTCTGCCTGCATGCCACTATAGTTCCTGCCATGGTGATAATGAACTAAACCTCTGAACTGTAAGCCAGTCCCAGGTAATGCTTTCCTTTATTAGAGTTGCCATGGTCATGGTGTCTTTCCATAGCAATGAAGCCTTAATGAAGGCTCCTAGCTTCCTGCTTTGTGTTAGGTTTTGTTTTCTTTTACTCTGTTTTTAAGCTGTGTGCTGTCAGTTCTTAGTTTCTTCTTCAAACATCTTTGTGGTATAGAGAGTCTTAAGCTCCAGTAAGCTATGAGCTTACTGTACATCCAGTCCTCAAGGATCTTGAATTCCTTGAAGCTTGATAACATTCATTCAGGATATAAAAGAAACTTCCAAAAACCAATTTCTGGCTTAAGTTTTTTCCATGTTCATTTTTATGCTAATGTTGTTTGCTTGGATTTTTTCCCCCTTCAAATGAGGACTTACTTTGCGATGTCTCAGTCCCGGAGTGTGTCCTGCATATCTCCACATGCAGTGCACAGTCCTCCGCTGCAGGTGCATCAGCCGCTAGGTCAGGATGCTGGATTCCCCACTGAAGTCCTGTTGTTTACTATAGAACTGCAATCAGAGGTGCAGTGAACGGCCCCTTAATTCTGACCCGTGTGACCAAATCAAAAGAGGCAATGTCTTCTGCATGTTGCTTTACCAGCTGCCTGTCAGTTAAAAACCAAATTTTTCATATGTCGGAGAATCAGTAGCCAATATTTGACATGCTACAGTAAAGAAAAGAGAATGGGTTTTTGAGTCAAATCACCATGAGCAGATTCTTAGACACCACTTGCGTGAGTCTTACACAGAAACCATTGAGACTGGTTACTTCCCCTTTGTGTGCTGTTTCCTTAGCTCTGAAGCTGATTGCTGTAAACATGAGAGGTAGCATGTGTGGGGCATCTTACTTTTCTTCTGGCACCTGGTGATTTCGATTGAATAATACCTGCTGCTATTAGGGCTGTTATCTGCTCGGTTGGTTTACTGTGGTGGCGTTGGTCACTGTAACCTGCTGCAGAAAGCTGAATCCCACCCCCAGATCACCTGCCAGATGCACCCCCACTTTCTCCGTCCAGCTACATGGTACCAGGTGTAAGGGTGGTCCTAAGGGCTCAGACTCTGACCCCAGTTTACCGAGTCACTTTGAATGTCCTTAAACATTGCTGACAATGAAAGCTCCATGCCATTCCATGCTGGTTAGTTGGAACTGTCACCCTGACAATGTAGAAGCACCTGAAAAAGAGTCTTAATGAGAGCTCACCTAGATCAGGTTGGCCAGAGGGCATGTCTGCGAGGGATTGTTTTAATATTCAATGGCAGAGAAAGATGGGAGAAGAAAGGTAGCTGAGAGCAAAGAAGCAAGCGGGTAAGCATCCATGTGCTCCTTCCCTCTCTGCTCTGGACATGATGTGAGGCTTTGAACACCTACTTTAACTTCCTACAGTAATGGAGTGTAAACGGAATTAGAACCAGATAAACCTTTCTTCTGTCGTGTTTCTTTTGGTCACTGTGTTCTATCACAGCAGCAGAAAGGAAATTGGAACACATGCCTAGAGGACAGTGCACGGTGGATATATTCTGTGTTACCTGTTCCTGTGAACAAGGACAACAGCCAGGAGTTTGGGAAGGTGAACAAAGAAAGGGGATGGGTTCTTCCTTGCTGCACCGTGCTGAAGACCCAGAGGCTACAGCAGGTGGGAAGGCTTTTGAGACAGCGAGAGCAGATGACCGGCATGAGTGGCTTGTGAATGAATGGTTTTGCATACCACAATCTTCCTGGTCAAGAGAGATGGTAGCTAGCATTTCAAGTGGCCACCTCATGAGTCCTTCTGTTATTTGGGATGGGGTAACTGTGTTAGCCATCCTCCTTAAGAACGTTATTCTCTTTTCCTGCCATACAGTAATTACCATAAAATATACTTATACATGCATGTATGGGTGTGCACATGTGGTGCATGCACATACACACAATTTTGGGGTCAGGGGCATGGAAAAATGCGTAGTTTAAGGTTTTAAAACTATATTTAGCTTAGTTCATATTGATTCAGAAATTCATCCATTTCTTTTTATTTTAGATTTTCTAAGATAGTGAAATGTAGTTTTAAAAGATATGTCCTAATCATTTTCTGGATTTCACTGGTATTCATTGAAACATCTTTTTTATTTCTGATTTTTTTAGGGGTTTTCTTGTCTTTCCATTTGTTAATTTGGCTAAGAGTTTGTTGATCTCATTTACCTTTCCAAAAATGAACTATGTGTCATTGGTCCTTTGCATTTTATTTCCTTTGAATTAATTTCTTCCCTGGCCTTAATTATTCCTTCCGTCTATGAATTTGAAAATTGCTCTTACATTATCCAGGGCCTTGAAATGTATCATTAAATTATTTATTTGAAATCTCTCTGACTTTTAATGATACAATTTTGACTTTGAATGAGATGATCCTAGATTAACACCCAACCAGGCCTTAAATTCCAACAAATGTATCTTTATAAGAAAAAGTGAAAATAAATGTCCCACATAGAGGGTAGAAGGTGATGTAGATGGATATCAACATATTGCCACCAGAAGTCCTAGAATTTTGTCACTTCACAGAATCTGGAAAAAAAAAACAAGGAACAAATTCTCCCCTAAACACAGAGGGACCATTGCCTGCTGATTTTTTGATTTGGAACTTTTAACATCCAAATCTGTTGGAAAATGAGCATATTGTTTTAAGTGATTCATTGTGTAATAATTTGTGATAACAAATGAACAAATTAAACATTGCTCCCCTTCAAGACACGTAATCAATACCTATATCTTTAGACATAATGGAATCATTTGAAAAGTACCAAAGATACCTGCACACTCCTACTAGCCAACAAAATTTTAACAGAATTTAAGTAGACACTTATGTATTGAGCATTTGCATATGCCTGCAAACAAGCAAAGAAATAAAATGTGTTTCAGGCCATCTCCCTATTTTTATAAGCTTCCTGATATGGTGTCTTTCTCTGGACCCCATTGCTTTTGAATCACATATTGTGGCTTTTGCTTATTTGAAAATTTATTGGCAGCATTACAGAAATGAAGAAAGAAGTCAACATTTCAACTTTCTTTTTTCTTTTAAGCTTAGTGAAATGATGAGGTGCTTATTTTATTGTGTGTATAATGAATATCAATAGTTTAAAAATATTTCAACCTAGAACCTTTGTTCTAATGATAATGAGTTTTAATTGTGGGGTTGAAAGGAATATTTCATGATGCATCACATTAAATCCCACTTGTAAAGCATGGGAAGTTATAATTCTGTCACTTCAAAGGGTAGTTTTATCTACAACAGCTCTAAAAAAGAAATATGAAATGTTGAAAATGTGGTTTTAGTAAGACTTCTACATCTCTGACTTTGAAATAAGCTTATTATTTGACTTGATGGCATTTTATAAGGATTTTTAAAAATCTCTTAGTAAAAATTTTGAGTGTACAGTAGTCAGGGTATGAATTTAGCCATCTCCCATATACTTCTTATCTAGGTAATATTCCACCCTCCTCCCCTGTTGTGTTGCATCTGTTTCCCCACTTTTGACTTTATTGCTTTTATGTAAATCACCTTTTTATTTATTCATATTTTATTGAGTCTATATTTAAATATATATTTAGAACAGTTTTAAATGTAATCAAATTAACATCTCAATAAGAGACTCAGTATTCAGCTTTCATGATTACCCCATGTGTATTTATATCTAAGAGACTCAGTATTCAACTTTAGGAATGCTCCATGTATATTTATATCTCATAAATATAATGAAATAAAGTAAATTGGATGAAACTAAATATTTTTTAGGTAAGAATAAAATCCATTTTATAACAGAAAAAACTGAAATATAGAAAAGAACTTATGTCTCTTCAGTTTAGCAATTATATAAAATAAATAAAAATACAAAAATATAAAAATTAAATTTTATTAGATGTATACAATTCTTCTCCATGTCATTATTCCCCAAACAATGTAGTATAGGAACTATTTGCTTACATTTTACGATGCTAGGTGATTAGTTTTCTATAAGTGCTGTAGAGGGGGGGGGCTTGTAGATTATAAGTAAGCACCATTCCCATTTTATTTAAGTGATGTGAGCGTTCCTGGATCTTGGTATGACTAGGGTTCCTGGACTCCATAGCCTCAGATAGCCAGAGACTACACAGTTGTGTTGACAAAGGTACCATTTCCTTGATTTCTGGCCCTGTCATTTAGATTTACATTTTTATGGCTTTTCCATAAGTATATACCGTTGAGTACTTGGCTTCTTTCTCTTGGTTCATGAGATTCATTCACTCCTCTTGCTTCGTGTAGCTATAGTTTCTCACTGTCATTGCTAAAGAACGTTCAATCATACAGAGTCTCACTATGCTTCATGGTAATGTTGATTGACTTTTAGAGGTGTTTTGTTACGAGTTTGGACTTTACAAGTTGTGTTGTTCTGAGGTGCCCCTTCAGCTTTGGTAGACACAGATTTTTCACTGTGATATTTATTATACTTATGATTTTTGTTAAGTTAAAATGTTAAGGAAATAGATTTTTGCTCAGATTAAAGGCTTTTTGTTGTTGTTGTTTGAGAAAGAGTTTCTCTGTGTAACAGTCCAGGCTGTCTTAGAATTCTCTTTGTAGATCAGACTAGCCTTGAAGTCACGGAGATTTGCCTGCCTCTGCCTTTCAAGTTCTGGGATTAAAGGTGTACGCCAATACTACCTGGCAATTAAAGACTTTTTAATGTGTATATTCTATGTGGACTATATTTTCATCTACAAATTATCTCAGGCTCATTTGTTTTGTCTGTCTCTGTCCAGGAAGCTGAGAAGGAAGGATTTGCCCCAGTTCCTCTGGGACAGTCTTAGAAATTTAGACTGGTGTTGAAGGACACTCTTATGCTCTCAAATCCAGGAAGTCTACAACTGGCCCACTTCTATAGAGTCTGCGACTGTTCTGGAATCCTTTTTAGTTTCTGCGTATTTGTGAAATTATGTAAATTGTGGAAAACTTCAGAAGTATTGGATAATCATTGTTCAGGTTAGAGGCAGAACTTCTTCAGTCCTATGCTTGTTAGGCTTTAGTGTTTATAAATGGATAATAAATGTTAAAATGGTGACACTGTTTGATGAGGTGGCCAGCTCTAGCCAGCTTTGTCTGCGAGATCAAGCACCTTTATTCTAATGTTACTTACTCTGGTCTTCTATTGAACTTAGCTTCAGTTCAGCACCTTTGTGTTTGTCCCATCATTAGCACCACAGTTACTTTTGTTCTATTTTCACCTCTCTAGCCTCCTCCCCCTTTTATCTTCCTCTGATGCTATCGGGTATTGATGGGCTTTAGGATGTATGCAAAGATATTACAGAAAAAAACAGAATCTGTTTTAACTGACTAAATCTTGCTCTCCATTTTCTGCTTCAGAATATGTTTCAGCAATATAGGGGAAGTCCTACTCCAGTACTGGTTCATTAGGTGATTTATGGTTAATTCATCACCAGTCTCATGACCTCTGTCTTATTTATATAGAGGAAAAAATAGTGACTTTTTTTCTATTCCTCTTGTTGATAGGATACTGTTTTTTTTTTCCTACAGAATCTATTATTCATTTAAAAATTCTTGTGAAAGTTATATACTATGGTTTATAAGTCTCTGGATAATCCAGAGAAGTTCCTAACAAAGTGAGAAAATAGCAGGATTTAAGAAACATTAAAGATGCTGTCTCCTAACAGGAAGAGAGACTAGTAGATAAGAATCATTAAAGATGTTACCTCCTACTCATTGCCCAAACAACTCTCACTTGCTGCTTGTTAGTTGAAAGAAGGTCCATAAGCTCAGATGGCCATCCATGTGAGCACCATGTCAGGAATTCCCCCTATGGTCTGGTGATAGCCCCATGCCACAGAACTGCTGGGTGCTGTGCCCCGTCCGCAGCTTTTGCCACTTCCTAGAAAGTCTTTATATAAAACACCAGCATTCCAGACATTGGCAGGAAGGTGAAACGTTTCATTAAGAACATAAAGTCAAGACTTCTCACAATTGTTGGTGGTCCACTTGGGTCCAGATTCTGGCCAATGCCAATGTCGAATAGACTCAGCCCCAGAGAATAATTTAACAGTCGCCACTATGCATTCCAAAATGGACCTTTATGCGTGAGTTTAGAGCTGTGTCCCAGTGTAGGTCCTTTTCAAGCACTCTTGCTTTCTCCACAGCCAAGTAGAGCTAGTACCCTTGTCCATTATCATCTTCATGCACATAGCACTATCTGCCTTCTGTGTAAGAGTAAGGTGAAGGGTATCACATCTGGAGACATTTTTATTAATATTTTTGTATTACATTCATATTTCTTTCCATATTGGAAGCTGATTCTGACCTAAGAAGCCAGTAACTACTAGTAAAAATTGTAGTGATATTCTTCAAGGCAGAAACCAATCTGTAAAGAAATAAGAGTTAATGTGGAAAGAAAATGCTTCTGAGTATAGATCCTTGGTTGTTAAAAGTACATTTCATTCTGAGAAATTGGAGACTGGCAAGATGTTTCTTTGACTTTGCAAAGTATAGCTACATAGAGAGATATGTGCGATTTGGAATTTTGGTGATTAAATTCTAGATATAATGTTACAAATTCTCACCCAGTCCCTTCCTATGTACTATACAGTTGACTTTCCTACTCCTCAGCCTCTCTTTGTTCTCACTGACCTCCATCCTCTGTATGTTAATCTTCTTAGTGTCTAGAAGCAAATGCATTGTTTGCAGAAATGTCTCTGTTTGGGATATCTGATGAGTGAATTACATGCTTCCTCCCCTCCCTGGCTTCTTCCTTCTGTGTTTGACAGTGGACCTTGATGGTAATAATTTTTCTGTGTCATTCTTGGGGAGTATGTAGGCTGAGCCCACATATGGGCATATTTGAGTGGCATTCCACTTAAAAGGTCCTGGATGTCCTGGTTATTTTTCTATCTCTTGCTTCTCTCATCACATTATGCTCCTCAGTCCCTTGGCACACAGAAAGCCATCTGTGTTCCCTTCTGTAGTTGTTACACCATGGCTGTCAATACTATGAGCGCACAAGCTACCCAACCAGAGAGGTAAGAACCCTGTGAATTCTCTTGTTTTCTTTGTACAGATGCAACTTTGGATTTAAATTGTTTTTCTCCTTTGTTTTCTTTCTAGAAAACTTACCTTACTTTGTCAATCAGGATTAAATTATTTAGGGGAGAATTTTTTACTAACAGATGGGCGACTTTTAATTCATTGGTGCTAAGCCCTTGACTCATAGAAATCAACCACAGCTTCTGCCTTTGTGCTCTTGGGTTGTCTCTTCTGAGCAACTTCTTAGGTCTTCATATTCCTCTTAAATTTAAGAGTTTTGGTGTTTTTGATTTAGCTGAATGAAGTCATGGCCTGAATTCATTTTGGTCATATGGCTCCTTTCTAAGGCTAGTTCTTCTGTATTGCCACACCCTTATGGTTTGACAAGCGCTGTGCTCCTCTGGTTATCTACCATCCAACACTCAGTAAAATTGTTCCTAAGTGCATATTATCAGCACTGCTGTATCCTCATTGAAAAAGTTATCCATCCATTACAGACTGTCTCTGGCTCATTTCAATCTTCTCCTACCATCACAAGTATCTCATTTTCTCTTCTACCTTGTTGCTTACTTTGTTTTGTTCCTATTGCAAATCTCTAGCACCTTTATCTCTTAAATTTGCAGACTCTGGGTCTCTGTTCTGGGTCATCTTCATCACACTTTCTCTTGTTTCCTCACATTTTTAGTAGGGAATTTTGCATTCTTAATGACTACAGGGTAATGCTTCTAGTACTTTTATATGTAAGTTAAAGGGCAGTGACAACAGTAATATGGAAGTTGACATAAATGTTCCAGAATACTGAATATAATAAAAATTGTTCTGTTGGCAGAGTTTCTGTCCCACCTGTCCCACAGTCGTTCAGTCCCACAGAAGCCACATGAATTATAAACTGGTTGGCCTATTAGCTTAGGCTTTCTATGAACTAATTCTTACAATCTTACATTAAATCCATTATTCTTGTCTATATTAGCCTTGTGGCTTGGTACCTTATCAGTGAAGGCATTTTCATCTTATTTCCTCTGGCATCTGAGTGACAACTATAGACTGAACCTTTCCTCTTCCCAGAATTCTCCTGTTCTGGTTACCCCGCTTATGCTTCCTGCCTGGATACTGGCCCAATCAGCATTTTAGTGAGCTAATACAAGTGACAGATCTTTACAGGGTACAAGACCGTTGTCCTACAGCACTGTTCTATTGCTTTATGTTTTATCTAGTTCCCCTCAGTTTTTAAAATTATTGTCAAATTTTTGGTGATAGCAAGAATGGTTGAATTTATTCTTCTTTTTATTTCAAATTTTAAACATCATAATTTTAATTCAATATTACGTGCTACCTAGCCCATCTAAAATTATATATATTCAGTCTATCAAACATTGGTGTAAATATTTTAAGATAATTTTTTGACCCACTTATCATTGCTGACTTAAGCTCTTTTGATCACTTTTGCAATCAAAATAGCTTAATGATTGACTTGAACTCTCTTGACTTAAACTGTTTCAATCATTTTTAAGTGGGTTGTGTATGTGTCTGAAAGCCACCTGGTGACTAATTCTGGAGAAAAACTTGTTAGATTATTTTTCTAAGTAAGTTGTTTTGGTGAAGGATTCAATGAGCTAGTAATCCTTTAGGACAGCACATAGCCAGTCAATGTTCAATAATGGTTGCTATTATTTTGTAACATAGGAAATTCCTTTAATAAAGAGCGTACTCATTTATTATAGTATAATGAAATCTGGCCTGATTCTTAACCCTCCAATGATTTTTTATTTGTAGTCCAATGCTGGTGAGTTCAGAATTAAGCAAGGCACTCAGAATATAGGAAATTATTTTTTTATTAATTATGTGAATCTGCAGAGGACAAAAGAGCTAGAGTTTCAGGCCATTGTGTTGCTGTCCTTTGTGGGTGCTCGGAACTGAGCTCCATCCTCTGAAGAAAAGCAAAGAGAGTATTCTCAAACACTGAGCCCAAGCTAGAAAAATAAAGGAAATTTCTGGCTAACTTAGTTGTAGGAAATAAGTATAGGTGCTTTCGAAAACAAAAATTTCCGGCTCATTCCTGTATAAGATGTGAGAGCTTGAGAGTTATTTTTATACTTAATAAATCATGAGCCTTGGAGGTGTATCTCTTAAACTATCATGTCACTCAGGGGCGACAGTTAGAGACATAGCTCAACTATCATCTTCACCAGCTCAGTGAGGGGTTAGAGACACAGCTCCACACTGTCACCTTGACCAGCTCAGTGAGTTGCGTCTGACCTCAGTGTAGAACCAAACAGGATTTGGTGGTTTTGATATGGAAATGGATTTCTGGCCTAGGCATTTTAAGCAGACTTGGAGCTTTTTATTAAACATAATTTAATATAGATTTTATCTCTAGAGTTAGGAGAAAGGAATGGCCAGCAAGGAAGACACGCCCATGCGTGGCTTTCTTAGGAGTGTCACAATTAAGTATCCTAGCGTTAGTCTAGTCATACATGCCGTTTTGGTGGCTTTCAGGTTAAGTCTTTAAACAAATGCTAAGAAACCTGTCTCCCATTTCCCTTCTCTTTGATAAGAGAGACAAGAGAGATCTTTACACAGATACTGTGGACAGAATGATAATCTCATACAAGAACCATAATCTGCTGGAGTTACACAAGGGACTTAGTACATGTCCTTTCCCTGTAAATGGAGTTAGCAGTTTAATTCTAGAAAATGTGGGGTTTACATCATGGATTGTAAGAGGCCTTAAGCAGTTGTTAATTGTGCTAAAAGCAATACTTTCCTGATGACATGAATCATCAACCAGATTCCTGGGTAGGAAACTCCTTTTTTTTTCCTGTTTCTATAATCTTCCCTGTCTTTCTATCCTGCCTAAATCACTTACAAAGTGGTTCGTTGAATTAAAGACCTTAAATAGTCCTTTGTCCTCACATTGCCAATAGTAAACCAACCCAGCAAGAATTCCGTCCCCAGTCATATCCTTTGAAAGTGGCATAGTCATGACAGGTCCATAATCCAGCTCAGGTGACATTTCGGATTCACCTGCCATTAAGCAGTGTATGAGATATCTTAGATTCAAGAGGGAGAAGATTCTGAAGTACTAATCAAGAACAAAGGGAGACTCAAGAGGAGGGTGATTGAGATCCGAGAAGAACATAGGTTTAAGACCAGAAGTATAGGGCAACACAGAAAAGAAGTATTTATTAAAAACAAAGAAAGGCCAAAAACCAAAACAACACAGGGTTTGAAAACTGGTGTAAGAACAGTAGTCCCATGTTGGTTCATGGTTTAGAGTAGTGACGGAAAGGCTAGCTTTGATGTTGGTTAAAACCTCTTTGACAGCTTAACTAGGTAGGCAGGAAGTAATGAAGGAGGAAGATCCCAGTCAGTACCTCTCAGTTTTTGATCTCAGGTGCGATGATGCACACTATCTGTAGACTTTAAAAAACATTCACATTTTCAACAGAGCAACTCCAGAGAAAAACTCTCTCACGATTTATCACGCTCCCAACAAAGTTATCTGGCTGTGCACACATTCAGCTGATGGGTTAGGACGGTTGCGACCCCGATGCCAATTAAAAAAACTTTAATTAGAATGTTATTCCTTGGATTTTTTAAATCCAGAAGGACTGATGTCTGTGTTGCTCGGACTCTGGCAGTAATCGGGGCTGTCTGCCCCCAACTGCAATTGTTATTGTGCTCCTTTTGTGGGGTAGCATGCCTCCTCACCTCAGAGATCAGCTGACGGAAATTCCTCATCTTGGTGTGTGACAAGCAGGCTTACTGCTGAAGAAAAGGTGGAGAAGTGTCGGGGAGAGAAACAAAGCAGCAACAATTCACCAAGACCTGAATGAAAACACAGACAGAACTAAGTGCAAGGACATGAATTTTAAATCTGTTTGGGGAGAAAGCAAAGCAATTTGCAAAGTTGCAAGACAGTTAGTATGCCAGAAAGCAACAGATGAATTGCCAGTTACAGCATTAGGGCTGTGCCACTATTTTGAGTCACCCAATTAGCCTTTTTAAAATGAGAAATTGTGTATTCATTCCAGGTTCCTGGTGCTTTAGAATCAAAGCTAGAGCTTGTAATGTCGGGGGTGTGTAATGAATTATTAGCAGGTTATTCTAATGACCAAAACCAGTTTTTACATCTTTCTGGATGTTATAACCCAATAATACGACATTACAATTGACTGAACACTCAGTTTAGTGCTGAGTAAAAGCCAGCTTTCATTATTGGTAGAAATTACAATTTCAAATGTCCTCTAGTTCAGAATAAAATCTGGCAGCTTTCGTTTCGTTTGCCTTTTAGAGGAAGAATTAGTTATGAAATGGTATAAGGACCATAAGACTGCTGGACATACACAGATTTTTTTATTATTAAAAATTTCTGCCTCCTCCTGCCTCCTATTTACCCCCCTCCCTCCTCTACTCCCCCTCTCTCCTGTCCAGAGAGCAGGGGTTCCCAGCCCTATGGGAAGTCCAAGTTCCTCCCCCCATCCAGGTCTAGGAAGATGGGCTTCAACACTAAAGTATTTAGAATGACTCATTTATCACCTAGGCTCCTCTTCTGCTAGCCTAATATACCAATGGCATTTTAAAAAAATCCAGAGCGTGTTTCTCCTTGGGCTCCCAGTGGTTACCATGACTCCTTTGCCTTGCTGCTCTGCCTACCTTACCTGAAATCTACAGGCCTTCCTTTACTGGACCCTCTGTGAAGCCAAGGTAGTTTCCCGCTGCCATATCTCTTTCTTAAGGACAACCCTAGTCTATTAATGAGACGGGGGTTGAAAACAAACTGTCGACATCCCATGTTTCACATGATCACCAAAATCAACGTGCTATTAAAGAGGGCGACTGTGAGTAGGTGTTCCTTAGTAACACTGCCCGTCTCTGGTTCCTGAAGTTATCTCACCCTAGAAGGCTAATGTTCCCAGCTCCAAGACTTTCGTTTTTCACACTGCTTTACTCTATGGCACTTTCTTCCTCCCTACCAGGGACAGTGGGGAGGAGCTGTTTTCTCTGGTGGTCTGGAGCTGTACCATGGTACTCCTGCAAGCCACAAGCTATCACTGTTGGCTATTGATCATTTACAGTTAAATAATAATCCCAGTTAATGGTGCCGTAAAGTCCAGACCTGTCCAATTTTGAAGATTTAGTGTAAGAAATAAGAATATGAAATGATGTAACAATCTTTTTATTTTTATTGCATACCATATCAAATAAGAATGTTTCACATTGCCGTTTCTTTACAAGCTGTTAATACACATTTCTGTTAGGAAAATGAGGATCAATTTGGGGTATGTTTGGTACACACCTGTAATTCCAGCTTCAGGTAGCTACAGCAGTGGTATTTTGCTATGGTTCAGATCAGGCCACATACTATGGTACATAGTTGAGTATAGTGAGTAGTCACAACCTTCCATGAGCTATATACTTTGGCTGAAGAAAAGAAGGAGGAGGGGAAGGGAAAGACAGATTTTTTGATTTATCTCTTGGAAACCAATGGTCTGAATTTGTGTTTCAATATGTAGAGATACCTAGTATTCATGAAGTACACAGATTGTAAGACTTCAGTAAACTTTCGTTAAAAACTTAGACTAAAGGAGAATGGTCACTGTTAACAGAACGCAGAAATCCCTGATTTTATCTCCCATAGTTGACTATTTCAGCTATAACTTCAGAGAAAAGAGTTAATCACAGTTGAAATATGGGCTGAAGGTATACTTTGCAGCCACCATGTAATTGAATCTGTTTCTGAAGCCTTCCATTAACCTCTGTTGTTATAAAGGAACCTACCAGACCTTTTAGAGTGCCAACCGAGCAAGTACAATTGGAATCAAGACTTCCTAACCTGGAATATAAGGCGAGAAGATACCCAGACCCCCAAAACTGTATTTTTCCATATGTCCAGATGGTTTGCTAGCAACATGTTTGTCTTGGTCACGAGTCAACCTTGGGAATGAAAGCTTTCAGTCATGGCAGAAAACTTCTTGATATTGACTTGATCTAAACCAAATATTCCTCCTGAGATGAGACAAATGAATGCCTCATGATTTATTTCTGTTCCTAGAATATCAAGGTAGAATAAGATTTATTTCCACTCTCTTGCTCTGATGCAGCATCTGCTTCCTTTCTGTGTATGTGACTGCTTTCTGTGTGTTTGGAATAGATCATATAATGCACAATTTTTGCCCACCCCTAAACACCAGCCCCAAACATGGTCAGTATGCGGTAAGGACCTTAAACCAGCAAAGTGACTTTTTAAACAGCGACATCCAGGCAGACAGAAGATGACTGGATGTTAAGGAGTAAGGTGGATCCTTTTGAAAGCTTTGAGGCATAAGCTCAACAGGGAGATACTTTCTGTTCTGCTACCAAAATGGCCAGGCCTGGTGTGCCTCCAGCACAGTAAGCAAATAGTCCTTTAATACACCCCAACATTAACATAAGCTGACTTGTTGTTTTTGTTTTTTTCTTATTAAAATGTCAAAGAATTTTATTTTCCTGAACAGTCTGGAAAGAGATCTGGTATAGTTGGTGTTTGCCTAGAACACTGAAGAAGGTAGCTTCTGCTATAGTAACAAATGAGGGTCTTAGGGGATTTTACTTCCAGTTTTAGCTTGACGATAATACAAAGATCAAATTACTGGGGAGAAGTAGAATCTCATAAAAAACCAAATCTTTGCAAGACTAAGATTTTTAGGAGATTAAAGACTGTATGCTTAGCTGGGCAGCAGACAGCGTCTGGTGAGATAGTGCTGGCAGTGTGTCATAGGACGCTTTGGTTAATGTTCTTGTATTTATAACAAAGGTTCTGGTGGGGTTTCGAGTGCTCACCATTCTAATAGCCACATTCTACATTTTCAGGTCAAACAGCCAAATACCAGGATGTGGTTATTATATATTTAATTAATAAAATCAAAGATCTCTGACCAGTATGTGGGAAGGGATGAACATCAGTGTTGAAAAAGTGAAGTAACTGGACTGGAGTAGGCTTAGCAGTTAACAGCCTTCACTGCTCTTCCAGAGGACCTGATGCTATTCCAACTGTCCAGGTCAAGTGCCTCTCACTGCTTATAACTCAGTCCCTGGGGGTTCAGTGCTGTCCCTAGGCCTCTGCAGGTTTCTGGGTACATGCACTGAACATCGACTTACACAGGCAAACACATGTACAAATAAATAAGTTTATCTTTTTTCTTTTTAAGGTTAAGCTGTTAGACTTATGGCTCTATGGCTCTATGGCTCTATGGCTCTATGATGCCATGCTAACCTGGCACAGGGCCTTAGGGAATGGAGCGAGCCTGTCTCGGACACAAAGCATAAATTAATTTCAGAGGCACCTGACCTTGTCAGACTTCAATTTGCAGTTTTAAGTGTCATGGAAAATTGTCACATACCCTTGTGACTCTACACACTGTTCGTTTTTCTCCGGTTTGTTTTGGAGTCTTGAGCTAGGTCCTCCCCTGAAGAATAGGTTACCAGAGTGAGAATCACAAAATTGCTTGTCTGGTCTCTTCAAGAATGAAAAATTTTTCTGCAATGTCTTCATTAGGAAAAGATTATTTCCCAAATCAATATTGTACCTGAGAAAAGACATGAGGCTATCATCCAATTTCTGAAAGACACCAAAAACAAAGCAATCAATGTACTGTCTAACTTAGTTAAAAGTCTGCACCGCCACTGTAACTGTACCATCTACAAATAAAAGTCTTGTATGCATTTGCTTTCTTATCTTACAGAATATGAGCATTTTGTGCACAATGCCCATCTGATTCCACGTAATAACTTCACTTTATCTCACAAACCTTTTATCACACACATCTTTATTACTTCTATTTTCATGCCAAATTCACATTGCTCTTCTTTGACTTAATTTTCTTTTTGATTTTGGTGAAGTGTCTCATTTGAATTAGTCCATATTGTGTATACACACACACGCACACACGCACACACACACACACACACACACACACACGTATATTCCCTCTGGTTTTTGTTTTTCATCTGTTTTTCTGTTGTTTTGACACTTATTTTCTACATCTATTTTTTTCTTCACTGCCCAAAATTCATTCTTCTGTGTAATTTGGAGATTCCTTATTACACATTATCCAATTAAATCTGTCTCCCACTAGGAGTCCCTGGAGAATAGATTGCTGGTGAAATCCTTTGTTACACTGAGAAGCTGAGTATGGGTGATAGATAATGCTTTATCTGCCCTCTCACATTTTCATATTTACTACATGATATTTATTCAATAAAATGTTAGAAAAGAACCAGGTTTCAGAATATGGAGCTCTAATGCTATGGAAAGAGAAGTCTCCCAGAAAGATATCCTTATACTAGGTGAATATGGACTAAAATACATATATTAAAAATAAGCCAGGATTTTCTTTTAAAGAAGAATACCTTATTATTAACTAAGTTCCTAGAGGTCTTTCTTGAAAGCCAGGTGGTGGTAGTACACTCCCAGCACTCGGGAGGCTGAGGCAGGCAGATCTCTTGAGTTTGAGGCCACCCTGGTCTATCTACAAAATGGGTTCCAGGACAGCCAGAGCTATTCAGAGAAACCCTATCTCGGGAAAAAAAAATATTTCTTGGTGTTCTTAACACTCAATATGTCTGCTATTGTTTTTCTTTTTAAAATTTAGATATTCCAATTACTTAAACTGCTTTGCTGTAATGGTTTGATAGAAGTGTATGATGTACTCTGATCATATTCTTTGATTGTGATAGTTCATCCTGATTGTCAACTTGATTATATTGACAGATGCCTGAAAGATTAGTGAATCACACCATTCTAGAGATAGTTTGATCATGAGGCCTGGGATTTAATCAATGTTGTCATCAATTGAGAGATTCAAAATTTGAATAGACCATTTGGAGGTAGGAGAATTATAGAGAATGGGTTCTGCTGTGGAGGCAAGCCTTGAGGATATGGATTGATTCTGGCCTCTCCCGGTTGTTTTCTCTGCCAGGAAGTAAGGAGTTTTTCCTCTACCAAGTTCTTTTGCCATGGAACCAGCCATCTTTGGACAAAAGCTGAAATAAAAATCCTTTCCTAATTTAAATAGTTTCATTCTGGTATTTAACACAGCAACGAACAGTGACACACACTTTGCTTGAGGCATTTTATATTGGAGAATGATCTTATGAGTTTTATAAACATTAAAACTTACCAGAATCACACTCTTAGACTTCTTGGCTTTTATTAGTTGTGTTATTTATTTATTTATTTACTCTGTCAGTGACTATATAGTAGGTACATTCTATTCTGACAACATGTTGTTTTCCAGTATTTTACTTTTGGTTCTATATATCAATGAGTTTGATGTCAGTTCTAAATCTTTTTTACCGTGGTCCCTTGGTTCCAGAGTTTCTCTTCTTGCACAGTCTAGATAGACTACATTTCATCTTGGAGCATTTAGTGATTTTTGTCAAGAAGTTATGAGCTTGTTCCTAGGGTCCCTGTGTTCTTTTGTGTTGATGACAGTGTGCTTATTCTGTGGATATTTGGACTTTTTCTCCACCATAGCTATGTGGCTACTGCAAAGAGAGGCTGAGAAAGAGTTCATTATTATTTTTGCTCAATTTCACATTAGAAAAGTATTTCATTGCATTGCGGATTTAACAGTTTACCCTCTATTTTTTTATTCTGTTAAGTCTCTATGTTTATTTTTCTTCATTATTTCCCCATTATGTGTATTAATATTCTGTGCTCCTTTGGGGAGGGGGCTTTTAAAGTATCAACTGCCTTGTGGAAATCTTTTTGGATTCTGTTACTGTCTCTTGTAACAGATCTTTCTTTGTTACTACCAGCTCCCAACTAATGATACAGAGACTTTTTATTAAGTATAAAAGCTTGCCTTTAGCTTAGGTGTGTTCCCAACTAGGTCTTAAAACTTAAATTAACCCATTTATATTGACATACATTGCTGCATGTCTCATTACATTGCCTCCATATTATACAGCCAAATTTCTCCAAGACTCACTAGCAATTGCTGTCTCTCCTCTCAAAGTTGCTATCTCTGCCCAGAAGGCCCACATATATTCTCCTGCCTACCTATTAGCCATTTAGATCTTTATTGAAACCAATCAGAAGGTACCTTGGCAGAGATACATCTTCACAGTGTACAAAAAGATTATCCCACAACAGTTCCTGTCGTGTCTCAACTTTGATATTTCTACCATTATGTTTACTATCACATTTTTTTTTGTCTTTGCTTTACCCAGGTTCAGTGGCTATTAGGTTTTTGATCTTTAAATTGCTCTGTTACCTTGGGGAGTATACTTACATCCATGAAAAATATAGGTTTTGTTGTAGAAATAAAGTTAGTCTTATATTTGGATTATGTACATTTTGACTTTTCAAAATTGCTACATTAAATATTATAACCATTCTTGATAAAATATAAGATACAATTGAAATTTCATAAATAAATTTATTTTTAAAAATTTCATAAGGTCATTCATTCTTTAATATTCCATGAAATTGACTATTCTGCAAAGATAGCACTATGTATTGAAACTCGATGAACTGTGTTCTTAGATTTTAAAGAAAACCCTCTTTTAGGGGGTAATCTGGATAGGCTATAAAAGCAGATAGCCCAACTAAGTTCTGTGGAAGCTCAAAGGAATAAGGAGGAAAAACAGGGAAGAAACTCTTAACATGAAACTTTTCATATTGGTAGGGCTAAATAGTAGCTTTTGGAGGATACAAAATATACTGTAATAAAAATGGCAGTCATTTTAACATATTGCTGCTTATGAACAAAGTTTCTTTTCCTATTCTCACATGCATCTTAGGTACTGTTTCAGTTTTCTTAACCTATGCTCTCCATCAGAGAAGCATGTCTCTGTATAGTGTTACTAGTTCCTATGCACTAACTCCACCGTAAGTGATATCTCTTGGACAGTGAAATCATTTATTTCGTTTGCCTGGAATAAGCAGAGAACATTTCCACTATAACAGTTGATCATAATTTCTTTTTAGAATCCTATGTGCAGTTAATAATTTGTTTATAAAGTCTCAATACCACAATACCATGACCAGAGAAATATAAAGTGAAGATTTTATCATAAAAGGGATTGTCTGGTTTTTTCTAATGAATATGACCTGTCTTCAAAAACTAAAAGTTCAGTGGAAAAGTAGTTAATTTTACTGAAATACTGTATATTTTTAGTAAAATGCAGGAACTGTGACATCTCCATATTGTCTCTGTGAGATTCATTGTGGGTCTGCTTTACCCAATGGTCTGATTAGCCATCAAAGGACTCTGCCACAGCTTCAGGGGGATTTCACCCCCAAAAGTAGATTTGTTTGTCGCCAACGAAAGCACTAAAAATGTTGAAGAAATTTAATAAGATAAACATTTCTATACCTGTAGTCTAGGGAATATTTTTCATTTAGAGTGACTCTAAAAATTTCTACCTTGCAACTAGGAAACAATGTTTTGTTCATTCTTACATATAATAAAATGCTGTTTTGTGAGTCAGAGGCGTGTTATCGTGACTCTTTCCAGCCAGATTGTTAGGCCTACCGCCCCTTCTCTCGGATGTCTAGCCAGCTAGTTAACTAGCTGTGAAGGTGTGTGTGTGTGTGTGTGTGTGTGTGTGTGTACAAGAGTGCATAAACACTCCCACACATACAATTTCATATGTGTGTACAATGTATTTTGATCATGTTCATTCCACAAAATCCCAAATATTCTCCACCTCCCTCCCACATTCAGATTTTTCATTTCTTTTTTGTAGCCAACTGATTCAAAGATGTGCTGCCTTTTGTGTATGCAGGTTTGTGTCCTTTCTCAGGAGCAGGTGCAATCAAGGGGCCGCATCTGTAGAAAACACCTGACTCTCCCTTCCCCAGGAGCTGTCTAATGCTACCACTCCTCAGCTGGGGTAACACCTCGCGAACTCTTTACCCTAGCCACGCTGAAACATTGACGGCCTTGATTTTATGTGACTCTTTCAGCAACTAAACTGGCTGAAGTGAGTTCCTGAGTACAACAGTTCCACCATGTCTAGAAGGCAGTGTTTTGAAGAAGTCCTCCCCATATCCTGCTCTTCACAGTATTTCTGCTCCCTGTTTTCTTGTGAGGTTCCCCCAAGCCTTGTGGACAAAGGTATAATATATAAGTCCCGTTTATGGCTGCACTCTCCACAGACTCTTATCTGACCAGTTGTGAGTTTCCATATCAATTACCATCCATCACAAAAAGAAGAATTCTCTTATAAGGCATAGCAGCTGACTAGTCAGAGAGTATAAGGGTAATTATATACATGCCCACTCGATACTATGTTCTTTAGCAAAATAATGATAGATTCTCCCTGTCATTGTGGCTTATAGGTTTTTGGCTGGTTTTAAAGGACCAGACATGAGTTTCCTCCTATGGAGTGGGCCTTAAATCTATTGAGAAAGCTGCTCGCTCCTCCTGAACATACATAGCACTGCGGTACCCATGGGCATATCTTTCCAGACTAGTTATTATAACTCTTAGGGTTCACAGCTGTGTTAGACTCTTGATGGCTTCTCTCTCCTAAAAGTCTCCAAAGGACCTTCTGCCCTGTGGAAGAATCGCCATGAGGGTGGAAACTTCCAGATCAACACCAGCTTGATTTGTCCATGTCCTGGGATCCAAGTATAGGGCATGTTTAGTAGCAGGTCTTAAAACCAAGTGTGATGAACAACCAAGAGGAATGGTAACAGCCTGTATTGTTTTGAAGGTCTCAGAGGCCCCTGACCCTGGCCAACAACCTGAAGGACGGTATCCCATACTTTGAGACTGAATTTTGTGTCACATAACTTACAGCTTAGTGAGAGCCATTAACCCCTGTGTATGTCATGCTTTTTAAAAAATTATGTTTTGGAAACTTATAAAACAGTAGTTCTTTAAATGCCTACAATCATAGAGGAGGAACAGTGAAGCAATTAGAGGAAAGTAGTCATTCCATTTCATTGAGCAATGTCCTTCCTGGGTGAAGTGGAGGTCACCTGGCCGTCCTCTGTAGGGCCTTACTTCTCTACCTAGGCCGTTAAAGCCAGAACATTTTGCTGATGATGTAAATTTCCAATTGGACAGAATTCCTCTTGTGTTGTGTATTCTTTTCCTATTGAAATATCTAAATGGGAAAGCAGACAAATGCTTATTAGCTTCTTTGGAAATTCAACAGTAAAACTCCCTGAAGCTACCGATGCGGGCACAAGGGCTCTTTACTACTGTGGACCACAGCTTTAAAATTCTGCAGACTCCCAGGAGAGACCAGATCATCTTCTGTAAGACAGGGTACCGTCTAAGCTGTGCATGGCCCCAAGCATATGTGTGTATCCTTTCAGAAGTCTGGTGGAGTACAGTATGCCTTGAAGCTGCTGAAGTTACAAACAGTCCATGAAAGAAGGACTAGAAGGGTTCGTCATGTGGGCCAAATATCTGTGGAAGTGGAAAGTTGAAAGGCTTCTGGGGATGCCTTAAGTTCTTAACAGCTTTATCTACGAGGTCCATGGCTTTCCCAAGAGAGTAACATCTCACAAAACTACAGGTTTTGTTGAAGTAGCATGTCCTGCTTGGTAACAGGCACAGACTTTTCAAGAGTGGAGTTTTTAGCTTGCAGCTTCCAGGTTGTTCTGTTTTGCTGTGAAGTGTTTTTCCCTTTTTCCCTGCGTTGTGCTTCCCTCTGTTGCCTGTCATCGGTCTTGGTCTTGTGAAATGATCTACCACCATTTCTCTTAATCTGACACATGTTGAGATTTAATAGAATTTCCAACCTAACAATGGCTTGGATTGATATATAGTGGTTTGTTGGTTTTCTTTCCCCTCAGAGAGTTTTTAGAATTAAAAGCTGTCTTTTCTTCTTAATGCCAGTGAGACAAATTATTAGAAATATTCCAATTCTGCCAGCACGTGGTTGTCTTGAAGTACCTTTGGAGTGAATAAATTGAAATAAACAATGATTAGGTATGACAGCTGCAAGTGCCGTTGAGCCTGTGCGTTACTGACTGCATGTTTCTTCTTTAATCACTGGGGTGCTAAATTATTTCAGTTATGTGTTCCTTGCGTCTATATTTAGGGTTGTCAGGATCTGAAGCGATTACTAAAGAGCTAGAAAGTGGTGTCAAAAACTGGGTTGGTTATCCAATTCTAATTTGTTTTCACAGTGTGAAGTTGTTAATAGACTCATAAGCTGGTGGAAGCAGAAATAATGTGCTTATGATCTAGAGACACTATTAAAATTGTAAATGAACAGATTAGCATATGGCTATGATGAAAATACAAACAAAACTGAGAAGACAAAAACAACAAAGGAAATATTGACAGAGTGTAAGGTTAATGAAAGGTGAACTTCAGCCTTTCCACCTTCTAGAATATTCTCTCTCTTATCTAGATCTTTCCACAGTGTTGCAAGTGTCTAGACACTCTTCTCTCCCTATATTCTTTTATATAGTTTGGGCTTGATTGATAAGGAAAATGAGAAGAGTGATCTGATAGATTAATGCAGTAGGGGATTATTATTTTAAATTCGGCTGGACTGTTTTGCTATAGGCAGGGCATCAGAGGCTCCTTCATGTTTTGATTCTCTGCTTTCTCTTCACCATTCCCTCCACTCAGTTGTCTGTGTGTGCAGAGGTCTAAGGTTCATGAGGAAATTGAGAAGAGCGGTCTGGTAGATGAATCCAGTAGGGGATTATTAGCCTAAATCCTGGTGGACTATTTTGCTCTAGGAAAAAAGTATTTGAAGGCCCATTCTCTGGTTTCTCCTCCTCTCTCCTCCTCCTACTCAGTTGTTGATGTGTGTAGAAATGTAGCCGGACCAGAGAGTAATTCAAAGGCTATCTGTGCAGTAAACTAAGATAAATGAGAATTTGATCCCTGGCTGATTATATGTTCCCCAAACTAGAAGGGAAAAACTTGTTATTAAAGTTCAAGACATAAAGGTTTAGGAATTTTTCACTCTAAATGTTAACCTAGATTGCTGAGTGAGGGGAGGGCCTAATAAAGAAAAAGAATTTCAAACATATCTGGTTAACATTTCTGCTTATTTTCACCCAAAGGAATGCTTCTGTGTGTTTCTTAGATGAGAAGCACTGAGACTAAAGTCTGTTGCGGCACAAACGCATGGAGAAAGACAGCATCAGAAGTGATTGCAAAGAAGCCAGCTGCTCTTTGAAGATGTCTCTAGAGGAAAGGTTATTGGAAAGTACGACAGTAGTAGACGTAGGACCTACGATCCCACTGCTTGCAAACTTTTGATTGAGTTTACAGGACCAAGCATGTATTCTCTCCTGCGGAAAATGCCTCAAATCCCAATCACAGAGCAGTTGGTTACCCCCAGCACACAGTCGTGCTGCTCTTGCACCAATGGATATATCCTGTCTAGAAAGTTGATATCATACTACGCAGGTCCAGTGCCTGCCGAGACTGTTGATAGCCCTATCCCAACTGCCTGCATAGCACCTTCAGGCTCTATGAGTACTAACTGGTAGAGAAGAAGCTTCCTTCTCAGTCCCAGCTTGATGTCTCCATGTCCTGTGGCTAAAGTATGTGGCTCTTCAGCATTAGGACTTTATTATGTAGTTCTGATGGACAGCTAAGGAATGACAACTGCCTGCATTCCATAAACATTCTTCTTGAAGAGTGGGTCCACATGCCTTCCACATAAGAGCATCTGCATGTCATACAGCATGAGAAGAACATTAGACATTCACCCCCCGGTAAATCTCTGCTCAAATTTTTAGTAAGAATAGTCTACACACAAGGGTTTGCTTGATTTTGTTCATCAAAAAAAATGTTGATAGTGTTATTTTCTATTTATAGATGATCAATCAAGCGAAGAAAGGTCCATTTACCTATCCACATGTACATAGACTCCTAGGTATAGGCTGGGATATGGGCATGCTCAGAGTTCTTCCATAACTCTGCTGGAAAATGCTTAGTGTCTACATTGAAAATATCTTAAAATCGTAATTCATGATTTACTTGTTATCAATTTTCTCTTCTGCTGTAGTTACAGATTTTCTTAGCAAGTAAGGAACAATAACAATCAAGCAGATTGGAGCTTTTCATCCTATATATTTTTTCCATAATACAAAGAATAAAGTATGTAAAAGCTTAATTATTTTGCATGCTTATCGTAAAGGATTATTTGCTCCAAAGGATGCCCCTGATACTAACTCCATGTCATGTATATGTAGGAAGATAGCTGTGTGAGTAGCCAGGGAGGTGTGGACATCTCCAAGACTCCAAAGAAGTTGTTTTTAAAAGTGGTTACACTTCTCCTGAGCATCCCTTACTTCACTGGCACCCACAGGTTCCTTCAGAAAGACTTTTTCTTTCGACAGTTTTCCAGAAGAACATTTTAGACTGATTGCACATCAAATAAATGCTTATTTGTTCATGTAAAGAAGAAGAATTAAAAGGAGAAAAACAAACATAAAATCCATTGCCAAAAGTTAACCAAACTAGGCAGTCAGCAGAGCAAGGCCGTGTTCATGTCTACACTGCATAATGCTTCCACTTGAGGGACACTGCCCAAGCTCTGCTTTCTGCTCCAACCGCCAGAAACACTGGCCCTTTGCCAGGTTTCTTCCTTGGTGAGATATTTCAGGGACTTTTGGCAGAAGAAAAAAAATACTGTTTCTATTTTTATTGGAGGTGGAAGATAAATTCCATGTAAGTTAGAAGTAGTGTTCTAGTTGAATTCTTCTTCCCTCCCATTTCAATGTAGGGAAGGGATGGAGGTTTAGGACATTTTCAGACTGTAAAATATTTTAAGACCTATTATGTGAACTTGTTTAGGGTTTTCCAAAGACAGTGAATTAAGTGATTACTCCTGTCAGACTGTCCTGTGTCTGTGTTCTTGTTAATCTTAAACAGTTGAATTTCTGGTTTATGAGAAGTAGTTCAGGTAACCTGGAGAGGTGGAGGGTATCTGACTGGGAAAGTGCTAGGGCTTCTCCTTGACATCTCCAGGAAGAGTAATTGCTGGACAGAACAAGAAGACTCCACCCCCCACCCCCACCAGTCTGCATTAGGATCTCACACTATGTTTTCTGACCAATGTTACCTTTGTTGTATTGTACCTCTCATGGTTTGGTTTATGCTTTGGGCGATATCAGGCTTTTTCAGTTTCGCTAGTAATGGGGGGAAAGGTTCTGACCCCCAGCACCCTAACATCTCTGTGTTAAATAAACTGTTTACCGTATGCTTTGTGCAAAACTGGAAGCTGAGCCAAGGCTCTGCTCAGGTTGATGTATCTTATAGTACGCAGTAGAACTATTTGGATACTGAACCACAGTTTTTCAATAAGTAAATAAAAATGTATTCAGAAGTCTTCACCATTTACTGCAGTTCAACATGAATTTACCCATACGAATTTCCATCCGGGTTTTAGTCAGTATTCTATTGCTGTGAAGAGACACCATAACCAAGGCAACTCTTATGAGAGAAAGCATTTATCTGGGGCTTGCATACAGATTCAGAGGTTTAAACCATTATCATCAAAGCAGTGAACATGGCGGCATGCAGGCGGGTGCTGGAGCAGTAACTGCAAGCTACATTTTGATCTATAGGCAAAAGGAGAGTAGACCAGGGCCTGGGACCTCACAGCCTGGCTCCAGTGACACACTTCCTCCAGCAAAGCCACACTCCCTAATCCTTCTAACCCTATCAAAGAGTTCCATTCTATCAAAGAGTTCCATGCCCTGGTGACTAAGCATTCAACTATATGGTGACCTTTGGAGGACATTCTTATTCAAACCACCACAATATCTCTATATTAACCATTAAATATTAGAAGATGTGACTTTGTTGCTTACTAAATGCATTGTATTATCCTTAAAACAGTACTAACTTATATTTTTTATATCTTAGCTCTGAGTATTTAGAAGATAAAATAGAAGACAAAAGAGTTCAACATCTATTGTTTTTATGTTCCACCAATTTCTCTTACAGATCTATCTATGCGGGAAAGAGTTCACAGGGTAAGGTGCCCTGTTACTTGTCATATTCTGGCACGTTAGATTCATCCACATAGGTTCTCCACATTGCAGACTGTGGATTAGTCATCTGGCTGTTCCCTAGAGCCAGCACAGCAATGAGCATAGACTGTGATAGATGATGAATGTATGCTTGTCTCTTTGAATTCTCAGTACAATTAAGACAGGCACAGTGGCTTTTAAGAGTGTAGAGTGTAGAATCACCAAACAAGAATAGTTCTTCTTACTTTGTTTTGTTTTTGCTTTGAGATAGTGCAGTATAGTACAATTGACCTCGAACTTACAGGCGGCCTTTGAGTTCTTGATCCTCCTGCCTCAGCCTCACAAATGCTTCCTTTAGGGATATGTGTGTGCCACTATGCCTGGCATCAATCTACATGTGTAAGAACTAAAAATAAGTCATGACTATTGGCTACCCTTGGATTTATTTTTGGTTTTTTTTCTTTACTGCTGCCTTAGATTTAAAAAAATTGTATTTCTGAGAGTACTCAGGTATTTTTAGTGATTTTTAAAATTTACATGAGTAGTGATTCCATTGCTGGGGTAGGAAAGGCCAGTGACTCATGAACACATCTGAGGTCCATTTAAAGTGAGAACACAACTCCATCAGCTTGGAGAAAGTTCTTGAAGCTTGGTGGGTCAGCACAGTGAAGGGGTGGAGCAGAGGAAACTTTAACACTTGTGAAAGGGAAGTGAACTGGTATTTCTGTCAATACCCTTTCTCATTTCCTACACTGTAAATGGAATACTCTTATTTGATTTCAGAAGGAATGATAAGAAGTGGTGTGATCCTCTATACCAGGACCTTCCTCTTCAGCGAGTCTGTATGTGTTTAGGAAAGCAAATACCACCTGAAGGTGTAAAATGTTCCTATAAGGCTCAGCTGCTACTGACTTCACTCTGGAGAACCTGACTTCCTCTTAAGAAGAAAGAGTGTTTGGACAGCATAGCTTGCAATATTGAAACAATGAATGGTAACATGGTGGTACTTTAATGATGTATAGGAAGGATTCTTTCCTATGCTACCACCTGTAGAAAGTTTAATCAAGCCGGGCGGTGGTGGCACACGCCTTTAATCCCAGCACTCGGGAGGCAGAGGCAGGCGGATCTCTGTGAGTTCGAGGCCAGCCTGGTCTACAAGAGCTAGTTCCAGGACAAGCTCCAAAGCCGCAGAGAAACCCTGTCTCGAAAAACCAAAAAAAAAAAAAAAAAAAAAGAAAGTTTAATCAACATAAAATATTAAATATCTTGAATGTGGTTATATATCTATGAATATATGGCTATGATTACACATACATAGTATTAATATGTGCATATCATTAAACATCTCATTCAGATGTTTGGCCAGCTTTGCTGAGGACAGGGACAGTGTCATGGAGCACGAATAATAAAAACCCAGATACAGATATTGGGGTACAAGCTGAAGATCAGAAAAGCAAAGCAGCCAAGCCATTAGAGAGTTCCTACCTCTACCAAGACTCGGAGAAGCAAAGGGGCGATCTGCCGTCTACATGACTACAATGCTCTCCACCAAACCTCAGACTGCAGTGAGCTCTTGTCTCCTGCCTTATATCCCCCTCCCTGCCCAGCCCTTTTATTCCTGTCTCCACCTCCCTAGTGCTGGGATTAAAGGCGGGTGACTCCCAAGTGCTGGGGACATCTTTGTGCCAGTCATATTTCTCTTTTTTGACGGATTCAATCTCAGTAGCTCAGGGTGGCCTTGAGTCTGGGACTAAAGATGTGTGCCACCACTCCCTGACCTCTAGGTGCTTAACTCTGCAGTATGATCGCCAGGCAAGCTTTATTTATTAAAACACAAATAAAATATCACTATAGTGTCACAGATTTTATATGAAAGCACCAGTGATTCTTTCTGTTTGTTTTTCCTTTATTGGGCAGTAGATACTTGTGTGTTTGCGATGTTTTCTCTATATCTTTTTGTCAGAGCATTTTGCCATAAAATTTAAAATATTGGCAAAAGGCAAGAATACATAACAATATAACAACACCATTAAAGATTAGATCTTTGAATCCAAACCAGTGGGAATCCAAGGCATTCTTTCAATTAAGTTTTTTAATGACCCAGAACCCCTATTACAATGTCTTAATATATTGGGGGTAGTGATAAGATACCATGACACTTTAATAGGGGGAACTTTAAAGGTTCCCCCTATTATGTAGACAGTTCTTAAGGTGGAATAAGCATGAAGTATTTCCCAGGCAGATATAACATAAAGGGCATGTCAAGGTCAACAAATGGAAGGATTCATTTATCCAGCATCAGAGATTCTGTTGGAATGTCAATATCTCTGTGTACTTATATGGCTTGGTAAATTGCAGAGACAGAAGAGTTGAAGTAAGCAGAAGTACAGCTTCCAAGATTTAGCAAGGGGAAATGAGATTATATTCACAGTAATGCTAGCCTGGCCATTGCAAGTAGAAGATTTGCCTTTGGCTGTGCATTTTAAAGATAGCTCACCCCAGGCTTTTCCTGATTCCATAGAAAACAGAATTTATTTCTATCTTCATGGAGATATTATGTATGACATTGCATGAATTAAAGACATCACAGAAATTTCTTTGATTCCTCAACCCATCCTTTTAGGTAGACATTTTACAGATGAGAAAAATGAAGTTTAAAAAGATTATGTGTCATTCTTATGAAACTGCAGTTACTAAAAGTTGAAGAGACTCTACATTCCTATCTTTGTGCCCGTGGGTTTGTGCGTCTTTCAGTCCTCATTGGAGAAGTGTCTTCTCATAGTGATCAGTTCTTAACTCGGGAACTCACAGCTGGTCACAGTGCAGAGAAAAAGCATTTGTGGAGTGCTCAGCCACATCTGGGCCTGTGAGACATCTGTATTCCATCCCCTTCCCTAAGACTCAGAGACTGTCTCAGAAAGGGGCATGAGAAGACTCTGATAGCCTAAGAGGTTGAGGATTGAAGCGAAACCATCTCTGTTGGGACTAAACAAGATCAGTGCATCGTGAACTCCCAGCAGCTGTGGTTGCCTGCATGATATTCAGCCAGGGAATATTCTAGTATGAAAGGCAGCAGTCAGACCCACCCCTGGCTGAGCCACCATGTATGGCTTCTGGGAGAGGAAAAGTCCGTTTTGTTTAAGGATAAAGGCTCTGGTAAGCCAACTACACTGTGGTGGTTGGCCCCACACCCAGAAGTCACTGGAGAGCGTAAGTTGGGACTGTACGGTATAAAAAAGCAAAGGAAATAGAGTTGAGAGGGAGTGGTGGCAGATCTGGGAGGAGTGAGAAGCAGAAATATGGAGGTATATGTGATCCAAATACATCACATGCATGTATTCAAAAAGTTAATTTTTTTTAAAGTTGAGGCTATTTGAAATCCAGTTAGACGTATATGGTTTTCACACCCCATTTACTAGTTAGTCCTTGCCTTTGATATCTGTGTCTTTCACACTGCCAACAGTACATGCCATGCACCTGACCTCAAGGCTTCATGTTGACATCATGTTGGGTGGTCGTAGCATGCAGAGAATTCTCAGTAACTGAACCCCTTTTACTGTTTACTAAAAGCTAGCATCATAGGTAACAGTCCTCATGAAAAGATGGCCTCCACTTGTCAACAGGAGCTTCTTGTGTTGAGGGAAAGATAGACATCGGGAAAACTGATATGAAAGGCAAGAGACTGTGGTTTAGGGACATAAAGGATGTGACACTGGAGACGCACTGGAGAGGAGGTGATGCCAGGATGGCTGAGACCAAACTTCCTAAGGTTCTCTGTGAGCACCAACTCTGCTGGGCACAGAACTTGCTGAGTAATAGAACATTGTCAATTCATGTCAACCGTAGTGTGTTTTAATAAGGAGAACTGCCAAAAGTGTGTATTTACTCAGGAGCCTTGGGCTCTGCTTTTATCAAACTAGGTAAAAACCAGTTTAAAACATCATCAACAGGGAAAAAATAATATTGCCTCCAAAGGGATGCCTTCAAATTTTTGAGCTGGAAATGAAAATATTAGATAGTATTGCTGAAACATTGACAATAGTTGAAGGTTTTCATGAGCAAACATTTTCAAATTGTCAGAAAAAAAGGCATTGTAAACAGATCTGAGTGGCAGCGTCCTAGCAAACGGCTGCACTGATCCATCCTTTAGACAGTGGTATGATGCGGCGGGTATGTACCTTCTACCAGTACGAGGAGTCCTGAGCCCCTCTGACTCAGCTTTCCGAACGACTCCACCAGGCCCGCTGCTGAGCTTCAGCGTCCATTGAAACAAAAAAAGAGGTACCGAGCTGCATGGCTTCTGGGAGAGTTTAAGCTTAAGAAAATGAGAAGTGGTGAAAGTTCAGCTCGTGGTAAATCTTGACATCTAGATGTTTAATGTTCCATCCATTTACAGTGAAAAGATAAAAACTTGCTCCTGAGAGTCATGATGACTAGATGTGAAAAAAGCCTGGAACGCCACACTTTCCCCCAAGGTTTCCTCCTTCTTGTTCTGTTTCACACTCTAGTAGAGTGTGGATGGAGTTTTAATCTCCCAGCCTGTCCCTCCTAGATACTATCAGCTCTGTGGCTTGTTCTCCATCCCAGGCACATTACTATGATTTAATCTTAGCAGCTGACGTTTTCTGAGAGCTCAATCTTACAGCCTCTGTCCTAAGTAAGCACCTGCCCTGGTTAGTGCTTCTCAGCTCAACACAGTTTGAGTTATCTGGGAAGAGGGTTGCCAATTAAAAATCTGCCTCTGATGGAGAGGCAAATTATCCATAGGCAAATCTTTAGGGCATTTTTTAAAATCAATGATTGATGTAGGTGGCTCAACTCAATGTGGGTAGTGTCTCCCCCTTGCTTGTAGACCTGGCTTGTATAAGAAAGCAGGCTAAAAAAACTACGAGGGAAAATTCAGTGAGCCGTGTCCCTCCATAGTCTTTTCTTCAGTTTCTATCCCCACATTCCTTCTTGAGTTCCTGACCTGACCCCCTAACTGTATATTATATGGTAAACTCATTCCTCCCCGAGTTGCTTTTGGTCATGGTGCTTTGTCACAGCGATAAAAACCAAATTAAGACAGTGCCTATGCAAGTATATTATATATGCGTTTACCTGATCTTTCTCATCGCTTCCTCTGTTAGCAAATATGCACATATCAAATTCAGTTTTCAGTAAGAAAATTTTCCATTTCACCAAACCTCAAAATTAATATACAAGGCAGAGCTACAGGTGTGCCGTGCATTCAAGGGTTTATTAAAGCCTTTGGAGACACAGATCTTGTCCCTTTGGAGGGGGTGAAACAGATCTTCTGTTTTCTTTTTCTTTGCTTGCTATTTTATTTTATTTCTTACTGATTTTAATGAGCTCTACATTTTTCTCAGCTCTTTTTTATTGATTTTATTGTGCTATACATTTATCTCTGCTCCCCTCCCTTTCTCTCCTCTTGCCTTCTACCCTCTTCCATGGTCCCTGTGCTCCCAATTTACTCAGGAGATCTTGTCTTTTTCTTCTTCCCATGTACATTAGATCCATTAAGTCTCTCTAAGGGTCCTCTTTGTTGTCTAGGTTCTCTGGGATTGTGATTTGTAGGCTGGTTTTTCTTTGCTTTATGTCTTAAAGCCACTTATGAATGAGTACATATGATATTTGTTTTTCTGGATCTAAATTACCTCACTCAATTTGATGTTTTCTAGATCCATCCATTTGCCTGCAAATTTCAAGATGTCATTATTTTTTCTGCTGTGTAGTACTCCATTGTATAAATGTACCACATCTTCTATATCCATTCTTTAGTCAAGGAATATTTAGGTTGTTTCCAGATTCTGGCTAATGATGCTGCTATGAACATAGTTGAGTATATGTCCTTGTGGTATGATTGAGCATCCTTTGGATGCTTTGCTGGGTCTTGACATAGGTTCTACATTCTTGAAAAAGCTGGTGTATCTTTTTATTGCTAGAATGTTCTTTTTGTATTTTGGATACAGCTTCCGTCATCAGGTATGTGGTTAAGGAGCATTTTCTTGGAGGCTGTACAATTGGCTCATCAGTAGTAAAGAGTACTTGTTGCTCTTGCAGAGAACCCAGGTTCAGTCTCCAGCACCAACATGGTGGCTGCATCCATCTGAAACTCTAGTTCTAGGGCATCTGACACCTTCTTCTAGTCTTTATGGACATCAGGCACACATATGGTGCTGAGTCATGCTTGAGTGCACAACAATCATACATTCAAATAAAATAAATCTAAAAAATATTTTATTGCATTCTGTAGATCAGTGCCAAAATGTTTCTAATTTTATAAAATATCTGTTCAACCATCTTTTTTGTCTCTTGTGCTTTCAGTTTCATATCTTAAAAAGGTAGTTTTGATTCAAGACTCACAAAAGGTCATGTCTGCGTCCTTTCTTTAAGATTCTTAAACTTTTATCTCTTGCGTTTAGTCCTGAAACACATGCTAAGTTTTGCTGCAGTATGAGATGGGTGCCTCATATATGCTTTATGTGTGAAAGTGAGTTCTCCCAGCATTGGGGATGCAGTTAATTTCTAAATGAGATGCTCTTTGAGTACTTACAGTGTTCCTGATGCCTCAGAGAGACTGTGTTGTACTCTGTGTTTGCTACCTGCCATTTTGGCTTCTTCTCATTCTCTTTCCACTGAAGAATGTATGAGGCTGCTGCTCTCCTCATGTGAGTCCAGTACCTTGTCAAATCGTATGCAAAGTACAGGGGCTAAATACACCCTTCTCCTTCTGCTTTTCCCAGCCTTTCATCTATTTTTTGTTTTTCTCTTTTACAAGACTTATCTACAGAATCGTTATATGAATTGGTGTGATTAAGAAAAGTTGCTGGGCATGGTGGTACACAACTTTAATCCCAGGACTGGAGAGGCATAGGCAAGTTGATCTCTGTGAGTTCAAGGACAGCCTGCTCTACATAGCAAGTTCCAAGGTTACATAGCGAGACCATATCAAACAAAAGAAAGTCATCATTGAAAATGGGTTTTAGTATTAATAATTTTGGCCCTGTAGTATGGAGTTGTACAACACTCTGACTCTCTTCAAATGCTGGAGTGTATCAGGTGCACCACTGCATTTTCTTCCTACTCTTAATTTCTTTATTCTGTGCTTCCTGCACAGAATATGTGCACACTAATTTTTTCATGACATGATGCTCCTAGAAAGTATGGTCTAGGAAAGGTCATATTTTCCAGACAGTTAAGCACTTGTAATTTCTTAGGTCTTCACTCTGAAAAAGTCTGTCACTCTAAGTTAGCAAACCAGTATTTCAAACTTGAATACGCATGCCTATCAGTGAGGAGTTAAAGGGCAGATTCTGATTCATTATATGGGTGGAGCTTGAGGTTCTGAATTTAAAGCAAGATTCCATAGAGTACTGATGCCTTTGACCTCCTCATTGCCTCACACTTTAAGAAATAAATATTCTCTGATTGTGTTTGGATCTTTGAAGTCATACTAAACAAGATTCAGTTATCTATAACTTTTCTTTAAACAACCCAACAAACAAAACACTTCCAAAAAGATAACATAATGCTTCCCTTGCACCTGAATAGAACAAATAAATCCATTCAAATATGCATGCTAATAGCCACAGTTGGGAAATGTTAGATTGGTTAAAGAGATTTAAATCTCTCCTTAGAAAAATCTGTAGACATTTTACTGTGAACTCTATAGCTGAAATGGCTGTGTTTGATTGGCTAGAATTTCTCCTCTGGTCTTTGTGTTCTCCATGCTGCACCTCACTCAAAAAGATGTTGCATTATCTGTGCTTAGATGAACAGAGTATCTAGATTTCCCTATCTGGTTAAAGAATAAGATAGGGTAAGAGTTGGACTCCTTTTACCTGCTCAGTGTTACAATCTTTCATAGCAATCTTTAAACTTTGTGTGTCACATTTCTTTGTAGCAAATTTGGTTTGTTATACAGTGAAAACTACTTACTCTTAACTTGTCAGAGTTCTTCTGATGAAAACTATAGCAATTCTCCTAGTAGTCACTTAAAATTCAGCATGAATGACACTTGAGCACTGTTTCTTTCTTCTTTTTCTTTCTCTTCCTCCTTCTCCCTTTTCCTCCTCCTTCTCCCTCTCCCTCCTCCTCCTTCTTCCTCTTCTTTCTCTTCCTCCCCTACTCCTCCTTCTTCTTTTTTTGAAACAGGGTTTCTCTGTAGCTTTGGAGCCTGTCCTGGAACTAGTTCATGTAGACCAGGCTGGCTTCAAACTCACGGAGATACTCCTGCCTCTGTCTCCAGAGTGCTGGGATTAAAGGCATGTACCACCACCATCCAGCATGAGCATCATTTCTAATGGGGGATGAACACCTGTCTGTTCATCCTATAAACCACTGCTGAAATGCTACTGAAGTTCTCAGTGCAAGACCACATTTCTTTTGGTTCTTAGGATTATTGGAGTTCTGTATGTTTGTTTGATCAGATGGTTAATTTATATGTCATCTGTTGTGATCTGTACACTTCAGCCTAGGAAAGGAATGGGGGATTGTTTGATCAGTAATGCATTTATTAATTATACCTTCACTTGATAAAGGTTGCTTATTTTGCAATTCAGTTGGAACTAATACAGTAAATTTAGTGTTCATTGTTAGGAGTAGAGTAGAAAGAAGATGTAAACTACCAGAACCTCATGCTTTATTCTAATTTCTGTGACTTAAAACACAAATATTTTTAGAAAGGTTTTTTTTTTCTCCAGAAGAAGTTTGAAACATGCCTTTGCTGGAACATAAAACACAAAACTGCAAATAAGAAATTATATAAATTCAGAAACAGAACTCAAGTCCCAATTCATCTAACGGTACTCCTGAAATTACCTTTAGTGCTAGGCCTTTCTTCAGCTTTTGATTGGTCAAGACCGGTCCCTTAGTAAAACTAAGGTAAAAAAAAATGCTGGAAATATGAGATGGGTGAAGATCAGCCCATGTTCTTAAGTTCTGGTAGATGAAGGAGCTCTCCCATTTCTTGGTTGCTGCTCTGTATCAGTCCCCTCTTGGTGTTTCTGTTATAGAACACCACCGGACAGCATGGTATGGTGATCATACTTTGAGTAGCATTAATCTCTTCTATTCAGTTGTGGATGAGGCTGATCCGTGTGTTCTTACTTTTTAAATAAATTGGCCTTTAAACCACAACTTCTTAAACTGTAGGACATAACACCACAGGGTTATATAGTTGAAACAGTAAGAGATTTCTGTATACTCATGACCAAAAATTAATTTAGAATTGAATAAATATAAGCTCAAGGTTCCAGAAGCATGATGTATCTTATGACTTCTCTGCATCTGCCATTCGGAGCACACAGCATGCACTTGGCACTAAGCAAAGCCATACAACAGCAACCAATTCTGCCTGGATGTCTCACCCTAACTGTGGCTCACAGCAGTCTGTTTCCAAAGCCTCCATCTCCTCCCTGGCTGTTTCATAGTCAGTTGCCTGGCCACACTTGGCAGTTGCTCAGCTCAGTCACAAGAGATGTCCCCTTCCTCTCCTCATCTATAGTACTGGATCCTTGCCAAGGTGTCTTCCAACTTTGAGAAGCAGATAGTCAGCAACTTTGCTCGTCTGTGAGGAAGATAACCCACTGCTATGGTTCTTGTTTGTTAACTGTGAAGCAGTTTAGCCATACAGAGAAGCACAGGTGAAGTTAATGTCTGGCAATATTCACATCCTCCCTCCTGCTCTTTGTTTCAGATACAGCTAACTGCTTGCTCCCACCTTTCCATCTCTAGTTCTTCAAGAATCCCTGTTCTGAGATTCCCTTGTCAGGAGAAATGTTGCCTTTACTCTCCAACCTTTTCACAGCCTCCAGGGATCTGTGTGGTGGATCAGTGTCTGATGCTAAGAGCTGAAATAGGAGCAGATGTTTGATGGTTTTGATAAGACTTAAGTTGTCATCTGTGCTTATGCTCTAGTAACTAATTATCATATATATGTGTTTCCTAATCCTGTAATCTTCTAGCTGGTATAAATTTATGAACTACAGCATTTATTGAAGACACATATTTTAATGTGAGAAATGTTATGCATTACTTGTCACGTGGAAGACAGACCAGGGCAGGATTAGAAGATTGTATTCAAATAATATCACAAGTATTCGTACAAGTAGCTCATCCAGTGCTTTGATTCATTTGTTAGGTCGGTATTCAAAGGATCTGCACTGTGCCACCATAGACCCTAGGCTTTGGAGGTACTAACAAAAGTAGATAGCCTTGCTTTTGTGAAGCTTATGGCATATTTGTAAATAAGCAGATGAAAAAATACACTAGACAGTAAAGATATATGTAAGTGCATAGTAGAGTAAGTGAAGGATTGGGGATGGGGTTCCTGTTGTATCTTGGACAGTTAGCAAAGACATCTAATCAGGGAGCCTGTGGGTAGTGGACTGAAGGAAATGGGGACCAACTACAGATGTCGGCAGACAAACATGTTAACGATTAGATTCACAGGACTTCAAGTGGAAGGGCGCCTCACATGGAACCTTGCACTGCTCCTTCATACAGTTCTGTGGTGTAGCTAATGGAGCTGCCATTTTATCCGTTTTTGTACGTGGTGACATTAAGGCAAAATCGTGACTCTCTCAGTACCATACTTGATAGTTGGTAACAGAGCCAGCAGTAACCGATCTTCTGTATCCTAGAACATTCTAGTTGAGAGGTACAACAATTTACTCTTTAATGTGCCAGGATTTGCAGCAGCACCATCTGTGATTACCTTTATAAATGATTCTTTTGTAGGATTACATAAAACGTTGGAACACCAGTCCCCAGAACTATAAAATGGGAGATGTAGCATCCTGCATTGTGAGAACCACAGGGCAGTTGGGGGCAGGTTCTGTGAACTGTAATGCACTTGCACACATAATATGCTGTCAGAACACAACAATTCTGTGGCAAGGTGTCTCATTGGCCAACGAAAATTTCTAAATTTAATCTATTCAAGACAAAGCTATATATCAATGTGTAATACTTTATATTTGTGATGTCTTAGGAATCAAAGGATAAATTGAAATATAGATTCAAACAAACCCCATGCCTATATTTTCTTTTCTGCTTGTCCCTACAGATAACATAGAAATGTAAATAGGGCTTGATGTATTTGGCTGGGACTAACTCTACTACTATATATCTTACCTATTTCTATTTGAGTGCATTTCCTATTGTAATTTCTTGATTCCCTTTATGTTCTGCCAGTTCTCATTAACTTGTCCTTGAGCTGTGTAATCTTGGGCTTAGCTACTGGAGGATGATGGGACTTGCCTGAGGTGAGACGTGACTCCACAGAGTCATCAGTCATGCAGTGCTGTAACTCAGCCTGCCCTCCGACTGTGGAAGGGATGTTAGGTTTGGAAGAGAGAGGTCTGTATGTATCAGCACCAGCTGTGCTTTATGAAGAATCTGAAATAAATTCATCTGTTTCCATCTGAGTAGTAGAAGGAGGACCATTTTAGAGACAGAACTGAGAAAGCTTCCCATGCAGAAAGGCCCCAAAGACCCAAAGAACGATCTAATTGAGGAGCCGAAGAAAGGCCAGAAAATATGGAATGGAGTGAGAGTAGAGAAGAAAAGAAATTGAGGAGGTAGGTGGGTCTAGATTTTGCAAAGACAGGTCTGCCAAACTCTGTACTGTTACTTTTATTACACACTTAGTAGGACATAGAAGATGGTTATTGCGTAAAATGTTACTTGATGCATTTGACATTCTGAGTGCCATAAAGATCGGGCACAGAGCTCACACTTGGGAGCCTTGTACAGATGTTTACTTGTACAGAGTCTTGTGTTATCTAGATGACACAAGAGAGAAGAAGATGAAAGACATGTTTGAGGTTCAGTGCGGTGGCAGACAGCTATAATCCTACCTACTCAAGAGACTGAGACAGGGGGACAATTTGAATTCATTAGTTCATCACTAGTCAGCTTAGTGATGTCCTGTCTCAAAGAAAAGGGCAGAAAGAGAAGGACAAGGACTATATACAACATATATTGTGGTGGCACGAGTTTGCTAATGATTGAGTTGCATGAGATGGTTAAATAAGGAGATTATAGGTAATTTGTAGATTTTCGATGTCAACTGAGTTAATTAGTGATTTCACTTACTGTAAAGTTATAAGACTAGAAAGGGTAAAGGCAAGAAATCAAAAATGCCACTGATGGAGTTACACACAAGAGGCCCATTGCAGACATCCATGCGATAATGCTGGTTAGGTGGCTGTGACCTGGAGTCAGTAGTTAGAGGGGCAGTAGATATACAGTGCTCTAACTCAGCCTGTGTTCTGGAATGCCTTAGTCTGCTGCTGCTATTTGAAGCCTGGACAAAGAATACCTTAGAACTCTTATCGGAGAAGGAAAGACGAAGGACTACAAACCCCAAACCTGCAGTCCATGGCGGGATGTCTATAACACTGTTGCCTCAACAGGAAGATTCAGTGTGCCAAGCTAGAGACCTAGAAATTGCATGTCTGTATATTCAGACATTTCACTGTGGTGGCAAAGACCTGAGGAAAGCAATTTAAGAAGAAGAAAACTTGGGACTGCAATAAAAGCATATTGTTCTTACAATGGATTAGAGTTCCATTCCCCATACCCTTGTCATACAGCTCAGAAGCACCTGTAACCCCGGCTCCAGGGCAATCTGGCCTTCCTTGGCACAACACATGAGTGTACAAACATACATATACACATAATCACATTTTATAGAAGGAAGAATGGTTTAATTTGGCTCACAGTTTGGGTGTGAGTTAGCTGGCTCTACTGTTTTCAGTCTGGAGCTGGTACAGGGAAAAGGAAGTTGCTCTCCTCATAGAGGAAATGCAGCCAGAGGCAGAAAGGACAGCAACAACTTATACAATTCCAGGGCATGCATCCTTCCTCCAAGCAGGCCCTACCTCCTACTTCCTGTGACCTTCAAAATTGCCATTATACTATAAATTTATCAAGGGATTGTCTACTAAGTGGCTCAGAACCCTCAAAATGTATCTTAGGGTTTCTATTGCTGTGAAGAGATGCTATGACCCCACAGCTATTATAAAGGAATGTATTTAATTGGTGCTAGCTTATAATTCAGAGGTTTAGTCCTCTGTCATCATGTCAGGAAGCATGGCAGCAGGCAGGCAGACATGATGCTAGAGAGGAAATTGAGAGCTTTACATCCAGAACAGCAGACAGCAGGAAGAGAGAATCACACTAGGTATGCCTTGAACTTTTGCAGTCTCAAAGCCCACCCCCAGTGACACACTTCCTCAAACAAGGCCACACCTTCTCCAACATGGCCACACCTAATAGTTCTACTCCCTACCGTCCTATGGGAGCTGTTTTCATTCAAACCTCAACATGAGGTCACCACCTCTCAGTGACTGGAGTAACAAGCTGGAGACCAAACTTTCAACACACAGGCCTTTTGTTGGGGATAATGCATATCAGCACCATAACATTTTCACTCTTAAAAAGATAAGATTATAAAAGATATGAAGAGAGGAAGCAACCAAAATACTAACTTAGCATGTTTTTCCAATTTTTTTCCTTGTGTCTCTAAGACACTGTTTAGGTAATTTAGGTAACAATACACGGATTTTAACAACTGTGGATCATTTTCTTTATGGTCTCCTTTATAATGGGAGTCATTTCCCATATTGCAAACTTTTAATTAAACATTTAATTCTTGAATCTATATTTTTAAACTTAGTCTTTGAATGCTTCCAAACCTTTATCTTCACTATTTTTGTGTAGTTCCTACTTCCTTTGTTTTTTCTCTGTGTGAGGTAGGCTGTTCATCTCCTCAGTTTGATTATTTCCCCTTCACATCAGTTCGTACGAAGTAAGGTAAAAGCTTGTCAGTTTGCCAGCTTGGAACTTGGATTTAGTGAGATTTCCCACAGTGAGGGAGACTCTTGATTTGAAACCCATACAGTCCTGCACTGTGTCTTTCTTTACTTTAAATGAAAATAGATGATGAATGTACTATTCTCAGGTTAGGTTACATAAGAAAACCAATCTTTTAAAATATCTAAATCAAATGACTTTCAAATAAGATGGCTACTAAAAATATTCAATGATATTATATATATATATATATATATATATATATGTATATATATGTATATATATGAGGTTCCCTAGGCACAGGAAGCTAAATATATTTTCTGTACACAAAAGATCATTATCAATGTCAGTTGAGACAATGATTATTTTTGGCTTTTTCTTTGAATTGCATTACATAAATCTTTTAAATGGCCTCATATCTAAACCTAAGTAAAAGATAAATGCCATGCCAAAAAAATAACTGTTTTTGAAGTTTTTGTACTGCAGAGGATTATTATGTCTTTAGATCTTTGTATTTTAGCTTAAGGCATTCATATCTAAATTGAAAAATAATATGACATCTGTTTACTGATACAAGGTGTGGGTTGAGAAAAGGCCATCATAGAGGCCTTCAAAATAGAGGAATACAATTGTTATTCTTAAAGCCTTTTAAAAATTAATCTGATTCTTTGGAAAAATAGAAGCATATCTTCAATGAAGATGAAATCTTTGTTAAAAATTCCATTGCTAAAAATGGTAAAAAAAAAAAAAAATTAGAGGTAATCAATGGATTGTCCTATATCCACACACAGTTCCTTTATTCTACTCTAAGTTTTACCCACTTTCTATAACAATTTCTTCTTGTAGAGGATAGCTTTTCCTCTGGCCCGTTGAGCTCAGATCATACACGAGTGTCCCTTTCTACAGAAGAAGAGCCCTGTGGAGGGAGGCTCTCTGGCGTGGGAACACACTTCTCAGGAATGTCTGGGAGAGCTGCTCCAGTCTTGGTTTCACACTGTGTACCACCTGAAGCTTCCATTTAGGAACTGGCTCACTGAAAAGTTTTAGATATTCCCTTTTCAAAGTCAAAGGATGAAGACAGACTGCTGCTTCAAAGGGCAGCTGTGGAGTAGAGTGTAGATAGCACAGGACCCAGACAACAACTTTATTCTGCCCGGAAGGTTTGCTCCTTAGTCTATGGTGCTCAACCCTGTGCTGTTTGCAGATCAGAAGAGCAGGCTCCCCTAGAGGCTCAAGGGTTCCAAACCAGACAGGTGGGAGCAAAAAGCCAAAGACTAATACAGTCTTAGGGTGGGAGGATAGAAAAAGAGCCACATTTGACAAACATTGCGTATCTATCTGCTCAATTCTGTACGCTGCAGTAACCACCTGTTGAATGCTCCTCATGAGACACTGCCTTCAATAGATGGCATTGGGCAGTTGTTTTCATGAACAAGATAAAGCTAATGTTTGTCCATTCTCAGGCCTAAGGGTGCTGTATGTAAGGAAATCCTGAAACTTGAAACTTGAACAGACATCTCCTGGCACAAACACGAAGGAGATTTTGAGATAATGCAAAAGAGAAAATATTATTTTGAAATAATCCAAAAGAGAAGTTGAGTCAGTCCCATCTGAAATAACAGTGCATGTCCTTTACTGTAGTAAGCATATTCATACAATCAGAGGAGATTTATATAAGTTCCATCATACTAGTAGAAAAGATGCCCATACTTATGGGAAATTGAGATGTATAGATGGCTAATGATTTTCTCAGCAACTCCTTGCTACTAGTAGTAAAGGCCAATACTCCTCTCCTTGTAGGCTGGGATATTTCAACATCTCCATTTTAGCAGTTGTGAATAGCATAAGTGATGGACCTCCCCCCTACACACAACAGTAATAAATTCTAATGTTCTGGTGTTCGTTCTACAAGCCGGCAAGGTAATGGTAGGTCATAATAGCTTGTCAAATATTTCACTAATAATTACAAGAGAGGAGCATGAAGGCTTCAGATCTAAGGACATGAAAATGTTGATTGCCCTGCTGAGATCTGGGCATGCCAAATGTGTGTATTAAAATTATCACACTGGGAACTGGAGTGTTGACTTGGGGTTAAGAGCACTTGGCACTCTTGCAGAAGACCAGAATTTAATTCTCAGCACTCACCTGATGACTCACAACCATCTGTATCTCCGGTTCCATGTGATCTGACAAGTTTCTTTTTGCCTCTGTGGTCACCAGGCACGATGAGTGTGGTGCACAAGCAAAATATCACGCAAATAAGAATTTTTAAAAAATCACATTGTACCCTGAATGAATTATACACATTAGTGATTAATTCCAAATTACCCATTATGCTTTGGTGTCACAGTCAGAAAAGAAATAAAAATATTTATTCTTCAAGTTATTTAATCAAGAAGTGAGTCTAGATTTGAATTCTGTTTCATGTTTCCTGTGTCTTCTGTTTGTTGATGTCAGTTGCAAGGATCGGTGCCTGCCCAAAGGCTATCTTGTGATTCTGTCCCTTTGACTGTGTCTTCTGTTCTGTGTCTATTATGTGACTGTCCCTAACAAAGGGCTTTGTTTTGTATTTGTTGAATAGTAAAGAAGGCTTCACATGGGGGAAGGAATGAGGGATACTTTATAGAAATATTTAACAGTGATTAAGTTATTGGCTCCAAGTGATCCCAACTGACCCAGACAACAAACATCATTGTTTATCAACCAATATCCATTTTTAAAAGGTTGCTTTGAATTTCTGTATTTGCTGATTTCAGAAAATGATACACATACATTCTCTGGATCAGGAACATGAAAGAGTACATAATTTAAGATTACAGCTATGCCTAGGTTGCAAGAATTGACTTCATGGGAAATCCAAGGCAAGTAAGGTTTACTGTTACCAATGTTGTTTTCTTAAAGGTTGTTTAAACAAACAGGCTGAGTACACAGTAGGGCAGAAATCTTAAATTTTTAGTGACTTCAAGGTATATTATGAACTCTGTCTCTGTGTTCTAGCAAAAGTTCTAATGTCTTAGAATGTAATAGACATTTTCAGAATATTGTATTGCCTTGCTACCCCAATAGTTACAATTATGTATTAATAAAATCTCATTTTTTAAAAGAGGGAAAGTCTTCTCCAGTAACCATTGGTTGGATAGAAGGGTATTTTCTCCAGTACTGGCTGTAATCAAGTACATTTGCTCTAGGTGATTTTTATTCATCTTTTTGGACTGCTTTAACAGTACTGTAGAAACAACAGGAATTACTTTTCTTACAATTCTGGAGACTGGGGATCTAAGTTCAGGGTAGCCATGAAGAAAAGTTTGGGAAGTCTCTCTCCCTGGCTTCTAGACTATAGCTATTGCTTCCTTGTGCATCCTCTCTGCAGAACTCCTACGCTGGTCTCTCTTCCTCTTCTTATCAAAACCAGTCATACTGGATTAGGGCTCTGTTTTTATGACCTCAGTTAACATGTATTACTTCCTTAAAGATCCTGATTCTAAATATAATCAGATTAGAAATCAGGGATTCTACATCTGATTTTGAGGCGACACTATTGGGTCCAAAAGAGGAGTGTTAAAGCTGCGGGTCCCCATCACCTGAGACAAATCCTTTTTCTAGCCATTTAAGTGTGAAGTTCCACCTGGATGCAATCACCCCATTATCCACATTAAACCTGAGGGTTTTGTTCATTTGTTTAATCTGAGACAGCTTTGACTCTGTGCTTTGACTGGAGATGTGAAATCTGGAAAAGACAGTCCCTTCCAGTTCATGATGCTCCCAGATCTCACGGGAGCAAGTGGCAAGGTCACCCACAAGAACAGTGTCCCAGTGGCAAGCCACTGACACTGTTCAACTGCTCCCACAAGCCAGCCCTTGAGCTTTGTGATGAACGTCATTGTTCTCACTTGAGAGGGATGATAACCAAACCTATCTATATTTTTTTTCAGCCAAACTATTCTAATGCGGCAAAGAGAACAGGGATGTAGCCAGGGTTAGAAGGGAAAGCAGCAGCAGGTGTACAGTGGTATATGCACCTGCAGGCCCCAACTGAAGTACGTGACTGAGTCCTGGCAAACGTTCTCTGGCCTACCATCCTCACTTTGTTAATAACAAACTTGAAAGTCAGTGGTTTTATGTGGTTCATGGTTTTTAAAGGAACTGTGAAGCTGTGCTTCTGATTTGGGATTTTGCTTTGTGCTCAGCAGTGTTCAGTCCCTATACCAAAATACAGCTTTCCTATTTGGTCATTTGTCTTTTGACAATTAAGACTTCTTTTATGTTCAGAGTGTCTGTATGTAGCTTTCAGGAATCTTCAAATTTAGTATAGCTCATTCCACAACATTTATCAAGAATCTTTATCCTTTGACATTCTGAACCAGGCAGTACAAAAAAAATTAAAATGTATTATCTGTCCTTAACTAACTTCCATTATAGATGAGAGAAAGTTTATTGATGAGAGAAAATATAAAGTTTAGTGTGTGTCATGGAATATGTTAGTAATAAGGCAATCAGAGAGACAATTGCCATGCATACAGGTAGTTTAAGAGAAGGATTGGGGATAGAGATGGCTCAGTTAAGACTGTTCTTCCAGAGAACCCAAGGAATTCGTATCAGGCATATCTGCCAGCTTACCAGGTCACAATGGCCTGTCACTCAGGGTTAGGTTTAAGAAACCTGATGCCCTCTTCTGGCTTCTGAGGGCACTGTACACACATACTTACATAGAGGTAGGCAAAGACATATGTATATATCTGTTTAGCTGATGGGGGTCCACTACTTTAACACTCCTGTTTTGGATCCAGTCATGTTACCTCAAAATCAGATATTGAATCTCTGATTTCTAATCTAATCTATATTTACATCTCTCTATATATATGTATATATGTATATATGTATATATGTATATATGTATTTATCATGTATATTTATGTATATATGTATTTATCATGTATATATGTGTGTAGTTGTATGATAAAAATAAAGATATTTTTTAAAAAGATATGAAATACTTAAACATACCCATGCTACCTACCTTAGCCATCAGAAACAATCAGTGAATCGTGGTGAACAGTAGTTCTACAAGAAAACAGAGAATAAAACCCAACTGCACGGAATGGCAGCTGTAACCCATCAGAAAATTTTACTGGATAGTCTCAGGCACGTGTGACAATTCTCAGGCATTCGATAAGAAAAGTAAAAGATAATGCTATTAGTTGCTTGTTGTGAGTGAGCTGCATTTTAATGTGATTATTAGCCAAAGTTCAAAGGAAATGTGAAATCATACTCAAAGATCATGTATTTGGAAATGTCTTTCATAATTCATCCGGGCATTGGTAAAGTATGTGAACAGCTTCTTAGATAAGGAGCTTTAATTCAGTACCTGCCTCTATGCTGCTGTCTATACAGTGAGTCATGGGTTTCCTGCAGACAGAAGTGAGCTAACTGAAGCAACAGCACTCACCAGAAACTCTACTATGGCCTCGTCATTCACCTCTCACTTTAGGAGACATTATGAAGACATCATATTTCTTGGTTAACGTTCTCGCGTTCTCTCTCATATTGGGAAGTGGGAAGGATGGTGCTCAGTGGAGGTTCCTGCAGTAACTCGTGAGAGAGATAAGCGAACGGGTCTGCCAGTCAGTAGGTACGCAAGCCGCAGTTTACTCCGTGATGTCTGCTCGTAGGTCAGCAGGTGTGTCCACAGCTCAGTGAGAGAGTAAGAGGTGACCTTGACTGAGGTGTTTCCTCAACCATCTGTCAACCACCTGTTGAGAGGAGAGTAGTTACCTCATCTTCAGTGTAGCCATACTACAAACTAGGGCTTCAAGTCACAAGTTTTACACACACACACACACACACACACACACACACACCTTAATCTTTCCACATCTATGAAGAACATTATTGCATCTTAATTTAGTTCAAGTATAGACTGACAAGAGTTTCTCTGTGTATCAGCCCTGGCTGTTTTAGAACTAATTTTGTAGGCCAGGCTGGCCTCAAAAATCACAGAGATCAACCTGCCTCTGTCTCCCAGGTGCTGGGATCAAAGGTGTGAGCCACCACTGCCCTGCTAGACTTTTAACGTAAGTATGCACATAGTCACTTAGTTTTCTATATGTAAGTGCTTTTTCTTAAGTTTTGACTATAAATAACAGTTTGACAGGTAACACCCTTTTGACTGAATGATTACACCTATCCCTTCATCAGCAACATCAATTAATTCATCAGAGTTTATATAACTGAAGAGACACCATGACCACAGCAACCCTTGTAAAGGAGAGCATTTAACTGGGACTAACTCACAGTTTCAAGGGTTTTGTCTATTATCAGAATGTTAGATAACATGGTGTCATTGCTGGATACAGAGCTGAATTCTACATCCTGATCCTCAGGCAGCAGAGAGAGAGCTTCTGAAATCCCTATGCCAACCCCCAGTGACACATTTCTTCGAACAAGGCCACACCTACTCCAACAAGACCACACCTGATTCCTCTTCAGGTGGTACCTTTCCCAAGCACTAAAATATAGGAAGGCCTCTGGGACCATTTCTATTCAAATGACCATACCAGGTATTGCTCACATTTTTATAGAGACTGTATTTCTTTTTAAATGCATAGATATCAAATTTTTCAATGTTAAAATTTTATTATAGTAAGGAAAAGGAATGCTTTTCATTTTCAGTCTATTCCTTTCTTGATTGAGGTATAAGGAATCTGTAAAAGGCGCAGCCTTAAATGTATAGCTTATTGATACTTTGCATATGTGAACCCATATTTAAACCCTACCCAGTTGAAGGCATACAATACTTCCACCATCTGGTGCTATTTCCTTGCTCCCATTTCCAGCCTGTAACATCCATTCTTAAAGAGAAGCGCTTTCCTGATTTTTATCAACTGGGGTAACTCTGCTTTTCCACAGTGCATAGATTTCTTTTATTCAATACTTTTTTTTTTTTTTTTTTTTGGTATTTCGAGACAGGGTTTCCCTGTAGTTTCTAGAGCCTGTCCTGGAACTAGCTCTTGTAGACCAGGCTGGCCTCGAACTCAGAGATCCGCCTGCCTCTTATTCAATACTTTATAAGACTCCTCCGTGTCTTATGTGTCTTACCCATAATGGAGGTGGGTCATTTGGGGGGGGGGGGGTGGTAGATTTTTGTTGCTGTCATTTGTTTTTGTTTTTTTATTGCTGACAAGTACCTGTTCTTAAGGTGTGTCATTATTTATTGTCCTGTTCTGTTGTTTGGGTTGCTTCCAGTTTGGGACTATTAGGAAATTTCTCCACACATTCTAATATAGCCTTTCTAGCCACACACACTCATTTCTCTTGGGCCATACATAGATCAGAGCAGAGTTTCTGAGTCTTAGGAATGCCATGTTTAATTTTTTCAGAAACTGCAGGCTATATTCCAAGTGGTTTTAACATTGAACCCTGCACTTGTGTTGTGTAAGTAGCCCAGTTGTTCAGAATTTTCTAGTCTTAGCTTGATACAGCAGTGCTTGCTTTTGCTTGTTTGTTTTGTTTATTTGGCTTTTGTACTTGTTTGTGTTTGACATCCAGGTATGTGTGTTTTGGTAATTTATTCATTTTTTTCTTCAATCTCAAAAAATCATGTATGTCTCATCTGGGCCTAAGTTTGAAAAGGTTGGTTTTGCTTATGAAAAGAATGTTTATGGCATTCCTACATACAGTTCTGCTTTTAAATAAGTTAACAACAATGACACAAAACTAGTGTGTATAGTTAAAGTAAGTAATAGTTCCTCTTTTTATCTACAATGAGATTGGTCATTTGGTTGTTCTTGAGGTTAGGCTTTTAAATTTAAGCTGTAAACACTACTTAGTCTGCCCTGGGGTAATGTAGTTTATGTAGCTATAAGCAGAATTCTTCCTTTTCCCAATTATGCATATATCCCAACTTTTATTGCCTTCATCACTGCTTTAGATTTTGCTGGTCAGCATTTATTTCTAGAGTTTAATCCAAAGTGGGCTGTTGGCAATGTGGTTTCTTCTGAGAGGACAGATGACATACTTTCCTTACGGGACAGGAAATACTTCAATGTCAGGCAAAGAGGTCATTTTTCTTCATGATTTTTATAGCAACCTCATTTGGTCCTGTCATTTTCACAGGCAGATAAGAACCTCATTTTCTTGTCTTTCAATCCTAGGCAGATAGCTCAGAAACCTCTGCATACCACACAGAAAAAAAAAATATTCAGGGCTGAATCACAGTAGCTCAGTGAAATCATTTTGTGGAAATCTCTTGCTACTTAGCTCAGTTGTTATTTGATATTGAGTGCTGTCAACATCTTTCAGCACAGACCTGACTCTTTGAAGCTACATCCCATGCCACGAGGAAGTGCGGACTTTACTTTGGACTCCGTGATACATTAGAAGATAACCATCCACAAACCCGCTGTCTTGCTGTGGCAAGCACATTGTTTCCACTCTTCACTCTGCTCCCCTGTAGTTCACGTTCTCTTAGAGTGCTATGTTCTAGAGAGCTGGGGATGGTACTGAATGGGGCAGGGAAATGATATGGCTTTACCCCAATGGAATTGTGGATACCCTAAGGAAGAGCTTGATATCTGATAGTCCATGGGTTTCAGGGATGTAAGACACGGAAGTGTAGATTTCCATTATGAAGACTAAAAAGATATAAAAAAAGAAAAAGTTGAATTTTCAGAAACAAACACTGAGCAGATACAGTCAGATTGCTTGCATGTATTTCAGTCTTGATCAGAGTTGGGACACTTTGGTCTTCTTTAATTTCTCGCCATGTGCAGTTTTGTAGTTCATGTAGTCTCTCTGATGCTTCTCTTCTCTTGTGAGCATTGTCAGTAACAATGCTCAACAAACTCCCGTTTCAGAGAATGGTGAGAGGTGTGTAGCACAGGATCCAAGAGCACCACCCAAGGGTTGGCTAGTAGGTTAAATTCCTTCTAAGCTTACAGCACTCGGTACCCATTATAGAATGATAATGTCATCTGACTCACAGAACTGTAATCAGATTTCAGGAAGCTGAGGAAGTCCTTCTCTTTTCTCTTGCACACTGTAGGTCCTCCGGAAATTTTCCTGAGTGGCATTTCATTTGTATTTTAATAAATAAAGCGTGCCTGAAGATCAGAGAGTAAAACAGCCCCACTGGTCAGCATTACGCACCGGGCAGTGGTAACACACACCTTTAATACCAGTAGCCACACTAGTTGCCATAGAAATCAGGCAGTGCAGGCCTCTAATCCCATTGGTGCATGCCTTTAATACCAGCCCTAGAGAGGATTATAAAACAGGAGGAGACAGCTCTCAGTCACAGTCTCATTCTGAGATTCCTGGAGGCACCATCACCATTTTCAGACTGATGTCGAGGTAAGAGCCAGTGGCAGGCTCTTTTGCTTTTTTGGCCTTCAGTTTGGACCCCAATTTCTGTCTCTGAGTTTTTATTAATCATGCTTCTAGCTATATGTGAATTATCTCTGCTAATTTGAACATTCATGTCTTCTAGCATTACTAGAATAAGAAAGACCAATTAGCATCGATTTTCTATTTAATGTGATAATTACTTTCACTAAAATAAAATTCTAAATAAAGTCAATTATGATATTTAAAGATAGTTTGGGAAAAATCGATGGTCAAAAGAAAATTAATTATCCACATGTCCACCACTCAGATATAACCATTTTATGTAAATGATGCTTTGACTTATTTTCTATTCAGAGATGAGCTTCATTTTTACCAAGTGTAACCATCCTGTAAAATTAATTTTTTTTACTTTTCATCTGTTCTGTTCATTTACCATATAATCACAAGCATTTCCCCATTTTTCTCTATGGTTAAACAAAGGATATCTCACTGTTCATATGATTTTGAATAGTTCTTTTGTGTTTAGTGGATTGTTGAGCAAGGGCAAGGTGGCTGTTTATTTTTTCAATACTGTAATATTGATTGAATAAATATCATTTCTTTAAAGTTGTTTCACAAAGATAGAATTACAAAGCGAAGGAATATGAATGTTTTCTTACCTGCAGGTTATTTTCTGAGAAAACTTGTCACACCTGTAACCCATCTTCCGGAAATGAAGATTTTCTAGAGAGATTCATGCCAGCCAGATCAACATGAGACCTTGGCCAAATCACAGAAACAGAAATCTGTGCTCAGATGTTATGAACCCTTCCCCAGGAAATGCATGGGGTGTGAATGACTGAGCCAGAGGAAAACAAGGATTGCAAGAAACAGATTCCACATGGGAGAATGTGCCTGAAGTCCTGGATGAGGGTAGCATAGGGTTCAGGATGCTGTGTCCTAGCATAAACAACAGGTCTGTCTGGAAATGTGCTTGGTGCTGCTCCGGTAGCCTGGCTAGTTGCAGAATTGAGGGAATAAATATGCCAAGTGTAAATAAAAGATGGGCCCAAAAGCTAGTAGCGTCTACTATTTCTGGAGGATAAATAAGAATTTATGGTACTTTGAATTTCCCTTTATAACCTGTTTCTATGTGTTTCAAAGGAATACATTAAAATAAAATTTCCTTTGAAATTGCTGACCTTTTGCAATCTAGTTTCTAGTACAGCTTGTCGGGAAACCCCAAAGAATCGAGTTCTTAAACTCCTTTCTCTTTATGACTTATTTCCTTCCACCTAGAAAGCCTCTAAGGCTTGTCCGTGCCCTGTGTCCTGCAGTTTTGTAGTGACATGTTTTCAGGGCCTCTCTTCATCTATTGTGTTATGGTTTGCAGGCACCTTAACACTCCTCAGGTTCTTTCAAATAGTCTTGACTCACTTTCAATCCATGAACCCTTTCTACCCCTCACACTCTAGCTTTCACCCCTCCCGTCTCTCCCTCATTCCCCCATTTCTCCCGCCCTTCCTCTTCCTCCAGGGTCCTGCTATATAGCGCAATGTGGTCTGAAACTCATGATTCTCCATCCCCCACCTACCAAGTTCTGAGATAGGCATATGCTCAGCCAACACAGTGTTTTTTCTGTGAGTAATTTTTTTTCTTTCTAACGCTTCATTATTTGGGTGTAGATGATCTTTTGACCTCAGACATGCTGAATTGTCTATCTCACATGCACTGCAGCTTTCTCTTGGTTTACCCTTGGGTACCACCGAGTCTGGAAGCTGTTTTACAGCTCACGTGGCAGGCATCATTTAGATTCTTCTGTACAGATACCTGTCCATTAGCAGGTACGGCAGAGGAAGTCTTTTCCCCGGGCAGCATTGTGAGGCATCAATGCTGCAAGTCCTGTCTTTTAGTCATGTGGACTGTGACATATAATATATGACAGGCCCGTAACCAAAGCTCTCACAATGCTTCCACTCTTTACTTCTGGAGTTGGCAGTGATAGCAACGGTTTCTGCTTCAGGAGAGTCAGTCTCTTGATAGGATTACTGGGTAAAAATACTCTGGTTTTGTTTTGTTTTGAATTTCCCATGTTGTCCACTGAGGTTTCAGCTTTCTGGGTTTTCAGCTTGAGTCACTACCATCTTTCCATGTACTCTCTAGCCTGGCATACTTTGTTGGTATTGTATTGGTCTTAGCTAGGGTTTGTATGGCTGCCGTGAAACACCGTGAGCAAAATGCAAGTTGTGGTGTAAAGGGTTTATTTGCCTTACACTTCCACATGGTGATGACTCACTGAAAGACTGGAACAGGGCAGGAACTTGGAGGCAGAAGCTGATGCAGGAGCCATGGAAGAATGCTGTTTATTGGCTTCCTCATCATGACTTGCTCATCCTGCTTTCTTTTAGAACCTAGGACTACCAGCCCCAGGAATGGTACCACCCACAATGGACTGGACCCTCCACATAACTGCTGATTAAGAAAATGCCCCATTTTTGCCTACAGCTGGATCTTATCAAGGCATTTTCTCAGTTAATGCCCCCCTCCCCTTTTCAGTTGACTCTAGCTTTTGTCAAATTGACAGAAAACTAGCCAGAACAGTGTTCCTTTTAAGGTTGCATGTATGAAAGTTTTGCCTGTGGTCATGTGTGTCTGTGTGCGTGTGCGTGTGTGTGTGTGTGTGTGTGTGTGTGTGTACCTGTGTGTGTGTCTGTGTATGACAGAACATTGCAGCCTTGACCCAGAAATGGTTGATTTTTGTGAGTTATGAGACACAGAGCTACTATATGTTTGTTTCCTGACTCTTAAACTTGATAGTGTATGCCCTTTGGGTGTGTATCCATGTTTAAAGTAGAATAGAGAATAGCTAAAAGAAAAAAAAATCTGGGTATCCAAAAATACACACTCATGCATTTCTGTTCTTGCCATTGGGGTTGTGGTAAGCTTTTCTAGCACCAAGATCCATCCTTCACACTGACTAGAAAGTACTTGATGGGAAGTATCTGCAACCAGCATCTTTGCACGGGGCAACAGTGCTCGAAGTGCTAAAAATCTGTATTTTCCATCCAAGCAGCATGCATCTTGGTGGTTCTTGTTGTGGAATTATGGCCAATCAGAACGGATTTGCTTGAGTTCTGTGAAGCCTTTCACATCAGCACATTCTCAGTATTCCTCATCGCTCTAGTGCCTCCAGCAAAGATTTAATAAGCCCTGTTTGCAAAACAGAAAGAAAAAGCCTAATGGCTCAGTAGAAAACCCCATTAATGTTTCAGGCTACTGACTGTTGAATCCAAATATAGATTTTAGGAAGAAGCAATGAACAAAGTGAATTGCTTTTGAAGTAGAAAAAAAATTTCTTTCTTTTGCCGTAAGGAGAGAGATTAAAGTTAGTTTCCCATCTAAGTGGGAAGAAGTTAATAATGTCAGTGTTGCCCCAAATATAATGGTTGGTTTTTATTTGAAATTATTTAATTTCTAGTGATCTTAAATTGACAATGTTAAGATTTTGTTTGTTTTCAGATAAGCCACCTGCCTGTTCATGGACTCTTCCACTGCTGTCCAGACATTTGTTTTACAAAGGCCCCATGTGCTACCACTCCTCCCACCTCCTGACCCCCCAGGGCCACACCCCTGCTCCAACTCAGGCAGATCTCCCCTTCTCAGGAGCAGGTCACATCAGCCAGAAGAACAGCCCCTAACTCAGATGGAGAACCCCTGTCTGACCAGAGGCCACTCTAGCTACCAGAAGTCTCGCGTCCAGCTCAGAAGGAGACACCCTGCTGGACCAGAGGCCACCAAAAGGTACCAGAACTTCAGGCAACAAAGATCAGAAGACCAAAGAGAAAACATAATACAGAAAAAAAAATCCCTGATTTCAAGCTCTACTACAGAATTAGAAGAACAAAAATCCCATGGTAGTGGCATAAAAACAACAACAAAAAAATTGATCAATGGAATGGGATCAAAGACCCAGACATAAATCTACACGCCTATTGGCACCTAATTATTGATAAAGAAGCCAGAAATATACAATGGAAAAAAGAAAGTATCTTCAACAAATGGTGCTTTTCTAGTAGACCCATATCTGTCACCCTGCACAAAACTCAAGTCCAAGTGGATCAAAGACTTCCACATAAATCTAGATATACTCAACCTGATAGAAGAGAAAGTGGAAAATTACCTTGAACATATTGACACAGGAGATAACTTCCTGAACAGGACACAAATAGCACAAGCACTAAGATTGACAATTAATAAATGGGACCTTATGAAACTGAAATGTTTCTTTAAGACAAAGGTCACTGTTATTAGGGCAAAAAGGCAGCTCAGAGAATGGGAAAAGATTTTTGCCAATTCCACATCTGACAGAGGTCTAATATCCAAAGAGTATAAAGACCTCAGGAAACCAGATATTAAAATCCCAATAATCCAATAAAAAATAGGGTACAGATATAACAGAGAATTCTCAATTGAGAAATCTCATGTCTGAAAAACACTTAAAGAAATTTTCAACACCCTTAGCCACCAGGGAAATGCCAATCAAAATGACTGAGATTCCATCTTACATTGACAGAATGGCTATGATCAAAAACATAAGTGACAGCTCATGCTGATGAAGATGTGGAGCAGGGGGAATACTCCTCTATTGCTGATGGGAGTGCAAACTTAAATAGGTACTTTGGAAGTTTATATGACAATACCTCAGAATATTGGGCATAGATCTACTTCAAGTCCCAGCTATATCACTTCTGATACGTACCCAAAGGATGCTCTGTTCTAGCACGATGACAATTGCTCAACTGTGTTCATAGAAGTTTTACTCATAATAGCCAAAAACTGAAAACAACCTAGATGTCCTTCCATAGACGGAGGTCGTGTGTTCGTTTCCTGGCTGCCCAGACCTGAAGTAATTACACAGAAAACATATTAATTGTACTACTGTTTGGCCAATAGCGTAAGCGTATTTCCAGCTAGCTCTTACATCTTAAATCAACCCATTTGAATTATCTTATATTTTACCACAAGACTCATGGTTTACTGGTAAGGTTCAGTTTCCAGCTCACGTCTTTCTCCTCTGTTGGCTACGTGGCGTCTCCCAAGACTCTGCAAGACTCTGCCTACTCTCTCTCTCTCTCTCTCTCTATATATATATATATATATATTTTTATATATATATTTTAAAATATATATATATTTTTCAGCCTGGCTTTAGTCTGTTAAGCACGTGACTTTTATAGGATTAGGGAGATATACACACTATGTCTTAAGGTTTTTCTGGTATAAGAGAACACACACACATACACAGCTTCTAACATCCTTAACCATCTTTCTATATCACTGTATTTCATAACATTGGTTCATGATATTCAGCTATATGAAAATATTGCAGAGTCTTTAACCAATTTCATCTTGTTGGAAACAGTTACTCATTTCATTATTATACAAAACACCATGCTGTAGCTTTGTATTAAGCTTCATTAATATCCATTAATGGTTCCTCAGGAAAGAACATTGCTAATTTTATGAACAAATGAATGTATGGTATACTGGCAGTCTAGAACTAATCAGGAAGTTGAGAGGAAATTATTGGTTATTCTGTTTGAAGTTTTGGTACCCATGACTAGAGGCAGTGTGAGGACCAGAAGGGCTAACTACATAAACACCACTGAGGCATTGGAAAAAGAGCAGAGTGGGTACTGCTTTGTACAGACTTGACACAGAGGAGAGCTTCACGGATGCTTAGAGCAGCCTTCTCCATTTGCTCGGTGTAAGGTCACAGGACAGTTTTGGCTAATTAACTCAGAGCCAGGTTTCTAAGTATGAGAACCCCACTTATATCCCATTATCCAGAAGAGATAGGAGTTGTGGACCACTTTACAGAGGTGCCTGACTTGACAGATTTTCACAACCGTCTGTTGGCCTTTAGCATCCAATTCCTATGAAGATACTCATATGCCTTCCCTGTGAAGCATCATCCAGTTGGCCATGGCTCCTCCTCTCTTTGCCCTTCCTTTCAGAGCTGCACAGAATTATGACTGCTCCCATCTTTTAACTACCCTGCCCTGCACATGCCAGCCACTCAGGTTACCTTCTTTGAAATATGCATCCATGCCAGGTACAGCAACCACACCTGTAATCCCAGAGCCTAACAGAGGAGGCCAGTGAGGAGGAGGTCAGCCCGGACTTCTGAGTTCATCATCTGCCTGGGAAATATAGCAAGTCCTTATCTGAAAAGCAATCAAACAGACAACTCCTCCGTGTCATTTCTGTGAACAGTGCTCCCGTGAGTTCCCTGACTGTGCTTCTGCTGCCATGGTGTTCAAACTCCGCTATAGCCGAGCTGTTTCCTGTCTTGAGGAACTGTAAAAGCACATTGATGAACCCTTTTCTGTCCTCAGACATTCTGAACTTGTGAGTGGCATCTGTGTTGTCATTCCTTGTATTTCGAGTGTTTTCCTCCTGCGAAGTGTCTCCTTCAAGATGTTTTGAGTGTGGCTCAAAACACCAACTTGTGTTCTTTTCTGAAGTCCACTCCCTCAACAGGGTTTTCTTTTCTCCTGTTCCTGAAAGAGTGTTCCAATGTAAACTTCATCTGCTGGCTGGAACTCTGGCCACCCACCGCAGCCTGGGAAAGACAGAAAGATTCACAAAGCCAGAGCCCCCGAAAAGGTATCCCCCAGAACGCTGCCCCCGAGTCTCACCCTTGAACTAAGGGCATGCAAACACTGAACACAACATGGGAAGCCCCTGCCACTCCCAGCGCTGCATTCTCTTAGATTACAGAAAAAAAAAAAACAGAAGGCTATGCAACTCACCTGCAAAGTCCAGTCTGTGGAAGAAAAACATGGATGTGACAGAAAAGACAGCAGAGACGATGCCTGAAATGATGCGGGTACCTCTGGACCAGGACCCTTGTGTAGATTTTGAGGCAGTGAAAAAAAAAAACACGCTCAGGAAAGAAATTCAGCAAGCTCTATGAAGTGTGACTCTTCCAGTCTTCCGAAGTTGGAGCTGCCCTGCAGTGCCACCAGCCACCAGCTCACCCAGCTTCTCTGCCCTCCAGCTGTCTCCTCCCCACTCTTTTTCTGCCTACAGCCATGGGAAAGAGATTTAGATGTTCCATAATGATTGGCTCATAGCTTGTCTGTATCACTGGGCCATACATCCCTCACTGTTTTGGGTTTGATTTTTTTTTCATAAGCATCTCTGCTACAGATGAGCTCTCTTGTGAACTGAGCTAATTGGAGATGTTTGTTTCTATATCCCCTTTACTTTTCATTTTACATTCAGGTCCCAAATCCCCAGCACCGAGTGGTGTGGTGCAGTTACTTACATCCCTAGATTCGTTGTAACTACTTCCAACACAAAGAGCTTTTCCCTGTCTGAAGCCTTTGATGTGCTAAACCTCAGTCATACCTGAAGCAGTGGACGCGATATCTGATACAACCTATGGATGTGAACTAAATACCTATGTGCTTTTAAGACATGGCAGTAGGTTTTACATTCTTTGAGAAACATTAGAAATCCTTCACCTGTCTCTTGTTTTGTTCGTTGGTTGGTTTGTTGGTTGATTGGTTGGTTGGTTGGTTGCATTTAGTTTTTGTTTTTTGCCTGGCATGCCTATCTTGGCACTTAAAACATGAAAATAAAAAAAATTGCCTGGAATTAATTCATACTATTGCCTAACTAAGAAAACTTTCTGGTGGCTTCTCTAGGAACTATTATGAACAATATAATAAATAAAGTCTGTTTTTTTAACTTGTTTTCCCAGGATACTGTAGCACAGATTAAGTTAGAATATGATTGGGAGAAGCAGTGATAACTGGTCAGTCACATGATCTCTTAGCTTTTTACTCACAGCTGTGCCCAGACACTATTCAAAATACACAGGTGTCAAGCCTGCTGGTGCTGGTGGTTCACCATTCAATACAGGAAGAGAGAGAGTGAGCAGCAGGCAAGTGTGAAGAACAAGAAATGTATCAACCAAGGATTGCTCTCAAGTGAGTGGCAAGTGAGAAGCAGGTGGTTTTGCACACCTAACTGAGCACTAAGTGACCCCAGGAGCCCCACACAAGACACCTTGATGCTCCTGGGGGATCATTTTGTCCACCTGGGTTTTTATTGTTGAGAGGCGCCAGCTCTGCCAGCAAAGTATCCTGCATGTATTTCATTCAGTAATGTCTGAAGGTAGATCCATATATGTCTCTCTTAGGGTCTTCATTGTTGCTTAGGTTCTCTGGGACTGTAAAATGTAGGCTTGTTTTTCTTTGCTTTATGTCTAAAAGCCACTTATGGGTGGGTACATATGATATTTGTCTTTCTGAGTCTGGGTTACCTCACTTAATATGATGTTTTCTAGATTCATCCATTTGCCTGCAAATGACATAGTTTCATTTTTTTCAGCTGAAGAAAACCCCTCTGTTTTTCTTCTCCCATTTTTAGGCTCCTAGGTGGATTCTGTAACTTGGCTGTTAATCTGTCCAATCATTATAAGCACGTGTGCAATATTCATCTTTGCCGATGTGGCCTCCCCTGGGTCTGTTCCAAGCGTGATATGGCTACATCTTATAATATTCATAATAATAGCTTTTTGAAAAAATTCCATTCTAATTTTCATAGTTGGGGGACAACTTTATATTCCTACCAATAAAAATGACCAACATCCCATCGCTGACAGCATTATTATGGTTTATTTTCTGGATTATTGGTGTTTTCTCTGTCTTGATTTCTTTTTTCTTTTGGTTTACACGTTTTATTCTTGCATAAAATTCCTAGTCTCCTTACATTTGAGGCACATGATTGTCTGTGCCAAATACTGGGTAAGGAGAATGTTAAGCACCTGTGTTTTAATAATCATCCTTTCTCACCCAGAGTTTCTCTGCAAAGAGAATGAGCATGGGCAGAAGTTCCCTTTGGTCATTTACTGTTTTGCATTGTCCACATAACTCTAAGGCAAAAAGCAATTTTTGAATTGAATGGGAAAGAGGTCAGCGATAAGAATGTGAAGTGTCTTGCGAGTGACGATCCTGACAGGTTTTCTGGGAAGTCAGTTTTAGAAAAGGTCACTAGATACTTGAATTTCAGTTTTGTCTCAACCTGGGCTTAGTTATCTGGTTGGACATAAGCCTACAAGTAGAATTTGTGTTCAACATAAATGAATGAATAAATTGGTCTGTGTTAGAGGTCGTTTCTCAAGTCTGTGAGAAAATGTTGAACTGTTAGTAAACAATATAGGAACAGTTGCCATCTGAATTTTTAATTGAGCTCATGTTTTGTATCGTATTTTTTCAAATTTTATTAAAATAGTATTACATCATTTTCCCCCTTCCCTTTCCTCCCTCCAGCCCCTACCAAATCCCTCCTCCAATTCTTTCCATGCCTACCCCTGTCTCATATTGGTAGCTCCTTCTCCCCTAATTAATCTCATTATATTTGTATGCATGTATGGATGTATGTGTGTGTATGTCAGTATGTATGTGTGTATAGTATAAATGTGCATGCATGTATGTATGTAAGTATACATTTGTGTATTATATATGTATATGTTTATGAATATGTGCAAAAATAAAACAAAATCCCAAGTCCATTTTTGTTATTTATATGTATGTGGTTTCAGGGATACTTTGTATTGGACACCCAATTAGGAGGCTCATCTCTGGGAGAGGCTAACTCCCTCTCTCAGCAGTCATTGGTTGTCTGTAATTAGGAATTCCCAATAGGTGCAGAAGCTAAACATAAAAAAAATCCTTTTCAACAATACTTAGAATGGGGTTGGAATAAGGAAGTTGGGATAATTCCTGGCTGGCTGAAAGTCTTGAAATCATAAAATGGCGACTGTTACAAGAATATAAAACAGCATAACCATTAAAATACTGCAGCACAGAACATCATGGTCAAAAGCCAAATGGCAAAGGATGGTCATATTGGAGAGCTTATTTCCTTAGAGTGGAAAAATTACCAGAGATAAGAAAGACCATAAATAAGGAAAGATGATTAGCATGATAGAAAAAATGGGAAAATACATGAACTACGAATTGGTCCTAAGCCTATGAAAGCATTGTTAATGGTTACAACAAATACAGAGATGATGTACATGGTGGTGTCATCTCTATTTCTTTGCTTACTGCCTCACCGTGCCCTGTGCCCACATGCATGTGAGGAAATAGACATCGGATTCCAGTGGGAGAACGTCGTGCCATATGCCAGCAGAACGCTGATGAAAACATAGTTAAAATTACTTATGTCCTTGCTTGTTGATACAGCAATTGCATCTAGATCCGGACCGTTCTTGAGGTATGCTTGCAGGATTATTGGATGTAACATTATTGATGATTAACAAGAATCCACTATTCATCAGTGTGGGGGGGGGGCTGGTTCAGTAACCCATGTCATATTCTTAGGACTAAGTATGTATTTTGAAGCTATAAAAAGGAAAAAATTCAACTGATAGTACTTGCATGCCTGTACTTATATGAGTATTTATACCGACCAAATAGTAGAAATAGCCTGGGTCCCATCCATAGATTAGTAGATGGGGAAAAATGTGAAGTATAGCTTAGCTAAAAAGAGGAAATTTTATTTCATTTTCAAGAAGATTTATGTAGCAAGAGATCATATCATGTGAGAGGTGAAATAATCCACACTCAGACAAGTCCAGCCTTTTCTTTCATGCGGAGTGTAAGGGAGAAAAATAATCAGAGAAAGTTGAAGGTGGAGAGTTCTGAGGGTGGCAAAGTGGGCTCGGGGCAGCTGGAGGAGAAGTAAAGCCAGAGTGGTAATGGTGACTGTGACCAACGCTTGTTATATATGCACCCATGAAAGGCTACAGTGAACCCAATTATTTTGTACAATCAGGGCATGATAATAAAGAGAACTTGAGCGTTTCTATCTGCATGGGTCTCAGAAGGGTTCCACGGTTCAGTGTTGTTTAAAACAAGGAAAACCTTCCACCTTCCCTCGACCGGGGAGAAGGAGAAGAACGCCTGTTCATGTGTGTGGTTTCCACAGCAAGAGGAGGGGAAGGGGCTGAGTGAGGTGGGCACAGATGCAGGCGTCATGCCTTGGTATCTTACTTTTAAATCGCGTGTGTGTGTGTGTGTGTGTGTGTGCTTTACCTGTTTAAAATAAGGTAAAATTTACAAAGAACAATTAATGTATGGGCATTGGCTGAATTTGCAAGCGTCTTTGGGGTCTCTGGGAATAGACCGTCATGAAGAATCAATGCTTTCAGTGAACAGACCTCAGGCTGAATGGCAGATGCCAGAGTGTGCAGGTGCTCACAGGTGTTCATTGTTGCTTCCTTACGGCGTTGAAGGTCATTCTTGCCGTTCCCTGTAGAAACTAAGTATTATCTAGTAAACAATTGAGCAGTGAGCAGAGCAGTTTTCTGGAGTAGCACACTAAGAAAGTAAAATGTTCCGATGACCCCTGCCACAGAGGAGGTTTACAAAAGCTCCTCATCTGCTCACATCCTTGGCTCTGTGTGTGTTAAACTAGTGCCGGAATCCAATCGGCTTTCCACCTGCATCCAAGTCATCATCTCTCTAATTTTTAATGTTCTCAAACATTACCTGTTGAAGCTGTTAAATCCGGTAAGTACTTTCGCATACCCAATTAAATACCCAATTACCAATTTGAGACTCTTGACTTACGTCTTAAAATGAAACAAACCCGCCCTGCAGCTGCATTGTTAATGGGAGTAGATTTTGAGGTAAGCAATGCTAGCTGTTCTCTCACCGTTTAAGCAGAAGTATGATGTTGTGCTCCTACATCACGCCCCACGAACCTGCCCACACCGGTGTTGGCTATGATTTTGTATATCCTCTCAAGGGGAGGAAGAGGATTGGGGCAAACAGCAGTTGTCAGGGCTCAGGCAGGAGTGCTGGAGCAATTCCCTTTTCATGAAAATCATAGTGCCTTTGTATTAAGGCCAGGGAACCAGACCAGGAAGTCTAGAGCTCTAGTTGTGAATATAAATATATATTTAACAAGATTACTTCCTAAACATTTAGCTTGGACACAGAGAGTACCCTGGGTCCTTGGCCAGGGTGTGCGTCATCTACAGGCTCACCCCAGCTCAAGGCAATCTGAAAGGAGGAACTCATAGACTGACAGCATATCTGTACCTCCTTGTCCAGTGCTTTCCCCTTAGTGAGCTCGCCTGTTTCCTTGTGGAAGCAGAAATGTGGCTTGGGGAAAGAAGCGTAGCTGTGCTTTGCTTCCCATGAGCTTTCTCTTGAGGACAACAGACTTAGGGAAGGGTACTTCTTCCCTAAGCACACTAAGCTCAGCTCACCTCTCCACATCACCATTTCTTTCAGTGTGTGTTCTTCCCGTCCTCATACCTGACCATGTGAGATGATGGTAGTGAGAAGTGTGCCCTGTGGCATCTTTGATACCCTGCCTATATTCTAGCACTCAGGAAGTACATCTTCTAGGGAGTCCAGCCATGTTCTGTCACCTGGCTGCTTCCCTGCATCATCTTCTATCTTCATCAGTTACTTTACTTTCAGGATGCACACAAGAAAACATTGTTTGAATGGATGTTATTTGTGCCTTTAAATTTTCTGGGAGAGAAAAAAAAAGTCATGCTGCTTTATGATCCAAGTGTTGGCAGTTTAACTTCCTCTTAAGTGACAGAAAATTTACATATACTTCCCATATCTAGCTGTGATTCTCTCCAGGGGAATTTAGGAGAAAATTATGAGCAGAGGGTTTTGCCACTCCCAGCAGAAAGAAAAAAAAACCTTCTTATAACATGAGGCTCCTTTCCTGCAAAGAGGATTTTCTAGCCCTCTCTGAGGCAGCTCCTCTTAGCCATGCAGAAGGGATGGCAAGGATGGTCCTCTCTTTACGAATCTCTGATGAGTCTTGAAAGAATGACTCTGTACCAGGAACTGAAAACAGCCTGAGTGTTAGACATTCAGAGTATGTATTTCTCATGTCCTGCTTGGATTTGCAAAGGTTTAGAGCTTTCTGCATTACCCAGGAAGTCTGTGGCTGTGTTTGTTTCTCATTCTGTTAGGTCCAGGTATCTGGACCTGAGAAAATGGTCCCCACAGTGTCAGTGTGCATTCATTTCTGTTACTTTTGGAATCAGAAAATGTTAAGACTAGATGGAGTGAATAGTGTTTCTCTGGCCCAGGTTCGATCTTAAAGTTGATAATAGACTCAAACAGGAAAGGTCCGTGTGCATAGGCAAATAGGCAGCATGCGTCCCATTTCCCCAGATTCCCTGTCCCCGCTGCTCCCTGAGGACGTCTTCAGGTTAGTATTGCCGCTCTTGTTTGACATCCAGCAGTGGTGCACAAGGTTCATTGCCATGTGGAGCATCCTTCCCATGGGACAGGATGCGTAGATTTTAGCTAAAATCCCGTGCTGTTAATGTTGTTTTGTCATCTGATGAACAGGAGGAAATACAGTATAATCAGACAAAAGAAACATTGTTCTGCACTAGAAAGCTGCTTTAGTAAGCTTGTCCATTTGGTAGAAAGCAAAGAGCATTAGTTTTCTCTTAGGGGCAATAGGCTTATCTGTAATTCTTTGAACACTATAGATCTGGGACCCCATAAAAACATACCTTTGTGAAGCTCGCAACAAGAAGCATTTTTTTTTTGATTCTCACATAAACTTCCCTTTACTTTGTCCTAGCAGCAAATAAACTTTTTCATAGGAAAAAAATAGCTACTAATTAGCTTTAGTCTTGTGAATAGAGGTGACCTTCCATCTGCCATAATGCATGAGCTGCATAGTAAAGACTTTAATAACAAGACAGCATGGAGGGCATGTGGCCTCCTATGTAATGAGGTTTGTTTCCGTGGCTAGAACTGGAACAGGAGTGTTGATGATAATCTTTTGTCTTTTGAAAGCAATGCTTTTAGGTAACAACAAAGAATGAATTTGATCTGATGTTACTTCCGCGTACACCCCTCCCCCATCTGCACTTCTCTTCTGAAAAAACCTGCACACCCCTCTGTGGTAGTGTAGACTTAAGATGGAGACCAGTGGCATGATGTATCCACCATGCTTCAAATTTGGACCTCTGACCTGAGGGCTGTCCCTTCAGCTCTTTTTGCTCTTCACTTTAATGCACAACCCAGCAGCCTCCCTCCTCAGCCTCTGCCCTCATTCAGCATACAGACCCTCAGACAAAATCTTTCCATGAGAGAAGAGTACGCAATTTACCAAGAACAAAGATACTGCCTTCAAAACCCCCATTGCTTAAGATTTGTAAGCTCCCATTTGGAGTGTTCAGTGTATTTTAATTTTAGTTTGTAATCAAGAGCATCCATTACCTCATTTCTAGGACAGAAAATTGACAGTCAGGGGATTCTGCATATGTACATCAGCAAAATTATGCTCCTTGTCTATTGGAGGCAGGTGTGGTGTTATATGAATTGTCAGATGTGTCCTGGGGAAGACAGAACTGGAGTTTGGGCACATAGAGTCTGTGTCTGTTATGTTTGGACGCTGTTCCCACGCTCTTCCTCCACATCCTCATTGTTCTCAGTCAAGGAAGAGGGATCCAGAGGGTGAACTTCCAGCTGCAAAATAAATCACCTTACAAAGAGTCCTCAGTAGATGGCGGGAGCAAATGGAAAAGAAAAACAATCAAAACAAACACCACGGCCAAACAGCAGTGACCTTTCCTGTCCTTCCTTCTGCATGGCTGTCATGGTCCTTCCAGCCCAGATACAAAGTCACTGTGCTCCTGTCCCTTTGTTACCAATCCCAAACCAGTCACATTTGGCCATCTTTATCTTTAGTTTCTCCCCTCTGAAAATGTGATCTAGACATTGCTCATTCCTATGCTTAAACAAGTGACTATCCATAGTATTTATCCCACCTTTTGGAAAGATTTTGTTTCCTTTCTTGGTCCAAGCCCCACTTAAGAATTTAACTCCTTTTAATGATTCCCTTAGCTTTTGAAAACCTCTACTTGAACTGAAATATAGCTACCATTGTGAGTTTGGGTGTGTGTGTGGGAGGGTGTGGAAGGGAGGAGAGAGAGAGAGAGAGAGAGAGAGAGAGAGAGAGAGAGAGAGAGAGAGAGAGAGAGATTGAACCTACAGCCTTATGTTAGTTAAGCAAGTGTTCTACCATTAAGCTCCATCTCCAGCTTGACTTGCTTTTTTTTTCTCTAAACACATTGTGAGATCCCTGGAAAGTAAAGGACCATATCCAAATTTGCCTGGACAACTACTACACACATTACACTACAGCATTTTCAGGGATGTTCTCAACTGAGAGAGTTTCATGCATTCAAAATTTAAATTTTTTGATCATTATATCTGTGTCCATCCTGTTGATTCTGTTCCCACAGAGAACCTTCATTAATAATACAAGAGTGAACTGGATGCCTTTTAACCGTTTATGATGATCCACTTTGCTTAAAGAATCAACATTATTTTCTAAAATAGTGTTGTAGTCTTTATCAGTAGTCCAGACTTGAATAATGAGCACTTCTGAGTAGTCTTATAGCTAAGCAAGTGTGCTCTACCTGTGACAAAGCAGGTTGACAGCAGTAATATGGACTTATACCAATGGTGTTTGTAGACAGAGGATCAGGAGAGGGAAGAGCTTGGTGTCAAGAGGTCATCCTTTTAATATTTGAGAAAGACAGTGATATCCCTTGTGGAATTCTCAGTTGCATAAAGCTACTGCCTCTGACAAATGGGGGAAGTGTCTTAGTTCATGATCCTCAGCAATAATATCTGAGTAAACTGTAATTTCAATTAAAGGTAAACATCAAAGTGTTTGATGTTAGTAATCTTTTGCAAAATTTGATCCAGTTTTAAACATTTATTTACTTGTTTCGCGGATGCGGTGGTGGATTGTGGCACTCCTTCAGTGCGTTGTATGGAGAGGAGAGGATAACTTAGAGGAGTTGGTTTTCTCTCTCTCTCTCTCTATCATGTGGTCCCAGAGATCATACTAGGGCTAGCTTGGTTGAAAGCACGTTTACTTGCAAAGTCCAATGGGATCATTCATATCACAAGTCCTTCAAATGCCATTCAGCCATGGACCTTGAATGGCAGTAGCAGAATGCAAACAATCTACACTGGATACGAGATTTTTGATCATTTGCACTGCAGGTAGTAAATGTTCAGCTGGTTGCTGGTTGTGAGAGTTCTTGTGAGCTTTAGATCCACTGATGACATCATCTGACACATTCCCAGAATACAGCTTGACAGGAAAAGGCCCACAGCTCCTGTTTATCTTGAACATGGAAGTTCCCCAAACTGACTGACTCCTGTATAGATAGGGATGGTGGAAGGGTTTTCCATCTTTCTCCCTGTACCTTGGAATCATCCTGACATTTTGAGCAGCCTGTCTATTTAAAGTCCATAACATTCATTCAGTGTTTACTCACCACTGATGCCATCTGCTAGATACGTTATTTGTCTCCCAAGAGGAGCTCAAAGTGGGCTTTCTTACACCATGGAAGAATACAATGAGGTATAAAATACTGGCATAGATTATAGACAAAAAATGAGCTCCCAAGTCAATTTTCTCTATAATTTCTTTGAGAATGCAGCCAAAGAATGAGCCTCTAAACCATCACTATAGATAACAAGATAACCATAGATATGTTACGTCATTAATTTAAAAACCAGTGTACTCAAATAGGAGGTCAGATAGGGCTGGTGCCGAGCATGTGCTTATGCCACAGTTGACATTTTTGATGTATTTTTATACTGCTGATATTTTCCTCCGTGTCAGAAAATGGGAAGTGGGAACCTCAGTAGGAGTCAGTGAAGGACCATGAAGCGTGGGTGACATGTTAATGGGTGCGTATGACAGTGCTCCATGTTATAGACTATATAGGAAAGTTTGGCAGGATTATTAAACACATACTGGAAACAATTTAAATAAAAGCTCTCAGGCTGTGGAAATGTAAAAATGGAAATGATGGTGATTATATTCTATAAAGAGTTTCTTGTCAACAAATTTTTTAGTTGTTGGCATAAGTTATAAATTACTTTGATGAGAATAAGTTGAAGGAACACTTATACAATGTGTCTTAGAAGACTGTAACCAAGGGAAATGTGTGGGAAAAAAAAAACCTTTTGAGATACCTTTCCTGATAGACAGACGTGCAGCGCATACATGTATGATATGTAACGTGAACTCTATGTCAGATTGGTTGATAAGCTGAACAAAACTTTGGCTTGTACATTGAAAGAATGGAAAACATCACTTCTGAATAAGAGTTATAATTTTATTATCCTCTGGATCTCAGAACTTTCATATTTGGCTTTTAGTTTAGCTTTAAGTCTAGTACAGATTACTTTGCAATAGAAAGTGGTAATTTCTGACACAATTTTAAGTTGAAATAAAGTAAACAATGAGAACCTTAAGAGAGTCATGCATGGATCTAATCTACATGGAAAGTAGAAAAAGACAAGATCTCCTCAGTAAATTGGGAGCATGCCAACCATGGTAAAGGGTTGAAGGTGAGGGGAGAGGAAGGGAGGGGCACAGAGAAAAATGTATAGCTCAATAAAATCAATCAATTAAAAAAATCACAACTCAAAAAAAGAAATAAAGTAAAATTTTGTATTAATCCAATATTATGCAAAGCATTGGAGAATTCTGGGAAATGTCATGCTTTAATAAATTTGTTCTTTGTCAGACATAAACCACATCTGTCCATTATGTTATCCCTGCTATCCAGTTTTTAGTGTGACACCTTGACCTTCCAGTAGAAGATTCGAGGTAACAATCACTTACTGAAAACCCATTCCCTAGTGTAGGCACTGAGGGGTTGAAGAGGCATTGGATATGTATCTGAACCTAAGAGAATCAAGTTGAGTTACTCCCATTAGCATTTGCAAAAGCTACAGCTTCTCTCTCTGTCACGGAGTAATGGCTCTTTATAGTGACTATTCTCTGCTTCAGATTGGTTTTATCAAATGTGGTAGTTTGAATGAGAATTGCTAACATAGAACCATATATTTGAAACTTGGCCCCGCCCCAATAGTTAGAACTATTCAGGAAGAATTAGGAAGTGTAGCCTTCTGAGAGAAGATGTGTCCCTGGGGGTGGGCTTTGAGCCTTCAAAAGTCCCCACCATTCCTGTTTAGTCTCTCTCTCTCTCTCTCTCTCTCTCTCTCTCTTCTCTCCCTCTCTCTCTCTCTCTCTCTCTCTCTCTCTCTCCCTCTCTCTCTCTCTCTCGTGTGTGTGTGTGCTTCATGCTTGTGGTTCACTTGTCAGCTATGGCTCCAGTGTCATGTCTGTCTGCCTCCACCGTACTCACTGTTGTGATGGTCATAGACTCATTCTGAAACTGTAAGCCCTAATAAACTCTTTTGTCTGTAAGTTGCCTTGGTCATGGTGTCTTATCACAGCAACAGAACATTAAGACATCATGGGGGTCTCTTTTAGGTGCTATAGCTAAGAGAGGGGAAGAAAGGAGGGGCCAGAGGGGCCAAGCACATGGAAGATTGCATGCATTGTAGCCAGCTGAGTTGAGAAGTGTGGATTTATTGATAGTTGGGCCTCATTTCCTTAGGACAGTTCATCCAGCAATTATATTGTAATTTATGTGGAAATTAAGTATAAAACTGAGCCAATTAATACTCATTCAGCATTCACTCCTTTTGTTCTAAATCTTCATCACGATTGTACTTTGGAAAGACCCCAGAGATTTTTCTTAGGAAGAAATCATTTAACACATGTGGCCTCATTTATTTCAAAAATGACTCCTAGGCTGTTTCAAAATGGTAATGGCATGCATAACAATATGTTCCACCTTGGAATTTGCAGCAGTAGTCACAGAGATGCAGAGGGGTGACTCTGATTTCCATGTGCAAGGCAGCTCTTTACCATATGGAATAATCTGCTAGTCAGGTGTAACTGCTTAGCCTCCCTGGCATATCTGTCTTAAATAAGTCCAAATTTCAAAAGTTTTAAAATAATAATAATAATAATAAATGGAGAGATGGTCAATGAACGCAGAGGGTGAAGTTTTTGTAGCCATAGTGATCAGTACATACAACTCTACGGCTATTTCTTAATGGTTTGGAGATGATGTGACATTCTGCAGACTAGAATCAGGACACTGAGTCCACACGCCTCCAATTACTTTGAAAAAAAATGTATTCTCAGGGTGTTTATAATATGCCATATAAAACAACTCCTATACAGACATATATGTATATATATGTATATATATATACATACATACATACATACATATAAACAAAAATACAAAGCAGACAATGATATACTTTTAAACAGTATCCTTCTATCCACTAGGCATCTGGCTATGAAAATCATGGTTAATTGGTAACTGACCTTCAGGACTGTTATTTTCGTATTATCATGATCTTCCAGTGATTGAAATTTCTGTATTGAGCCTCGACAGCTGTGGAGATTAGAGTGTCCACTGCGCCACTGTTTGCACTGCATTTCTTCCCTGGGCTACAGGATCCTGTGTTGCAAGGGACACCCCTGCTTTTGTGCACACTTCTGCCATGACGTATGCACTACAACAGCCAGTTTTGAAAAGTCTGTCTCGCTACATCCTGACTCATGTCTACAAAGCCCTTTATACCAGGCTCCTAATGACTTGCACTTGTTTTTGTCCATTTTCTTTCAGTTTCTTCTTTCCTTGTAAAGCTTTATCATCCTAGATAAAGAAACTTGTCTTCTTTGAGGTGTTAACCCTTCTATATCCATACGTGTTGCACTAATTGTCATACCCCCAAAATCTTTCTGTACCTAAAAATGTCTTAGGATTTTTATCTTTGGTTGTGTAAAGAAATAGAACATCTAGGGCATATACATACATGCATATGTATTGTATAGATACATGTATTGTGTAATGCATATATGTGTGCTTATGCACACATTATATGTGTGTGTATGTGTGTGTCTATGTTATATTCGATGGTATTCCATCACTGTGACAAAATATCTGAAATCACCATAATAGAAAAGTTCTGCCCAAGCATATGAGCCAGATGAACAAAACGTTCAGAAACCAGCACAAGCCAAAATAAACCCTTACTCTTCCACTTCTTTGCCATGTATTTTATTGCAGCAACAAAAACCAACGACCACAAACGTTGTAAGCAAATGCTGTCACTCTCAGTGCTTGCAGATAAATGTTTGACAAATGTCGTCTCCTACTTTAGAGACTGATTTCATCCTCATGGAATTTTTTTGAGAGATTGTGTTTTGAATTGTGTAATCCTTCATTCGTTCATGGATTATACTTTCATAATACAGTGACATGTTTGTGTATCCCAGTGTCCCAAGTATTTTCTCTTGTGCATTCCCTTCTAAGTTTATATCTGTTGGTGTTTATGATACTTGAGTATCATTCAGATGGACTTCATGGATAGTAATAAAAGATTTCATTTTGTTGCACCCAGTTGTTCTAGTATTCTGTGTTCTAGTACTTACGTTTTTGTTAAAACCCACATGAGCATCTATGTGCTAGATCTTTGCCTTGGACGCTGCCCTCTGTTCCTGCATTTATATGTCTCTTTTTCTAACTGTCACACATTGTCTGGGGTTGGATTTATCAAAAATCTTGTAATCACATCATGTTAGTCTTCCACTTTTCACTCAATGTCTGTTCCTCTAACATTTATTTCCTTATGAATTTCATACTCAGTTTCCACCAAAATGCCCAATGACATTTTTAGTGAAGTATTAGTAAATCTGCATATCATTTGAGGAGATTGACTTACTAATAATGCAGAGTTTTCTAGCCTGTTGCCTCTGTGACTCTTGATTAATTTAGAGATTTTTGCCATTTTAACCATGCTGATTAATTCATTTGCTTGAACATGAAATAGTTTTATATTTGTTTGATTCTTTAATATCTTTCCTTATGGTTTTCAGTGTGCAGATCTTTTGCTTCTTTCATCAAATCAGAGCATATATTTGTGTGTGTGTGTGTGTATGTGTTCTGTTACTTAGCTGTAGTAGATAATAGTTTGAGTTAACCAAGATAAGCTCAGCTAGCTTGAATCCCAGATGGCTTTTATAATGTGGTGGAGTTTTTGTTTGAACCAGAATGTTTTGCTTGATTTTATATTCCATTATCAAGCAGTAAAGAGTTAACATGTCAGATTCTGAGTGACATCACTCACTCTTTTAGACTATCAGTGATGCATGTCTTTATTTAAAATCTATGTAATTAGAGATATATCCAGTAAGTGGTGGTAAAGCAGAGAGCAGCTATGCCTGTCTTTGCTTGACTGATAGTTGTAATTATATTTGACAGCTTGTATTTGCTAAGTAATAAAAGCTTTGATTTTTCAAAATACTAAGGATATTAAAGATTTAATAACTATTCCATTAGGAAATTGTGTTAATTCTGGCTCTTCAAGTTTTAACCACCTTCTTTTTTTCCTCTCCCTCCTACCTTCTCTAGCTTCCTCCTGCCGATGATCTTGTCACAGAAGGAGACCCATAGTTGTAGGAAATCCTCCCATGCTTCATTTGTACTGAATATGTGTTGTGAAATACTATCCCCAGTAGTGACGCATGGCTGAGGGTGTAGCCTGGAGGAACTAAGACCCAGAACCACATCTCACAGTGGTCAGCATCTGTCCTCTTGCAAAACTGGAAGGGAATACGTTGTCGCCACACTTCTCTCTTGTAAGATGTGTTTTCTCAGCTTTTCTCAGCTGAAACTTGCTTTTCTCAGCTTGCCAAGTTATAATATATACTGAATTTTTGCCAAATACGGCGTTTTCCAGAGGACAGTTACTGCTTCACCTATATTTCCAATATGTAATGTTACTGCTGAAAGAAAGTGTAACAAATAAAAGACATTGTCTCATATTCAGTGACCTTATCTTCCAGCTTCTTGTGGAGAATTTTTTTTTTGTTTTTCGAGACAGGGTTTCTCTGTGGCTTTGGAGCCTGTCCTAGAACTAGCTCTTGTAGACCAGGCTAGTCTCGAACTTACAAAGATCTGCCTGCCTCTGCCTCCCGAGTGCTGGGATTAAAGGCATGTGCCACCATCGCCTGGCTCTTGTGGAGAAATTTAATTGATTCTTGATTCAGGTAGCTGCGGCTTTGATTCTTCTGTGAAATGGTCTACTGTAAATCTCTTCTAAGAATAGATAAAAAGCAATGCTTACATTATTTTCCAGAGAAAATGAGGAAGTAAGAACAGAGCAGACTCTCTGCCTGTAGTCAACCCCTTCTGTTTCCTTGTTGTATATTGTATATTACAGTCCTTAATATTTCCTGAGTTGAATCTCCTTCAAATCCCATCATAGTTGTTTCTCTGAGTATTTCCTTTTCTTATTTGGCTGATTGACTCAGTTCATTCCATGAATCAGGAATTTCATATATTTCCCAGAAAGGGAACAGAAACGAATATTACTTTTGTTTTGTAATTTGTTTCATATCCCATTTCACCTTCAACCCAACTTGAAATAGATTTGTTCTCCAAGTCTATGACAGATTGTGTAAGGAAGTTAAACCATCAAACACATTGACAATGGGTCACATCTCAGGGCTCAGGTCATGTTTCCAGGGATTTGGAAGCAAAAGAATTACTTGCTAAGGAGGCTGCTCGAATAAGGTTATAGGAAAAAATAGTATAAGTGGTTTTAATGCTAAAATTCCTCTCCTATTTCTCATGACGTTTCTGTAATTTCTTGATGTTTACCCTTCCTTATCACTCAAGGTCCTAGGATAATCCTCTTTTCCAATAAGATGTTCAAGTCTGGTAAACTATATCTTGATTTTTAAATCCTAGCAGTTAGACCTGAAATAAGTTTTTCTATGTATCTAGTTTCTGGCGGGCACAGAACTGTTCTTTATCTCTGGGAACCAATCATACAGTGACTAATTCCCTTGTTTATGCATATGCAATTTGTACTTGTGTCAATTTATGGGATAGAAGACATCAATGAGTTGCTATTCTATTGCTGTGAAGAAACAGCATGACCAAGATAACTTATAAAATAAAGCATTTAACTGGGGGCTCACTTAAAATTTCAGAATTTTAGTCCATTTTCATCAGGGCAGGGAACACAGTGGTACAGTGGTACCAGAGACATGTGGTACTGGAGCCGTAGCTGAAAACAATATCCTGATCCACAGACCAAGAAAAAGAGAGAGACACTGGGCCTAGAATTTGAGCTTTGCAAACCTTAAAGCCCACCCCTAGTGACATACTTCCTCCAAGAAAGCCATATCTATTCCTGACAAGGCCATACCTTCTAATATTCTGATCCGTTTCAAATAGTGCTGCTCTCTAATGACTAAGCATTCAAATATAGGAGCCTGTGCGGGCCATTCTTACTAAACCACCACATATCATAACCCTAGTTTGGAAAGAGCAATGGAAACTCATGTTTTTAGGGTTTACACTTCTTTTCAGACTTAAGATGATGTAAAGGCTCAAGACCATTTGTGCTGTACCTGATCCCAGTCATCTACTTGAAATAGATGCGTTATGACCCTGGACTGCTACATTCTAACAGCATACTACATCCTCAACTGGTAATTTGAAACACCAAAAGAAGAAGAACCTCAGCAAAGTTCTACGAAGTGGGTACTTGCTCTATCAGTGGATAGATACATACTCTGAACTTCTCTGCAGAAGGCTTTAATGCAAGATAACTTATCCTAATTATTTATAAGAGAAAACTTTTTTATATAAATGGTTCCTTTTTCATATCGTTTTGGAGAAACTTTCTGGTTTTTCTATCGCTACCACTGCCACCATCCTCATCACCTCCCAACCCCACTTTTCTCCTCCAGCTTAAAATAGTGGTACCAAATAAGGAATCTTTTGCGTAGAAGACTTCTTCCTTTATGGTTAGACGCCATGGAGACCAAAACCATGTATACTGAATCTCTACCTCCTTCACTTGGAACTAAAGAACAGGGATGGCTTAGCAGTGTTCTCCTCCCATCCCCAGAGTTCCTTGTTAAAACTTGCAACTGGTTCCCATATCTGCCCTTCCTATATCCCAACCATCCTATTCCCCCAAGCTCTTCCCATCCTCCACTTCACACTTTTCTCTCCCCATCCCCCTCTCCCCCATCCCACTCCACCCCCATGTTCCCATCTTTTGTCCGGCAATCTTGTCTACTTCCAGTATCCAGGAGGATAGCTATATGTTTTTCTTTGGGTTCACCTTCTTATATAGCTTCTCTAGGATTTTTTTACGAATTATAGGCTCGATGTCCTTTATTTATGGCTAGAAACCAATTATGAGTGAGTACATCCCATGTTCATCTTTTTGGGCCTGGGTTACCTCACTCAGGATGGTGTTTTCTATTTCCATCCATTTGCATGCAAAATTCAAGATGTCATTGTTTTTTACCTCCGAGTAGTACTCTAATATGTATATATTCCACACTTTCTTCATCCATTCTTCCACTGAAGGGCATCTAGGTTGTTTCCAGGTTCTGGCTATTACAAATAATGCTGCTATAAACATAGTTGAACAAATGCTTTTGTAATATGATTGGGCATCTCTTGGGTAAATTCCCAAGAGTGGGATTGCTGGGTCCTGGGGTAGGTTGATCCCAAATTTCCTGAGAAACCTCCACACTGCTTTCCAAAGTGGTTGCTTAGTTAAGGGAGCCATTCTAGGGCTGGCAGAGACTTGACTCTAGAGGGGTTCCCAGGTGTCCAGGAAGACGCCCCCAGCTAGGTCCTTGGGCAGCTGAGGAGAGGGTGCCAGAAATGTCAAGATCCTATTGCCATACTCATGAATATCTTGCATATCACCATAGAACCTTCACCTGGCATTGGATGGAGAAAATGACAGAGCCCCACATAGGAGCACTGGACTGAGCTCCCAAGGTCCTGATGAGGAGCAAAATGAGGGAGATCATGAGCAAGGAAGTCAGGACCGTGAGGAGTGCGTTTACCCATTGAGACTGTGGGACAGAGCTAACGGGAGACCACCAAGCCCAGTTGGAATGGGACTGATGGAACAGGGGACCAAACCAGATTCTCTGAATGTGGCTGACGGTGGAGGAGGACTGAGAAACCAAGGACAACGGCAATGAACATGGACTCTACAGCATGGACGGGCTCACTGTGAGCCTTGTCAATTTGTTTGCTCACCTTCCTGGACTTAGGGGGAGCTGGGAAGACCTTGGACTTAACATAGTGAAGGGAACCCTGATGGCTCTTTGTCTTGGAGAGGGGTGGAGTGGGGTTATGGGTGGAAGGGAGGGGAGGGAAGGGTGAGGAGGAGGGGAGGAGATGGAAATCTTTAATAAAAAAAAGTGAGAAAAAAAAAACTTGCAACTGGAAGGGTACTTGGGCCCAGTGAGGGTCCGCAGAAGTCTTTACAGAGAGCCCTGGTTTCTAAGATGGGAAGAAAGGAGGACTGATCCGCAAAGCCATATCTAGCAATTTTGGAAAATAGTCTGAACCCAGGGTCACCACCTTCTGGACTTCAAACATATATGAGGTCCTAAACAATCACACCTTGATATGTTGTATAGCAAGAAATGGACGATATATAGAAAGCCGCATGTCCCATCTCCCACTAACTTTTGCAAAGGTGAGGGTTCCCTACTCTGAACGTTTTTGTGGTAATTATTCGGGAATTTTTGTTTTTCAGCTTTATAAACATTCAGCAACCTCACCTGACAAATTTGCTGATGCAGCTCAGATCTGAAGTGTATTTCTCATGCGCATTATGAGGTCTAATGATAATACATCAGAGTTTTAAGAGCCAGAAGGAAGCCAGTTTCCAATAAATACCATTTCTTTTTTTTTCTTTCTTTCTTTCTTTTTTTTATTTATTTTTTTTCTATTTTTTTATTTTTTTCATTTTTTTCCCTCCTCCTCCCCCCTCCCTTCCCTCCTCCTCCCCCTTCCCTCCCCTCCTTCTCCCCCTTCCCTCCCCTCCCCTCCACCCATACCTCCCCTCCCTCCCTCTCAAGGCCTTTATCCTGCTCCTTTGCAATGTTGATAGCCAGAAGCCATCCTTAAGTTTGATGTCCTGAACCCATGTTGCAAATTTCTTTTGTTGTTGCTGCTATATTTTTTTTTTTGTCGGTCACCCCTGGCACTGTCAAAGAGCAACAATGGTAAGATTACAAATATCACCTTAAAAATATAGAGAGTATATATTTCTCATCAAAAGCCTTGAATATAAAATGTCAGGGCATTAGACCATCTGAGCTGGAACCTGAGCTATACCACTAACACTGAATTGCTCTTACATGAAAACTCATAATAAGACTAATGTATGATGCTGTTTAAAGTATTTAAGGTATGTAGGCACGGTGATTTCTCATGTTAGTTGCCTAGCCCTACATGCCATGCCTACGACATGCTAAATAGTTCCTCCTCCTGCCTGTTCTTCAGTACATGATTCTACTATATAGACCATAATAGCCAGGAACTTATTACATAAACCATGCTGGCCTTGAACTCATAGTGATCCTCCTGCCTCAGCCTTTCAAATGGTGGAATTAGAGGTATATATCTCCAAGCCTAGTTTATTTGTTGGTTTCTAATTAAGTGAAGTGTTTTCTAGGTGGGTATAATTAAAGTTTGTTATCTCCATCTTGTGATTCTATTCTGATTCTATTTTTGTATGAAAATAGAATGTTTCATGGAAAGACCATCTTCTGAGATGTATTTGAAGCTTCAGTTCATGAGATGGAGATAAAATACAACTTGTGTGAGAGTGGTAATGATAATCTGGACACAATACTTAGTATCACTGTTTCTTAACTATATTTAAGCAATAGCCCAGAACCTAGGACCATGCTCTATTAAGATTAAAGAAAAATCATTAAGCCATTTTGTTTTCTTCAGAGCCCATAGCAAAATGACCTGGAATTGATTTCTGCTGGGCTTTGGTCTTTCTCCAGTGTCCATACAGGAATCAGTGGCCACCAAGAGTGGAAAGGCATCTGGAAATATTAGGCCTGGATCCCTTCAAAGCATAATGGATGAGTCTCAGTATGTACAGTATGGACCCCGGAGGAGCCATTTGCAGATGTTTTATCCTAGCTAGTAACGCATTCTTATTTTGATGTTAAAGACTAACACCTGTCTTAATTGCTAATCATCCATTCACCAAAGCCTAAATCTCAATGCTAAGCTCTCTCTAGCTGGAAATTAATAGTGCATACATTTTAACTATGTTTACCACATTGCTTTCTATTTAAGGAAAACAAAGCTCTGCATATTTGCAACTTGAATTTATTTTGTCTTTCATTAACTTATTTGAGTAAAATGTTTGTTTATTTAAAGGGAAATATTAAGGAAACCATTCAGGAAACTATAAAAATCATAGTAAGTATCATTAGAAAGAAAGGCTTCAATTAATCCTTACTTACTGAACATCCCATGCCAAGTAAAATGTGACATTTGACATTGTGGCAAGAATTTGCAATAGAAAAAGCAATGATTCAATGTTTCTCATGTATGTCGTGGTTTTACCAGTTATTAGGTGTGACTTTGACAAGTCAGCTTTTTCTGTGCTTCACTTTTCTCATCTATAAAAAATGGAAAGCATAGTTTTTGCCTAAGTCACAGAGAATAATCAAACTGTACCAAAGAGATGTCTGCAATTACACACTATTTTTAAAAGTGTGTGGAAACATGTGTCACACACTGATAAGTAGTGGCTTAGATTCCTGTGGAAATATATCCATCTCACATATGTTTGCGGATTCATCACAAGACATAGATCTGATTTGATTCTTCACAAACATCTTAGAGAAGCAAACATTGGATATTGTATCCAGGCTTGAAATAATCTATTTTTCACACAAACACAGTTCAGTGTCGAAATGTGCTAAGTGAAAGCTACATAGAAGAAACACATCTATGGTTGATAAATTAACCTATAGCCTAGAATATGAACAGTGAGCAAGAAACACTGAGAGAACAAAGGAAATGACACATCTACCAAGGGTGTGTCGTTTGCAGGAAGTCTGGAGGACAGACCTTGCCAGGAGCAAATGACAGCCAGAGCTTTGGGGACAGAAAGGGAAGTGAAATGTGATGTCCCTAGCACCCAAGGGCAGGTCATCTAAGGCTTTGTAGGGCATAGTAAGAGGCTTGCATTTTACTCTAAATGCTTTGAAATACCCCTTCATTTAAAAAACATAATTCCCAGGATTAGGGGTTTAGTTCAGTCATAGAGTATTTACCTAGCAAGTGCAAGGCCCTGGGTTTTGTCCTCAACTCCAGAAGGAAAAAAAAAAAACATAATTCCCTATTCTGTGTCCAATTAGCTTGTCATATGTCATAGACCAACTGGGAAGAAATTGGTGGTAAATCATGAAAACCCCTGCCAGGGATGATGGTACACTGCCGGAGTTTCTGTGTCTGCCAGGGATGATGGTACACTGCCGGAGTTTCTGTGTCTGCCAGGGATGATGGTACACTGCCGGAGTTTCTGTGTCTGCCAGGGATGATGGTACACTGCCGGAGTTTCTGTGTCTGCCAGGGATGATGGTACACTGCCAGGGATGATGGTACACTGCCAGGGATGATGGTACACTGCCAGGGATGATGGTACACTGCCAGGGATGATGGTACACTGCCAGGGATGATGGTACACTGCCGGAGTTTCTGTGTCTGCCAGGGATGATGGTACACTGCCGGAGTTTCTGTGTCTGTGCAACATCACTTTGACTTCTCTCCGGTCTGTGCTTTAGTCCTTGAAGACGCCCACATTATTTCCTCAGATGACTTACATATCATGGGTCACCCCAACCCCATCCATCTACGCCATCCCCATGTATGCAGTGCTGTGCTGCAGAATTTTCATCCCTCGTATTGCCACCTGGGTTCTTGATCAGAATCCCATCTTACTAGTCCCAGAATTACTCACAAAACATAAATATTTGTTAAATTGATAAGGATATGTCCAGTGGTTCTTGGCAGTCCTTCATCCTCAAAATTAACCGAGTAGATTTAAAGTGTGTATGTTAGGGCCATGTCCCCAGAGGTTCCCATTCACACAGCTCGTTGTATTTGCTGTAGAAGCTTCTGGGTGATCCTGATGCTCAGTTATTGCTGAGAACCAAGAAAGAGGACGGTTACTGCAGTATCTCCTGGGGCTGTCATATGCACCTGCTGCTTTAAATGCCTGTATCTGTGTGTCCTTCATGGTTATTGAATGTACAACAGAAATTGCAGTACTTACTTAATAGTTACTGAAAATAATTAATTGAGGATTATAGTTTATATAGATAGTGAAGAGCACAGCACTGTGGCATTTATTTTTAATATATTATTTGTTCTTTGAGAATATCATACATATATACAGTGTATTTTGATCATACAAACACACATACACACACACTTCCACTCCAACTCCTCCTAACCTTCTATCTCTTCTTCCACCCAACCTCATGTCCTCTTTTCTTTATCGCCGAGTCCAGTTAGGGCTTCCAATATGGACTTGGCTTTAAGTTCAGCTGCTGAAGCATGGGCAGCCTATCATGAGTCATATCTCTGAAGAAAACTAACTTCCTCCACCTCTCTTCCCATCAGATACTAAGTTGTCTGCTGTTAGGGGTGGGACCACACCCCATCCATGTTGAAATGTTGATTGGCTTTGATGTGAATGTAGAAGGAGCTGCAGGCTGCCTCCTGCTGCCCGGCTCCCAGCCACAGGCTAGCTTTATCCAAAATAATTACACAGAAACTGTATTCATTTAAACACTGCCTGACCCATTAGCTCTAGCCTCTTACTGGCTAACTCTCACATCTTGATTAACCCATTTCTATTAATGTAGATCGCCACTTGACTGTGGCTTACCAGCATGAGTCTAACCACCATCCGTCCTGGGTAGGAGAAGCATGGTGTCTGCTTGTGACTTCTTTCTTCCTCCCACAATTCTGTTCTGTCTACTCCACCCACCTAAGGGCTGGCCTATCAAAAGGTCAAGGCAGTTTCTTTAATTAACCAATGAAAGTAACATATAGAAAGAAGACCCACCTACATCATGTGAGTGCTGTGATATTTTTTATTCAGGTAATTAGTTTGCATTGAAGAGGTGCTTTCAACCGTCTTCCTGGTAGATACTCTCTTCACTAGACGGGTGAGATTTGAGGGCTTCATTCATTCATTCATTCATTCATATCAGCTATGGACTCCCAATACCAGGAGGGAGTTAGATCACATTTTCTTCAAGTTTTGTATTCAGAAAGTCTGGAGTGATATAAGTGTTTTGATTTTGTAAGAGGAAATTTTTGTTTAATTCTGTAATAATGTGTATATAATAACATGATTTCAAGGCACCTGCTTCAGACTCAAAACTTGGATGTTGGAGATAATAACAATAAACAAAAATCAAAACAACCCGGGCTTGGTGCCCAGGAAAACTAGCCAGATGACTAGAACTGAGAGAGCAATAAAGTAATTATGGAAATGAGGCAGGAGTGGATAGAGCTGTAACTATATGCTTTATAGCATGATCTCTGCTGAGCGGTTTTGTGAGGGCTTTGGTCATTGCAGGTGGGGTTCCTAACCAATTAGTTTGTGTCAATGACAAATGTTGAGTGGAATTTGCCTTCCTGACATGTGTCTTAAACATGCCAGGAACATACGGTGTTCCTTCATTGTGTGAGAACTTTTAAAATGCTACAGACTCCTTGGAGAGACAAACAGAGCAGAAGTAAAAAACAGGTGTTCATGACAACTTTACCTGAAGCCAGGAGGAAAGCCTAGAGTCTCCCAGGATGCTGGTGTGCCGTATGATTTTCATAAATGGGAGGAAATCCTCCTGTGTGTCCAAGGGTGTGTCTAATTCACGTGTCTAATACCCATTTCCTGTTATTGAAAAATAGTCTTTAATATATTCAGCACATTTTCGGGCCTGCTCATAGTCCAGATGTGTTGTTTCTTTTAACAAGAAAGTGTAAGCACAGAGCATACTATCAGAGAGGCCCATTCAAGTCTCTTTCTCACCACAGGAGGTATGTGTTGAATGAAGGAAAAGTAATTAACAGGAAAGAAAGGGACATGACTCCTAGGTATGGTAGAGCAGAAAGTTTATTGTAGGTTAAAGGGAGAGTGTAGGTAGAGGCAGGGTCATCTGGGAGAGTCCGGAGTGGACATCTGAGCTGGGCTATGTGGAGAGATGGGGATGGAAAGAGAGAAGGGGAACTAGATGCAGCAGCCAGGAGGCCAAAGGTACAAAAGGACAGGTAATCAAAATGCCTGGATTATATTGGGAGGAGCCTCTAGAGGAAGACACTCCAGTCCCTGGGCTGGAGAGTTCAGGGTAGGGGGTGTGGAGTCTGCCAACCATATCCTGTCACAGATAAGACCTGAGGGATGCTAGGACAACTTGGCATCAGTTAATGATGTGTTAATTTGGCACCACAACCATTTGTCCCAGGAATGATACTTAACACATAACATTTGTGTGTGTGTGTGTGTGTGTGTGTGTGTGTGTAAAAATGGTGATTCCCAAAGTTTCCAATAGTCTAGAGCAGTGGTTCTCAACCTTCCTAGTGCTGTGGTTATTTAACACAGTTCTTCATGTTGCAGTGGGCTCCAACTATAAAATTTATCTTGCTACTTCCTAATTGTAAGTTTGCTAGTATTACGAATCGTAATATAAATATCTGTGTTTTCCAATGTTCTGAAAGGGTTGTTCGCCCTCCCCCCTCAAAGGGTGATAACCAAAAGGTTGAGAACCCCTGGGCTAGAGGCTGAGAGGCCATTGGTGATTCTGTACGGGGGGGGGGGGGGGTAGTGAAGGAGTGATGACTTCCTAACCACAGAAGAAAGGGAACTGGTGTGAAATGTTCAGAACATTTTATCCAAATATAACTGAACTAATAAGCAACAAGCCAAAACATTATTTGATGTCTAAAATCATTTGCTAAATTCAGTTTAGGAGCAAAAGGAGATTGTACTAAGGCCATAACGACAGATTCCATGCTGGACCTGGAGACTCACCACAGCTGAAGGCAGAGTCACCTCGTTGACTTCTCTCTTAGGCTCCTGACTACTTCAGCAATGAGCTGCAGGCTACATGAACCATAGAGGCTTTATTTTAAAATATGTGTTTGTGTGCGTGCGAACATGGAGCTGAAGTTACAGGTAATTGTGAGCCTTCCAGTGTGGGTGCTAGGAACCAAACTCATGTCTTCTGCAAGAGTAGCAAGTGCTCCTAACTGCTAAGCTATCACTGCAGACCTATAGAGGCTTCTTATCAGCAACTATTAGAGCAAGTGTTTTCTCTTGCTCATCCCTCAAAACTCTGTGCCACCTGCTAAGTATCTGCATAGTTAGCAGAAACACAGGTACAATACTCCCCAGATGCACATTCTTCCTTAAGGCAGCAACTGGGATCAAATGCATTGCGGCCAACGGTTTTTGGCGCTCTCCCTGGCTCCTTCATGATGTCACATGATTTCGCGTAGCTTCCCTGACTTCCACAGACATGACATAGTGGCTCCTTGGAAAGCCTTGTCGGGATCTGTAATGACCTCCTTCACCATCCTTGAGCCCTAAATTATCCGCGTAATCAAATGCAGGAATGTTTTGGCATGCCTGTTTACAAGTACTTGTGTTTGACTTTGCCTGAGAAGTGATGCTGCCCACCTGCCTACAGCACAGAAGATGAAAAGCTACTTAGGGGGGAAGGATTGTCCTGGTCCTCAGGTTTAGGGACTAAAAGAATTCGTGTTGGAGCTATGCCCAGAATCCTAGGCAGACAGTCTTAATCAGAGGTAAACTAGATACAAACTGGGTCATGCTATAAAGTCACGTCTATCACGGAAGCTCCAGTATTTACAGTGAACTATAAAACCAGAAATAGGCCTGGTAACTACCCCCAAGGAATTAGTAACCTTTCCCTCATTTAAAATTCAGCCTTCCTAATGAGTCCTACCTGAGGCCTGCCTGCCCTGCATACTTCTTTTCCTGAGAGCTGGAATTGTGCACTTGTAGCCTCCATTAAATTACTTAGTGTAATTCAGTTAAGATATTTTCAGTTCAATTGGACGAAGACATAAATGAAGCAACAATCGCATTATAAACTGCTGTGAGGCGGGGGGTTATAACTTCTTTTTCTCTTGCATGCACTTCTCCCTAAAGGTGGCTCCCATCCTTTCTCCATGCGTGTGCACATTCAATGTCATGTAAAAATAACAGTGATTGAGGAAATCAGCCAAAGTGCCCGCCCACTAATCGTTTTTTTTTTTCTTTTTGTTTAATAGTGACAAACAAGAAACCCACACAGGCATCCATCACAAAGGTCAAACAGTTTGAGGGCTCCACATCCTTCGTCCGAAGATCCCAGTGGATGCTCGAGCAGCTTCGCCAGGTTAATGGCATCGATCCTAACCGGGTGAGTGAAGTTCTTAATGCTAAGCAAATGACTTCTCTTCACACGATAACTCTGCTTGAGCCCAGCAGTGGGGATGGTAGTGAGAGTCATTCTTACGAGACTATTTCTCACTTTCAGTTGTGTGACCAAAACTCCCCAGTCCCCGCTCTTGTCTTAGGGGAAATTATAAATCTTCCACGTTTGATATGGAAACCCAAGAGATGGCCCATGGGACACTGCTGTCTCCAGCATGTTTATCAACTTAGGGCAGAGCTCAAAGAATCATGTCCTTAGGTGTGAAAACCCCAGATGTGTCAACATTTCATTTGCCTCCTAATGCTAATAAGGATCCTAATGCCTTAGGATCTCAACAGAAATGTTTTACGATGCGAGCAGGTATTCGAAGGACCCGTTTCCTTTGGTGTTCACACTACACTGTCCCCAGACATCAATGATGTACTTAAGGAACAAGGGGAATTCCTTCCCACCCTTTGGATAAAGAAATTAACAACAGCAATAAAAACAATGTGGAAAACTTAAAAGAATATTTCTTTCTAGTAATTGGGCAGATACTACACAGTCATCTTTCTGACACATGAGTCTTGACCACTGCAGTTGTTAGCCTCCTAGAGACATCTCTAAATATAAAAACATTTGGATTTATTTGCTTGACAAAGACTTGCAGACTCTCCATAAATTTGGGTCCATTTTTTTGGAGTTTTTGTTTTAGTTTTTGTGCCTCTTTTGACAGGCCAGAGCTCAAAGTGGAGGAAGTTTGTGTGAATTGCCATCAGCAGTTACTTCACTGTCTTTTCCAGGACTCTGCGGAGTTTGACTTGTTGTTTGAAAATGCCTTTGACCAGTGGGTTGCTAGCACGGCCTCAGAAAAGTGCACCTTCTTCCAGATCCTCCACCATACCTGCCAGAGGTACCTCACAGACAGGAAGCCAGAGTTTATTAACTGCCAATCCAAAATTATGGGAGGTAAGTGGGCACTTGCACTATTACAGCCATCCTATTTCCTGACACTCATTTTCATATAAGAATCTGGGTGTTGAGCAGCATAATTCAAAACAAACAAAAGAATCAAAATGCTCAGAATTAGGTGACATTAGGGCATCTGTTCTATACTACGTCTAGGGGCAAAGGCAGGCTTTCACTCTTCCATGAGAGCTGGTCTTATTACAAAAAATTGTCAGCATAACCAAAACAGTTTGTACTATGAGAACAAGTCTGTCTCTTTATTAGAAATCCTTCTCAGTTTGATCTCGTTGCTGCCTTTGCTATAGGTCTATTGCAAAACACTCTTCTAGGTTCCTCCCATTTTCCTTCTTCAGTTTCTTCTAATTCCTCCTAATACTGTCCTTACTGTGTTAATTTTTAATAACATCACTGTGATAGGATACTTGACAGAAACATCTGATGGGAGCCAGGATTTGTGTTGGCTCACAGTTCAGAGAAATGCAGTCCACTCATGGTGGGAAACACATTCACAGGGAGGTTAGAACAGCTGGGTCTGTGGCAGAGGGTGCTCACAAAGTCACTTTTTAGGAAGTGGAGATAGTCTGTAGCCTTCACATTTACACATCCCCTAAGTGTAAGCCCCGTGTCCAAAAAGTTCTGTGACTTCCAAAATCAGTGCCCCCAACGGGAGAACAGGTATTTCATCACATAAACCTGTGGAGGGCATTTCATATTCGGACTGTAACACTTTCTATCAAAAGCCTTTCTTTTCCATTCAGGAATAGCATCCAGAGGTGAGTTAGTATTGTAAGCCAGGCTTAAGGGGCAAACATTGGTGCTGGAAACATTTAAGGGTGCCCACATTTATGTTTCCAATGGCAAGGCCTTTTAGGAAAGCCAAGCTGACAAAAAAGAAAGCCTTTTGATCACTCGAAGTTGGGGAGATATTTTAGAACATTGGTCTTTCTACTGATCGAGAAAAATATTTTTAAATGTACCAACTTTGCCATCATCAAATACTGAGAAGATCCCATTAGAGATGATGCATCATCCCCTTGGGTTCTATTTATCTTCATGTGACTATGGGGCAGAATGTATTGCTTTGTGCTAACAATCGATCTATTCATACTGTGCTATTCCTCTATGAGATGTCATATTGAGAATACACTGTCTACTCCATTATTTCCCCTGTGGCTGTTTATATCTTAGGAACTTTAGGTGGTCTTTCTTATGCATCTCTAACTTCCCTGTTTAGTTCTAAAATATGTGGGATGATGAATCCCCTATATTCTTCTTTAAAAATACATGGTCATGTCATACAGCATGGCTCTGAAAGATGAGTGTAGAAGGGAAGTGGTACAATGGGTTATTGTTCCCTGCTATGCCTCTGCCACTTGGAAATCTTCAAATTAAACCTGCATTAAAATCTCATCCTTATCCAATTTGTTAAGTGGGCAAACTATAGTTTTCGGAGCACTTGCAGCTATTTTCAATGCACAGTAAGTTGTCCAGGAAAGCAAGCGTTTACTCATTCTTCATCATATGGGATTTTCTCTTCTGACCTAACATCAGATTGGTTTCTGCTGTAAGCCATTTTCTTCGTTGAGGTTGGTATGTACATTAGCTTGCCTGGCTGGCTCTCTCCTGTGGCTTTTCGAGAGGCCTCCCTGCGCATTGCTTCTCTCTATCCCACACTGAGAATGGAGAGTCCAGAAGGAGACCTGATGTCATGGGAGACATCTTTCACATGTTCTTCATTCACCTGGAATATACTCACGCTCCTCACAGGTCAAACCTAGCTGTGTCTATTGGTCATTGGCCCTATCTTCTGTTACCTTGTGAACCCCCCAAAATGCAGCACTGACATGCATGCTCATATTTCTAATGCTTAGCAGTTGGTGTGTATGGTGGATAAAACTAGATTGCGTTCCTCTAATCAGAAAAAGAATAAGCTAATGCGATTAGACACCAGAACTAATTTCGCCTCCTGTGACTCTATTTCTCTTAGTTTTTAGTTTTAGTTTTTCTTTTATTTTCCTTTATTTTTCCCAGGAATAACACCTCCTAATAGACTAAAGGATTTCAGTTCTATCATTCTGAGCAGCCATAATTCCTGAGGCTTAGTTTGTTGTCAAATTATTTCTTGACTAAGGAACTAAATAATTTACTCTGTTAAATATCGACTGCTCCCACTTTCCTTAGGAGAAACAGAAAGTTTGTATTGAGCATGCTGTAATTTGCTGGCAGCATATGTGTCCCTAATGAATGCAATTTTTCTTGTTCAAACAGTTGTCTGTCCTTGATAACAGTTGTGCCAACACAGCCTAATGAATTAGTGCTCTTATTATCTTCCTCTCTTTCAGTTGTGTAATTCTTAAACATAAAAATGGTGTTTCTTGGATGACTCCAGTCTGACCCTTTTACTTTTGTGAATCTGTTCCATCTTCAGCAGATTAAACTCCACATAATTTCTCAAAATCTTTGCTTATCACCTTCTATTCAGGTCACAAGTTGTAGATGCAAATGTTCGTTTTACTTTGAAATGTGGAAGTTTTGTGATTTTTTTTAACTATTATCGTTATTGGTATGCTACCCTCCAACAATCTTTCTACATATGTTATCTTACTTGGCATTAATGCAACCTTTGGAAATACAATTTATTATCTCTGCAGAAAAGAATCAGAATCAGGGCTATTAACTAGCTAGGGAAGGGTCACGTCACTTGTCTGGAGTAGAGATAACAGTCCAGCGATGGCTTTCCCAGCCCTAACAGCATCTTACTTAGAGAATGTTACGTGGCTTCAGTGTGACTAATGCTCCCTGGAGTTCTGTAGGAATTGTTGAAAACTTTTTAGCCAGAACATTCCTGCTTTTTAAACGGCGACAGGATAGGCGAGATGAACTAGAGGTTGTGGATAGTTTTAAATGTCTTCTTTGCCACTTCTTGTGTATATAATAAAGATGATTATCTACTTTTTGTCCTAAGAGCCATGAATTCATCAAAGACCTTTAAAATCATCTGACTTTGAATTGTTTATTGGTTTTGGGGGGGGGGGGGGTAAGTGTGAGTCAGAATTTCAGAACAGTTATAAACACAGGAAAGATGGTACTGTCATGGCCTCCCAAAGATTCTGAGTGTGCTCCAGTGCTGTCCTTGGAAAAACTGAGATCCAGTGGTTTTAAGTGATTTTATCAATGTCACAGAGAATATATCTGTCCTCTGAATAACACTTTCTTTAATTCCGGTCCAACATAAGGTTATCACCTAAATATCAACAACTGCATGTCATCCTACCCTTCCATTTGTCAACTGTGCAGGCCAGGTGTGATTCTATGCTTCTTTTTCTCATGGGGAAGGTCAGTTACAAAGAAATGAAATTCTTTCTTTGACATATTCAAACTTTTCTGCTTTAAAATGGCATTTCCTTAGCTCCAAAGGAAAACGGGCATTTAGGCCTCCTCACCGCTAGTTCATGGTCTGAGAAAGAAGCGAGGACGTCTTCGTGGCTAGTTGAAGGCCTTCACGAACTGGAAGCAAAGCTGCACTCTCTCAGAGATGTGAACGGGGACCTGCTGGCAGCTCCTCATTCTTCCGCAGCTGTCTCCTTATCTCTGGATAGCTGAAGATGATTGACCTAGGACAGCATCCCAATCCCATTCCCAGCCTTTCTATCCCGTCCTTTCATTCGCTAAGATTCAGTCTCTTCAAAATTAAATCCATCTTTTAGTTTTCTGATTTCTCCAAACTACCTAGCAACCTGCCCAGATGGATGAAGTCATTCATAGCTGCTGCAAGGTGACGTGGTATCATGACTGGGATCCCTGAGGGTAAAGTATCAACTTCACACGAGTTGAGTATACTTCTGGCATCATAGCTTTTATTTTTCTCTGTATTTGTTTTACACGGAGATGATGATAGAACATTATACATACATATGTATGCTTGAATCTTAGCTCCTGAGGGGAGACTTTCATTTTAAAGAAATACAGTCAGCTCCAAATAGAGCATTCCTTTAGGTAATGGGAATTCTATTTCAAATTAATTTGAGGTCCCAAGTCTGGCTTTGTTATCTTGCTTGCTTCATTACTCTTAGTAAAAAGTGAACCGTTTCCAATGGCTCTCACCCTGTGTTTATGACTTCACCTTTTATAGTGATTGCTGCCCACCTATTTGGATATCTGGTATTTGGGGCTTTAGTTTTCTATTTCTAAGAATTTTCATAACATAATGAGATATCTTTTGAGAGGAGACTCAAGTCTGAATGCAAAATTTATTTATGCTTCATACACAGCTTATGCACAGAGCCTGAATGTAGATAATAGTCTTAATAGCTCTGAATATGAAACAAAGTTTTTCCACAGAGGAAATGACTGGGTGAGTCTTTTCCCTTACAGATCCTAAGCAACTGTTGGCTTGCCCCTGTTTTTCTCTACAGCCCATCATGAAATCAAACTGGAATATTTCACATGTCTGTGCCCAGAAACTTTTAGGTTTGGAGGTCATTTTGGTTTGTAGACTTTCAGATGAAGGATGTACTAGGAGCTATGGACAACTCTCTGGGTACTGACTCTTTCTGTGTTGAAATCACAAAGTCTGTGTATTGTAATGATAATTTCATTTTCAGTAAGTGACATAGATTATTTATGGAATAAAATGATTTATTCTCAAGGTAAGCATGCAATGAAGTTTATCTTAGAATTTTTCTTGAACACCAAGTCCAAAGGCCCTGACTCATTGGATTACTTCCTAATATTTTGGTTCTTGCTGTGTCATCCTCCAGCGGCTCATCCAACAACTGTATGAAGTTCAGGCATGCACATCTTCTCTTGTCACTGATCCCATAGGTGAATCCTCAGCCCTGTCCATGTGTCAGGCACTGAACTATCCAGTTATGTACACCCGCCAAGTGGGCACTACACCTCCTTAATTCACCTTCCTGGTAGGCATCAGACTTAAAAAGCAAACTGCACATTGGCAAGGTAATGGTCATGTTGCATTTTAAGGGATGGCTAGCAGCTGACAACGGGGCAAGGTGAAGTAAGTTTTCTCTTATTCCAGCAGTTAATCCAGACAGTTTGATTTCTATGTTAACTATATTCAGAATTTGTAACGTGGCAGATTTCTTTCTCCAGGAAACAGCCTGTTTTGAAGAGCCATATATTTGATCAGCAGCAAAAGGTATTTCGGACACATTGCCCTTGTGCACTCTCTTTTTCAGAAGATGCTATAAAGCCCAGATTCTGAGCACTATTAGGATGCCGGAAACACAGATGCCTCTGATGTCTCCTTTATCCCAGGCTGCCCTTTGTTTGTCCCTGCTGATTGGTATACTAGAGAGGAAAGCCAAAGGACTCTACTCTCTTCCCCACGGGTGGGCAGAATGCAAAGACTGAATCACAATGTGACTTTAGTATTATACTTTTTTCCTACAAGCAAAGCAAGGTCATCCTTGTAAAGTGTGGGGATAGACTATGTCACCTTGTGAATGTCACAGGCTCAGAGAGTGTAAAGTAAAACCACACACTAAGTGAGGAGAGGAGGTGGAGATGGCTCAGTGGGTGAGAATGCTTGCTACACAGAACGAGGACCTAGATTCAGATCTCCAGCAACCAAGGAAAATCCCAGGTGCAGCTATATATCGCAGCCTCCACCACTGTTGGAAAGGGTACAGGTACAAGGTTCCCAGGGGCTTCCTGGTACCCAGCCATCTCCAGTTTCAGCAAGAGACCCTGATGCAAAGGCATATGGTGGAGAGTAGTACAGGAGGCCATGTAGCCTCCGCATGTGTGCACATAGGTTCACAGGTCTACACTTACAACATATATACATCCTTCACATATGCCACACACATGTTCATGCATGACTTCTTTTTTTAACTTTACAAAAACTTTTCAAACGAAAATATAATTACATTATTTTCCCTATCCTCCCTCCCCCTCCAACCCTTCCTATGCAGACCCTACCCCAACTCTCAAATTTATTGCCTCTGTTTCTTTAATTATTATTAAAATATACAACAAGAAGCTGGGCATGGTGTCTCATGCCTTTAACCACAGCACTTGGGAGACAGAGGCAGGCAGACCTCTGTGAGTTCAAGGCTAGCCTGGTCTACAGAGTGAGTTCCAGGACAACCAAAGATACACAGAGAACCCCTGCCTTAAAAAACAATAACAACAAAAATATACAACAAATATACATATATGTGTGTGTGTGTAGACATAGGTGTACATGTATATATGTGTGTACATATATGTATATTTATATATACTATATATATTCTTTAATATAAAAATGCAACCATAAATATATATATGTATATATATATATTCCTTAATATAAAATGCAACCTTCTCAGTCTATATAAAATACTTGTGTGTATGTGATTTCAGGGTTGACTACTTAGTATAGATAACCAATCTATGTGTTCTTCCTTGGGGAAGTCGATTATTTCTGCTATCAGCATTCCTTACTTGACTCTAGTTTTTTTTCAGGGTTGAGGTCCCAAGAGATTTTCCCCATTTCTTATTTGCATGTCTTTTGGTGTCTTTTTTTTTCATCCTGTTTACATGGCCTTGTTGGTGAGATTTCACACATGTAGCTTCTTTGACATTTTTAGCAGACACAATCCCACAGCAAACTTCCTGTTCCTCTTCTTATTACAATCTTTCTATCCCCTCTTCAGCTATGATGAGTTTTGGGTACAGGAGTTGGATTGTAGATGTTTCCATTGTGGGACTGGGCACCAACACTCTCTTGTTTGCTTCATTTTGGCCAGTTGTGGCCTAGTGTCTGTTTTATGGGGGTGTTTCATTGATGAACTACACTTACCTGTGAGTATAAGGTAAGTATTTACAATGTAGTTAAGAATTATGCTGGTTTAGAAATGTGGCAGGAATAGGTTCTTCGCGAAAATGGATGCTCTAACTGGCTCTAGCTAGTTGGCTTTCTGGTGCTGTGAGAACTTGTCCTCAGGGAGGAGATTTTCAGGTCAGATCAAGCCCAGATCCTCCAGGTCTTGGATGTGCATGATCTCCTGTGCAATAGGGACTTCTCTTTAATCTCTGAGTAGCAGCCAAGGGCAGCAGCAATATGTTCTGGAGAGTCTCTTGGAGAACTTTGAACAACAAGCCAAAGGTGCTTCTTATGCCTCATGTTGAGATTTTTGTTAGATAGTCCATGGCTCTCGAAGGGAACACTGTCAGTCCCGATGGGGAAATTTCATTTAAACTATGTATATATGTGTATGTATTGACTCACATGTGTTATAGGCAATTTTAGGTAGATAGATAACATGATTCCTAATGACATTTTGAGATGTCCTTACTGTTATTTTACCCCCTCCCTCCTTCTTCTATATTAATCTTGTTCTTTGTGTGCTCTAATTAATCCCTTGTTCCCCCATTCCCCTCTTCAAATCACATGTATCCTGCTGTTCCCCTTCCTATTGCTCCTCCCCCCCTTCCATGATCCCTTTACTTTCCTGGTTTCTGTAGTTATTCCAGAACACATGCATGCGTTTATGGGGGAAATATGTGATGAATATAATCCCAAATTCCAATTTATTAATATGGTTCTTCAAAGGAACGTGTTAACATTTGCTATAATTGTTAGATTTCTTCTATTATTGAATACTTTATTTTAATATATAAAGGTTTTATGGATCACAAACATGAAAATTCTACATGTGGTCTGACCAAGCACATTAACATAAATTGCCTGTTTCTCTAGAAATTCTTGTGTACTGGCACTCCTAACTGAAATTCAGTACACTTAGGAATATACACCCATCCCCCACCCCTCCCTCTGCCTATCTTACCCCTTACTGTACTTCACAGGTAGAATTAACTTGTTTTAAAGCTTCCATGTTGTTTCTTGTTATCTAGGAACAGACACAGAGCAAGAGAGGACGAGCTTCACAAATAAATCCTAGTTATTGCAGAGCCACCAAACGTCTCTTCTGGTCCTTTAAATCAAGAGGACTCATTGTCAGAGTTCCTCTGATGACTATTTTGTTGTCCTTGGAAAAGTAGTAGCAATCTTTAGTTATCCTCGCCCTTGGTACAAATGAAGAAAATGACTTGCGAAACACTTACTGCAAATCCCAACAGTATTAAGGAACAGAGCTGGTGTTTGAGTTGAGATCTGAGTCTTTTTCCCCATCCATTAAATGGAGACAAAGACTTACAAGACCCCTTCGTGGACAAAGGGCTTCATTTCTTTGTATTGATTAGCTTAGAAGAGGAAGTAATACGACTTTAACAAGTTCTTTGTGAGACTTAAATTAAAAATTGTGTTTATACACTCATGAATGGCATTTAATTGTGTTAATGTCCAGATAGAGAGACTTATTCCTTCCATAAAACCATTTTCATTGCCGCAGCCAACACGTCTTTTCCCGGACAGCGTGTTTTTTTTCAGACTTACCTCAGAGAGCTTGAGGGTACAGCATGTGTACTGCTCTCTGTCCAACCCCTAATACTGAAGAAAAAGAACACCACAGAGTACTTGCTGGAGACAGGAATAAACGATGAAAAATTTTAGTGAATTACTAAAATTAATGATGATGAAGTATATAATTGGAAAATCCTATTTGGAGGAGATACTTTGTTTTTGTTATTGGTATTCTACAATTGTAGCACTGCAGAGAAAAGAAAAATAGAAAAAAAAACAACACAACTGTGGGGCTAGAGAGATGGCTCACTGATAAAGAACACTAAACTGCTCTGCCTCCGGACCTGGGCTCAATTCCTAGGTCCACATACAGACTCGCTGTAGGGGTTTGTTTTGTTTTGTTTGTTTGTTTGTTTTGAGTTTTGGCTCTTTGACTCTTTTGGGGGCCCACAACCCAACTCCCAAATAAACCACATACATGGAGTCTTACTCTTTCTTAAGAATACCTGGCCTTAGCTTGACTTGTTTCTAGCCAGTTTTCCTTAACTTAAATTATCCCACCTACTTTTTACTTCTGGGTACTTTTCTTTATTTCTGTATACCTTTCTTTATTTCTTACTCCGTGGCTTGCTGTGTAGCTGGGTGGCTGCTTCCTGGAGTTCTCCTCCTTGTCCTGCTTCTCAATCTCTCCTCCTGAATTTCTCCCCCGTTTTATTCTCTCTGCCTGCCATTTTCGCCTTACTATTGGCCATTCGGGTCTTTATTAGACCAATCAGGTGTTTTAGGCAGGCAAAGTAACACAGCTTCATAGAATTAAACAAGTGCAACATAAAAGAATGCAACACACCTTTGCAGCATTAAACAAATGTTCCACAGCGTAAGCAAATGTAACACATCTTAAAATCATTGTCTACAACAGCTCACAACTGTCTGTAACTCCAGTGTATGGGGGGCAGCATCTTCTTTTGGCCACCAGATACCTAAATAGTACACATACACACATGGAGGTAAGACACTCATAAACATAAAATTTAGAATGGATTTTTAAACAGAGGCACAGGTGTCTTTCCCTTACTACATGATCCATCGACATAGCTCTGTGTACCAGATTCACTTGTCCCTGCCTGAGATGGTCTCACTCATTAGCCCTGTGACTTTCTCTAAGCAGTTTACATTATACTCGGTCTTTCTACTTTACTATATTGTGGAGCAGTAATGTGTACCTTAAAGGAATGGCATGGAGGTTAACTTTAAAATATTCAGTCAAATGAGTCTCCTATTTTGAATAGACAATTATATATATTTATTTACATATAAATATATGTTTATATATGCATAATAGTTATATATTATATATAATCAAATTATGTTAGTTACATGTCTAAAAATTTCTAAATGAGACCCATTATTTATATAAATGATATACATTAGTAAAAGCCCCAAAATTTAAATGTGCACATTCATATTATTGCATGTTTTTCAGAGTATTTATCAAACATTTTCTTTATAAAGAAAATTCCCTTGTATTCTTGGTCATGTTTGCCATGCAAATAGCTGTATATTAACTTCTTTGTTCCAGATAGGAATGAGCTTGCTGCATTGTAGATATTTCAGATGCTTGGGATGCTGAATTATTTACTATGGTTTTATAGAATGCTGAAAGTGTTGCATTTTATGTTTGACATTTATGGGGTGCATATGTTACTGCTGACTTCACAAAACAATGATGTTCAAAATATATTGAATGACACTGTGCCAGAGTTTAGGGCACATAATTCAAAACACCTAGTTAGAAAAAAAAAAAAAGTTCCAAGGCATGTTTTTGCAACTTTACAAGAGAATGAATATATGTTTGCCACAAAAAAAAATTTTCATGACTCTACTTCTAGTTCCTCTGCCAAAAATGAAAATACATGAATCACGTGAGGCAGCTTTATAATGAGAAGTGAATTAGCATTTCATCCACAGAAATAGACACCCTGTGCCATTCATGCACTGTTATACAAGAGCATTTTAAAGAACTTGGAAATCTAGCTCTCCACTTGATCTTTCTGTCCTGTGATGGACTAATGTGTGTCATCTCTTCAGCAACAGGATCTTATCTTCAGATTTTGGTGAGCAACCAAGCGCAATAGCCTGAACTATTTTAGGGGCCTTGGGATATTCCTCACAAACAACTCTAGGGGAGATGTTCTATACTTTCACTGGACTTTTGATTTGGCAACCTACAGCTTCTAGGAAGAACATTATTCCTTGTGTAGGGCAGTTCCAGTTGAACTCCTTTATTACACACATTTATACACATGCACACACACACACACACACATTCATACACATCCATGCACACAAACACACACACCACTTCCAATTCCCTCCTCTGACCTTTTTTCCCATCCCTTTCTCCAGCTAAACCTTTCCCTATTATTTCCCTTTTCTCCTTATTATCTGTACCTCCCCTCAGTTAACACCTTCCACATGAACACACACACATACAAGAACACACATGTGTACATACACTCACAAACACATACTCTAATATTCCAGTTCTAGTTTTCTGGATTCTAAGAGTGCTTCATTTAAGCACACAAGTCCAAAGATTGCAACATTTGTCTATTTGATCTGGGTTATCTCAGGAAGCTGCTGTGTGGGGTTCTCAGGTGGGAGATCATCAATAGTCTTCACCCAGCTATGAATCTTATAAACTACAGCATTAAACTGCATGTCAAGATGCATGCATGGGATGAGAGCAATCAAATCTTTTCAATTGGATTTAGAGTCCATTTTATAGGCAGGCCTCACAGTTGAATTTACATCCTGCTCAATGAATATAGTATCAAATGGCCCTCTAAGCTCATTTCCCTATGCTGCTAGATTAGGTCAGATCTCAGCTCTTATCCGAGAAGTTTCTTTATGCAGTGGACACTCATTATCCAGAAACTCACAACTAGTCAAAGTGCAGAGAAGAAGTTTAGTGAAGTGATCAACCACAAATGGAACATCTATATTGCTGCCTCCCCTGACAGGCCATTGTGGAAGAGGACAAGGAAAGGCTATAGAAGCTTGAGGTCAGGGAGGACCGGGACAGAACAGTGTCTTCTGGTCATAACAGGACTGCTGCATCCTTGAACTCATGACAGCTGTGGTTGCCTGCACAAGGTCAAACCAGTCAGCCTGGAAGCATGGAGGAGGAGGGGCTCGTAAGCCCCAGCTGCTAACTGACGAGCTGTTAAAAGTTCATGGTTTCTGGGGGAGGATATGTTTTCTTTAAGGGTTTGGTAAGTTGTTCACACTTGTGGATAGCCTTACACCTCTGAGTATATGAGCAACACAAATTGAACTTACTGAGCTACTTTGTAAGGAGGGGTGCAAGAAAGTCAGAGGGAGTAAGGAGGTGGGTGGTAGATAATACCTGATAAGGTTAGGAATCAGGGGTTATTATAATTAAAATACATTGTCTATAATTCTCAAAGAATAAATTGAAATAGTATATTTTTTTAAAAAAAATAAGAATGTTACATACCGTCTATTAAGTGGAAGATTTTAATCTCTCCTTATTTCCAAATGCCATTATTACTGTTTAATTCAATGACCCCTTAGACTTACAGTGGTACTTGAGTACTCTCATTCTTCCTGATAATAGGACAAAGAAAGTGACCAATAGATAGAGGTCTTGGATGAGAGATTATCTTATAAGAAGCTACTGTTCCTGGTGTTCAGAGTATTTATGAAACTGAGTTTTAAAAAAGTTGGTTACCCTTATACTATTCAGTTCACTATTGTACTCACAAACATATCTTGCCAACCATTACTATAGCTCCACAGGGCTCACACCTACGTAACACTGTTGGTGAGTTCTCCCCCAGCAGCCTACATAGATCCTTATGGTGTGATGAAAGTAGGAAGCTCCTTGATCAATACCAACTTGATTACTCCAAGTCCTGTGACCAAAATGTATAGTTACTGTCTTCAGCAATAGGGTCTTGACATCAAATTATGGTGGGCAACCAAAAGCAGTGGTAATAGCCTGTATTGTTTTGGGGATACATGGGACACTTATGATCAATAACTCAAAGTTAGGAATTCCAGACCTGGCAATGGGCTTTCATGTGGTGTCCTGTGACTTCTGGGAGGAATATTATCTGCTATCTAGTGCAGCATCAATTTATCTCCGTTATGTGAGAAAAAAATATGTGTGTGTATGTGTTTGGAGCTTATAAAACATGTTGATTTCTGTATTACTTTTCCAAACATTCTTAGTGTTATTTATTCTTCCTTCCCCCAGAAAGGTGTACTCACCAATTTTCAGTAACAAGTGAAAAATCCAACAGGAAAATAACTGAACGCTGGAATTATCCAAAATAAAATGAAAAGGAGAAAAAACAGAAATCTGAAAAACAGTTTAACTATCTTTAAGGTGAATGAAGTTAATAATAAAATAAATCAAAATTTGAAATTATGTGTTTATTGGAGTAATTCATAAACTTCATTAGGCACATTTTGTTGATATACAATGGGAGGAAAATTTATTCTATACCAATCTGTGGATAGGTGTTAGTGCAGGCTGCTCATTTGATCTTGGGTGCTCAGACCCAAAATAATCACATAGAAACTATATTACTTGCAACACTGCTTGGCCAATGACTCTAGCGTATTACTAGCTAGCTCTTACATCTTAAATTAACCAATTTCTATTAATCTGTTTATTGTCACAATGCTGTGACTTACAGATTAAATTTCTGGGTATCTGTCTCGTCCAGTGGCCTCATGGTGTCTCTCTGACTTTGCCTACTTTCTCCCAGCATTCAGTTTAGTTTTTCTTGCCTAGCTCTATTCTGCCTTATCACAAGCCAAATCAGATTCTTTAACCAGTAAAAGCAACATATATACAAAAGAGCTTCCAACATCATCTCCCCTTTTCTATCTAAAGGAAGGTTTTAACTTTAACAAAGTAAAATTACTTAAAACAGGTATCAAGCAAAACCTGTGGTTGCAATACCTATATCTATTTTATCTCTTATCATAACTAAGGAAAACTATAATTATCTATTCTTCAACACCATCAAAGACCACAGAAGAATATAATATTACTTAAGTAAACAGGAAGTACACTATAAGCAAGTTCCAAAATGCTAGAATTGACATAGACATCTCCCTTCCTGGACAGTCACTCAAAGTGTTGTAAGGAGGTCACTTGTTTGTTTCCCAGCTCTCCAGCAGCTCAGATGCAAAATAATCATGCTGAAACTATATTAATTGAATCACTGCTTGGCCCATTAGCTCTAGGTCCTTATTGGCTAGCTATTACATATTAATTTAACCCATTTCTGTTAATCTGTGTATTTCCATGTGTCAGTTGCTTACCGACAAAGTTTCAGCATGTCTGTCTCTGGCAGAAGCTCCATGGCTTCTCTCTGACTCCTTTTTTTTCCTCTCAGCATTCAATTTAGTTTTCCCCGCTTATCTCTTTTCTACCCTATCATGCCAAACCAATATCTTTATTGATCAATGGTATTTACAGCATACAGAGGGGAATCCCACATCACCTCTGCTTTTCTGTTTAAATAAAAAGGAAAGTTTTAACTTTAACAAAGTAAAATTACATATAACAAAACAGGTATCCAGCAAGAGTTACAGTTACAATATTTATATTTACTTTATCTTTTATCATAACCAAGAAAAACCTATAATTATAACCATTTATTCTTCAACTCCATCAAAGACTAAAGAAGGATATAGTATTATCTATGTAAACAGGAAGTGCATTGTAAGCAACTTTCAAAACTCTAGAATTGACAGAGACATCTTGCTCTCTGGACAGTCACCCGAGGTTCCCAAGGTTCTTCTGTAACATTGGGGCATTCATCTTCAGCCTACAGGCCCATAGTATCCAAAAGACAATTCCAAGAAGCAGGAAATTTCAAAGACAGTCCTGCCTATATTGGCAGTTTGTCAGTCACTTTTTTCTGTGTTCTAGAGAATGTCTAGCAGACTCTTTCATGAAACAGGAACCCCGAAGGACCATCTCACCTTTAGGCAAGTTCAGCAGTCATTTTTCTATGGGTCCTGCAAATCCTGTTCATATGGCATAGCATCAAACAGTCCAGGCAAGAACAGTTTCTTGCCCAAATGGCTAACAAACTCCATAAAGGAGCCTCTTTGTTGCCCATCATCCTCAAAGTAAATTGGTGCTGCCAGGAGCAGATGTGTCTGACTATCATGAAAAGTCCTAAGTTCTTAAAACATTTTAAATGATATATTCTGTAGTCTTTGGGAGTTCTGGAGAATACCTATCTAACTGAAATATATCTCAATATATCTGGACAACCTAAGTAACATGACTACAAGTTTGACTATTATAGATGACTATCTATTAACATGTATTTCTTCAATACCTTAATCAAGAACAGAAATATACATATAACAAAATTGACCTCAAATTTGTATCAATCGACCAAGATCCATACCAATGCAAAGTATTCATATCTATAGCAGATAGGGTTAAAATAAGATGAAGTATATGGGAACCAATGTATACGTTCCATCAACAGAAAATAGATATTTATTTATATCCAAAAAAAACCACTCCAGGCACTGACCTACCTTGTTCTTCCTCTCCAGAGAGAAGGGATGAAGCATACAGATTCAGTACCAGAAATGCCTAGGTTCTAATGACTCCTCTTTGAATATGAGCTGTGAGCTCAGATAAGTTTTTTTTATATGACCCTTAGATTTCCCATTTTCAACATAAACCAACCTTATAGAATTTCCCAGATGATTAAGTGAGTTTTTACAGACCACTTTGAACAGTGTGTTATGTGACTTACCTGTTCACTATGTATTAGCTAGTAGTGCCGTTATTTCTCAGGAATGGAAATTTGTAACAGAGATGGTTGCCTTAGGCACTAGGGACTGCTTCTTTAACATTGAAAGCTGGTTTTGTTTTTACAGGGCATAGAATTAATGCTTCATCACTCAATTGTACTTCCATTCTTTTGATTTACAAAATATGAAGCATGATGGGTTTCAGATTGTCTTTTGCACATGCCCAAGTATTTTATAAGATAAATCAAAATGCTATATTGTATAGACTTTTGTGTTCTGATACCAGCCAGCTGTGTTGACTTACTCCTTGGAACATTAGGGCAGAGGTCTATAAACTGCAGGGCACTGATCAAATCCAGCCTATTTTTGTAAATAGAGTTATATTGGAGCACGCCACACCCCTTAGTTGCCTGCCATCCCGTTCCAACATATAACAGCAGTTGTAACAGGAGCACTACCACTTGAAAAACCCAAAGTATTTACTCATTGGCCATTTACAGAACTGACTCTTCTGAATCCTGCCTGACAGATTTTCAGTAAGTCTATAGTCGAAACCAGAATTTTTGGTACATTTCATCAGGGAACTTACTATATTTAGAAAATGTAAGGGACAATAGAATTATAAAGAATTAGTGGTGAAAGGGATCATGTTCCCAATGGTGGTGCATGACGTGTGTATGTGTGTGTGTGCATGTGTGTGCATGTACATGTATGTGTGCATGTATATGTGTGTTTACCTAAAATTACAAGAAGAGATGGAATTCATCTACTTTCTTGGTGTGGGAAACATCCCATTTAGGGCTGCTTGCTGCCGATCTTTCTGTGAAGGGATGCTGTCAAGGCCAATATGTCTAAAATTAGAGCACAGAGCAGGAGGGCAGACAGGGACAGACAATGCAACTTTCACTCATCATTGCAGAAGCCGGCTCCCTGTGGATTTGCCTGGCCAGGCTCCCAGTTAGGAGGGGAGGATCTTTGTAATATTTTCAGTGTTCATTTTCAAGGCCTGTTGACCTTTGAATGATCTGAGCTTTTTCTTCTCTGTTCTGTTTTAATTGCTTGTAGTTTTGTTTGCTTTTAAGTATGTTTAATGTTTTAAGAGAAAGAACTACTGTATAAGTTTGTGGATAATTTCATAGTATAGAAAAGATAATAAGCACCATGGAATGAAAGTAGGAGATAATTGAGTTGTCTATGCATATAAGTGTTGATGCTCACACTAGCTCAGTCCCTCGAGATATTTCTAAGAGATGTGTGTCTAATGTAGCTACTAATAGAATATGTTCTCTATCAAAAATATCAGCCATTTGACAATGTTTGTTCCCTTTAATTGCACAACACAGACCCAAACAAGTACTTTTGTGCCCATTTTGCCAGTAAAGGTCTGAGTTAAACAATGCAGACATTTGACTAGAATGTAACAACATGGAAAAGATTTTGTTTGTGGATGAACCAGGAGCCATCATTGGTGGTGCCTGCTATTCGTAGTCACCCACAGCTCTGCAGGGCTTTTCAGACAAACCGACCTACAGAAGACAGTGTCTGGAAGACATGCCTCCACGTGAAGTGCAAGGCAAAGACTGATCTTAGTCCTGTCCTGTGAAAGTTGAACTGTGTCCCAGACCTCCCTAGATTCCCAGCAGGGCTGTGTGCCTTCTACACATTTTGATTATTTTATTGTCAATTTCACAAAGCTTACTTTTGTCCTAGCCCTTGCTAAAATGAACGCAAGTCCCTGTGCGGCTAACTCCAGGTGACTATGGTATATGCGTTCCACATGTCCTCAGCTCAGAAGACCTGGAACATAAAGATTCCAGCCTGTTCAGTCCAGTCCTCTAATCCACTACCGAAAAAGCCACAGGACGGCATTTCATCAGCTCTGGTTCCTGATCTTAATTCAAACTCATATGCCAGTCTCCAGGAAGTATTCAATATTATTTGAGACCTGATACACTGTAGTTACATCACCATAAGAGCTCAGATTTCGCATGCGCATATGCTTCTGTTATTAAATGTAAACTAATAAGGGCAGATATCACTAGCTTTTTTGTTGCGAGTTTGTTTCTTGTTTTTTGCTCTTTAGAGACAGGATTTCTCTGTGTAACATCCCTGGCTATCCCCAACTCACAGAAACCTGCCTGACTCTGACTCCCGAGTGCTGGGATCAAAGGCATGAGCCATCATGCCTAGCTCACTGCTGGCTTCTTACTGAAGTGTGAATTTAGATATTTGGTAGAAACAAATGCCAAATAGGCCTCCAAATCTGCATCCTAAGGCCATTTTTTATCTTAAAAAAGATCACCTTTCCGTGCTTTACAGAGTTTGTGGCTGCGCCCCACTTTCTTCCGTCTTTTCTGCTGCTCCCACCCCTTGTTTTAGACCATTGTGTCAAGTTACATGCATTCAAAATAAGCAAAGCGTTCAATTACCTAAAAGGAGAATGGGGGAAATTGCAGTGCCATATATACCCCGTAACCTCTAATAATTATGTCTGGATCCGCTAACATACAAATTAAAATATGCACGTTCTTGATGTCTTTCTCATCCACAAAAGGGAATGATTACTACGTTTTGTCAAACTCATGTCAATATGATGAGATGGTAGAGTTTTGCCAGCAGCTGCACGTTAGCCGTATAAGGAAAGGCTTTAATTATAGCTCCATCCTGCAGCAAAATGTGTAATTGGACTCATGTAAAATTTTACTTGAAACAAGAATTTTTTTTCCTGAAGATTCAAAGAATTAAGAAATGCTTCTCTTTCCCCATTCACCTTTCTGTTTGCCTTGCTGGCCTTTACACCTACGGCCTGCTGTCTGCCTATTATAAGAGTTAACAAGAAGAAAATTTCATCTGTCAGTTGATGGCTTTCTGAATGATGTTTGGTTTTCATTTCTGAGTTGTGAATTCACAAGTGATATTTATCTTTGGTGTGTAGACCAATTATTTGGTGTATTCCTGCAAAGCCCCTTTCTGTACTCAGTGGAGTATGAAAGACATAATGCAATCATCCCATCATTCAAGTGCAAATGTTTATGATTTCACACACATGTAAGAGAACTCCTTACTAACAGGTGTTGCTGACAACTTTCTCAAGGCGCCACACAGAGTGAATTAGCAGCTGCTGTGGTCTCCAGTCTCTCTGACAGTGAATGTGATCTCAGTGTATCATCACACCTAGAATCTACAATATTTATTACTTATTGTCATTTGTTCTTTAAGTTTACCCAAACGTAGATTTTTAATGAGACAAGAAGTGAATAATTTTGCTTAATTCACACTGCACAGAAGATAAAATGCGCTATGGGTGTTGTCACCAGGAGTTAATATAGTGTCGCTAAAAGTTATGGTCACAAGTCCAATGCAGGAAATAGGATGTTTATATTAGTGTATTAACCTCAAGTCTAGGCCTTTTTTATTTTGATCCATAAAATAGGTTTATTAGTACTTATTTTCCAAAAACACCCATTTGTCTTTAATGACATGATGGAAAATACTTTTTATAAAGTAAAACCTAGCTTTCAGTTGCATAAGCCATGTTCTTTTATTGTTGCAAAACAACACTTGAAAAGGATTCACTTAGATAACTTCATTTACTACCTGCTTACTAGATATTTAGTATTTCCCCCGCCAACCCCCAAACACAGTAAAAACAACCTGTTGACCCCATGTGTTTTAAATTAATAATGCATTTTCAAGAGGCTTTTAAATTTGGGCACTCTCCTCAGAATATGTAGAAATTGTCAGCATCAACCTTCCACAGTTCAGAATTCGGTCAATACAACAGCAATACTTCCTTCCTTCTCCATGCCTTGTGACTGGAAGCCTTCCCTCCCCTCACACAGTTCATATGTTAGGAACTGAGGACTCAGTTTGTGTTGGTCTCTGCCCTTCCGGAGTCAGTTCCACAGTGGAAAAGAGAGATGGAGGCCCGCCACAGTAACACGCTTTGCCACTACTGACAATGCACTGGCCATATTGCCAATTCTACTGCAGGGGTCTCCTTAAAACATATGCTTAAACCTGTGTGAGAAAGGGAAAGAATGGGGAAGGAAGAGAGAAACGAGACGCTATTCTGTGGATGGATCTCTAGCATTATGTATGTCAAATCGTTCATCTGGCTCATAAAGGAAAACACTTGGGAAGCACGGCTTTAAATCCTTCAGATGGTAAGCCTGGTCTGATAGTTATGTGATACGTAAGAACCTTATATGGATGAGGATCATTCCTTCCTCAGTATGTCTTTCTAATGCCACTTGGAAAATATGATGCATAACATATAACCTCTCTAAACTGGCATATATCTTTATCACTAAGTTGTGTGATTTTTTTTCTTAACATTTTAATCTTATAATGACTAGGGAAGAAATGTATTAAAGTTTGTTGTTCTAAATATGGTTTTCAGTGTTTAACCCTTTTCCCTTTAAAGTGTGATATTTAAACAGGGAGGTGTAAACAACAAGCCTTCATTTTCTCCAATGAAATAAGCATGGAAAAAAGCAAAATCTGTTTTGGTTCAAACTCATTTTGTATGTCATACTTTCCCCACCAGATCATAGTAGTTTTGGAAACAGCAATGTTTCCAGTGAAGATGTCTCTCTATATAAAATAGCTTCAATTAGATGTAGTTTATACATGATTAGATCTTCAATAGAGTAAAGAAGTCCCTAACAACTTGGAAAGCAATATTAACCAAATTAACAATTTTTTCACCATGTCCAAAATTTCACTCTTTTTTGTACTAGCCATATCATAATCTTTGATGAATGGCAATGAAAATATGATTTAGATATATACTAACCATAGCATGTTTTTATGAATCCATATATCTTCTATTTCTAGTCAATTTCCCATCCATTCAGCAAGGATCAATGAACACCTACAAAAGGACACATGTTGTTCCCGGAGATGCCAGAAAGTCAGAGATGGTGCTGTGCTCTAGAAAGGGGCTCCAAGTATGACAAATGGACAGCTAAGTGGATGCCAGTCCATCAGAGAAATGCAGGTGGTGGTCTGGGAGCATAAGTAGCCTTTCTTACTTGGCTTCAGTGGATCAGAACTTGATTCCCAGAAGAAATGTGGTTTAGGTTGCCAAGCTGATGAAAGGCAATATGGACAACAAGGGAAAATCCAATCTTGGCACTTAGATTCTGCCTCATAACTGTGCCTTTAAATATGTGAAAAGTCTCATAGTACAAAGAAAGTGGTATCGAAGCCAACCATAGCTGATCAAATCAAGATTTTATCGCAGGCTAGTAGTATAATTTTGTGTGAGTTTTGGCGTTTCACTGGGCTTAAGAGATCATGATATATATCTTAAACAATAACTATTAGGATATAATAATGAGTGTGAAGCATTTAATATTGTGCATAGCACATAGTGGCCCTTAGTAAATCATAGTTTCTTATAATGACGTAAATGGCAATGAGCTGCATTTGTGACTCTGGTAATACACATCCAGGTATACAGTTGGTTGGCCGCTCCTTTCAGTTCGCATCTTGTTAATATGAATTGAGAAAATATTAATGGCTAAAAATAGTACAGTGTATATTAGCTCTTTTCTGTTAATTGATCATAATTGGCTTCCACTGATGATAATTGTAGTGGATTTTAATGACAAGTTGTCAGTTCTCAGAAAAATTCATCTTAGGAAGTAAAAATTTATACCAAGAATTCATTAGTAATCAAACAAAATACCATAGAATAACTAATTAATAGTCATGAAACACACTGTGGTTGTATAATTTCAAAATTGCTAAGTACCAGAAAAATTGTAAAAGTGCCCACTACTGCTGCCAGCCCAGGCAGAACTGGACTGACATTGGTTAGCATGGCCATATTCTGGGCCTTGTCTTTGACAGGAGGTTTTCAACTTTATATTCACCAAATTAAACGCTGAGAATTGATTTCCAGGTTCATGTAAAGGTCAGCATGGTCTGAGAGACTAAAACGATGAGCCCAAAGCAATTCCTCTTTCAGTTGCTTGTGTCAGGGATTGTGTGACAGCCATGAGAAAATAGCTAATGGGAGAACTAATTCTACTTATTGCCTTCTAAATGATAGGAGTCAACCATATAGCAATGATGACTTAGCCCTCTTGTAATGTAACCTTGGTAACTACAATAGCAGTTTCTCCTGCTACACTCAGCGCATTTCGACTAAAATTGAGCACCAATGTCACCTGTGCTCTGGAGACTCATTCCTCTCATTCCTGTTTCAAATCTCATTGCTGGTTCTTATGCTTAATCCTAAGTACATCATTAGTGGTTTCCTCACAACGATTTACTTATCTTAAAGCCATTAGTTAGCCGTGAAAGATGCTAGTGATAGCCCTGAAGTAGCCCCCTTTTTTTTGCCCTTTTGGGTTTTGTGATTAGTAACTAAAGTGTTTACTGAAATTATAAACTCTTGTATGTGCGTATGCTTAGTGGAATGAACTTCTCAGCAAGTAAAGACTTGACATTTCCCAAAAGGAATGTGCATCGATTGGTTTAAGAAAATCGGGTGTTGGAGTCTTGATTTCCATGGTTTTTCTTTTTAAATTCTAGAGCTCATGCAAGCTTAAAAAAAATTGATGTTGGTTAAGACTTCTAGAATCTGATACTCAGAAGTTGATTTTAGGCATATTTAAGTACAGTGCAATTTTGGAAAATATTTTCTGGTGACAATTACTACAGTAAAGCTCAAGAACTGACTACATCACTTTTTTTTTTTTGCAAAATACATGTGACCTCTTACGCAAGAATAGGTTCTATCTCTTAAAGGCCTGGGAAAAGAATCTGGTATGGTCTAGGTCATTATAGAGGTCACCAAGCTCCAAAGTATTTGACACATCCCTTAAGGCTGGATTCTAATGACTGAGAAGAAATCCTCAAGATAAGAATCCAGACAGAGACAGAGTAGTCTGGGGGATTCTGGTATGGCCCTGCCCTATAGATAGCACAGATTACTAGGCTATTAACAACAGCCACCCCCAGCTCTCTGGATGGAAAACACACATACACATCCCCCCCCCCCCCCACATACACATTCGCCTGCCCCATGTTGAAGAGACCAGCCTGTGTGCTTAACATTCCTGGTTTCTCTAGTGTTTGCCTGTGAGCACAAGGACCTCATGTCTTCTCCACCAGGCTGCATCATTCCCTATACCATGTTAAAAAACAAGCCTTCATATGTTTCTTCTCCTTCGTGAACACTCTTTATGTATATACCCATTAAATTTTTCCTCTTTTTATGGGTTTATTTTCATGTAAACCACATGTTATATGTAATGAGTAGGCCCGAGTTAGGGTTAGGACAGTTTGAAGGCAAGTGCACAAATGAAGATCAAACACAGGAAAGGGAATTTTGAAAATTCACAATCTGGTAAGCTAAACAGATGCTTAGCTGCAATATAGTGTGATTGATGGACTACATTAATAAAGGCATGAATACAGTGTCAAGGATGCACAGACATGGGAAACTTTCTGCTTTGATTTTGGTGAAGTTGAGGCTGAGAAGATAATGTTTGCTGCCATCCAGGCCACCCACATCTGTCTCAAAATATAAGGGGGACAACCACTCAGTGTCAACACCCAGTGTCGACCTATGGCCTCCACACACTTATACATACTGACATGTACACACATAACTAATGGCTGGTTTACCTACATTTTCTGCCACTTGGACTTTAGTTATAACAAAGGAAATGTTTATGAACCCTTCCGCATTGTCTTCTGTTGAGCCCTGGGCCAGCTTATACCATTCTCTTATGAAAAGGTCCAAATTTTATCTTCATCCTAGACTTTGTTACGGAGTTTCTTACTATCATTACCTGTTTTCAGGCAGCACTTGGAAATCTTACAGGCACTGTCAAAATAACATTAGAAGTGAAATACTAGATTCTCATCTTTCATCCTCCATGGAAATTTGCTTTTCTTGTTTTCATCTTATAACTAGTATTCCAGTTTCCCAAGCCACATCCGTATTCCTTTTCATTCATACTTCATACCCTGTCCCTCCATATGTGTCTTTAATATTCCCTCCATTTATCTTCTTCCCACCTACATCATCCCAGTATTTGGCCAACATTATCTCTTACATGAAATCATTGCAGTAGCTTCCTGACAGTTCTTTCTGTTTCCTCCCTTGCTCCTTTTTCAAACTATAGACAAGTAATTACTTCGAAAATCTTAGTTCATGTTACACCTGTTTTAAACACAACAATACCCCCCAGTAGCACCTAAGATCCACCCATAAGTCCTGGAGAATCTGACTCCTGTTTGTCTCCTGCCTCTTCCTCTTCATAAGCCACAATCCCATCTGAAGCCACATCATTCTTCCTCCGACAACATTCAAGTTTTTCCTCTTTCAGGTCTTTGCATGTAGACTTTGTTCCCTTTGTCTCTTCCACAGCACAGCTTAACCCATTACCTCTTCAAAAGATATTCCCAACTGACCCTAAATCAATGTTCTTCCCCTTCATTTACTACTACAGCAAATTACTGGTGAACGTTTAAATTGCTTGTTAACTGTCTGTCACTGTTTTTAATTTTTCAATTATTGACTTTTGCCTAGAAATTTTTAACCGTGTTTTAAAATTTTCATTTTAATGGTAAATGTATTTTTACATATGGATGTCTACCTTTACACATATTTTTGACCTATGATTTTTCCACTCCCTGACTTTAGACTTGCAGTTCCTTTCCTGACATTGATGAGGGGTGCTGTATATGAGAACACAGCTGTCTTGTCTGTGACCCTGTTTCCATCCTGATTCTGTACCTAAATAATAGGTAATCCCCAAAATATTTCAATGAGTGCACAACAAGCCATCAGGGAAATTTATGAAGGTAGAATTAAGTCTGCTGAGTTTGAACTGTTGGTGGGTGAAAGAAAAAGACAGGGTGTCATGGGGTTGAGTAAACAGAGTTTACAAAGTCTCAAAGCAAGAAAAGAGGCTGTATGTGCATATAGGTTGATTACATTCCTTCAAGACTGTAAGGACATTCAATTCAGTAAATATTTCTATTAAACATAACTTGGAAAATAAAATTTTATTAAACTTGTAAACATTGCTTATAAAACTTAGCTCACTGAACAATTTAAGTTGCAATCAAAACTTAAATGTTTTGTATAGTTAAGATAATGTAAATAGATTAAAATATGCAATATTCACAATTTTAGCACTTAGAATATTTTATTTAGTCCTTTTATTTAGACTAACAACATCAAAAGTTTGTATTTTAATTATTGTGTAACTTCACAGATCTTTCAAATTTAATGAAAGTGCTTGTTTTCATGTTTTTCTGAGCTTAGAGGAATTGAGATGTCAAACAGTTGTTTTTAGAGGGGCATTGATTCTGCTTTCCTCTCTTAGTGTGATTCCCTAATAATTATTTATAAATGTGGTTCCACCAGCAGTCATACTGAGCCTAAGCTGTTCACCATCATTCAGTATTTTCAGTCTAATAGATCTCCCAGAATGCTTTACTGTTTGCTTTTTTGGCCAACATTACATAATCTTCCAACTGATCACCAATCTGGTGTGTTAAATAACAGACACAAGCAAGTGCCTTTTAAATATCTTACTAATTTACAAATTATCAAGATGTTTCTCCCCTGGTGGAAGGGGATCTACTATAAAGAGCTGAATTTCTAAAGAAGAAACTATCTCACCTATGAACCACAAAAACAACCAACATGGTGCAATAACCTAGGGGTGCAATAGTGGCAAAATATCTTGGCAGTAACTAGTGGGATTTAGACCTACTCAATAAGATGTAAATCATCTGTGGCACTGAAAACCTAACCAACTAGCAAGGGCTAGTGAAGTCATCATTCATGGAGGAGAACCTACAAGCACTGCTTTACTACGTGTAATCAACACCATCAAGAAAACTTCTCTCTGCAACAGATGGAGACCATTACAAAACACCACAACTCTTGACAGAGGTTTCTGTCCTGCCTGGTCCCTTTTTATTATTTAAATCACTGTTTTGCCAATCACTTAAACATATTGCTAGCTCTTATATCTTTGGTTAATCCATTCTTGTTATTTTATAATTTACCATGAGGCTTGTGACCTACTGGCACAGTTCCAGCTAGCAGCTCATGTCTTTTGCCTGTGGTGGCTTCATGGCCTCTCGTGACTCCACCTTCTTTCTTCCAGCATTCATTTTAGTTTTCCCCACCTAACTCTACTCTGCCCTATCACAAACCAATGCAGATTCTTTATTCATTAACCAATAAAAGCAACACATAGACAGAAGGACTTCCTACATCAAATAACCAATTAAAATGCAGAATTGTGACCCCCCTCCACAGTCTCAATGGATACATCTACAAATTAACTACTGCACCTAAGGTTTAGGAACTTACTGAAGAGGGAGAAGAAAGATTGTAAGAGCCAGAGAATTGGGGAGTTAGCTATGAGATGTGTCTCCTTGGAATCTCAAAAAATACACCCATAAAGTCTCACCAACATGACTGCTCAACATAAGATAAGCAAGGACAACAACAATAGACATGCTAAAGTAGAGGAAGGATCAAGAGGCATCAATCATATGCAGAAAAACTGCAAGTGTCTAAGGAATGCTGAGAGGGAGAAAGGGTCCTTCCCAGGGAAGAGCACACCAGCATGTTATGAAATACCAAATTGTCAACCCTAAAAATACAGATACAAGTAGCATCATTCAGACTGAGCAGGCTATATTTAGGGACATATATGTTTAGACATATGCATTTAACAACAAAAAATGAAAAAAGAGGCCATGAATTTGAAAGAGAACAAGGAGGGATATGTAAGGGGATTTGGAAGGAGGAAAGGGAAGAGTGAAATGATGTGAATAAATTATAATCTCAAAAATAAAAGAAAAAACAAGAAGAAACAGTCTGATTTTGGAATATCCACTGTCACTCTGGTTAGCAGTTATATTTTATCATTAAATTTATTGTCAGCCCTTCATTGTAATAGTTTCTGCTCTTCCTGAAACACTTTGGCTTTGCTGTATTTTTCCATTGCTATCCACACAAATTCAGACAAATACATGCTGTCTTTCTTTGTTTTCTACAGCTGTGATAAACTCCATGACCAAAAGCAACTTAGGGAGGAAAGGACATATTTCACCATATATCTTGTAGTCCTTCATTGAAGGAAATCAGGGCAGGAACTCCGGAACTGAGGCAGAAGCCATGAAGGGATGTTGCTTATGGGCTTGCTCAGCCCACTTTCTTATACAACCCAAGACTACTTCTCTAGGGTGGTACCACCAATGAACTGGCCCCTCCCACATCTATCATTAACCAAAGAATGCCCTAAACAGTCTTGCCTACAGACTATCTCGGTAGGAGGTGCTTTTCTCAACTGAGGTTCCTTTTCCCCTATAAATCTAGCTTGTGTGAAGTTAGAAACCAACCAGGATAAATATTCTTCTATACAGAGAAATAGTTAAAGAAATGAAATAAACAAATATTAAATTATCTGTTCCTAAATAAAATGAATGAAATAAATGAAGCATCCAGTTTTATTTTGTATAAGCATCATTAGTATATATTTTATATGAACTCTTTGTCTTATTAGCATTAAAATGTTATGGAGATTTTTAGATAAAGCTAGTATAATTATATCATTGCTATAACTTTTATTACTGTTGGAATTCTAAATATCACAGCTTGCCTGGAGGAATCCACATTAAGCTAGCTTTTTATTTCAGTACCACCCCTACCAGTTGAAAGCATTCTCAATGTCTGGCAATAAGATGCTTCAGAAGTATCTGAGTGTTTCTTTTCCCAACTCATAGAATCTACTTTTCAAAGAACTTCCCTTTCTTCTAGCATAAAACTAATAGACACCAAAACCTGACTACCAACGCATTTGAAGATGGACTGATACTGCCAAATATCACCTGAACGCTCTATGGCTAAGGTTAGGAACAAAGATGGACACAGTTTTCCTTGTTCTTTTTTTATTCACTTTGCTTCTCCTTCAAGACTCATTTACTACATGTGTTTCTCTAGAGTAACACACTATAACAACTTCATAGCTGGAAAAAAATAGTGGGGCAATAGATAAAGGCCAGAGAACCATGACAGGATGCAAGTAAGTAGCCTGGGACTAGATCAAGAGACGAGCCTCCCTTGTTGACTCTGTCATATCATGAGTGTGGGCCAGCACATTATAGAAACAAGAAGTTGCCTGACCCACATTGTTTGTGAAGAAACAAGGTACTGGAGTCCTAAAAAGCAGTGGGAGGGAAGTCAGGCAGGATGCTGTCTGTGGTTGTTTAATTGGGCAGACAGAATCTAAAGTTCCATAGTAACTAGAAGTAAGTGGAGAGCTAAGTGCCCTTCTGAGGTGGGATGTCCCAAACTTAGGTGGGATAATATAGGTTACAATCAAAGATGTTGACATGAACAACATTGTAAATTCAGGTAGACTGGTACAGTTAGAGGAAGAAGACAAAAAAGAAGGACTAAGTTAATGTCAAGGTATGATATGTGATGCATGTAGGCTGGTTATGTGTGCAAAACATGTGTTCTGTGGTAAGTGGATTGCAGAATATGTAGTGAGCATTTTGCTAGGTATATATTACCTTTACTTCTTATAATAGATACTGGGAAGCAGGTACTTCCATCCCCTTTCTACTGACAAGAAATTATAACCTCAGAGTAACTTATCTGAGACCAGAAATGGCAATTTGGCAGAGCCAGAATCAAGCCCAGATGTTTCTAGTTTTATTTCTCTAACAAGAAAAAGAATAAAGGGTGTCATCAATGTGAGTGGTAGAAATAAGGAAAGTGTATTCTAGAAGGAAAATAAAAATATAACTTTGTGATCCAGTGGCCAGGCCACTGGTAATTCTGAGAGTAGAAACGCTCTGTATTGGGGACAGGGAGTTCGATGCATATGTAAGCACTTGCACAAATTTGTGCACATGTGTAGCAACCAAAGGAGAACAAGGTGTCCTGCTTTATTTCTTTTACTCTCTGCCTTATTTCTTTCAGACAGGCTCCCTCCCTGAACCTAGAGCTAATCATTTTTCAACTAGGTTGTCTGTCCAGCAAGCCCCGGTGATCTTTCTGTGTCTGCCCTCATCCCCAACTCTGGTGTTAAAGGTGTGTGCAGCCACACTTGGGGTTTTATATGTATGTCAGGGCCCAAACTCAGGTCCTCATGTTTGAATGCCAAGTACTCTTACATACTGGGCATCTTCCCACACCTGAGAGAAGAATCATCATATAGTCAGTCAGAAGGATCACACTGAGCGTTCAAAATGTTGAGGAAAATCCTAGAGAGAGACCCACAGAAGGCTGGTCACAATATGGGAATGTGAAATGAGAGATGAGCTGAGGTAGGAAACTGAGCAGAAAGATTTTTGTGCCAGATTGTTTTGTTAATACTGATGGTTGACTATCTGTGGCATACACTTGTACCTCGTACTTGGAGATAGTTTCTGCCATCCATTCTTTGGGGATAGGTATACTTAACTCATGATAAAGTAATTAAATTGCAGCACAGAAAGGAAGGTAACTTGTTCAATGTTGCATGGCTAGGATGTAGCAGACTGTACATGTTGAACTGGATTTGCTTTATAAACCACAGAATTAGGTAAAGGTATTTCATATTATGTGTTCATGAAATTGTAGTTCTTAAAATAAAACCCACCACCTTACTCCTCTATTAAGATCAAAGACCTGCTTGGCATAACTTGATCCTTACCAGACTTAACAAAAAGCATAATCCATTTCTCTTATTGAGAATCTCTTAAGTTTTTAAACCTCAAAACAAGGTGTGGTTGTACAGGGCACTTGTGAAGTGTCACCCTTTTGAGAGCCTGACACTCTAAACTGAACCAACATATATGGGCTTGCATTCATTGTTCTCATACACCATAGCTCATAAGAACAAATCCCTAGGAACCGAGACTCAATTTTTGATAAAGGTATTGAGAAAGGTATTTGATAAAGGTAAGTGTTGAAAGGGACATGGATAAAATCCTAAATGTTTTGTCATTGAGCATGCTGGAATTGAATTATGAAGTCATATTTACCTATGAGATAAGGAGAGAAGGAGAAAACATAGGACTTTTTTCCCCCTAGTCTTAAGGGTTTCACTGAATTACCTTGACATAGCCAACAGGGGACATGCATTTAGTAGAATGGGCCAGTTTCTTCTTTACTAACTCCATCAAAAGATCCCAAGGCATCTTGCAAGTAGGCTTTGAAATTTATGGGTTTACAAAGTATTCCTGGATTCGGAGTCCATTTTTCTGAGTCATCCAGCTCCAGGCAACTTGCAAGTTTCATGGTCCCTGAAATTAGCCACCAAACTGAAACAAAAGATAATTCCAGAACTGCCACTCAGCGTGCTATATCTGTTTTACTGCCTCTATAAAGCAAGGCCTTTGAATATAATTACATGACTTGTCTGCCCGTTACTAAATTGACGGTGACAGCCCAGATTCACAGCCTTTTCCCTTTAATTTAGGAGCGAGTCTCGTTCCTTGCAGCCCTTTCCAGCACGAGTTCTGCTTCCGCACACTGTCCAGGAGGATCCCACAAGCAACTCTGTTTGAGAAATTGCACACCATACTTTCTCCTCATGCTCACCTCATTTAAATGTGTGACTTGCATAATAAAGGGTTATCTAAAATTCGGCAAGAAAGATCCTGATTAGATTGTATTTTATAGCTATTTTGACATGTCATTTTGCTTTCTTTGTGCCACATAATTTATAGCATAATTCTTTATTGATTCTTCAGGAATCTCACATCATGCACCCCAGTCCCTCTTGCTTCCTCACTCTGGTATCCTCCCTGCATCACCACAGCCTCCCTCCCCTAAAGGAAACCCACCCATGTAATTAAAAACAAGCCAACAAACAAAAAGCATCTTGCTCTTCCATCTTTCCCTTCTCTCCAGCACCTCTTCATCTGTCCTTGTGGCATTAGGAACTGCAGTGTGTCACACATTGTACCATTTGTCTAATCAGCCCCACCTGCAAGTGTTCATTGCATTGAATCATTGGTCTGGTTCAAGACCTTGGACACACCACCATCACTGGACCATCACCGAAATGCCTCTCGAATATCCTGCTGGTACCCTAAGTCATGGAGATCCTGCAGCTGTCCTTGCACAGACCCAACCCCTTCACACGCTCCAGCGGGTCATAAATGGGGAAGATGTTAGGGTGGACCAACCTAAAGCCCAGGATGCGGGTCTGGGTGATAGCTGAGCTAGTCATTCTAGGCCATTGGGACCAGCCCTTCCCTTCTGGGATAGCTGCCCCTGCCCCAGATGAACACTGCAGCAGGAGAGCTGGCTCTGCCCCATCGTGAGAGAGAGCTGGTCCCACCCCTTACCACAGACATGAGAGAGCTGGCCCCAGAAGGCATGGGCCTACGAGAGCCATTTATTTTTCTTAATACAAGAACCACATTCAGAAACACAGAGAGAAAGGTTAAGAGGTTTGGAGTTAGTATGAAGGCTGTTCTGGGCTACTCCCTGTTTCTGGAACTGTAAGATCAGAGTCAGAATGTCTTCTTTTGAACAGTGACCCCTCACCAAGGTACTTCTTGCATTGTAGACATTCATGGATGAGAGCTGTTCAATGATTGGTTCACATTCATACTGCATCTGGCCCCACCCAGATGGGTTAATACTTTTTTTTTTTAGAAAGGCTTGATAGAAGCACTGTTTTTAAAAGACGTTGTTTATGTGGCCATCAACACGAAAATACAAGTAAAATTTGCTCTTTAGAAGAACCTTCATCTTAAATAGGGCACTAAGGGCTCCAGCACTGACATGCCCTGATGTGGTGTTACTTGGTTAGCCCATATAATGTACAAAGACCTTGTTATTATTGCTCTGAACCTTAATTGATGGAGTCTGTGAATTAGGAATCAACTTATTTCTCTGGGTAAGTCTTTGCATCTCATCACTCATTTCATATAGATAATAACTAGCCTCGTTGGCACTTAAATTATATTCACTTCTAAGATGTTGAATGCAGGTCACATGACTAAGTCTGCCTTAAAGTACTAGGGAACTGAAGGACCACGGAGGAGCCAGAGTGGATCTTCTTATCACAGGAAAAGGACGGTGTAAGTAGAAGTGAGCACTTTCAGTAGCGGGCGAGAATCCAAGTCTCTGGGAAACTTTGTTTTGCTAGAGGTAGACTGGAAGTAGAGAAGGAAAGACAAGCATGGGAGATTAATCCCACATATTAACGTCCATTTAAAGCAATGTGTATGCTACTAAGCCAAGCCAGACTTAATTGTACCTTAAACCTTACCCGTGGAAGTGGTTTTGCTAAGAGAGTTAATCTCCTAGGTGAAAATTGAATAGAAGCCATTTAATCTACTTGGGGAGCAAATTATTATGGAACAGTTTTAGCATGCATATGAAAGTATTAATTTTTTGGTATACTAACGGATTTATTAAAATAAATCTTCCTGCCAATTTCTGTGAGATGTTTTGCTTTGTTTTGTTCTGTTTTCACTTTGGAGAACCCAAATAGTTCAAACAAAGCCAAAGTATTTTTAAAAATCTGGCTAGAACAAAGGCCTGGTGGCTAAGAGTTCTTACAGCTTTTTCAGAGGATCCTAGTTAAGGTCTCAGCACCTGTATCAGGTAGCTCAGAACTGCTTATGACTCCAGATTTGCGGGATCTGATGCCCTCTTTTGGCCTCAATTTGGAATTGCAGTCACTTGACACAGACACACATGCTAATAATAATAATACAATTTAAAGCTTTTTAAAAACTTATCTAGATGAAGATAATTTATTATTTCTCTCTAGATGATTTTCTTCATTTCCTAGAAATATGAATAATGCATATTTAAAATATATATGTATTATATATAGAGAGATAGATGAAGTTTTTCAATTACCTTTTTAATCAATATAGTATTAAAAGTTTTAGCCAGCAGCATATAGGCTGAGGTCTACATTCATCCAGTTAATTCCTGTTGGTGTCTGAGCTATTGGTATGATTTATGTACTTATACAAACTCTGTTCTCTTAATTGTCTTCATCTATCACTTTCTGTGTGCTTTCCTCAGTCTCCATTCTCCTTGCTCTCTCTTCTAATTTGGTTCTAATGGTGACTGTGCACAATGATGAGTCTTCATCGCATGTTCCTCTCCCACTGTTCTTTAAATCACTTAACACAAAGGGAGCTAGCATGTGTTTGTTTTAAGACAACATCAAGTGGAACTGATGGGAAGACCACATCAGTGAAGCCAAACCGGTCTCCCTGTGCCCTCCAGAGTCTGTAATTCAAATGGCAGTTGACTCTATTTGGTGTGGTTGACAGCTTCTTCTCAGACGGCTCGAATAAATTTGGGTATTAATATGCTTCCTGTCTATTTAGAAAGAATTATGATTCTTGCTGTCTCGGGAGATTGCTTCATTTCCAGATTTAACAGCACATGCCTTGACTTAATGGATGTGTGTTCATCTCCCCCTAAGCAAGACGCTGAGCTACACATAGATACTTAAGAATCATCTTTCATTAGTTACGAAACATTTATCCCAGGTTAAGAGGGGAAAGATGGGAAAATGTAATTTTGCCATTTTCTAAAACTTCTCAGGAAGGCATTTGTGGCCTTCCTTAGAGAGGGGGTGGGGTGACGCACCCGCACGGAGTGCTACAGCTCCTTTGTTGCCATTGTAATGTCCTCTGTAGCAGTCAAATGAGGTAGATGGCAGGAACCACGTTTTGAATGTAAAGAAACTGAACACCAGATAAGTAACATCAGGGTGACTACCAATTGCGTCAGTTCAACAGTGCCTGCTGCAAGTAATTCTGAGTGTTTAATAAGAGCAATTTCAGCATACACTAAAAGCCTCAGAGAGTTTATGCCATTTGAGCCGCCAACTTCTTTAGTAATAATTGTAAAATATGTGAGAAATTTAAAAAAAGTAAAAGAGTAAAGAGTTGGCCTCTGTGTGAGGAGCACGAGGGTGGCAAAGAGCACAGTGTAGCCAGCTGTCGAGAATGCAGTCTGTGCTTATGTTGGTAGCGTGAAAGCCTACACACACCCCTAGACTTCTGTCTTGTGAGAAAAGATGGACAGATACTGGAGTCATTCATAGATTAGGAACGCTACAGAAAATACTATAGGGTCAGGTGTAGACATATTTGATTTGAGGTAATTTGGGGGCATTCAGTTGGAGTCCAGTAAGAAAGCACATGGGTCCAAGCTTAGAGAGCTACCTTATGAATGATGAAGATTTGGGTTCATGAAACTGAACTGCATAATACTGCCACAGGGAGAGGCCAGAGCCCTAAAATTAGTATAAGAAAGGGTTCCAGAAAGAAGGAAGTCAAGTGAACCAATGTAAGTCAAAAGAGAAAAGTCATTACAGATGTAGGGAATGGTTAACAGAGTGAAGGAAATCAAGAAATCGATGATCCAGCTAAACATTGTGCATAAGAGGCTGAAAAAAAAGTAAAGTATGAAAAGAGGTTGACTTGGTTTAGGTGCCATGGTTACACTTGGTTAAGCACCCTGCAAGGACATAGGTAGTGAGCCTGATAGGTGAGCGGAGTTCCCCAGGCCTTCCAGTGCGGACAGCATTGAAACTGGGAGAGGTCATTTCAACTGAAAGAGATTTTTTGAGATTCATTCTTATTCCTGAAAATAACCGAAGGTGGATTTCTTATTGGCAGTACTTATCAGTGTCACCTGTAAACAATGAGTGTGGCATTTGCTTCCATTTTAGTTACACAATGTATTTCCTTCTATAGCAGCTATAAGAAACTGGGTGTGGCATTACCTAATGTCATGTACAAGATTCATCCCAAGAAAATCCTGACGTAGAAGCAGTGTGGCTTATGCATAGGAGATTCAGTCCAAATTCATAGGTGTATGTACCTTAGGAAGTCATATGGTTCTATTATAACTGGGAAAATATGGTGATTATATGTCCTTTGAATTTCACTGCAGTTACTCCCAGAGTCCCTTCAAATAGTAATACAATTGTTCTTAACCAGGATGTGTTAGTTACTTTTCTCACTGTTGTGACAAAATGCCTGGCCAAAGCAAACTAAGGAAGGGGTGTTCTGGTTCAGATTTGAAGCACAATCTTTAGTAGCAGGAAAGAAGTGGCCAGGACGGCGACTCTAGCTATGCCATCCAGAGCAAGAGGCAGATGGCCATACTGCACCTACAGTCAGGAAGGAGCGATGGATGCTGATGATCTAACCACTTTCATCTTACTCAGCCCTGGACCCCAGCCCAGGCATAGTATCATCTACATTCACATCTCTGTGAAAATACCCTCATAGACACAACCAGAGTCTATCTCTTAGCAACACTAAATCCTGTCAGCAAACTGAGAATTAAGATTAACGACCACAGGTACACCCCTTGTCAACTTGCCGCCCAAACACACTTCTTAATGTCTTATCCCCATAGATTTATGGCCATCTCATAGTGAAAAAATGTAATCATTCCATCTTAAAATATCCCCATAATTTTAAAATGTTAACACCTTTAAAAGTCCATAGTGATATGTGGCAGAGGTGGCAGACATCTTTAATCCCAGCACTTCGGAGGCAGAGGCAGAATTCCGTGAGTTCAAGGCCAGCCTAGTCCACAAAGAGACCAGGAAACCAAGGCAACATGGAAACCCTGCCTTGAAAAATAAAAAAATAAAACACAATAAAAAGGTTCATAAGAATCAATCTAGGAAATATCAGACTAAGTAGGAAAAACACCAAATTCTGCCACTGATTCTTTGGTTTCTGGGGTTCATGGTATCACATGGGCTCCCAAAACCTTTGGTAGCCACTTCTCTCTGGTTCTGCTGCTGTAACACATACAGTCTTTCTTTATCTGGTTCCACTCTGGGCCTGCAACTTTCTGAAACTGACAGCCCATAATCCTGGCATCTCTTGGGGGTGTCCAGTGTGATGTGTAAGAAGCTTCATCCTTACAGCTTCTTTCCCACAAGCTGCAAAGTGTTCCCACAAAGGAGAAATTAGGAAGCCTCTGTAGCCAAAACTAATGAAAATTACATTTCTACATTTCTATTAAAAGCTATTTGTGGCTAGAAGCATCCAGTAAAATGATGTAATCAACTTATTCAAAGACATAAAGCTATTGTATAAAATGCCATGAAATGTCTTCCATTCGATGTTAACAAGACAGAGGTATAATTTTTCCTGAGGTTGTCATTTCGCAATGTGCTTGTCCCCAGCGGCTAATGGGCCTCCAAGTCCTTCACCAAGTTGTGCTGCCTGTCTTGGCAAGTTGGAGTATCAGGGATGCAGGACATTTTGTGATGCCGTTGGCTTCTACTTTCTCTGGTGTCATTCCTGAATTTGCAAATGCCAGGTTTCTTCATTTGTCGGTTTCTGAAATGGTTTCCTACCTGCTCGCAACGTACAGTGCTGCAGCTGTTTGTCATAATCTAGAGCTCGCACAAGGAAGCCCGACCATCACTGCCACAGCACAGGACTGGAGGTTGGAGGCCATGATATCTCCCTAGCCACACACTGGGGAGTGTGGCTTACTGGCTAGGTACAGGGATAAAATAAAGAGGAAGGGATGTGGAACATTATATGTAGGAAATCCCTATGACACAAATTTTACTGTGATTATTGAACCTAAGCTTCAAGTCAAAACAAACTGTGAATCTGAGATACAGCCAGTGGGGGAGGTTTTGCCTCACATTCACAAGGCCCTGAGTTCTGTCCTCAGGACTGGAAGATGAAAAAAAAAACACCCTCTTACAGGCTTTATTGAGCATGGAATCCCAGAGGCAAAAAGATGAGCTCCCAGGCTAGCCTAAACTACACAGTGAGATACTTGTCTCAAAAAATAAAATAGGCAGAGGTGGCTGAGCAGGTAAGGCCCTTGCCACCAAGTTAACTGAGTTCAGCTGCTGGGACTTTGGTCTTTCCATAGTGTGGAAATCTGTCACTGTGACTTAGACAAGCCAACTCTTGACACTCTTGCAATTTTTCCAGGAAATAGCATCCTCCATTCAGCGGCTGACAGTGTGACCAGTGCAGTACAGAAGGCAAGCCAGGCCTTGAATGAGCGTGGGGAGCGGTTAGGCCGGGCCGAGGAGAAGACAGAGGACATGAAGAACAGTGCCCAGCAGTTTGCAGAAACCGCACACAAGGTGAGCCAGCGGAGAGGGTGCCCGTGCTGGGTTATAAGAGGTCATAGTACAGAGAAACTTCCTACGGCGAGAGAGAATATCAGGTCGCTCTTTATGTCCCATTTGATTCCATGATTACTAGAGTCTAGGCTTTTTGGCTTTCGTGGTCACCATCTTGTTTCTAACATTCTCACCTCTTCCTGTGAACTTCTGAGTTTTAGGTATATCAGCTAACAGGGAAAAAATCTTTAATTACTATCCCAAATATCAGGGTCCAAGTCAGGTCACAGGAAGAAGGAGAAATGAGATCAGGTTTCAGGATATAGCCCTGTCCTTGGCCACAATTGAAAGAACTATAGGCCCCAAGTCTTCTTGGGTATCTTTCCTAGTCTGCCCATTTCTCATTCTGTATCTGTCATGGAGTGTTGTTAGATTTTTGACAGACATAAAGCAAGTCCTGGCCTCAAGACTGATTTCCACTCTGGAAGTGGCTGGGTGTTGATTCAAGACCTATAGTCTGGATCTCTAATTCTGAGCACAGGTGGCACCAAGATTATCCGCTGGCCCTGACATCTGAGAATGGTACCTCTCATATAATTGGAAACTTAGCACGCATGTTCCTCCTTTTGCTGAGAACCGCCTATTAGAAGGGCGCAGGACTGTGTGTGTACTGGCAGCCCCTATCTAAGGCAGTCATAAACGGAAGGAAAGAGGAGGCCCACTGCTCAGGCGATAAGGGAGATTTATTACCATGTGTGTACTTCATATCAAAGAGTGGTTCATTTCTAGCTGGTGATTTGAATTTCCGGAAACCATTTCTTGGTGACATATTGGCCTGTCAGGCTCATGACAGGGCCTTCAGATAGTTTTTAGTTGATCTTTAAAGGATAATAATTCAGTTAGCCTCAACAGAATACACAACTTCCGCTGAGGAAACGGAAATAGAGAACCAAGAAGCAACGGGAAAGATGCATTCCAGTGGGGCAGAAGATGCCTCTGCAGGCCTCATAGAGGAGACTGGCTCCTGCTGGATGTTTATGCTGCCTTTTCTGCATGGTCCCCTTTACACATAACTGTCTAAGTGTCCCAGTGACACTGTCCCTGCGACAGTGGTGTCTTAGTGCCCTTAGCGCACTGCCTCTGAAGCCTCCACAGAGTTCCTTGAAGGAGAACTAGCCAAGTCTGTTTGAGAAAGTAGACAGACAAGCTGGAATCAGGACCTCACACCTGTGAGCTGTTCCAGAAGGAGGAAACTCAGACGCATGTTTCCCCGAGGCTTTGTGTACAGAGGAAGTGATGGCATGGAAATGTGACAGTCCCCAGATGCGCTAATACGAAAAACAACTCCAGTTATTTGAGTGGGAGATGGACAGTAGAAACCTGGAGGGAAACTCCTCGTGTTGAGGTGGGGAAGAGAAACCCAAAGTCTGCAAAACGCTGGGTTGTCCAGGCGATTATCTCTCCTGCCTTCCCACAGAATTGAGCAATCAATGGTGCACTGATAAAGCTCTGCTAAAACAGTTCTGGCTAATGATTAAACCATGAACCACGTAACCAAGGAAGCTGGGAACTATTCTTCCTGATGTGGGGTAGACAATACCTGGATGTCATCCACATAGGCGTCCCTCTCAGGAGAGGTTGTACAAACACCCAAGTTCTTGGCTGTTGCAACTGTTTCCCTGACACTGTGGCCAAGTTTGCTGGATGGGTGGGAAATAACATGGTATAGTAGTTAGCATCCTAGCACTGTCATTTACCATCTGGGTGACCTTGGACAAGGGCTAAATTTCTCAAAGCCCGTGTTTTCTCATCAGTAAAACAGAGGCAACTAATTAAAAACAGCACCTACCTCCTTGGGTGCTGAGATGAGCGTGCACATAAATCTAAATTGTTTATGATTTATTTCAATAGACATAGCTTCTGCCGAGCCTGTCCCATTTGGTCACATAATGAGCTCAGTAATGAGGCTGGAGAATTATTACAGATGACTGAGAAACTTTAAAACAGCAATATAAAAAAATGGAATACAGATGAAAATTGTGTGATTAAAATCAAAAGGGTAGGGCAGCAGGCAGTATACAGTATCTGAGCCGAGAGCAGTCCTTACAACAGCCTATGAAAACAGAAGTTGATGAGACTTCAATCAAATGCAAGGGGGTCTCCAGCTTTGTCAATGCAGGACAGTTGCCTGGTCTCAATGAAGAGGGCTTAGGCAAGAGAAGTTAGCATTTTAATTGGTTGCCCCTCTGGAGGGTATTCCCAGGGGAGAAGAGACACTGTAGAGTTCCTGAGAGAACGTGTGTGAGGGAGCGTAAGACAGTGTCAGGGCTAGGCTTGCGGATTTCTAAAATGGGAAAATGCACTTATGAGTCACTAGCCTCGGCTGCATTCCTAGTGAGGAGGCTGACCTCTTTAGATAAAGTGTGGCTGCTTTCTCATGGGCAAGAACTGCTCATTTGTCCCCGTTGGTATAGGCTTACCATGAAGATGCCATTTCACTGGCCAAGCCCCAAACAGGCCTGCTGCTGGGAAGAGGGTTCAGAGGAGGAGCCAGGCCTTCTGCCCTCCCCCCGCCCCAGACATGTGTGGCCTGTTGACTAATGAAGAGTGGGGTGTGTTTACAGGAGAATGACACAGTGCACATGGCATCTGTCATCCCAGGTGACAGTTCCTCTGGGGACTACCAGTGTCCAGTGGGAAGTGTGGCCTGTCTCTCTGGATTACAGTAGGAAAGAAGCTTTGTTTTGTTTTGTTTTGTTTGCTTTGTTTTTCGAGACAGAGTTTCTCTGTGGCTTTGGAGCCTGTCCTGGAACTAGCTCTTGTAAACTAGGCTGGCCTCTAACTCAGAGATCCGCCTGCCTCTGCCTCCCGAGTGCTGGGATTATAGACGTGTGCCACCATCGCCTGGCAGGAAAGAAGCTTTGGTCTTCTAGTTTTTTTCAGGACCCCTGCAATGACCCAGGTGCAAGAGTGGACAGTCACTTTTATACAACTACATCCTCAACTTGTGTAGGTGCCGGTCCTCTCTAGAGCAGAGACGGACAAGATCCTTCTCTCTTGTCCAGACACCCTCCTGACCCCAGCTCTGGTTGGCCTGTCTTGAGGAAGTATGATTCCTTCCTAAACTGTGGATTTGGCACAGGTCCAGCCATCAGGAAAGAAGAGCTCATAACGGAAGCCGCTCTGCTCACTTTCCCCTGCCCCCAAAAGCTCAAGGTTGCAGCAGCGTTTTCCAGGTTTTGACAGCCCACCATGGGTGTGAATCAGCAGGCAAGAACATTGCCCACAGTTGGCACCCTCAAATGCCGTTTCTCACAGAAAAGAGCACTGATCTGGCTTTTCTGCATCAGCCCACATTTGTGGGGGAAGGGATGACAACAGGCATTATCATCTCTAGGAGGGGGAAATGTCAGTCTCTCTCCATTGTCTTCCATTGCAGTTCCTCCAGGCCAGGAGGAGAGGGACTCATGTCCAGAGCACATCCCTAGCATGAGTAGTGATTCTTTAAAATTATCATTCTGTAAAATAGGTTACAAATCATAAAAAGGGGTTTCTGTGAGGCACTCAGTATATAAATCAGGAGGAAGTTGTAAATGAGGAACTCCAGCAGCTGCGTTCATCTGGGGCCGTTTTTGCAGGCATGGGAAACAGTGGGAATGCAAGGTATTCTTGACTTTGGAGCTTAGCGTCTTACAGCAAAGTTGTATAGTTCAAGTTTCCTAATTTTCTCAAGTCCTACTGATCTTTCTGCCTTAATTCTAAGGCTCTTCATTCCCAGAGACTGAAGGAAGCCAGAGTATCAGTACTTCTTACCCAAATACCTGTTATTAGTCTGTTCAGGCTACTTAAACAAACAAACAAACAACAAACTGGTAGTTGATAAACAGTGAATTTCTCACAGAGAAGACTTAGGTCAAGAGGCTTGATTCCATGCCTGGTAAGGGTCTGCTTCCTGATCCTCTTATGGTGACCTTTGAGAATGTCCTATCATAGTGAAAGCGGAGTCTGTAGTTCATCCTGAGACCTCGCATCCTGATCCAGTCACCTCCCAAGCCCACCTCCTAATACCTTCTCCTGGCAGTTAGATTTCAGCACATGGCTTTTGGGAAGGCACAAATATTTAGACCACCATGAGACCTGTGTAGCAGATTGTTCTATCCGATTGCCTTTCTGTAAAGTACAGGTGGCCATGGCTCAGGGCCTGGCCTGAGCAGCAGCCCGGTCATCCTGATGAGGAGTGACTGTGTGAACTGGCACAAGCCCGTTAGTGGGGAGTCACGAGCTCGATAAATACCACGACGGTAGCCTTGATCAAATATTTATGGTTCGTATTCATTACGCACAACACTTAACAGCTCTGTGTTTATTTGATGGACGTCATTGCTAAATAATGCATGAAAACTGGAGGCAGAACAAAAATGCAGGCCTGACAGTAAGGGGCCCAGAATGGGACTGAGGACTGGGATAGGTCTGAGGCAGCGCCCTACCCCATCCTTTCCTGTGTTGTTGACGAAATACTTTAATGTCAAGAATGATTAGGCAACACCACAGATGTTGGAAGCAACAACAATAACAACAAAGCTCTAGCATTCAATATAGAAGAATGGGTGATGTACTCAGAACTCACACATTCTGCATCTGCCAGCTGACTAAACACTACCGCAGCCAGCAGAAGTTCTGAGGAAGTCTTCACTGGCCGTGCCGTACAGGGGTACCAAGGCTTTCAGCTGAGGGTTTCCTTAAGGAGAATACCAGGGTAGCGTCTAGCCATCTTCTGTAACATGCAGCAATATTGATTCTGTTTTCCCAGTGGGAGCTCCGGGTTCTAACCTCTCTCTTTCAGCCTCCAAGAAGATGACACTGTGTCTGCCCCGAGCTTTTCTAGAAAGATGGATTGTTGACGTATTTCAGGATGAGGCCAAACCCCAGTAATTAGAAGTTAAGATCTATTGTTCATCCCTACTCAATAATACAATCTAATTGCCTGGAGCTTTGGGCCTGGTTGAAAATTCAGTATTTTTCATATTATAGAGATGATTTTAGATTGTCTCTTAGCATGCTGTTGAGCTTCCACACTTAAATAATAACATCTCAAGAGTGTTGCTTCCTGACATAACCAGTGACCTAGGCACTCCACCTGTCCCTAGGGTGAGTCCCTCGTCCTCCCTGGGCATCTTGTTTCCATTGTTCCTGCAGTGGGGTAAAAGAACACTGCATAGCATCCTCCACCAGCAGACACATGAACCAACAAGGGTGACAAAGTGCAGTCTCCGGCGCACATCTACCAGGAACCAGGGAGGCTGGGAATGGTGGCCGTCACCACACATAGAGTCTGGTGACGCATCTTGTCCTGGATGTGGGAGGGAGAGGCAGGAGAGCTCCCTGTTAATAAGGTCTCATCTGTTCTCATCCTTCTCGCTCTCTCTCCTTAGCTTGCCATGAAGCACAAGTGTTGAGAAGCTGACTCTCCTGGTGAACCTCTAGAGAAAGTGGAAGAGTTTGCTCAGCCGTGATTCCAAGAATTCCAGACTGCTGCTTCTTCTTTCTTTTTGTTGTTGTTGTTTTGTCTGTTTATTTGTTTTTCCAGTATCTGGACATTGAGTGGTTTGGCTTTTCATCTTCAGATGTTAATACGAATGAAAATGTGTTGCCTTCATATATTTCCCTCTCTTGCTAAGAAATGCTGCAATAGCATCAACTTTATCTTTATTTTTCCATTTTGTGTGTGTGTGTGTGTGTGTGTGTGTGTGTGTGCGTATTTTCCTTTTGAAGGAAATTTTTTGTAGTTTGAATATAAAATTCAGACTAAATGATAAACCAGGTCTAAACTAGCAAAAAAAGAGAAAAAACGTTTTTTTTTTTTTTCTTTTCACCCTTGGAAACTAAGCAAGAAAACAGTTGAATATGCTGGCATCAGATGATGGTCCTGAGTAAAATTAAAAGTCAAGCAGTGGATTCACTTACATTCCTGGTTCTCTTCATCTGAAGAGCAAAATTAAAATTCAGTATCCTGGGATTTAAGTCTGTGCTGCAGAAAACACACTTATCAGGAAGAGGAGCGGCATTGGGTTTTGCTCTTTGCATCTTAATCTTTTTGCATGAGCCATCACTAGCATTCACGAAACAAGTCGGAACCACAAATAGAAATCTACTTTCTGGGCTGAAGCATAAACATTTCTGCTCCTTCTTTTCCAGTCTGGTTAGTAGGAATTTTCACATGAAGGGTAAAAATTTGGGTGTAAAGACTTTTACAAAAAACCCTCCTTTAAAAGCTCCATGTCTTTATGGATGTTTCTCTCTTTTGTCATTCTCTCAAATTATAGTAGCTGACTTTGGGGTGGTTATATTTCTAACAAGAAACAATGTATCTAGACTCAGTGAGGTAGCATAGTAGATGAGGTGTTTATACCATAAACCTGGTGACTAGATGCCACAGAGTTAGCCTCTGACGTCCATACATGTGTCGTGATACAGCATATAAAACACATACACAAAAACAATAATAATAAATAAATAATTTGTCTAGATAAAAGGCTATGTAAATCATAATGTGAAAAAATGCTACTTTGTTTTTTTCTCCTTTTGCAAAGTTATGTCCAATGTTAGAGGTACTCTCACAGTAGCCTTGGGAAAGGACCCCAAATTTCTTGGTGTCAGGGTTTTGGAGGTTTGGATATTGGTTTTGGTTTTGGATTATTTTGTGTCATTTAACATGTGCTTCGTGACAGACTGCATATGTGTCCATTTGATCTTGCCTGTTCTGGTACAGACAGCATGTTTCCAAGCCTTTATGTTGCTGTCAGAATGAACAGAATCTCTTCCGTACCTTTGGATTCAATGTTGCTCAGGATAATACTGCACTTAGACTGTGGACGTTCTGTTTTCTGGAGGATTAAAAACTAAATATAAAGAAAAAACAATCTGTGCTTGTTCCTCGTAAAGCAACGAGGCAAGCAACACATGTCAGACACTCACTGCAATGCATGGAGTTTCCAGCTGCCTGGGTCTTAGGACCCATTCGTTCTTTTGTATCCACCTGTTTGTGTGTGATGTAGCCTCTGAGGCAGCAGCATAAGATGACTTTAGGTTACTAATGTGATTTAAATAGTGTAAGTTCTCCTAATAATACATCCCAGGGAAAGAGCACATGGTTCAAGGAATGTCATAGGTATGAGGTCAGGAGGATGGAATTTGCAGCAAATAATCCTCTCGGGCAGATAGTCCAGTTGAAGAACATACTGGAAAAATGTTTACTGTGGGCTAGGAATGTTTACTATATCTTATACGTTTCTTTAGGTGTCTTAACATTTTAAAGAAGCCAGGAACATGCAATCCACTGACTACTGGAACTATCTGATTTCTAAAACGATAAAAATAAAAAGACCCCACATATCACTCCAGATAAGTTTCATCTGCAGACTTTAGCTTGGAAAACACACATAGTCAACCTCCAAAACTGGATTCTCGTTTCAGAGAGTTAGCATACATAGTTGAGAGAGGTGGTCTTACTTTCCCCACACCACTCAAGAACAAAATTGGTTGTCTGCTTTGGGGCAGCTGATTCAGAAGGGGCAGAGGGTGGGCCATATGTATACTGTGAAAGCTGAATCTTCCTCCTCAGCCTAATTCTTAGAGTTCCTTTTTCTAAGTGTAAGTGCCCTTCCCCTGCCCTCCTCCGGTTCTTCCTGTGGATCACAATAGGCCCAAGTTATCTTAGAAACAGCCTGAACTAGAAGAGAAGCTCACCGGGAGTTACGTTAGCTGCCTCTACTGATCAGTCAGCATCCAGACCCTCACCGTGGTCTTCACCTGCTTGTCCTCCACCAGATGCAGGTCTGTAACAGCTCTTGCTGCCCCTCTTCAACTGTCCATCAGCCGTCCAGCCTCATGCGGAGAAGCCCCCAACAGCACATGTGAAATTCTCGCTATCCTTTCGTAGAAGGTGCTGCAGTAGCAAATACTAATGCAGTCCAACCCACTGAAATTTGTTCAAGGGACTCCTGTCATCTGGGCCCAACCCATTTGGTTGAGCTTGCTGGAAGATTCACAGTGCTTATTTGATTTCTGCATTTCACTGTGAATTTTGGAAATGAAGTCTTTCTCCAAAGGACTTTGCACATTCACATTGACAATGCACAGAGAAAAGGAGCTTGCCAGTGTTTCCCCTTCGTCCTGGAGTTCTTCACTGGAGTGGTCAGATTCCTATGTACAGGAGCAATGCAGTTATTCAGGTTGATGTTTCGTCTTAAAGAATGTATTTGTAAAATGTAACAAGATCAGTAGTTAACTTTTTTTTAAGGTCCGATAAAAGTAAGCTTACGTGTTAGACTTAAAATTATAGTGACATTTGTCTTATCCTATTGTGAGTAGAAAAAGGTTATGCATTTCTGTAGAAACATTTACAGAGTTTCCTAAATAAAAGAAACTAGTTGAGATAGGTTTCACTCCTAACTTTCAGAATTGTGATGCTGTTAACGTGTGTTGCTCTTGGTTCCTCAGAAATTCTCTCTGACATTGAGCCCCCTTTGCGTTTCATTCGGAGACAAGCAACAGCTGTTCTGTTGGTTCGCAATTACAGCTACTCAAATTTTGTCATTAAATATTTTAACTCTGTGGTGAACATTTCTTCTCTCAGTTATTTGGGAAACCTGTGAAACCCCACTCAGCAGGTGAGCACCATCACGCCTGCCATGCTGGTGGGGAACCCTGCGTGCCTACAGGATATCCAAGCACTGAGGCCAGCATGATGGTGGCATTATGGGAAAGCTTGAAGTGTAGAAGATGGAGGAGCTAAGCTCAGATGCAAGAGCGTGCCCGGTATTCAGCGAGAGTGGGGTCTTGTTTCCATCTTTGTGAATGAAGCAGTTAGGCTGATCACTGCATGCCCTCATGCTGATATCGGTCAGTAATATGTGCTCAGTTTAACAATTTCTCTCAGTATGCTCATGACTCAAGAGACCAGTTCCCTGCTCTGTCAGATGGTAAGGTAGACTAGAGCAGATTGTGTCCACTTGCACACTTATTTCTGTGGCAAAGCAAATGTCACTCCATTGGTTTTCAAGGGAAGTGGTCTGCATAACTTTGTCAGCAAAATGGCCATCTCTGGCAGGCACACACAGGATAGGTAGACTCAGAGACTCAGAGACTGTGGTCTCCACTGCTCCAAGAAGAATCAGTGGGGATGGAGTTTGGTTAAATGAGTACCGCGAGTTAAGGTAACGGTGCACCTAAAGACACCTGCTTTTGTGAACAACATTACAGCTTACCTGGCTGACCTTAGATTATTATATTGTTAAAATTATTTTATTTGTTCTCAGTTATACCAACTGATAACAACTCAAATTTACCAACTCAAATTTTGAGAGAATTAATATGATAAATTGATAAGGACCTTAATCAATTAGCAATCTTCCCAATGTTACCACCAGGAATGTGCTTTTTTAAAAGTGTGTGTGTGTGTGTGTGTGTGTGTGTGTGTGTGTGTGTGTTTGAGATACTCAAATGTATGCAGCACCACACCAAGAAAAATAATTTGACGTCTTATCAACCTTATCAGTATAGATAAGCAATTTGACATGGGAAAAGATGGAAATGAGAAGAAGGGCGATGGGGAATTTCCTTGATGTATTTTGAACCAAAATTCAAATAAGTGGATTTCTTATTGATAATCCCAGTGCCTCTCACTGGCACAGGATAGCATGGGTGGCAGGCAGATGTAAGCTCACACACATATTGCCCTGCTGGCCATGTTGAGGAAAGAGCTATGCGGAGCTCCCAGAAAACTCACCGGGATCACTTCATTTGGAGAGGGAACTTGGCGTCACCAGTGACACTAGAAATGCCCCAGATAGGCCCTTTACCCAGTGACAAACAAAGATGAAGACCTGCATGGCAAGGATCAAGGACACGTGCCTAACTGGTCAGCACTTCTCTCCCTGTGTAATCTGGACTTCCGTGTGTACATACAGGAACTGGACGTAGAGAGGAGCTTACGTGTGGGAGGAAGGGGTTACAAGGAGGGGAACACAAGAGGAGGCCGTGGAAAGACAGACGGACATTGCATGCTTTCTTTCATGTGGAATCTGATTTACCACATGTGTATGTGGAGAAGGAAAGGGCGAGAGGGCAATGGGGTGAACATGAGCAGAATGTAATGAGATGCTTGAAGACATCAGTGACGGCCCGAACTCTGCATAATAACTAGTTCATATCCCACACGTGCCCACGGGTGAGTCTCAGCTCAGCTCAGAATGAGAATGCTGACTCACCAGCAAGGTGCTCCCAAGGAAGGCTGTCCTCGGGCCTTGTTAGAAATTCCGAAGTTGTTTCTACCTTCTACTTGACAAGAAATGGTGCAGTCACTCTGTTTCCGTCCATTCTGTGACGGTACAGACACGGTGCATTTGGGTCTCGGTTATGTAACAGTATACTACCACAGTGGTGCAAAACTGATCACCTTGTGGCCCAAAAATGAAATGTAGATGAAAGTCTAGCTCCCACAGGCCTCCTTAAGAGTACAGTTTCAATAGCTTGAAAATCCCCACCCCCGCCGGCCCACGTCCCAGTAGCCTTGGAATGGTGATGGACCAATGTTCACCAGGCAGAACTTTTGAGCATATTATAAATTCAAACCATAGGAGCATGTAATTATTTTATGTGGGAAGCCCTCCTGATGCAGAAGTTACCTTCAAACCTTCGCAAAAATGTCTCTTCTGTCCCGACCCTTCTGGTAGGTCTGCTCAGTCCCTTCTTCAGCGCAGCCTTTCTAAGAGTCACGTGACAGCAAAGTGTGTACTCACCAAGGGTCACAGCCATTTCCTTCACCCCCGACTGCCTCTTACAGCCAATTGTAGTTTGCTTAGAACATTTACTTTTAAATTTGCTGTTTTGCTGTCCCTGATAATCTTGCCTGTTGCTAATAAATAAATAAATAGCTCCCTCAGGACCCAGATGGTGGGCACCTGGTTTTCCCAGATGCTGACTAGATTTAAACCAGCAAATAAAAGCTGCCAAGAATATTCAGTATACAGTGTACTTACACTGTGTTGCTGGTGGGTTAGTCTTTTGCCTTGACTCTCATATTTTCACATTTGAGCCTCTTCTGAAACCTCTGGATTTCTCAAATCCTGTTTTCATTCCCACTGCCTTCTCATATGGCATTTTCCTGGGGAGATGTGAGTGAATGTCTGCTCACCCCAGATAGAGGACTTCGGAAAGACGAAAGTAAAGATACTATCAAAGCCCAATGTGGTGAGTCATGGGTCTCCTTGATCTTATTTATGAGCATATATGTGAGAGCAGAAAAGACTCCCAGAAAGGCTCGTCACCAAAGTCCACTCCAGAATGGGTGGCAGCTCACAAAAGCTGGAGACTTGGATCATCCTACCCAACCTGAAGACAGCTGGTCAGATGGGAAACAGTCTTTTCCAGGTGGCTCTACTCTGCCAGGAAGCTCAACTGGCCTCTTCCTTTTCTAGGCAGGAAATCATTATTCTGATAGAATACTTCACATCGCTTCAGAACACCCTGTGTCTTCCCACCTCCACAGTGGACATTTGCCTCAGAGGAAGAGGCTATGGAATATGTCTTCCCTTCAAGTTTTCTGTCACAGTTCTTTCTGTTTGCTGAGTCATGACTAGACTTCATAGGGCTTCAGGGTGACTACACCAAAAGTCTGTCCGATACCATGGCCCATCCCATGGATACTATGGACTATGGTATACAAACAGGATTCATGGTCATGCCTACTGGATTATGATTTAGCTCCCTTTATTAGGCATTTTAAATGCTATTGGTTCTTTCGGGTGGGAGGAAAGTTTATTTTACAGCACATAATTACCCTTTCAGTCTGCCCCAGGTGGCAAGTTTAAATGTCACACATGTAGACTTAGGTGTGTGTGTGTGTGTGTGTGTGTGTGTGCGCGCGCGCGCGCGTACGTCTATTTGGAAAAGGGAGCCCCTAGTTCTTTGAGTCCTGGTATCAGTTGTCACTTGCTAACATTAGCTATGGATGGAGCCTTTGTCCTGTGATATTGTATCACAGTTGCTCTGCCAACGTGACTGTTTGTCAGGGGACACAAAGATAAGAGAACTGAGACCATGAATTCCTCAAGCTTTCCCATGAGCACTAAGGCTGGAGATCACAAACTCTAAAGAACCTGCTGTGTAAGCACTGATAGGTGCACCAAATGACCTGTTTAATTACAGCTGCATCCTTTGTAGCTAATACATAAAGTTTTCCTTAAAAACAATCCCATCTTTTTCTGGTTTTTGGAGGACAAAGAATACATTTTTATTGGAGAATAAGCCTGCCTTCTGTCCACAACACAGAGGGTTCCCTCTGAGTATTTTCTGTTCCAGGCCTGGCAGTAACACCCAATATTTGGGGACATATTTACATATTCTGCAATGTTTCAGTATTAAAGAAGCCTTGCAATTTAGACAGAAAATGTCCAGGGATCTATCTGGGGAATGCAGTTCTGCAGTAGAGTGCTTGTCCAGCTTGAGGCCCGGGTTCCATGCCCACTATTGTGAGAAAAGGAAGAAAGGAAATGTGGGTGGGAGTAGAACATAGAATTGTAACACATGCTTGCACGCACAGCTCTCCATAAAAATAAACCATTGCCTTTAGTGTGGTGAGTTGGTGCAGGGCACCCCCTTGTGGTTACTCACAGGAGTAAGCATTTCAGGACACCAAAGAGGGTCCATGGTATAACCATCTGTCCTTCAGAATCCAGCACCAGCTTTGTCACATATGTGGCTATGCAGGTGACTATGATGGTAGCAACTGGACCTCCATGCTCAGTGTATGTCAGGTCTCTCAGTCTTTCCTGCGATGGACCCCAAGGCAGTGACTTTGCAGGACTTTAATGGCTGCTGAAAGTGGTGCTGTTGATCCAAGGCATGTGGAGCAGATGTTAGCCAAGGCTCTCTGGCCTTATGATCCATCTACATTGCATAGACAGACACTCTAGCAAACGAGAGAGAGCTGACCTCAGTGACCAGCCACTTTCTGAAAGAAGCATCCAAGAAGGCTAAGAAATTCAACTCTATTTTCTTGGGCACCAACCACGGGAGTAAAAATGAACAGTTCGCAGTCTGGGAGATGTTCTAACATATCATTTGAGAAAGAATTTATGCCACTCTTTAAAGAATAAGTTCAAAGTCGTTCTGCAGATGCATCTGTGTGATGTGAAGGAGAAGAAGACCTTTCTCAGACTAGTTCCCCAGGCTACTTAAAAGAACCATAGGCTGTGTAAATTGAACTTAGCCTAAAGTGAAAACACCTCAGAGAAAATGGAAGCAACTGTATCTCACTGGTATATAATTGGTGATGGCATCTCTTTCTGGAAACATCTGATGTATTCAACTAAAAGATAGTCTCAGGAAAAGTACGGCAATGGGATACTATTCCCAAACAGCTATGGTGTTTTATTTATAAAATGGAAACATGGCATTATTAATAGGCCATTTGTAAAAGACCATCCAGGCAAGAGAGGTCATGGCAGTTAGAACAGTAGACTTGCCCCAACCAGAATCTTGAACTTCATCTCTCTAAATAGTATATTGTTACTTTTCCCCCAATACAAACTATACAGAATTTCTTCTTGACAAAGTGGGTTGATTTGGATCCTTATTAGAAAATCTCCTGGCCTTGATATTAGTGCTGTGTCCTTACACAAGTGACATTTTTTCTGTATCTGGCTCTTTATATCCCAAAGTAAAATAATCTCCTGTGCGTCTGCCTCAAGCGAGGTAGATGAAGTGATATGTGGGATAGCTGTGGAGAGTGCATGGTACAACGGAGGTGGGTATTTTCCAAATCCTACTCTTCACTGTCCCCACCCAGTGCTCAAGGGTTTCTTCTGTGTACCACCACCTCTCTCCCTGTGGACACACCCTAATAGCAATGGATGGAATCAAAATTTGCTTTCTTTATCAAAAGGAAAATAAAGACTCCCCCATTACCATTGTCATTATGGAATGTGGAACAGGAAACTATTGGGCATAGTCACAAATTGCTTATGGAAGGAGGCAATGGTCTTATAAGCCATTCCTAGGGGGTAAATGTTCAGGACATCTCCATGGTCAAGGTACTGCATTGTATAGGGCGCTTTGGAAGTAATGCACCCTAAGACTGCTGGTAATGCCGGAAGTAGTGCACCCTAAGACTGCTGGTGGTGCTGGAAAGCCCTGGCAGCCTCTTGGAGAAGCTGATGTCTACCCACCATGAAAACGTTAAAAACAACAGCAAAGTTTCAAATGATTCCAGAGAAGTCAGACATTCATGCTCAAGAGCTGATATGAGACCCCTTCATCCCCTCACTGGACAGGACTGTTGTCCGGAGATTAGTGTCCTAACATTAGCTAACAAAAGGGAAGCCACAGAAAAGAGCCAAGTCTTGAAATTCACTAAGTAAAGGGGAAGGGGATGGTGGTTAATAAGTTATCTGACAATCAGGTTCTGATAATGGGAAGACAACTGATTGACGGAAGACTCAGCTCCCCTCCACTGAACCTATAAGTGCAGCACTGTTACCCCATGGAAAGTGGTAAGGCTAAAATCAGCTGTGGTAGTTTGAATGTAATTGGCACCTATAATCTCCTAGGGAGTGATGTTACTAGCAGATTTGACTTTGTTGGAGGGGATATGGCCTAACTGAAGGAAGTGCATCACTGTGGGGCTGGCTTTGAGGTTTCCTATGCTTAGGATACTGCCCAGTGTCTCAGTTGACTTCCATTGCTTGCAGGATGTAGGACTCCCAGCTACTACTCCAGAACCACGTCTGCCTACATGCACCCTTGCTCCTCATCATGATAATAATGGACTGAACCTTTGAAAGTGTAAGTGAGCCACTCCAATTTAATGTTTTTCTTTAAAAGAGTTGCAATGGCCATGGTGTCTCTTCACGCAATAAAAACCTAAGATACCAGCTCAGTTTCTCCTTGAGAGCACCAGTCTGGCCTCACTTGCCCCTTGAAAGCAATAGGAAAACGGATTAGAAGTGATATAAGTGTCCCCACCCTTCAAGTTTAAGGTTGAGCTGGAGAAAGCTCTGACCTTATGTTCTTATTTTTTCTGGGTTCCTAGTGACCCTCTATGATGGGGGTCAGCTTCTCTCCTCAGAGTCCATCATCTGCCTTTTACTCTCTGCCCCCTCAGGTTCCATCATATGCTTATCACCCCCAGATATGCAGGAGAAAATCTGAGGACCTTGCAGGGAGCATAATATATATTCTGCCCACTGGACTCCTTCGTGTCAGCTCTATTTTATCTTTCCTTTGATTCTGTGGAATAAAGCAAGAGAAGAAATTGGAGAGAAGGAGAAGAGGAGCGGAGAAGAGAGGGGTGGGGAGGGGAAAGGAAGAGGAGGCAAGGGAAGGAGACTCATACACAGTTCCCAGATCTGCTCACACTTAGAGAGCCGAATCTCCCTAAATTCAACCAGGACCCTGAGTAGTTGCTACTTCATTAATCGCTGGCTGTAATTGCCTGGCCACTTCAAGCATGTCATGCTCCTTTGCACTTGAGAACCTCCACAAATGCTGCGTCTGCTGCCAAGAATACTTCTTTTCCCCATATGGCACGTGCTGACCATTTTTCAACTCCTAACTAAGCTGTCTCAGAAAGACCTTCCCGGGCCAACCCCTTGCAACATCTTTCTTCATGGAGCCTACATACAAAAGTGTTTGTCTGCAGGTAGTTCATCTTTGTTGTCTTGTACACAAGCTATTGAATTCTGAGAAGCCAGGAGCCATGTGACTGTGACCTGGAGCCTACGATGTAGCAGAAATTTAATACATTCTTGGTAAAAAGAGTGAACCTGACCTATTAGAAGCCTCCAAGCAAATGGTATGTATGGGAACTTACTGGGGAAAAAAATAAAACCAGTGAGTTCCAGGCTCAAAAAAGCAAAAAGCTAACAACAACAACAACACCAAAAAAAAGCCAACTAAATTTAAAAGGTAAATAATGCAACTGAATGGGGGTTGAACTGAAGCCACATCTTAGAAGGCTGAGTGCCAGCATTAGGATGTGGCTGCTAGTATCATCCTCAGTCACCTCTGACCTGGACCATGCTATGAGTTTTATGTGGACCATGCTATGAGCTTTATGGCCCCAGGCATGTGGTGGTTTAAATAAAAATGGCCCCCATAGGCTCATGTATTTGAAAACTTACTCACCAGGGAGTGACTTTCTGCTATATGAAAGAATTAGATGGATTAAGTGTGGCCTTATTTGAGGAAGTGTGTCACTGGATATGGGCTTTGAGGTTTTAAAAGATTCTGGTCTCTCTCTCAGCCTGAAGGTCAAGATGTAGCTTTCAGTTCCTGCTCCAGCACTGCACATGCCACCATGTCCCACCATGATAAAAATGGACTAAACCTCTGAAGCTGTAAGCAAGCCCCAACTAAATGCTTTCTTTTATAAGAGTTACTTTGATCATGGTGTCCCTTCGCAGCACTAGAACAGTGGTTAAACCAAGGCAGAGGTTAAACCAAGGCAGAGGTTATGAATAGGAGCTTATTGGAAAAAATCCAAGCAATGAGTTTCAGGTTAGTCAGGCCTAAATAGACTCTGTTCTTGTCTCAAAAAAATCAAAAAATAAAACATAATAATAATAATAACAATAATTTAAAAGATAAATAACACTTGAGTGGAAATATAAGTTGAGGCCACATCTTAGAAGGCAAAGAGCCAGCATTAGGATTTAGATTGCTGGCATCTACCACCCTCTCTCACCTCTGGCCTGGGACTATGCCACAGACTGGCTTTTGGTCCTGGCTTTCCTATCCACACACAGAGTGACTTAGGTTTCCTTCCAAGAGCAGAAAATGCACTGAAAGTTTCTTCAACTTCTGCAGAACACAGTGACCAAGGGTCCCAATGTCCCTTTGCAGTGGTCCTTTTTGATACTTCATATTAGCTCGTATTGCTTCTTCATCCAACTTCTGCAGCCACGCCTGTTCCTAGGTCCTCAGCACTTTCCTTCCGCCAGGATTCTGAGTCTGGAAAAGAAACAGAAATAATAGAGGCTCCTGGAGCTTCCCGAGAGTCTTGTGCAACTATGTTTCTCTCGAGTCATTTGGTCGTCTGTTCCATCAGTCCCATTCCAACTTTCACAATAGCCACAAATAGCATAAAATATCTTGGGGTAACTCTAACCAAGGAAGTGAAAGATCTATTTGACAAGAACTTTAAGGCTTTGAAGAAAGAAATTGAAGAGGATACCAGAAAATGGAAAGATCTCCTGTGCTCTTGGATTGGGAGGATCAACATAGTAAAAATGGCAATTCTACCAAAGGCAATCTATAGATTCAATGCAACCCCTTTAAAGGTCCCATCAAAATTCTTCACAGATCTTGAGAGGACAATAATCAACTTTATATGGAAGAACAAGAAACCCAGGATAGCCAAAACAATCTTATACAATAAAGGAACTTCTGGAGGCATTACCATCCCTGACTTCAAACTCTTCTTTATTAAAAATACCTCCTACCCTTCATCATGCTCAAGCAACCACAGGCAAACTCCACTTTTCTCAGTTTTCTGGAGCATTCTGTTATTTATCACAGGTATGAACTGTATCATTCATAGACAAGTGGCCCCCAGAGAGCTAAAACCAAATCCCAGTAATATATAAAAACACACATGAGTAGCACAATAGACGTGTGTGTTTATGGACTAAATGTATATATAAATACAATGTGTTAGCCAAGTATTTATTGTTTCCTCTCTCAACCTAAGCAAAAATATACTTTGAGTATTTTTATGCATACATCTTTTTGCCATCTCTATGTAAATACTGATTTTTAAAATAGTTTTCCTTTGAACTAATCTCTTCTGGATAATATATATATGCTTTGCATGTGTGCATTAGCATATGTGTACACACATTAGAAGAAACATTCCTTTCTCATTCAGTATCAGAGTAGTGCTTTCTCCTTACTTTCTGGTCAGCTTTGGTAAAGGGAAACTCATAAAAAGAAATGCTTTATGTTAATTCTTATCATGGTGACAGCACACTGTAGGCGCTCAATGCGTGTTAACTTTATCACAACAATGCTTACATGTTTTGCTATAAAAAATGTCGAAGTCCTCATTTTCACGATAGAATGAATCTGAAAGACTATTGAAACTAGACACCCGAAGGCATAAATATCTAACTTTTCATTTAAAAACGTGTGTGAGTAGAAACTACCGGGAAGAGAAGGCCATTATATGAGAGCCTGAAACAGGTGACAGAGATGACATCAGCACAGGTGTGACAGCCGAGGGCAGTGGGGAAGATAGTTTTGTTCTAGAATAGAGAAGCTTTGAAGCACGCGGTGTTTCCTGTCTGGAGAAGTGGTAATGGTATGAAAGTAGGAGTAGATTTGGTCCTTTGCGGAACATAGCAGTAGGGAGAGAGGACGGGAGATGTGCCCTTACATCCCAATATCTCTGCTATCTACTGGAGGCTTCTGCCTATACTTCACCTCTCCATGCTGTGCAGTCCAGGAGCCAAAAAAGACCTGAGTAGGACATTCTGAGCCCTAACAGGTAAATGTCTAAGATGCTTTAGAAGAAGGTCTCTTTTCTTTGACTCAGAGGAAACTTATATATCACATGTCTTAATTCCTTCTAACTACCTTTAAAAGACAAGAAGAGCACATCAATTTTAGTGATGGGGAAATCGTCCTCTCTTCAGGTGGGCTTAAACCAGGCTTATGAAAACATTGTTGATGGCTAGGACTGTTGGGGGCAGTAAAGCCCCAGATCCTGAATTTCTTGTAAACAACTTGTTTTCCCTTGATCTGAGTGCCTACAGCTGCTCTGAGCATCAGGAGTTCCTGATGGCAGGGGAATGGTTTCTGGTGCGTTTGGCTGGGGCGTGGCTATCCCTATATAAGCTGCCCCTGAACATAATAAAGGGGGCATTCTTGGGGCATTCCTGTTTCAAGGATGACCCGTGTCTCTGTCTCTCTCTGTCTGTGTGTCTTTGTGTGTTTCAATCTCTAGCCCCTTGCCTGGTTCACGAACTGTATGGTAGCGCATAGAGTGCAGACGGGCATGGTGCGCCGCATAAGACCTTGAGATAAGCCCTATGACAAGGTAATATTCTAGTTTGTGAGGGTCATTGGGGTAGGCTGAATAACACTGCTTTCAAAGGTATGCACATCCTGACCTATGGTACCTATAAGCATGCTGTTTTACATGGCAAAGGGGATTTTGCACATATGATTAGAGATCTTGAGATAGGTTAGGATAGGTTACTTAAGTGAGCCCATTGAATCACAGTGATCCTTATCAGTGGGAGACAGGACTGTTAGAGTCAGGAAAGGAAATGTGGTAATGGAGGTGGGGAGAAAGGGAGGAAGGAAAAGAGAGACAGGGAGGGAGGAGGTGAGAGAAAGAATGAAAACTAGCCCTTAGCTTTTAAGATAAAGGAAAGGGCTAGAAGACCATAAGTGCAGATGGCCTCTAGAAGCTAGAAATAACGTGATAATATGAACACAGAACCTCTCCTAGAGCATCCAGAAGAAACGCAGCCTTGCCAGTGCTTTGCCTTTAATAGAACTATAAATAATAATAATACATTTGCAATGGGGCTGGCAAGATGGCTCAGTAGATGAAACACTTGCTTTGCAAGTATAGGGACCATAGTTTGATATGAGAACTCCATCAGCCAATATTAAGATACCGGCCCACTTTGGGCCACTTTGGATTGAAATCTTTTTTTTTTTTTTTTTTTTTTTTTTTTTTCTGAGACAGGGTTTCTCTGTAGCTTTGCAGGAGTCTGTCCTGGAACTAGCTCTTGTAGACCAGGCTGGCCTCGAACTCACAGAGATCCGCCTGCCTCTGCCTCCCGAGTGCTGGGATTAAAGGCGTGCGCCACCACCGCCCGGCTTGGATTGAAATCTTAAAGGCTATTGACTAAAAGAGTTCCCACAGCAAATCCCCCCTTTTGTCTAAATAAGTGGGCTTAGTATCTTAGAGGCTATTGGCTGAAGGAATTTATATCCTTAGCACCCATAAAATCCAGGTTGGCATAAGAGCCACCTGAAATACCAGCCCTCAAAGAAGATCTCTCGAGCCAGCTGGCTAGCTGCACTAGCTAAAGTTGGTAAGCTCCAGGTTCAATGAGAAACCTTGTCTCAATAAATAAAGTGAAACGCAATTGAGGAGGCAATAAGACCTACACACACATACACACATTCACACACACACACACGCACACACACACATACACACATTCACACACACACACATACACACATTCACACACACACACACACACACACACACACACACCAGTTACATACATGTGAAAAGATATCCACAATGCATTCACATGACACATGCATACCACCCCAAAATAAACAAAAATAAATCTATTTGTGTTTGTTTACTCCCCTAAATTGGTAATAAGTTGTTACAGCTTCAATAGAAAACTAACAACGTCTTTAACCTCCAAGGTAAAGCATATAACTTTTCAGGAGGGATCATGCACGAGGTGGGACTACAAGGAGAAGCCAGGGAACATCCTTGTCTACATTGGCATGATGCTCTTCATGCTCAGCCTTTCCATGTGATGGGCTTGAGGCTGTGCACCAGGTTGGTCCAGGATGGTACAAGGTCATGTCTGCTGCCTCAACATGGAATCATTGGTGATTCCTTTCATCTTGACAATTACCTGTTTCTGGATACACATAGAGAGTCACTGATGATACATTAGAAAGGAAGTCACTGGCCTCACCTTACACCCCTCAGACGAGCTTTGAGCCTGGATCTCAATGTAGTCCCAAAAGTGATCCCCATGTCTTTATGCGGCAATGAAATCTCCGAAGAGAAGGCATTTGGATGATTGACAGTGAGGGAAGCAGACATTTCAATAATAGACACAGTACTCAAAATTCCTTCCTGGCACAGCCAAAGCAAGGAAACTGAAATTACATTACCTAATGAAAACAGCGATTTTAATATATGATAGCTCTTACAGAGGTGGCAGTTTGAGAGACGGTGCTTTGTATTGTTTTGATTTAATTTGATTCATTTTGGTTTTTAGCTGTGCTTCTGGGCAGACTGGTGATAGAAGCAGAGAGCTAGGGAAAGGAGGGGTATGGGCAAAGCAAAGCACAAAACCATACAGGCAAGAATGAAAGGAAGGGTCCTAAGCTCCGGACACCTTCCCACCTTCTCCAGCTTTCAAGAGCTTCCAATAAATATCCCAATAACCTTGGATCTCAAGCTACCCTCTTTTCAAAGACACACCCTGTTCTGGAAGGTACAGCTGAACAGTGGGTCTGCAGGAGTGGGGTTCTGAAGAATGTCAAGGTGAGAACTTCACGTGGTGCTTCAGATCCATCACACGGAACCAGAGGTGGACTGAATACGCCACTCAAATTGACCCTAAAGGGATGAAAATTAAACTGCTGACAAAATGAACATCATCAAATTATAGGAAGCTATTTAATAAGGCTCAAGTTCACACCTACCTTTGAAGGGCTTTAACAGGAGTCTGTCTCCCAGCTGTTCTCTGCTCTTATCTAGCAAGCAATTTATTAGGCAGGACTATCACCGCCTTTAATACAGGATGTCTCTCACAAGCACCTCCTTTTTTTCCTCTTCTTTTTAATTCCTCTTTGGGGAATTCTCCAATTCCCCTAGATGCCACCCTCAGGCTCCTGAGCCTCCCTCTGCATGAAGCTGTAGCTGATCTCCATCTGTTCTCCACTCCCTCTGAGTCCTACCAACATTCCGCTCCCTCTTCCTTTCTCCGCACTCCAGACTTCCTAGGGGAAATACTCACTTGCCTCCGAAGATATTTTTGCAGTTGGTGACAGAAATAAAGAGAGGAAAGGGGAGTCACAGGGGAGGAGAAGAAACCTGAGTTACAGTGCATGAGGAGACAGGGGGAAAGTATGGAGAGGAAGGCTGGGAGGAGTGTATGAAGGAGACATGAGGAGAGGCCTGGTGGCCAGGCAAGGGGAAAAACCACCAAGCACTCCTGGCTGCTCTCCCATAAGCCTGCTCTGTGCTAATGGTTCAGAGAACATGAAAGGGGGTCTGCGGAAAGTCATAACACTCACCAAACCCTTGACAACAGCTATTCTTTACAGAGACTGTGAACAATTGCCTGCCTGCCAGTGTCTGACTGGAATAATAGCTGTACCTACAGGATCATTTGGAAGACTGATGGTAGACGAAACCCCGTTTACCTGCCAACACTCATTTCACGAGTCTCACTGTCCTGTCAAGCCAGGGTGGGAAATATGAATGAACGCAGCCTTGCTAATTAGCCATGCTCATTGGGTCCTTGTTGTTTCAAAGGGAGGACCCCACCCACCTCTGCCCTGCTCCTCCACCTTTTCTTATTCGCCGGACTGTGCTGACACCTATTCCAGGTGCTTCCAGAAAGGCCTTGGGTACTGTGAGAAAAAGCAGGCCTGCAAAGCCTGGAAACTTTGCGGCTGGCTGTGTGGGAGCTCATTTCTCATCCATTCAGTCCCTCCTCTTCTCTTCTGGCAGCCCCTGTCTCTGCTGTTCCTGTTCTCTACCTCAGTGACAGCCACCTCTCCTATCATTTTTTATAACGGTATTAAGCCAGATATTGCCTCTCTGTGCCGTGTGTATGGGCTTGGAGAATATTGGGGCGCTCTATGGCATTTCGGTACATCTGAGACCCTTGGCTATCATTCAAAAGCCCTTTCTAAGAATTCATATGCGGGAATGAACCAAAGTGAGACCGGGAAAAAGGACAAAGATGGAAGGCCAGGCTCATAGCATTTCCCGGTGCAGAAAGATAAGGCCCCGTGCTCATTTTCTCACTCTTCGGTCACCATCCTGAACCTCTCCATAATTTTTAAACAATTCCCCAAACTGTCATTTTGTAGTGAGTCTTGAAAATTCAATGGCTGGTTTCTGCCACAATCGGTAGACAAAGGGCAGAGCTGAGAGTTAATAAGGTCAAACTGAGAGGCTAAAAATCCCCAAGGTTTCTGTAAGTTGAGAGAAGTGAAAAATCTGCCCATTTTGGTCAGAGAAACATAAACAACAAATGCTATTTGTGTCTTGGAGAAGATGACTTTTTATTTTATTTTATTTTATTTATGGGTTTTTTTTTTTTTTTTTTTTTTTTTTTTTTTTTTTTTTTTTTGTGGTGCTGGGGAAGAAACACCGGGCCTCCTTTCGGCTTAGCAAGTGTTTCACTGAGCACACCCTCAGCCTGAAGCAGCCTGATTTTAGTGCACTGCTAAAACAAACTTTGTTAACCTGCAGACACCACACAGTCGTAAACTCTTCAAGGTAGCGGCTTCACCAGTGATAGCTCCTGGGAACAATTATTGTTGGCACGGATCCTTTCACTGCCGTACAAACTTCACTATGTACCAATTATCCTGAAATATCAACCAGCACACTAGAAAGATTTGTGAGAAATAAGACTATGGTGTAAGGGGGCAACTGCAAGGGGGATACATTAAATGCCAGGCTGAAGAAAATACAGAAGTGGCTGAAAATTGAGTGTGAGAGCAACTGCTGAAGACCTAGCGACCCAGCAAAGGAAATACTCCTCTTGAATCCACCCCGCTGTTTCTTCATAAGGCTTGCACAGTTACAAGTCACGCTCAGCACCTCATGTGGCATGCATGAGCCTTCCCAACACTCCCCTTCCTCACACGGCCTCTTCCACCCTGCTGTTAAGTGACAAGACTTGTAGGGAGATGGAAGCCACACATCTACTCGCCCTAGCGAGGGAAACCATACCAGATCACAGTATTGGAGGTGTAACAGGAGCTCAGGCAAGGGGTAACTTACAAGGGGCAGTGATGACTCAAAAGCAGCTGCATCACCAAAACCAGCTCACCCCAGCACCAGGGAAGGCTCCTGGAAGTCACTAGCTTGAAGCTCTCTGCAGAGCTTGCAAGCAGCCCCACAGTCTAAGACTCTGTTCTCTCTGTGGTTATTCTCTTCTAGCAGTTATTCAGCCATTTTTAGATTGCTTGGGTGGGACCATCAGAAAATCCTACAAGTTTCTGTTCTAGACATCAGAGAAATACAAATTACAGCTATATAGAGAGTTCATCTTACCCCAGTGAGAATGTCAGTTATTAAAAAAACAAATTACAACAAATTCTGGCAAGAAAGTATTTCCTGCATAGTGGTCAAACCCACTCAGGTATCCAGGATGAACTAGGGTAGGTCATGGCTTCTTCCCATGGTATCGGAGCACCAAGGGTGGGAACTGAGCGTGAGCTGCAGTAAAGGTAATGTCTTATCCTAGGTACTAACTCTTCAACAGAGAGTGGGATGGGCCCGTGTAAAGTTTGACTCATGAAATGTGAGATCACCTCAGAGTACTGGCAGCATTTCAAAGGTCTGAGAGTTACTCAAAAAATTAAGAAATAAAGACGCTAATAAACATACCTATTTGTTTGGGGAGGCTGCTTGTTTGTTTCCCGGATGGCTAGACTCCAGAAATAATCAAACAGACTGTATTAAAACACTGTTTGGCCCATCACTTAGGTGTATTGCTAGCCAGTGTTTATATCTTAAATTAACCTATTTCTATTAATTTGTGTATCACTACATGGAAGTGGCTTACCATGCAAAGTTCTGGTGTCTGTCTCCTCCTGCGGCTACATGGTGTCTCTCTGACTCGGCCTTCTTTCTCCCAGCATTCAGTTTAGTTTTCCTGGCTAGCTCTATTCTGATAAGCCACCGGCTGAAACAGCTTCATTTATTAACCAAGAAAAGCAACACATATACAGAAGGTCTTCACACACCACCTACTTTTTAAACTTGTTATTGCACAGCATGTAGAAACTTGATTAGTACAAAATGCGTCAGGGTCTGTGTCTTTGTGTAGTCAATGACTTAAAAATCACTTATTAGTATAAATAAAAATAGCACTTTTATCTTCAAACAATTAATTAGTAAACCCAGAAGTAATACACAAAGGAAAGGGCTGCAAAATACATACAAAATTAAATATTGCCCAATGATTAAAATATCCTCACTCCCAGGGGGATATTCCAGTCTCATTACAAGTTGATTTATCTATTTATCTATTTTCTCAATATCTGACTCTAGTCCACTCCAGACTTAGGAAGACATTTGGCCAATGCTGCTATTATCTTCCATGAAGGTCCTTTCTTGTATTAATCCTGTCTCAGAAATGCAGTGCATCACTGAGTTTTTTCTGGGTTTATGATGCTCTTGCTTTTAATTGAATTAACTGATTGGAAATGAGAAACAGATGGACACTTGGCCCAGATATTAAACTCCATCTCTTGTAATTAGATAGTGTGTATTCATGCTTCCATGGGATCCTCCTCCTCACTAAAAACAAAAGAACATTCCAATGGGTGTTTCTCAAAACATCATCTTTTGAATTTACTGAAGGATTCTGAAGAAACAGGAGTTAAATTTTCTTTGTCTCTTTGGTTTTCCTCTGATGGTTTTGCCACTTGACTTTGCTTTTTGGCAAGAGTTGAAACTGCGTAAAGGGAACACTGGATAATGCCTAGCTAAATTTTACTTCCAAATAACAGAACTTAATTGGGGGAGAGAATGAGCATCATAGCCATAGGAAAGTTCTGAACTGTGACACTCAGCCTCTCACCTCTTCCCAAGTGATCACAGGAAAGAGCATGGAAATTGTCTACCCCGTGTTTGAATCTTAACCCAGGGGGCAGCTTTAAAAATCTGTCGTGTGCTACTAAGTGCTTAACAAGAGTATCTCAAAATATAAATCTTGATTTATAGCATGTGTCCATTTCTATGGCATGAATTCTTTTTAATCAAAGCTTATTTCAAGCCACTGAACGCAAGGTTAAGAGAGGTTTATATTTTGAGCTCAGCTGTCCTACATAAGATAACTGTAGAACGCCTCTCTGTTTAAGCCTCAGCTTTTTCATCTATAAAACGGTGGGGAGGTAACTTTCAGGGTTGTTAAAAAAAATAAAGTATAATTAAAGATAAAGAAGGTAACTCTCAGAGTGAAGATGAAGTAACTTTCAGAACTAATATAATATAAAGATTAAAGTAATAACTGTAATGCAACCAGGACACCCTGACCACTAGAAGGTCAGTAAATTGTTCATACACATCTCCACTTAAAAATGGGCTATAAGAAGTGGCTTCACTTTTCTCAGCACTCGAATCATCAGTCTTAAAACTTTAGCAACTAAATTACCCTCCACAGCTGTGGTTGGGAACCTGGAGATTTGATTCACATTAATCAAGCTCATAAGAAGCATATATATCTTATAATAGCAGTTTACCCTTTTGATTTAGTGCATACAGAATTTCTGAAACAGCCATATAGCACAGTGATTAATTTTTACTTTTAGTGGCTTTGGAAACTGTACTACAAAAACATAAATATTAATTATATTCAAATATGCTTAAATAAAATCCTTATTAAAAATTAACTTGAGGCTGCCCTTGAGCCTATGTTTTCTTTACTATAACCCTGGCCTAAAAGCCATGACTGATGGTCTTCTCTGGTCTCCTTGTAGGCAATTAGTTTTGGAAGGCTGTGGAGGAAGCCATCATTAATAAAACAGTATATTTAACATCCCTGAGGGAGTTCTGCCTGATGTTTCTCAGCTACAACTATGATAGATTTTAAATTCACCAAGGAGGAAAGACAGAAACTAGTGTTTCATTCTATATGCTAACACATGGGTAGGTAAAGAACATGAAATATTCCTAGAAGACCTCAGATGGATTCAAATCTTGGAAGCATGACATACATAGTATTCTTTTCTCTGTCCCTGGGATAACAGATTGAACAACCCAAAAGATACATACTGTAGTGAAACATAATAGGTAAATATGGATAAACATTAAAAGAGAAAAGGAGACTTACTATTGTAGAGGTGACTGTTTCCATAAAATATGGGATTCTATAAAAATTAATAAAAGAAAATTAACCAAAAGTAGAAGGAGAGAGAGGTTTAGTATAGCAGTTCTCAATCTGTGAGTAGCAACCTCTTTGGGGGTGGAACAGTCCTTCCACAGGAATCACCTAAGATCACTGAAAAACACAGATATTTATGCTATAATTCATAACAGTAGCAAATTATATTTATATAGTGATGAAAATAACTTTATGGTGGTGGGTCACCACAACATGAGGAACTCTATTAAAGGCCACAGAATTTAGGAAGACTGAGAACCATGATGTAACAGATCAACGTTGTAAGAATTCAGGAGTTCCCAGTTTGGTAAGTACACTCTCCCATAAAACCAAATACACTGAATCTGATAAAAGAGAAAATAGGAATAGCCTTGAACACATTGGCATAGGAGATGACACTCTGAAAAGAATAATAGAAGACAACCTCTGTGTCATTTGACTTAAGGTCCACTCTGAGAAGGGATCCCTACCTACCACTGCTTGGGTAACAAAGAACCAGAGATTAGATAGCTCAGAGACCTACGGTAAATTAAAACACAACTGATCTAAAAATAAAAAATCAATAAAATGATTACTAATGAGATTTTGTGATATTCATAGATCAATACCTAACCCAGCCATCATCAGTGGGGCTTCTTCTGGCAGCAGATAAAAATAGGTACAGAGACATGAATCAACTAAGCAAGGCATACACGAGCTCAGAGAGAATGGAGCAGGGAGCACAGGGCCTGCATGGGTCTTTCCCAGGTCCTCCGCATGTACATTGTACTATCAGCCTAGTGCTTTAGTGCACCTCTGACTCTATTGCCTACTCTTGGAACTCTTTTCCTCCTGTTTGGTAGCTGTGTCCAACTTCAACACAAAAGTTTTTGCTTCATCTTATTATTTTTTATTTTGTCATGATTGTCATGGTTGTTATTTCATAGAAGCCTGTTCTTTTCTAATGAGAGAGAGAAAGGGAGTAGATCTGAAGGGAAGGGAAATTGGAAAGGGACTGGAAGGAATAGAGAGAGGAAAAACTATAATCAAGACATATGATATGAGAAAAGAATCTATTTTCAACTTTTAAAAAAGACCAACTCTTCTAATTACAGGTATAGAAGAAAGAGAACAATGTCAGGATAATGGCATAGAATAGACATTCAACTCTCCAAAATATATTAAAATTAAAGCACTAAATATACAGGACATATAAAGAGTATTGAAAGATTAAAAAAGAAAAAAACACAAGTCATTTATAAAGGAAAACTCTTCAGAATAACGCAAACTTCTCAGTGGAAACTCTGAAAGCCAGAAGAATTTGGAACAACGTACTCCACGTTCTAACAGACCAGGAATGCCAATCTAGACCTATCATATGCAGTAAAGTAATCTGTCATAGTTGAAGAAGAAAGAAAAGATTTCTATGCTATAAATAGCCTAAAATAATTCATAGTCACCTCATCAAACCAGTCCTACCAAGAATACTAGAAGCAATACTTCAGACTGAAGAGGGGAATACACAAAGTCAAGCAACTAAAAAAACAAAATAAATCAGTATAAAATAGAACCATCAACACAAAGATCCAAAAAAGGCAAAAATTAACACACATTTTTGAATAATAACAATTAATAGGAATGACCTCAACTTTCCAATCAAAAGGCAAAGGTTCATGAAGTGATTAAGAAACAAAAATTGACAAAGCTTGTATCTCTAAGGAATTTAACTTACCTTCAAAGACAAGTATCACCTGAAAGTGAAAGTATGGGGAGAAATTCTGAGCAAAAGGACCAGAAAAGAAAGTCACTGTGATCCCATAATATCTGACAAATTAGACTTCAAGCTAAAACAAATGAGAAGAGGTAAAGAAAGAAACTTCATTCTAAACAAGGAGATGATTAATTGAGGATATTGCAATCCTAAATATATATACACCAACTTCTGGCATTCCCAGCTTCATTAAAAGCATACTAATGGACTTAAAGACACAGATTAACTTTGACTCACTAATAGTGGGTGATTTAAACATCTCACTTTTTCGACTAGATTGGTTATATGGACAAAAATAAACATAGAAATGTGAGAATTAAATGATACCACATATCAAAAGAACATAATAGATATTCACAGGTTATTTTCAAACACCAAACAATTATACAGTCTACTCAGCAGCACAGGGAAGCATCTCTAAAATAAGATAAAATAAAATAAAATTGGGATACAAAGCAAATCTTAACAAATTAAGATAAGTTGAAACACCTCCGTGCACAATCTATAATGCAATAAAGTGTAAAATTAACACCAAACTAATCTCTAATAACACAAACACATGGAGATTAAACAACTCATTACTGGCTCATTACTAAATAATTAACAGGTAAAAACAGAAATAAAAATAATTCCTGGAGTTAAGTGAAAATAATAGAAGAACACAACAAAAGTAAGCAACAACATTCAAAAAATATCAGAAAAAAGCTGGGCAGTGGTGGTGCATGCCTTTAATCTCAGAAACCAGAGGCAGGGGGATCTCTGTGAGTTCAAAGCCAGCCTGGTCTACAAGAGTTAGTTCCAGCATAGGCTCCAAAGCTACAGAGAAACCCTGTCTCAAAAACCCAAAAAGCAAATAAATAAAAATAAAAATAAGAAAGAGCACAAACAAATGACTTAATGACACAACATAAGAATTTGAAAAAAACAAAACGACATAGTCTCAAATTCAATAGATGACAAGAAATAGTAAAAATCAGAGCAGGAATTAATGAAAAAATGCCAGAAATACATATCTTAATAGAACCTTGGCCCAACTAACCAAAAGAAAGAGATGACTCAAATTTACAGAATCAGGAATGAACAGCAAAATATTACAACAAAAGAAATTGAAAATATTATCAATCGATACTTTAAAAAAACTTACACTACTGCTGCAGAATATTTGTACACTGTGAAGAGGTGTCTCTGTTAAAGCACCTTCTGATTAGTTTGAGAGAAAGCTGAATGGCCAATAGCTAGAAGAAGAGGCTAGGCAGAATTTTCTGGGAAAGAGAAGAGGAGGAATCAAGGCACAAGGATTTTGCCAGAAGACTCAGAGCAAGTAAGACGTTCTGTAGTAAGGGAAGGTAAAAACGTTGTGGCAAAAGGCAGTTTAATATAAAGTGGGTTTAAGCTATAAAGCTAGTTAGGTACAATCCTAAGCTATATGTCCACTTTCATAACTACTAAGAAGTCTCCATGTCATTATTTTGGAACTGGTTGGTGGAATAGAAAAAGGTTCATTGCATACTCCATTAAGTTCGAAAATCTAAAAGAAATGGGTGAGTTTCTAAAATCATCAAAACCATCAAAGTTGAACCAAGAGAAGACACATGATTTAAATAGACCCACAGTATATAAGATAATAAAAAAAAAATAAAAACCTTCTAACAAAAACACCTCATCAAAGGACTCTACAACTGATCAAAACATAGAGAGCAACCAACTGTGTGGTACACATCCCCAGTAAATCTCAACACAACCCCTATATCAAAATCTTAGGAATATTGTAGAGGAGGGGTAGAAATACTGTAATAGTCGCAGGGAGTCTGCTGTGAGACAGCGTCTTCAACATAAAAAGACCTTCACAATGAGAGTGCCTGCTGACATCCCAGCACGGATGGGGAAAATCTGATGAGGCCTCACCCCTAGATGAAGAGCTATAGGCAATTCATTGATTCTGAGAAAGGTGTCGGGCCAAAATTATCTCAGAGCCTGTACTTCAAGCCTATAGGACAGAGAAAAGCCTGGCTTGAGTTTGAGTGAGGATAAGATAGGAAAAATTAGGTAGACGCCCTTCCAGTCAGAGAGGGTTTGGATGAAGGTACCCTCACATCTCACCATGTCACCTAAGCTATATAAGCTGATGCTCACAGTAACAAATGGAGTTCCTGCTTGACTGGACTCCCTATTGCGTCTGATTGTCTTGCATTGTGGGGCTGCGGATGGGCCAATAGCATACTGCATTCACCTTTCCCTGGGTATGAATATGGAGTCTCAAGAAGCCTGACAATTGGAGGCCAAAGAAGGCAGCAAAAGGAAGAATTTCTCTATAGGATGTTCTCCTGACAGGTTATCCAATCTCAAGCTCTACACACATACATATACCAGCAACACTAAAAGGATTTAGCAGGAGCATACATATATACCTGATATGTATGTAACAGTAAAAATAATAGCAGAGGTCATGAATTTGAGAGGAGGTGAGTTGGGGGCACAGGAAGGGTTATTGGAGGAGAGAGTGGGGTGGAAATTTTGTAAATACAGTGCTCGTATATGAAATTATCAAAAATAACAAAGAAAATGTAAAGAAATATACTTCTGAAAGGAAACAAAGAGAACTCTAGAACTGAGGTAGCCCCTTCAGAATTTTCAAGGTATAAATGAGGCAGTGTAGCCATTACACCATGCTGATCAGCTACTGGATACAGGCTTCTGCTAGAAGAAGCCCTATTAAGGGTGCACAATTTTCTTCAAAAGAATCTGATAGCTAAAACTGTTTTCCACCAGAAATTCCCAGGGCTTTATTCCAAGAAGGAAATATTTTCTCCCTGGGCATGAATATGGAGTCTCAAGAAGCCATTGATGTCACAAATGTCGTGGAAAGGTTTCATGAGAAGATTCTAAGTCAGAAACAACAATATGTGTGCAGTAGTTGATTGGGCCTTGGTCTCAGGGACAACTCAGATGAATAACCATTTACAGAGTGAGTAATAAAGGATTGGGAAAAGAAAGTGAAGCTGAGAGAGTTTAATCTTATTGAAACAGGGTCATGCTAGATTACTTCATATTGGGCTTGAACTTGTCATTGTCTTGTCTAAGTCTCCTAAGTAGCTAAGGTTACAGGCACATGCCCCTGTGCCCATCTACTTATGGTTATTAAAACATTCTTTCCTCATTGTCTATAAAAATTATGGGTGTTCAGATGTTTTATTCTAGGCATCAAGTCTTTGATTAAACTTGGGGGACCCAAGCATAGGGTGTCAACTTAACAATAATGAAATCCAGGGCGGGAAGTGAGCCTAAAATGGGTTCTAAGAAGATGGTTCCGATATGCTTCAAAAATGTTGAAAACAGCTGCACCAATTAAAAGGCAATTAAATGCATAATAAGTGGAATGCTACCAAATTGTTCTTCAAGGAGAAGACCAAGGAATGAGACAAAATACATTGGAGCCCCTAATCAGATAAAGAATTGAAGGAGCAAACATGTATTTCAAGATTCATTCACCTTAAGCCTTCATCTGTAATAACTTGAAGGTGATCTCTTGTGCTGTCAGAACATCCTGCATCACTTGTGTATGTATGTAAGTGGAACTATCTTTCAAAGCACCCTGGGAGAGACCAAAATGAAGAGTTGACTGGAGTCACCTGAAATCAATTTTCTCTTCACAGAGGACAAATTTTCTCTACAGCATGTTAGAATGACAATGAAAGGATCCACGAGAGGGGAACTCAGTTATGTTCTAGATGAATTTCACATAAGCTGCTTCTCTAGGGAGGTAGACATAAATAAAGTACTGTACTCAGAGGTGGGTAAACACTTAAGGAAGTCAATAAAGAAATATTTCTGCATGGTTTATATGGGTCTTGCAGGGGTAAAAGGAACAACAAAGATATGAAAGCAAGGATTAAGGTTGCAAATTCTTATGAGCAACCTCAAAAATTCTATGCTGTATTGGGAAAGAAAAGATACAAAGAGTCTTACCCAGCTGGGAACTTTATGAACTACAGAAAGAGCCTGACAGGCAAGATGTGCTTGCCTGTACAGTTATGACATCCTTGTTACTGGGTAACCAACACTTCTATGATTGGCTTGGAGGCCCACTGCACAGGAAAGAATCTACACCAGATACTGTAAACTTCGTTGACAAAATTAAGAGTAAGGGAGACCACAGACCTTAGGTGGTAACTAAGAACCATTGTTTAGCTAGCTTGAATGGTGTCAAACTACCTTTTAAATGCTTTTGTTAATACCCAACAATAAGCACTACGTTCATTCTTAATTGAAGAAACCACCATTTTCAGTAAATTGTGGTGAATGCAGAGGCTTCACAAGATGCTGAAAATAAGTGGTAAATGAGTACTAGAACCTATGAAAGACATTGTTATAGCCACTAAGGCTCAGAGAAAATTGAAGAAAAAAATAAGCAGGGACTGAAAGCACATAAGAGCCAGTAAATAGGGAGGAGTGTAAAATATCATCTTTTGAACATAAAAATGGCACAAGCCACTGCACTCAAAAAACGAACAGCCATTATGAATGTCTGCCCTTGGTGTGGTAGTTTGAATAAGAATGGCCCCCATTGGGTCATATCATTGAATGCTTAGTCATTAGATAATGGAACTCTTTGATAGATGAGTCAGAAGGATTAGAAGGTATGGTATTGCCGGAGGAAGTATGTCAGTGGGAATGGACTTTAAGGTTTCAAAAAGCCCATTCCGAGCCCAGGAACTCTCTTTCTTCCTACTACCTGTGGATTCAGATGTAGAACTCTCAGCTACTTCTCCAGCACCATGTCTGCCTGTGTGACATTGTGTTCCCTACTATGATGACAATGGACTAAACCTCTGAAACTGTAAGCAAGTATCAAAACTTTTCCTTTATAAGAGTTCCTTGCTATGGTCATGGTGTCAGATGCCCCTCAACTGAAGAATGGATAAAGAAAACCCTCGTTCCAAAAATAATCTAAGTCCCTGAGTACTGATCACTGCTTTTTTTAACCAGGTTCTTCCATTCAGATTCAACACAGTTTGTACCATTTTATGAATATATAAAGTGTTAATGCATATTCAGAACTAAACTTTACTTCATGTCAGAAAACCTTCTTCTCCTATCTACATCTGTCTCCCACCACTGATTCTCCATCTTAGCATAGAGTCAAAACCCCGATACTGAAGCATTCTGCCATTTTTATTGAGTAACACAGGTTCAAGAGATTTTCATAGTTCAGCAACCATCATATTAATAACAGCCCTTTTTCACAGATGTCAGACTAAAGCTTCTGAACCACATCTGGCCTAATGGTCTTATTCTCATCATTTAAATTTTGCTGTCCCAATTCTAGTTTAAATGTTAACTCTGCAAACCCTCCATCATTGTTTAGCATAACAGAGCACAGAGAATGCAAAGATTTTGTTTATATAGGGTTTTTCTTATTTTTCTGCAGGCATCAGCATCTAGGTTGTCTAAACTGCCTACTTGGATATCTAGTTTCTCATGAAGCTCACCCCAAATGTTGCCAATGTTCATTGTCTGGGACCAGGTACCCCAGGTTGTTTGTATCTTGTTAAAAAAAACTGAAGAAATACACACAAACAGCAAAGTAATAAAGACACTCATTTAAAGATAAAGTTTAAATAGGACAAAGTTGCTGCAAGGGAGCAGTGGTCTACCTGAGCCACAGTGTTCCTGAGCTACTGCTTGCTGCCCAGGGCTTGCTTCCTTCTGCAGGTCCAAGAGGAAAGCGAGTTGTTTGCCATGGGTGGAGTGTGGGTGATTCTTTGTTTTTGGTTATAAGACTTGTTTACTGTCCAGGCTCTTTCCCATGATGCATGTGATATTAATCATATGCCTGCCCAATCATGCATAAGCACAAGATGGTAAATAGGGAGTTTATTCTAAAAGTTGATGCTTAGGACATAGTTTGTCTTATTGCACTCAAAACTAAAACCAGCCTAGGTGGCATTAGCCTACTACTCCTAGTTTCAGGATATGTGTTACCAAAAAAAGGCAGCTTGCTAAATGTTTCTGGAGAACTGTATGTCATGATGACCTGATTGCTTTTATTAAAGAGTCACATGAGTGCAGCTTAGTGCAGGTTGCCAAGTAGATTTTTAGCAAACAGCATGTATGTACTTTAAGAAAATTAGGCCCTAAGTTGCTTAGCTATTCATATGCTTACCTGCCTTAGAAAGACATGTGAATTTTGACCTTTATTCTACTCTAAACAAACCCCTTTCTTTCCAACTTATTCCAACATACACAATAGTTTAGATAAAAAAAATGATTCCTGCATTGGAAATACAATTGTGGGTATGCATAGAGTGTGCCAATCCTGGTGATTTTTTTCATTCACTTTCATAATTTTGAACCCATCACTTTTCTTTTTGTGGTTCAGATTTGGTCCATCTTCAAATAAAGATTCCAGGTATAGGTGATGTTTGAGGTTTGAAAATAATTTTGGAGCATGGGCCCCTATTTTTCAATCTTCGTTCATTTACTTTCTCGCTTGTGTCTGGCTCCTATGTCATGGTATTACGTATTAGTGCTCAGCACTGTTGGATTAATTGGGCTATCAGTGGTTACCTTAGCTCCACTTGTAGTACTGTTTTCTTAGTAGGTAACCTAAGCTAACTGATTACACAGTTGAATATGTTCTTGGAAACATTGTCTAGAAATGGAAATGGGTTACTTTAGCCACCTGTCCCTCCATGTTTCTAATGACACACTTGTAATCAACAACTTTCCGGGAAGAGGCCCCCAAGTAGCCACAGTTAGAAAGTTATATGTAGGTTGCTCTCCCTGTGTTTGAACTACCCAATTCTTATTACCATGAATTAGAATTAAGACTCTGATGAAAAATCAGTTCCAAGGTGTTTTCATCTTATGAAGGCCATTGTGGAGTCCATGCATTCTCAGACTTGACTTGGGGAAGGTAAAGAGAGAAACTGGCTCCCTCTGAGTTGGAAGCTCTGGTTCCAGGAGACTTACTTCCACTGGTGCCTACAGAGAAAAGCATAGGGCAGTTTTGAATGCAGAAGCTGAAACTTCCTTGGGGATTTCTGAAAATGCTGGACAAGGAACAGCCTATTGCCTCGAGTCAGCCACAGAGAAAGCCGGAGGCCCCAGGGCCGCCCCAACCAGTGGCTGTGTGACTTCTTCCCTGACTTGGGGTTCCTAAGGGAGCCTTACTGTCCCCGTTCTCCACAGCTTACTCCCGACATGCGACACAGTGGAAGGGCTGACTCTCTGCTGTCACATCAGTTAAAACCCAGCCAAGCAGTGGGAATTCTCTGGATTTTGTTCTATTATTAGAATCCAATTACCATCTGGTGGCATCAGGAAAGGCTATTCTTCTGTGTCAGCGAACACATAATGCAGCACCGTGGTGAGCAAGCTAAGAGCTTTCAGAGTGTGGACCAAAAGGAGAGAAATGATATTTCGCTGCACCCTAACCTTAGACTAAAGCTCCCCTTTCTCTCTCTCTCTCTTGCCGTCAAAACAGGGTTATCTAAGCCTGCAAGGATAGACAATGCCAGCCATAAAAGGAGCTGGTCACTAAGCAAAATCTCCAGCAGCCGGTGTGGGATACCTCCAAAGGGGGTTATGTTTGTTACTTTTTGTTGGTGTGATAAAACACCATGACTAAGAGCAGATTGTGGGGACTTCATTGACCTCCAGGTCCATACAGAGATCTACAACAGCAGGCCAGCATAGCAGCCAGTATCCGGAGCTGGAAGGTGGCAGATCACAGGAAACTGAGAGCAAAGTAAATATGGAGTGAAGCCGTTTGCTCTCAAAGTCCATGCCAGTGACCTACTTCCTTCAGCCAGGCTCCATATCCTCAACATTTCATGATTTTCCTAAAGAGCTTCATGAACTGAAGAGAAAGTGTTCAAATACGTGAGCCTCTGAGGGACATTTCTCATTGAAATCTTAAAGCAGATGTTGGTCAAGGAGGCCACAGAAACTCCCAGGACACTACATTCTCATATCATTCTTCTTGGTTACCCAGCAGAAGTGGCTAAGAAGACCCTACTGCTGAAGGTATTCTGGACTTTGGTTAAATGACATAGAGAAATCAAGCTAGAACTGTGCTGGAAGCTTCCTTTCTGATGGGCAGTTCTCAAATGTGCTAGATGGTGCAGGGAGGTTCTTGGAAGGCCTAGGCGGTAATCCTTACCCAGGTGTGAACTCCATGAAGTACAATACTAACCTGTAAGGCAAGATGTGCCCATTGGTTTAATAGTTGTGCGACTGTTGTCTGTTATGTGAATAATTGACCACCCCCTGATTGGATTCCCAAGATTTGCAAGAGGGAATCCATACCTAGCAGTGTAAACTTGGTTCAAAACCTATGACTGAAGAGGTCTCAGGTTCTAGAGAAACCTAACATTGCTTCTAAGCAAATGTGACATAATATCAAATTGTGTTTTAATTTCTATTTCTATTTCCACAGACAAAGGCTACCCAACCCTAAATAGAGAGTCTTCCCTTGCGGTGAATGGAGTGGAATATAGTACTCATTGATTCTCAAGATGATAAGAATAAAGGAGAATTGAAACATATTCATGGGGTTGGAAAGATGGTTGAGTGGTTAAGAGCACTGGCTGCCCTTCCAAAGGACTCAGGTTTGATTTCCAGCATCCACATGGTGGCTCAAAACCTGTAGCTCCAGTTCTAAGGGATATAGTTCCCACTTCTAGTCTTTGTGGGCACCAGGCATGTACATGGTACACAGACATGCATGCAAGCAAAATACACATACACATTAGATATTTTTAAATAATACATATACACTACTGATTTTTATTTTAATATGCTTTTTATCATTTAAAACTATTTTTAAAATTGAATATATTTTAATCATATCCTTCTCCTCCCCCAACTCCTTCCAGATCCTCGCTGCTTCCCTATCCACTTAAGTTCGAGATTTCTCAAACAAACAGAAACCCAATACAACAACCCCCTCGAAAAGAATAAAATAGCACTCAAACAGAAAAAAAGTAACAAATAAAAGAACACAAAAAACTTTGGAGTGCATTATATTTTGGTCAATGGCTACTAAACATGAGGCCTGCCTTTAAGTGGTTGATACATCGAGTACCACTCCATTGGAGAAAACCGATTTCCCTTCCTCAGCAGGTATAAATGACAATTCAGTGGTTTGCCTTAACCCTAGTAGCTAGATTTTCATCCATCCATCCATCCATCCATCCATCCATCCATTTAAAAAATATAGCAAAATAAAATATAATAAGATAAAGCAAAAACTGTCACACAGAAGTTGTACCGAACAGAACAACAGAATGAAGAGAGTTCAAGAGAGGACAAAGGAATCAGAGGCCCTACTTGTTCATACATGCAGGCATCTCATAAAAACACTAAAGGGGAAGCCATGATATATACACGGAGCTTTATGCAGACTCGTACAAGTTCTGGGAATGCTGCTTCATTCTCTGTGAGTTCATATGATCTTTGTTCATAATGATTAAGAGGGACTTGTTTTCCTGGTGTCCTCTACCCCCTCTGGTTCTTACACTCCACCTCCTCTTCTGTTGGGTCCCCTGAGCTCTGAGGGGAAGAATTTGGTGGAGACATCCCATTCTAGGGCTGAGTATTCCAAGGTCTCTCATTCTCTATGCACTGTCTGGCTATAGGGCTCTGTATTTGTTCCCACCTGTGGCAAGAGAATGATTCACTGCTGATGCTTCCGTTTCAAAAATAATAAAGACAGCATTTGCTCTCATGTAGGCAGAGTTCATAATGAATAGCAGGTATTCCGAGTCTCTCTGCTGCAGATGCACACGTGGGTGGTATCTGAGGGATGTGCAATACAATGGAGAACATTGTTCTCTGACACATGGCAAACAGGAGAAGGAATAGAAAGGCACCATAGGCTCTCAGGTTGTGTAGAAATAAAACAACGTATGGGAAGTTTAGCAATTATAGCAAATCTCTTGAATTACATGGATAATTATAAAGACCTAACCTTTTGAGTTCTTAGTAACATAAATAAAAATAAGACAACACATCAACATATAAAGAAAGAGAAGCAAGACATGAGCAGTTTACCTGGAAACTCAACTAAAAAAAATCTATTGCTGACACTTCCATAAGAAGAATTTATGAGCAAAATGTGGCTGAAAATAGTTAAGCTGATTTGAGGGACCCAATTAATCATTTTCATAGTGTCCATTTTGACAGTACAACTTCAAACCCTCCTGATTAGAATTATACTTTAAAAGACCAAATACCCCAGTGTTGGGGTGATGCACATTAGCAAAGTGTGCTAAACAGGGGTTCCCTGTGATGCTCAGGGAGACTGCGTTTTCTGCCTGTCTGCACTCCCACATGCCTCTCACAGAAGGAGCAGTGGACAGGGAAAGACAGTTTCCATGACGGTTGCCCTTGAGTGAGGCTATGCTAAAAGAATGACAAGGACCACTTCTCTTGTTCTCGACAAAGACAATGCAAAGACAAAATAAGTAATTCATAAGCCTCCTCAGTACTCATCATGAAAATTAGTTAAAATAATTCATTTATAGTCAATCCTGGAGTGGTATTTATTACTGGATAAACTGTATGCACTGTATTTAGGTCACTGGAGACAAATGAATTGGGAAGTAAAGGATTGTTAAATATCTTTCTCCACTGGGCACTTCGTTGGGTATTATTTGCATCAAAGACTAATTGGACATTTAGTTGACTAGGAAGTAGTAATTGCTTTGAAATGTGAGCTGTTTTGAATAATAGATACCATTTTAATAAATAAATCTTCTGCAGACTTTATGGTCACAAAAGGATTCAGAAAAAGACTCCAGTTTATACAGCTCACCAACTCCACTAGACAATATTTAGGAATTGGGTTTCAGCTTGTTATTAAGGTGAAAGAAAATATTCTGGAATTTTAGCCTCTCTTGCTCTGGGTCTTGAAGGACCCATTTGGATTGACATCTGGCATCTCCAATTTTTTCATGGAGGGAAGTAAGTGTATTTATTTGATCACGCTCACTGGAAGCCCTGGAATTTTTTTTTTTAATTCAAACTCAGAATCTTGGGTTGAGGAAGGGCTCTCCCTACAGAGCTGTATCCTCAGCTGATATAATACATAATATGTATATACAAATAACTGGAGAATTGAGAAAATCTGTCTGTTTTCCCCATCTTATCTTATGCCTACTAGGTAAGAATCCCACCACTGACAAATCCCACCAGTATAACAGGTCCCCAGATCCTTACAAGCCATTACACCTTAGCCTAGTTGAGGCCATGATAGAAGGACCATTTGGCTTTGGAACACAGCGCATAAGCAGCAACACCTGCCAGCATGAGAACAAAGACCTAATCCATCAAATCTATAGTTCTGGGAAAGACCTTAAATGTGCTTGTGTTTTGGCTCCCATAGTTCTGATTCTGCCTAACTGTCCTTGCTAACTGAGGTGAGGTGTATCTGATGTGGGAGGGTCTTCTGTTTTAATAAAGAAACTGCCTTGGCCAGCCCTTAGGTGGGTGGAGTAGACAGAACAGGAAAAAGGAAGTGAGGTAGATGGCTCAGACAGTTGTCCCACCTCTCCTCTCTGGGGCAGACTGCCGTGCCTCTCCTCAGGGAGCCAGATGCAATGAAGCTCCTGCCCAAGATGTACGTACCTTAGAATCTTTCCCGGTAAGACACCACTCGTGATGTTACACAGATTATTAGATATGGGTTAGTCAAGAAGTGAATAAGAGGCTGAAACTAATGAGCCAGGCAGTGTTTAAAAGAATACAATTTGTGTGATGTTATTTCGGGGTATAAGCTAGCCGGTAGCCGGGAGCTGGGCAGGATGAAAAGCAGGCCTGCCCGCAGCTCCTCACTACATGTATCAACCCAGGTACAATTTTTGTGCTTACCTGCCCAGTCCTGCCCAGACCAACTACCCTGAGAACTACTCAAGGCTACATGGGGTCAAACAGCTGCAGCCACCAGCTGATTAATACTCTCTTTTGGCTTACAACCATGTTGGATAGGTTTTCTCTTGTGGATACCCCACAATAGCAGTACCTCAGCAAAATATTTCTGTAAGGGTTAAATGTATTTGTTCTTACTTTTCTTGATATTCTAGATACCAGGAAATAAAACAAAATCTTCTATCAACTTGCTATGTGATTAAGATGAAAAACAAAGGAAAACACGACAAAAATATAATCAATTTTCTATCTATCTATCTATCTATCTATCTATCTATCTATCTATCGATCTAATCATCCAATAAGCTCTCCACTTCTCTCAGAAGCCTTCCATGGTCACTCCAACCAATAGAAATTTTCCCCATGGGCTTGCATGAACTTATTTCTCCATATGCACTTCTTACATATAGAGACCAGGTTTACAGCCTACTTCCCTGTGTGTACTACATGCTCTTGTGGGGAAGACTCCATATCCTGTTTATCTTTTACTCAGTGCCACATATGTGACATGGAGTCAGATCAGATCTTATCAGTGAACGAATGCACAATAACTGTCTCCTTAAAATTTGGACTGTTGTGTAAATTAGATTTCAGCATAAAGTTTTATTTTCTAGTCAACATTTTTTTCGTGATTGCTCCACAAATGTATTCATCTTAGGTTTGTTCAAATCAGCATCCAAATGAGGACACATCTTGCAATCAGTTGTAATCATCTCTTTCAGTCTATCCGTTTTTCTTTTCCTAAGCATTCTTGAAGAAACCAAGTAATCATTCCCATAACAACTCCATATTATACATTTCATAGGTCACTTCTTGGTATTGTTTAGCTTGTCTTTCTATTCTTGTAGTTCGTGCACACTGATAATTAGTTCTAGATGCTTAATAACATCTACATTCTAAAAGAAAGTGTCATGTAAGACATGCTAATATGTCTTAATAGTGTATAATACCATGCTCTCTGATTTTAGGTACTATAAAGATGAACAAATTTTTTTCAGTACAGGAAGTTGAGCATAAAGCCTCACACATGCCAGACAAGCATTCTAAAACTGAGCTAGATTCCCAGGCTTCTTAGTTTTATTTTGAGGTAAGGTCTTATCAAGCAGACCAGACTGGCTTCAAACTTGCTATGTAGTCAAGGCAGGCATTGAACTTGGATTCCTCCTGATTTACCCAGACATCTCTGATTTATAGCCTAACTAAGATTGGCTATTGAGTTTTAATACTCATTATAAAATTCTTCATTAGTATTTATAGTTTCTTTAGTAACCATGAAAGCCTTAAATTTGTATTTTTATTTTATCAGTGGTTGCAAACTTATGATTTTTAATTTTATAATTTCTTCTATATTTGTTACTCTAATATTTCTATGAAGTACTTTCCCATATCCCATATTTGATAATTTGAAATAGTTTGTATGGAATAAAAGAAATATTCAATCCTTTCATTATCAATTTCTAGATTAATAAAATGATAGCCTATTCCAATGGTGGATGATGAGATGCTTTCTTGTTATGGAGTATTGTCATGAACTCATGAATTTTTATAGTTTGAATAGTGTGCCAAACAATTGCATTCATTGTTCTTTTTTGATGCTTAAATTATCTCATCCTAGATCAGTAGGGACTTCAAATTGATTTCTATGTATTTTCATCCATAACAATTTACTTGGACATTTTCAAAGAAAGAGAAATTTAAAGAATATAATGAACTTCCAAATTCCAAAAATTAATGGCAACAGTTTGCTACTTTTGCTTTACTTGTGCATGTATGTGCACGTGTACATATGTGTTCATGTCTATGCATAGTTTTTCTGTATGTGTATATGTGTGTGATATGTATAACTATTTAAGTATAAGTTTTAGTTCTCTTAAACTTTTGATAGTTCAGTATACACATTTTAGGAATGAGAACATTCTCTTATAAAAAACCATAGTCTTTTTTGAAACCTATAACTTACAATGCTTTTCTCATTTTATTCAGTCTTTAATAATACCATATTTTCTTCATACCATTTTCAATCAGCATACAAGGTGTTAGATCATTGTGGTGTTCATAACAAAGTGGCAACATCAAATTTTTTAAGGTTTGATCCAGTTGATGCACTGATTTTGGAATTTAACTCTTACTTTTCATAGCCTTAACCTATATCTATAGCTTATTTCCTGTAGGTTAGAAAATACATCTAGATCAGGACTGTCCCATAGCAATATGAAATTTATCATAGGCACGATAAAAATTTATCTAAGAGCCACAAGAAAGTAAAAATAAGAGACATTTATGTCCACTATTTCCATAGTTCAAGCATCTAGGAAATTAGAGGAGAGGCTTCATGAGATACTAGGGAGCCAACATGGTCATGCTCCCAAAGCTGGGTGATTGCTACACTCCTTCCACCTGTCCTAAGGATGGTTTCTTTGCTCTGTTTGCTTGGCCTTATTGTTTCTTCCTCTTCTTTTATCTCAACAGGACACACAGACAGACTCAACTACAATGGCCCTGAATGTTATTTAGAAAAATGCAAGAACAAGACTTGCTCCATGGCAGAGTAGTATATTTCCCTTCAGTGGGGATCCTAACAGCTATCCACAGACTAGTCTCTTCTTACACCTCAAAGGACAACTCAAGGCGCAAGAGAATGAGATCCCATGGTAGATGTGAGAGACTTCATTGGCCTATGAATTCCATGTCACCAAAGCAAAATAGTATTTCTTCTAACATCTTGCTGGCAGAGCTTCTAAGGAGTGGAAGAGAAAAATCACGTTAAAGGAGCCCATAACCATGGCTTCTGGGCAGGTACAAACAATGTATTTGCCATCTTCCTAACTCAGGTGAAGTTTACTGATTGCCAGTCCTCTCTTTCAAAAATGCTCATTTTAGGGGCGGGGGAGAAATAGTACTTAAGTAAGCCACAGTACAAGCCCCAGTTTTCTTTCTTTCTTTCTTTCTTTCTTTCTTTCTTTCTTTCTTTCTTTCTTTCTCTTCCTTCCTTCCTTCCTTTCTCTTTTTTCTTTCTACATTCTTTTTGTTTATTCTGTGTCTTTTACATCATGTACCTTGACCTCATTCATTTCTCTATCCCTTCTCATCCACCCTCCCCCAAAAAATAAAACAAAATTTAAGATAAAAAGGAAAGAAAACAAAAGGGAACAAATTAAAAATCTCATCATGGAAGCTGCAGTGTGACACAGTGAGTCATGCAGTAAACCCCTTTATCCATATATCTTCACTTGTAAGTGTTCATTCACTGCAAAGAGGCATTAGTTTGGTTTGCGGCCTTTGGTGTCTAAAATACTATCGATGCTGGGCCCTCACTAGGACTACTTTTGAATATCCTGTTATTGCCCTGTGTTGTGGAAATCCTGCAGGTCAAGTCCCTTCACTTGTTCCAGCAAAACATAGATGAGGTGGATGTGGAGGCTGACCAAGTCATCACCCTGGACCTGGGCCTGGGCAGCTGTAGGGTTGGTCCACCTGTCAGTTCTTCCCGTCCTCACCACCAGGATGAGCTCTTCAGCATTGCTTGGGCTATTCACCTTTTGCAGCAATAAGCGAGGGGTGGGTCCAGTTCTGTTTCATGCCCTCAGGATCGGTGCTCCCACACCTACACCATTAGGGCCAGCTCCATTGTGTTGCCCAGGCAAGGTTCAGGGGCCATTCTTCAGAGCGCTGAAGATGGTGAGGGATAGGGACTGTCCTCCTCTTATGATCCCAGGGCCAGCTCCTCCACCTATCTCAAGTGTTGATGGGTGGGAGGTGAGGGAGGAGGCATCTCTCCTCCTGGCATGTTACCAGGCCTCTGATCAGTAATGGAGACAGCTCTCCTTTGCTCCTAATGTTGGAGCTGGGTCACCCTCACCTCTGATCACAACTCTGTTGTGCTGCGTAGGCAAGGAAGCCTCAGCTTTCTAATAGGAAGAGCAAAGGTTTTACCTTCCCTCTAATTTGTGTTTCCTGTAGACTGAGAGTTACCTTGATAGGTTTGGTCAGATTAAAATTCACTATTTTGCAAAGACCAGAGAAAGATGTAACACCAGTTTGCATCTCTTTTTTTGTAGTGTTAGCAGTGCCAATTTAGAGTGCTCAGATAAATTATTTGCTGGGATTTACAGATGTGATATTCTAATTCTGTCATTCCTTTCCCATTTATTAGCCAGAATACTCTTACACCGAAAACAAAATATCCTTTCAGTGAACATTTGTTAAACTGAATATTCTGAGAAGAATGATAAGATAAATGCCTGATCCCTCCTTTTATTTCCACTTACGATAATAGTGCATTAATCTATTAACACTCTTTAAAAGTAATGAATGAGGAAGCCATTCTAGAAATAAAGAAGAAAGGTACAAAGCAGGGAAAGGGGTTCGATGGCTCAACTGGATAAAAGGCAAAATCAAAGACGACAGACGGATCTGTCATTGACAAAGGAGAAAAGTAACACTCAGATGGACTCTTTGCTAAATTCTGTATGAAATAATTTTGAAATTGAATGAGATATATTATTCTGTAAGAAAATAAAACTTACCACTCTCAAAAAATTAGAAAAACATATCTTCCAAATAACAGCCATCCTAAATACCTTTACAGAAGAATTTTACTCAGTCAATGGAAAAATCAAATAAAAAACAAAAAAAAATCCACAAGGGAGTAATTCAAGATCATCAAAAATAAAGAAATCCTTTTAATTATGTTCCTGATTTAAGTATAATTTTACACCAAAACCTGCTTTTAATGGGGGGGGGGGGGAATCAAGAATATTTTCACTAATAAAATCAAGGTCCAATGCTCACCAAAAGATCCAGAAGGTAGATTAAAGAATATATTATGCATACTAATTGAGGCTCTTTGGAGAAAATGGAACTAATAGTAAAGGCATGGCATGCCACTATTACCAGCAGCATGTATAATATGCCATTGTTGGGTAAAAATGTAAGAATGTATATGGGTATTCACTTGGATATTAAAAGGAAGGAATTCTGGATGGACATATAAGAACCAGGGATGGCAGAGCAGGTAGGGGGGTGACTCTGAACAATTAGGTAACCATAATGCAATAGAGATGCTTTACTGTACACATAGCTACACACAAGTGCGTGTACACTTACAGGTAAACACATGGATGTAGCCATATGAAATTTTGACTCATATCTCAGAGTTCTTTAGTAAAGCAGAACTACAGCAAAGTTGTCCACATCTCTTTATAAGACTAAAAATATTACTATAGGAATTGGCTTAGATGATTAGGAAAACTGAAAATTAAAGGCTTAATGAAGCTAGTTGTATAATTCTAGTCTATAATTAGTCAAAGAGCTAAGAAACGAAGGAGTATATAGGGTTTAAGTCCTGGTGTAAGAAGTAGGAGTTGTGATGTCCACGGTGAGGGAAAAGGTGAGTGCCAACTCCAGCGGAGAACAAGTTTTTCATCCTTCCTTGGCTATTTCGGTCTTTCATATCCTCAACAGATTGGCTGCTGTTCTTCTCCACTGTGGTTACCTTCACCTAGTCCATTCATTTATAAGCAAGTCTCTTTCAAGACCATCCCTCAAAGTCACCCAGAGTCATCTTTAACATCTTTATGGCATCCCCTAACTTGATCAAGATAATGCACAAAAATAACTTCCACAACTACCTTTTAGAATTTTTGGTGAAAGAATTAGATAATTTTAGAGAGAAGATTGTAGATTTTCCAGGTTTTTAGAGACTGAATTTGTAATCTTATGCTTTATTAAAAAATAAGACTGCTTTAACATCCACACATAAGGGCTATCTAAAAGCATTTCTCTGGGGGAAAAACACATGTCTTAGCTGTACTTTGTCATTAAGGATTCTGGTGTTTCTGAACACAGCATCTATATGCCTCATTTGTCTCTGTTTTAGTAAGACTACATGCTGCATAATACATCAAAGTTAGACTTCTTTATAGCCTATAAGTCACACAATCTCTTTGTGGGGATGCTAGAAAAGCTTTTTCTGAAAACCGGGAGAGAGAGTTATGGTCTAATTTTTATCCACCCTATATGTGCCTGTTAACACTGGGATACTCTAAGAGCATTTTAAACAATTGTCTCCATAATCAAGATCCTTTATGTATTGTTTCTAAAAGCAGAGGGCAAATTCTACATCAAAATTTTTGAGGAAGCTGGGACCTTTAGTTCCAGCTCCCTGGAGACAGAGACAGGTAGATCTCTGTTGACTGAGGTTTCTGTCCCACCCGGTCCTGCAGTCATTCAGTCCCAAAGAAGCACACAGATCCACATTATATATAAACTGATTGGCCCATTAGCTCAGGCTTCTTATTAACTAATTCTTATAAGTTACATTAGCCCATTATACTTGTCTGTGTTAGCCACATGGCTTGGTACCTTTTTTTGCAAGGCAGTCACATCTTGTGCTTCCTCTGTGTCATCCATCTGAGACTTTCCTCTTCCCATAATTCTCATGGCCATGCCTCTATTTCCTGCCTGGTAACCAATGCCCCACCTATACTTCCTGCCTGGCTAATGGCCAATCAGCATTTTATTAAAAATAATACAAGTGACATGAGAAAAAAACACTGTCCCACAGCAGATCTCTGTTAATTTGAGGGCAGCCTGGTCTACCTAGAGAGTTACAGGACATCCAGAACTACATGGAGAGACCTTGTCTCAGAAAAACAAAGTCTTTGAGTTAAAGAATTTGAGCAGCTCTCAAATAAAGACCAGAAGTTCTCTCAAAAATCCTGTCACAGTATCTACTGTATATATTCTAGAAAAGAAAGGACAGGGCTACAAAATAGGAGCTTAAAGCTTTGGACATTGCTATTATTAATGTCAAGGGGAAAGGGGCTTAAATTAAAGCCAGTTACACAAATAATCACCTGGTCATTATCCCTCCTTGTTGTTCCTATTTGTAAAGTAAGAAAGAATCAAAATGCTACAGGCTGAGAAATAGTCCTAGAATACTGCAGGTGGTGGGATTTAGGGGACCCTCACTGGCTCTACCTGAGCCCCTTTGTGTTCAGAGAAGACAACAAAGGGATGTAAAGGAAAAGAACTGGCCTTCGAGGTTCTTTTTAAATGCAGAATATCCTAGTTTTCATCTCTAGAAGTTTCATTAAATTCTTTTTCCACCTTTCATATTTCTACTCATTATGCTTGGGTTTTTCTTAAATCTTTGAGGCCATATAGTATCTATTCTAAAGTCCTTGTCTGATAATTCAATCATCTCTTTTATTTCCAAGTCTTAGTTTTTCATATATATATATATATATATATATATATATATATATATACCATTCTCAGCTTTTTTCAATATCAAATAATTTCTAGTTGGATCCTGAGTATCATTTATTTTATGTTGTTGAAAGCTGGGTTTATTTTAGTCCTTTAGGTATGTTTGCCCTTTTCTGGTAAACAGTTAAGTTTTATCAGAGTATTATTGTATACCGAGGATACTAAGAGAGCCATCAGCAGCTACAGGGCACCACACTTACAATTTCAGAAGACTCAAGATTGTATGAAAAAGTCAGTCACTTCAGTAAACCTTAGAACCAGCTTATTTTTCCAGTGGCTACACCACAAAATCAGTGGCTACACCACAAAATCATATATAAATATATCATTCAGTTAATCTCCATACTGCCTGATTTAAAGTACAATACAGAAAAACATATGGTAAAATGTACAAGTAGGGGCAAAGAGAGCTTGCTCAGCAGTTAGGAGCCCTGGCTGCTCTTGCTAAGGACCCAGACTGGGCTCCTAGCAAAAGTCTGCAACTCTAGTTCCAGGCAACCCAACGCCATCTTTGAGCCCCCACAGGAACCAGGCACACAAATGGTGTATGCACATGCATGCAGGCAAACATACATACATATCAAATGAAAATAAATAAATATTTTATATAGAAGCATAAATTAAGGTGAGAGATGCTTTCATTCCACACAAAGTGTTAAAAAAAATCAATTGTAAATCAATTTCCAAGAACAATAGTCAATGGTAGAAATTATTTCTTTAAGAAAAGAAGATAAAGATTAATTATTCCCCCAACACTCTTGTATCTTAGACAAACATTTGTATTCTTAAGGACAAAAGCAACTATTACATTTTACTTTCTAAGTTGTGTGCCAATAGTACAAACCTTTAATCCTAGCACTCAGGGGACAGAGGAAAGCGGATCTCTTAGTTCAAAGCCAGCCTTATTGACAAAGCAAGTTCCAGGACAGCCAAGACTACACAGATAAACCTTGATTTCAAATACCAAAGAGAGACAGGGATACAAAAAAGAAAAGAACAAAAGAAATTTTACTTCCTATACCCAAACCCATCTCTCAAAGTCAACTGAGAACTATCTGAAATTAATTTTATATTTTTACAGCAGTTGTTTCCCTCCTTCTTTGCTTCCAGTCCCTCCCATCCTCATGCCCCGCATCCACTCCACCTCCACTCCTGTTAGGAAAGTGGCAGGCATCCCATGGATATTGGCAACACATGGCATATCAAGCTGCAGTAAGACTAATCACCTTCCCTTGCATTAAGGCTGGGCAAGGATGCACAGTATGAGGAATAGGGTCACAAAAGTCTTAAAACAGTCAGAGACGTTCCCTTCTGTTAGGAGTCCCACAAGAAGAACAAACGGCACAACTGTCCCACAGATGCAGAGGGCCTACAAGTCCCATGCTGGCTCCCTGCTTGTTGATTAAGACTCTGTGAGCTCCTAAGTATCCAGGTTAATTGATGCTGTGAGTTTTCTTGTGATGTTCGTAACCTCTCTGGTTCCTACAGTCCTTCCCCACTCTTCAGCAGGATTCTCCAAGCTCGGATTATTATGTGGCTAAATTTTTCAGTCTCTGTTTCCAACAGTTGCTGGATGAAGTCTCTCTGATGACAATTGGGCTAGACACTAATTTATGAGTATAGTAGAATACCATTGGGCATCAATACAATGATTTTTCTCCAGTCATGTTTGGTTCTATCTTAGGCTACCCTTATCCCAGCATATTCCAGACAGGACAGACTGTAAATTGAAGTGTATGTGGCTGGGTTGATGTACCAATCCCTCCACTGATAGGTTTGCTTGATCACAGGAGATGGCATATTCAAACTAGGTATGTGCTATTTACTAGGAGTCTTGGTTGGGATCATCCTTATAGATTCCTGGGTGATTCCCTTGCTTCAGGTTTCCACCTGATCCCAAATCTTCCATTTCCAGCTGTTTCCTTCAGTACTGTTCCCCTACATCCCCTCGACCTGATCAGTCATGTTTATATCCCCAACCACCCTCAGGCCATTCATAAAATCACTTCTATTTCACCTTCCCAAGGAGATCCAACCACCCACCTGAACACTCTTTGTTACCTAGTCACTCTGGGTCTATGGATTGCAGCATAGTTATCCTTTATTTTACAGCTAATATCCACTATGAGTGAGTACATTCCATGTTTGTCTTTCTGTGTCTGAGACTGGTTGCTTTTTTTAGTTCCAACAATTTGCCTGAAATTTTTATGTCATCATTTTTAACAGCTAAGTAATCCTCCATTGGGTAAATATACCACATTTCCTTTATCTATTCCTCAGTTGAGGGACATCTAGGTTGTTTCTAGATCCTGGTTATTACAAATAAGGCTTCTATGAACATAATTAAGCAAGTCTCCTTGTGGTAGGATTTGGCATCCATTGGGTATGTGCCCAAGAGTGATATTGCTGACTCTTGAGACACATTGATTCTCAGTATTCTGAGAAACCATCATATTGATTCCCTAAGTGGCTGTTCAAGTTTGACCTCCCCCAGCAATGGAGGAGCACTCCCCCTGCTCTATACCCTATCTAGCATGAATTGTCATTTGTGTTTTTGATCTTAGCCATTCTGACAGGTATAAGATCGAATCTCAGAGTAATTTTTATTTGCATTTCCCTGATGGCTTAGGATGCTGAGCATTTCTTAAATGTTTTTAATCATTTGAGATTCTTCAGTTGGTAATTCTCTGTTTAGATTTATATCCTGTTTTTAAATAGGATTATTTGGGTTTTTTTTGACTGAGTTCTTACATATTTTAGAAATCAGCCCTCTGTCAGAAGTGGGGTTGGTGAAGTATCTTTTCCCATTCTGTAAGTTGTTGTTTTGTCCTGTTTATGGTGTCCTTTGCCTTACAGAAGCTTTTTGGTTTTCCTGAGATCCTATATATTAGTTGCTGATCTTAGTGTCTGATCTATTGCTATTCTGCTCACTTTCCTGAAAGCTGAATTAACTTATTCAACCACTACAAATAAAATTCAAGTTCTGTACAAAAATACATTATTATGGGATGCAAATATATGTAGATAAGTCACTGTTCTTCTCCCCTAGAAGTTTACAAATGAAAAAGGAAGTTGAAGAGGTGGAGGAAAGCCTTGATATAGCATTTGCCATCTCGTTTTTCCTGTGCTCGTCTCTCTAAAGGCATTCTTTCCTGAGACCTCTCTGACTTTAGCCTCCAATATAGTCAGAAATAGCAGTGGGCAGCTCTTTGATTGGTCTTTATCATAGTCTTTGGTTGTTCTGGTTTGGTTTTCTGATTTTGTCTCTGGTTATATATTCTTGACCTCCTCCTTGCTATAATCAACTACAGAGGCTCCACCCATCATTCATCTAGTCAATCATCGATTTAGAACTCACCCATCCATTCTATTCTTTAACTCCCATTGAATTCACTGTCCAGTCTCACTTCTCACACTGTGCACAGGAGTAGCAGTACACTGAACATGTTAAATGTTCTCTTTCGGCCTCACTATTTGAAGTTGATTTTGAACAATATATACTTGCCTCATTGGAGTTATTGATTGTCCAGTAAACTGGTATATATGCTCTACTCTAGAGTAGAGTGCATTGGCCTCAGCCCTGAAGGACCCTTCTGTGCAATAAGAAAGCTACATACAAATGGCCAGGAAGAAGTTAAGAAGAATTTAGTTTATCAAAACATAAATTCTGATGATATAGATAGATTTCTGTATGTATATATGTACTTACATACATATGTGTCCACATGCATTTTAGTCTTTCTATGATTTTCATTAACTCAATGCATTTTAACTAAAATATAATTACATCCCTTCCCCCATTTCTTCCCTTCCTTCAGCCTCTCCCAAGTCGAACCCTTTTGACCCCTCCCATGTCCTCTGCTCACTCTCAAATTGATAGGCTCTTCCTCCAAGATTATTATTACATGATGTGTGTGTCTGTGTGTGTTGTGTAAATACAAATTGCTTAATCCACTCTTGGTGTTTGTGTGCATATGGTTATAAGGTTTCAGGGTCATCTACCGGCACTGGGTAACCAATTAGGGAACTAATCCCCAGAAGAGGTTAGTTCTCCCTCTCTCCACATTCATCAGTGATCTATAGTTCTGTGTCTAGGGAAGGGATGCCATGAAGATTCCCCACTCCATGTTAGCATGTCTATTGATTTTCTCATTGTTCAGATTCTTGTACATGCAATCATTTCTAGTCAGACTTACATTCTGACTTTTACAACTATTCCACCCCCTCGTCTGCGATGTTCCCCGACCCACAGATAAAGGAGTAGATCCACAGATGTGTACATTGGAGCTTCAGCCCCTACAATGTTATCTCTGTATTTTGATCGGTTATGATTTTCTGTGATGGGTCTCCATTGCTGTAAAGAGCAGCTTCTTTGACAGGTGGTGGTAATTGAATTAAGGCTTTATGCTAGTCGAGCAAAGTGGCAGCATCAGATTCTGAAATCCACAGCCTCAGTAGCTCCAGGTAATTGGCTACGTTCACAGTACCAGGCATGATGTTCTTCCTGCTGAGTGGATCATACATTCAATTATACAGCTTCTGGCTGCCACCATCATGCGAGTGCCACTTATTGGACTTTTATGGGTATCTGGCTACACTGGTCATTGATGTGATTCATGGATGTCACAGCTGGGTAAGACTATAAATTGCTTTCCTCCCTTGGCAGCTTGCATAGCAAATGTTGTTAGTATAAAAGCTAGACCACGGGAAGGCGGCTTTCAGATTAGATTCAGTTCAAATTATTTACTCCTGTGCCCTAAGTATGCAGTGTCTTTGGCAATAGGGACTTAACTTCTTCCTCTGAGAGGCAACCAGGAGATATCAGTCCAAGTGGCTCAACTTCATTTAAGAACTTTATTCTAACTTATGTGTTGCATATATTTTAAGACAAATATGCAATAATGATTTTGTAAGGCTTTGCAAACAACCTTTGTGTTATTTGACTCTCCTATTTCTGTTCTGACTTCCCCGACCTTTTCCCAGTGTTGGCCTCCTCTCCATTTTTTTCTTTTTCTCTTCCATATCCCTGTATCTTGCTAGTCTTTTCTCAAGCTGTCCCTCATAGTCCCTTTACGCTTTCCTGGTTTCTGATGTCACTCTAAATTATATACTCACATCTGAAGTTTTGGAGCTAGGAACCACAGATTTAAGAAAACACGCAGCATTTTGTCTTTCTGGGTGTAGGCTAACTCACTCAATATAATCTTTTCTAGGACCACCCATTTACTGCAAATTTCATTATTTCATGTTTTCTTTGTAGCTGTTTTGTGTTTTCCATTGGGTATAGGTACCATATTTTCATTATTCAGTAAGCAGTTAAAGAACATTTAGGTTGTATTCACTTCCTAGCTATTGTGAATAAGGTGGCAATGAGCAAGTATCTGGAGAGAAAGACATTGTGTCTTAGGGTAAATGGTAAGTGCTATAGTGTATAGCTGGGTCATATGGTAAATTCCTTTTTTATGGAGGTTTCTCCACACTGATTTCCAGAGTGGCTTTACCACAACTAATGGTGGTTCGCCTTCCAATAGCTTCACCAGAGTTTGTTGTCAGTGTTTTATTATCTTTTTATTGTTTTTATTGAGCTATATATTTTTCTTTGCTCCCCTCCTTTCAATCTTAACTATTCTGAATGGGAGGGAGGAGATGAAATGTCAAAGTTATTTTTAGCTTGCATTTCCCTAATTGTTAAAGATTAATGGATACTTTTTGAGTTATTTATTAGTCATTTTTATTTCTTCTATTGATAACTCTGTATAAATCCCTAGACCATTTTTAATTGGGTCATTTGTTTCCTTGACTCTGCTATTTTTTTCATTTTTTTGTACATTGTGAATATTAATCATCTATCAGTATCTAGCAAAGATTCTCACTCATTGTGTGAATCTCTTCTTCTCTCTGTTGATTATTTCCTTAGGTGTACAAAAGTTTCTAATTTTATGACATCCTACTTGTCAATTTCTGACTTTATTAGTTCCTTGGCTAATGGGATCCTACACAGAAAGTCCTTTCCCACACTTCTTTCTTATAAGGTCCAGCCGATGTGTTGTACAGATTTTAGCTTTTCAGGTTTCAAATTCAGGTCTTTAATTCATTTGGAGTTAATTGCTATGCAGGCTGATAGATATGGCTGTTATTTCATTTTTCTGCAGCTGTACATCCAGTTTTTCCAGCACCAATTGTTGAAGATACTGACTATGTTTTTGCTTTGTTGTCTGTCATCAGATGGCTGTAGTTGCAAGTACTTATGCTTGGGTCTTCTATATCATTTTACATTTCTATATGTCTGTTTTTGTTCCTTATCATATTTTTATCACTATAGCTCTATAATACATCTTGATACCTGGAATGACAGTCCTTCTGGTATTATACTTTTTGTCCAGGACTGTTTTGTCTATCGGGATCTTTTCTTGTTCCATATGAATTTTAATTTTTTTAGTTTTGAATTATTTTCCTATTTGCATCCTTTTCATTTCCTTCTCTTGACTTATTTTGCCAGCTAGTACTTCAAGCACTATAATAAAAAGAAGTGGGGATAATAAACAGCTGTTTTGTTTTGATTTTAGTAGGAATTTTCTCAGATTTTTCTGTTTATGATAATGTTAGACATGGGTTTGGCATATATATCCTTTACTATTTTGAGGTGTGTTCCTTCCAATATTATCCTCTTTAGGACTTTTATGAAAACATACTGTATTTTGTCAGAGGCTTTTCTGCATCTATTGAGATGATCATGTGACTTTTGCCTTTAAGTACATTTATATGATTTAGTATATTTATTAAATTGTTGAACTCTCCCTCCCTTTCTGAGCTAAAGCCCACATGATTAATAGACAGCACAGACACTGAGAGAAACAATTAATAAATGGGACCTCCTGAAACTGAAAAGCTTCTGTAAAGCAAAGGACACGGTCAACAAGACAAAACAACAGCCTACAGAATGGGAAAAGATTTTCACTAACCCCACATCAGACAGAGGTCTGTTCTCCAAAATATACAAAAAACTCAAGAAATTGGTCATCAAAAGAACAAATAATCCAATAAAAATGGAGTACAGACATAAACAGCAAACTCTCAACAGAGGAATCTAAAATGGCTGAAAGACAGATATCTGTTTCTTAATCCAGTCAACTTGTGCCTATCTGCTAGTCAAATCTTTTGCTTGGAAAGATGAGGTTATTAATATTTAGAGCTACTATTAAAAGCTGTGTGTAGATTACAGTCATTCTGTTGTGTTTTAATGGTTTGTATTTTTAGTTGTGCTTTGTATTTTATTAATTATAGATTGCTTTATTTTGTTTCTAGAATCTCTTGGCTGTGCTTATTCATCTCTTCATTTCAAAGTATTGCTTCCAGCTTTCTGTTTACATTTTTATCTTATATAAATTTTTTATGCTCTTTGACTCATGAAAAGATTTTTTTTTCCTTCAGCTTTTAGAGATAGTTATGAGGATTACTGTAGTCTAGGTTGGCAGTTACGGTCTTTTAGAACTTGAAGTACATTGCTCTAGGCTCTTCTGACTTTCAAAGTTTTCACTGAGAAAACAACTTTTATGATGAGTTTCTTTTATATGTGATTTGTGGTTTCTCTCTTGAAGCTTTCAATATTTTTTGTTCTGTATATTCAGTGTTTTGACTATGATGTACCATAGGGAGAGTCATTTCTGGTCTAATCTCGTTGTAAGTCTGTGTGTTTCTTCTTTCCTATGAATATGTCTCTCCTTAGTATTGTAAAGCTTTCTTATATGCTCTTGTTAAAGATAAGGTCTGTGACAATGACCTAAGACTCTTCTCCCTCATCTATGTCTGTAATTTGAGATTTGGCCTTTTGATGTTTTCCCTTATTGCCTTCATGTACCTTCCCTGTGTTTTAATACATATATATTGTTTATTCGGTCTATATCCTCTTCTTTATTTTCCAGTACCAATTCTATCATTTGCTTAATTCATTCTATGTATAAGGCTTCTTTTTAGTTTTCTAACTGAGATATTGAGTTTTTTAATTCAACATGGTAGAAGAAGGAAAGCAGGAAGATTTTAAGAACCAGAATACCAGGAAGTCAGTTGTAAAACCATCTCTCCTGAAATGGCTTCATAGTCAAGCTGGAAACCAAAGCAATACCAATGAACATATAAATACTGTCAGGGAAACTTTCAGGAGGTCCCACCCCTAGACAAAAAACTATAGGCAGCTATTGACTGCTGGGAGAAGATGTGACCAATTATTGGTTATCCAATATAAAGTGGTCAGCCTTAAAACCATATACACGCAAACCACAAGATGAAGCTATTAGATTGCATCTAAGTAACTAATACAGTCAAAGACAGATGAGCTTGTTTGCTTGAGGGAGGATTGATGGGGGGGTCTTGATGAGGGGAAGAGAGGATATTATTCTATTTCAATTAAGACATTTTTAGAAAATTCATCTTTATTTCAGCTAATGGTCTTTTTCGGTTTCCTTTTTCTCTTTCTTTTTTCTGAACTCAGTTTTTAAACCCTGAATCATCTTCACCATTTCAGCTATGCATCTGTAATTTGGGAGGTTGTTTGCTGATATCTTCTTAGAGTTCAATAATGTGTTTGCTCTTGTCTTCTTTAGATTCTCTGAATTCTTTGATAACATTTATGATTGTTCTTTTAAATTCTGTGTCCTGGGATTCATCGGGGTAGTTCTCATTAGAGAATATATTTATAGGAATGATTGGTTTGGCAGGAGACATTATGTCTTGACTATTCATTCACATTGATTCTGTTTAAGAAAGTTGACCTGGGCATGTGGATTTCTTTCTTTGGCTGTTTGTCAGATGTGAGAATCTGGCCTGCCTCGGATTAGACCAGTGCGAGAGCTTCATGACTGGAGCATGGCCTGGTAAAGCGGGTGGATGAGCTATTTGATGGGTCCAGGCAAAGATGGTTCCCAAAGCCTGGATCTGGAATTGGCCTGTGAATGTAGGGGTGACAATGGGGCAGAGAAAGCTAGGACATGAGAGGTGCATCTCACCGGTCAAAAGTAGCTCACAAACAAAACAGTCTGGAGGAAGAAACAAGTTTCGTTAAGGATAGCAAAGGGAAGAAACAACTCACCAGGCAAAGGCAGCTCACAAACAGTCTTGGCTCTTATGGGTATGGAGAGAGCCACAGGCAGTGGCTTTGGGAATCTGGGAAAGGGAAGACTTGACTTACCTAGCAAAGATGACTCCTAAATAAAGACGGTTCATGGGCTGTAAAACTGGAGCTAGGCCCGTGGGTCTGCAGATTGCTGGGGGTGAGGACTAGACTTTTTTGTATATGGGTATTTTGTCTGCATGTATATCTGTGTACCACGTGCATGCGATGCTTAAGGAGGCCGGACCTGGGCATTAGATTCCCTGGAATTTTAGTTACAGATGGTTGTTGACCTCCATGTAAATTCTAAAATTTGCACCTAGGTCTTCTGAAAAAGCATGCAATGCTCATAACTGTTGATACATCTCACCATACCCCATTATAGCTTTATTTTGTTTGGCTTTTAAAGATTAAGCTCTCCATTATGTTGTCTAAGTTGACCTCATATCCCTAGGTTCAAGTTATCCTCTTGTTCAGCCATGAAAGACAAGCCATGAAATTTTTTTTGAGCTCAACAAATGTTTCATTATGGTTGGGGGCGTTATACCTACTGTCCATTACCAGAGGATTATTAGTAATTATTGGCTACATTTTTGTCTTTAGAAATGAAATAAGGTAGTGTGGTGGATAAAAATCTTCATTTATGCTGAGCATCCATCTTGGTATCAACTCACAATTTATCTCTGACTGCTCCCTGGAAAATAGGTTCCCAGTACCCTGGCTCAGTGATTCCCTCACCTTGTTTAGAAAGGTATAGTCATGACTATCTACTTGCTATGGAACGCCTAACTTCCTTTTGGCATCTGTAACTTGCTTACACAGTCAAGATCAGTTTTGAAGTCTCCTTGACTACTTAACGTTGGTAGAGAAGACTCACTCCTGGTTTTCAAGGTCTTCTTGTGGTTTTGACCTCTAAAAAGCCTTTGCTCACTCTCCTTCTCACAGCAATCTCAAGTTTGGCTCAGGGATTGTTGTCCTGCTAGCAGTAATCTTTAAATCCTTGAATTTAATTAAATTGAGTTTGTGCTCTTTTCTTGCTGTTTTTGAAGTTCATACTCATAGAGCTAAAAAAGCTATTTAAATGGATGTGCCTGTACCAACAAAAAGACAGTACCAACAAGTCTGTCCTTTCTCTGAGCCTCTGCACCGTGAACAAGACTGTTCTCTTAGCTAGTTTCTAGTGCTTTGTCTGTAATTTGGAATCAGATGTCATGCTTGAATTATGAACTGGCTTTTGGACCCAGTTTTCCTTGATGCTTGATGTCTTTCGACTCTCCCTGTCTCTATGTTAAAAACCTTACATTAGACCCAAATATCAACCCATGTTCACTTCTATGTCAGACTAATATCGTTGAATATTTAAAAATCAAACTATCAACTTATCTGAGAGAGTTATATGGATAGTTTTTATATTATATCAAAAGATGCTGACTAAGAAATAGCAAATGATGACAGATAACAAAAGGAAAGAGAAGAAACATGATGAGAAAGCCTTACTAAATAACTTAGAGATGTTTAGTCTTTTGGTAAAGAAAACTAGCCAGTGGCTGTTAGGAATTTTCCTAACATGAGCTCTCTGCCAATGCAAAAATCCCAATCAAGCCAAATCACAACAAGCCAAATTAAAAAATATCCAGGTTTACTGGGATTCCTGCACTCTCGGGTGGCCCCAAGGGGGAACAAGGAAGCTGCAGACGCGATCACGGGGGTTGGGGGGGAGACCATGAGGTGATTTTCCGGGGGAGCAGTTTAAATAGACTGGAGGAGTTGTCAAGATTTTGGAAGCTGTCTTGACTTTCCTCTGGGGAGAGGTCAAGGTTTGGTGGGCACAGGGATGGGGCCTCCAAAGATGGAGGATAGAGACCGGGACTTAAAGTGGCCTTCAAAAATTATATAGAGGAAAAAAAGGTTAGATGGAGAGCTGAAAAAAGACCAACACTTGTATCTATTGCTAACAAAGAACATATTTCTATTAATAATCAGATTTGGAGACATTTAAGCTTGAGGAAAAGGACCTAGCTGTTAGAAATTTTGTAGACTGTGGGTGAGTCAAAAGTCTTACTCATTGGGAGTTCTCATACGTGGACTCAGAACATAAGAATTACCATTCCAGACATACAAATACTTAGTCAAAATAGGAAAAAGGAATCACATCTCAAAAATTTAAAATAAATTGTATTAGCTTGTTTTCTAGTGTTCTGATTAACGCCATGACCAAAATCAACTTGGGGAGGAAAGAGCTTATTTGGCTTATCAGTCCACATAACAGTCTGTCACCAAAATAAGCCGGGGAAGAAATCAGGCCAGAAGCCTGGAAGCAAGAGCTGAAGCAGAGAACATTTAAGAAGTCGGCCTGCTAGTTAGTTCTCCATGGCTTGCCCAACCTGCTTTTTTATACAACTAAGCACCACCTGCCCAGGATTGTACTGCCCACTATCAGATGGGCCCTCTCCTATCAATCACTAATCAAGAAAATGTCCCCACCCCCCACAGATTTGCCTATGGGCCAATGTAAAAGAGGCAATTCTTCAAGTAAGAGGAGTCCTTCTTCCCAGATGTTTAGATTTATGTCAAGTTGACAAAAAACGCCCAGTACATAAATAAAATGAGTTCTGAATTAATGTATCCAGCGTGAGTAAACAAGTTTGAAAACTATAAGAACATTTAAGTTGTGAAGAAATGATGAGTACAAGAATTCTTATAATTAAGAAGGTTAAATGCCCAATGAAACTTGATGTGAATCTGCAGAATGATAATCAGGCAAATGTGTGGCTATAAAAAGCACTGAGACAAGATGACCCATATTCATTCTCTCTGCAAAGACATAATCAGTTTGTACAGAAGGATTCAAATGATGGGGGCCAAACAGGCTTGCTCACATTTTTCCCTGAGGCAGACTTCCCCAAAGAAGAACAGCAAAGCCTCACAGTTTTATATACCTGTTGAGTAAGAAGGGGATATTTTAAATCCCTGACTTGAGCCCTTTTACACCTATTTATTACAATGCCTGAATTAATACTGTATCAGTCATCCTTGCAGAAACAGCAAGGACATGAAAAGAAAGATCCAAACCCAGACCCAAAAATATGAATATGGTATGTACTCCCTCCCTCATAAGTGGATACTAGCCATAAACAAAGGACGTCAAGCCTATAGTTCATAATCCTAGAGAAGCTAAGTAAAAAGGTGAACCCAAAGAAAAACATATATAGACTCACCTGTAAACTGGAAACAGAGAAGATCACATGACAAAATTGGGAACAGAGGGTCAGAGAAAGGAGGGGAGAAGGGGAAGAGGAGGGGAGTAGGGGAAGGTTGAGAAGAACTTGAGGGAATGGGATAGTCAAGATGGAGGAAGGACAGAGATGAGAGCAAGGAAAGAGATATCTTGATTGAGGGGGCCATTATAGGGTTAGCAAAAACCTGGCTTTAGAGAAATTTTCAGGAATCCACAAGGATGACACCGCCTAAGCCCCTAAGCAACAGAGGAGAGGGGGCCCGATCTTGACTTGCCCTGTAATCAGATTGATGATTATCTTAAATATCACCATAGAAACTTCATCCAACAACTGATGGAAACAGAGGCAGAGACCCACATCGGAACACTGGACTGAGCTCCCAATGTCCTGTTGAAGAGTGGAAGAAATGAGAATATGAGCAAAGTGGTCAAGACCATGATGGGTACATCCACTGAAACAGTCTACCTAAGCTAATGCGAGCTCACCAACTCCAGCCAGACTGGGAGGGAACAAGCATAAAATCAAACTAGTCCCTCTGAATGTGGTTGACAGTTGCATGCCTGGGGCAGACTGAGGGGCCACTGGCAGTGGCACCAGGATTTATCCCTACTGCATGTACTGGCTTTTTGGAATCCTATTCTCTTTGGGTGTATTCCTTGCTCAGCTTAGATATAGTAGGGAGTGCTTTGGACCTTCCACAAACAATGTCCCTTACCATCTTTGAGGAGTGGATGGGGTGAGGTGGGAGGGTATGTGAAGGGAATCGAAGGAGAGAAGGGATCTTGGATTGGTATTTTTTTATAAAAAACAAATCTAATAAATTAAAACAAAGAAAGCAAAAAAAAACCTACTTAAATTAATGGAAGACTAAAGACATTCCAAAAATGATACAACTGGCAAATTGTATGAGTGCTATTTGGATTTTAATAAAAGCAAAACAAACAAGCTGTAAGCCAACAATGACTCAATGTTCTTGTAGGAAATGCATTGACAGGCCCAAGGAGGTCCCTTTTCAGTCTTCAGGGACTTTATTCTAATAACCCTGACTTTTGTTTTTGCCCTTGAAACAATGACAGAAGTGGGCACACGTTCACTCTCGCGTCCTCCACTGTCTCTGCACCTGAACAACATCAGGGTCTACAGGACAAAATTTTAGTCTCATTAACCCCCAAGGACTTCACATTTTGAAATCTGATTTTCAAGAAAGCTCCAAAAATTAATTAATTATCAACCTATTTACATACATTATTTAATTATTTGCATTATTACATAAAAATTGTCAGTTCAAAGCATGAAATAACCAAGTCTGCTATGAAGAATATGGTATATTTCTCATTTACACTTTGCCTAGTCTGTACAACCTTATTGATTGTATCTGGGAATTTTTATCATATGATGAAAATAACTTAAGGACTTGGTTTCTGGCTAGTGAACAACAGGTCAAGATTTGGGTTTGTAGAGTTAGAATATTTACCTGGTGCCTACTTTGAAATATCCTTTTTACTATATAATCCAGAAAGGTTTTATAAACAGAAAGTTGATGAATTTGCAGCAGAAATGGTCAAAATATAGCTGCCTTAATGGGATATGTGGGATGCTGCCTGTGTGGAGCAAGGTGGGAAATTAGGAAAGTCAAGAAAATGGCAAGGTCTTTGAAGACACAGCACCTTGTCTGCACCCCAGACCACACATGTATCAAGCTCTCAATATTTGGTGAGTAATTTTTTTTAGTATCTGACTTTTTCTTTTAAAGTGAACATTTACTGTCACACAATATTCAAGAAGAAAAGCACACCAAGTGACTGCACCTATGTGACCAACATTTAGATAAAAAAAAAAAAAACCTGAAGCCTTCTTATACCTTTCGTTATTTACACCCCATCCCTCCTGTCCTGACCTCTAAGATCACAGAAAATTAGCTTTATTAGCTTCTTAAAATCACATATAATTTTTCTTCTGCTCAGTGCTATTTATGAGAAGGCAATTCTTTGTTACTATTCATTTGCTTTATTTTGGACTATTTCATGATTGTGTACAGTGTACTGTGATCACAATCACCCCCCCCCCCCACTGCCATCCCTCATCCCTATCTCACTCCCAGTGACTGGCTTCTTCTCAACTGCTAACTTTATTTTTTATTAATTAGTTTATATGTGTATGGGTGTTTTGTCTGCTTCTATATCTGTGCACCAGATGTGTGGCTGCTTGCTGCAGAAGCCATAAGAGAGTGTTGGATCCTTTGGAACTCACATCACAGATGGTTGTGAGCTGCCATGTGGATACTGGAAATCAAACTCGGGTCCTCTGGAAGAGGAGCCTGTGCTCTTTACCACTGAGAAATTTTCCAGCCCCCAATAAAGACCATTTTTATTATTGCTTACAGGTCTTTCTCACAGCTGTATTCTTACTTATTAATATAGTGTACTTTTTAAATCCGATTACTTATGTTGATCCCAGGTTTCTGCTATTCTGAATTGTGATAGAATTCGGTTGGAGTGCATGTTGTTATGTTCTTGTTTTGTGTATACACACATGACAAGTGTCCACCAAGGAGCTCAATTGATAAGCCAGTGGGGGAGGGGACAGATTTCCAAATACTACCAAACAGTTTCACACAAAAAAATTATGCCGATTTTGTGTGTTCCCTTATGTACCATAGTTGACACCAAATACGTTTAGAGAAGATAAATAATGAAGAGAGTTTGTTCCCAGGCTTATAATTTGGAGCCTAGGAAAGACAATATGGTCCTAAAAATACAGACCCATCTCTCATCAATTTGTTGAGGAGTGAACTGACATCTTTATTCCTATGTTTGGGGAAGGAAGGCAGAAAATTGCATAAAGCAGAAGAAAAGAAAGTGATGTGATTAGATGCTAACCCCAAATCCCAAGCATTGCCAGTAATTGTCCTTGTGACAAGTTAAACTGGCTGATATTTAAATCAACTTTCCCAGAAGTCCCAGTTAAGGACATTCTCCTTAGAAGCTACCATATACAGAAGTGGATGTTTTTAAAGCACCTACCACCAAGCATCCATTCCAGCCCAATAGATAAGATTCGAGCCGAAGTATAGGAAATACAAGCTCTGCCTTATACATCAGCATTCACCACAAACTTCTAAACTTGTTTAAGGCTTGTGGGTAAAGTTATGATTCAGGCTACTCAATTAATCTTGAAAGAAGCATATTTTTATTTGCCAAAAATAGATAGGAACTATTGTTGAGCTTTCCCATAAGATTTCTGTAGGAAGTTTAATTTGCAAATAACTAAGCAGGAATGGAAATGCCCAATACTCTCAGACAGAATAATTGGGTTATTTTTCCTACTTAAATGTGTCTGCACCTCTTTTGATTAAATTCAAACTTTTCCTCTCAATGTCTCAGAAATCTCATTTGCCAAGAGTAACAGAATTAAACCACCCAGTGAGACTCAGTTATCAAGGCAAAGAAAAATTCAATGCTGCATTTACAGACAGAATTTGATTGCTAGTTATGAAACCCTAAGAAATATGTATGTATTTCATAGTTATTGCTCGACAATTGAGAAAGAAGCCCCAAGGAAACTGTGGCCTCCTGTCAGCTAACATCCTCTCTGACACGTCGCTATGCACAAGAACCTGTATACTTGAACCTTTCCTATCTCTCTTATTTCAAATTGTTTTCCAATTCAGAGTGATTTTTTTCTGCAACAGATACCTGTTGCACATAAAGTCATGAGACAGAGAGAGAGAGAGAGAGAGAGAGAGAGGGAGAGAGAGAGAGAAAGAGAGAGAGAGACTGCCTACCCTTGCACAGAAAAACCTGAGTTTTTGCTGACTTTCTTTTCCTTGGGGCAATTTTCAGGAATTAAGTTTGACAAAGTCCTGCCTATTTGCTTTTCATCTAACATGCTTGACAAAGGGGTCATTTTATTTACTGTGTCTCCAGAATCCATGTCTAAGAACATTATCTATTAGGAGGCCTAAGGAAGCTGCTACTCTCAGTGGCCAACAGGAATGCTTGAAAGCCCATGAGCAATGTGTTAAGAGACAGTTCTTCCCACTCTGTGTTTCAATTGGCCCACCACAGAGATGCTAGCTGAACTGTCACCAAAAGGGAGAAATCAACAAAGCGTAAGTAGTTAGTAATTGTTCCAATGCCATCAAAGGATCTAGAACCTTCTGAGCAGCCTCTGGATTATACTAAAGGTAGTAGGACTATTAATAACAGGCATGTTCAGAGCTTAGCCAGCTTAGTAGACATGCAGGTCACTCTCCTACAGGGCCCCAGATGTTAACATTCACCTTAGGCGCCTTATAGGCACAAGTGGACAGTCATAAATCACCTGCTACCCATCCTCCTACAGACTATTCATTAGTCACCCCCAAGTCAGGAAGTGTAGGGTTCTGGGTGAAACTGTAATCTATTTCATTCAAGTTGCTTCTCTCCCCTGTGAATCTGTAGAGGCATTTCCATGCCACACCCTTCCCACTTTCAACTTTTCAGTTTTCAGTGCTCCATTAATTCTAAGTTACTCTATTTTTAATTTGCATATGTTTGTGTACAGATGTGTGCACAGGTAGGGGTGGAAGGCTCAGGAGGCATGTGTGTGCATATGTTGGGAGCTGTGAACCCCCAGATCCTGAATTTCTTATAAACAACATGTTATGCTTGCAGCTGCTCTGAGCACGAGACCCTCCGGAGTTCCTGGTGGCAGGAGAGTGGTTTCTGGTGTGTTTGGCTGGGGCATGGCTATCAGTTAAGGATCCTTATATAAGTAATTCTGGTACACAATAAAGGGGGCATTCATGGGACATTCCTGTTTCGAGGATGTCTCATGTCTTCTTTTCTTTTCTTTTCTTTACTTTTTTTTTGGTTTTTCGAGACAGGGTTTCCCTGTAGTTTCTAGAGCCTGTCGTGGAACTAGCTCTTGTAGACCAGGCTGGCCTCGAACTCAGAGACCCGCCTGCCTCTGCCTCCTGAGTGCTGGGACAGACCCTGAATTTCTTGTAAACAACATGTTATGCTTGCAGCTGCTCTGAGCACAAGACCCTCAGGAGTTCCTGATGGCAAGAGAGTGGTTTCTGGTGGGTTTGGCTGGGGCATGGCTATCAGTAAAGGATCCCTATATAAGCGGTTCTGGTACACAATAAAGGAGGCATTCTTGGGGCATTCCTGTTTCAAGGATGGCTCGTGTCTCTGTCTGTGTGTCTTTGTTTGTTTAAATCTCCAGGCCCTTGCCAGAGACTCAAGAATGGTCCTGTAGTGCAGGCTCCACAATACAGGAGCAGCACCATACTGTCATGTAGTACAGGCAGACGACACATGCATATATGTTAAAGCTGAAGGACAATCTCAGGTGCAATGATGTGGGATTCCCCTCTGTATGCTGTGAATACCATCAGTTAATAAAGAACCTGCTTTGTGCCTATTGCAGTGCAAAATATGGCAAGGTGGGAATTCTAAGCAGATAGAGGAGGAGAGAGTAGGTGGAGTCAAAGAAAAGCCACGTAGCTGCACAAGGAGAAAGATGTCCACCGGAGCTCACTGGAACTTTGCCAGTAAGCTATGACTTCATAATGATGCACAGATTAATAGAGATGGGCTAATTTAAGATGTAAGAGCTAGCTAGAAATATGTATAAGACAATAGGCTAAACAGTGTTTTAATTAATAGTTTCTGAGTGGTTATTTGGGGTCTGGGTGACCGAGAATGAGCAAGCAGTTTCCATCTATAGCACAATCCTCAAGAACACATGAATCTCATTATAGACTGGGTCTGTCACTGACCTGGAGATCACCAAGGAGGCTAATTTAGATGACCAGCAAGGAACAAAGACCTTCCTTCACTACCTCATGCCATTGCACTCACTTTGAAAAAGGAAAAGATAGTGGTTTTGATTATTCTTTGAGAATTTCATATGAAATGTTTGGATCATATTCATTTCTCCCAACCTCTCCCAGATCTTCTCCCACCCCCATACCAAACCAACTTCATGTTCTCTCTCTCTCTCTGTCATTCTTTCTCTCTCTCCTTTTACTTATCTCCTGCTTTCTCTCTCTCCTTAGAAACAAACAAACACACAAAAGAAACCAAACAAGCAATAACAAAAAACATGGGGTTCAGTTGAACTACGCCTGGGACTGTCCTGGTGTGTGGTAAATATGCCAAGTGTCACTCCATTACGGAAAATCAACTTCCCATCTCCCAACAGCAACCAAATGCCAATAGCTCTTTAGCTACGGATAGAACTCTATTCCCACTTACCTTTCTCCATGCTAGAATTTTTGTCTGACATGAGTTTGTACATGCCTTGTGCGTGCAGTCAGCAGATCTGTGAATTCATATGTATATCTTCCCTTTCATGTCCTTAAAACATTGTTTCCTTTAAGCCATCTTACCACCTCTGGCTCTTACAATCTCTGTTTACCCTCTTCCTAATTAACAATAAGACATGGAACTAAACAGAGAGTTCTCAAAATATAAAATACAAATGACTGAGAAATATTTTTTTCTTAAATGTTCAATATCCTTAGCCATCAGATAAATGCATATTAAGGCTATTTTGAGATTTTTATCTTATTCCAGTCAGAATAGTGAAGATCAACAAAACAATATCAGCAAACGATGGCAAGGATTTTTCAAAAAGGCAGCGTGTTTTCAATGCTCATGAGAGTGCAAACTGAAATTGTCACACTGAAAATCAGTGCAAAGGTTCCTCACCAAAATAAAATATGGATTTCCCTTCAATTCTATCTGTTACCACTCTTAAAGATTTTCTAAAGAGATCCCTACACATCCATGTTTATTGCTGCTTGTTTCACAATAGCCAGGAAGTGGAAACAGCTTAGATATCTCTCAGCAGATGAATGGATAATGAATTTAAACAATGGAGATTTCTGTGTTTCATTTACAATGCCATCAAAGTTAAGGTAGCTAGCAAGGGATCAGTTGGGCTGTGGGGTCTTTCAAAAAAGTTGGTATCACCCTACAATGGGGAAACAATGCCTCAGTTAGAATATACACAACGAAATAAAGCCCTAGTGCCAGGAATGTGTAATTCTTTGTGAATTGTTTGCCAATTGAATTTCATAGACCTCTGCACTAACCTGAGCAAAGGGGTTGAGCTGGCTGACCCTGATGGCTTGTACATAGGAGAGTGGACTGACCAAAACTCTGCGACCACTCTGGCCCAGATCCAGGACTTTGAGGTAGCTCACCCCAACACATACCCCATCTACAAACTGATAGATCTTGGTACAGTCTAGGCCCTGCAGAATCAAAGCTGCAGGATATCCATGACATGGGGCAACAGCAGGATATCTAAGAGGAGTCCTGCAGTAGCTTCAGTATTGATGAAGCCAGAGGCCTCATCCAAACCAGACCAATGACTCATTCCAATGAACTTTTCTAAGTAAAGGTATTTGAAAAAGAGGTAGACTGGCTGACACACCTTGATGTACCATAGCAGTTTCCATTGTGAGTTTTTTCTCTTAAATTTGCAATTTTATTTTTTTAATTTTTAATTTTTTGTTATTTTTATTATTTTTTATTAAAAATTTCCACATCCTCCCTGCCTCCTCCCAGCCTCCCATTTCCCTCCCTCTCCCCCCACTCTCCTCCCCCTCCCTCTCCAGTCCGAAGAGCAGCAAGGGTTCCCTGCCCTGTGGGAAGTCCAAGGTCCTTCCCCCTCCATCCAGGTCTAGGAAGGTGAGCATCCAAACAGGCTAGGCCCCTCCAAAGCCAGTACATGCAGTAGGCTCAAAACCCAGTGCCATTGTCCTTGGCTTCTCAGCAGCCCTCATTGTCCGCCATATTCAGGGAGTTCGGTTTTTTGTTCCATGCTTTTTCAGTCCCAGTCCAGCTGGCCTTGGTGAGCTCCGATTAGATCAGCCCCACCATCTCAGTGGGTGGGTGCACCCCTCACGGTTCTGGCTTCCTTGCTCATTTCTCCCTCCTTCTACTCCTCATTTGGAACTTGGGAGCTCAGTCCTGTGCTCCAATGTGGGGCTCTGTCTCTATCTCCATCCATCGCCAGATGAAGGTTCTATGGTGATATGCAAGATATTCATCAGTATGGCTATAGGATCGGGCCATTTCAGGCTCCCTCTCCTCAGCTGCCCAAGGAACTAGCTGGGGATATCTCCCTGGACACCTGGGAACCCCTCTAGAGTAAATCTCTTGCCAACCCTAAAATGGCTCCCTTAATTAAGATATATGCTTCCCTGCTCCCATGCCACGGACCGCCTCTCGTGGAGACCACCAACCGCGGGAGAACAGGGAGAAAGCTAGGAGAAACAAGAGACGACGCAAGGGAAATGACAGACAGACACACTATGGAGTGTAATTCTGCTGCAAATTTACTGAAGTTCAAGCATCAGTTTTATAGGATTACAGAAGGAAATTGGCAAACAAATTACATGAAAAGAATGATTATAGGCAATAATCAAAAGCTTTACATGAGAAAAATTGATTACAGACAATTGATTGTTCCCAGTATGCCTTGTGGTTAGGGCCAGGTGAGCAGAGCTCTTCTTTGAAATCCGTCTCACACCACTAACCAACTATTTTCTCATAGCCCTAAATCATATCTGTTCTCATGGTAACCCAAAACACCATTCTTTAGGGTTATACTCCCAAGGCTTGCTCCGACGGTGAATAATTGGTTTCTTAATGTCAAGAATCCTGCCTTTCTCTCTAGTCTAAAATGCACCTGGGGGTTTCTCATTCTGGCTAGCCTCTCCCATCATGAACTTCTTTTATTCTAGGGTATTCATAAGTTTTCCCAGAGAGCGAGCCAGAGTCCAATATGTCTCAGTAGTTTGACTATTATTATTATTGGTAATGTCCTGGAACTTCTTGACCTGCTGACAAGACAAAAGAACTATACAGAAACAAAGAAGGAACAGAAAGCTCAATACAGCGCCAGGGCTAGCCAGGGAACTGCCTGGGGCCCAGCCCCCGGGAGCGCAGACCCCAACCCCTCAGCGTCTACACAGGCGTGACAGCCGTGGGCATAGCAGTGTATTCCATAATTGCCTTTTCCCTTCATGATTAACCCATCTATTACCCAATTCAACATACTCTTCCTGTGTAAGGAAGGGGATCCAGGTAATTTCCAGACTCTGGTGTCCAGTGCGGGGCTGTCCGCCACTGATCATTAATCAAGTACTGAATGTATTCTTTCGGTAAATGTCTTTGGGGAATTTTTTCTAATTCCTTGTTATGTTTCTCATTCTCATCACTATGCTGATTTCCCCTCAACATTTCTATTCTGACCTCCTCAGTTTCATTATGTTTTGGTTGAATAAACAGCTCTCTTTGCTCCGCGTCATCCAAGAACCTCCCTAAATTACATTGTGGGTTTATGTTAGTTTTCTCAAACTCCTGAGCATCAGCCTGAATAAACAGTGACGCAGAGTCAAGTAGATCAGTGTCCTCTGTGTCATTTCGTTCTCTAGGATTCATGGTAGCAGTCATCTGTAAACAGGAAAGATAAGAAATACAAAGAAAGAATACGCAGAGTAGCAGGAGGGCTCGCTTCCAAGGCCAGTTTCAAGGCCTTTTTGTTCTAGCTGAATCAGTGCCTTCACGGCAGCTGATTGCTAGGGGACCACCTGGGGCTTCGCTCCAAGAAGCTCTAACCCCAATCCTTCAGCGTGTGTCAGCCAGAGCGATGGCATTTGCCACTACACGGCAGTCACTGCTGTAGACGTGGCACTCCCATATCCACCCTTCCTTTATCCCAACCATCCCATTCCCCCAAGCTCTCCCCATCCTTCCCTTCACACCCCTCTCTCCCCATCTCCCCTTAGCCCCATCCCACCCCACCCCCAAGTTCCCAATTTTTGCCCGGCAATCTTGTCTCCTTCCAATATCCAGGAGGATAAATATATGTTTTTCTTTGGGTTCACCTTCTTATTTAGCTTCTCTAGGATTATTTTTGGAGAGGAGGTTGCAGGGCAGAGGGCACGTACAGAGCAATGGGGAGTGATTTGAATAGGGGGTCATGATATAAAATTCACAAAGAATCAATACAAAGTTTTTATAATGAAAAAAGAAAGAAAGTAACTATCCTGAAGATATCCTTACCATTAAGTTTTGGAATACTTGAAACTCCACAGAAATCTTCTTAAAAATTATTCTTCTATCACTATATCCTCTAAAAGATTCCAAATAAACAACAACAACTTATTCATTGTTTCTTCTGCTGACTAAATTCCCTGTACCACCAGAATAGCACAAGTTCTTAATACAAATATATACTTCATTCTGAATATGTGGTCAGACGATGGATCATAAATGTCCCAAAAGATTAAATGAAGGATGTGGTCTTTATCAATAATATGGATTTTAAGCATTTGACATTCCAAAAAACTGACAAGAAATGAAATTTTAGAGATCAGTTGGTGCAACTTGTTCAAGAGCCAAGACTACACAGAGTTCTGATCTCATATTCCTTCTCTGTGCCAATTTTTGGTGGGTCTTGCTAACACATTCAGCTCTATTATTTAATTTAATCCATATTAAAGGTCGACTTTGGTGCTGGATTGAGTTGTGCAGAATCTTGGTGGACAATGACTAAATTATCATTTTTTAAAAAAAGGCCACCAATTCTCAAAGGAGATATTCATACTCAGCAAGACACAAAATCCTGTTCTTAACTGCCATTATATTTTATCTTCTTCCCAGTGGCTGTGTCCTTTTTTGAACTTCAACAATTAATCTTAGGAAGTGGCATAGTTTCCCTGGATAATGAAAATATAGAGTGTATTGACATATAGCTAATTCAATCTTAAAGACCCAGGGGCTATGAAAAGAAAACAAGAAATTTCGCAGTTAATCACAAAATATTGCCATAAGGGGAAATAGACATGTTTATAATCATTAAAGTTGAAAATCAGGTTGGAAAAGTTTTCTAGCTGTTTATCTCTCTCCAGTTCTGGAAGTATCTTTTATTGAAGTCTCCCTCGAGTTTTAACACTCTTAATGATCTGCAAATGTGAATGGATTATGACAAGTTGCATATCTACAAAGAATCTAGAAGTTGATGTGAACGCCCACTTTTGAAAGTACTTGTGGTTAGATAGACAATAAAAGTAACTAATTTGAGCTTAATTCCTTCCTATTTTTCAGTAATGACAGGAGGAGCCCTCGGCCCATCATATGAACAGTAGTCTTCTGCATTCTTTCAAATGAATTCATAATAATAGATTTATTTGGAAGTGTTCTGAATCTCTAGACAGCAGAACCTACTAAATCATTATAGTTCTTATTTTCAAATTATTTTTCACATTCTTTCTTAAATTTATTTTTAAATCAATCTTTTCTCACTTTACTCATTCTTTATTGTCCTATTAAATCACCTTCACGGAGTAGGTACTTACTGAAGTTCAAAGCCGCCAACTGACTAGGGTTCTTTGCCTTAGTCTCTTTCCTCCAGGTTAGAGTCAGGTGATATAATGTACACCTTTCCTATTGCTGCTCCAAGTTCACAGCCAGCTGAGCAGAGAGAGCAGAAGCACAGACATCAACCATCAACAGCAGTGCTCCTTAGAACCCATCATCATGAGGAAGTGAGCAGACTCAGGATTTGTGATGGCTTTTCTTGGCTGTCAACTTGACAACATCTAAAATTAACTAAAATCCAAAACTGAAGATCACACTTCTGAAAGATTTTTGCTTAATTTGAAGTAGGTAGATCCACTTCTAATCCAGACCATTGAGGTAGGAAGACATACCCCTTTAATCTGGATCTTGAAGTAGGAAGGCACACGTATAAACTGGGCCACACCTTCTGCTAGAACCTATATAAGGACATAGAAGATTTTGTTCTTTGTTTACTTGTACTCACCTTAACAACACATCCATTCTTTCACTGACACTAGAGCCTACTTCTTCAGGATTCCAATGTTTGTGTCTACCAAACACCAGCTAAGACAACCAGTCTCGTAAACAGAACAACTATTGGATTCACAGCCAGCCAGTGTTGGATTAGCTTGACTACAGCCTATAAGTAACTCTAAGATATATATGGAAAGAGAGAGAAAGGAGAGAGAGAGAGAGAGAGAGAGAGAGAGAGAGAGAGAGAGAAAGAAAGAGAGAGAGAGACTCATTTAATAAATTGTGTTACTCTAGAGAACACTGACAAACACATGGCTATTTCTTAAATTAAGCTTGTCAACCCTGAGACTAACTCTAGGCCAGGGTAAACCCTTCTCTCCAGTCTTACCACACAGTGGAGATAACTGGTCATAGCACATTATCAAGCATATCAGGCAATTTCTGAAGAACAAGAAGTTAGAAAATACTAAAGAAAATATAGCAAAAGACCTTCACCTGCTCATTTTCCTCTCACTCCCAGCAGTTTAATCACTTGCTCCTGTCTTCCCCCAGTGCATGAATGTGGGGGCCCAGAGTGCCATCCCATTCCAGGGGATCCTGAGCTTAGGCATCTCTCACAGTCCTCAGTGGTCTCACAAGTGCAGATTACTGGGCATCTTGGGTATTTTCTTTCTTTTTGTTTTATTCTTCTTCTGATAGTGTTTCTCTGTGTATCTGTGGCTACCTTGGAACTTGCTCTGTAGACCAGGCTGGTCTTGATCTCAGTGTTCCACCTGCCTCTGCCTCCCGACTGTTGGGATTTAAGGTGTGCACCACCATCTCCCAGTCCTGTTGTGTTTCTGATTCAGTATGTGTGAGTGAGGCCTGAGAATTCATATTTCTAGCAAGTTCTTCATGTTGCTCAGTCACTCTCCTAAGCTTGACAGACACTAGCATCACTAGAAGAGAGGAATCTGTGTTTCCTACTATTCTTTGCTATTTTTTTTCTTTCAATCCATGAAGCTCATATGATCCTGTGGTCTAGCAGGAGACTTGGCATTGTCACCAGTGGGAATCAGCAATTTATCTAACAAGATAGCTCCACTTCACCAGCATTCCCCATCCACACTGACATCCTTCACGAGACTAGTGGAGGAGAGTGATGATTGTTGCCTCCAGAAAATTACGAAATGAATAGAGCATAAACTAAATCAAGAGATGCACTGCCGCCAGTCACACTCTGCTCTGTTTCCCATCCTATGATACAACCAGTCACAGATTTTGTGGTAGATGACACTAAAATATGCTGAAAATTTTTCAATAACAAAATATTCCAAATTGCAGCTAATGATTCTTCAGTCATGAATTTCCAAGGTTGAAATTACAATGCTAAAATCAAATTCATGAATATTAGCACCTAAAATCAAATTATTTTGCCTTTGTGTGAAAAGCCAAAAGAGATTAAAGACTCATATTCTAGCCTGCTCAATTTGCCATTCTTCAAGCATCTAGAATTTTATTTTCTTTCACTGGCCTAGCTTCCTCTTGGAATCCTCACAATCCTTTTGTGGGGCAGCTCAAAGAGAGCATTAGTGATTATCCAGATACAAGCTTTACATCCACTCAAATTAGAAGGCACATCAGTTCCTGTCAGTCAAGTCAGAAAATATCTCAAGCAAATCATATCCCCTGAACCGTCTATTAATTGTTGCCAGTTATCTAGGAAGATTGAGACTGAGAGAAAATAGGCAACATTCTTCATTTCAAGTTTACTGTGGTGCTAGACACTTTGTCTTTGTTGAGGGAACACAAATTTGAACACAGATTAGTCTCTCCTGAGATTTATTACAGACCCTTTTTACCTATAAGAAATAAAACAGGAAGGTTATCTATGTATACTGCGGACCTTCTTTATTTATTTTGGTGTGTATTTACTTATTTAAGGAAGTGCCAAACTTTTGTTCTGTAACTTGGCTAAATGAGTCCTTTAACAGTTTCTCACATGTAACCATTATATCCTGATTACTCTCACCCTGCCCTCTCTTCGTCCCCTCCCCTTCCTGATATTCCTTTCATCCCTCTTTACAAATTCTTTTCCCACACTGATACCTTTTTGTTTGTTTTGTGACCCGCTGAACATTACTAAGGCCATCTATGTGACCATGTGTTTGGCTATATCCACTCCTGTCAGTAGTCAATGGTTAGCAGGTGGTTGTTGAGCCCTTCCTTAGTCCATAGTTCACTGATGACAGATCCAAGTGAGCTTGCAAAGGCTCACTGAAGGCAATCACGGCCGCTGGGAAATGATAATAGCAATGGCTACGTCATGCTCTGAGGATGTATTTTGCAGCCCTTCTTACTATAATCTAGCTCTTATATTCTTTATGCTCTCTCTTCCGTGATGTTGCTTAAACCTTAGATGAGTGGTATAACTATGTAGGACTGAAGACTCAACCATCACATATTCTCAGAAACCTGACCAGCAAGGAGTCTCTGAGTTTACCACCATTAGCTAAAAAGAGAAGCTTCTCTGATTAAGAGAAGTATCATCTGTCTATCAGTATGTGCTAGCTGGTTTTGTGTGCCAACTTGACACAAGCTAGAGTCATCAGAAAGGAAGGCACCTCCATTCAGGAAATGCCTCCATGAGATTCAGCTGTAGGGCATTTTCTCATTTAGTGATCAAGTAGGGAGGGCCCAGCCCATAGTGGATGGTACCATTCCTGGGCAGGTGGTCCTAGGTTCTAGAAGAAGGTGGGCTGAGTGGGCCAGGGGAAGCAAGCAGCACCCCTTCATGTCCTCTACATCAGCTCTTGTCTCCCAGATCCTGCCCTGTTTGAGTTTCTGTCCTGACTTCCTTCAGTGATGAACAGCAATGCTGAATGAAGTGTAAGCCTAATAAGCCTTTTCCACCCCAACTTGTTTTTTGGTAACGATGTTTCATTGTAGCAAAGGAACCTCTAAGAAGGGTATAAACATAAATATCAGAAAGCAGTTCGACATTAGGTCAACACAACAATACTCACTTCCCTCCTAGGGTCTGTGATCTCTCCTACCACAGACCAGGCATTGATTCCCTCCTGCGGAGCAATCCTCAAATCCAATCTTAGAAGTTGGTGACCCTCTACACAGAATGCCACTCTTTCGCCAGTGGACATATCTTGTTGGCCAGGTTTGCAGAATAACTCTTAGCGGTCACAGCTAAGCACACTTGAAATGTTTTTCCTTCTCCCGCACCCTTCACAGACCTTCTAGTCCTATGAAAGCTAGCCAGAAGGGAGGGAGCTTCCATCTCAGTTTGGGATTGATTTTTCTACATCTTGTAATCAAGGCATATGTCTTCGGCAATAGAATGCTGTCATCTAGTTCTGATGGCCAGTCGAGAGGAATGGCGAGAGCCTGTGTTGCTGTGAGAGCATCAAAGGGCAACATCTCATTGCATTGCCACAATGAGTGTATGAGGGTTCCAGATGCCTCATAAACTTCCCATTCTTTACGGAAGTCTAGTATTTTAAAACCGTGGTTTGTCTTTTAAGATTTTGATACTTTTTTTCATAGTAGCCAACACCGTGAATATGTCATGTCATTCCATCTGCATTTCCTTCATGGTGTTGAGCCATTTTTTTTCATGGCCTTATTTCCTAGCATCTCTATGCTTCAGGGAAGTACCTATATAAATCACTTGTCAGACTTTTAAACAGCGAGTTGCCTCTTCTTAATATTGAATTTTTTAAGGGCTCTTGATTATTCTGGAAGCAAATTTTCGCAGAATGTGTTTTATAAGTATTTTCTTCTAGACTGAGGTTTGTCTTCACAGTTTCCTAACAATTGGGAGTAACAATCTTGGTTCTCATGCTGAAGTTTTCGTCTGGTACACCTCTTACCCAAACATCACAGACACTTGTTTCCAGAAGGATTTCTAGTTTCACTCCTACAGTCTGGTCGCCAGCTCGTTTCAAACTGGCTTTCCTATGCCGTGTGAGAATATTTCGCACAAAGTAGTTCCACCACCATTCAGAAGGCTACCTCCCCACCTTATTCAGTGACCCTGATACTTCCATCAAGATTCAACTGGCCTCATTAGTGTGATAAACTTCTCTATACCGTTCTGACCTGTGAATCTATAGTTTATCATTATGTGGATCCCGCACTGTCGTTCCGTGTAGCTTTATAAAACGTCTTAAATTCTAATAATTCCTCTTTGTTATCTTTCATGCCTTCTCCACTCTATGTCTTTGCACTATCATATATGTTTTAAGATTTAGCAATTTATATATGTCTCCAAAGGAAAATATATTGAGGTCACTTGAAACACATCAAGTTGAGAGAAACAATATTGAGTGTTCTAACCCATGAGCATGGAGTGTCTTTCCATTAAGTCTTTAATATTTTTCTCACGAGTATTTTGCATCTCAGTGCACAGGGTTCATAATTTGTTAATTTTTTTAAGTATCTCATGGTTTTTCAATGTATTGTTAATGATATTTCACATTTTCCACTTCTAATTATTTATCTACATCTGAGATTTTCACTTTTCTTTATTCTTCTGTAAACATTGTGTTTTAATATTTAATTGCTGTTGTTGTTTTTTTTGACTCTTTGTTCTTTGGGCTCTTTGATACTTTTGGGGGAGGGCTGCCACCAGCTCTAAAATAAGTCACACATGGAGTCTTACTCTTTCTTATAAACGCCTAGCCTTAGCTTGGCTTGTTTCTAGCCAGCTTTTCTTTAGTTATCCCATGCACCTTTTCCCTCTGGGCTTTTTCCTTTTCTTACTTCTGTATTTCTTACTTCCACTCTTCCTCCACGGGCTGACTGGGTGACTGTGCAGCTGGCCCTGCATTCTCATCTTCTTGTTCTCTTTGCTCCTCCTTCCTTCTTCCGAATGTCTCCTCCTATTTATTCTCTCTGCCTACCAGCTCCACCTATCCTTTCTCCTGCCTTGCTATTGGCTGTTAAATTTTTTATTAGACTACCAAGTATTTTAGATAGGCAAACAATCACAGCTTCATAGAGTGAAACATATGCAGCATAAACAAAAGCAACACATCTTTAAATCATTAAACAAATGTCCACACCATGAACAAATGTAACACACCTTACAATAATATTCCACAACATTTAATCTCTAATATTGATAAACCTATCTTTTTTGCATAAGACTCCCTGTTGTGGGATATTTGATCACACTTGGAAAAGGTGTTGCTGTCTTATTCTGATTGGTTTAATAAAGAGCTGAATGGTCAATAGCTAGGCAGGAGAATAGGCAGAGCAAGGAACTCGGGGTTAGAATCTAGAAACATGGGAAATGTCAGCAATACAAGGAAGGAGTCAGATGTACAGAATAGAGGAGGGGTAAAAATCTACCTAGGAGGATGTAGATTAATATAAGCAGGTTAATTTAAGTTATAAGAGGTAGTAGGGAACAATCCTAACCTTCCATAATTAATATAAAAATTTCCATGTTATTATTACAGAGATGGCAGTTCCCAAAAGGCTAACTACATTTGGTGCCCAATACATGGGCTATATATCCACATAGGACCCAGAAAGCTGAAAAAAGTTCAGAGCACAGACTCAGACATGACTTCCTGGAGAAGTCTCTTGGGTAGGCCTGGTGCTTACAATACAGTGGTGTGACTGGGATGGCTAGGCATGGCTCCCAGCACTGCCTGTGACCCCAAAGGGGGTGAAGCTAACCATAATCACCATGTGCTAAGGGGAGCCCACAGCAAATAGTCTAGCTGCTCGTTGTTGCTTAAGGTGTGGCTCAGTCAGTCAGAGAAATACAGCAGAAGTGCTAGCCAACAAACAACAAAGGCAGGTTCAGGCAGAAAAAGAAATCTCTGAACTGGTACAGTATGCTTAAAATGTGTTAGATGCTAAAGAAAGAAAAATGGGTATTAGGCAGTCATAGAAAAATAATTTAAAGACAATAAAGTAAGGTCTTTAAAGGAAAAGTAAACCAATATAAAAAGAATAAGCCACATAAGGATGAAAATACGCAGGGCATCTGTATGCTGTTTTGTTGACTTTGAATTTGTGAAATCTGATGAATGAAGAGCAAATGCTGCTGAGAGACATTGGATTGTAGAAAAAACTGATAAATTAAACTAGCCTATATATTTTAAGATTGTCTTAACATAAGAATGGAAGTCAGGAAATGTGCTGTGTTGGGGGAGATATTGTGCCTTTGTTTCCACGGGAGACAAAAGCTGTGGATTTCTTCAAAGTCAATAAAGATCAGATTTGAATGAGGGAGACCGCCTGAAAATCACAGTCGCAGACATGAAGGAAGAAACCAAGAAAGCCTACAAGACCAGTGACATACATGCTGATCTCCTGACATGGGGACAGCTCTGAGACTATATGAGACAGGATACACCTTGTTGGCTACAGAATTCCCATGACTTATTATTACAAGTCATCCTTTCATATGGCATGGATAGAGATTTATATTACAGTTTGGTTTGCAGTCCAAATGGATCTATAATGTTGGCAGATACCTTTTATCTACCCAAACATAGAACAGAAACTCATCTTTAGCTGAGTTTACACACCACACATTTCATACTTGTATTAATGCAGATATCTATGTCACCTTTAAAAGTTTGTATGTTTTCAGAAGCAAAGAGACCAGATATCAATGAAAACAAATATCCCAGCTAAGAATGCCTCTGTTGCAGTTTCTCGAAAATCTGTATCCATAATGGCTTCAAAGCTGCTGGCTATGATGGTCCAGCCTTACAGATTACTACAGCTGGGACTTTTCCATCACACAGCGACTGAACAAAAAATAATACCACTAGTTCTCCCAAAACTTGACCATTATCTCAATTTTCTCAGGGTCTTCTAAAGATGCTGTCATCCCTAGACAACAGGAAGTAATTTTAAGAACATTACACTCACATTCCCAAGAGGTGGAGGAGATAGTCTTTGGTCATACAATGGAGTATGGACACTTGTCATTGTTTAGGGGGACTGGTTGGAAATTGTTACTGACCATGGTCAGGAAAAAAATAAGCAAAGGAAGTTAGATTCAGGGATCTTTTTCTACAAAAATAAAAAAGTGAGAATATAGGAGTAATAGGTTATAAGGATAGATTGTTGAATCTTCTTTTAAACTAAAAACAATTAATAATCTCAAATATTTTACATTGATATAAATTTTTGTGTATTGATACAAGTTTCAGGTTGTTTTTGTTAGAACATATGGTGTATATATTTCTAGCCTTATTTAAGATATTTTGTATATTGATAAAAATTTAATGTTATTTTTGTTTGAACCTAATATAGATGGGTGACTGTACATACATACAGATGTCTCTGTTGTTTCTATAGTTTTGGAAATTGTTTGTTCTGCCTGTTTACTCAGGTAATATTATATCCTTCTTAGGTTTCTTAACCTAAGATTCACTTAAAGAGGAGACAGTTATAGATACAGTTTTCCTTGTTGCAGAATTCAAAAAAGATACTCATAAAAGAGGTGTAAATTGTATAAGGTCTCTCCCTCCCTCTCTCTCTCTCTCTCTCTCTCTCTCTCTCTCTCTCTCTCTCTCTCTCTCTTTATCTCTCTCTTTCTCTCTGCTTAACAAGACCACTGCAGTTCTTGCTTGCTTACAAAGCTGGCACTTGCTGACCTGTCTGTGTAAAAACAGCTACTTCCCCTTGGATAAAGTTAACATGGTAAAAAGCACTTTGGACTCTGCTTAGAAATGCCCAAAGTCAGTGCTGCCAGTGCAGGTCCCACCAGTCAAAACCTAATCACACATCTGTTAAGACTAGCCATGTGGTAACTAAACCCCTAAGAATCCTCAAAATAGTGTGTGTGGGGGGGGGTGTCCTGTTTACCCCTCTTATGGCTTAAGAGTACTAAACCAAAGTCTTAAAGCTTTGGTTCCCTAAAATAAAACTGCTTGGTTGGTTTCTCAAGGTTTCTGGGTAGTGCTCCAAATGCTGGCACACAGAGCTTGTGACATATGGCATAGTGCTGCCTATAGATGCCCTAACATTTCATCACCCTCCTGTGCTAATGCCAGGCAAATGTGGAATAAGGTTTATTTGCCTAGTACTCAGCCCCCATACTGGCCTCTTGTTTGGGAGAAGAAAGTTGACATTGCTGACCCTTCCGTAAGTCAAAGCCTTGCTTTGTTGCAGAGTGAGAGAGACTACTACAAGACAGACTACTAGTAACCTACAATGGAGACACAGTTGGGAAATGTCCCACACTGGGCACCTTAGGTGGGGAATCATGCGGCTGTCTCTCTGTTGGCATGGATCAGGTTGTAAGCAGGAGCCTCAGGCTCTATTGTGCCTGTCATTCTTTAAAGTAGCCACTTTTATTCATGAATTCCTCTTGTCCCCATCATCCATGCCTTTCTCTTTCAGAGTCCGCATCGTCTTCCTGACCTTCATTCTAAGTGACCCTTGCCCTCTGCCCTGGAGAGGAAAGCATGGCCACAAATCTCTCTTATATTAATCTTTACTGAGGCCTCCACTAGGTTCTAGAAGCCTCTCAAGGTCATCTCTTGCAATCCTTAGGAATCTTCTTCAGATGTCAAACATAAAGGACAAAAGCTAAATACTAAATGTTTCCTTCCTTTTCCATTTATGTATTCTGATCGACTATCCAGACATATAAGAACATATGAGGAACGGAGATATCAATATTTCCGGATGCTAGAAGACAATGTGTGTGAAGAGGTTAAGCAACATGGCAAGATGCACCACTTTCTAGAATGATTACCTGGGTTAACATGGTAGGAATGGTTGTGAGTTGGTCCAGAGCAAAGCTAGGACACAGGACGGAGGCTAATGAATGTAGGATGATTGCTTCTAAAATGAACCTGTGGTAAGAAAACTGAAAGATGAAGAGCACGATTATTTTGAGTCTACTTTTTTTTCTGTGTTGGTGGCACCTTTCTTCCAGTGAAACCACTTCCTACAAGCCTCCCTCAATGGGAAGCCCTTGTGTCATTAGGCAGGACACCTATGAAAGGATTTTGAGGACTGCATCTCATTCAAGACCTTTTCCAAGGCTATGACTTTTTGGCTACATTCATACACCAGATATAAACATAATATTAAAACCTTGAGAAGGCCAAGCTTAAGACTGCAGTATATGCTAAAATACCAGTCGTCAATATTAGAGCCTTTCCAGGCTCTTGTTTAGTTTACTGTGATAATAGGATATTTACAGATTTGTTCCGATCAGCAGGCAGGGTGCCGCTCTGATAGAACTCTGTGGTAAAGTCTTACAGATGAGTCACAGAGACAGTGGAGGAGGGAACCCCTGGTGCCTGAAAGATCTGAAACATTGGCCTGGAGCTTACAATTCCAGAGAAAATGGATGCTTGGTGGGGTTTGCAAAGCTGATGAAGAAACAAGGTTATTTTGGGTTTTGTTTGTTTTGTTCCTTTTTCCTAGTTGACTTTTTAAACAAAATAAGTTTGGCCATTCTTAACAACTCTAATCACAGTTGGCTTCTAACCTGTGACCTGAATAAGGTTCAAGTATCTCAGTTCCAGCAACTACAGCTGCTCTAAATGTCCTTAACCTAACAGCAGAGGTGGAGGCTACACAGTTCAAAGTCAGGTTGAGGAATTGGAGAGATGGCTCAGAGGTTAAGAGCACTGGCTGCTCTTCTACAGGTCCTGAGTTCAATTCCCTGCAACCACATGGTGGTTCACAACCATCTGTAATGAGATCTGCTGTCCTCTTCTGGTGTTCAGGCCTACATGGAGGCAGAATGTTTTACACATAATAAATAAATACATCTTTTCTTTTTCAAGGGAGGCTGAGTTTCTGTTACTCTCTATTTGCAGCACAGCCTCCCCTTAGGCCACAGATTTACATTCATGACACCTGGTCACCGATTCTCTGCTGTGTGGTGCTGGAATTGAAATCACACATTCAGTTTTGAACCAAATCCCCAGCCCCACACCAGGCTTCTCAGTGTTACTCAAACATTCCAGGGTTGCTTTCAACTTAAAGCCTTGGATCTTCATATTTCTCTGCCTGGGATGCTCTTGTGAATGGCTGCCATTTTTTCTACCAAGCATGTCAAGGATCAGAGAGGTCTCCTTGGCACCAAATGGTGTGTTAGGCCCTTTTCTTCTCAACTGCACATTTTACTTTCTTCATAGCAAGTCTTTTTTTACTCTCTCCAAGTAGACTGTGTATCCTATGAAAACAGAACCCTTAGCTTCTTTGTCCAATACTGCGTTTCAAGTACCCACACAATAATGCCTGGTACAAAGTAAATACTTAAGTCATGCTAGTTTATGAAGAAAAGAGACGATGGGGAAACACATCCAGCACTACTCTGTGAAGGGGCCGAGCTTCTCTGCTTGTCCAACAAGAAGCACAGATGAATGAGTGTCCTCTAAGGCTCTGGAAAACACATCTTGGTATCAGCACAGCCACTTGCTCTTCTAGGGCTACAGTGTTTGGCCTCCAGTCGAAAGGAAGAATTACAGGACTGTACTGAGAGCTGTGTGCCATGCACCAGCAGGTTTTCAAGATACTGAGGAGGTACATAGTACTTTCATATCGTAGATACAATAACTGTCTCTGTGATGGCTAGTCTTGGGTGTCAACTTGGCTGTAGTCCTGAAGTGGAGGCACACTTTTGGTCCAGAGTCCAGATCTTGAAGCTGGAAGACACAAGACCTTCAGTCTGGAAGACACACACTTTTGATGGAGATTATTTTCTTTTTCTTTCTTTCTTTTTTTTTTTTTTTGGAGGTGGGGTTTCCCTATGTAACATCCCTAGCTGTCCTGGAACTGGCTCCTGTAGACCAGGCTGGCCTTAAGCCCATAGAGCTCCACCTGCCTCTGCCTCCCAAGTACTGGGTTTAAAGGCGTGCACCACCACTGGGTCACACTTTCTTGATGGAAGACTATATAAGGGCAATGAAAGAAGGCAGGGTTCATTTGTCCATAGTCTGATTGCCCTTACCTTGCCAGTGCACCCATTCCTTCACTGGCCTTGGAGCCCACTTCTCTGGGATTCCAGCATACACAGAAGACCAGCTGAGACAGCAAGGCTGTGGGACTGAGCAGCTACTGGATTCTTGGACTTTCTGTTCACTGATAGTCAGTGTTTGACAGCAGCCCGTAAATTAGTCCATATATATATATATATATATATATATATATATATATATCATATACATATGATATATATATATATATATCACTTAGCTCAACCTGCCTCCAAGAATAATTCTCCTGACACATATATAGTTAATATAAAATTGTCTAGCCTTTGTTAGAGTAGACAGAACCATGTGGAAGGATAGGTATCAGTATTTTACTTAACTGGAAAAACAATAAATTTCTGAAGATTATATTGCAATTAAATTGATCTTTTTCCCTTTAAAACCATTCTCTGTGGGCAGTTGGTAAACATTTTTAAGTTTGGACCATAAGGAGGACCATAAAATTTTTCCTTATGAAATAACCTAGGGAAAAAAACCTAACACCATTGGCTTTCTCATTTATAAACACTTTCTGTTTGGCACTTCTGTGATTCTTTGTGAGGTGAACGAGCCTAGAGTTTAAAATCATTTGCTTGTTATCTCACTCAGATAGGAAATGATTTCTCCTTAGTCGGCGCTGATCATGCAGATTGCACTGAAATCAGATTACAGCTGCTTGCTCCCATGGATTGATTGATTCTGCCTTTAACAATCACTTCTGTCTCTTATCTGAGAGGAGAAAGCTGAGGAAATCATTAAAGCACTCCCTTGTAAGTTTCTGTAAGGGTTTTAACACGGAACTGTGCAGAAACCACTCCTGTGTAAAAGAAGGTAGAAGCAGATTTCCTTTCACAGTGCATATTCAGAATATGTCAAACAACTCCAGGAGTCACGAAATCATTAACCCACTTTAACGTGATCTCTGTAGTGCTAAGACCAGCTCATCCCAGGAACAGCAAGGACTAGAGAGTGGGTGGGATTTCACTCTCCCGTCGCGGGACACAAAGAGGCCTGCTCTCAGCTTCCAGCCCATTCTCCCACTCAAAAAAATAAAAATAATAAAAAAATGTGTTAATCTAATATTCTGGGCAAGCGTTGAGCCAAGTGCTGGCATAAGAGCCGTAGAGTTTGGCTTTATGGAGAGGCCATTTATATTCCAAACTCGGACTTGTACATTGAGGTGTCTCAGCTTCCCACGTCTGGGTCCATGACCTTGGGCATACTTTCAGGCACTGTTTGTCTCCATAGCCGCAAAAGAAAGTAATACTGTTCTCTAGCAAAGTTTTGGGAAACATCAGTGACCACATAGGTGAAGTGCCTAGATGAAGGTGTCGCCCCTGATAGGCCACCGGCATGCGACAGTCCCCAGATCTGAGTTTGTTTATCCCTTCAACGGGGCTTCTATCCAGAAGCAAATGCCACAATTTCCAGCGTCTCTCTCATAAGTTTATCCTGCTGGAAGGTGACCTTGGAGAATCTGCGCCAAGACAAGTGACGTGCCTTTCTTGGCCCTTGGTTCTCCAGCAAAGAGGGTTATTTAGGGCAAGGGACAAAAGTCGTGTAGCGCAGACAGAAGCTCTGCAAAGGCAGGTGAGAGGAGGCTAGGAAAGAAAATCCTGGATAATGCGTCTAATTTGATCCGTTCCCTGGAGTCATTAAAATGCATCCTTCCCTGGACTCTAAAATTCTTGAGCTGAAATAATCAGTCCAACAAGATTTTCCCCCTAAAAAAACAGTAGAAGCCTTGTTTATGAGGCATTCAAAATCCCAGGCCTGTTGAAATACTGCCCCCTTGTGTTTCAGGGTGGGAACAACCTCTATGGGAAACAGCCTTTATCTAACATGCTGAATACACAGAGGGCCCCAAATCACCCCTCTAAGGCAAAAGGTTAGAATGCCTGTACCAGAACCCAATTTGTATACGTGTTATTGTAAAACTCCACCGATTCCATTCCTGCACTACGTGCTACGGGAACTAGGTTGAAAATTTAAAATCATACACACCAGACAGACAGACAAATGGGGCCACGGGGACATCCTTGAGACAAGTGTGCCAAGAATGCCCCTTTTTTATATAATTATGAGCGATCTCTCAGCGTTCCCTTAGTTCCTAATCTCTCTGAGGGCCTCCACTGTTAGACCCTGGCATCTGTACTATGTTCTACGGTACTACGCCTGTAGCTCCCGACTGTCCCGTAGCTCCCGTGTCACTACAGGACCAGTTGCGCCAGCCAGGTATGCACAGAGAGACGGAGACCTGGGTCACTTTCGATACAAGAGTGCCAATCTTTATCGTGCTCGGGGAAGCTTGTATAGGACTCTGGCCACGCCCCAGCTCTCGGGATCTTTCAGCTGCAGACTCATCAACCTACCATCAGGGTCTCCTGCTCAAAGCAGCTGCAGGCTGCTCAGACAGAGGAAAACAAGTTTTTTTGCTCAGTTCACTACAGCAGGCAAAGGGTCTGAGGCAAGCAGAGAAAATCAAGGGGCCAGGGGTTTATAGCTCCCAACATGTGAATAACACAGAGACAGACAATTACAATTTTCAAGGGACTCCCAGGTGAATTTGGAAGAAATTACTGACCTCTTAAGCATCCTCTCTTCAAAGAAGAAAAAGAGAAAGACTACGTCAAAGAAATTATGAGGTTTTCCCCTTCTATTGCCCTGTCTTCTCTTATTTCTTTATTTCTCCCTCTATTTATTGAGCAACCCCTGGAGTCAGGCACTCTGGGCTTAAAATCTGCTTTTACAATTGGCCATTTGTGAAAATTTGGGCAAATTATTTAACATGTCTGCACCTCGGCTTTTTAAGTCTGTAAGATGGTGGTAAGGGTGCTTGTGATTCTTCGCGTTTAGTCCTTACAACAAGACTTGCCACACTGTCAACACTGAATAATTACTGTCTATTTCCCTGTCTCAGGATGTACTGTAGAGCGTGGACAATGTGCAGAGAGTGAGAGATTTCAGAGCACTCAGTCCTCAATGTGACGTCCTTATCAACAACCCTGTCCCCCAGGGTTCATGGCTATCTGCAGGAAGAGGAAGGTGGTAATCGTCAGAGATGGTGGATGACAGGAAGCCACAACAGGAAGGATGCCCAAATGAGCTCACAGGGAGAGCGGAAATATGCCCAAGACCTGCACAGGTTCAAAGAGGGCAAAATCCCAGCACAAAGTGCCACCTCTAACCAGCAACCTATTTCAGCTGACACCTTGGGAGAAGACATATCAGCCTTCTCCAACACACCGATATGTCACCCACACTCCAGCGCAAGCCCCGTGCTCAGGGATAGCTGGCCAACACAAATCAAACTCCGTGTATTTCTGTTTGTTGTTTCTTTGGTTTATTTGTTTTGGTAGCTTTTGTCTTTGGGGGTGTTTTGTTTACTTTGATTTTGGAGAAAGAAAAAGAACATGAAGTTGAGTGGAGGGGGAGGAGTTGAGGGAAGAGACAGGATGGGAACCAAAATACACTGTATAAATATGTTTAAACTAATAAATACAAAAAATAAAAGATAAAGTGAAGAAAGAATGTGGGGTTGGAGCTGCAGAAGTCTATAATGGCCCTGCCGCTATAAAACTATGTCACAGTTCTGAGGCCCCAAACTATTTGGGATTTTGCCCTTACAATTGAAGGTCAAAGAAGAATAAAATTCTTGACTATATCAAAAAATGCCAAGAGAAAAAAAATTCATGATCCTTCAAGAACCCACTAGGAAACTGTAATGCCAACTGTCCACTGTCCCAAACATGGCCGGAATTCCCACAGTTAGTCTGAGGAAGCTTGGCAAGCTTCATATTTCTCCAACTTCATCAGGGAGATATAGTTCTCTTCCCAGTTTGAGGGATTTTACATTTTTAGCTAAAAGGCAAATTCCTTGAGACGGACAAACCTGAATCATGTTGCCTTCCTCTCATTGAAATTATACACATTTGTCTTACCGGATTATAAACTTCAGGAATCCTCTGCTAAAATAAACATGTGTCAGTATGCATTTACCATTATTATTCACTATATATTAGCACTATGTGTGATGTTGATTTGGGAAATTCTTCTAAATTTCATAGCTAAAACTCTGAGTAACTGTATTTTTTTATATGTACCATTTCTGGTCTTGAAAATAATGTTTACTATAGAAGACATGGATAACACACAAAAACACTGCAGAAGAGAAATATCCTCAGCATCCCATGATAATTAACTTTAGCTTCTGAAACTTCCTTCCAGATCCATAACTATGTCCTATGCAGTTAGTATGTCAGGTGGAGTTACAGAGTTCATGAGACATATGGCGTTTCCTGGTTGAAACCCAGAGTTCTCATCTGGGTTCTGCTGGTTGGCAAGGTTCTCAGGGTTCTCAGTCCCAGCTCTTGTCCAAAAAGGTACGATCTCTGCTCATTACCAGGTCTACTTCCTCTTGAAACACATGCAATTGTATGTGTAAGAATGCTTGTGAACATACACACACATGCACACACACACACACACACACACACACACACAAAGGTAGAGAGAGAACAGACAGAAACTGGAGACCTGGAAGAAGTGTTCATTGCAACAAAGTATCAAATAAAACATTGTTCAAGTCTTCTAAATAATCTTCTGTCCTCACTGTAAAAAGATTCCCACGGCCCATGGAACGTACCTGTCTTCAGCCTGGGAACACTGCTGGCTTCTCTCTGCTCCCGGCTTGTGTAGAGTGGCATAGGCATGTTCCACTGCACCAGTCCCAGGAGTACATTAGCATAGAAGCTAAGTTATCTAACTCCAGAGCTTATATCATCAATTTCTAAGACAAAAATAGTTCCCCTTAGTTCAAAATTTCCACTTCTATTTCATTTTAATGCTAGGGACATATAAATTTGTATTCTTTAAAAATCAATCATATTATGAACTAAATATACTATTTAATGTTGTGTAATACTTTATTATCATAATGAGTCTTTGAGGAAAATTTGGCTTAGGAAGATGAAGGACATGAGAGTAGGCACATGAGGAATGAACTTAGTTCTTAGGGCATATGATGCCCCTCCCCCACAGGGGAAAGGACCAATGTCATAAAGACAGATGCAAAGATGGGAAAATCCTTTTGACCAAAACAGAATTATCTTAGGCTTCTGCTAAGGGATGAAGCAAAAATTCCAAGCACACTAGTAATTTAGAACATTCTGGATATCACTAAAGCAAGAGGTCGGTGGAATAATAAATTCGATTTCTTTTAAAGTTGTGATCTGTGCTATAGGACCACATAGTACACACAACTGAAAATGGACACGAGTAAATAGAACTCCACAAAAGGGAAGGCTTAAGTGGCCTCCTACATATTGTGAGAACTAGGAACCTTCCCCCTAGTAGAATCCCACAACAGGTGTTTATAGACTCCTACCTAGAGGGACCCTTTCCTTCAAAACTTTTTGAAAATGACAAAAAATATTAGATACCAAGGTTGAAAGCCTTATTTACTATACATACAGCAACACAGTAAAGTGTATCCTGATCATCTTCTCTGCCTCACCCATACATGACAGCACTGCCTGGGAGCTTGGCACTGTTCCGCATTTCTCTGCTACACATTTCATTCTATTCTTGGTCCATTCGTCAAGGGCTGTGATGGACACTTGCTCCTAGGTTTTGTAAAATAGGGATATTTTAGAGAGTGCGTATGTGTACATGAGTATGTATGCTTCGGTTATATGCTTTCCAGGAGCATCCAAAATGTGACCTGCAGGTCACATGCCTCCCAGAATAACTGAGAATGTGGTACACAGTCTCACATTGTCAAAAGGTTGGGCATCACATCAAATAATTTCTATGAAAGACACATATGAACTTCTACTAAGCCCAGCTTCCCACCACCACCAATACACACAGCCTTTCTGTTGCCTTGGTACCCACTCCTTGGCTTTGTGTCTCAATTCATCCACTTCCTCGGCTCTCCAGTTGGTGCCTGCTTTCTGACTCTCAGCCATCCCTTTTGAATCTAACACTGTCACCTGTCTCATAAGTCTTGTGCTGGCTGGTTTTGTGCATCAGCTTGACACAAGCTAGAGTCATCAGAGAGGAAAAAACTTCTTTTGAGGAAATGCCTCCGTGAGACTCAGATGTAAGGCAATTTTTTCAATTAGGGATCAATAGGGGAGGGTCTATCCCATGGTGGGTGGCACCGTACTTGGGCTCGTGGTTTGGGGTTATATAATAAAGAAGGCTGAGGAAGGCAAGACATGCAAGATAGTAAGCAGCACTCCTCACAGCCTCTGTATCAAAATTTTTGGTACTTGTTCCCTTATGGAACCTATTTTATGTTCCATTTCCTGCCGACCCCATTAGGTGACTGGAGGCAGCATTCTGTGCTGGAGAAAGCGCTGAACTGAAAAGTCGTGTTCTAATGCCTCCGCTAATGAGCTGTGTTATGGTGGGCACTCACAGCGACTGTGCTTGCCTCATTTACATGATGCTGGAAAGTGAGTTGGAGAGACAAGGTAGAAACAGTTGTTAGCATCAACTCTAATCATTTCTAAGCCTCGGCTGAGTTAAGAAATAAGTGGAGAGCAACAACAGATCCCTGTTTAACCCCATTTAAAAGATTTACTCAGATTCTACTTTAAACAACTCTGGGGTAGCACAGGAGATAAGGAAAAATGTAAGATCAATTCTAACTCTTGGGTAATTTCAATGTTCATTGCCAACACAAAAAGCTGAAAAGCTTTCAAAAATAGGATGCATATCACTGAATCACTGGCCAGGATTTATTGTCAATAAATCCTTCAGCAAAAGCATTCTGAGTTTCTGCAGAAATGAAATGTTAACATGGTCTTGAAGTAGACTCATTCTAACCTTTTAAAAAAAATATCAAGCCAGAGTTGTCCTCTGACATTCATATACATGCTGTGGCACATGTATGCACACACACAATAAATATGATTTTAAGTATTTTTCTGAAAGTAGAGTGTGTGGTACATGTGACTTCCTAGCAATTATTTTTTGTCAAAGAAATGTACTGTGTGACACTCTTTGTTATAGTTTTGGGACTAGTAGCAGACATCTGACATCTGGCAAAGGGAGGGGTCTGGTTTGCTTTCCTGATGTTCTGATAAAAACCATGACCAAAGGCAGCTTGCAGGGTAGAGATGGGGTGAAAATTTTCACATCACAGCTTACAACCCATCAACAAGGGAAGCCAAGGTGAAAATTCAAGGCAGAAACGTGAAGCAGAAACCATGGAGGAATTCTGTTTACTGGTTTTCTTTCCCAGGCTCATGCTCTAGCTTCCTTAAAAGGCCTGCCTGTGTAGAGATGACACTGCGCACAATGGTTGGGCTCTTCCACAGTTATCATCCATCAATACAGTTCCTTACAGAGAGAGCCACTGACCACTCTGGTCTGGTCAGTCCCTCAGTTGAGACTCCCTCAGATGACTTTGAGTTGTGTCAAGTTGACAGCTGAAGCTAACAAGGACAGGGCCATATAAACTCATTGATTACCACATCTTCCTTACATCACTCAGGAAATGAGCATCCTAAATGAAAATGTCAGCAAAGAAAGAAACCTCCTAAATGTACCTTTTCTCTGAAATGGGAGAAGATAAAGCTCCTCATGGGGGAAGCATCTGGACATCCACTTCTTCTGCAGAGTCTACATCGGTTCTGAATTCTAACAATACATGGAGCTCAGCATGCAAGGAAATGGAGTCTGCCTATCGGAGCCCATCTTCCACCTCCTTTGTTATTAACACTATAATTTAAATATATAGGTGCATCTCACAATGATAAAAGCAACATCTATCTCCTCTATTTGTTAAGGTCTGTCTGTGCTACTGTTACAAACATGACAGAAAAATAGTTTAAGAACAGAAACTCATTTTAGAAGATAGGAGCTCCAACACAGTGGGGGCTTCTTAATGTTTAATCTCACAATTGAAGGACCCTGGGTGAGATGGACAAAGGAAACTAAACTGGCCTTTTATAAGAATCCCATCCCATGATAATAAACCACATCTTATAATAACAAATCCACTCCTGGGACAACTGCATTAGCCCACCCATAAAGACAGAATCTGTAGAGCCTCAACACATCATGAATCTCTCATCCTAATACCATTAAAATTATGGTCAATTCGAGCAGGAGCTTAGGAAGTGGTTAACATATAAATCTAGAAGTGTCAGGTACTTTTTCAGAAGATTCTAACCTAAATGGCATTAAAATGAGCTAGGAGAAAACCAAAGCTAAGCCCAGCCCCAGGGTGAGGCCACCGTGCAGAAAGAACTAATGCTATTGCCCAGAGTCTGCTTCCAGAGAAAAACGTCCTTCTCAGGTTATGCTGATCATCTCAGTTCCTGGCCATCTACACACTCATGCAGAACTGGTGTTCAACTGCAATGGTAGATGCTTGTGACTCAACACAGGGCAACACCACAATAGAGGTCTTGCATCTCCCACCAGGACTTGACTAAGGAGGAGGCAGAGAGAAAATGTGGTCCTTCTCCTCTTGGCTTTGTGTCCCATTCTTCTACATCTTCAGGTTTCTGATTTGGGCTCTCTACTTGGTGCCTGCTTCATGACTCTCAGCCATCCCTTTTGAATCCAACACCGTCACCCATTCCTTAGGTCTTGTGTTGGCTGTTTTGTGCATCAATTCAACACAACCTAGAGTTATTGGAGTGAAAGAAACCTCAGTTGAGGAAATGTCTCCCTGAGATTTTTTCCCAACTAGTGATAAATGGAGGTTATAGCCCATGGTAGGTCGTATCGTCTCTGGGCTAGTGGACCTGGCTTTTATAAGAAAGAAGGTTGAGAAAACCAGGACTAGCAAATTAATAAGCAGCATTCCGTTATGGCCTCTGTATCAGCTCCTGCCTTCAGGAACCTACCCTGGTTTCGTTCCTGTCCTGACTTCCTTTAACAATAAACAGCAATGTGGAAGTGTAAGCCAAATAAACCCTTTCCTCCCCGGCTTGCTCTTTGGTCCTGGTGTTTCATCACAGCAATAGCAACCCTAACACAGGTCTCAAGCCTTTGTCATAGAGCTTGCTTTCAGTGCTCCCTTGCTCCACATTTACAAGCCAAAGTCCAGTCTTATAGCTCATCCAACAGTCTTTTTCCTAGTCCATGGCAATACCACTTATTATTATTTTAAAATGTAGGCAAATCTCAGATGTATTTAATCTCTTTCCCTGTATCATAAGACAATGACAGATTGGCTAGAGTTGGAAAATCCACTTAAGAAGATTCCATGTTGTAAATGGTGCTGGCAGTCAGTTGCCATGTTGTAAATGGTGCTGGCAGTCAGTTGGACCCCAGCTGGGGTTGTTGATAGGATGCTATGTTGTCCTTCACAAGTTTCTCCAGACAGCAAATTTGGGCTTCTTGTGCGAAGTCTTTTACAGATAGTTAGAGTTCTTTCCCTGAAACTGGAGTCTATCAAAGTGCAAAAATGGAAACTGGAAGATTTTCTCTGTTCATGGGTTTAGAAATCCCCAAATTCTTCCATCCCATGTTGCTAATGGATGGCAACATAAGAAAAGTACAAATCCCAAGAGAGGATGTATAGGCTCCCATCATGAAGGTAAAAGACCGGTGCTATCGGAGATGTGGCTGCAATTATCTTTGGCTGTGTGCTTCTCTCCCCAACAGTGAAGTTGAGGGAAACAGAGAAGGCTGTTGAACCAATGGTTTCCAAAAACCTCTTGGCTTTATTTGCTACTTAGAAATATCAAGTGAAAATCAGGATTCAAACATTTCAGTTTTAGTTTGGCCAAAGAAAATAATGTTTTACTTCTTGAAATAGGGGGACTCACACATGCCCCATTCTTTACAGATAGACACCTTGTTAAAAATTATATCAGTTTTTTTTTTTGTAACAGAGGAAGACTAAACTAGGGTGATGGCACAGTGGTTGAAAGCATTTACTGCTCTTCAAGAGGACTGGAGTTCAATTTCCAGCACCCACCTGACTGCTCATAACTATCTGAAAATCTGGTTCCAGGGTAATCCAACACCCTCTTCTGGCCTCTGTGGGCACTTCACACATATGGTTCACAGACATCCATGCAGGTAAAAAAAAAAAAAACCTATTAATATAAAATAGATTTTTTTAAAATTCACAACATAAATTGGAAAGAAAATTCAGATCTTCTGTCTCTAACCTCAATGCCAGTTTAGGTTCTATTTCGGAGATTTTTGTAACCAAACAAGAAAATATTGCCAAGGTATATAAAGTAGAGTAGAAAGGCAAAACATTAAGAAATGATATAAAAATGTTTCCTTTGGTGTCTTAGTTAAAGCTTCCATTGCTGTGAAGAGACACCGTGATCGTGGCAAATCTTATAAATGAAAACATCTAATTGGAGTGACTTACAGTTCAGAAGGTTAGCTGATTATCATCATGGCAGGACAAGGCAGGGTGCCGGCAGATGTGGTATTGGAGAAGAATCTGAGAGTACTACATCTTGATGTAAATGGAACAGGAAGTTTACCATCTCTACACTGGGCACAGTTTGAGCATAGGAGACCTCAATCCTCACCCCACAATGACATGCTTCCTCCAACAAGTCCACACCTCTTAATAGTGTCACTCCCTTTGGGGCCATTTTCTTTTAGACCACTATACTTAGAGTTTCTATTGCCGTGATGAAACACCATGACCAAAAGCAAGTTGGAAAGGAAAGTGTTTATTCTGGTTACATTTCCACATCATAGTCTATCTTTAAAGGAAATAAGGCTAAGAACTCAATCAGGGCAGGAACCCGGAGTCTGGAGCAGATGCAGAGGTCATGGAAGAGTGCTACTTGCTGGCTCACTCTTCATGGCTTGCTTATCCAGCTTTCTCATAGAACCCAAGATTACCAGTCCAGGACTGGTACCACCCACAATGGGCTGGGCTCTCTCACATCAGTCACTAATTAAGAAAATGCCCTACAGTATTGCCTACAGCCTGGTCTTATAGAGGCATTTCTCAGTTGAGGTTCCCATCTCTCAGATGAGAGATGTTTCAAGCTGACATAAAACTAGGCAGCACATGAAGCATCTGATGACTTCTAGTCTCCTTCCTTGATCTCACTGATACTACATTGTACTGCAGTCTCAATAAGATGTTACTTCTTATTTCAATGCATAATTTACAAGGGCTATGTAAGGAGATGAGATGATGAACAGACACAAAGAGGAGACCCTTTAAAGGACAAATATGGGATCATGTTTCTTTTAGTTTGACCTATAAATCATCTGTCCTCTGAAGAAATGTTTAACTTTTCTGTTTTTATGTGTGTAATGTATGTATGTGTCTATACACATGTTTGTGTGATCATGCTTACATCTGTGAGGGGATGACAGCTAGGGGCCAATGTCACAAGTCTTCCTCAGCCACAGTCCACCTTAGTTTTGAGATGGGCTCTCTTACTGTGTACTCTGGAGCTCACTGGTTTAAGTAGACTAGTGACGGGAGCCCCCAGTATTTGCTTGCCATGAACCCTAGTGCTGGGATTATAGGCACATGCAATTGTTCCGCTTTCACATGACTTTTAGAGTTTTGAACTCAAAACCTCATGTTTGTCCAGTGTGGTAATTTGAATGTAATTGACTCCCATAGGCTCATAGGGAGTGGCACTATTAGGAAGTATGGCTTTGTTGATGTAAGTGTGGCCTTGTTGGAGGAAATGTGTTACTGTGAGGTGGGGGGGGTTAGACTTTAAGGTATTCTCTGCTCAAGATATCATCCAGTGTCATAGTTCACTACCTGTTGCTTTTGGATCAAGATGTCGCCAGCACCAAGTCTGCCTACATGCTGCCATGTTTCCTGGTCTGATGATAATGAACTGCAAGCCACTCCCAATTAAACGTTTTCTTTGATGAGAGTTGCTGTGGTCATAGTGTCACTTCACAGCAATCAAAACCCTAACTAAGACAGAAGTTGGTACCAAGGACTGGGGTATTGCTATGATAGGCTGAACTATGTTTTTATTAGGAAGAATGTAGATCCCACTGCTTTAAGCACTGCTTAATGAACCATACTAGTAGGAGCATGAAAGACAGTGGTACTGAGGGTGATTTGAACTATGGGAACCTGACTCAAGAGGTTTCAGAGGAGCAGAATGTTAATATATGGCCTAGAAAAATATTTTGTTATTAATATTTTAACAAAGAATATGGCTGCTTTTTACCATTGTCCTCAAAGTGTACCTGAGGCTAAAGTGAAGAGTTTTGAATTTATTCTTTCGGCAGAGGAAATCTCAAAAGAGCCTAGCTATATCAACTTTAGGAAAAACTCTAGATTCTAATCCAGACTATTACTCCAGCTGTCAATGATGCTTTATTAGTGTGTTCTTTATAACTGCAGGGTTAGAGTCAAGATCAAGGCAATCTGCCATGGAGTATGTGCAGGATTCAGGGAGGGAACCCAGCCTGCTGGTAACTGCTGGGACCATTTGGAGTCCTGGCCTCCAGCTGCTCTTCCCTTCTAGAGATCTTTTACTTTCCTTCTGATTTAAGTAACTGAAAGCTGTGTCAAAATTGTTTACCAGCTCTGCTTCACAAGCATGTGTTGCCTTGCCGTGAGGATCAGAGAATAAGGTTTTCACCTGCTGGCCCACCTGACTGTTGGGTATATAAGCCTCCACTGTGCTACTGAATAAGGGCTTCTTACCAGTGACTAGGGGTCCATGTCTCTGTCTCTCTGTCTGTCTCTGTGTGTCTGTGTATTTGTGTGTCTTTTAATCTCCATCCCTTTGCCTGATGCTCGTGAACTGTATGGAAGTGCATAGAGAGCAGACAGGCGTTGTGCACTGCAGGTGACTAGAGAAAGATTAGTCAAACCAAGGACCTAGTTCTTTTCCCACTCCCCTTTTACTCTAATACCAGGTCTTCACCTACTGTGCCACCACAATGGTTCCTGCAAGGATCCCCATAACTTGCACATGCCTACTACACCTTCCCACACTGGCCCGTGCTCACTCTACCTGGTATCTCCACAGTAGTTACAAGTTTTCTCTTTTTTTCTTACTTTATCTCTTCAATTTCTTGTTCTAGTTTTCTTTTCCCATCACTTATTTCTGCTCACTCGCCTTTCTTCTTTCTTTATGGTGGCTTTAAATATTGTAGGACTGTAATAATTTAGGTCATTTCTCCTCTCTTCTTTACCTCTCTTACGACTTTAACCAGCATCCCAGTGACTCATTCGTGTGGAAACCTAGCACAGAATCCCCTCTCAGTTATGTATTTATTCATTTCTCTGTTATCTCCCTGACCTCTGAAAGTCAACCTATCCAAATTTTAGCTATTGAACTTATAGCTTACTCCACATTATTAATCTCTTTAGTTTTTATTTTATTATTTTATTTTGAAATAATGTCTTGCTATATTACCACAGCTCTCCATAAACTCACTATGTAGCCACAGCAAGTCTGAACTCATGAACCTGCCTTAGTCTTTCAAATGCTAAAATTAGAGGCATTCCTACCACACCCAGTTCTTGCTTAACTTTCGTGTTTGCTCTAAGGAAATGGAACCATCACTAAGAATTTTGTTTTTGACCTGAGTATCAACCACATTTCCTTCCTATCAGTTACATCAATCCCTGTGTCAACTTTTCCTCCTAAACTTTCTCATTTTTCTCTAAATATATCTCCTAAAGACATCTTTTCCCAATGTCCCACTTCTGTCTTCAATGCTCCACATTTTGTCTCATAGGAGCTACAGTGAATTTTTAGATTCTCAGACCTTCCCATCAATGGTTTTGCAATGCTCTTATGGTAAAGAAATTCCTAATATTGACTGACAAGTTCCACCTCTGCCTCTCTCCCAGACTTCTCTCCATAATGCCCATATTCTTCACTCAGCAGTGAAACCAGAATCTTCTGGGTTCTTCAAAGAACACCTTTTTTTCTCTCTGTTCCTATTTTGACATATGTCCTTTGTCTAGCATCTTCTTTTCTCTTTCTCCCAACATCCTCTCTTGCTCCAATCCCTTCTTCAGACCCCAATTCAAGTTTTTCCCACTCCCCAGCCTCTCAGAACTCCTATTAAATGGTTTCATGGCACCTTGGACTTTAGCTTCATAGCATTTATCACATTTAACTGAGCAAGTATTCCTTTGTGTGTTTATTAGAACACCTGCCAGTGCCACAGAATACTTCAGAGTGGGGCTTCTGGATTTCCACTGTACAGACTCAGATCATGTCTCTAGCACCCACCAGTATGTGTGCTTCTGTACCTTCACATGCCAGAGCACATTAATAATAGTATCTATTTCATAGGCTATTACATTAGATAGCAGGAAGCCTGTGTATGACATAGTAAGTACTCTATTAATACAAGCATGGAAATCTTAGCAGGTACAGAGAACTTGATTGCTGACTAACTGTGTGTTTTCATATAGCATCTAACAACTGCTCAAGATGAGTTTGAGATTGAATTCACAGATACATGGGAAAAGGTAGTTCTATGGTTTTACTGAAAGGCATTTAAAGGCCATTGAACCCAAAGACCTATTCTGTGCACATCACTCCCAGCATTCCTATTGTGTGTGTGTGGGGGGGGGGTGTCTTAGCAGAATGTAGTGATGAGCTGCGGGCCATGTTCCTGCTGCCCTGCTCCCAGCCACTGGCTAGCTTATGCCCCAAAATAACAACACACAATCTGTATTCATTTAAATACTGCCTGGCCCATTATTTTCAACCTCTTACTCACCTCTTACTTTAACCCATTTCTAATAATCTGTGTAGCACCACGAAGTGGTGTCTTACTGGAAAGATTCTAGCTTACTTCCATCTTGGGCTGGAGCTTCATCGAGTCTCTCTCAGGAGAGGCATGGCAGTCTGCCTAACTTAGGAGAGGCGTGGCATCTGACTGAGCCATCTACCTCACTTCCTTCTTCCTGTTCTGTCTACTCCGCCCACCTAAGGGTTGGCCAATCAAATGGGCCAGGCAGTTTCTGTATTAGCCAATGGGAGTCCTCCATCAGCAGAAGAGACCCAGGCTGTGCCTAGTGTGGGAACTGCTCCTGTTTGTTCTACCTAATAAGACTCTGGGTCAAGGGAGTACAGCCAAAATATAAAACACAGCCAGAATTTGTTATTAGAAGTAGGAGTGATTGCTGAAAAAGAAAGGAGAGATAAGAGGATGTTAAGGAGAAAGAACAAAATAGCAAGACTGTGCATGGTCCAGTCCTCTTGGGTGCCCAGAAGTCCCAGGTGAAATCACAAATCAAATTCTTAAAGAGAGCAACCAAGCTCAATGAAAACAACCAGAATAAGAACCTAAAGGAGAAATGAGCTATCATCTAAAGATGCTGTGTAGTATGATGAATTAGGATCCAGGAACTTTGGTTGTCAGTTTTGACCTTAACAAGTGAGCAAGTTGTTAGGGGATTTCTATCAATGGAGTAATTTCATAGTTATCAGAGGATTCTCAAAGCCATAGGCATTCAGTGAGCTAAGGGGCCAGTGATGCTTTGTGTGTAACTTACTGTGTAAGTATGTGGACTTAGAACTCTCTGTCTCACAGATAGATGCCCTGTGCTTCTGCCACTTTGGAAAACCAGAAGTTACCCTGCTAGCTGGAATAGTAAACTCATCATATGTGACTTCTCTAGAGGACTGTCAAGAGTCATAGCCTCTAAACTGAAATGCCAGAGACATTCGAGTAGATTATCTTTTGTTTTCACAAATCCCCTGGATCATCCTGGTGTCTCCACACAAAATTTTCTTTATTTTAATGGAATTACACTTTCCAGAAGTCCAAATAAGACTCCCGATGTTCCTCTTAATGCCAGTGTGCTTGTACTATAAAGCCAGACCTCTCAGCTGCTTCCAGCATAAGACCAAGCAATACCAGGACACTGAAGCCTGCTGGTTCCTGGGAGACAATGGTCTCCTTAGATGATAACCTATAGTTTGAGGAGTCCCAGCAACTGTGTTAATCTGCCTTGGATTGCATAGCCACCTACCTAACTCTACTTTGCTTTCTTCTTTTACAGTGGCTAGATCTGCACCTTAACCTGAAGGCTCCCTCACAGGCAAATCCTGAACAAAGTTCCTGAACTACTCAACCCACCTCAGTGCCTGCTCTGGGAAGAACTAGGCTTGAACAGATTATCAACCCTCTCACAACTAGCTGAATGAACAATTTCACTCATCCCTATTCAGTTAGAGCCATCAGTCTTTGTACAATCTTATTAAATAACCCATGTGCATGTTTATATCAAGAGGTGGTTGGCAATTGGCTTTCATTTCTCTCTGTTTATTGTCTAATTTCCATTAATGCTTTAGAGATTCTTACGACTAGAATTCAAACAGAATCTGTGACTAGAGGGGAGGCATCGGTCGGGAAGGAGTGAAATCAGCAAAGTGGACTAGAGCAACAAATAGACGTGAGGTGGTGTTTTTCTTTGCAAATACAATATTGTACTGTGTTGCTATAGTGTGGTACTAACTTGTATGTGTGCTTTCCAAAGATGACACTGGGTATTGCTTCAATATCCTAGGGCAGTGATACAATAATCTCATGTGCCTTGCTTTTTCATCAATCATTCATCTGTTTGAGTGCACCTCTAGATGTGTTGATGTAACAAAGCTTTTGCTGTGGAAAAACTCTATTTTTGTGGTATTCTTAACATGTGAGCTTTATGTAGGAACATATAGATGATATTCTGATGCAAGTGACCTCAGTATGGTCGGAGAAAACCCATATGCCTCATTGGAAACTGGATTCTGATTCCACTGCAGTAGAACAAGGGATTTTCCAAATCTACCATCTTGAGGCATTTTATTCATGTGTGAGTTTGTTTTCTAAAGATGCCTCTGTATACCTCTTCAGGAATAGATGATTACACTGAGAAAATCAATTCCATTCTTGTTCAATCAATGCCCTGGTGCAGTGCTACAATGATAATCCCATGTACTCTCTGCTTTCTTGTACCCCTTCTGTAACTATAGTTTTCAGTATTCTTAACAGTCCTTCTTCAACTTTTATTAAATATGGATTTTTCTCATACAATATAATCTGAATGCAGTTTCCACGCTTCTTCTCCTCCTAGTTCCTTTCTCCCTCTTCTCCCACTGAGATCCACTCCTTTTCCATCTTTCATAAGAAAAGAACAGGCTTCAGAGATAACAATGCCATGTAACAAAATAAAATATAACAAGATAAAATAAAAATTATCATATCAAAGCTAGACAAGACGAGTCATTACCAGCATTCAAGGAGGAAAGAGACCTGCCTCCAGGCTGTGCCCCCATTCCCACCACCCACTGGACTCTGTTCCTCCAAGATCCACTCCTCCTCTCAACCCCACACCTGAGCATTCTCCCCCGGCCAATGATCTCCTGAAATCCCAGAAGACAACATATACACAGGTGCAAACCATACCAGGTGGAAAAACAGGTGTGTGAGTGGCCTCTCAGCTGAACTGCCCAAAAGTCCAGACCCTAACTAAATGCTAGGACACATCCTATGCCCCTCCCACTCCCATGCCAGTACCAGCAAGGCAGCTGGACCCTATTCCAACTTCTGGTGAAAATCCAGTGCTCTGGTGTAGTCTCCACCAGTCTGCAAACAGCTGAGAGACCTGCCTCCAGGCTGAGCCCCCACCCTCACCATCCACTATACTTTGTCCCTCCAAGACCCACTCTGTCACCCTGACTCAAGGAAGTGAGGCAGAGAGTGCTGGAGAGAGACACCTGACATCTTCCTCTGGCCTCCACCTGCCTGTTAACAGATGAGCACACAAGTGTAATGCACACACACATACTCACATGCACAAACACACACACACAGAGAGAGAGAGAGAAACAGAGAGAGAGAGAGAGAGGGAGGGAGAGAGAGAGAGAGGGAGGGAGAGAGAGAGAGAGTTTCCTTTGCAGCTGGGGCTGTAGCTCAGTGATAGTGTGATTGTCTTAGGGTCAACCCTCAGCACTGCCCGCAAAGTCTTCCTTTGAATTGGTTATTACATTTTCCCAGTTCCTCAATTAATGAAATCAATAAAATCTTTGTTAGATGTTTTCTTTCTAGTTCTAAGGGTACTGTGATTTTTATCTCTTTAAAACACTCATTTTTCATATCTGCCCAGCACTGCACTTCAGGCTTTTCCCACTTCATGGAGGCCCCAGGCACAAATCCACAAACCACAGGTTCAGTCCGGCCCACTCTCTGAAATTTTATGGTATACATGCTAAGCAAGGTTTTTGTGTTTTCTAATGGTTTAAAAAAATAAAGAGAATAATAACATTTTTTGTAGAAAGCAAAGCAATGAAACATAAACTTTAGCATCTATAAGTTTTTAACAATGACTCTGCTTTCTGTGACTGCATTGTCTTCACTACAAGGAAGAATCAGCTAAACCTGCATTGTCTACACAAGTGGTTCTAAACCTTCCTAATGTTGCAACCCTTTCAATACAGTTCCTCATGTTGTGGTGATCCCCAACCATTAAATTATTTTTGTTGCAACTTCATAACTGTAATCTTGTTACTCTTATGAATCATAATGTAAATGTCTTTGCTTTCTGATGGTCTTAGGGGACCCCTGTGAAAGGAGTCATTGGACCCTGAGGGGTCGTGACCCACAGGTTGAGAACTGGGAAGAGGCTATCCTGTCCAGAAAACCCCAATACTTACTATGCCTTTCTGGAAGTTGGTTTGACTGTGGTTGATTTAATGCTCTAGACTCTGAGCATTACCTCCTGGCACCTCCCCTAATTGTCCAGTCTGGCCTGGACAATTAAGGAAACTGTCTTCTGGGTGCACACAGTGCATGTATTTGCAAAGACATCACCAACTGAATTCTGCTCTCCTTATTCCTCCATACCTGGCTGCAAACCCTCTAACTGGGCTGTGCCTTGGCCTCCCAGCATCCCCAGACCTCTCTCCTGCTGGGTAACAGGAGCATCCGCATGTAACAGTGTTCCGCACCAGTTAATAATGAACTACCAACTGGCTTGTATGATAACGTGATGAAAAGCAGTATTTCTTTTAATTTCCCAGCAATGAAACAGCACAGCGAAGAGTCAGTGGGGTAGAAGCAATGATCAGCCCTTCGGGATTGACAAGAGGGACCGCTTGGAGGAGCTGGCATGTGAGTACATCCCTGACACCCAGGTGTAAAGGCTTAGGAAGCCTGGCCCGTTGTCACTGATATCTTGAACAGGGATGGGCAGGTCACACAGCTTCCAGAAGTGCCCCTCACATTGCTTTCCATGGACCCATCTCTCTGAGGGCTCCAGGTCTGTCCAGCCTGTCTTTCCATCTTCACTAATTCCCAGGTTTTCCTGTTTTGTCCTTCTGGTGAGGAACCTTCACCTCTCTTCCACGGTATCCTTTGTCGACGGCTGTTGGAACTACAGTCTCCTCAGAGCACAGTTCTGTTGTTTCTGCTGACTCTGAATGTTCACTCCCAGAAGGCACTGTCAGAAAAGCCAACGAGTCATGTTCAGTAAGCAGTAGATAGAAAGGTGATGAAACAGCTGAGAGAAAGGAATAGGGTAAGGAACAAGAGTTTCAGATCTCTATGTGCGTGCGTACATGCGTGCGTGCATATGTGTGTGTATTGCAGCGTGTGGAGGCCACAGGACACTTTGGGTGTCATTTTTCTTCAGTCACTATTAACTTCTTTTTCGAGACAAGGTCTTCCTCTGGCTTGGGGCTTGCTGATTAGGCAAACTGGCTAGACAGCAGTCCCTTGAGACCCACCAGTATTCACCACTCCAGCACTGGGTTACAGTGTGTGCCACCATGCCCAGCCTTTGTATGTGGGCTATGGAGGCCAACCCCAGGTACTCAAGCTTGTGCTGCAAACACTTTGGTGACCGATAGACTCCCAGGACAATTTTAAGTACTCCTGCATGGTTCAAGTGTCTCATTAGTGCAGGACCTCCTTTCTGTATCCGTGTGATGTGGGATTCCCCTCTGTATGCTGTGAATACCATTGGTTAATAAGGAAACTGGCTTGACCTGATAGGATAGAACAGAGCTAGGTGGGGGAAACTAAACTGAATGCTGGGAGAAAGAAGGGCGGAGTCAGAGAGAAACCACGGAGCCGCTGCTGAAGTCAGACACGCTGGAACCTTGTCTGTAGACCACGAACCTCGTGATAAAATATAAAATAATGGAAATGGGTTAAATTAAGATGTAAAAGTTAGCCAATAAGGAGTTAGAGGTAATAGGCCAAGCAGTAATTTAATTAATATAGTCTCTGTGTGGTTATTTCAGTAGTCTGGGTGGCTAGGAAATGAACAAGTGACCTCCTACTACACCTATGGGCCCCCTTCCTTGGTCCCCAGGTGTGACTCTCTAGCCTCTTCCTGCTGTATGATTTGTCCTCACTGAGACAACTCAGGAATTTTGTTTTCAAACCCAAGGCCACAAGCAACTTGGCACAGTCTCTACCTAACATAGTCCTGGGCACCAATTCCAGTCCCTCAAAAGCAGTCACCTTCTCTTTGTGGCCTATCTAGTGACTTGTGGACATCATGGGAGGAGTGAGTGTAACCAAGTTGAAACTCTCACTTACCCACGTGGAATGTGTTGAGTTGGGTCCTTGGCCTCTCATCCTAAGTTGAGACACTGAAGTCCTAGACCTTTAGCACCTCACAAGGTGACCATCTTTGGGGTGGGAGCAGCATTCTGCATATCATTGCTTCCTACTGTCCCCTTCCTTTGCAAGCTCTACCCATTCCAGTTACCACCTCTCCCGGGGCTCCTCTACTTAAGTCCGTAGTATAACCTGTCTTTGAAACCATAGTCTACATACGCCCACAGCCTTTGGCCCTAGACTCCTAATTGTGAGCATGAAGCCCCCTAGTTCTCTAATTCTGCCAGAGTGAAGGTTCAGTAGGCTCAGAGACAGTGCCTTCAGCTCTGTATGGGCCCAGAGGTGTAGAATTTGCTCCACGGAAGTACCAGTTCTCTCATGGAGTAGTCAGAGGTGGAGCAGCAAAGTGCACACTCACTCTCCCTTTATTGCCCCTGTAGAGCAGAGGCAAGGCTGTGCTTAGCTGAATGAGAAGACGCTGAGTTCTCAAGTCCCTGTCTGCCAATGAGCATACTCCCCAAGCACAGCTGGTGAGGCATGACATCACATTCTTATGTGTCCTTCCATCAAGATGGAAAGCAAAAATCCAGACACACCCCTGGCAACCTCTAGCAACTCCAAGGGAGGGTGAGGATGCATTAGCTCTGCTTCTGTAACATCTGCTAGCCTCATGGCCTTCAGGACTGGAAGGACCTTAAAAGCTGATGTTGTTTGCTACACATTGTAATCTAAAGAGGGAGATGAGAGGCTCTGCTCTTACATCAGCCTGGGTCTTGGCACAGGTTGCTCCAAAACAGGGCTCCTCCAAACCCACTTATGCAGAAATGTTCCTGTCTTGTTATAGATGTCAAGTCCCTTTCGGACTGGGTGGGGGAGCATGGGGGCATTGGCCTTCAGAAACGGCAGACTTTCATTCTGAAAAAAAAATATTCTTTCACAACTAGACAAACACGTCAGCCTACTCTCTTTTGATTTTGAACATCATGCTTCTACTTAGACTTCATGATGAACCGTTTAAAGCGGGGAAGAGCTTGCACCATGAAGTCAGACATCGCTGAGTTCGTGAGATAGATCTCTTCTGCAGCCGTGTGACCTTTGGGAAGAAAAGGAATGCTGTTTCACAGGCTGGAAAGAACACGAAATGGGTATGGTGTGCATGTTGCCTAGCATGGGGCTTGGCATTTAACAGGCGCTGAAGGTGAGATTTTTATTTCCTCCCTCCTTTCCATTCTACCACAGCAATTTCATGCCAAATAAAAAGGAACGGATTCTGAAAATATAAACCAGGAAAACACTGCAAGGCTGTTTGCATTTGGAAACAAAATGTGAAAGATTGTAATTTGCTAAAGATTGTTTCTTAGTGTTCTTGGGCTGCCAGAATAAAGCACTAGTTACCAGTCTGGATAGTTTAAACCACAAACATCTATTATCTCAGGATGCGATTTATTTTGTGAAGGCTGGAAGTGAAAGATAAAGGGGCTGGCTGCTTGTTCCTAGTGAGCGCTCTTTTCTTAGTTTGCAGATTGTCTCCTTTATTCCATGCCTTCATATGGCAAAGGGAGAGGGATGGATAGAGAGAGGGAGAAGTAGAGGGAAGAGGGGGTGAGGAGGAGAGACAGAGGAGAAGGGAGAAGGAGGAGGAGAGGGAGGGAGGAGAGAGAAGGGTATGTAGGGAGAGACAAGTGTAGGGAGAGGGAGGAGAAGAGAAGAGGATAGAGGGAGAGAGGAAGGGAAGGAAGGAGGAAGGAAAGTGGAGAGGAGAGAAGGTGAGGAGAGAGGAAGAAGAGAGGAGAGGTGCTATTTGTAGACATGACAGTGTGGGATACACAATCCTTGTGCAGCCTGGAGAACGAGGAGTGCCCTTATTCTCATGAAGGGACCTAAAAGAGAACCCCGGTAAGGAGAAGCAAATGTAGATTACTTCCGCCATGCCAATCACATCTCCTTTAGACGGGAGATGGAAAGCCAAGAGACAGGATTTTGCTTAAAAGAGGCCCCGAATAATTTCTGGAAGGAGTAAGGTTGATTGTAGTGGCATTTCAATTGCATTTTAATAAATAAAGACTGCATGAAGATCTGAGCGCCAAACAGTCCCACTGGTCAGCCTTACAGACCAGGTAATGGTAACACACACCTTTAATCTCAGTAGCCATAAAGACACGCACCTTTAATCCCAATAGCCACATTAGTTGCTATAGAAACTGGGCGGTGCCTGCCTTTAATGATGGTGGTGCACACCTTTAATCACGGTGGCACATGCCTTAGAGAGGATTATAAAATGAAAAAAAAAAGCCAGCTCTCAACGCACAGTCTTTTTCTGAGATTCCAGGAGGCAGGATTGCCGTTTTGGACTGAGGTTGAGGTAAGAGTCAGTGGTTGGCTGTTTTGCTTTTTGTATCTTCAGGTTGAACCCCAATTTCTCTCTCTGAGTGTTTATTAATCGTGCTTCAGATAATGGTAAAAGTCCAACCTCAGAAAGGTTCCAAAGGTGGCTTGTCACAGAGTCAGAACTGAGAAGCTGCATCAGGACCAACTGTCCATACTCCAAGTGTGACGAAAGTCCTGGCTCTTGGGGACTGAGTTGGCAGTTGACTAGAGAACACAAATGTAGCAACCGTATGAATGGAAATCAAATATTACTTTATTTCTAAGGTGAACATCAAATCTATATCTTGGATTTGTCATCCATATTAGGGTGCTCATATTCTACCTCATTAGGGTCCTTGAGGCCACCACCCAAGAAAGCCTAGGTATGCTCTGTAACCTTGGCTTGACCTACAACACCATGCACCACTGAACAGGTAGAGGAGAAGGCCACCATAGACTTCTGAAAGGACAGGGTGAGCCCTCACATGAAGACAAGGCAGAACCGGGGTCCCCTCCTTCTCTGCCCCATCCTAGGGTAAGCAGTCGAAAGAAAGAAAGAGAGAGAGCCTTAAGGGGAGGAATCACTTGTGTCCAGTTTATTTTCCTTTCAAAATCAAATCAACTTTATTGAGATACAACATATATAACAAAGCACACTTACTTTAAGCATAAAATTTTTGAGTCCTGATGAACGAATACCCCTACAACTATCCTCACCACCAAAATATGGACTACTTCCATTATCTCTAAGAGTTCTATCTGCCTCCCGGAAGTAAATCCCCCTGCAAACTCCAATCCCTAGAAGCCACAGTCTGCTTCCTGTCGTTGGAGGAAAGTTTAACCTGCTCCAATGTTCCATATGAACAAAACCTCTGTGTTTGGTTCTTTAGTGGCGTGAGATACTTGTGCTTACTGATGGCTGGTGGTCTGAACATGGTGCACAGCTCAAAAGTTTGTTTAGCCACTTACCTATCATGGGCACCTGAACGACTCTTTGAAGATGTTTTTTCTATTATGAAAACTACCTGGTCCCTTTCTTTAATCTCAAAGCTAAGTCATTCCCATTCCTCCAGATGGGATAGGAGAGAGGCTGAGGCCATGTTCCACACAAGCTAGTGTGTTTCATTATCAGAGGGATTTTTAGAATGCCAGACGCAGGTTTATGCCTGCAGAGTTCCTGAATCGATTGATGGGGGACAAACCAAGAACGTGATACTAACAACTGATGCTGCCACTCTGGGGAACAGCTGACGTTGATGGCCTTGTAGCATCCCTGAAGAACAGGAGGTTATGTGACCATGGTGTGAGACTGTACTCATCTCAGACCTCATTCATACACAAGTCTATTGACCATTCAGACAAACGTAAGCTTTAGTGAGATGTCTGTGATACCATAATTCAGTTGTTGAAGTAAATCCTTGCCTCCACCTCCCCCAGCCCCAGATAGCAATCAACCTCCTGTTTTCACACATTTGCCTTTCTGGACATTTCAAGTAAATCAGAATTAGTGAGCTTTGTGCTTGGCATTTAAAATGCGATATTCTTGGAGACCCCTCCTATTGTTGTGTTCAACAACCCTTTATAGAACATGCCGGGTAGTGTTTCATCTGACCAGGTAGCTGTACTTCTATTCATATGATATACTCATTTTGTTCAGGTGTTCATCTGCTCACAGCCACTGGGCTTGTTTTCTAGCAGTTACGATACTTACTGAGCACGAATATGCAAGCCCATGGCTAGATGTGGATGTTCATTTCTCTTGGGTCTAGATTTATGAGTTGCATTGTGCTCACATGGTAAATTTATATTCACTATTTAAAGAAACTGATAAACACTCTTCCAGAGTGGCCGCACCATTTTGTATTCCCACCACCAGTGTGTGAGCATTCTACACGGCTCTCCAGATTCATTTTACGTGGGGCATCTGAAAGAATTTGAGCTCCACCATTGCGCTGTGTTGAGGACTCTATTTGAAATACTGTTCCGTGCCTATTTATAGAGTAGCAAAGTATAAGACGGCCAACATCAGCTTCCACACTGCCTGCACATTAGAATCATCTGGGGACGCTTTCCTAGTGAGGGTGAAGGTTCAGATCAGGTACTGAAAACAGTGAACATCCACTGTGGGCCAGGGCAAACAGGCACTGGGCTTTCAAAACTGCCAGGTGATTTCAGTGAAACAGGTCATAACCGCCGGTGAAAACAATTCTCTTTCCTTGTTGGGACACTCAATGAGGCACACACATAAGAGCTGAAGAAAGACACGGTCTACAGACACACCGAGTGGGACTGGGGATAACTTACGACCATGGAAAGGACAAAAGGGATGGGCTGTCCGGTCAATAGTGGCTCCTACGATTAGTTCCCTTATACGTTTCCTGATATCAGTTCAACCATCTGGCCATGAAACGGAGGAGAACTGATAACTGAAGAGGCGTGGGATTGAGACTGCTGCAAAGCCTGTTTGTTTCTGAGACTTGAGCTGTTTAGAGTCAGTGGACAGCCAGAAAAGCAGGGGCAGGGTGACCAGTGGGTGGCATCCCTCGAGGAGGAGTTGTCCAGACCCTGGTGGAAGCATCCTTCTTTCATTCTTTTTTTTAATATAATTTATTATGATTTATTTAACTTTATTTTATGTGCATTGGTGTGAAGTCGTCAGAGCCCCTGAAACAGGAGTTACAGACAGTTGTGAGCTGCCGTGTGGGTGCTGGGAATTGAACTGGGAAGAGCAGTCAGTGCTCTTAACCGCTGAGCCATCTCTCCAACCCCCCCCCCCCCCACTTTCATTCTTGCAGTGGCCTTTCCCTCGCTTCCAACTGAACACAGCCCCCTGCTTCGCGGAGACATGCAGGTCCTGTTACAGGATTTCCAGGGAGGCCCTTTCTCCCCCTCCTGATGGCTACATTGAGAGCTTCTGGATGGTGCACCACCCTCAGCCCCTAGTTCATGTTCTTCTTCCTTAGCAGTTTGCTCTGGGTCCCATGGCTTAAGCCGCGGCCCTTAGTCTGAGGAGTTCCTTGATCCTTTCGCTTGCTCCTCACTTTCCTGTTTCTTCACTAATACTAAATAGGTTTGGCACAGGGTCCTTAGGCCCCGCTAGACTGGCCTCTGCTTCTAAGCAGGCATGCTGGCCTCGCTGTGGTCCGCTTTGTTCCCTGGCTTTTCTATGGTTCGTCCTTGCCTTTCACCTTTCAGCTCACATTTTGTTCCTCGGGGCCTCTTTCCGGACCACCGTGTTCAGACTGCTTTCCGTTCTGAGCTCTTTCCTGAGGGTGGACTTGCCCCATCCAGGAGATCATCTGATTGTCCCTGTCTGCGCACACGGCTCCAGGCCACAGCGGAGCAGGACTCACTCCCGGTTTTTCTCGTGTTTCATACCGGCTTTAGCAGGTGCTGAGATTATTCTCTTGTTCCTAGGACCCACAGGATTGAAGTGGAAAGGTGTATTAGACTAGATATCATCTACCCCAGCGTTATCTACCTGAGGAAACCATTATCTAAATGGTTAGAGGAGGGGTTGGTGCAGCAACGCTGGCAGACGGCCCGGTCGGTACAAACCCTTACTTCCCTCTGGGCCACTGATCTTTCCACCCCACCGAGCTGCTATTCCGTATGGATACTGCAGTAACATTCTCTGCTCTTCCCTCCCCTTCTCTTAAGTGAATCCTAAGAGCTGTGTGGGTGCTATTTAAACTGCTTTTGTGTGTGTTCTGTTCAATAACAAACATCAAACCATTGGTGGCCGACAAAAATAGTGTCTTTGAAGAAAGGGATTAATGCCGTTTTAAGGACTCCTGTCTCTTATCGTCTCACACAGGCACCTGACAAACCTGGCCCTTGAACTCCAGAGCAACTCCTCCCCTGAACCGCCCAGGCTGAAGCCCAATCAAGAGAAAAACTATGTAAAAGGCTCACAAACCTCATGCTTCCTCTCTGGAAAGCGTGAGCTCACTAGGGAGAGCTGCAATCCCATGTCCTTCGTTGCAGCAGGCGATCATTTTCGATCATTTTCTGCTCCGTCAGGTCAGCCTTTGATTATCCAAACTGATCGGGACAATATCCCTAGGCGGCTTTCTCTAGTTTTCTTTTGCGCAGAATAAAGCAAGGCGCGCCCTCTGGTGGTCAGTTGTGGAAACGTCTCGACGAACGGGAGCGATGCATTTCGTAGATAAGAATCCCTGAGTTCCTGGACTCCCCTCATCTCAAAAGTCGTTAAAACCACCCTAACAAAATGGTTTATACCTCTTTATAACAGATCTTTCTGAAGCTATGCTTATTCTTTTACAGCCCCTATTGCCACAGAGCCCTGACATGATGCAGAATGCAGGTGCGCCTTTGTTAATCTGGCGCACAGTGAAGAGGAGAAAGGAGGATCTGAAGGAGCCATGAACGTGGCTTCTGTAGGAGGAATTCCGAGCTCTATTAGATAGCTCTGTGCTATCTAAATAACCAAGAGGGCAAGGCGAGTCTCCTGAGTGCAGTGCTGGGATCAGGGGCCTGGGACTAGGGCAGGTAATAGAATGTTGGTAATTGCTAAGCTTGGGCTATTCACACACCTATACGGTTCGGAGACAGAAGAAGGAGGGTGGCAAGAAGGAAGTGGATGGCATATCTGTAATATGTATGAATGTTCAAACCCTTTCACCAAGCAACCATGTTAAGAAATACAAATTGTGCTTGAGGCGAGAGGAGGTCTGAGCTGGTGGAATGGGCTGGTCATCACTGACTGGGCACTAGCAACTGGGCATTTTAAAAAAAGAACACAATGTGGTTTCATTTCCTTTCCTCAAAAGACTGAAGCTATCTCTTTTTGCTTAGCCCCTAACCTTTCATTAAAAAGTCTGGATTATGCTGTTTTATTAATTCTTATATTTAGTTTTGTGATAATGTCCTAGGCCTTTCAAAAAATAAAGCAAAAAAGTCAAAAATTTCTTCAAAACCTTTTTGAAAATCAGGTTTGAAGAAGGTAAAACTCAATGAAAGTCACTTTCTGATGGCAATCTGGTCACATGTTCTTGCTCTGTGCACAGATGAGCACTAGTTACACCTGGTCATTCCCACTCTGCTGGGAACACGGCAGAATTCGAAAGAGTGCAGGATGCTAAAACCACATTTAATTTTGAATGCAAGTCTGTCATGATCTGCAGAAGTGACTTCTTCATGCACAGAAACATTTAGCATCTCTGGCTAGAAGAACAGAAACTACACATGTATTTATTTTTCTCTGAAAACACTGAAGTAACTTTAGTCTCTGTGCTTTCTGGTGTCCAGGCAAGACTGTTTTATTTTTTTATTTCCTATTGATAGGCTGGTTTAGGATAGTAAATGTGAAGCCACGAGAGTATTTAGGGCCACTTCATGTAGGGATCACTTTAAAACAAGTTTTACCTGTATACATCAAAGACGCCAGGTAACAAATCCTACTGTACTCCATCGGCAAAATGCTGAGGATCTCGGTCAGATGCCGCCTGACACAGGGGATAATCTAGCTCACGATTTCAGTTTCACAGCAAAAAGAAGAGGGGGAAAACCCAAAGTAGGCATTTGCTGTTTTCACACCCTTACACTGCATTAATTAATGAGCTTGCATCTCACACAGCAGAACACAAACATTGCTTGCGTGTTTATTTGCACGTAACACCTCTACGCGTATAGCATCTACACTTTCCGTATATTTACAAATTCAACAGAATATCTACATAGAAAAAGCTTTACTTAAAATTAAACTTGATGCAAGTTATGAGAAACCAATTTATTGGCAAGTGAATTTGAGCATTCCTTCAACCATTGGTTGTCATAGATTTTTATATTGGAGGTAAGTCATTTCATACACACCGTTTATGACTATGGTAGGGCATATGCATTTATTCTTTAGACTGCAGCTGTAATCCCTTTGACTGCTGGCCTAATTAAGCGCCTGCCAGATTTTACAGATTCTGGCGTGTGCCTGTTGCACTTAGCACATACACTGTTGAGTGCTGCAGTTTGGAAGCTCATATAGGTATACTGGAATCTCTGTTCGCATGCTGTTGTGTGCTTTAGTTCTAGAATCATGTGATTTTTCCATCCATTTTCAAGCTCAGCATTTTTCTTTTTCAATATAGCTTGTTTGGCTAGAAACAAAAGACCACAGGCCCATCCTGTTCTCCAGCTGATGACAAAGCTTTCTTTGCTTTTTGATATTTATAGGGGAAAGCCCCTTCAGATAAACTTGTTTTTACTTTCCCAGCTTTCCAGCATTTCGGTTCTCATTGCCAATGCCTTTTTAAAGTTCCTCCCTACCAGCAGCAGTGACACAGGATGGAGCTGCTCAGATTGGCCAATCTAGAGTGCAGGCGTCAGGGGACGCTGAGTGTCTGAAGGCACTGCACGTGGCTCGCCCTGCATTTTCTAGAATAAGATCTGAAATCTAACTTGAGAGTTTTGTCTTCAGTTCTTTCTGTATGGCACACAAGCCAGAAGGGATCACAAAATGTCATGTTTATGCCCCCAAACGACTGGACGCAGAGAGCGTAAGAAGTGGGGCGCTGCCACTGTAACCTGGAAGGTTAAGAAGCCTAGGAAGTAACAGGAGCAAAGAACAGGTGGCGGAGCCTTGGTGAGCATTAGCAGATGTGTCTGTCATAATTAATTCACACAGGAAGTAAATACTGTACACACTGTTCCTAACAGTCTCCCGAAAAGACTAACAACAGCTAGACATAGTCACGAGTTTTACAACAATGTCCACAGAGACATTGGAGCTCTAGAGAACGCTACAGGAACACTCTCCACAATAACAACGGAATTCATATGTAGGGTTCAGCTGAGGATAGTGTCACTAAGTACCTGACCATGTCGCTATCACATCCGCGGTGTGGCCTCTGCACAGCATGTTTCATGCAGCTTATTGGGCTGTATCCCGCACGGGGAATGATGTGAGCTGTGGATGATGTTGGATTGTTTTTTTAATCAGTTCCAAGGAAAACTGAGAAAACCCACTCTGAACAACAAAAAGTATGCACGTTGCACCCCAGTTCACATTAACGTAGCACGTGACTGAGTTGTGTTCTTGCTTTGCTCTCATAGTACTCACAGACAGCAGAAAACGTCCTTTTCTACCCACATGTCCATAGGCTGAGAGGGATGAGAAGAGCTCAGGAAAGACATTCCAGAGAAATGGGACATTGACGCAGAGCCTAAAGACTTAAACAAAGGAGTTCATGGCGTTGACAGGTGAAGGGGCCTCTGAGCTCTCATTGCCCTCGGCTGGTTCTTTCTCTTTCTTACCACTGTATTGCCCAATAAAGGAGCCATCCTCATTGAACTGGCCGTTCACCCCCTCGCCATAGTCAACCAGGCTATCGTCACTGTTCTCCTTTTCCACAGTCCTGTCTGAAGGTGTTCGGCTTCCTTTTTTCAAAGGCTTGTGATCTTCGGCATCACTGGAAACAAAGAAAAAGAAAACAGAAAACTTTTCGGTAAGACCGGCATTGAGGCAAGGCACCTTGCTTTTACAGATCATGCATGCGAATTATGAAAAAGCATATGGAGTCCTGAGCTGCTGCGGCCAAATCTAACTGCCAGGTGGACTCCAGAAGGCGAGGGCCCCTACTGTGATGGAGATCAGGCACAGAGATGGTTGGATCATGGTCTGCAGCGGAGCAGATGGCTTTTTCGATTGTGCGTGCTAATTTAAATGAGAGATTCCGATGCCTGATTGGAAGGCAATCCAGGAGCAATCACAAGCATTAAAAGGGGGAGGTTTAAGGATAACAGAAACCTATCACTGTTTCAGTTCAGAGGAGCAGGGTAGAGCTCAGGACAGTGGCCAGTTAGTGTGTTAAACTGTAGAACATCTCCGATTCCTTGGATGTGAATGGAGCATGATTCTGCTTACATGTGAAACAGGGATTGTTTTTCCTAAGCCAGAAGGAGAAGCAAAATCCTTCAGTTTGAATAATTTTGTTATTGAGTGCAGGCCAGGTTCGTGAACTTCCGCCTTACCTTTCAAAAGACCTAGAAATCCGTTAAAAGGAGGCAGAGGAAACAAATGAGAACAGCCTAAGAAGAAAAGCACAATCCTTATATGGATAGGTCACAATATTTTTTTTCTGAAGAATTTTTGGTCAATGGGTAAAGATTTATTAATTTGGAAAGATAACCAAGGTAATTTAAAAGCACTATATTTGAACCATAAGCAGCATGTTCCCAAACCCTAAAGGGAGTGAGTGCTTTCAAACTCACAAAAACAAATATGTCCTGTCTTCTGATTAACCAGTTTCTCACATCACCTCTGTGCTGTACTCACACTAGGGGGTCCAAGGCTTGTACTTTGGCAAAGCATTATGGGAGCCTTTTATTATTTTGCTTATTTCTTTGCTGAACCCTTAAGCACACCTTCTGAAAGCAAAGGTGTGTTTATTGTGTTTAAGATTATCCACAAACATGGCCACATATATCATTGAATTTAAGATCATCCACTAATAGGGTCATATACATAGGTACAGTGATTGACTCCTTAGCAGGTAACATTTGAGAAAAAATAGCCAAAAACTGTGTGAAATAGGCTCTTATTTGCCTAAGAGCCCTGATGTGCTTGATGTACAAAGGGGTCACTGTAACTTCAGCGTTTTAACAGAAACTGGTGCTAAGATCATTGTTGGCAAGACTGATTTTTTTTCCTAGTCAAGCTCCAAGATTTAAAGATAAATAAGTCTGTCTCCTTCAGCAATACCTTCTGCTAGCAATCTCTTACTTTTCTCTCCAAGAAAAATACGTCAAACTTTCACGTGCTATCAAAAATGACCTGTGCAGCTAATATACAAGTACACATTGCCATCTGTACAACTTGGTGACATCAGAGATCATTGAGGTGGCCTGTTGAGGGGAGCCTTTCAGAGAACATAACACCCACAAAACCCAACTTATTACAAAAGCAGCTTTCATGACATCTTTGAGATTTAGCTGTGAACTTCTGTACTTTGCTTGAATTCCTCTAATGTGTATGCCCCTAAAGAGTTCAATGATAAGCAGCATTTTGCCACCTGAGTTCCACTTATTACTCTACTTAGTGGAAATAACACCCCGGGAATATATTATAGGAAGATGCTCCTTATGCCATTTTTTTTCATCCAGTCTTCCCTTCATCTAACATTCACTAAGTATCTACTCTAAGGCAGACATCATTCTGGCTCTGGAGATATAGAGACAAGCAACCAAGACTAACATGCTGACCTTATAACCAATGGGGGTAAAGTGCAGTTAATAACCAACATGGTAAGGAGAATTCATTATGCCAAATGATCAGTACTGCAGAGAATCTAGAGTTGAGTAAAGAGACAGAAGGGAAGAGGAGGCAGGGTTGACAGAAGCTATCCAGGGAAGGTCTTGTTCAAAAGGTCTAAGAGCTAAGTTGGCCATGTGGATGACTAGAGCAAGATCAGTTATGGCAAAAGCATCAAGCAGTACAGATGATCTGCGGCAGGGCAGGCCTGGTGTGTTCTATGAGTGAGGGAGAAAGAGAGGAGTTGGAGGTGGGAGGTGTAGGCCAGGGTTCCATGGACACTGACAAGCCTCTGTTTAAGAGATGGAGGCTCTGGGGGTGTTTCCATGGGTGAGAACTGCAGTCTGACCCATATTACTCCAAAAGCGTGAACTCTGTCATCCAGTGTTGACAGTAGTCTGCCTTGAGAGGAGGGATTGACAAACTCCTGCAAACTGGAGCCACACCCACGTGTGACTTCTTTACTGCTGATGCTCATGGCTCTCTTTCTGCTATATCAGTAGAATTGCAGAGTTCCACCTAAAACTATGTGGGCTACAAAATCTAGAGCATTGGCCAGGGGCTCTTTAAAAGGGTGAGTCTGCAAAGCTCTGCAGTAGAGTCATGAGATAATTTCCATCATCCAGAAGGGAGATGGCTCTAGTTTGGACCGGGGTGGAAGGTTGAAGAAGTTTATACAAAGTGCTCAGATTGTGATCATACTTTGGAAATAAGAGAAAGGAGGACTTTCTGATGGATTGGTTAAGGAGCAACAGGGAAGATGATGGCACGAGGATGTCTGGAAGAAACGAGAAGCTTGGCATTACTCCCGTTCACTGTGCCGCAGAGCAAGCTCAGAAGAACATCCAAAGTTTGACTTGCACTTGCTGTTCATGTCAGAAGCACGACTCTGTACTAATGTTGTGAGACTTTTTTATGACAATGATATGTAAAACCAACAAAAATGCCATAAAAACATCAAGCTATTGGCGGATGCAACTCAAGAACTTCGACAAGGAGACCTGAACTTATAACAAGTCAAAATAGCATATCCAATTTGGATCAAGTTTAGGAATGCAAGTTTGACTTAGAATGAAAATATAATTTATGAAATTTAACATTTTTACTTTTGAAAGTAAAACCATTATCATCACAGTAGATTTAGGCAAAAGAATATGACAGAGTTCAACACTCATTCATGAAGAAACTTTTAATACCCTAGAAAGGGGGAAATGTTTCTATTAATCTGGTTAAGGATGCCTTCATGAAAACTATAGTGAACAGAATCCTTGATGGTCATTGCTGAACTGTTCTGCTTGGAATCACAAATAACGGTAAGGATAGTCTTGTCTCCTCTTCCTTCTCTCTCTTCCTTTTACTCATCCTCTCCCTCCTTTATATTGTTGGAGACAGGGTCCTATGTAGCCCACACTGGCCTAACACTCTCAACTTTGCTATGTAGCTGAAGATGACCTTGAACTTCTCACATTCCTGGCTTTGCTGCCCAAGTGCTAGTAATACAGACACGGGCTACCACATTTGGCTGTTTTCAGCACAACTAATGAAAATTACCCAGGAGTATCAAGCAATACAATGAGAAAAAGCAATGACACTTTTCACACACCCATCAAGTTGTTGGTAGTTCTCTATATCCATCGCTAGATTATAAACTCCCAAAGAGGGACCAAATTCTACTGTGTTCAATTTTTCTAAGGTCTATAGTATGCACTTTAGAAACATCCATTGGGTAAAGTTATGTTAAAAATCACAATAGAAGAGACCAAGAATATTTCAGATATGCTTTAGAATTCTAACATTAAATTTTCTCATTCCTTTTTAATGTTATAGTAGCAGACAAAGCATTGGCTTGTGTTTTTTATTCTCTCATACTGAGAATACATTTTAGGTAGTTCATTCATTTCTTCCCCCGTGGTGCTTGGTTCACATCCATGAAATGTTTACCAAAATAAAAACCAGCAACCATAAATAAGTCTAAAAATTCCATATGATTTTCTTGCAGCAACCATCCTATTATGACCAAATTACACAACAGTGTTATTGACATCCATGCATTCACACCTGTGCTGGCACACTTCCAAAGTGCATCATTATTTTCTTACATCCAGTGCATATTTGTGAGCACGATGAGCTTGAAGTGTGTAACAAGTAAAACAGCGCGGTCTGGATCAGCCAGGCTTGGAGAAAGAGTTAGCGAGCTGGCCACAGGGCTGTGGTCACACGAATGACAAGATTCCCATAGCGAGATCCTCCGCTTTGGCAGTAAATCACACAGCACAGGCACATACAGTTTACAGCCTAGGCTCGCTCTTGTTTTTAAAGAGAATGCATCTAAAGAATAAGGAAATACTTACATAGTTGGCTGCACTGTTTCTTTGATTTTTCTATATGCTAGTAAGGATGCAGATCCTACCGTCTGTATAATTAAAGAGACAAACAAAGAAAGCTGCAGACTTCTGAGAGAGGGTAGCTGCTTAGGGATGGGTGTTGGAGTGAGGGTATGGGAATACAGTATATGGGAAAAAAATCAGATTTGGCCATTTTGGGAGTTCCATCCCTCTTTGCACTACATTTTCTCTGGTTTGGAGCCAACCAGGTAGAATTGTTCCATGCTCAGGCTAGAGAATGTGTGAAATACAAATGGAATCAATTTACATTTTGACAATAGTACTAATTGTGTGTCAGCACGAGACTAGCATTAGAGAGTTCTTTTTCAGAATACTGGAGACTAAGATTCAATAAGAAATACAGAGCTCAAAACTTCTAGCAGGTGCAAAGTAGAGAAAGGATCCCGGTGATTTAGGGAAAAGAATAACACTCAAATGTACCATTACAACAAATAATTCTCCATAAATAGTTGGAACCATTTTCATTAATTATGACTCTCAGATTGAAAGGGCCTAAATGGGAAGAACCAAAGGGAATAAACCTGAGGGATTATCTGAGTGCCTAAGGCCAAGGTCGCACCGACAACAATGGTCTGGAGTCTGGGAGGTGCAATTTCACATGAATGATTCACAAACTTGAAAATTCATTCAAAGTCACACCTCCGAGTTGTGCTTTGAGTTGAAGACATCCATCAGAACTTTATTTCCTTTGGCTTCTCCAGGATTAATGTCATTACACGAGTGACAAGGGTTTTTGTCTTCGTGTCTATGGACTTCTATTCAAAAGGCCCAAATGGAAAGTCTCTATATCCTGAGAAACTTTGGCAGAAGCCAAAGACAGCCATCTGAAAACGTTTCACAGACACAGCACACATATGAATTGATGCTGAGACAAAGAAATGAGAGCCAGTAGATGTAAACCAAGTCATGACTATGAAGATGTGAGCCATACACTTGCTATGTACTGCTCCGAAAACAGAACCATGCTGGAAGCTGTCGGATCATTCATAGAGAGCACAGCACCAGAAAAGAAACCTCTGGGGATGTGCAGATGCTAGAAATTTTGTCTACATGATGAAAATTGAGAAGGATATAAATTAGGTATCATAAAGAAATCAGAGGCAATGGCTAAGTTGAAAGAAAAATTAATAGCTTCTTGATTCCAAGCTAGTTCATAAGCCACAACCCTTACTAAAATGAAGGTTTAGTGGTGTTAGCCTAGTCACCCAAAGTCACATTGTCCCGGATCTTGGCGTCACATCAATATAATATCAAACTGATATTTTGAGGGCTTTGAAATGAGCAGTACATTGCCACATTTGCTTACGCATGAATCCACCAGAATGTGAAAAATGTATGAAGTACAATGGCTTATTTCTAATTCATGCAAATGTCTTCTTTATATTGAAGATGTAGCTTCATATCAATAAACAAGGGAATGGTGTGCATAGCCTGTATGAGGTCATAGTCACATAAACTTTACAAGGATGTCCTTTAATTAGTGTCAGCTCACCTGTGCGTGGGAGAAACAGGTAGAAAAGTGAGTTACACCGGCGAAGATTTTACTCTTAGAGTGAGACGCAGCTGCCGAGGGCTATGCACACTGGGGGCTGCTCTCGTGCACTACGGAAAACCTGGTCATAGTGGGTGGGTACCGTCTTAGGTTTGCAAACCCTTTCGGTTCCAGACCCAATGCCTGGCATCACCATAACCCTTGCACGACACTGTTAGGGTATTTTGAACTACAGAAATTTTGAGAGCTTTTAGAAACCATCGGCTTTTCTGTTTTGGAGGGGAGCAGCGTAGGTGCTGAGACACTGGAGGCCCAACAAGCTCACACCTGCATGGACACTATGATGAAAACTCATACTGAAATACATGGATTTTCTGAATCCACTTTACATTTCCTGTGTTGGCATTGGCTGTTGTCCCCTTATGAATAATACTGGCAAGGGAATATCAAAAAATGAGATACAGAGACAGTTAGTACCCGATGCAAATATCTATCTACAAAGGTGCCTTGGAATTCACAATATTGAGTTTTTATTTCACCCAAAAGTATTTTCTTCTATCAAAATAGCCACAATATTAGCTTCATGTATATTTAGAAGATTACATTTTATGTCATCAAAAAAACTAAGTTATAAAAAGTATTCCATAAATGGAGTTATTTCAGGGCACTAAATACATGATAAACTTACTCTGTTTTTAATGATGTCTAAAGTAATCATTCCTCTCTGTGAAAGACATGAAGTATCAAGGCAAGAATAGTTTCATGTAAAGAGAATTAAAAGAAGATAGACAGATTTGATAGATGTTTTTCTTAATATGGAGTTAAATTAAGATTGCAGAATTGGCACTCATTGAGTTAATGTTCTCCATGAATGGCTGTGACAGTTCTTAATAATTAACAGCTTCTAAAATAGCCTATTTTTATGGACAAAAAGTGAGGGGGATGGGTCTTATTTAAGAAAATACTTTTATAAATCTGAGATTAAAAAGTCTTGGGGCTGGGAATGTAGTTAAGAAATAGAGCACTCGCCTGGTCTGTGCAAAGCTCTGGATTTGGTCCCCAGCACACACATTTACATCCACTTTCTCTCTCCCCTGAAGCACCTACAAGACTGATGTATGAGTTATGACTGGGTTATGAGTCTGGAGCCAGCCTGGCCTATCTAGTGAATCCCAGGCTAGCCTGAACTACATAATGAGTCTCCAAACTAAAGTGAAACAGAAGCAAAGGACCATCCTGCTAACGCTGGTTTTATAAACGCATGTTTCCCTCACACTGTAGGCTGTGCAGGATTCAAGTTCTCACTGCAGTGACAGTCCTAGACTGAACAGCACAGCTCATGTCTCTGGAAAAGATAACAGGATGGAGTATATCCTGATCCTAAACCCATGACGACAATGGAAATATTTTTTTACAAGGATTCCTGTGTTTTAATGACAAGCTTTTAGTCACAATATTTTAGCCACGAAGGAGGATATATTGACATGGACTTGTTTCTAAATTAATAACTGTCAGGAAGGGCCTGCCACTCATTCAGTTCTGCTCTCAGAACTCAGCGAGTGTCTGAGGGTAGTGTCTAGTGGGGCAGGGAAAGCAGGGCCAGAAGGAACAAGGGCTCACCTGTATTCTCCAAATGTTCCATCATCTTCCTTCATGGGCTGGATTTCAGGGTCTGCATGAGCATCCTCCTTCTCTTTAACTGAAAAGTTTGAAGTGACAGCATTATCCATTGATCCTGAACTTCCTTGTTTAGTATTTGCAGGGGTGAGCTGAGATATAGAGGAAGGATAATCTCTACATACATAGATACCATGCAGACATGCATCTGATGTGGCCTTGAGTAGGCTTTGATATTTACTAGATCAATGAACACATTGAGATACTTCAGTTTTTTTTTCCCCAATGAAGAAATGATTTTTAAGTTTCTCAAGTTTCTTCTATATTTTCCGGTCTATTTATGAGCATATTGATGGTAACAAACATTTTTGTAAACATGCTCTTATGTAGTGTTTTAAAAAATTAATGTTTTTAATCAGAGGATAAAATGATCAAGTCAAGAAGATAGGAATTCATCAACCTTGCAGGGACCATAATGCAATGTCACACCAGTTCTTGTATTCTGAAAATTGTGCACACTGTCCCCCCTTCTTCTCTTGTAAAGTGACGTTAGGCCCTACTTCAGTGTTTATAACCCTTTGGGTCCTATGGAAGCAGGCTTCCTTGGAGAACTGACTGGCGTAACTCCCTTGCACCCTAGGGCCTGTGATGATGGTCTCACAATTATCAAGAGGGGTCAAAATGTTTTGACCAAGAAATTCAACGCATGGCTCTAAGAAGATATGCTGTGCCTTTTCCTATCTCCATAGCTCTTTTCAGTTTAGCAGATAAATCAGCAGCATCAGAAAACGTTTTGAATCCTTCTTACCTGGATATTTACCACCCTTGTTTCTTCTGACGAAGCAAACGATCAGCAAAATTAAAATGAGGAGGGCGACGGCACACATTAGACCTATGAACCAGCCCTGGGTCGCAATATCCACTTGCCGGCTTGCCATCGCTGCAAAACAAACCAATGGCATCAGTAGGAATGGGTCAACGCCAAGGTCAGTTCCATGCTGGTCTCTTCATCAAAACACATTTGCCACAGTATATGAGCCTTTACGTACTTTTCACAGGATTCCAGACTGGAATCTGTCAGTCATCACAGGGAAATTACAAACTTAACTCTGAAAAACCTTCATTATGTAAACATTGAACCAGAGAAATCCTGATGTTAATGAGATTAAGTGCTGCCGCACCCTGATAAACACTAGGTTCACACTTACTGCAGCTACACACTGTCAGTAGAGCTGCATTCTCAAACCAATTAAAAATCTATTATTTGGGGGTATAAAGTGGATATGATGTATGAAAGGAATATAAAACTGAATTTTAAACAGATCAGAATGCATACATCTAATGGAGTATTTTCCCTTCGAAAGACTAAAATTATCAGTGAAAGGATGAAGCTCTTTTTTCAGTGTTTGGAAATCTTTAAAAAAAAAAAGAAAGTAAAGAAAAGAAAATGGCCCATGCAAGAAGCCTAGCCACTGATGAACACCAGAATTGTTATTTTACACGACACCTCCATTCTGAATGGAAATCCTGAGAATATCAAATCTATTCTCAAAGTATCAGTAATTTTTATTGTCTGGGCTCTATTATCCAAAGAACTTCAAAATATATTTGATCAATAGAACCATTATTGCAATAAATGAACAGTTTCAAGAGAAAATACTGATTTACATGCAAACGATTCTTTATGTCTCCATCTATTCTGTCTGAGTAAATGATGTGAAACTTTTTATTTAGCTACTCATAGTATGCAAAAAAGCCCATAAGAACGGTTCAGGTATTATGAAAAAGTTGTCAGCCACAATGGACAAAGTGCTTATCAGTGGCTATTCAGACACATCCACGAAGATGGGTTTAAATGTTTCCACGAGTCCTTTATTAAAGGCCTTTGCTTTTTCTTTTTAAGCATAAACAACATAAAAGGTTTTCTTCTTCTACATCCATATATATATATATATATATATATATATATATATGCCTATAATGTGTTTTTATTCTGAGTATATTCTGAAAAAGTTTCACCATTGGGTTAGATGTGCATGGTCTCTGGATGCAGAAATAAGCACAACCCAGGTTTCCCATGGGCACTGAAAGTAGCATCTCATTGTGTCATTTTTGCCACAGGGGGGAAAATGGTTAAAATCAAGTGTGAAATGAAATGTAAAACAATGTCTGGAGATACGTTTAAGAAATATGATGGAAATAGAAATACATTATTTGGAACATAAACTGAAGGCCAAAAGCCTTTTTCAAATGGCCCTTCTGTGTCTCATTATTTAGAGGATTTTTGAGCTGCATTGTAACCAGGCACATGTAGAACTTGAGTACAGACAGCTCTGGTTTTTATACACATGTCACAGTGGTGGTAGTGGTGATGGTGGTGGTGGCTGTGGGGGGTGGTGATGATGATGTCAGTGGTGGTGATGATATCAGTGGTGATGATGATATCAGTGGTGATGATGATGTCAGTGGTGGTGATGATGATATCAATGGTGATGATGATATCAGTGGTGATGATGATACCAGTGGTGGTGATGATGATGTCAGGGTGGGTGTTGATGATGATGATACCAGTGGTGATGATGATGATGATGTCAGTGGTGATGATGATGATGTCAGTGGTGGGTGGTGATGACGTCAGTGGTGGTGATGATGACGTCAGTGGTGGTGATGATGATGTCAGTGGTGGTGATGATGATGTCAGTGGTGGTGATGATGATGTCAGTGGTGGTGATGATGATGTCAGTGGTGGGTGGTGATGATGATGTCAGTGGTGGTGATGATGATGATGTCAGTGGTGGTGATGATGATGTCAGTGGTGGGTGGTGATGATGATGTCAGTGGTGGGTGGTGATGATGATGTCAGTGGTGGTGATGATGATGTCAGTGGTGATGATGATGTTGGTGGTAGCAGTGGTGGTAGTGATTATAACAACAGCTAACAACTTGGACCTCTCTTCTAGGCTAAGAACTGTACTGAAGGCAGGATCTCTTTTAATCCTCACAAAAGTCCCCTGAGACGGACATTATGATAAAATCCCAAAGCCAGAGAGGGTGAGCACAAGAGATTTCCCAAGAGTTGGAAGGGACCTTATGTCTGTCTGTCCTGTCTAGCTTCAGTTAGTGAGTATGCTACTAACTGAATAGTAACTGTCCTGATATAATGCATTCCTGAAAACATGTCCAGACACCAAATTCAGAAATGTCTGAATATATAATAAACTGCTTTAGGGACAATCCATTCTAGAACAGGTAAATCATTTGAAAAATTCATTAAATTCTCTTTGGAAAAATAGTCTTGGCCATTTGTACAAGACCTCTGCACACTTTTATTCAAAACTGAGTCCCAAACTACATGACAAAAGTTATTCTAATCATGGGAGTCCTTGATTATGGGATGCTTAATGAATTATGGCATTGTTATAAATAGTTTTGGCATTTATATCTTTCATTAAATCAAATAAGACTGATGAAATAAAAATGTGAGATGCTCGAGAGTTAGCGCTGACACTGTCTTCCACAAATGAAGGCTTTCACAACTGAACCGCTCCCCAGCAGCTACTGCTGAGTAGCTGTGCTAAACTAGCTGCTCCCTGGACAGATGGCCAAAGATTTTCATGTTAACTTTGAATCTTTGCTTTTATATCAACGAAAAGAGTGCTTGGTATTTCTCTGATCTATTACTTAAGACTAGCCAATCATAACAAGTGAGCAGGTGTATACATTCATTCATACATACATACATACATACATACATACATACATACATACATAGATACATACATACATAGACGGAAACAGACAGACACAGGTGAAACCTAGGGCATTTTTCTTCTTGGAAAAAAGGGTTTGACTGTGAAGTGACTCTCATAGGCCCAAGTGTTTGAACACAGTCCCCAGCTGCTGTGCTCTTTCAGGAAGTTTTCAAATCTTTGGGAGGTAAAATTTTGCTGAAGGAAGTGTGGGTCAGCAAAGATAGGTCTTGGAGTTTTATTGCCTCGTCCCTCAATTCTAACTGCCTGCATTCTGGTCTGCCAAGTTGTGAGCAAGCAACCTCAGGCCCTGCTGCAAAAGCCACTTGCTATTCCCATCACCATGCTGTCACCACCATGATAAACTGGACTCTTAAACACTGACCAAAATAAATCCTTCCTTCCTAAGTTATATCCTGTCAGGTCACAGCAAAGGGAAAGGCAACTGACATAGGTGGGCATTAGCTGGAAAGTGAAAGTAGATTTTCTTTTCATCTGGAATTTCTATAGTTAAAACATATGCTTCAATTATTGTCAAAGTGATAAATTAAACTAACACATATAAGGAGTACACAAATATGAAATAAGGCAGAGAAGTGAGGAGGTTTGCCTTGATGCCTAGAAGTTTCAGAACAGTTTGCTGTTCACCTGTGCTGCATGGTGGGATATCTCTGAGGAAAGTGTTCTTTGGTCCTCCAAATCATAGAGGGAGACATATGATGATTACTATTTATGAAGAATTCTCAAAGCATGGAAATGCCCTGTCCAGTTAAAACAGTCAGAAATGGAAAGAAGGAACTTGAAAAAAGCCTGAAGGGGCAACAGAAAAGAGCTGGGCCCAAGAACAGATCTGTCTTAAATCCCTGATGATGTAAGAGAGGGGCTCCACAACTGAGGGGTGACGCATGAGGGAGGACAGAGGGCAGTGTTGGGGAGAGATCGGGGCAGGGACAGAGCAGAGCACCAGCCTCTCCACGGTTGTGCTGCATTGTCTCAGTGTGTGCTGCCTGGCACGGGCAGTGGTGTCCTAGACACAGACTTCAAAGGTGGAGATAATGCCATGTACCGAGAACTCTGCAGGAAGAGTTGAGCTGAGGTTCCTGGATCACAGCCCATGACAGAGTCAAGACAGCCAAATGGTTTGCTTCCCTATGGAGTGCTGATGCCCTAGACTTTGAGGAATCAACCTAGTGCGGGGAGGGAGTCAGAGTAGCAGATAAAGTGTTTACATGGGAGTACATTTTGTGACCCTAGGGACAGAGCACTGCCCCTTGGGAGAAGAAAATTTGTTATTTTGGGCCATTACTAGAACTTAATCAAAACTTGCTCTTTTTAGTTGTCAGTGAGTAGCTGAAAGGTGACAATAACTGGGTCATCCTAACACTATCAGTGGCTTACAGTAATGTCCCGTGTCCCTCTCGTTCCACTCACTCATCTTGAATAAAACTAGCACTTGCCACTGGGATGGTAAACATCTCCCAATGAGGAAAATATTTTTTTAAAGGAGACACCTTTGGTCTTGCAAAAGGACAAACATGATGCGAGCTAATTTTGGAAGTGAATTCAGTTTATCTGTAATTTGGGAGGACGTGCAGGCCTTAGAGGCTTAGAAAAGCACAATAAGGAAGTATGAAGGCTCGTTGAATCCATTGTTTCTGAGACAACCTGGTCCTTCTGAGGTATGCCTCTGCAACTTTGTACAGTGGCTGTGTCTGGGGCCTCTCTCTGGGACTGGAAGGTCAGACTCTCGTCCTGGCTCTACCTTACTGCAGCTGTCACTGAAGACTGGCGTGCGGTGCAAGTGGGTACTCACAGTCCTCACGCTAGAGCGGTGCTCTAGGAATGGAATGAGAAAAGCACTTGCGTGTCGTGCAGTAGGCTGACTAAATTCTGTATTTTGTTCCTATTCTAGCTTCTCGTATTCTGAAATTAATAGTCACCAGTAACAACAGGCAAAGTCTTGCAGAGCCGAGTTATTCAGAAGCTCCCTTTTAGAATTACTTCCTTTCCTAAACTATGTATGTAAATGGATAGGAAATAGAAGGAACCAAGTAACAGGAATTTTCTTAAAACATGCTGACTTTAGCAGATGTATCTTTAGAAAGCCTTATTTGGTAAATTATTTAGTACTAACTTTGGTTTCTTTCTCTTTCAAAAACTTTTCCTGGGTGAGTATTTTTAAATGATAAGAAATTACTTTAAAAACCATGTTTTGTTAATTCAACTAGACACTCCATCTTGCCTTTGGTTCCTACAGGTGTAACATCTCATCAAGAATGTGTGACATGAGTCAGCAGAAGATGGATATATGAACCATAGGATGAAACACACACCAAATGGATCCTGCTTCAATCTGAGACAGCAGGGATTATTTTCTATACGGGCAGCAAATATTTATTATTAATAATATTATTTACATTTACATGAAAATTTCTTTTTAAAACTTTGCTTTTATCCTAGCAAACTCTAAATAACATTAACAAAACTAAAACACATATAAACAGGCAACTTTTTGCAATAAAATGCAAAACCAGATTTACAGAATTTCTTTTGTATAAACTTAATAACATTGTATTGATCATCTAACCAAGTTGGAGGATTATGCTGGGTTATTGTCCATTTTGAGATACAGAATTCTTACTCTCTTAGATATAATCCAACCTAAAAAGAATTTCAGGCATTGTCAATTTAATTCAGGAAAATTTTAAATATGGGTATTATTAAAAATTGAATTATCTAAATAATGTAATTTAAAATTACACTTCAGTCTTTTAAATGGTTTTGGTCAAGAAGGTAGTTAAAAGGGATCTTCCCAATTTTGTAATTCATTTAATGAAAGAATCCAAACATAATTAAAATGCAAACTCCCAACCCAACAAGGCCCCACACATGACATCCACAGCCCTGCGAGCTCCACCCACACCAGCCTCTGACTAGAGTGTCTATTGTCTTCTACTTCTGAGCATGATCCAGAACTGGGGTGGTGTGTGCCTCACCTGGGCCTGTCTCAAACACATCCTCTGAACTCACAAAACCAGAGTCCCCCTCTGCACCAACTCGAACTTTGTATGCTGTTCCTGGCATGAGACCCTTTAACCCAAAGAAGCTTCGAGAACCATTTACAACTTCCTTCCTCCATTCTTCTTTGCCTATGGAAATTTTGCAAAAACAAAAACAAACAAACAAAAAACAAATTTGAACATTTCAAGGACCAGAAGTTACTTAATTCTTCACGAAAGGAAAATTGTCTCTTAAGTAAAGATTAAAACCCCTAGTGTGATTAAATGTATCATTTTAGATTTCTAAAGATCTAATTGTGTCAAATAAATCACTTAAAATGAGGAGCTAAGTGAAAATACTCTCAAAGGAAAACCTATTGGACACCTAGTGTGCAAACAAATGCACAAATCCCATCATGGCCATTAGTATTTTTGATACAAAGAATACTGCCTCATCTGTTCTTGCCTCACGAAATGGCTGAGTTTCTCCCAAGATGTTTGCATTAAGAATGATTACAAATTAAGTAGCTACAGTGAACTATGAGAAATGTTTATAAAGATTCATAAGATGAATCTTTTGGTAAATTTAAATGCCTTTTATATACAAGTTACATATTCAACATTTCCCAAGTATTGATTTTTTCTGAAGGGATGGTTGTTTGCAAAAACACATATTTGCCCAATAAAGGCCTGAAGAGGAAGTTGAGTGGTGTTGAGCATTTCATCAGACGTTTGTGTAAGCATTCATTGGCCGTTCAGCCTGTGACATCCAGGGCCCACTGCACTGAGAGAGGGATGGGTTCTCATGAGTCACTGGTAACTCAGCCCGCCTGCACCTTCCAGGAGATGTGGCTATGTGCGCACAGAGAGCTGACTCGGGAATACATAAAACAGCAAGACAAAATAGATGCGTCTACAGTTTTAATTTTCTTTCATTTACTATAAAATTTTGCTGGGTTAATTTGGGTAAAACGAATTCTTTCCTTTCAGTTTGATTTCTACTACTAGAAATTCCAGATTGAAAAAAGAAAGTTGTCTTATGTGTACTTAAATGTTACTAGTTTTGTCTACATGTTATATTTACAGAACCAGTGTAAAGTGCTCTGATATGAAAAATAACATGCAGTGAGCTTCTGTATTTGTATTTGTATTTATATATGAAACAGAGGCTTGAAGTTCACTGTAACTTTATTCTAAGGGTGCTGATTCTCTTGGTGAAATTAAGTTATTTTTCAATGTTGCCCATGGTAAATCCTAACGGTATTCCTAGTCTCCTAAAATGTGTCCCCCAAATTGAAAGCAGGGTAATAAATCATGTCTTACTGCCTGCTACACCATATTCAACATAAAACTTCACATGCTCTGGTCCCTCATATTCCCAACTGATATTGGCATACGTCTCAGCGGCTGCAGCAGTGAGATTGCTGATCCTGGGGTTTCCTGCTCGAACTAAATACACAACAGAAAACAAAACAAACAAAACACACAAACAATCATAGTGCAGCACCATACACACTGACTGAAAGATCAAATAATCTGAAGTTGTGCAAATAAAACACCAGAATTTATTACAAAATAATTTAGAGTCCATGCATCTTCACTTTTTGTTGTAGAAAGGTTCTCTCAGTTACTAAAATAGTATAATAACCAGAAATAATGGCATATGCTGTTAAAATTATGAATTCTAGTACATGGTTTCTGCATAATGCAAACTGCTTCTCATTAGATCCAGTCCCAGTAAATATAACTGTCTTCATTTACTGACGGATATTGGGGATTAATGAAGAGTCCTGAGTAAAACAGTCATTAGAGTGCTTAGAGATATCCAGGTACCATGAGGCTACTTTTACATTTTATTTGGCTTCTCGGTGAAGGTCTCCAAAGTATGTGTGTTGGGAGGAGAGAGAATATTCTCTAGAGTAGAGACTTCTGGCCTGTCTTGAGTCACAGACTGAGAATCTGAAGAGCTGAGAAACTCATGTGTTAGGAGATGGTGAGTAGTTAGGACACGCAGGAAGAACAAGGACAAATGGGGTGGCCCACTATGCTCTGCTGGAGGCTAAGAAGCAATAGAAAGAGCGGGAACTAGCTGAGCTACTACATCCCAGAGAGTGGCAGTCTTTCCTAGTGTTGGTTACACAGCATTTCCTAAAGAGCATATAACAGAGGAACTGGATTCTAAAACTCCAAATTAAAGAAGCTACATGATGCTCTCCATATGCTTACAATGGAGTAAAAAACACACGTGAAGTAAGTAGAAATGTTATTTGAGAAGCTCCAGGCTAAGTCTCTCAGGCCACCCCAATAGCCTCAACTAAAAGTGAGAACTACAGGAGCTAAAATGATCAGACGCCTTTGCCAACCCAGAGAATTTATAAGGGCTATGAAATCAGAGAGCACTGAGACAGGTTTCATCAGACTCTAAAGCTGAATTCTAAAATGTGATATAATTTAGAAGGTCTGTGTTAGTGCTGTGTAAAGGAGTGGTATTTCCTGGAATCAAAACACAGTCTGTGGGGAGAAATTTGGGCTATAGACGGATGGTAGAGAGATGTGTATTGCATACGTGTATGGTATTGTCTAAGAACACAAGTTTAATTAATAGGAATAAAAAATTTGAAAGGCATACTAAAGAAGTTAAATGATATACTTGGCCTGCGAAGTATAATTGAATAACATGCATATTTGTGGTAGGCAAAAGAATAGCAGAGGGCAAAGTGATTACTGAATTACAAGAAACAATTTTAGTTTTCCCAGATTTCTTCTTAAGTAGACAACAACAAGAAAATAATCAAGAGAAGGAGTTACATAGGCCTGTGTGTGAACTATCACCAGCCAGAGCCTAGAACACACCAATCAATTTCTTATAAAAAAATAGCTTGGAATCTGTGTCTGGGACTCAGCGGGGAGAGTGTTTGTCTGGTGTGTGTGATGCTCATGGTGTGACCCCAACAGTGCATCAAAGCAGGTGTGACCCCAGCAGTGCATCAAAGCAGGTGTGGCCCCAGCAGTGCATCAAAGCAGGTGTGGCAGCACACTCCTGCCATCCCAGAGCTCAGAGGTCGGGAGCCCAAGGTCGTCCTCACATACGCAGCAAGCTCTAGGCCACTCTAGGATACAAGGCTAGCTTAGGATACATGAAATCATGTCTCAAAAATTATTATGACATCACAGAAATGAAGATTTTAGTTTTGAATAATAGAAGTTTTCAGAAAGCAGAACCATAGCAAAATAATTTTAAACAAAGGGTATCTATATTGTTAAAGCTTAATTTAAAAAATTTATTTGTGTGTGTGTGTGTGTGTGTGTGTGTTCAGGTATGCACACAACATGGCACGTGTTCACAGGTCAGAGAACAAGTTGTGGAAATTGGTTCTCTCTTTCCACCATGTAAGCTCTGGGAATTGAACTCAGGTCATCAGCTTGGTGGCAAGCACCTTTGACTAATGAGTCATTTAGGCAGCTCGAAAACAGTGGTATCTATAAATATTCATTCATAGCATTAAGAACTTTAGTAGCACAGAACTATTATGCCAGAACTAGAGAAATGGAGGCTGGAGGATCAGAAGTAAAGGTCAATCTCATCTGTATGATGAGATTGGGTGGGATGCATGAGACTATCTCTAAAAATAAATATTCATTTCTGTTTCCTTCCTCACATTTCTCCTCTGGATTGTTTGGACATTTAAAATTTTATTTCCAGCTTTTCTGGAATTAAATTAGTATCCTGAAGATGTTTCAGTCCCCCTGTGCTCACTGAAGCACTCTTTGTGAATCAAGACAGGGAAACTAATGACAGAGGAGCAGGTAATGGTGACTGGCATATAATGAAGGAATATTACGCAGTCTTACAAAAGAAGAAAGTCCTATCTACAGCATAGCAAATCAAAGGTCGTTGTGCTATATGAAATAAACCAAATGCAGAAAGAAAAATTTCTAATTATATATGGAATCTAAACCAGTCAAACAAAAACAGTGTAGAAATGTAACTGCTAGGGGCTGGAGCGGGGCGGGAAAAGTGGAAGATGGTAATCAAAGGGTACGAACTTCCAATTTTAAGACAGATATATTTTGGCAGTCCCCAGAAGCTAGCAGTTGAAAGATCGGCCTGTAGGTTACACTACCACTGTCGCCACCCACTGGATTATGTTCCCCCAAGACCCACTCTACTGCCCAACCCCATCCACCTTATCATCAGCCTGTGGCCAACTCTGCCCTGCAGCTCTAGAAGACTCCACAGGCACAGGTACAAGCCACACCATTTGGGAGAACAGATGCAAAAACTCCAGTGCAAGAATACATTCAGCAAAAGAACATGCAACCCAAGAAAGTTAGCTACACCCACAAAAACACAGGCAATCGATAACATCACACAAGCAAAACACAAAGAAGAAAAAACTCACACACACTACCACCACCACCAAAACCAAAACAATAACAGGAATTAAGAATCACTGGTCATTAACATCTCTTAATATCAATGGACAAAATTCACTACTAAAAATACACAAGCTGACAGAATGGATCTGAAAACAGTATTCATTCTTCTGCAGCATACAAGAAATACACTCGATTTCAGGGACGGAGTAAAAGATTCGGAAAAAATTTTCTAATCAAATGGACCTAAGAAGCAAGCCAGTGTAACTTTCCTAATATCTAACAAAATAGGCTGCAAACTAAAATTAATCAAAAGAGACAGAGAAGGACATTTCATATTCATCAAAGGACAAATACATCAAGATGAACTCTCAATTCTGATCAGCTATGCACCAAATACAAGGGTACCCACATTGATAAAAGAAACATTACTAAAGTTTAAATAACATATCAAACCTCACATTAATAGTGGGAGACTTCAATGCCCCACTCACACCAATGAACAATTATGCCAGACAGAAACTAAACAAAAAATTAAGGGAACTAACAGATATTATGGACTTAGATATTTACAGAATAATTTACCCAAACGCAAAATAATATACCTCCTTCTCAGCACCTTATGGAGCCTTCTCTAAAACTGACCACATACTGGGTCACAAAGAAAATCTCAAGAGATACAAAAAAAATTGGAATAACACCCTGTATCTTATCTAATCACCATAGGTTGAAGTTGGAGTTCAACAACAAGACAAACCACATAAAGCCTAGAAACTCATGGAAACTAAATAACTCTCAACTGAATTACCACTGGGTCAAAAAAATAAGTTAAAGTCTTTTTAGAATTTAATGAAAATGAATGCATAACATACCCAAACTTATGGGATACCATGAAATCAATGCAAAGAGGAAAATACACAGTACCAAGTGTCTACATAAAGAACTTGGAGAAATCTCACACTAGCAACTTAACAGCACACCCGAAATCTCTAGAATAAAAAGAAGAAACCACACACAAGAGGAGTAGAGAGCAAGAAACAACCAAACTCAGGGTTGAAATCAATAAAAATAGAAACAAAGAGAAGAGTGCAAAGAATCAATGAAACAAAGAGTTGGTTCTTTGAGGAAATCAGCAAGGCAGACAAATCCCTATCCAAACCAACAAAAAGGAAGAGAGAGAATACCCAAATTAACAAAATCTGAAACCAAAAGGGGGATATAACAACAGATACTGAGAAAATTCAGAGACTTATTGGGTCATACTACACAAAATTGGAAAATCTAAAAGAAATAGACAATTTCTTCATGGGTACCACATACAAAAGTTAAATCAAGACCAGATAAACAATTTCAATAGAGCTAAGGAAATAGAAACAGTCATTAAATGTTTCCCCACCAAAATAATAATAATAATAATAATAATAATAATAATAATAATAATAATAATACTTAGAATTAGATGATCTCAGCACAGAATTCTACCAGAATTTCAAAGAAGATCTAATACAAATACCACTCAAATTGTTCCACACAATAGAAACAGAAGAAACAATGCCAAATTCTTCTTATGAGACTACAGTTGCCTTGATATCTAAACCACACAACGATGCAACAAATAAAGAGGATTACAGGCTATTTTCTCTCATAATCATTGATGCAAAAATGCTCAATAAAATGCTGGCAAACTAAATCCAAGAACACATTAAAAAAATAATCATCCTCCATGATTAAGTAGGCTCATCGCAGAGAAGCAGGGAGAGTTCAACATAAGAAAATCTGTCAGTGAAATCCATCATATAAATAAACTGAAAGAAAAAACATATAATCATCTCATTAGATGCTGAAAAAGCCTCTGAAAAAATCCAATACCCTTCATGATAAAAGTCTTGAAGAGAGAAGGGATACAAGGAACATACTTAAACATAATAAAGGCAGTATACAGCAAGCTCACAGCCATCATCAACTTATATAGAGAGAAACACAACGTGATTCCATTAAAGTCAGGAACAAGAAAAGGCTGTCCACTCTCTCCATATCTATTCAATATAGTATTCAAAGTTCTAGCTAGAGCAATAAGACAGCAAAAGAAGATCCAAGCAATACAAAGTCAAAGTATCACCACCCCTGGCTTCAAGTTCTAGTATACAGCTATAATAATAAAAACAGCATGGTATTGGCATAAAAACATACAGGTGGATCAATGAAATCAGATCAAATTCCCTGACTCAAATCCACACACTGATGAGCACCTGACTTTGGACAAAGAAGCCAAAATTATAAAATGGAAAAAAAAAGAAAGCATCTTCAACAAGTGTTGCTGATATAACTGAATATTGGCATGTAGAAAATTACAAAAGATCTATATCTATCACCCTGCACAAAATGCAAGTCCAATTGGATCAAAGACCTCAACATAAATCCAGTTACACTGAGCCTGATAGAAGAGAAAGCGGGAAGTAGCCTTGAATGTATTGGCATAGGAGACAACTGCCTGAATATAACAATAATACCAGTACCATGGACTCTGAAGTAGACAATTAATAAATGGGACTTCATGAATGGAAAAGCTTCTGTAAGGCAAAGGACACAAAACAGCAGCGTACAGAATGGGAAAATATCTTCACCAACCTGGCATCTGACAGAGGGCTGATCTCCAAAATATATAAAGAACTCAAGGAACTAGACATCAAAATACCAAATAATCCAATTAAAAATGGGGCACAGATCTAAACAAAATTCTCATTGGAAGAATTTTAAATGTCCAATATACCCTTAAAGAATTGTTCAACATCCTTAGCAATCAGGGAAATACAAACCTAAATAATCTGAGACACCATCTTACACCTGTCACAATGGCTAAGATCAAAAACACTGATGACAGCTTACATTGGAGAGGATAAGGGAGCACTCCTCCGCTGCTTGTGGGAGTACGAACTCATTCAGACACTTTGGAAATTTATATGGTGGTTTCTCAGAAAATTGGGAATCGATTTACCTCAAGACCGAGCTATACCAATCTTAGACATATATCCAAATGATTCACAATCATACCACAAGGATACTTGCTCAACTATGTTCTTAGCAGCATTATTTGTAATAGTCAGAACCTGGAAATAACCTATATGGCGCTCAACCAAAAAGAAAATGGATAAAGAAAATATGGTACCTTTACATAATGGTGTCTTACTCAGCTATAAAAAGCAATGATATTATGAAATTTGTAGGCAAATGGATGGAACTAGAAAAAAATAATCCTGAGTGAGGTAACCCAGACCCAGAAAGACAAATATGGCATGTACTCACTCATAAGTGGATATTAGTTGTAAAGTAAAGGATAGCAGGCTATAATTCACAGCCCCAGAGAGGCTAGGTAACAAGGAGGGCCCAAAGACCAATACATGGATTTCTCTGGGAAAAGGAAATAGAAGAGATCTCCTGGATAAACTGGGGACAGAGAGGGGGTAGGATCATAAGGGATCAGGTAGGTTTGGGCAGGATTGAGGGGAGAGTAATGAAAGACGTCTTGATGGGGGAAAGTATATCGGGGTGAGGGAGAAATCCAGTGCCAGGGAAACCCCCAGGAAGCCCCGAGGATGACCTCAATAGTGGAGATGGTGCCTGAACTGGCATTCTGCTGTAATCATATTGGTGACTGCCCTAATTGTCATCAGAGAGCCTTCATCCAGTAACTGTTGGAAACTAATGCAGAGATCCACAGCCAAGCACTGGGTCAAGCTCTGGCAATCCTGTTTAAGAGAGGGACCTAATATTGTATGAGCCAGGGGATTCAAGATCATCATAAGGGAACCCACAGAAACAACTAACTGGGTTCATAGTAGCTCAGAGACTCTGGACCAACAGCCAAGAAGCCTGCATGGGACTGACCTACGCCCTCTACACATGTAGCTTGGTCTGTTTGTGGGACACGGCCTGTCCCTAATGCTTGGGAACCTATTTTCCTTACTAGCTCGACTCACCCAGCCTTAATACAAAGTGGGGAGCTTAGTCCTACCTCAACTTGATATGCCATGCTTTGTTGACACCCTTTGGAGGTGTGCCCCTTTCTGAACAGAAACAGAGGAGCAGTAGGTGGGGGGGACACAGAGGGGAGTTAGGGGGAGCGAAAAGGAAGAGGGGGAAGGGAAACTGTGGTCCAGATTTAAAAATAAATGAAAATTTTAATTAATAAAAAGTGTTGAAAAATAAGATAGATGTATTTTAGATACCTAATATATTGTTAACTGTAGTTAAAGTATCTATACTAAAGCCATATTTAGTTTTCCCTTCAATGCACCCATTAAGATTGCAGTTTCTTCGGGTTATATTCTTTGATAACTTTTAGAATAGGGAAATCTAACCTTCCTTCCCATTGGCTGCCCCTTTGTTCCACTTTTCCCGCTCACTGAGCACCTGGGATGTAGCCAACAAGGGACTCTCAGGGCTGTGTGTGCTCTCAGCTTCCCCAAGGGTCTCCCTGACTACCTCTCCCTATAATAAACCTTTCTCTACTGGCATGTACTGATGCCCGTTACCCACACATTAGCTTCCAGACACTACGGTCTGTCATCTCCCTGCCCCACAGTAAGCATGTGTCTTGTTACAAGACTTGTAGGAAAAGCCTGTTTACTGCTTGATGCATGAGTCATGTAAAAAGTCTGCACCAAGGAGACCTCCTGACTGTCACACCGAGTGTTCAAATGCATTTGTGGCTGTTTTTGGTTGTTGTTTATCAAGCCAAATAAAGGCAAAAATCATCTAGTAAGAGTCAGACTCCAGGAAGGAGCCAGGACTGGCAGTAGCCCAATGGAGCTTTTCTGCTCAGTCCCATGGTGACCATGGAGACTGCAAATTAAGCAGGGCGTGGACTTGTTATTTACTAGTTTCTCCACTTTCTACACCAATTGCTCTACAGATCTGTTCTGGTGGCTGATGTTGAGTGTATCAGTGTCACGGTGTCACGGGAATCCAGGTCTGGCAGCAGAGGAGAGCGACGGGCAAAGCCCACATCTACTTTCCTCAGGTGTTGTTTCCTTTCATAGATAAGCCTTGGCAGGCACAGTTCCCAGAACTCCAGACCCTCAGATCGACTAAGGAGCCATATATATGGAATAAGAACTGCCAAACAAGATAACTTTTATGTGAACTTCGGTGGTTTGGATCAGACAAGGGAGTGAATCAGAATAAGCTCCTGAAGATCCTCAATATTCTCTGCTGATTTAATCATGCTGAGGAAATGGAAGGAAAACTCTAAGTATGTGCAAAGCCCTGAAATCAGTCTCTATTATCACTTGAGAAGTGATCAGTTGGCCACTTTAATTCATCATTGTTAGACTGAAAAAAAATACGTTGAAGAAAAATTCAGAATTACAAATTGAGTTTAAGTATCACTATGGTAAAATATCATTTTATATAAACAGCATTAATATTGCACTATTAAACTACTGAAAATGACATCAGATTCACCATTTTTCTAATCTAAATATTATCCTTTTATTATCTGATACCCATTAGATTTCATATTGAGGACTTTTGTTTAATTCTACCTTTGTTTTTTTTAAATTCCGTGTCCAGGGTTGCATTTATTACAACCAAATGCAAAACAAAACTATTAATAAAGACATATTTAGTTTGAGTTTCTTTTTTAAAAGAATTCATATTATCTTCTAATATGACCAGTGGGGAGCTCAGACTTGCTTCACTGTCAGGCCCTGGGAAGCACAAGTTCTTGGTTGGCATTGGCCATGGCCACAGGGACATATTGTCACATAGAAGAGACAGTCAGGCTTTCAGTGTGAGTCTTGAGTTAAAGTTACATAGCCTAAATTCCCATAAAACTACCCATCGTTTGAGTTGATAATTATCCAAGAAGAGAAATGTGCCTATAAAACAGAGTGACTCTAAAATCCACCTTACATACATTTTGTGATTCATCAAGTTTCTGAATATAAGCAGGTTTTATAATAAAAATATGCATAAGTCTAAACTCACAACAGTGGACACACTTAAGACAAGACTCTTGTTCTTTTCCTTCACTCCTATGCAGAGCCTCCAGTCTATTACAGCCTAAGGCAAGACCTGACTGTGGCTACTTCTCTGCTTCACTTGGAAACAGCTCAGGGAGGCAGGAACATAGCTGCTCCCTAAAAGCTGAACCTGGTGAACCAATAGCCAAGGATCAAAGATGGGAGTGGGTGCTGTGGTACTGCCACAGGTGGATGATACATCACAAGTGATCAAACACCATTCTCCCTGCAAGTGTTTGGGACACAGAGGGCTGTCAGAACTAAAGAGGAAGGGATGCCACCCACTGGAGACCACTGGCTAGAGCTCAGGAAGGGAGACTTGAGCAGTGGAGGAGACAGGGTAGAGTGAGACAGTTGTGAACAACATGCATGCCGACGCAGTCACTCGTAGAGACTCAGTCTTGGAGCAGCTCTAGGACACTGCTAAGTCAAAGCTCGGGAGGACAGCGTGTTGTGATGCTATTGAGGGTGTGTGTGTACACAATGTTGTCTAGGAGTGTGGCCAGGTCAGATGGCTATAGGAAACCCAGCTGGTCTGTGTCTAGTAGACTGTTGTCATCCAGTACTACAATTCCTGATATGTGGCATGGTCATGTGGATCTGTGACAAGTTCGCAATTTTTGTCCCAAATCTAACCAAATCATATTCTTACAATCTAAGATCAGGATTTGCACCAGGGATAAGTCTTGAGAAAAGAATTTGGGGAGAATTAAACATATGACTTTCTATTATAAAACCATGTAGAAATTAATTTCAAAGCCATGATCAGCCCAGATCTTCTCCTTTTGGTGGTTCTGAGCATATTTCATTTTCTCATTTTTACCCATGCTGCAGTTCCCCACATTTTAACATTGCAAAGTGCACACAGGTAGAAAGTCATGCAGATGAATTATTTTACCTTTGCCTGCACCTACATCAGGTAGAAGAATACCAGCTTAATGAAGGGAAACAGAAACAGGACACTATATAGTTAGATGTAACACATCCAGGAGCATCTACAGCCATATAAAAAGCACTTATTAAAATTCTAAGGCATGCAAGAGGAATCAAGCCTGTTATAAAAGGCACAGGGACAAAAAAAAATACATTGCTGTCCCCACACTTACCCAATATCCAATATAAACATTACTTACGGTGCATTATTCTAAGACAGCTTAGGACGTTTTGACCCATCTTTAGATAGAAATTTTAATTTCATATGCTATATAGAAGCTATAGAGGATACCCAATGAGATGATACAGTCCTTAAGCAACTTCACAGTTTAGAGACATGCAAAACCAGAAAATTTTATAATACTTAAATATTTTTAGGATTTATTTTATTTTACATGTGTGGATGCTTTGCTTGCATATGTGTGAGCACTTCCTGCAAGCCTGGCTCCAACCCAAGCCAGAAGAGGGCAGGAGAACGGGATTTACTGATGGTTGTGAGCTCTCATGTGAGTGCTGGGAACTGAACCTCTGTAAGACAAAAAGTGCTCCTAACCACTGGGCTACCTCTTTAGCCTCACGTTATACTATTCTTGATCCTTTTAATTAAATTAAAACATTATGAATCACTTCTGAAAATATTCAATTTAATGGGAATTTTTTGGCTTTCTCTACAGATGACATACCAGAATCCATTTCTTTGTTAAGCATAAAATAAGTACACTACTTATTTGTCTTACATTTCTTGCTAGAAATTTTTAATCAATATGTACATACGCAAATTATTTCCAGTGAATCAGAACTAGAACCAAAATTATGTATAAGCATATATGTATGTATAGGCAAAAAAAGTTACAATGAACTTAGTACTCAAGTGTAATGAATTGTTATTATATTTTTATTTCTTATTCCTGCTTCAATATTTTTAAAAGGTGTATTTATTTCCTCGTATGTGTGTCTATTTGCATGAGCCATGTGCACTATCTGCACATAAGCCAGGTACCTGTGGAAGCTAGAAGAGAACATTAGATCTGGAACTGGTGTGAAAGGCACTTGTGAGCTGCCATGTGGGAAGTAGGAACCAAACCTGGGTCCTCTGCAAGAGCAGTAAGTGCTCTTAACCACCAAGCCACCACTTCAGCCCTCTGCACCAATATGTTAACGTAAATTGGAAGTTTCATACAGGCTTGAAAAGGAAATAACCAAATAGCTGAACCAAATAACTGATTTCCCCCATACATTGGGATGGGAAATTACAAATAAATATGTTATTAGGTAAGTTATCCATCTATGTCTATGGCACAAGAAAAAGAGAAGGAATAAATTCACAATGCTTTTTAATTCCCTGACTTTTATAATTATATAGATTTTATACATACCCATCTTACCTTCGTCCACAGTCGTTATTGCTTCCTCTGTAATCTGACTGCCTGATCCTACTGATGTTTGTGCATAGAAATAAAACTTGTACCGAGTGCTGAAATTTAAATTTTTTAAAGTCCAGCGTGTCTTGTTGGCAGGAATTTTTAAGTCTACCAGGGGGCCGAGTTCATGTGTGCTGTTAACTGCCAATGAAAAGTGACAAACAAGCACATCCCCTGTTAGTTTTCCTAGGAATACTATCGTAAATCATTATTTCAGAAGAGAAAATAGGGCATTTCCAGTTGACAAGCCTTTTACACTCCTTTTCTTGCTTTGGATAACATACTAATAGCTAAGTGAAAAAATGTAACCTAGAGTATAATAGGAAATTTTTTCTATTGGCTTACAAACTAGGGGACTTCTACAGTTGGATTAAGATACCGGTTTTAACTCTGTCTTTGCTGATGGACTTCTATCTTTTTAATAACTCCAAACACTTCTCTTGGCATCTTGTGACCAAGGAACTTCCTCCATGTTCTAACCGGATGACGGGACCCTCCCTTCAGTTCTACACTTAGCAATCTGTCTTATCCTAGTGAGATCTTAATTTCAACAGCATACATGTTACCTTTCTACACAGGTATACTCTGACGCTCTCTGCGGAACAATATGTGGCGGTCTGTACACACAGGGAAAGAAACAACTTGCAGTTTACAACAGGCTTGACTTACTTGGCTGGTATTTTAAGGTGTACTCAGTCAGGATGCCATTGGGGTGACTTGGTGGGTCCCATTCCAAAGTGAGAGAGTCCAGGGTAGGATTGACAATTTTCAGAGAGGAGGGAGCACTGGGCACTTTTAATGAGAATGGACAGTCAGCACAATGTTTCACAGACATTCCAAAGTGAACACTCCTGTCCTATCTACAAGATAGGGTTTTGGGGTTATTTTTGGATCCAGCTGAAAATACTTTGACTCAAATCTGTGTACTTGTGATGTATTTCTTTTCTTCTATCTTTTTTTAAAAGCCACTTCCATTTAAATTCATTAAAATTATCTTCTTAAAATACATAATGACTGTCTTTATAGGGACTCGAATGATCTATTTTAAAACAAGTAAACAAGTCCATTTGTAAAAGTGAGCCGGTTGCCAAGGGAGACCATCCATGCGGGCCTTTGAGAGGAAGCAGCTGAGTCCTGGTCCATTAAAAACTATCTCCCTCAACAAACCAGGTGTCTCCACATAGTCCCAGAACCCTGCCTGATGGGCTTTGGGCCCAGGCCAGGTTGCCCAAGTGCTGAGCCATGCTTATCCCAAGGACTCAGAGCTTCCCAAGATCTAAAGGTAAAAAATACAAGAGCCCCATATGTCAGCTCATCCCCTACCCCAGCATGGGGAAGTCTTAAGGGCTTTCAGTCTCCTGGCAGAGGCTGGCAAATTATCAGAGGAAACAGGCCTAGTCCTCCACTCCCATCTTTAAGAGGCTGGAGATGATCTCCATTAGGATGTTGCCTTCCTACCATAGTCCCTAGAAACCCTTAATGACACCGCTATCCCTCCTTCACGCTAGCCGGAAACTGGAGAGTCAATTTGAAGTTTTTGCCATCTCCTGGGATGCTAAATCGTGGCAACTCTCTCTTTTCTCAACTATATCCATTCCCTAATCCTCTCTGCTTCTCCCCTATTCCCATGCTTTGTCTGGGCCTGCAATCATTCCTGATGGGCTTCTAAGCTTCAGCCTCATTGATTCTTAACCTTAGGAGATCACAGGTCTCTTCTCTCTAGAAAAATATGTTGACATGCTGCTCAGTGTTGTTTCAGGAGGTTGGTGGTATTGCTCAAATGTCTCAGAAGACCCTGAAGGGACTACCACAGTCTGTAGGCTATGAGCTTCTGGCTCACAGATTAGCACCCATGGCATCCGAGATCATGCACGATGTGGGTCCTCTCCCGTTACCATATCTCTTTTCTCACCCTGGCAGCACATCTCATATTTGATAGGAGCTATACTTTTTAATACCTTTGTGACTTCAGAAAAAAAAAAAAAACATCCTCCCCGCGCCTTCAGTCTTTAATCCCATTTATCTTTTCTATGCCCCCTTGTGCCATCCAAAGGACCAGCCTTGGGTCTCACTGATGAGAGGTTACAGTGCAAAGAGCCTTCTGCCTCAGCACCTTGAGCGCCGACTGCAGGCACCACCAAGCCTGATGATTCAAGACGTCTACCCTTGTAACTCAGGACAGCTTTATAAGAAATCATGAAAGCATGTGAGCCAACTTCAACTCACAGAAATATCTTCCCTTTGGGGGATTTTCTGACATCTTCCTTTCAGCACAGACACTTCCAGAGGGAGCTACCAAAGCTTCGAGAAGTTACAGAATGTGTCTCAGCACAGAACGCTGATGACTCAAACACACTAACAATGTTTCACACAGCCTAAATGAAGAGGAAACCTAAGGGAAAGAAGGCAGTTTATGGGGACAGCACTCTGAATTCTGCAGCTCTGTGTGACCAGCAGTTACACGTGGGTGACATTTTGTCATCTTTTTGTGTGCTGTGACTATTTATTATCATGCATATAGCTATTTTCTCAATGGTGGGCCTTTTGTAGTACAAAACCTTCTGCAATATGCCGCATGCTCCTTGATTTCAGAGACACAGCCATTCCTTACCTCCCTCTGGAGTATGGAAGCCTCTGTCGCTGCTGGCTGGACCCTCCCCTTTCCCATTGACCACTCGGACATTGAGAAAATAGTGGCTGTACGGTTGCAGCCCTGGCAGCATGCCGTGAGTCTTGCTGCCCTGGAAGGTGAGGATCTTCTTCTCAATGTGGCGTCTGTTTCTTTTGGACGAGCTCTGAACCTTCCAGTAGTAGATCTGAAGTGGTGAGAACCAGCGTCAGGGACTCACAGAAAACCAGTATGATGCCTCACGTTCACAAAACCGGAGCCCCGGGGCTGGGAAGGGAGCCCAGCCAGTAAAGGTCCCGGCCATGTGAGAGCCTGTCAACCAGAGTTAGATCCCTGGAACCCGCAGAAAGGAGGGAGGAGGTAACTAGTACCAGAGTTGCCCTCTGACCTCCACACGTGCACTGCTGCATGTGCAGTTCCCCCCTCACTCATCCCATGTGCTCGAGGGAAGCGCGCGTACATGTGTACACACGTGTGCACAATTTTCTTTTTAAAAAGTTGAACTTCTGCTTGGTTCATTCTACATGCATACTCGTAAAACTGGTGGAGACTGGTTCTTAGACACGAAGGACAGACGCCCACAGATAATGAGGAGACTTAAAGTCCACACGGTAAAGCTGCGCTTTACCATTTTGTTGGAGGAATATAAATGAAATGAATGAAACCAGACACCTGGTGCTTTCAGAAATGAGAAAAGTGAGCATAAGGAAGAATTAAGTATTTTACCTGTGTAAGTTTTACTGTCCATTGTTGTTACACTCATGCAGAGTTATACATGTTTAACACATTTAATCCTCACCCTAGTGAGGCTTTTATTATCTTTTTGTGGTACCGTTGAGCTTATGGGTTACTGATGGATTTTTCCAAAGCCATAATAACCCAATACTATAAGTCTTGGGTTAGTCCATTAAGCCACACTACCATCTAATTAAAAGTACTGATAAATTGCAGGCACAGGTTTCGGAGGGATGAACGAAGGGTTGCATAATTTTGGTCAAAAGGCAATAACTCTTGCATATTACATTTTCTTGAAGGATTCTTGAAAATTTAAAGGCATTTTACAAGATAAATCAATATATGCCAAATCTGGTCATTATTAAGAATAAAAGAATACAGTACAGTATAAAAAATATCCTCTAGGTGCCAGTGTCAAATCAAAGTAGTGATATAGTGTATATCAGGTTCTTTGGCTGTATGAAAAAAAATCGCTAGGACTGGTCTTTCTGTGTTTTTGAAAACTAAGATAATTAACGTTCATAAGAATGACTCAGCTATGGACCACAGAGTCTTAAAGTATAATTTGTCCAATAATATAGCCAGCACCAATAAATTTGTTCTCTGACCTCCTAGAATCAGATCAGAGATCTGAAGGCAGATTTATTACTACTGTCTATATAATTGTAAAACTAAGTACAATTTGCTAATTCTTTAAAAACTATTCTGGCTTATTTCACATGAATTATTCAGTTCGTAGAACATTCCAAAAAATGTGGGAAAACTGTGAGAGACAGATAAAACATCACTTTCTCACCCTGGATAAATGAGATTTCTAGTCAACTCTAGCTGCGTTCTTTAGGTATGGCTGGAAACAGCGAGCAAAGTCACTCGTGAGTTCCCAAGTCATGAACAGAAGAGCCACATAATTTCAGCCTGAAATGATGTTCATGACAAGCGGCCCCCACCATGGCCCTGTTACTGAGTAAAGAACACAGTGTTTCCCTTCACCTACCCGGTAGCCTTGTAAGTGTCCTCGAATACTCTTCAGAGGTACTGGGTCCCAATGTACCTCTGCCAAGGTACTGTTCACCACATTGACCCGCACATTCCCAGGAGCCACCATTGGAACTAGGAACAAGACCAGAGAGGGGGGTGGTGGCGCCTAAAGCTGTTATTTCTTATTTTGTGCAAAAAATGTCACAATATTCAATAACTTTGGCTTGAAACACACTCCACACTATGCTATAGAGGCCTATACTATGGATTGGTGATGGTTAAAAGTAGACATTTTTAAAATTCATTTATCTGACTCCATGAAAGCAGCTTTTTTTAACGTTGTGAACTTCTAGTCCCCTCATCCAGAGGTTCTGGGTGTTCCGGGTTTGGAATCCAGATCCTTCCATACATAAGGAAAGAGCTCTATCACGAAGCCATCACCCTAGCCCTGAATTGCTATCGCAGAGTAGGCTGTACCAAGGCGGAGAAATTAACCAAATGATTGCTACTTCTTTTTCTTTGCTAGCCTAGGGGCCTCTGGAATAACCTGTTTGCACCTGGGTAGGTCTGTCCCTCTGGCAAGTGTAGAATGGAAAGAGCGGGGGACACTTACGATCTTCTCCAGAATGGCCCATGACTACAGCTGGCTCTGGAGCAAACCCCACGTCATTCAGGGATTGAACTTTGATCAGGTATGGCACAAAGGTTGGCGTGCCAGAGACAATGTATTTGGATACGTTGGCCACCACCACAGAGGTCCACTCGTCATCACCATCTTTCTGACGCCAGCTCACTTTGTACTGGAGGCCGGGCCCATTCGATTCAAAACCGTTCAAGGGCTATGGAGAAAACGTCAAATAGAATGACTGGACAGCCTTCTACAGGAACAGCAAACCCAATTCCCGGAGCAAAGGAAATGAATGCTGAAACATGAAGATGCAAGCTATTAAATACCCACGTCTTCAGGGTCCTCTTCTCTGTGTTCACTTGGGATGAAATCTAAAGTTTGTTGAGAACCAAGGTTGTGAAAGGCAATCCCAAAGTGGTAAATAACACATAGAGCTCCCAAGACTGACTCCATAAGTAAGTATGGGTGAGTCTTACAACATTTTAGTTATCTAGATTTATTTTATATATTCCTCTTTGTGTCATTGCGCATCATTGTCCACTTGGAGACGAAAACTTATGAACTGTTTCTCCATTAAAAATTTGGGTCTGTCTAGTCTATCATATATGCATATATGCATGTACATGCTTAGATACAAGCTAGGTTTTGATATTACACAAATAATTTCATTCTAATTATTGATTTTTCAGATCCAGGGCACATAGATAAGGTAAATAAGAATAATTATAATAATTTGACTCCTGGGAAGAGTTTGATGCGTGTCTTCCAAATGGCCTCTCTGATGACAATAGCACATACTTGTGTGAGGCATTTTAATATGTGCTTCATAAACATCAGATCCTTCAGTCTTATATAGCTGTATTAAGTTCTCATTGTGCAGATGACTGATAGATACCTGACAGCTGGCTACAATTACCAAAGCTGGGATGTTCAATTCTCCATTTTGGCCCCAAAGATAGAACTTTTAAATTACTATACAACACAGCCTCCTAAATAAAGATAAATGTTTTTTTCTACACTGGGTGAAAAGGAATACAAATACAGGTATTATTCTAAAACAACTCATTCTGCTCAGACTCTAAAAGATAGAAGCAAAGCCAAGCAAAGGTGGTGCGAACTTTTAGTCTCAGCACTTGGAAGGTAGACGCAGGCAGATCTCTGTGAGCGAGTTTGAGGCCAGTCTGGCCTACAAGAGCTAGTTCCAGGACAGCTAGGACTATTACACATAGAAACCCTATCTTGAAAAACCAAAATAAAAAAATAAAAAAATTGGAAAAGATTGAGAAAAGGAAAGGCTTCATGGCTCACCTTCCATGTAATGACCAAATTGTCGGGCTCTGTTCCTAGTCCTTCCACAGCTGTGGGATTTTGATCTGGTTCTAGAAACAAAGCCATCACACACGAGTAAGCTTTGGCTCTCTGGAAGGAGTGGGAAACCCTTCTGTTTTATGTCAGGTCCCTGAGTTGCAGCCTTACCGGCAGCCTTGGTCAGGTACTGCTCCGATGCCTCGCTGGGCAAACTCCTTCCAATGTTGTTCTCCGCCATGACTCGGAAGGAGTAGTTCACGTATGGAGACAGCTTCAGCTGTGCTGTGGTCTGTGTTCCAGAAACTTCCGCCTGGTGGTGCCATACCCCTGCTTCATGCATTGCATCTTCATATTCAATGATGAATTCTGGCCATCACACAGCACACACCACAAACCCAAGACAGTGAATTCAGTCAACTTAAGGACAGGTTGCCAGAGATAACTCGTGGCAAGCAAGAGTAGCCAGACACAAGTAATTTTTTTCAAGAAAAATCCTGTTAGGATATTGTGAGTTCAATACTTAAGGATGTGCAACTTTTGGCATCTCCCACCTATCATGCAGAATGCAGCTTAGTTAAAACTGTTTAGACCTGATTCGTATATTCTAATGGGAAATTTAAATATATGGATTACTGTAGAAAGGAGTAACTACAGAAAACACAGTTAAGGAGCTATTCTTCACTAGGAAGGTTGACAACAATCTAATGTTTAACATACATTGCTTTGTGACACACTCTCAGCCCTCCTGAGAAGTGTAAATTTATACACTTATATACAGGACGATTGAGAGTATCTAAACAATTTTAAACATACACAGTCTTCGAGGAATTGTACTCCCCATAACTGATTTTGAACAAATGTGCTTACCCATGTGGTGTAAAGACACACACAAAAGAATCCACATTGCTGCATGATTTGCAGTGGAAGCAACCTATTTTACAAACAAGCTAAATGCTTTCCAGCAGGGCATATGTAGCCAAAAATGGTCCATACAGACACTGTGGAACACTCTGTACCTGTTATAAATGAGGATGTTCTGTATGTGTGGGAATGGATGTATCTAAGTGTACCATGACACGGAACTGAGCAGGAGAGTGAAGAGCACACATCGAATGCTACACCTGTTTAACAGTATAAAGACCTGCTGGATAAACCGCACTTGGATGGACATGGATTTCCTGTTAGAAGGTGCACACTCGTTAAGAGTGGTGTGGCCTGAGGAGCTTACAGACATGAGTGGGAAGAAGACACGTTTTAGAGGGTAACGTCTGTTCTGCTAGAATGCTGTGGTGTACCATGATTTTACCTTTGTGAAAAACAAGGTATTTAGGCATATCACACCCTGCATGAAATTGGCTTGAGGAACGTAACATTTTCTGCATGATGTTGCTATGTCTTATTGCGATAATGCCATGCTTCTGCCAACTATTTTTGAATATATCTCAATGCTGTGCTTCCTTCCCCACCTCAAAATACAGTTGTGAGGCACTCCCTACCCTGCTAAAATATTAGCCATGCTGGGGCTACAAGAAGTCTTGGGTGGGTGGGAAGAACCTGTGCGGTCCACAGACGGCAAAGCTACTGAAGCGAAATGAGTGGGGCTGACAGTGAGCACTCATCTCCTGAGGCTCAGTGCCAGCCTAAGCCCAAGGAACAAGTGAGAGGTGGCCACAAGCTCCTTACCGCCCCCCTGTGGGCTTGTGCCTAACCTGTCTGCAGCATCCCATGACCGAGCAGGAAGCTGCTACTGAGCTGCATCCTTCCTAGTTTTCCTTTCCATCCCTTATGCCTCTTCTTTTTCCTTCGAACTATTGCCACTCCACTGTATTAAATTTTATTTAATCCCCTTGAAATCAGCTAAGTTTATTTTCAAATGTTCTCTGTATTGGGATTTTTTTTTCTTTCCAGTCTCTCACCGTTTGTTCCCTTTATAATGTTCCTTTCTGTTTCTCCTCTTTTTCCTTTTAACCCAGCTTTATTTTTCTCCTTTCCATTTAGGTCTGTAATAGAGCACCAAGATCTGTTTCCCAGTGTCTAGACTGGTCTCTCAGCACCTCCTAGAAGCAGAGGACTAAATGAATGACTAACAAGATGCATCTCTCTACTGACTCTGTGCTGGGTAGTTTTATGTCAACTTGACACAAGCCAAAGTCATCAGGAAGGAGGGAGCCTCATTGAGAAAATGCCTCTATGACAACAGGCTGTAGGCAGGCCTGTAGGGAATTTTCTTAATTAGTGATTGATGTGGAGGGCTCAGCCCATTGTGGACGATGCCATCCCTGGGTTGGTGATTCTGCGTTCTATAAGAAAGCAAGCCGAACAAGCCATGGAGGAGCAAGCCAACAAGAAGCATCCTTCCATGGCCTCTGTGTCAGTTCCTGCCTCCAGGTTCCTGCCTTGTTTGAGTTCCTCCAATGATGATAGTGATGTGGAAATATAAGACAAATAAATCATTTTCTCTCCAAGTTGTTTTTGGTCATGGTGTTCCATTGAAGCAGCTGTAATTCTAACTTGGGCAGTGGCAGACATAGAAGCTGATTCTTCACAGTCTTAAACACAAATGATAGTGTGTTTTCTTAACTAACATTTCCAGGAGTTAATTAACTGTGCCAGAAACAACTCCATCGATGAAGAGCATCATACTTTGGTTCTAACAGCAGTAATGAAGAGACTGCCAGTAAATGCATTTGGAAGGAATTACAACAGTATATCCTAAACTTGTTCTGGATATGGCTTCAGGAATGGCCATTAGGTTTACCAACTATAAAGCAAAAACACCACATACTTGTAATGGGGCTATTGTTGTCATCGCCTGGGGTCCACGTCAGCTGAACGCTGTCGTCAAGTTGATTGGTCAACTCTAAATCAAAGGGAGGATTCGGTACATCTGTGGAGCAAACACATGCAAATGGTTCACTGTCTTTTTCAAAGGAAGTTTTCTTCTTTCTTCATGATGCTATGCACAGAGGGACGCCTTAGAGACGCGTCACACTTACTGGTCAGCGAGCATGCAATGGAAAGGAAAGAGGCGCAGCTGAGGTTGCCGAGAACACTGCACACCCAAGCCAACCCATCGGGGAGCTCTGCTGGCTCGCTTTTTCAAGAGGTACAAAAATCATTGTTTGCCAAATCCACTGAGGCAGTGCAAGGGTCCTCGGCACGCTCAGAAAGGAGCACAGGCAGAAATGACATCAAAGCTTTATTTCGGATAACACAAGGGAACCAGAACAATCAAGGATGAGAGACAAATGCGGGCAAGTGGCATGCGCTGTTCAGAGGCTTTTCTCTGAAGATGTTTCAGCATCCTGAGGCTAGATGGGAAATGGATCTGGAGGTAGCTAAGGGCTGTTTTTAGGGTAGGGAGCTCTCGGAATGCACAGACACATTGCATGTCTCGACAGCTGTTGGGACAGAAGTCACTGAGAAATACAGTGAGCAAAATAGTCTAACCTTAAGATACACTATAAGGTTTTAAGAAATAATTGACTACGGCAAATGAAGCCCATGATAGTTATTTTCCTTAAAGAAATATAATGATGGGACAGAGAAGAGAAAGCGATGTTCACAAATGTGAAATAATTTAACAGAAGACAGAAAAAGAAGAATCATTAGTTTACCGTAAATGGGGGCAGGAGTTGGAGTAGGAGCTAGAAAGGACATTAATATAAAGGATTTTAATCAAAATTAGTGATGGAAACACAGAAGAAGACAAAAGCAACCCACTATTTTCTTTTAATTAAACTCTCTACTTAGCTTAATGTGAGGTGTGCACTGACAGAAGGACGGTGACAATTTAGGAATAACCCCCCCAATTCTATATTAGAGGTTACTTCCGTAATTTTCTTTAAAAAAAAATGTCACTTATATGAACATCCCCCATTTTGTCAGAGAGCATATTTATATGGAAATTGCCTCCTAAAACACCCCTCCCCTTGCAGCTCTGAAACAACAGCAAACAAATATTCAACACATAGAACTTTCTTCTACTCCTAATACAGATGACCTGACTGTGTTTGGTTTTGCTCTTACCGACAACCCTGAGCACAGCGCTGGCAGAAACGCTGTCCAGCGTCGTGTTGGCCGTACACGTGTAGGTCCCGCCATCATCGTCACTGACATCAGTTACCACCAGATGATCCTTGTCTATGGAGAATCTGTAAATGGAACACACATACAGCAGTTGGTGTGACACAGAGACACAGCTGACTGACGACAGCCTTCCCGGCGGGCAAGAGTCTCTGAGAACTTGAAAAAAGAGAAAGATAAACACTTCATCAATTAGAGTGTGCCCCTACATAGCACGTTAGTAATAAACCCTGGAAAACATTTGGGCTAGGACAGATATTAATCTCACAGGGTTCATCAGGCTGATGGAGCAGCCCTCCTGGGGTCGGAACAAAATCATATGGTATACCATAAATATGTGCAATTGCTGTATGCCAAATAATTTTTTTAATTGATCAAAGTTACTGCTTGCGTCCTGAGGTGTGATGGGTGGCTCCATGTTCTCCCCAACCAGAGTGCTTCAGTCAGGCTTCTGTGGTTATTTCGTTCCGCTCAATTTCCATCAGAGTGCAGAGTTTTTATAAAGTTACTATTTGTGGCAGAAGTGTGCTGTTCCTGTTTACCCCACGTATAAAGGCTCATTACAGAAACTAAGTGAAAAGCATCGGGGTCTTTCTTGTCACGAGATCAGCAATCTTCACTAAGAGATTCTAGAAGTTGCTTGCATCATGCATGCAGCACTAATGTTTGGTTCCAAAGAGGCTGCATAATCTGTCTATTAAGTAATTCTCAGTCAAACTTCAGCTGATCTAACCGAGGGTCATTTCTTCACGTTCTCTTCTCTCTACAACCTAGATTTCACATAGAAAATTGACCAGGTGGAAACTTGTACTTTGGGCACATGAAAAGAAAGGCCAGGAAGTTATAGTGGGGTCATTAGCAAGCAATAGGGTACCGTTTGGTCACCCCAGGTTTAGGTCGGAGCAATTAAACCACAGAAACCATCTCCATCAGAACAAAGCATTGCTAGCACTGGGTATCACTTGTGTCCACTCTAATGGCTAAAATCCATGCACACAGCTGAATTCTCTAGCTCATCAAACCGAGGGCCTCAGGTGGAAAAACGCCATGATCTTCCTTCTATTCCAAGCTACAGGACTGAATGCACCCCGTTAAATGGTTTACTTGATTTTGATTTTCTTTTCCTTCTGCAGGTGCTAGCTTAAAAAAGAAAAAGTAATTCAATATCCAAATTCAAAACTAGTAGTCTTTAAAACACTGGCAGGGTCATGCGCATTCCTGATTCTGGAGCTCAGATATCAGCGTATTTGTGGAGTGCCCATGAAAACATCTGCTGAGACTTCACCATTCAAATTATGCAATCACGGTTGTTGTCCAAAATCGGGAGGGCATTTTCCATCCCAATTTCACAGGAGATCAACACACAAAGACCCACATTCTCAGGCTCTTCTTTCAAATGCTCAATGCCCTTTCAGTTCTAAGCATTTACGGTAAGAGGAAAATGCTGATCTCATAATTTCGCAGACAGCCGACTTCAGACACTGAAAGCATGGTGTCAGTAGCCTTTTGACACAAGAACAGTCTCCAGAGAGAAGGAAGAGGGAAGGGAGCCTCTTGAGATAAATACCTTTCCTCATTGGGCAGCTCTCCATGGTCCTTCAGCCACATGACCGTGGGGACTAAGGTAGGGTCGTGTTTCAGTTTGCAATCAAAGGACACTCGGCTCCCCCTCTGCACGACTGCATGTTCGGGTTGCTTAATGATCCTGGTTGGATCTAAAATTCAAAGTTTCGGTTATCCATTTTGGCAAACCTGGAGAATTTGCTCTGTGTCATATAACACTTGAAAAATGCTCATCAACTCTGTCTTACCTTTGATTTCCAAGTGAACTTCGTTCTTTGCCATCCCTAATTTGTTTCTTGCAACGCATGTATACGTCCCCGTACTATCCTTTTGGGCCACAGGAATTTCTAATGTTCCATTATCATGTAAAACATAAATGTCCTCGTGAAGAGCGCTTCCTTTGGTTCCTTTAAACCTTCATTACAAAAGTTACAGGCGTGAGAATAAAACACAACAGAATGTGGCTGCAGCAAGTGTCAAGGCCAGCGACATTTGGAAAGACTACAGAGATTAGATTCTGCTTATTTGTAACGTGGGGATGAAAACACCTGTTGAGGTTTCACTTTTCAAGTTATAAAATCAAAAACGTTGTCCAAAACCTGAAGGGTTTTCCAGAAGCACACTTCTGACATGTCAGAAGAAAGGAAAGGAAAGCCCACAAAACAGGAGAATCCAAAAATAAGCAGAGTCTGCAGAATTAGAACATCAAAACAAAATGAGTTGCAACTTTTATGAGATACCTAATTTTAATAAAGACATTACCTACTTTATCCTCAAAGAGACGATACAACAGGTGAAAGCAATATTATCTTGTTATTGTATTTTTCTCCCGTTAGTAAGACCAAATTTGAAAGACATTTTGATTTCAAGGCTCGGGATTATACTCTGAAAGTTCGACTAGCAAATGTCCAGGCAGTGGAAGGAAACCATGTATGTGATGTGGGAAGTAGAGGCAGACGAAAAGTACCAGACGAAGTTGGTCTGAGTTGCCCCTCTCAGAACCCTCACTGGGAAGTCTATGTGTTCATGTTTCTCTTCTCTGAGTTAAGGTTGGGCCTGGAGTCACTTCTCTTTAATCCTTCACCCGCTGACAATCTCATCCCAGTAGCGGATGATCCATACGAACCTGCTCTAACTGTCATCTACACATTCTCAGCAGCTGCCCATACGAACCTGCTCTAACTGTCATCTACACATTCTCAGCAGCTGCCCATACGAACCTGCTCTAACTGTCATCTACACATTCTCAGCAGCTGCCCATACGAACCTGCTCTAATTGTTATCTACACATTCTCAGCAGCTGCCCATACGAACCTGCTCTAATTGTTATCTACACATTCTCAGCAGCTGCCCATACGAACCTGCTCTAACTGTCATCTACACATTCTCAGCAGCTGCCCATACGAACCTGCTCTAACTGTCATCTACACATTCTCAGCAGCTGCCCATACGAACCTGCTCTAATTGTTATCTACACATTCTCAGCAGCTGCCCATACGAACCTGCTCTAATTGTTATCTACACATTCTCAGCAGCTGCCCATACGAACCTGCTCTAACTGTCATCTACACATTCTCAGCAGCTGCCCATCCTCCTCCTGTCCTGTCCAGCTCTTCTAAAGTAAGCAGCTGAAGGACTCCAACCAGGACTGGTCTGTGAACGTGGGTGGACAGAGAGGAGGGAGGAGGACACAGGAGCTCTGCGGGGCTAATGGAGCACCAAGCGGCGAGTCCTCTCTCAGTCCATGCCACCTCTCTTACAGCTCCGTGCCGCTTTTAGATTTATTTTGTTAGTTTACGTAAATGAGCATTTTGCTCAGCTATATAAATGTGTACTACATGCATGCCTGGTGCCCAGGGACGTCAGAACTGGGTGTAGAATCCCCTGGCACTGGAGTTACAGAGAGTTAAGAGCCACCCAGTTGGTGTTGGGAACCAAATGTAGCTCCTTTACAAGAGCAACAAGTATTCCTACCCTCTGAGCCAACTCTCTATCCCCAATCCCATGCTACTTTATTATCAACAGCATGCATGCTCCGTAACCAGTCCTTCAGACACTATTCACGAAGTTCCAGGTAATGTCCATGGTATTGTGAAATATGGCAGCCTTAAATATTAAAAATAATTTCCATACAGTTTTGTAGTTTATAGAGCATTCTGGTAGTATACTTGTTACATATGTGAAAGTATTGATTATACTCACTGAGTGGATAGTTAATAAATATTTGAGAAATAGCAAATAAATTTAGTTAACTAGTAATGTGATGGATTATGTATTGCATTTTTCCTGTTTGTTTTTTGACTAAAACCAGACATAGTTAGAATTATAAATAAAAAAAAGAAATAGAGCTACTACTTACCACTCAATGGCAGGCAGAGGAGACCCAAAGAAGGCACAGTCTAAAAAAGCAGGTCTGTTTGCAATGACCTGGTACAGGATGTTTGCAGATGTGAGAATTCGAGGTGGTTCAGCTAAAACATTTTAGAAAGGTACAGTAAATACTAGACACATCTTAAGTTTGCAGCGTCCTTGCCCATCTTGTTTTAAGACCATGAAAGTCTGTGATAAACTACAACCCGCATGTCTTTTCCCATACGTTCTGTATCTGTGGCATCTAGTAGTCCCTCAAGACAGAAGAAACACCCCCTTGCGTCATGCTCAACACGCTACCCAGGTGTTGCTCAATTACTGATTTGTGTTATTTGTGTTTCTTATGCTGGTTAATGAAGGACTCACTTATATGTATCTTATGGCACTGGTAATCTTTCAGTGAAAGAATGCATTTATTTAATCTTTTATCCACAGCAGTCTCTGCCAGGAAATTATGCCATGGCTGATTGACCCATCATCAGTCTAGTGGGCGGGGACGATTGGGACACATGAAGAGGGCAGGGAAGAGCAGAGCGGGAAGTGCGGTTTCCGGATAAGAGAGGGGACTAAAACCAAGGAAGCAACAGAATGAGGAGAACAAAACATAGACTGGGAGAAGATAGCTGCTCATATGTGCCCGATGTAAGACGAAGACACAAAATGATAAGAAACTCAAAGAGCTCAATAGTCCCAGAAAGCAAACTGGTCTTTAAACTGAGCAAAGATACAAATACACATTTCTCAAAAGAGGACATACAAATGGACATAGAAATGTGAAAGAAATGGTAACTATACTAATTATCAAGAGAAACACAAACTTCACTATGAATCACTGACACCTGCTAGGATGCCTGTTTTCCAAGAGACATGTAAATGCCCTCTTTCGGCCTTATAAAGAAGGGGAGCTGAGGCTGGCGAGAGGACTCAGCAGTTAAGAGCGCTTGCTGTTCTTTCAGGGGCCATAAGTTCAGTTCCCAGAACCCGTGGCAAGGGCCTCACACCTGCTGTAACTCCAGCTGCAGGGGATCGGATGCCCCTTTCTGGCATCTTCAGACTGCCACACAGATGTAGCAGGCACCCGCACAGATTCACAGACATAAATATAAATAAAAATTCCTTTAAAATATCTCATATCTGTGATACTGATGGATCTGAAAGACCCTGTGTGAAATGAAATAAGCCAGACTCAAAGGAACACATACTTGTACGATGTTACTGAAATATGAAACCTGAAGCTGTTGAATTCATAGAAAGAAAGCATGAGAGGAAACTCAGATGTTAAAGCTGCTTCCTCAGCATCCACCACTACCTCAACTGCTCAGCTTCTGGGGACTAATGGCCCTCACTTTATATATGAAGAAAAACACCAAATATTGCCTGGCTTTCTTATGTTAGCTTTGTTTGGAAAAGGAACACAGTATCTGAAAAAATTCAAGTATGGTTTCTGCTACAAGAATAATTCATCCATAAAATTTAAAAATGTAGCTTTTGGTAATTTTACTCAGTATGAGAGATGTAGTGTTCACATAAGCCAACCATTCCAGAATATGCCTGAGTACATTGTAGTTCCTTACAGCTCCTTGAGCGTATTTTTACACATGAAACAATGAATATCTGTGACTTGGATAAGAGCTGAGCACTATATTAACCATTTAGTTTTTCATGGAGGAACTGTGGCATTTTTGAACTTGTCCATTTCTGTGATGCTAAATGAGAATGGCTCCATAGACTCTTAAGTTTGAATGCTTGGTTTGCAGTTGGTGGAACTGTTTGGGAAGGATTAGGAGGTGTGGTCTTGTTCAAGAAGGTGTTCACTGGGGGTTGTCTTTGAGGTTTCAAAAGCCCACACCATTCCAGTTAACTCTCTCTCTCTCTTGTAGTTGTTATCTCAAAATGCAAGCTCTCAGTTACCATCCCTGTTTGCCTGCTGCCATGATCCCCACCATGAGAACCATGGAGTTTACCACCCTCTGGAACTAAGAGCCTTAAATTAAATAAATGCTATACTTTATAAGTTGCCTTGGTCAAGGTGCTTTGTCACAGCAATAGAACAGTAACTAAAAAGTGTGTAAGAATGGAAGAGTGGGCATACTCATTGCTCATGCAAACCAGTGAACAACCTATTCCTACAGCAAAGAATCTGCCATATAAAACCTGTATGAAGGAACTGCAAGATCAGACCAAAATGGCCCTTGAGGCAAGATTTGTATCTTACCTACCCTTGTATATTCTTTGTAGCTTGAAACACTATGCACTGCAGGTAGCAAAGGCATAATGCATTTTCGATGAACAAGTAGAAAACAATAGCAGTCATTAATTTAACTTTCCACGTCTTTAATATAAGGAGAACTTACCAAGCACATTTACGAATGCATTTGCTAGCAAATATCCGTATTCATTAGAGGCATTGCACTGATAAACCGCACTCAATCTTTCTTGAACATTTGAAAAAATAATGGTATCACCATCTATTTTTCTGCTGGGATCATCGGGAGCAACTGTTTGGATATAAAAAAAGAAAATATGTTTCTTGCTGCTTAAAAAATATATATTAAATGTATAAATCTTGAGATCTATATTACATGAACAGAAAGGAAATATGGGCTAATCTACATAAGTACAAAGAATCTAAGTAGAGTTTAGTTAACACACACATGCAGGCAAATATGCAAAATGTTCATTTAGCTCTGAGTGGATGGATTTATCTTCAACAGTGAAGACTGCTTTGAGAGATGCAGAAAAGCAAGCCCAAATTGGGAAAGAAGAGAAAATTCTGGCCGGGGAAAGGATAACAAAGCAACACCATCATCTTTATAAAGTAACCAGCTATTTAAAAGGAATGAAGTTCAGCTTATCAACAAATGGAGAAATGTGCTGGCTTGTTTAAACCTGCCACCTTTGAGGACCTGTTCTGGAAACCAATAGATGAATAAATAGAGGCATGCCTAGAGAACACGGTCATCAGGAACACGAGGATATCCACTTTCCTCTTGCGCCCACATATCTGGAGCTGAAGGAGAAATCAGTAGTATAAAATTTCTCCTAAGGACCTTTTTCAGCTAAATCCCTCAAGTACTTAAAACGTGTTAAGACCGGAATTGGTCCATGCTGAAGCTGGATGAAACTGGCTGGGCAATGCAGGATGTGAGAATTTAGTCCAAAGCAAGGCAAACCATGGACAAGTGCTGTGCTGTGATACAGGAATTTCCTTTCGAATGCTAACCCCTAGGCCATGTGCCCACATTTTTTAAGGGAACATTGCTTTAGCATGCTGACCAAAACCAAAGTAAACAACAGCACCCCTCCCTCTGAAACCGCACATGGCAACCATAAGAGGACTTTGCTTTCATTCAAAACACATTTCTTTTTCTATGGTGACAAGAAACGGTTGTGTATCACTATAATGAGTCTCCATTATCACTTTGAAATAAAAGTATCTGGCACACCTGTGGTTTATTAATTCACTTTAATGAAAATAAATCCAGCTATAGCTACTCCTCTTCATTTTATGTGCCCAAGTATTGTGCTCATTCATTCTGCAATAATTTTTTATTGATACAATTTACAGCAAATCTACTATACTGGAACAACACAAAATTCTCAGTCTCTTGAAAACCTGGTGAGGATTCCAATGAACTAAAGTCACAGTCCCAAGAAAGCCTTTATTCTTCTTTGGGTTGCAGAGCAATCCATTTTCTTATTCCTTCTCTTTTCTGGAGGATTCCTAATTTATTAGTCCATATTTTCCTTTTTCCTAGCACCACCACGAGTGTCATTTTTTTCTGTTCATGCTTCCATAATCAGTTTTTTGCCTGACCAAACCCAGAGGGGCATAACACCTTTGAGGGTTCATGTGATGAAACTGGGACCCAAGCAGATTCATCAGAATCTCCAAATCAGAAAGCTCCTAACCACATGTACAAAGTCCCACTTTTCTCTGTAAGGTGACTTGTTCATCGGTTCTAAGGATTTGGATGCACACATCTTTGTGAGACCTTATTGTAACTACTGCACATTCTGACTATTATACCTATAGGCCAACAGTTATTTAGATGTTTCAGATGAGAATATTCTAACATTGAATCATAAGTTGAAGTAGAGGACAAGTTCTTACTGTCCAAGGATTTTTAAAAATTCAACTAGCTCCCAGGGAGTAATTAATGTCCTTATTCCTGAAGAAGTACGATAGGTAGTTTAAAAATAGTTTCTAAATGTTAATGTTACAAAATTAGTGTCCAAAAGTCTGGCAACAATCAATGGCTGAAGTGTAGAATCATCTTTAGACACATTTTTGTTCTACTAGTAATAGGGTATGTCAAGATTCTTTGAATCGACTCCTTAACTAACATCTGGAATTTCTGATTAAAATTTCTTTAAGATAAACATTCTTTCCAACCGAATACAAATAGGAGCCATAATTCCTTAACAGGGTATAGATTGTATCAATAAATAACAGCAGAGGACATATCTTACATTATCCCAGGAAGTGACATACAAGTATAGCCACAGTCATAGATCTGAGAGCGTGGTACACATCAGCGAAGTCCTTGTTTCTTATCCTGGATCCCACCCCTTGTATCATTGGGTCTTTCTGATGGGCACACTTGAAGGAATGTTCATCTACTGCTTTAACCAGGCAGGGTGGAACCCAGAGCAGCAACCCGGCTTCTCTTGCTCTGTGGATTATTCTAAGCAGATGGACCGAGTACTTGGACAGTGATAGGACTTTCTAGGGGGCATTTGGTACCCACTCTGACTGCACCTCTGAAGGTGTGCCAGGCAACGAGGAACAGTAATGAGCATGACACACTGGCAGAGCACAGTGCCCACTCTCTTAGCATGGGAAACAGACCATAGGATGAGACCACCTCACATCCCTGAGCATCTGAAATCTTAAGATCACACCACCATGTTCTGGTTAATAGTATAGAGTTTAATTTTTATGAGATAAAAATCAACTGGAGGATTGTTGCGCAAGAATGTGAATGTATTCAGTAACATTCCATCGTGCATTCACAGGTTAATTTAGCAATAGTGAACCCAGGGCCTTTAACATACCAGGCAAGTGCTCAACACTATCTGTATTCTTGACCATAGGGTACTAAATTTTATGCTGTTTGTGAATTGCACCACAATAATAGCAAGACAACGAATACGACCAAAAATACTGGACTCAGTTGACAAAGCTAGAAGGACAATTTCTCCAAGTGGAGATGCATCAACCACAAGCAAAACACCCTGTAGCCCCAGGTGTCACTGTCTTCAGGACCCAAGGCATTTGACTATAGCTCTACCTCACTTGTGCTCAATGAAGCGGGTTTCAGATACTTATTCCTGCCATAATATTTGGGGCTGAAACAAACTTGGACCTGAGGTATAAGTGATGAGTCGGCAGCTCTCTTCATGAAGATCTGCATTACGTTTTCCTTCTGCAGTTATTCAAGAGAAGCGAGTGAGCCTAGAAGCAGCAGCGACATATGGGGGCTCAGTTGGTAGCTGGGCACGAAACAAAGTCACTGCTGCACAGCCATAGGTGACCTTTGGATGTTGTGTGCCGGCTACTGAATGGAAAGAACTCGCCAACTAGCAAACTCAAATCATCTAAAGGAATAATAATTAATTTCTAGGAACACCCAACATCATTTGCCATAAATAAGCACCAAAGAAAGAAATGTAAGAATATATATCTACATCTATAACTTTAAGCCCCAAGTGTGAGTTCTAAAAGTGGTATGACAGCCTTCAGAAAACTTATAAAAAATATAACTCTCCTGGAAGGAATGGGAAAGACTGCAAATGTTTCCAATTTTAGAATATGAAAATAAAAAAATGATGTCTTAAAAGTACTGAGTGCTTTCAATCTCTAAAATGTTTTTACGTCAATTGCATAATTTTACATTTAGAATAATTAGATAATTTCTTTTAAAAACTTTATGAACTAGGTCAACCAGAAAATACTAAATACATTTTAGATATAAAAATTGTAGACAGGAGCACTTAATATTTTGTTTAATTATAATAAATTCAGAATAATTTAATAGTTTGAAATTAAAGTTCTAGATTTCTGGTTTTAGTCCATTTTATAAATATTTCCTGGAGTATGAACAAGTGGACGTGAAGCAAAGCCAAGCTTTGGTGAAGAGTTGAATTTCCTTTCTCCTGGCTATTTTATCCTAACAGGTCCTGCCAAAAGAGCCCTTTGCCTCCCAGAGAAGGGGGAAGGGGGCAGCTTTGACAGGATCTCGAGAATATTCTGAGTTAAGCCTCTATTTCCCTAGCTGAACTCATAAGTTACTCAAGCACAACTTGTAATTGTACTAGAAGATCCACTCTTTCTTACCAAGTTCGTTCTTTTCTCTCCTCAGATCTGAGGAGCCTTTTAACAAAGGGTGAGATTTTTATGTGTCCCCGGAAAAAGCAAGTAATAGACTCTCTCACTGCCTCCTGGGACAGAAACGGGGATTGTGGGGTGTTCAGAATCTCAGCCTTGGGGACCACTAATGGGGATGGCACAGGCTCTGGTGCAGAAGGTAAAAAGGAGGAAGAGGAATGGAGGAACACTTGCTCTCTAGGAGAGCAGGGAAATGCTCTTGCTGCCAGTTGTAAGACAAGACATTTTTTCTTTCTGGTCCCAAGTTCAACTTCACACTCTCTTAACCACTTCAGGTCATATCTGAGGTCTCCTGCGGGTCTCTTGTAGCTACATAATTTCTGACCACTATAGACTGTTGAAAAATATTTTGGGTATTTCAGGGGCAAATTCTGTATTTAATACACTTGTTTGTGTCAAGGAAGTTTTAAGTACTCGGCTGACCTAAATGAGACATAGTTTCAGAAGTCAGTGAGAGATGCATCCAGGTGTTTTGGAGTTAATCCTATCAGTTTTATAAAGCTGTAGGTTCCAGGTCTGAAGGCAAGCTCCAAATCAACACCACATTTTGCCAGAAGAACCCAGTCTAACCTCCACCTCACCCTGATATCCCTAAGTTTGTAGTTTGGAGCTTATGAGGCCATCAGAGTCCTTGGATGCTTGTAAACAAGTCAGGAGAGGCAGGCTGTGTGTCTGGTGATGTGGATTCCTGACTGTGTCTCTACTGGTTGGCATAGGTTGACAAACCTGAGGCCCCTGACAGGGCTGTTGCTGATGCCCTCAACAATGCCACTGCAGAAGCACAGCTGTTCCTTGACCCTTCACCCCAGCAGCTGCTGCTCCATCTAGCATTTTGGCAGTCTCTTGGGTGGAAGGTGGTGCCAACTAGGCAGCTTGGGCCTCAGGCCAACTTCTGGAGCCCATGCTGGACTCCCTGTGCTGGTCTCTGTTGAAGGTTAGTGATCCTCGGGGTTCAGTCAGTGCCACTATGCTGTGTGGTTTTCTCTTTTTCTGCCTTGGCATCTCTCTGTTATCTTCCATGACCTCCTACTGCTGGATGCGCTATTCAACAAACTACAGATGAGGGGCAAGCACCAGGCCTGTTTCCAGAACAGTCCACAAGCCTCAAACGCAGTCCTGTTTAAGTTCATGGTCAACCGCTAAGTGTAAAGGAGAGTGGGATATACCTCTTCAAGCCCCTACTGATTTTTTTTTTTTTTTTTGGCTTGGCTTTGGGGCTTTATTCCCTTACCTAACTCTTCAATGTGGATTAGAGGATGTCAATATGCATCAGGACACATCTCTTTGCACTTAGCTGTCTATGATTTATTTTCCATTCAAAGGCAACACTCAACAGAGGCTGTCCAAAGACGAGCTGCTGAGGGCTAGGGCTGGTACACTGAAAGAAACGTTCAGGGTCCCCGCCTGCTCACCACCGTCAGTTATGAAGATGTCCATAGAACATACCCGGCACTTCCGGCCTGGCCACTCTCAAAGAAGCATCACATCACGTCTCTCTGGTGGAGACAACAGCTGCTTGTAGCTCCCCAGAGCAGCAGCCCTTCCTAGAGCAGCTGGGTGGGCACGGCCCCGTGCTAGGCCACCCTGCAGTACATAGTTTCCCTCCCTGAATGCCCACCAGAGAAGCTTCTCTGAGCTGCACACATCTGAGCTGGGGCACCCTGGATCTGGAAGAGTTGTGCAATTCCTAGCATATCTGTGTGGCATTCTTGCTTCTTTTTCAAGGAAACATACTTTTGGGATGAAAAAAGAAAAGTAAAGAAAAGAAAAGAAGAACTTACTTAGACTCTGATTTGACAAATTTTATTCTTGCTCTTTCTGTTTGGGACCTAATTGGATGATTTGGGGTTAAAGTAGAAGAGCCTAACTTGTCTCCCTGAGATAACTGCCCTCTCCAAACACCCCCTTCTAGTGTTAACCACGAAGAGGCATGCATGTGGAGGCATGCTCAAAGCTCATAATGCAACTATTAATAGGGTTCAAGGACCCCCAGGTGCTGCTATGCTGGTGCTGCTCTGCAAAGGTTGGTTGTCCTGCAAAGGTTGGTTGTCTTGCAAAGGTTGGTTGCCTCCTCAAGTCCATATTCTAAACCCCAAGCCCCAAGGTGGTCCTATGACTAGGTCATAAGGGCTCTTATCTCACAAATATGGTCAGTGCCCCTTGACAAAAGACTTGAGGGAGGCTGTCCCCTCTGTCACTGCACATTCACAGAGGAAGAACCAGCACTAGAAGTCACCAGGTGCATTCAACTTGGATTTTCTAGTCTCCAGCACAGGGAGCAATAACTTTCTGTTTATAAATTATCTAGCCCAAGGTACTTTGTTATGGCAGAAAAACAGAGTAAGACAGCCAAATTGGAAGGATGATAAACCAATCAGGAGGAAAGATCAGCCTCATTACTTAATTTCTCAATTTCCCCTGCTTAGGACTGTATCCTTACTGCCAAGCCCTGGAGTTTCTCTTCAACAGTCCCTGGCTCTCACACTTTTCCTGCCGAGTGGCTAGATAGATATTCCCTCCCACTTGTCTGTTCTTGCTGAGTCTAAATCTCAGGAGTACATTTAATCTTCTGTAAATCACAAAGAACCTCTGAGCTGGAAGAAAGCAAACCTTTGGCTGCAGAAATGCTGAGTATTCAATATGACTATTACTGTTCTATATGCATTTCTAAGAAAACCATAATGTGCTGTAAAACATCTTTTAGTTCTGGGCTTTCTTTCACTCTCTCAGTTGTCAGCATAATCCCCTGGGAGTGACAGTGGCTCCTTGATATATAACCATGATGTAAGATTTGTGGCGTTTCCTGCTCTGATCATGATTAAAATTGGAGCATAAATTTCAGTACCGATTACTGGCCTCATTAGCCTCGGTTTTTTTCCAAGAACATATTTCCTTTTGCAGTAAACACAAGCTGTTTCTGTCCAAGTATCTGATAACTACTGTGCTCGTGACACAAGCAAACTCCCAATAAATACTCCAGCAAACACTTGAGGCACAGGGTGCGATTACTCAAACCAGGGCTGCCAGGCCTGGGATGAAGAGCAAGCTGTCGTTCCTCATAGTAATAGCAAATTGACTAGCCATCCATCCCACAGGAGGACTCAGTTTTAGGAAGGTCAGTTCAAAGGACCTTTCGGTTATGTAGAAGTAGAAGTGATATTTGATTTTCAATTGGAGATGATCAGGAACAGACTGTTCTCTAAGTAGGAAAGTACCTTTACTAAGTAAAGAGAATCTTCAAATCTGGCCTTGATAATGACTGGGAGGTGAGCCTGAGACTGAGATTGGGTTTGAAGCAGAAACAGACTTTGTCTTCTCTCTCTCTCTCTCTCTCTCTCTCTCTCTCTCTCTCCGATCTTATGCAGATCTCTCTACCAACCCGTCCTACACTCTCTCTCTCTGTCTCCTTCTGTCTTCTCCCTCCCTCCCTCATCTCCCTCCCTCTCTTGCTCTCTTCTGTCTAGTCTCGTCTTCCTCCGCCCCCACTTCTCCCCTCACCCCACTCTCTCTCTCTTTCTGTCTCTCCATCCCTCCCTCTCTCCCTCCCTCTCTGTCCCTCTCCCTCTCCTCTCTCTCTCTCTCTCTCTCTCTCTCTCTCTCTCTCTCTCTCTCTCTCTCTCTCCACCTAAAAGGAAGTCGGAATTTCTTTTTTTATAAATATTTATTTATTTATTTATTTATTTATTATGTATACAATATTCTGTCTGTGTGTTATGCCTGCAGGCCAGAAGAGGACACCAGACCTCATTACAGATGGCTGTGAGCCACCCATGTGGTTGCCGGGAATTGAACTCAGGACCTTTGGAAGAGCAGGCAATGCTCTTAAATGCTGAGCCATCTCTCCAGCCCAAGAAATTGGAATTTTAAGACATGTAAATTAAGTGTTCTAAAGCCTTACAGTGGGGAGACCAAAAGGCAAAGGTAGCTGGATGCTCTCTGTATGACCATGGCTTAGGAAGGAGTTCAGAAGCAGTGAGACAAGATTCCAATTCTTGTTTGTTTTTGTTGTTTGTTTTGTTTTGCCATAGTTCCCTTCTCATATCCCCAATCCTCTAGTCAAGTTTTATCAAATGAGTCTTTACTATGACTTGGAGGATTCAGGCAAAGCCCCTGGCTATACTTCAATGGGTCACTGTGGGCAGCACTGTGGTAGCTCGGAAAGATGGATATGAAAACGGGCTAGAAGTGAACCTGCAGAAAGCAGGCTGATGACAGCAAACACAGCCATTGTCCTAATGTCTTCCTCGGGGATCTCTGGAGCAGAGCTCACAGTACTCAAGGAAGGCAAAGTGGGAGAAGGCTGAGCTTCCTGCAGATCAGGACCCTGTCCTTCGGGTAGCTAGGGAGACATGACCCCTGAAGACTAGAAAACTTGGAGGACAGCTGGGCTTTCTCCAGGACTGAAAACTGAGGCCAGATCAGTGTTTCCTACTTCTGTCGTCTACTGCCTTAGTCCCAGTATCCCTGTCAGCCGACAGTGACTCTGTGTACTCTCCAAAAGCTAAGCTGAGCTGTCGGTGGTGTTTACTTCTGACCCTGCCATTTTCCCCATGATCTGAGTTAAAAATGAGAAATATTCTTAACTTCCCATTAATACACACACAATTATTATCATAAGTTCTTTTAAAAATGTATTTCAATCAACTCTTTAAAGTCTAAATAACTATCCAAAGGCAATAAAAAGCTTTGACGGTGACTTAGTGCCCCTGTTAACTTCATATTCAGCTTTCATCCTAAACACGAATTATTTCAACACCATGCATTTATTGCTGAGATACAGGCGTACTTTGAAAATAACCTTCCATTAAAGACAATGAAGAACACTTACTTTCTATTGGGACTCCATTTGTTAACCAGGCAATTCTGGGCTTGGGGTTGCCATTAGCTCTGCAGATGAGGGTGCCGTTCTCTCCTGGGGATAGGACGAGGTTTTGAGGTGCTGCAATCCAGTATGGAGCCGCTTATTGAGAGAAGAGACAAGAAAAGCTGACTCAAGAATACATGGACGGCTGCAGTAGATTATAAGGGTTTTGTAAAAGACCCATTAGTCTCACTTTTTAGATTAAAAAAAACATAAAGTTCCTCAAATAATTCTTTAAACTTCATAAAGAGTATAGAAGAGCAGTGACTTTTTATTATTGATGCTCAGCTTCATCGCTGGGTTAAGGCACTATCTGCCAGGTACTCCCACTGCAAAATGACTGCTCTCCAATGTTCTCTGTTCTCTGTTCATTGGCAGCTGGTCACTATACAGCCTACTCTCAAGACCGAACATAACTTCCATCTCCTCCATGAAGGAATATTAAATAGTGGACATACATTAAAACTGTCCTAGCCACTAGCGTTTGTTTGTTTGTTTGTTTGTTTGTTTGTTTGTTTTTTGGACAGAGGAACACTTTGAAGCTATGCAAATATCTTGCTTCTCCTTAAAGTTGTTTTCAGCCACCAATCTTAGAATTCTTCCCTGGATCTTGCCTGAAGCAGTTACCGCTGTGGGCCTATCATTGTGATTTTCTATTTTTACCATTCCTTCTGCATTTACTAATTGCAGTTCTGTGAAGAAGACTCGAAGGAGTGGTTTTTATAATCTAGCCTGGATGTGATTACATTAGAAACAAGAAAAGCTTCATGACACCATGAAAGTGAACATAAATTTAAACTCCTCATTACTGAAGAACGTGATACAAGGCACAGTCAACGGGTGCTTTGGAGCCTCTACAGAAGCAAGGGGAATGCATCTGAAATACCGAAATACCTTTAACTGTGACCGCGATGGTGTGATGCACAGCTCCTAATGGGTTTTTCGCTATGCACTGGTAATTTCCAGAATCTGCTTCTGTAACCTGAGTGATCTGCAAGGTTTTCTTAAAGTTCCGATAGAATGTCCGGTTGACAGGAAGTGTTCCATCTTCTTTGATCCAATAAATGATTGGCGTAGGCCTGAGAGGATGAATAAGTAAAGATGTTACAAAGGGTTAATTTGCCTGTGACTGTTTGGGAGAGTGAATTCTCATGCACGTTTGTAATCAATTCTTTGTGCAAAGATAATGACAAACATAGACCCATTAATTAACGTCACAATTTTATAAATAATACTCAAAAACCTGTACTTGGAACAATGTCAATTTTCAAATAACTAGGACTATACTAATTTTGGCATACTGTAAGTTTGCCTTCAGGGATGCTGCAAGCATTGATCGCTTACTAAAGGAACCTACCTAATCTTTTCTTTCAAGTTCTGGTCAGTAAGATGCTCTAGAGACTTTTACTATGTTAATCAAGAGAATTATTATTAAATCAGTCATATTGCAATATAATCCCCCATCATCGAGAGTCAAAAATATATAATGAATGAACGCATACACACACCAGTGTCTTTGGACTCATGTATATGTTTCCCTATCAAATTGATGAAACTTTCAATTTTATGAGATACTCATGATGGAAACTAAATGATTAATGAATTAAAATCCTTTTCTTCATTTCATTATTAGTGAAAATTTAAAATACCATTATACTAATTGATAATAATAGGCCAGATTAATGTTACAACTCTTCTCACTCAATTTTATCCTTTTAAATCAGGAAAGTCCAAACAAATGGTTTGCTGATAAAAAGCCAGAATATTGCATGGAGTGAGGTCTTTCTCAAATTCTCAGAGCTTCACTTAAATTCTTATCTGACCTTGATTACCTGACTTCCTTGGGCCTTAGCATCTCCAGTTGTCTTAATGAGAACGATCAACTCATATAATGCCTTTAGCAAATTTTCATGACGTAAAATTTTAAAAATTGTTCAACACAAACATTATGTATGTTTCAGATGAGGCAAGAGAGGGACGGGGCTAGACATTGGTGTTACTGGTGACGTTGAGCAAAGCCGCCAGTTGTTATGGGAGACTCCTCCTCTACCAAACAGTCTTTAAGACTTGTGCATGTTCAAGCCTAACAGTCCCTGGTTTGCAACATACCAGGGTTTCACAAAATTTCAGTTTCAAAAGTTCCTTCAATATATATAATACACACACACACACACACACACACACACACACACACACACACACACAATTTCCAAATTACACCACCATACTTTACAGGAAAAAAAAAAATTTAACGTTCCTAATCTGAAAACGTTAAATGTGCTAAGATAGAAAACTAGTTAAATGTCATGTTGGTGCTTGACTAAAAACAAAATGGAAGTTGGAAAAATTCTGTTAGGAAAGACTGATTTTATTAATTAAATTTATTTATTTACTTTACATCCCAGCTGGTTTCCTCTCCCTTCTGTCCTCCTATTCCCTCCTGCCACGCCCTCCAGCCCCAGTCCATTCCTCCTCTGTTTCTGTTCAGAAAGGGGCAAGTCCTTCTACGGGTACCAACAAATCATGGGGAAAGGGACAGATTTTTTCGAACATATCTTTAAGAATGTTGTAAGTTTTTAAACTGAAGATCTGTCACATTGGGTGTTATTTCCTGACTTGGCCAGCAGAGGCCCCCATGCGCATCCTAAAACAATCATTCCTGGATTAAGGAAAGTTTCTGTGATCACTGGATTGCCAGGTCAGAGAAAACACAAATCATAAAACCTGAAGGCAGCATGCTCCTGGGATCCCACTCACAGCTGCAGTAGCTGTGCCCCCGAAAGGCACTTGCTCTATGCCAGGTACTATGGGAAGACAGTCTAGAACCTGCCTGTCATAGGCACCTGAGCTTTACAGTCTGTCCTCAGGAACTGGGGCAATGCCACGGTTCTGAGGCCTTGGCATGCCCTGTGTGCTTTTGAAGACAGAGGTGCACCATGTGGCAGACCTTGATGAACCTCCAGTTAATCTGCCTTCAGATGCTTCCCTCCCCACTCTAGACAAATAACCAAGGATAAGTAGATGTTATTTTTAACCTACTGAGTACTGAGGTTGTTTGTTAGAAAGGAGCAAATTTCTACCCCCTTCCTAAAGCACAGTGATCATAAGGAGATTATAGTATAAATAGTGCAGTACAACACAATAAAAATATTTTAGCAATAACATGGAATTCAAAGTTTACTAAGGAAATGTTTGTAAAGTTTTCTGGATTTTGGTCAAATTAGAAACATAAGACAATGGTTCTCCCTGGGGCAGGAATGCCTCTTGTTATTTTATATTTGGTAAGAGGTGATCATCCGGACAGAACGTGTTGACTCACAGGCCTTCGGCGATGCATTCCAGTGAAAGCACATTTCCTCTCAGCTCCTCTTTGAGACTTTCATTGCCCTCTGGAGTTAGAAATGTTGGTGGCCTTTCTTTACTAGGCTTAGCTGCAAACAAGAAATACAATCTATGTTAAAAATGTGAACCTCTGTTTCTAGGAACACAGTCATTGTCAAGCTGGCTAGAATTCTAATCTGGTTTCAAATCCGCTTAATGCTTGTTTTGAAATTTCTTTAGCTATGCGTACATGCTCTCTCCTTACACTTATTCAGTGTGCAAGAAAACAAGCAATTTTGTTCGTGTGAGCAAACCAGTGAAAGGAGTCCTTTCGTACATGTCTTTAATTTGGGTTGGGTCTTTATTAATTTTCTGCAGGCTGGTCAATTTTCAAAACCACAGCAAAGAAAAGTCAGCTCATTAAACTACACGTCCCTTAAGACTGGTGTTCAGGCGAAGCAAAAAGTGTGTATTTTGAAAGATGTTCAAATCTTTTTTCAGCAGTAAATTATTGTGGACAAAGTATTTTGGTGTGTTCTGGAGATAACAGTATGGCCAGTTCCACTGACTTATAGCTGAAGATTGCTACACTGCAAGGTCTGTGAAAAATAAAACGAAACTAGGCAGTTGCTGACAGAGTTCTGGCAAATTAAATGCCATAAATTAAGAATAAAAATAGAGAGGCAGAAGAGTGTTTGTGTAGTGGGTAAGATCCTGCATTTGGTCCCTCACTTTAGAGAAAGAGGAAAAGTGTATTAGCAGAGGTAAACACATTGAGATCAGTTTCTCAATGACAAAATAGGGAGGGTCTAAGTCAGAGAGCTTAGAGTATTTATAGTGAAGGCCTCCTGTCTTGCGGACTCTTAAAGTGTGTCCTTATCTACTGAGTCCTTGAGATATTTTCGGGTGGAAATGTCATAGGACTGGATTTCCATTTGTTTCAACCACAGATGATCTACTTGATACTTCTAAAACCAAATTAAGAGGTGGTATGTGAATTTCTCATTTCTCAGATGTACCAAAAAGACATTGTTGGAAAAAATTAGTTTTCTTAAGGATTTAGAGCTTGTTGGGGAACTTTACTCCTCTGAAAACCACTTTGAGAATGTCCTTGACGCCCATATTTGGGGGGCTGTATTAAACAAATAAAGGTGAGAATTAGATCCTGCCATGTTCTCTAATGTTCCTATCTCATAGGCAAAAAATTAATGCAGCAGAAACTCTATGGGAATTAAAAAGCCCTTATGTCCAGAGTTTGTTATTTTTAGTGATATATTTTATGTTTGACAACCGCATTTTTCCTTAAGGAAATCAAACTCTTTTCATCTTAAAACAATGAAGCTGAATGATCTATTTTTAAAAGTTTGCTCCCACAGAAGTCAATGAGTGGGTTTCTATCAACGCTAAGAATAATACGTTTGCTAATTCTTCTGAGTAATGTCATATGAAATTTACAGAGGGTTAGACAACTACTATGGGATGTATTCTATGTTAGTTACTGAAGGTGCAGGTGAGTCAGTATTCTAGCGGTTAATATGACCAGTCAGTTCATGTGTAGGTCATGCAGAAAGGTTTTAGACAGCACAAAATATGAGAAATACAATTCTGAACACACATGAAAGAATTTTTTCTAAAGCATATGAAATGGTTTACATGAAAAATTATAACAAGTTTAATTATACACACACCATGGAAGATGTTTTAGTGACATGGTTGAAATCGTCTAGCTAGGTTTCATAAGAAACACACGTTGATATGGTGATATTAAACATGTAATTAGAAACTTCATACAGAAACAAAGTTAAATAGCCATGGAGGTGAAGTTAGTGAACTAAAGTCTACAATGAAGGAGAGAATATCAGTTACAACCAGTGTAACTCACCACCATAAAACTCAGTGTCACTCAAATTAGCAGCTATAGTGTCATTCAATTCATCCACTGAAATAAACAGAATATCATGAAGAGGGCACAGAAGTGGGGGGAAGAGTCGAAAACCACTGGGCAACAACAACAAATTCCTATGTCTACGCTAAGTGCCCTTCCTTCCAGGTAAACACAGTGCTTGACACCCTACTGACTAACTCACTCATTCATTCACTCTGCCACCCCCAACCACAACTTGAACTATAGGATAAATGCCAATAAAGTCATTGTGAGGCAGAATGCCTACGCCAATGCTCAGAACACCACAGAGTTGGGAGGTTACCATAGAAACAGGACTGGCAATCAGTGTAAAATGCAAAATACAATATTTAGAGTACGCATGCTCTTTCTAGCACATAAGCTAAAGCTTTAGCGAGCTTCACAGGGATTCTCCTGACCACTGAACTGGTTTACCTCAAAGTCAGAACCGTATTTAATTGCTAATCATTAGATTCACATATGTAAACACCACTGAAAGAGACCCAGAGGGCCGAGCTCTCACCTGAAATCACCTTCAGAGAAATAGGCTGCTTCTGTTGTATGGTTTGAGTGTGATTAAATCTGGCATAGCAGATATAGTCTTCACGGGTGTCTTCTGGGAGGACATTGGAGAAGTAAAGGTCTCCATTCAGGCCTTGGGAAACCCGCTCACTCTGTGGAAGTCTTTGGAAGGCTGGAGGAAGACAAAGAGTTACTCACGTCATTCTATCTCCACAGCAGCCGGACAACCATCTACCAATACCTCTGTACTTCACCTGAAAAAAATGACATATTTCTCACAGGACTTTTAGTAAAGAAAACTGGTTTTATTGTTGTTGTTGTTGTTGTTTTATTCTTGGTTTTGGTTTGTGTTTCTAAGATGTGGGATACACAGACAGTCCACTAGACCTGGCCGATCCTGATTTCTTGGAGCTTGAAGCAGCAATAGGACTAGAGCTATGAAGTGAAATATTTCATTAAGAACAGAGAAACAAAAAACTGCCCTGTAACAGACTTGCATGATTCCTGGCATCTTAATTGGTCTCTAATTGCACACATCTCAGAAAACACATCAGAAAAGTTTGTAAGGATATTGACATGAGTTACATGTCATCATAAATTAGGCTCTGAGCAAGGAGAGCATCACAACAAGTCACCTAGTCTGGTGCGAGATTACAATCTAATCATGAATCATGCAGCAAACACCTGTTAAACATACAAGCAACGACGCCTCTATTTGATGCTACGATCTGCTGACACCTTGTGTACAGCCCATCTTGTGACATAGTCCACTTTCTACTCATTATGTGTGTGCATAATGGCCATCTCCTTGTACTAAAATTAAAGCTACAGGAGGGAAGACATTTTTTGCTTAATGTTGAAGCTATGGACAGGCGTCCACCCTTTGGCACGGGCTCCTTCAAACACTCTTGGAAGGGCTAAATGTCAGACATCAGCACACTGGCATTCCAGCTTCCAGAATGATTGTCCTCCTTCAGGAGCAGGTAAGGAGCTAGCCTCGGGCCGATGAGAAGATTTCCTACATGGCTGAGGAATGAGGAGAGGTGGGAGCCACTGATCTGTGTACGATGTTACATTTGACCATCAGAAAGCATCTCGAAGTTCCTGACTCAGTTCCCAGAGCCTGACCTATGATTTCTTCAGCTCCCAGGTGAGGGAGACTTAGACAAGTCACATGTTCCTGCAACATCAGGCTGGGTGTCACATCTGCTGATGGGATCTCTTCAGTTTGAGGCAAGAATGTGTGCTATTCCTTCAGCAGGTATCTTTTACAAAATGCAAAACTGTAGTTAAAACCCAGCAGTAACTTTGGCGGTGAGAGCCCAATGAATTGTGTTGCTCAAGTTTCCATCAAGGTGGAGGCTTATAAGTTTATAGTCTTAAGACATTAATCCTCTTGGAGAGGAATGATTTTAAGATATTGAGGGAAAGAATGTACACTGGGAGCAAGGCAGGGTGGTGCGTGCCTGAAATCCAAGCTATTTGGAAGGCTGAAGAGGAAGGACTACAAGATGAGGCAAGTCTGTACAGCATAAGAAGTTCAACCTCAGCCTGGGATATACAGTGAGACCTTGTCTCAGAAAACGTACATTTAACTAATGAATCCAAAGCATGGAAGACATATATTTATTGTCTTTTGTTTCTCCTCCTGAATTGCATGGCTGATGGATGCTAGTAGCTCAGATGCCAGGCAACAGGACATCAATAGGGGGCACGAGGTTGCCCTTGAGTTTCTTTGTATTACACTTGGAGAAAAGATTATGCAGATAGGGATATATTTATGATGCATAAAGCGAGAGTGCTGCAGGGATTTAGCTTCTCCTCATATTTCAGATGCAAGCTCATTTGAAAGGCGGGTGGTTTGCTGCCATTTTAAAATTTATGAAATCATACATATTGTCAGCTGTGCCATGCAGGAAGCATTACCGGTGTATTCAGATTATTTGGAGAGTTTCCATGTGACATATTTCTTTATTAAGCAAACAAGAAATCATTTCTGAATAAGAACGATTAATGCATCTAATTTTGATGGTGATATTTAAAGAGTGTTACTCTCAAAGCCATACATCACTCCTTTAAATTGGATTTGTTGCTTATGCCCTCAAAATCCATAAGAGCTGCCGCATAAATAAAGGGAGCACATATTTGCTCATTTGTTTGTTTATAGATTTCGTTTTCATGGCTCGTGACACTTTCGTTGAGTGGTTTCATGAGTCAACAATGAATATGAAGTGTTAAGACTCTGATTTTCCCCTCAGTGAGGTTTGCAGCCTGTGACTACAGAGGGAGTCAGGTCTCTGAGAACAGGGTATTTTGTGCAAATCTTTTGCTTGCGTTCCCACCATTCCCTCTACAGGTAGGTCCCTTTCAAGGTCACAGCAGTGTTCTGTTGCAGATCTAGCAGTCATTTTCCAGGGCTCATGTTATCCATCAGCTTCACTCCACAGCCATTCCTATTTTCATAGCCTATCTTCTCCACCTGCTCCATGCAACACCATGCTATGCCTCCAGGGACTCTTTTGGCCTCAGCCACTGCTCCTTCTCATTTGATTTTTTTCCTGTATTTCTCTAAACTCTTGCAAGGCTCTTGGTGTTAGCCCCGAGGCTCAGTTCTCTACCTCCAGTAGTGAATGTCTAAATTATCTCATTCAGCCCATTGTAGTTTCCCTATGCCTTTATACACTAAGAATTCAGACCCTGCTGACTGAAACCCTGGCTTATCCTTTGCCTCACACCCCTGAACTTTGCTGAGCATACTGATATGAGCATGTCTTGGGCCTCTTATGGCTCCTTAGTTTCTAAGCCAAGTTTTGTGCCACCTCCAAGATAGCATGTTAACACAATCGCTCCAGTGGGTGGGGGGTTATAACAATAAATATTTCTGTCAACGACTAGGTCAAAAGTAGACACATTTGAAATTTCTAGCAAATGTCATTTCTCCTTGTTCCATTTCCCCGCTGGGAAAATGGAGAGGATGACTGGATATGCCTCAGCTGGTTATAAGCCACATCCTGGAGAATCCATGTGATATCCTTGACAAAGGAATCCATGTGATATTCTTGGCAAAGGAACCCAGTAAAGACTCAATAAATATTAGCTGTTTGGGGTGATTTAAAAAAAAAAAGAAACCCTAAAGATATGAAATAATAGAAGGAATCTGATTTGCTCCGCCACTAGCCTTTGAGGTTTCAGGAAAGGAGTCTCCTATTTCTCAATCAGTGTTCAGTCTCTAAACTTTCTATTCATCCCCGATTCTTCTCCACGTAGCCCTATCTCTCCCTCTGTGGAGGCTGTACCCTCCCATCACATCCAGAGTCAGACCCACTCCGGGGCTACCGCTCAAGTCCATGAAGTCCATGTACCATTAACCGTGTCCTGGATTGCAGCAATGCACACCTAATTGGCCTCCACTCCCCTCTCTTGTTCAAGTGCTGGGCATTAAACCTAGGGTCTTATAGAGTCTAGGCTAGTGGTCTGCCACTAAGCCACAGGCTGAGCCACATCCTGGCCCCTCCCCCAGTTCTCTTTTGCTCCCCATGCTCTCCACCCATAATGGAAATGAACCTTTTCCTCATTATTTTATTTAAGATAAATGTGCCCCTTCAACATTTTCCTATTTCGTTCAGAGAGAGAGAGAAAAAAAAAGCCCTTCCCATTGAGTCCCTCTGATCCCCTGACACTGACATCCTCCTTCCCCTTGGCTCTTTTACTATGGTCGCTTTTTTGTTTGTGTTTTCCGTTTTTTCACCCTAGGGATGCTTCTCCTTAGGGCTGGCACCAAAGCCCCCTTTCCACACAGATATGTCGGTCGTCACTCGTGTACCCTCTCAGCCCAGCCCATTAGCACGGGGCTCACATTCGTGCTCTGTTTCCTTCCATAAAATTTACTGTTGACTGATACAGATTTTCGAGATGCATTTACTGTCTGCTTCCTTTTCTGTCTCAGCTGACCCTTGTCTAGGAAGGAAGCCTGGTTGTCACTGGGCTTGTATTTTCTGTTGTGGTTGTTAATCTCTAGCAGCGCATGGAACAGTGAATGAATGACGTGGCATGGTATTATGTCACTAAGAATGAATGACGTGGCATGGTACTTACGTCACTAAGAATGAATGACGTGGCATGGTACTTACGTCACTAAGAATGAATGACGTGGCATGGTACTTACGTCACTAAGAATGAATGACGTGGCATGGTACTTACGTCACTAAGAATGAATGACGTGGCATGGTACTTACATCACTAAGAATGAATGGCATGGCATGGTACTTACGTCACTAAGAATGACTGATGTTGCATGGCACTTAACATCACTAAGCAGCTGTTTCTCTGAGCACCTATTGATCATTTCTGAAGCACTTTACGACTCTTAAGGGGAAGTAAGGTGTTAAGACAACAAATAACTACAAGAAGATTGAAGAAAACTCATAGTGATAAGACTTACAGTTATCCATCCAAAATATTATGGCTGGTGGTAATCCAATCGGAGGTCTACAGGGAAGTACCAATGACTGACCATTTCGAAGTGTGATTGGTTCAAGTCTTTCTTTGGTCCACAAGGGCGACCCTGTTAAGTAAAAACCAAAAACTTTCTGAGTTATGTCTTCACGAGAAAATAAAAAGAAGACAATAATACAAAGAAAGGCACCCAAAGTGTTTGGAAAACAGTAACTTAGAATTTCCATACATTGAATAATATAACTACTTTAAATAAGGTGTTAGAGATTTTTTTGCAAAAAGCAAACTATGATAGGAGAAAAAAGAAAAAGTTCCTTTATCATTATATGTTAACATAATAACATATAACATAATTATATATATTTATATATAAAATATATGTTAACATATAATAACAATTATTATCATTGATAGTGTTATTCAAGCCACTAATCTATTATCTAATAATTTACACTAATACACCAATAAGACATTGGCTTTGATACAGGCATGTTCTCCACAGAGAATGGGAAGAACATAAATGTCAGCATATTTGCTAAATAAGTAAATATATGCACATTTGAATTTCAGACAGTATTATATATGTATGCTCACTTATAAGATTTGTAAGAGAATATATATCATATATTGATGTCAATTTCAGACTAAGCTGGTTTTATATACATATACACAAGGAAAGAAAAATTCTGACTAGAAGTTGTTTCTATGAATGGAAAGTGTCATGATGAATTCAAATTTTTTTACCTATAATTTTAAAAGATATGTACTTTTAAATGTTTTCAAAATACACAACTGCAAACGGTCACTATTCTTTGGAAGTCATGTTTGGTGGACAAATCTCCCTTACTGGATGGGCGGACGACAATGTTATTAGAGATGGCAGCACCACGCTCGTTCCTTGCTGTGCACTGGTAGACTCCTTCATAGGTCTCTGCTTTCCCCTCAGTGATGATGTTGATGACGAGTGTTCCTGAGCCAGGCTTCATGGTGACCAGAGGGTCTTTGTCGATGTCAAAATGAGTTCCATTGCGAGTCCAGGAGAAGCTGCCCAACACATCAAGGGTTAAGCTCATTAGTGGTCTAGAAAAATAGGGGTATAGTCCCCTTTAAAGAATACCTTGGGCTTTATGGGGTTCCAAGAATAATTGTTAGATTTCGATATTTAATAAAAGGCCCCGTTGCTTAAAAAATTAAATCACAACACTGAGAAAATGTGATGTTTTTACATTTTGAGATATATAAATCTTTTAAAATCAATTCAAATTTAATACAAATTGCCTGCCATTTATCTTAAAAAGTATATAAAAAAACAGTTCTTTAAGGTATAGTCTCTGAACTTTATTAACATTTTTATTGTAAACCCCATTGTTGATGCACAGTTGAGCTGTCTATAAAAATGTATTCTAGGCAGAAACGGAACAAGAAAGGCCTCCATAGCACTGTATTATCTTTGAGCGGGAAATTGATCAGATCTGTTTCAAGTTACCCAAGTACAAACTGGAGACTGAGAGGAGAGTTAAGACTTTGGGTATCTTGAATGTTATTATTAAATGTTTTAGTTATTAAAAGTGGCATTTATTTCTACATAAGGTGTATTTTTAGAATTTTTTAATTTTTTATTTATTTGTTTTGAGGTTGAAGATTTATTCAGGGGATTATGAAGGGGGAAGGCGGGGAGAGAGAGAAAGAGAGAGAGAGAGAAAGAGAGAGAGAGAGAGGAGAGAGAGAGAGAGGAGAGAGAGGAGAGAGAGAGACAGGGGGAAGGGGGAAGCAGAGAAGTGGGGAGAGAGGCAGAAGCGAAGCTGCCCTCCTACAGACGTCACAGTGCTCGTGTGATTAAACACTTCCTAATTGGTCATACCTCGGTGACGGCAAGATGATGGCGACATACACGTCTAACTTCCCTGTGTTTTCCAACTTGAATTTCTCGTCTTACTACTTATGCTTGCTAAAGCTGGGGCAGGCAGTAGCAGTGGTCCAGGCTACAGGCATCCCACAGGGTCATTCTCACAGCAAAAGGCCATCAGCACTAACCTCTGATAAGAAGTTCTGCCATACTAGCACGGCCTTAACTAAGAGTGAAAGTGAAGAGCACACGGAGCCCTGTTTGAAAATGGTTTTCAGCAGTACGTCGGGGCTACTGTTTCCGAGTACAGCGTTGATGGAAGTGTTGCCATGCACAGGTATCTAGAACCAGGCAGTTATTGGTCCCCCTCAGGTTCCAGTTTAAGAAGCTTATAATATATAGATGTGCAAATAAAATACCTAAAACACTTATCCTCCTTATTTTTAAGTTAGTGTACCTAGCTACAATTTAACCGTCATAAGATTTAACAGTTACAAAGTAATAGTTATTTAACGTCTTATATTTTAACAATCAAGCGCTATAGAATTCTCCATACTATTGAACTGTTGTGTGACATTCTGGAGGGCTTTGGATGACAGTCCAGCGGAGTCCCCTCAGTTCCCTGTCTTTACTATGCTTTGTTTAGACTGAATTATGAAGAGCCCTGATAAGTACAGCAAACAGTGTAGGACTATTTCATGGCCAGTAGAGAGACAGGTAGGAGAGTTTGTAGAAGCCATCAACTCAAACTCCTCTCTGTCTTTTCAATCTATAAGAAAAAGAAGTACAGGTAAAAGGTGTTTTCCCTTATCATAAACCACTGTTGTCAGAACCAAGATGTTGTCTTTATTGCCTCAATACTTATGAGCATTTTACAGAAAAGCACGAATAGCAAAGTGGAAAAATCTGGGCTTTAGCAAATGAGCTGGAATTAATCTGAGAGATGAGACAACGAACCTATAACTGGAACTTTAGGAGAGATGCAGGACCTAAGAAGACACATTAAACACCTTTAAAGGGCTGAAATGAGTCAGGAGTTAGTTAGAAAAACAGAAGAGTATGCTGTCGGTCATATTGAGAAATATCCAACTAAAAAAGACTCCACTCCGCATGATCATCCCTAGTTTATCAAAATTTCAAACATTTCTATGGTCACAGAGATTGTCCACTATTTTAAGTGCTATCCAAAGCAGGAAGCATGCTTACCTTGGAGGAGGTTTCCCTTTAGCCTCACACTGGATCACAATGTTCTCCCGAGGGTCAATAATGTAGTCCTTTGGTGACTGTTGAGTGATGGTTGGAGGTTGTACCACTTAAGTGTAAAAGGAGGAATAATGTAAAGAAATAAACGATTTACTATCATGATAGCAGCCACTTTTTCTATGTTAAAAGCACTTGCCGTAGACTAAATATGCCACAAATATGCCGAGTAACTTCTGTTGTAGCAGTAAATCCTCATTAAGTCTTCAACTAAAACTCCTCTAAAGTCGGGAAGTCAGGACACAACTTCCCTTTGGCAACATCACACACACTTGCAAATTTCATTTTCCCCTACCGAAAGTCTGAGAAAATGATTACTAGTCCAAATCTGATATTCAAACACTGTTTTTCTGATGTAACAATGAGAAATTCATGGTTTCAATATAAGTTATGAAGTAGATTTGACTCTTGGAATACAGTCACTGACATAGACCTCATTAATATGCTAATTATGTAAATTAATATAGCTCAGGGAAACATACTTTTGACATGCTCATATTTACAATACTGTTTAACTAGAGCCTTGACATGCCTTATCAGCGCTAAGAGGCAGATGAATTAGGGATGAAGAGAAAACACTCTTATTTCAGCAATTTGATGGGATGGAAATTCTCCTTTTAGGAGACGATGTTTCTATTGTGTTCTCCCAATTATTACCTTTACTGTGAACCTTTGAAGGTAACTGTTTTGACTCAGAGCAATTCAGTCTAAGGAAAGCCAGTCTAGAGACCTTGAGCATTATCCAAATTACTCTAAGACCACCACAGTGTCTTTCGTCTCATGAGATCATGGTTCTTGTTAGAATGGGAAGGCACTAGAGAGACCACAGACTTCAACCTCTGGCTTGACCAGGAAGGCACCAAGCAGAGACTAATTCTCACCTAGTTTCTGTTTGTGCTAAGCACATCTTCAGCAGAAGTTATTCACAGAGTCGTAGACGTAGTTTGCAACAGGAGCTATTTGCCCTTGCTCTTCCAGGGAGGGACCTTCGGCTATCTGGAGAAAGTTCCCATTGCCACAAGTAGGGTTGGGGTAGAATGGCTACCTGTAGTAGGTAGAGGCCAAAGAAGTCTTACCAGCCCCAGTGCTAACATGCTAGGGCTGAGAAGGCTGGCGTGTGCTGCAAAGTGAGGGGCATCTTTGGGACTGTGCGACGAAGCAGTCCTGTTCCAGCTTACTTTCTCCCGCACCAGGCACTTTGGACCCTCTTGCCTTTATATTGTCAATTTCCAATGCTAGTCAGCAGTTCTGTCTGAAGGTTGGTGAATCTCTGTTTTTCAATAGCTGGGAGCTTAAGGCTCAACTCCTGTAAGCCCTCAGAGGGGATGGAGGTTCAAAATTTGACCTGGCTTCCAGCTGTAACTGGGATTAGTGAGACACTTTGTGTAAAAGTTTTCATAGATACCAATGCTAGGACTGTTCAGTTTTGCTTCGGGATTCCGATTTTGGCCAGCTTCATTTTGGAGTGATCAACCTCAGATTTTGGGAGCACGGCATTTGGGATAATGAAAGGAGTTCTTGAGGTGCTACACCATCAAAACGGTGAACAAAGACATTGACAGAAGGGATTCTGAGGAGTCATTCAGTTCAGTTCTTCTTGCGGGGAGCGGGGGGCGGGGGGGACTGGGGTGGGATCCAAGAGTGTCAGACACGCAAATTTGGTGGCAAATATAGGGCTTTCCCTCCTGTGCCTGCAGCTGTGCCAGGAGTTTGCCATCTGGATGTATCGTTTCTGCACGGTGCTTAGGTCATATGTCAATTAACAAATGCTTTGGAGTAATAAGTGACTTACCAAGATTTCTCTGTTTAATTCAACATCAAAGGAAAATATCTGAGAAGGGGCCATCTCTTCAATAGATGATAAAGGCTACCGAGCTGTCAGAAGCAGCAGAACTTTTCCCTCCTAGGAAGCCTCCATTGAACAATTAGCTGAAGTGTTCTGCCTTCTGTGTATGTCAAAGCAATCTTCTAATTTGCAGAGTTTTTCTACTTATAACACCTAGGACCACTGTTCTACCCAGTTCTGAGAGCTAAAGTCATAGAAGAGGAACCTGAGAGAGGCTTCTGTATGTCACCCACTTCCAAAACTCTGCAAAAGATGCGTGTCTGTTCCAGCTGACATTTGTAAAAGAAAAAAAATGAACCTCCCTACAAAGTTTTGAATTTTCTCATTGAGTTACATCAGATGTAGATACAGCTAGTACATTAGTAGAAGAGCAGGTTGGCAAAGGTAGCATCAGAATCTCCGTTATTCATGCAGCTTATATAGTACGTTTGTACCTTAGCATTCAAATGAGGCGTTTGGCTACAGTAAACAACATGCTTAGAAAGACACTCATCACAAAGCATGGTGTCGTTTGCTAGCTTCACACTCTTAATTCAAGAAACAAGGACACAGCCACATCTTCACACTGCCTAGCAATTTGTGGAAATTCACTTACAGTCGTCAAGAAGCTTTGCTTTTTTCCCCATCAGTATCAGCAGGTGAGTGGGCAGAGAAGATTAAAGAAAATCAGATGTTAGTGATGAGAATGTTAGCACCCTAAAGATAAAAAGGGCATCTTGTCTACTTGGCTTGGCCTAGAATAAAAAAAACCGTACTGCAGTTGTGACATTACAAGAGAAAGAAGCGGGCACTCATAGTTTTGTCGGCCCCTGCAGCAGCTTCTCACATCAGCATACGGAAGAACAAAGGCAATGCTGTAGGGAAAAGGGGGGGGGGGCACTTCCAGGAGTAGGCATAGCTAATTCCATCCCATACACATTGTGCTGCACTGATAATTATGATCAATTTGAAAAACAGATGAAATCTACAATTAATCCGAGTTGTCACTTTCTGTGTAGGGCCTGATCTTATTATCCCAGACTCCAGGACGCATATGATAATGATGCCTAACAATGGGCAATTGCTACCACTCTCTGTCCAAGTCAAATCCAACACTGATTTCTGGTTCGTACATTTCTATGGTTACTCTCCAAGATGGCTTTATGTCATTAGCCTATTTCTGCTTCAGTATTCTCGGTCACCCAGATTGAGGATGTAGGATGATTGTGTGTACCGAAGAAAGGGTGTGAGGAACAGGGACATGTTTACATTCATTTCCAATCATTCTGCAGGGCTGCCTGTCACTACTACTTGCAAAGGTTAATGCAGGAGAGCCTAGGCTACCTGTGACTTTATTTCTATCATGGTTGTGCCTCTTCTCCATTAGCTGCCATAATTGAGTTAGCCCTAGGTGCCTGTTTCCCCTGATAGTTAGATTGAGCAGTCAGATTAAGGAAGAATATATTTAACACAAGAGAGAACAAAAGCATTTCCCTCACTGCCTTTCCCTCTTTCCAGCGCACCTATTAGAGCAAATGCTTACTTAAATATTCCTGCTCTGATAGGCTCAGGCAAATGCGCATTTCAATTAAATGTACATGTACATATTTTAAATTAAGGTCACTGGATGAATAACTCTTAAATGAAAATGTGGCATTCTGTTCGGCTTTAGTATGGAGGTGCACGGTCCAGGCAGTGAGCAGAGTGTGCCAGAAACCCTGCCTTGTCTTCCAGGGGCCAGTTGCAATTTCTGTGGTGGAAAAGGAGACCCCAGCAACTGCATAGCCCCCGGGAAACAGCTATCTTTCTTGCACCTTAGAAAGCTTGCCAAACAGATGTTCTACTCAGAAAGCTAATGGCTTTAAAGAGGTCATGTAGATTGGGGATAGAGGGTAAATCAATTGTGAAGTACAGTAATTGCTCAGATTTGAAATTCTGCTTTACGCGGCAGGAATATATCCAGCTGGAACCCAGTGTTGTCTTCATTGTCTACAAACAAACCACTCGGGCCAGAAAGGCTGTGGTTCACGTTTTACTTTTGGGGAAATAAAGGAGAGAGATGCAGTAGTCCCTGTTTGCTGCTTCCTTTCAGGGATTTTTCAGGTCCTGCCTCGGGATCAAAAATTTTGCACCTTGGTCTGTGGCCACATCGTTTAAGCCAAAGAAGACTATTCACTGGGCTTGTCGATAACATACTATTCTTATAATTAAATTCACACTGAGTGCGCAAAATGAGAGAGGGAAATGAGGGTGTTTGTCTGAATTAGAAGAAACAAGGAATGAAGAATGGATGATCTGGGGACACAAAGGGGCAGAAGGTTGGCGACACCATCCTCCGTGTTCTTGTTTTCTTTCTCTTTTTTCAGAGATGCCTCAGCAATGAAGGGAGACAAGAAGTGAGGCTCTGCATCCTTCTTGTAAAGTGGTTCACACGGTCCTTCCGCAGGGGCCTGCCCACTGGGAGGATCGGGGGCAATTGCGCCAGCCCCTCCTCAGACCACTCCCGCCACTGGACAAAAAAGACACCTGAGGCAAAGAGAGATGATGAGAAAGAGAGGACAGCTTGTCCAGCCATTTCCATGGCCTTCTCTACAGTGTCTTCGTAAACACCAGGTGCTGAAGGTGAAAGCCAAATTAATTTTGATTAGCTTTTCAGTGCCTCGCAGACACTTCCCTCATCAACACAGTTCAGGGTGGTGGTAGATACCGGGAAGGCTTGCCTCCTGGCCTAAGAGATGGAAACTGCTAATACTCACGATCAAGAGGCACATCCAGGGCACCAATCATCTGGCACAGGAAAAGAACCAGGGGCACTCTGCCTGCAGAGAGGTGCTTCTTTTTCGGCATTATTTTAAGCTGCATCAGCTCTTCTCCTGCTGAGATCCACACACAGAATTTCCTTTTCTTCTCTCGCAGAAGTGTTGCAGGCAATGCTCAAATAATTTCTCATGCAGGGAACTGAATAAGGGCGGGATAAGAACAATAATTATGATGCATTAGAAGTCGGAAGTGAGGAGTGAAAAGTAGCAGCTCAGAAAAAAAAATCAGCTCTCCATTATACATGGATTCTAAAAGGGAATTAAGTTTTAAATATTTAACTCAGAGACTGGAATAATCATTTATTCATAAACCTAAAATCAGTTCAGAAATATTTGTGGTGATGTCAAGCAAAATCTGCACCCTTTCCTATTATTATGATTTTTTTCCATTTTTAAAGTGTTAAGAGTGTTCATGCTCTCTGAAGGTCTTCTTTGGAGTCTAACCTAGAACGCACTCTGTAGACCAGGCTGGCCTCGAACTCAGACATCCGCCTGTCTCTGCCTCCTGAGTGCTGGGATTAAAGGCCTGTGCCGCCACCACCTGGCCCATGTCTTTCCTAATAGCTCAGGAAACCTTGGCTGTGAAGCCAGTTGGAAAGTGAGCACCCTGAGACTTCAGAGGGGAGTCCTACGGCTTCTTCATTCTGAAGATGCTCGCCAGGAGAGTTCTGGGCAGGACCACAAGTCTCCCGCGAACCCTAAACATGGATGGAACCGACTAACACTGACACGCAAGTCATCTCCATTTCTTACCTACACAGCAATATCAGAGCCAGCTGAACTCTGGGTTCCAGTCTGTCCTCTGCTCACTCTCCTCAAAAGTGTTGATCAATTATTTCCTCAAAGGTCTTCTGTGGTGAAATATTGGCAGTCACCATTTTAGTTCACGCCATCCTTTAACAGGTGTTTAAAACCCCTCAATGATCTGGACTGATTGCTTCCACCAGCTTCCTTCCGCTTCCTTGTAACTATTCTGTAGATGATCTCTTTCTGTTTTTCTTTGTTATTCCTTCAATGTGCCTTGAAATCCCCACCTCTTGTCTTATTTTATCCCTTTACTCAGATAAGCCTTATCCGCCCTACTTGCTTATCAAAGTCCTACTTGCTTTTCACAAATCACTTAGGAGGCTCTTTTCAAGAAACGTCATCTGATCATCCAGACTAGAAAACATCCTAGCTTCACCTCTGAGTTCCTGAAATTTCTCATGGTATACACACTGTTTATGTATATACACATGCATACATATGCATGCATGTTCGTATGTAATATGATCTCAGCACCTGGGAGGCTGACACAGGAGGATTGCTGGGAGTTCAAGGCCATCCTGAGCTACATGGTAGTTCCAAGTTCATCTTGGAGCTCCAAGTGATACCTTTGTCTCCAAACAAATGAAACCATCAATAAATAATAAATAGGCTTTGTGCGCTGTGTTTCTCTCATCTACTGTGCTGTCAGATGCTGTACTGAAAACCTGAGTTCAGCCATAGAGAAAGATATCTTTCCTGCCTGGGAAGAGAGCTTGAATGTGTCTTCTCAGGAAGCAAAGGCACCCATGAGAAATGGCCCTTGGGTGGGTAAAAGGGAACAATACCATTATAACCTAAGGTAGCTACTACAGGCTTCATTAGGGAATTATGTGTGGAACTTTTATTATTTAAGTCGTCGTGTATTTTCACTATACTCGTCTTTTCTACCAGGCTTCTGCAGGCTGGAGACGGACTCTCCACTGCTCTCCATTGCCTCTCAGTAGGCTGCTTGGAGCACGGAAGGAAGCAAACAAATATTCATGGTAACAAAACGAAGGGACGAAAGAAAAGAACAGAACAAAATGGAGTCCTGAGATCACTGAATTGACTATATTCAAACGGCTTGACCATGGTATAACCCGAGCTGTTGTTATCCCATAACGTGCAGTTTACAGACCAGAATCTAATCATCATAGATAAATCACTTGTCATATTGGCTCAGTACATGGGATAAAGCACAGGCATATGAAAAAAATGGAACAACGTGGATAATGTGTGTTTGGCTAGCAATAGAACTCTGATTTAAATTTGGCAGAACAGGTACAAAGATAAAACAGCGAACCTTAGACATTCTGCTCATAAAATTATTACCTTGTGACACCAACATTAATACCATGTGGTTTAAGATGCAGAAAGTTTGTCTTTTATTCCATAATAAATATTCACCTCTAGGTAGCATTGAGAAGCAGGAAGAGCAGCTTGTGCAAGAATTTCTGTTGTTGTTTTTTTTTTTTTTTTTTCGAGACAGGGTTTCTCTGCAGCTTTAGAGCCTGTCCTGGAACTAGCTCTTGTAGACCAGGCTGGTCACGAACTCACAGAGATCCGCCTGCCTCGCCTCCCGAGTGCTGGGATTAAAGGCGTGCGCCACCACCGCCCAGCCTGTGCAAGAATTTCTGACCCGAATTTAAAGCAACTCACATTTGTGTCCAAACAGCACACGGCTACCAAACAGTCACGTTTTCTTAGGTCGCCTCGGCTCTGACTGCTTTAGTGCTAATTCTAATTCAGCAAAAGCATCGGGGAAAGTGAAAATAAAGGAGGCAACGTGCACTAAAGCAAGCAGCTCTTACAGACAACGTGCACTAAAGCAAGCAGCTCTTACAGACAACGTGCACTAAAGCAAGCAGCTCTTACAGACAACATGCACTAAAGCAAGCAGCTCTTACAGACAGAAAACGCATGCTGAGGAAATCCAGCAAAGCTCAGCTCTGGAGCACACACCACTGCCTGCCTGGTTCATGAGGTGTGCAAATTAAGTTTATTAGATTTACGCACTCAGTCCTCTAAACAGGTACTAGAAAACCCAAACACTTCCCCAAATCTATACAATATATACCACAATGCCTGTAGGATCTTAAGCAGCTATGCATATACAGTTCCTAAGTTCCTCACACATTACATACTTTGCCTGATGTCTTAAGTGTTCATCTTCTCCCCCACTGAGAGAAAACGACGAGACAAGCTTCATTTAAGATAAAGCATCATTTAGCTAGCTTTATCCTTTCAATGTATACATGAAATTAATAAGTCACCTATAAAATTACAGTGCATATGATACAGAAAAAAACTCAAGTTTTAGAAAAACCGAGAGAGTACTTACTGAAAGAGGCATGAGCAAATAAATCTTCACACTATTGGGACATTAGGAACGATCATACTGGGGAAGAAAAAAAAGGTCTCTCCTCAAAGACTGAAAGTTAACTGCGCCATTAGCCACAAGATCCTCTTCAGTGCATATGCTCCTAGGGTAGGACAAAGTGATGGCTCAGCCCATCCCTGACTCCTACCCAAGAAAAATCACCCACTCCTCCTTCAAATGCCCTCACAGGTGACATGCCAGGCACTCAAGGGCAGCATTAAGTCTCCAGCATTCAATCAAACTAAAAATCAGAGACAGCGACAGAAAACTAAGCTTTGTCTCAGGGAAAGGAATGCTGCAGGAACGGCAGCTCCTGCTCGCTGCCTCAATGTTCCTGTCAGTACCCCGCCAGGAGCTACCTGCCTTGTGTTCACCTTGGGAGGGGGTGGCTATTCGACAGCAAGAACCACAGACCAAACGGGATTCTTTGTAATGAGATAAAAAGGAATAAAATCTCAATGGGAGATAACACCCCAGTCAAGTCTAAGGAGCGTGGTAGCTTGAAATATTGAAAAAAAAAGTATTTACTATTGGACAATGTAAAGCCTTGGAAAAGATTATTGTCAGCTTCGATACGTCACCTTGATAATTAAGATCATCTATGCTGCCAAAACGATCAGCAGTAGGATAAGCAGCGGTGCCCTTTAGTTTATAATTCTCCTAGTTCCATTAAAAGCGTATGTCACATTATTATAGAATCTGTGAAATGGAAAACAATACAAAACAATAGCAAAAACATCTTCAGTATCCTTTTCTCCACCATAGAAGAAATGTAATTCAAGCTTCCTTTACTTTTGCCTCAACTTCATAGTAAATCATAAAGTATGATTTACTATATAGTTTTGAAGAATAATCTTAAGTTTTGGCAAAAAAAAAAAAATCCATGTAAAGTCCAAGAAAAGAAGCCGTCCTGTGACTTAAGTAAGACGCCTTTGTTTTTAGAAAAAAAGTAAAATCTTGTTTTTCTCTCAAATGAGAGCTGCAGCTATTTCAGGTTTTAAAAGTCAGCTCTCCAGCAGGACAGGGAGGCTGAGCATCATTTGCCATTTTCTCTGCACTGTTTGTGCTTTTCCGTATCCGGCACTGGGGGCAGGCGTCAGTGCTGAGTGCGCACAGCTGATCTATGCTGTCCAAACCAGTGAACAAATATGCCCGGGCTCCCATGAAGCCCTAACTACCGCCACGGATGGAGTATCAGCAGCTGGCCTTTCTGGCTGCCCAACTACTGGATGTGATCCTTTCCTGACTGCTCTTCAGTTTCCAACTCAGGGATGGTCACTTTTACACTGTAATACTTTTACAGGAAGGGCTAAGCACACGAATGCTACCCTTAGCTACTCCTGTGCCTGTCAGTCACAGACTTGTATCTGAGGCCAGAGGGAAAAGACTAGACATAAATCCTTCACAAAGTCACATTTACATCAGGACAACCACAGGTCACATGGAGCTAAGGTGTGGACCACAGAGACTTTAAGGATCTTTACAAAAAGCATAGCAAGCTGTGTGAGGCCTTAAAGGGCACGTTTCTTATTTCCCTCAGTCAATGGAATAGGACAGTAGGGATTTTACAAAGAACTGGTAACTAAGATGAAACAGTATCTAAGGACAGATAAACAATGACAAGCGTTTTAGTTAGGGCTTCTATTGCTATGACAAAACACCATGGCCAAAAAGCAAGTTGGGAAGGAAAGAGTTTATTTGGCTTATATTTCCACAGCACAGTTCATCATTAAAACTCAGGACAGGAACTCAAGCAGGGCAAGAACCTGGAGGCAGGAGCTGATGCAGAGGCCATGGAGGGGTACAGCTTACTGGCTTGCTCCTCATGGCTTGCTCAGCCTGCTTTCCTACAGAACCCAGGACCACCCAGCCAGGGATTGGGTCACCCATAACGGGCTCTCCTCCACCAGTAACTAATTAAGAAAATGCCTTACAGATGGATCTTATGGAGGCACTTTCTCAGTTAAGGTTCTGCCCATTTAGATAACTCGTTTGTATGTCAAGTTGACACAAAACTAGCCAGCACAACAGGTGACACTGTATCCTAGTAAATCTCAAACCTCATATTCCTCCAAGCACTATAACTGATAATCTTATCTTGCATATTGTAAAATGACAGAAAATGGAAAACCAATACAAATATATCTATTTAAAAGATGAAGGAAGAAAAATCCTAACCACAATGGCTACTGTACTAGCTTGTTATCTGCAGCAGTGATAAAATCCTCTGGCCCAAATCATCTCACAGGAGAAAAGGGTTTGTTTAGCTTATACTTCCAAATCACAACCCATCATTAAGGGAAGTTGGGGCAGCAAGTCCATGTAGGAACGCGGAAGCTGGGACCAAAGATGAAAACTGCATGGCAACCCGTTCTTTCCTCCGTTCCCTGGCTCACGCTCAGTTAGCGATCATACACAGTCCAGACCCACCCGCCTAGGGAGGTACCATCCACTGTGTGTTAGACTCTCCCACACTAATCAGCAATCAAGATGATCCCTTACAAACATGGCAACAGGCCATCAGATGCCACAATACAGACGGCCTGAGATGACCTGAGGCTATGTCAATTGGCAGTTGAAGCTATATTATTAAGTGCCATCCTGTACAGGAATCCCACTTAGGTTCCTCCCTACATGAGGATATCCTGTCTGCCTGACAATTCCCAAAGTTCAAGGGCTGATGACAAGATGGCTCAGTGGGTAAAAGTGCTTGTTGCTGATCCCGACAACCAGGGTTTAATCCCCGAAACCCACATGGTAGAAGGAAATAGCAGTCTCCCGCAAGTTGTCCTCTCGAGTTTCACACGAGTCACTGCATGCACAACCTCTCTCCCCAACACAATAACTGTAATAAATAAATAAATAAAAATTCTAGCATCCAACATACTGGTAGGGACTCCACAACGCAGGCTGGTAGTCACCTGCTGAAGACACACAGACAATGACAGATGAAGGACCAGACCTACATGGCTGGTTCTTCTCACAAGTTCTGCTGCTTCTATCATTTCCCTCTGCCACATCCTGAAAGAATCCATCCCCTCTCCTCCTTCCTCATCCAATTACTCTGCAAGCAGCCCCCAAAGCAACCACAACTCCAAGTTTAGTCCTTGTCCATCTTTATAGAGGACTGATGGAGTCTATGGACGAGAATTGTCCCATGGCTGTTCACAGTGCTCCGCCAAGGGTCTCTCCACACTGCTTCACACACGAATAGGGATCCCTAAAATTAAACCACACGACAGCCCTGGCCTTTTAAAAGAGCAACAAGGTAAGATAATAGAGACGAGGCATTTTTTAAAGGTTGATTTTACACACGGGTAGGTAAAGGCAGAGAGATTTGAGAGTTCGGGGCCAGCATGGACGACAAAGCAAGACCCTGACTCCAAAACAGCAATAATAACAAAAGCACAGTTCTCTGTATAACAGTCATAAGGGAAAAAACAACTAAGTAAGACAAAATAGTGAGCTTTGAGTTCAGTTTTGCCATCAGAAAGTAATTAGTAACAAGTTTCACCAATACTTTAAAAGTTACTTCACATCTCAATGGGAAAAAAACCCAATATCTTAAAATGTTTTAGATTTAGAAAATTAGATAACACTTTTAAGACATGAAGTTAGAACATCAAAACTACCAGTCTTTGGGTAAAATCTAGTTATTTATCACATATGATATCATATAAACATCAACTACTTCACTTAGCACAGCAATGACAGAAAAATAAACAACATACTAGGAGCCAATGCTGTGTATGAGAGACTCAGTACAAAGCACAAGACAGGGTTAATAGAAAGTCTGTATATGCCAGGCCAGTGGCAACCGGAGCAAGGAGCACACCTGTTCCTCACTTGTCTAGCCAGGTCTCCGACTGGCACTGTTCGGGTTCCTTCTGGGTGAGAATGTTGACTGCAGAAGTTACGGTCGTTGGAGTAGGAGAGGAAAAGAAGCTGTTCTTGGGGAAAAGGAAAGGCATACCCTCCTTATCCCGCCTCGCAACCAGTCACAGCAGCTAAACCGAAGGGAGGAGACTACTCCATTCTCAATGTCTGACACTTAGTCTCCGATAATGGACCCTCCCACCCTGCCACCCAAGCCTGACCCAGGCTAAAAGAATCAGAGTGGGTGTCTGAACAAAGGCAGGCAGGCCGCACAAAGGCTGTGAGATGACTGGTGACTTGGAGGGGAATTAAGAGTGACCAACTAAATGCTAACAAATGCCTTTCTGGAGGAAGGGTGAGTATGAGACAGGAAGCGAGAGTGGGACAGTAGTTTGGAGCAAGATCAAAGGTCGAAGGTCAAACACAGGAGCATGAGCAGCCATGCGTAAGCAGAGGACAGATGAGGTATAAAAGTGGACTGAAGGTAGGGACGGCCAAGGTCTGCAGGAGCAGAAACTGATTGTTCTGACCATGGCATTGACAGAACATTTGGTCGATGATAAGCACCTGCCACCCTCACATGGCTGCAATAACCAGGCTAAATGTCCTGGTATCCCAGTGTTCTAGCTCTCTGGAAGCTTGGCAGAAATGTCCTGTGGTTAAGATGCCTTCTCTCCTCCATCCCTATATCTTACAACAAACATGAAAAGTAGATAAAAGGTTATATTGATGGCCCCTAGGAAGTACGCCTTCCAGTTATCTCTACTCTTAAGTAGTCCCCTCTGGCAGTGACTCTGGGTTTGGCCATATGATATGCTCGGCATTGAAATTCTGCCAAGTATCCTACAAGCAGGAGTGTGTTGAACCTGTACTCTGTGGAAAATATAAGCTAAATTAATGATGATGGATTGCCCACGGAAAGAGATCTTGGGAGGAGAAAAAAAATCACTGGAAGCTTTCTGGCCCCAGCTGAAAGCAAAATATTCAGCGGTCTGTTAAACCACATTCAACCCTGGCCAACCCCTCGAATCTCATGAAGTAGATTGTGAAGTGGTCCGTTATGCAACCACAGATATCGTCAGCAATGGATGAAGACAAGTTGAGATTACTTGCAACCAGAAAAGGTATCAACCCAAGCACAGAAGGAGGACTGACAAGCCAAACACACTGGTATCTTTCCAAGACTATAGCTGTAAACCCAAAAATTCAAAGTGAGCAAACTGTCTTCCAACAGATGTTCCCCTTGAACGTGACCTATTGTTTTAGATTTTTAGAAGCTATTGTCCTATAGATGTATATTAGTGCATCCAAAAGGTACATATTAGGGTTGTGTTTCTCACACAATCTATACTTCCCAATAAACAAAAGGCAGTTAATAATGACAGTTTACTAGAGATTTCTTTATACTAAAGTGATTGTAAATTATGCCTAACGGTGTTACATCAATTTATTCCTAATGCAGAAAAGCAAGATTAGAACACAGGATGAGGGACTTCAGTGCTGCTGAGCCCTCTTCCTATTTTCCTGTCTCCAGCAACCACATCAGCACACTCCTGGTACTCAGCTGGGCCCTAACCCTCTCACTCTCTCACCAATGGTAGCCAGAAGAAGGGGGTGGATGGAAAGGAAAATGGCCAAGCCATCCAAACAGACCTGTTCCCTCACCACAGGGTCCACTTGCCAACTGATTTCCTTTATATAACACAAAAGAGGCAAAGATCCATTTTTTATGGAAATTAGGAACCTGCTCTAATAGCGAAGTAAAAAAATGCAATTTACTTCTGAATACTATACAAGTGTTGAGACTGGGGCCTTTAGAAACATTTGTGGTGACAGAAACACCCTGTGGCCCTGCTTACCTTCCTGTCAACTGCAATTTATGTGTCTACCACCGAAAAGGTATAAGGGTCAGATATAGCTAATCAAAAACTTAACAAAAATGCTGACATTAGCATTATTATTGAGTGATACCTCATCTTTTAGTCAAGCAAATAACATGCGGCAAAATGACAGCTGTTCAATCATACAAAAATATTTTTGAGTATTTGCAAAGTTGGTCTCTTTGAAAAAAAATAATTTTTTAAAACATGTCACATCTCTAAGACAAGTCTTGCGACTCTTGCTGGAATAAAATGAGCGGTTTAAGACAAGGATGTGGTACCCAGTTCAGCATTTCAAAATGTGTGTCTTTCTGAACAGTGCAGAGCAGGGAGGAGAATAGGCAGGGAGCAAAGTAACCATGAAAGTTAATCTAGCATCTTGGTGCACAACACAATGTAAGTTATATCTATCTTGTAATACAGTCCAGTGAATGCATGTGGTCCGGCCTCACTGAGGCGCCCACTTTGTGATGCAGCCATCTCAATAGTGGTCTCCAGAGTGCCCAAGTCTTACCCTTCCTCTACTCAGAAGCAACATGCCCCTCTTCTCCCTCCCTCCCTCCCTCCCTCCCTCCCTCCCTCCCTCCCTCCCTCCCTCCCTCCCTCTCTCTCTCTCTCTCTCTCTCTCTCTCTCTCTCTCTCTCTCTCTCTCTCTCTGTGTGGTATTTTGGCTGCCTTTGATTGACCAGATATAGTCATATTTCAGTGACTCCAAGCTTAGAGAGTCAGGAAAACATCAGGGGACATGAGGGGAATTTAGTAGGCACTATTGTTCCTGTCACAGAGAGCAGGCTCTATTTCCTGTCAAACAGAACTGCCTTAAGAAAGAATCTTAGACATACTATTCTGCAGGGCTATCATCTTGTTGCTCTGTCTCAGTGTCTCAGATTCGGGGAGCAGAAAACTTGAGTGACCCAGGCTGACTGATGAGTGGGTGATGGCTGCCTCAAGACACCTCCTCTGTCTCCTTCCAAGCTGCATTTCTGATTTCTTTTTTCCTATAATTTTTCCTTTCCTTAAACATGGAGGAGAAGCCCCAGATTTACCAAAATCCAACAGACATATTCTTACCACACCACAGGCTTTTGTAATTCTCTCAGCTACATTTCAAGATAAATCGCACCAACATATCCTAGCCGTGCATAATCACAACAGAACCATGAAAGTGAGGAATGAAGACTGACAAGACATGAAGAATTGCATTTCCCACTTGTTATCAGTGTCGGGAAATTGTATTAACATAAACCCCAGAGCTGGGAGCTGCTCATTGCAACCAGAGACTATTCCACATAAAGGACACATCTCTGTTTCTAGGTAATATGTCTTGAGTACTACAAAGGATTTATCAGTAGGACAGGAAAGCAATACATGATATATTTAACTCCTGGTCCATTTCGTTTTCATCAAACAGGCCATGTGAAAATCAGAATATACATATATTTTAAAAAGCAAATCAATGAGTAATCATTTGCTCGCAAGGAAATTTATCAAATTTATCCCTCCCAAAGAGAATCTGTACTCTGAACATTTAGATACAATTCAGTTTCCAGGAAGGTCAGTATTAGGAGGCCATGTTCTCTGCAGAACATAAGCTTATAAAAGCATGCATGTTGGAAGCTACATCTTCTGTAACAGGAGAGTTCATCAATCCAACATTTGATTGAGCTTTGGAATAGTTTGCTGTCTGTGCTGTAAGGCTGACGTCACAGGAACCCCTCTTCCTGAGACCATCTACTCAGGCTCGGAGGGAAGTGTATTCCACTGCAAAAGTGTGAAGCAGCATTCAGAGAGCAGGGCAGGAATTAGCACCTGGAAGAAAATGTCCCAGGTCCCACTCTCCAATGAAAGACTCAAGACAGAAGAGCTTTATGGTTGCATCCAAGTTGATGGACAACATTAAGCCTACTGTCTCCCTGGGTGTCTCCAGTTTGAATTTTTATATAATAATAAGGTTTGTGGGTATAATGAGCACTGGTATCCTAAAATTAAGTATATTTATCCTTCCAGAGGTGGGGTAGAAGGGAGAATGAGAAGAAAAGAGCAGATAGAAAGATAAAAGCAAAGCTCACGTTTCAGATGTAAAACACATCAAGTTATACTATTTATTATTTTTACTCTTTTCACTTAGAAGTTGTGGCAATATACATAAAAAACTGAATTGAAACTTCAAAACTGCTAAAATATTTTCTTTGTGCATACTCAAGTAATATCCAATGGTTTCAGTGAAAAGATTTGCTTAGAAGGCCTTTGAGAAGGGCTTCAGGATGGGGCTTCAAGATGGGGTAATGCTAAGGTCTCCCCTTATTCTCAGGTTCCTAACAATGGGAGTCTAAGCGGTTACAGCGTCAGCACAGCCAAAGGAACCAGCTCTAAGAGTAACAGCCCTTGAGATGCCATAGGAGATGGAGAAAACAAACACAAAATCAAAAGACAAAACAAAACAAACAAAAACCCCACAAGACCAGAAACTGAGAAAACTAAGTTGAATATCATATTCCTTGAGACAGCTGCTTATTGCATCTGGGCACAGAAGGGATGGAGAAACGGGTATCAGGCATATGACAGGCTCCCCACAAAGGGAGAAGTGCAGATACCAGGATACACCAGTCCAGGCCAAGTTCTGAAATAGGGAGGTGAGTCTGGGGCTCTCAACAAAGGCACTAGTTTCTGCATCTGTACACTGCTCATTGGATTTGTGTGCAGTGGAGCCAGAAGGAAAGGCCACACTTGGAAGTGAAAGCAACCCCAACTCCCAGAAGAGCATTCTATTGCATCTGAAAATTTGAAGGCTCGATAAAGAAAGAAATTCTGATAGGGCACAGCAAGACCAAGAATGAGGTTTGAAACCAAGAAACAGTCAACAGAAGCTGGAAACATCCCTAAAACTGCAGAGACCTGCGTGCAGTTTTCACAGCACATCTGGTCTGGTCACTTCTCAGGAATGTCAGGGGAAATGAACTACAATCCTGTCCTAGCCCATCAGTGGGCTCAGGATGAAGAGTAAGTACCCCATGTCACGCCTCTCTAGGATGAAGAGTAAGTACCCCATGTCACGCCTCTCTAGGATGAAGCGGAATCTTAGCTCATCTAATTAGTTTGTCTGGCTGAGGAAGGCTTTCAAAGTTAGATTTCTGTCTCCATTGAGAACATTAAGAAAGCATTCTCAGCCAATGATAATTTAGGCATTAATTAATGGTCTCTAACTCTCCTCATAAGCCTCAAGAGAAGCAATTTTTTGTCCTATTAGAAAGCATAATATACTATAGGGACAGTCCCAGCAGATCTGTTAATACTGTACAGGATTTCAGTGGTAGTTTCTGATTTGTATCAAAGATGGTTATATGAACAGGTTACATAGGTTCCCAGTTTATCTACATATTTAACTAATTCAAGAGATCCTAATTCTTATGTATAGAGCCTAAAATTAGATATATCAGGCAGACAAACAGGAAGCAAAACAAATAATCATACTTGAAAGATGAAGTTTTGTATTAAGAGCCTGGCTTTGAATGGGAACAAGTTACTCTCTACGCATTTTTGTGACTTGTGTTCAATGGGACGTCATAAATAGTATCAACCTCTACAATGGTTGATAGAATGCCTTTTTATTTAATTTTTTTTAAATTTTACACTCTAGCCCCAGTTCCCCCTCCCTCCCCTTCTCTCACATTCCTATCTCCTCCCATCCTACCTCCTACCCTACCTCATCAGAGAAAGTAAGGCCTCCTTTAGGGATAAAAAATTTTAACTGGAGGGCAAGTGTCTAAACCTGGGGGAAAAGCACAACTACATGAAGAGGGAGAGGAGCAGAGGTGACAGGGCAGCTGGGACATTTCTAAGATGGCTATGCACAGAGCACCGCAACATCAGAACAACATTAAAGTGTAGTGGAGTTCTTTGTGAAATGTTTTATTAACAACCTGCAATCCATACCCATCAAGTTTCTGATGGCAGGATTCCCGGGTTCATTTGCCATAATCCATACCTCCAAAATATTCTGTTCTGGGCTTGGCAGGAGGGATCCGGCTGTTTGAGAAGGAGGCATAGTGCAAACTGGTGTACTGAATGACACCTTGCAGAAGGAGCTCAATATTACAGGAGCACAAAGCTGGTGTCCAGTTCTGCTTAAGAAAGGTGGACTAGGAGCCCGGCAGTGGTGGCGCACGCCTTTAATCCCAGCACTCGGGAGGCAGAGGCAGGCAGATCTCTGTGAGTTCGAGGCCAGCCTGGTCTACAAGAGCTAGTTCCAGGACAGGCTCTAAAAAAGCTGCAGAGAAACCCTGTCTCGAAAAACCAAAAAAAGAAAAAAGAAAAAAAAAAGAAAGGTGGACTAGGAGAGCCTGAAACAGTAACAAGAGTGCCCTGGCAAGGAGGTGGGTCACTATGAGTAGCCAAGGTTTCCACAGAATCCTACGGTCTGCCTTCAACAAGTATTCAGACACAAATGACAGAAGAAGGTGGAGAAACAGGCAAGTGATGTTGAATGGTGCCTTGCTGTGAGGGAACGAAATTGCTGGATTAATGAGTTTTGATTTAATTATGGTATTAGATGAATTTCAAAGCACAAAGCTTAGCATGGTGAGGTAAGAGCTTTGCTTTTGAAAGGAGCATGCAGGGTGGGCTAGGCAAGAAATTTTTGAGGGCTCAATGTAATTGAGCTTGCTCATCTGGGAATCAATTCTGTACAAATCAATGACTGCCCTAGGCTAGGGGTGGCTGACAGGGGACTGATGGCAAATGGAGAGGAGGGAATAATTTTTAGGTGCTCAGCAGCATTGCTGACATCAGGCTTCTGGGGCCCAGTCACAAAGATTTAAAATTACAGGCTTATGCCCAGCTTTGAGCCGTCAATCTTTACCATAGCCATGTACCCATAAGCTAACAGAGACTGCCAATTCCCCTGTTGAGGCATTACTTTAACGAATAATGCACGATTATTTTATCCTTGACATAAAATATAAGAACAGCTCTGCCACTCTGGTTAGGTAAATTTCTTAGCTATCATACATTTGGAAAACAAAATTATCATTGGAGTGCCATGAAAATAAAAAAATCAAATCCTCAAAAGCCATCATGAAGGAAATGTAAAGATATCTCATAGTCCAAGAGGAAGAATATTTACAAGTCACATATCTCCTAGTAACATATTTATGACATCTGGAAAGACATTTGCAACTAAAAATTGGGAGATATGGGGCAAAGGATGTTTGAGTAATTTGACATTTCTCTGTAAAAGATGAACACATGTCTGATAGCACATGAAAGGCATATTCAGCATCATTTGTCATTAAGGAAGTAAATTAATAGCATAGTATGCTAACAGTACATATGAACAGCCATATGAGAATACACCTGATAATGCTTAGGGTCGGGGAAAATCTTAGGAAGCTGGAATCCTCACACATTCTTACGGGAATGAAAAAAGACAGCCTGAAATTTTCCAAAATGTTTAAGATTTATGTTCCACCTAACCTAGACATTCAAGTCCCAGGAATAGTACCTAAGAATTGTGAAGATGGGATCCGGAGAGGCGGCTCACCCTAAAGAGCCCTGGTTGCATTTGCAGAGGACCTGGATTCAGTTCCCTGCGCCTACATGGTGCCTCACAACCCTTTGTAACTTAGTCCCGGGGAATCTGACTCCCTCTTCTGGCCTCCACAGACACCTGGCCTGTATGTGATACATATACTTACGTGCAGGCAAAACACTCATACATAAGACACAAATAAGCATTTTTTTAAAAAAAACATGAAAACATATAGCCACACAAAATGTATAGGGATATATACATCAAATTATTGGTAGTGATCAAAAATTAGAAAAGTATTCAACCATCCATCAACTGTTAAACAAAATGAAGTATATTCCCATAGTGGAATGCCGCTCAGCATAGGTAGAATGAGCTCCCAATACATGCATGGCACACTCCATGGGCAAAGACCACGCAGATATCTAAAAGAAGTCCAATACAAAGGACCCATGACTCTCTTACACGAGGCTTTGAGAATAATGAATCCATAAAATGAAACAATTTAATGGCTTCCTGGAGCAGAAATAGGGAGGAGGACAGGCCATGACCAGTCAGGAGCAAACTTCTTAGCCAACAGCTGCGGTCTGTACCCAAATGATTCTGATATCGGCACAACTGTATGAAAACCTACCAAACTACAGTTTACACAAACAAAAATCTGTGGTGTGTAAACTATACCTCAATGAAGCTGCAACAGCTAAAATGGGTAGCTTCAACACCCTGAACGTTTCCACCAAGAGGCCCTTAGAATGCAGTCAGCACTTAAACCAGCGTAACCCAGTAGTGCAGCTGAGTTAGTGCTTTGAGGCTGATAGATAGCTACATCCCTATTCCATCCCAAGGCAGACAGTTCTAAGAGCATTGCAAACCTCTCACTGGTCCCTAGGGCTCAAAGAGCAAACGCATCCTTTTTGTTGGCTCTCTTTCGCCTTCTGTTCCACTTCTCTGCGCCCCATTTTTCTTCCTGAACTCCTGTTTCCAAACTGTGGGTAAATGAAGCTTGGTCTGTGGCTCACTCCTTAGGAGACTCTATGATAAGATCAATGGGTTGTGCATTGGATTATCTTAGCAAAGTTTATCCTGTAATTAAATTATAACCAATATTATGTTCTACCCATGACTGAACTTGTCATCCATATTCAAAGCCTCCTCAACTACAGTGATTCATCTCTTATTTCCCAGACAAAAGAAGAAACAGGAAAGAAGTAGAGATCCTCTGAGCATGTTTTACATCCCTAACCTTACTTGCGTTTTCTAAAACAAGACTATAAAAGGTGTATACATGAAGAAGTAAGTTTCAGAGCGGTCAAAGACAGGCTAAGTTTACTCAACCAAGATGACAAAGCAAGAATTAAACCAGATATGAGCCCAGTACTGTGGTTCAAAGCCCTTGATCCTCTGTGAAGAGTCAACAAGTCCTGATTACTACAGCCTTAAATATTCTTTCTTCCCCAGCACGAGGACAAAAATAACACTAACTCCAAAAGTTGGAATGAAAGGAATCCTTGGCCACCGACTACACACATTGGCCTCTTCACTAACAGGTGTCAAGTGACAGAGGAGCCTGTAGTAGTGGACTGCCCCACTCTGAGCTTCTTCACCAGGCAGTGTGGAAACGGGGCCCATCTACTTCCTGCCAACACCATCTGGCAGGTGCTGGCTTTTCCCAGTCAGCCATGAACTAGGCTGTGTAATTGCATCAAATCATGGGGTGCTTCTCTCCAGCTCTTACTCCTGTCTAAAGCAAACTGTCACATAAAAACCACTTAGGAAGCTAGAAGTCATCTGTCTGACCCACCCTACAGAGCTTGGCTCACAGACCTACTGAACAACAAAATCATCAATTTTCCATGCTGGGTGGATGCCAGCAGTAAAAGACACATGCCGAACAGCTGAAGGTGACCTGGGCCAAGCCCCATGATACCCAAGCAGTCTGAAGAGCTCCTGAATTTTATTTACCTTAGGATAAACCAGATCTTCCCACATTTACTTAGCCTTTCCACTTTGTACTGTTTACTAATTTTAAGGTCATGCAATCATATTGCTACTACTAATCACAGTGCCTATGAAAATTCACAATTTACAGCCTTCTTTTTTGTTTCTTATATAGCATTATATTATTCCCTTACTAATTATGGTTGGATTATTTACACGCTAAATTATAGTTTTCCTTGGCTTAATAAAATGTACAGTTAGGACTCACAGGAAATGCACAAGGACCTAAAAATGGCATTGGATCTAATCAACAATCAGAGTCATTCTACATTTACTTGAAATAATTGTCCTAATAAAATCACAACCTTGTAGCTACATGGACTTAAGCATATTAGTGAAAATCCCAGAGTCACCAATATATGTTGGTATCACCTTAAGGAAAGAAATCAAAGCATTTCCCTTGGAGCATTTTAGCCAAGAGGGAGCCTGAGTTTGAATTCTCTACTTCCCCCCAAGTATCTCCCATCTCTGTGTAATGTTCAGTTTCTGGTCTGTTACCTGTTGGTTGTATGTCTGAATCTGTGTCCCTATGTCTTACTGACATGTCTAGATATCTTATCTTGCCTTTGCCTGCCTCCATGTCTTTAACAAAGGGCTTTGTTCCATCCTTATTAGACAGAAAGCACCACATAGAGGAAAGGATGGGGACATCTTCCAGAAACCACTAAAAGAGTTTTACAAGGGATTGGGCCACTGCTCCCAACTGATAGCAAACACCACTGTAAACGCCACTGCAAACAAACTTACAAACATATATCCACAAAGCTTCTAACATTTATGGTGACTGTTTATCTATAAGTCACTTTTGACCAGTGTGCTATTTTCAGGAAATCATTATCATAACATATACAAACATGATATCACAGCACACATGCATTGCTTTCTGGGTCAGTGGTATGGAAGAGTGTGTAACTTACAGTTAAAGGTATGTGCTAGAATAGGTTGTAAAATTGATTAGATGGGAAATCCAAGGCAAGTAAGTTTGGTTGTTATGTTGTTCTCTTAAAGACAGGTTAAACAAACAGGCTGAGTAAAAAGTAGGAGAGCAATCTGAAGTGACCTCAAAGTGTTTATTAACTTGGGTTGTTGAGATCCAGAAAAAGTTCCAGTCTCTTAAAATGTCAGAGATATTTTTTTTTGGTTTTTCGAGACAGGGTTTCTCTGCAGCTTTAGAGCCTGTCCTGGAGCTAGCTCTTGTAGACCAGGCTCGTCTCGAACTCACAGAGATCCGCCTGCCTCTGCCTCCCGAGTGCTGGGATTAAAGGCGTGCGCCACCACCGCCCGGCTGTCAGAGATATTTTTATAATATTTCATAACCACACTAGCAAATTAAATTTTAGGAACGTAGTCATTTTCATATTGACTGATAAGGTTTTTAACTAAAGCTGGCATTGAGTATTTATGCTAGTGGCAATTTATTGCTTCTTACAGTTTTCTTGGTAGTTAAAGTTAAAACCAAAGTCCTTTTTTGTTCAATAATGACAATGTTAGGCTATCCCTTGAGTTGTGATGTACCCAGAGGCCATCCAGCTGCCTTCCGTCCTTACTAATCGAGTCAACCCCTCACTGGATTTTTAGGTTTCTAATTCCGTGGGGTTTGAGGAAAGTAAAAGACTTACCTGTTTCAGGACAACATTTATTAAATCCATAAAAATCTCACCACCACATTTTCCTTCAATAGAAGTTGAACAATGAAGGCTACTACTTGACAGGTTATTGAACACTGACCTTGCAGTCCCTCAAGAGGAACTGAGACATCTGTGTCTGAAGCTCTATCAGATGCTCTTAGGGACAAAAGTGATAACCATGTACCCTCTAGTTGCTGAGTACTGCCATGGGGTATAGATTAGTTGACAACTAGTATTTAATAAGTCCACCCACCAGACCCACATCTCCCTGTTGGGAAGCCCTACTTGGCAAAGCCATAGGGGTTACTGACTGTAAATAACCCGTTGCTCCTGTCTATAATTTCTCTCATGTGCCACTTCATTTCTTTCCTAAGAATAGCTGAGGGTGTATTCCCACTGCTTGTGTGTTTATCTCATGAAAACATTCTCTTTTTGGGGGCAAACATGTAGTTGAGGATGATCAGGAAGATGATTTCTAATTAATCTGTATAATTCTAATAAATAAAAATAATACTAGGATATTTTACATGCCTCAGGCTGACATAGGATTCTCAGTCACAAATAGAGCCTTTTACCCAGAAAGCTAATTTTAGACTTCTGAACAAGTTCAAAGCAGGCTGGTTTTCCCCAGAGACGAATAAGTGGTTGGTCCTAAAGATAAAGACACAGGTCATTTTCCCAAGAGTGAGAGTATGAGCAAGGAATTCAAGACCTTGAGGGGTTCATCCACTGAGACAGTTAGCTTGAGCTAATGGGAGCTCACCAACTTCAACTGGACTGGGAGTGCACAAGGATGAGAACAACCAAGCCCATTTGAAGAGAGTTGACAGTTGGGGCAGACGGAGGGGCTACTGATAGTAACACTGGGATTTGTCTCTAATGCATGTACTGGCATGCAGTAGAATCCTATTCCCTATGGATGCATGGCCCTCTCTTAGGATTGGAGGGGATGGGGTGGGAGGGTCTGTGGAGGGAGAGGAAGAGGAGTGGGAGGAGGGGAGAGAGTGGGAATTTGGAAAAAAGTTTAAATAAATTAATAAATAAAATAAAAATTAAAAAAATGCATACTTTGTAAAGCCATAAAAATATCCTCTTCACCTAGTGCACAAAATCTTCAAGAAGGGATAAATTATTACATTTCATGAGAAATACTTACTGTTCTGTTACTTACACCACCTAATAATTAACAATTAGGCCATCTATTATCTGAAACAGCACCTTTTCCATACACTATACCTTGAGCCATGTAATCTCTAAGACCACCACTGTCTTCTTGGGACCAAGTACAGAGAACAAGGAAAGAAAAGCCCTCATCTTTTCTCAACCTTTAAAGACGATTACTATCAATAGGTTCTAAGAGTCTATTATTTTACCCCTTCTATAAGCTAATAAGTCAGCCTGATGCCAGAGAACATGGGCGTCTTGGGTCAAAGACTTTCTTACATACAGCAGCACCAGTGTTTGACTATCATCTTTTCTTGCACTGGTTCCTAATGCTCCAGTTCGTGTCCTATTTAGTTTTGTTGTGAAGTTAATACAACTAGGAAGACGGAGCTTCAATTAAATAACTGCCTGAATCAGACTGGCCTGTGGGCATGTCTTTGAAAGCATTTTCTTGATTAATGATCCCTGATGCAGAAGCACCAAGGCCACTGTAGGTGGAGCTATCCCTAGGCTGATCAGGCTAGAGCTAAGCATGCGCAAAGGAGCAGTACAGTAATCCGTGTTCCTCTGTGGTCTATGCTTCCGTTCCTGCCCTGGCTTTCCTCTATGATGCACTATACCATGGAAGCAAAAACAATCTTTCCTTGCCAAGCTTCTTTTGGTCATAGTATTTATTACAGCTATGGAGCTTTAGGCCAATTATGTTGATGTAAAGAGAGACTGGTGACTCTGGCACATACATTACAGGAGAGAAATCTGATACCTGGGGAACCAGAATCTTATAAAAATATTTTTATTTTTTGGGAATTTCAAAGTATTTTGATATTATTCACCCCTTCTCCTCTTGACTCCTCCCAACTACACCCCCATCTCCACATCCCCGTAACTTCATGTCCTTTGTTTATTTTTTAAAAATAATGAATTGACTCCAATTTGTACTGCCCATGTACTTCTGGATGTGGTGTCATCCACTGTTAAATGGTCTGTTCGACCTACTGGGGCCACACCCTTAAGGCAAACTTTCCCGTTCCCAGAAGCCATCAGCTGTCAACAGTTCCTCAATTAGGAGCAGGTGCTCATGAGACTCTTGACACTCCATGCTAGAATGTTGACTTGCCTGATCTTATGTGAGCAACCACAGCTGCTGGAGCTCATGACTGTAGTTGTCCTGTAATAGCCCAAAGGCACTGCTTTTTTTATCCCAGACCTCTGTCATAATTTCTGCACCCCTCTTCTACAATGATCTCTGAGCCTTGGGGAGGCAGTATGGCATAATGTCCCACATTGACTGGAAACCCACCTGAGATATATTCTCTGCACTTTGAACCACTATTAGTTTGAAGCATCCACTTAACACAAAAAGTGCCTCTGATGTGGCTGAAGAGCTGCACCAAGCTATGGGTACAGAGATATAAATTTAGAAGGTAGGGTCTATGTCCTATGACCAATGTGTGTGTGGTGTCTTTAGCATTAAGAAGCAGAATCTTTTACGGTGGGTAGTAAGTGCCCCTGCACTTTCTACAGAGGCAAACACTTTCCTCCGCCTCCCAAGGCTGTTTGTTAGACAGACATCAAAGAGATCACTAAATCCTCAAAAAACAAAAATATCAGGAGCAAAGGGTCATTAACGACTCTGCCTATAAGATGTACAAGAAAGTCAGGAGAATTTCCTCCCAAAGTTCCTTAATTTTGCTGCTGCTGGTGGCCATGGGAAGGCACACTGTGGCTATGTAAACTGACAATACTCCTTCAATCGGTAACCTCACACCCTGATTGGTGGCTCTTGACTACTTGTTCAGAGAATCCCATGGTTTCCAAAAGGAATGTAAATAATGACTGACAACATTTGTCCCCACACAAGAATCCTGCTTTCTAAAGCAACCTAGAGCTTCACAACAAATGATGACTAAGATGATCAGGAAAACACATTTCAAAAAGAAATTGTTTTCATTTCTCATAATTTATTTGAACTGAAAGGCTGTGTTGAATCTGGTATATTTGAGCTTTGTACAGGAGACAGAAAGATAACTATATTTGCATATGATCTCAGATGGAATATTTTACAAAGAAAAGCTCATCAAAGGGAAATGCTAATGCTAGTCAAGCGGCCTTCTTTCTAGAAATTGTTAATTCAAAGCTTGAGGGTAAAATAGGAAAAATTAGTTATTCATTATGAGATAAAGCTCGTTTCTTCCATGGAATAACACTGCGTTCCCTGGGGCAGTTATTATAGTCATACTCAGAATTTATTTCATTGAAAATATTAGCTGATTATTCAGAAATCTACACAGATAATTAAATTCTTTCTAGCTCAGACAGCTGTCCCAGTCTTACAGAATAAATTAGTGTACATCAGGGCATTTAAAACATGCAACTTGCTTTTAGCTATTTTCAGGTTAATATTTTGAATAAGTAAATTTATTTACACTGCATTTTTCAATGTAGTTTAGTAGTAGAGTGTATGTATAGTATGCTGAAGGTCCTGTGCTTTCTGCTCAGCATGTGCACATGTACACACACACACACACACACACACACACAAATGGATGTATATTTTGTAGAATCATCATAAAGAGAGGTTACTATCAGATGAAAACTAATTGCTATCAAGAAATGGCACCTTCGCCTTAGATCATACACGACCAATGGCTTTCAGAATTGGGGATCCTGACTACAGGTGGGGCTCCTAATCATTCACTGAAGCTGCTTTAGGAATTCAATAGTAAGTGAAGGTAAAAACCTAAAGGTTGTGCATGCCTTGGTCACATAAATGTGCACAGATGCCACCATAGGTGCCATACAAGAGAAACGTGTGCAAAAGGGGAAGTTGTCTGTGGGTGACTGTGGTCCCGCCACACAAGAAGTAGATGGAGGGGAAAATGAGGACAATGAGGCCAAACAATTAAAAAATCTTTTCTATATTACTGTTGTAAGGGAAAAATTAAAAACGTTGCAGGATCCCAAGAGGCAGTAGGCAGCAGAAATGCTGTAGGTCCCCAAGCGGTGAAAGCGGGCCACATGGCGGCAGGCAGCAGGCCCTGAAAGCAGCCAGTCCCAAGCAGGTATGGTGCACAAGACCACTTGGCAGGAAAGTGGCTGGTCCCCCCGGCAAGCGGTATCCCTATGGTGGAAGACAGTGGGTGGTCTCCAGCAAGCCAATGTGGGAGTTGGCAGGTGGAAGACACAGAGATAGGCACACCATACAGAGTAAAGTTAGACATTTATTAAGAAAGAGAGAGAGAGAGGGGAAAGGAGAGGAGAGGAGAGAGAAGAGAGAGCAGAAGCAGGGGAAGGGAAGAAGTGGGAAGAGAGGCGAGGCAGAAGCTGCCTCTCTGAAAGGAAGATGGGAGTGGGTGTCGCTTGTCTCTTAAAGAGACAGAACAATCATTACAACTGTATAACCAAACCAGCTATAGAATTGTTCTAAAGTGTAGTACAGTGAACATGGAATGGTTGGAAGCACACTGATGGCAATTCGTTGAACTCACATGTATGGAATCCAGAATTTGGCATTGTCTGCAGAAATCCTTCACCCTTCTTCTTAAATACACATGGGACACTTGGGGTTTGGACTTGCCCTACTGCTTTACAAATGTTGGCTTTAAATAACTTTAAAAAAACTGTTAGTTTCCCCACCCCACATGAAAGAAAATGGAAGCCTAGTCTTATAAGCTTCTCACTCAAGGCTCACAGTAAGAAGCCAACACAGGACTTGAACTCAGGAAGTTGACCTCTAGGACAGGCCTAGGACTAGCACCAGTGATAAATTTCCTCCAGGTGTAACAGTTAAGGAGGGCACCTAAAAGTGGCAGAGAAAGATATCCAATATCTTAATGCAGTGCTCAAAAAATCCATATAAATCATTCAATGCAAATATTGAACACAATAATCAAGTATAAATAAAAGGACAATTATTACACTTTTCTTTCCCCTCTCAGAGTCAATATGGTCTAGAATGGCAAGGATTAGGAAACATGTCTTAAACTCTCATTGTATGCAACCTCCTTTTCAAAGTTTCTCTTCTCCATATCTCTGATTCTACATTGCAGTTGAAACAATACAGTGAATTTGTGGCTGTTCTTTTTCTGTCTGTCAAAAATACTGTAATCTTCAGGAGAAACAGGGTCTGCCTCTTTTGAGTTGTCTTTAATCCAAGATAGACAAAGACAAACACAGTTTGGAGAAAGTAATAGGTAATGGAGAGGAGGGTCACATTTCATAGAAAGTAAGGGACAAAATTCTGCGTAAGTAACAGTCAAATACAACAAGACAATTTGTTTACAAGAAGGGAAATGTTAAAGACACTGAATACAAATATGAACAGAATCATAGTAAGTTATGTGTTTAAATGACATAGTCTATCGATCAGTTAGATAAATAGCCAAGGACCTAAATGTACAAACTTGAAAAAAAAATGGCTTTAAAGCAAATCATAATTATTAATTGTGACCTAGATAATGTTCACTCCATAGCTATGAGATGCAGCCTTCATGCCACAGGAATAGGAGGAAGAGCTACAAAAGAGGTTTTAAATAGAAAATATTTCCTTAAGTAGTAACAACACCTTCAGAAGGATCTTTTTTGGTTTTCAGAGTCATTGGTTTGCCATGAGCAATGGCAAAATTCTTGGGTTCCCACATCTTTATTCTTACTATCTTTTAAGAAGCTATGGGTTGGTCAAACGGGAAAAGGCAGATAAAAGCAAGTTTGAGATTTAAAAATAACTCAATAGGAAAACCACTCATTTCTCTTTCATGTCTGTCTTGAATTCTGAGCTTGAACTTACCTTCAGGACCTGAAATAAGAAAACTCTCTCATGAGAGCCGGCCATGGTGGTGCATGCCTTTAATCTCAGCATTTGGGAGGCAAGGGCAGGTGGATCTTGGGGAGAAAGGGGGGAGGAAGGGAGCAGAGAAAAATGTACAGTGTAATAAAAACAATTAAAAAAGAAACTCATTCGTTGTGTCCCTGGTAGCCCTTTAACCAGAAAAGAGATCCAGCACCCCCTCCTCCTCTCCAGGCTCCCTACAAGTAGAAATTAGCAACCTAGTTCAAAGACAGGTGATAGGTTAAGTGTCAAGGTTCCATGGTTAAATTCTAAGTTGCTATCTGTGATGAACTTCTGCGAAAGAGTCTCTGGGTATCACAAACACAAACCACTAACTCAAGAAGTTATAGATCCCACATTCACCCTGGCCAAAAGGTCGGAAGAACCAATGTCCACTGATGGTGAATGCATCAGCACAATGGTCTCTACCAGGAGAGGGTACATACAGGGAAAACTGTAGGCCTTCAAAGGAAGGGAATTCTAGCCGGGCGGTGGTGGCGCACGCCTTTAATCCCAGCACTCGGGAGGCAGAGGCAGGCGGATCTCTGTAAGTTCGAGGCCAGCCTGCTCTACAAGAGCTAGCTCCAGGACAGGCTCTAAAGCTGCAGAGAAACCCTGTCTCGAAAAAAAAAATAATAAAATAAAAATAAAGACAAAGGAAGGGAATTCTAACGTGTTGTATATGGATGAATTGGAGACGTTATACCCAGTTTTAAAAAAAAAAGCCACAGCAAAACAAATACCATGTGAGTCTATTTATGTGAGGTACTCATCAAGTGGTGGTTGTCAGGGCCAATGGGAATGAAGAAAGAACAAAGGGTTTAATTGGCATGGAATTTCAGTAAATGTTCTAGCGATGCCAAGACAACAATGAAAATGAACTTTACGTTTCTGACCTGCGTTCTTATAAATGAGAAAGATGGGCAATTTGTGTTATGTAGTTAATTTTACAGTCATGTAATTCCTAAAGAGTTAAACTTCTGGGGCTGGAGAGATGGCTCAGATGTTAAGAGCACTGACTGCTTTTCCAGAGGTCCTGAGTTCAATTCCCGGCAACCACATGGTGGCTCACAACCATCTGTAATGAGATCTGATGCCCTCTTCTGGTGTGCAGGAAAACATGCTGTATATAACCAATAAATAAATCTTTAAAAAAAAAGAGTTAAACTTCTAAGAGTATCTCTTTCTAAACGTAAAATAAGATATACTCTTGAAAGGAAAAGACTGAAATTCATATACTTTAATCAAATATGGAAAATAATGCTGGAAAATAGGGCCTTGAAAGAAAAGATTTTCCTTCCAGGACACAGGGAAGACATTTATCTGATGTGCACTGCTGCACCGTGCCACCTCTTTCTCTTCCCCATAAGAAAGTAGACTACAACCCACCAATCTGGGGGACACTATAGAGGCTAACAACTTTTGACCCATTTATTTTCCAATTAAATAACTTACACACTCTGATACTTATTACTGGTCAAACTCCTTGTGTGCCACCTGCTGCTCACCCCGGTACCCTGGTCTCCTGAGAGAACTGGGGCAAAGTGCCTCTGCAAGGCAGACTGGCAGAGAAGTTTAGTCAAGACATAAATCTCTGAGGACCGTTCTGACACTAGTTGAACTTGTGAAGTGATTGATTTTTATCCCTTCAGGGAAGAATTATGGTGAAAAGGAGAAAAGCCTAAAAATATCTTGGTACTAATTTTAACTGTATGTAATGGAAATCTCATTTCCAGTTCTAAATCTATAATTCTGATCTTATCAGTCATCCCTGAGGGGAACAATATCTCTAATCTAAAATTACACAGGAAGGCATTTATGTTCTCCTATGAATATTTTCTTGAAAAATGAACTTTACTGCCAGCTTTTTAAAGTAATAATGAGAATCAGAGACACCTACTGGATAATTTCTTGACTCACAATCCAAGTTGTGTAGATGTAAACTACACTGTTTTCCAACCATTAATATAAGGGAAAGTGACAACTCCCATTGGTGGAATAACGATTTGCCAAATACATTCTCTCCAAGTAGAGCTCAGGAGAGATTCATGAATATGTATGCAAACATCCTGAAAAATACAACTTTGCCCACAATCCTGATCTGGAAAATATTTAGTAAACCCTTGCACTAAACAAAAATAAATGTGTATTTTATTGGAAATTGCTAAATTTGATGGTAAGACATTTTTCTAGACCTTGCAGAGGCTGTCGTGTAACATTTCTACAAGTACCCTGCAGCCTTAAAAAGAATCAACATTCTAAGAGCAACCCAGAATCAGAAACCACATCCAGATCCCGGCCAAGGAGACCTGACCTCTCACTGCCACCTACAGGGGCTGAGAGAAGCAAGGGTTTTGTCCAAGTCATACAGCCTGTGAGAGGCCTGGACACTGAGTGAGGGCAGTCTGCTCAGAACACCCGCACTCTTCCACTGTCCCAGGCAACAGAGAGACACACATCTGCAGAAGTGCTACACTGTGGGACAAGAAGCTAGATACCAGGTTCTAATCTGAACTGACTTTCTGGGTTTCAGTGTGGAATGACTAAAACCATTAGAAAGACAGTGATTATTTTGATGACAGTGATAATGGCAGGATTTTCCTTACAATTATTCAGTTTCATCAAATTTCATTTTGTTTCTATTTCTTGGCCTGATGAAAAAAATGGAAACTTTTACATATAAATCAAATAAAATTATAGGTTATGTTTTATAGTTGCTGCAGATTGTTTCATGGGTCTTTGAACATCTTCATACTTAAAATGTAAAATGTGCACATATATGAACAAAGATATATGAAAACAACATGTTTTTATGTTTGAAATTTATAAAAGAAGACATTTACCCCTGGGGTGGCTTCCCCACCAGTGTGCCTGCATCTCCTAAAGGACATAAAGCACTGTCTGCAACAGACCAGCGGGGTAACTGTGGGCAGAGAGGGTTTTCATAGTGAAGCAATTAAAGCATGGTCTCTGCGGAAGAGGAGCTACTTGCATTTTCAGCTGCATATTTACCATAGCTGCAACAGTGACTACATATACTATCAAGGACAATGCTCTTGTGCCTCTTCAGGTAATTTTTGTACTGAATGACACAATATTAAATGCAATAAAAGAAAGAACAATGTAACTCTCTAGGATAAGAGCTGATGTACTCTCAAAGTAACACAAAATAAAGTCATTTCCCCATCTAGCTAATGACCCTCAAGACTCCAAAGCTTTGGCTTTTATTCACTGAAATGAAAAGTGATCAGGGCGCTGGAGAGATGCTCCAATGGTTAAGAGCACTGGTTTCTCTCCCAGAGGACCCAGTTTCAATTCTTAGTACCTACTTGTGGGAGCTCACAACCACCTGCAACTCCAGTTCTGGGTGATCTCACGTCCTTTCCTGGCCTTAACCAGCACCATGTATGCATGTGTCACTCAGACTTGTATACAAGTTAAACACCCATAGACATAAATGAAATTAAAATTTAAGAAAAGGAAAGGCAACACATAACAACAGGGATTGGTTATAGTTTCAGATGGGAGGAAGAAACACAGCATTTCTTATATGGCTCAATCTCCACCCCCTTCCTATCTTTCTCTGCCAAGGAGAATTAGTGGGCTGCCCAAGATCTACCATCCTGAGTACAGCCAGCAAGCCATCAGTCTACCCTATTGCTTATGCTACCTTTCAAAGGAAGCACTGAGGCCAGGCATGGTGGTGCAGTCTATAATCCCAGCACTCAGGATGCTTAGTCAAAAGAACCATAGTAAGTTTGAGACCAGCAAGGGCTACAAAGCAAGACTCTGCGTCATAGAACCAGAAGCAAAATCCAATCAACTAGTCAACAACAACAGAATACAACCCAAATGACGGAGACCCAAATACAAAGAAAAGATGGGCACGGTGGTAAAAAGCTGAGCATTAGAAAGGTAGACCAAGTGGATGTGAGCAGTTACCCTGACCTACTCAGCGAGTTCCAAGTCAGCGAGAGATCATGTCTAAAAAAAGGGAGGTGTACGGTACCTAAGATCAATGCTGAGCTTGTACTCATCCCTCAATAGGCACATACATACGTGTGTGTGCATACATGCTCATGCACAAACAGGTGTTTTGATGGTTTGAATGAAACTGGCCCCCATATAATCATGTATTTGAACGCTTAGTTTGTAGTTGGCAGAACTGTTCTGGGAGAATTAGGAGGTACAGACTTTTGAAGGTGTGGTCTTGTTAGAGGAGGTGTGCCACTTGGGTGGGCTTTGAAGACTCAGAAGTCTACACTATTCCCATGTAGCTCTCTCTCTGCCTCATTTTTGCCTCAACATGTAAGCTCTCAGCAACTGCTTGCCTGTCTTTTGCCATGCTCCCCCCGTGATGATGAAGGACTAACCCTCTGATATTCAAAGCATGTCCCAATGAAATGCTTTTGAAAACTACGTTGCCTTGGTTGTGGTATTTTGTCATGACAATAGAAAAGTAACTAAGATGTGTGTATACGTGTATACATACACATACATGCACACACACACAAATGCACACAAATACACAGACACACACACACACATACAGAAAATGCATGGTATAGTGCTGTAACTGTGATCCATTCTTGCAGGGAGAATAATCAAAAGCCTCAGCTACATAGCCAGCCTGAGACCAGCCTGGGCTACAGGAGACCCTATCTCTAAACAAACACCGAACCAACAAGCAATCAAAAAGAACTACTGAAATCACAGAATGTTACAAGTTGAAACTGAAGTCTCCTAGGAACAATAAGGAAGGCCCACAGCCCTGACTCTTACCCAGCTTCGTTGTGTTTCACTTTCTTATGTTTATCAGCTAACCTGGAACTCCTACGGTCAGTTTCTGTGGTGCGGTTGGAAACAGCTTCAACCTTTGTCCATTTTAACTGGATTGAGGGCGATGTCATTGTATTCTACATAATGAGGTAAGGATCCGCCAATACAGCTACCAGCTGTTCTAAAAAAGATGCAACTGCCTTCTTAATTTGATTTCTTAAATATTTAATGAGCTGGATTTTAGCCTGGGTGTGTATATTCATGAATATTAGGTTTAAAAGATAAGAATATGGTGAATTATCTTCTGCACGCGGGCTGAAAAGGCAGGCAGAAGAAACAGGGCCCGCTGTGCTAAAACCTCTTACAGTGAGAGTGTTAAATAGACTTAAATGCTGAAAACCTGTCCTCTAAGGGCCAAACTGTACTTAGGTATCGGTACCCGAATAAAGGAAATCAGTAATTTGTTGCCTATTCTTTGATACAACATATTACATATGATAAATATTACACAAAACAGCTTTGATCATTCAGATAGATTGTTTTAGATTACTGTATTTATTTCCATTTTACATTATATTCAAAATTATGAAAGCACAGACCTAGCTTTCCCTTAATCTGGTGGAATGAATAAAATAAAGACTTGAATAACCATGTCTTCATTTTTGTATTGATTCATATTTATAAATTATATTCTAATAATCTAAATATACAACACATAAGGACCTTCTTTAAAAGATTTTATTTTTTATTGCTGTATGTGCAGTGTCTCCTGAGGTCAGAAGAGGGCGTCAGAGAACCTACAACTAGTTACAGATGGTTGTAAGCTGCCTGACATGGGGTGGGGACCAAATTTTCCCCGTCCCTGGAAGAGCAGGAATCACTCAACTGCTGAGCAGTCTCTCCAGCTCCAAGACCTTCATTTTGACTTTAGTATTTCGCAGTCCATCCAAGACATTGTAGGCAATGACAACTCTGAGTTTTGTGATCTTGAAAGGACCTGTGACTACACTAGAGGGGATAAGGCAGGAGACTGTACTGTAAATGACTGTACAATGAGGAATAAAGGGACATGGGAATGACACGCTGGGCTATGAGAATTCCGAGAACAAAGCATTACTGGGGATTATCAACCAAACTGACTTCATGAGGATTTGAGTATCTGAGCTGGACCTTGGCAAAGATTTGAAAGAATGCTAAAGGTGTCCAGCTGGCTGCCGAGGGACTGAGGGATGTGTCATAATCTTCTCACCAGGTTACGAAGCCTCTGTGATGGTCGATGGCTCAAGTACAGAGTCTCTAGGGAATGTGGGAGATGTCAGTGCAAATAAATGACTGTGAGCCTGGCTGCTCTGGCCATTTATGCTTAATCTGAGAGGAGCGGTTCCTGGTTTGAACAGAGCCAGCGATCTTGATGGATACACTGAGCTGCATATGAGAGTACAGAGAGTTCTAGAGGAGTACAAATGTCTAAAAAACCCTTAGTTAAACAGAAGCAAGTGGGACAGGTAGCTGAGATTTGGGGAGACCTGAATGGGCCCCACAGAATGGGTGGGCCAGGCGATAGTGGGAAAACGACTATTGCTACGTCATCATGCTCTTGAGTCCTGCTCCTCTGACATAAGAACTAAGAAAACCAGGAAAATATTTTAAATAACATGTACCATGCTGATGCTGGTTTATTTAGGATCTTAAACTATACCCAGCTTTTAATACATATATGTACATACTTACTAGTAAAACAAACAATAGATTATTAACATATCACATCACATGATTTCTAAGGAACAAAAATTACCCGACACTTTCATTCAAGTAGATAAATAGGAATACGTCACTATTGATTATCCTGGATGCTAGCCAGAGAGCTGTTATAAACCTGGGCTGAACTCAACGCTATTTCTACCTTTTCATTTCTTCTCAAGGAAAGAAACTTTTAAACACATTTGAAGACATGCATCACACTTGACAGCACTTGGGCAGAAGCAGTCCTCCGCCTCTAGAGGAAAGCGTCACTCAGCTGGAACCCGCCAAGAACAGAGTTCACATGGAGTCTTTGAACAATACGAATGCGATTGAGAATTTCAACGTAAAGTCAGACTCACTTCCTATCAAGTTAGACATGAAAATTTGTATACATTAAAAGTCTTGTCCTTTGCTGGAAGCTAGTGAACACAACACACTTATTTATGAAGGAAATTGGAACATTCCTCCAGGCAGAGATGAGAGCTCTGTCAGCCATCCTTTGAGACCTTTCTCTCATGGATTTGAAGCATAGGGGGAGATAAAGAGAATACATTTCCAGTTTAGGACAAACCTTCTGCTTTATAGAAACACCCACATTTCCATGGAGGTAGAGTACATTGTCATCATTAGATGAAACATTATATTCAATTGCAAATGAGTTTGTAAAACAGTTTCTCAATCTCATTTGCACATCTCTCAAAGGTCTAGCTTCAGAGTTCTACCCTATGTTTTCGTTTTTTCAATCATGAGCATCTGTGTCTTGAGCGACCCTCAGGTTTGGACTCCAAGCTGCGACTCCTGCCATAAATAAGCCTCTTTCCCTTTAACCCCACCTCAAGTCCAGCTAAGCATGTTTCCTTTACTTCTCTTAACTTTCTCCTCCTGCCAGGGCTATCAGCAATGCTTGCATAGCCTCTGAGTGCTAAATGAGACTTCCCACCTTCTAGAACATCCTTCCAAAATCCCGCTCCCGCTGCCTTCCCTGCTCAGGCTCCTGGAATTCCCAGATCAGTGTTCACACCTATTTGGCACCCTTGCAATCTGACCATTGCTCAGTTCTAATTTGACTCCCTCCCACCTCGGCCTACAATTCGAGCCTTGTTTTCTCTAGGTCTTCATGCCTTCCTAAATATCACTTCTGTCTGGCTCGCTTTCCTCTTCTCTTCACTCATCCAGCCTCAAAGACTCCACTGGAAGTCTTTCAAGACACCATTGATCTCAATCAAATCTTTCTGTGATTCGGCTGATGGCTTACACAAAATGGCAGCTATTAGTTTATGTGTCAGTCTCCGGGACGTGCTTTTCATTTACAAAGACAGACATATTCCAGAAGCCCACCATCCCTCAATGGCCTTGTTTACAAGTCTGTCTCCACTGGGAGCCTGTATGCACCTCACTGGGGAGGGCAGGGCAAGCTTTGTGGCTCACATACTTAGCACGGCGCCTGGCACACAATTAGCACACCACAGAATGAATGAACGACTAATCAGAGTTGTGTGGGAGAAAGGTTCATTCATCTATTCACTGAGTAATGGAAGTGGCAATGGCTACAGTGGGCTGGGTGAGGTTTTGAGAGAAAGGGAAGGAATTAGATACCAGCATGAGGAGTCAGGGGTGCCAGTACAACTGGCAGACAGCATTCTTTAATGTTAAATTCATTGGCTTGTCTAGCTGGGCCACCTGAGCATTAAGTCCACCTAATTGGCTTCATTCCTCTGGCTTTCTCTCAGTATCAGTTACTGGATACCAGTCTGTATCTGCACTGTTATCTTCCACATGATTGCTGGAAAACAAAAACAAAGCCACAACCTTCTATCCTTTCTTATGTGTTCAGTGCCATTATTTCAGATGAGAATACTATGCCCTGATTCTATTAGGAATCACTGTGTCTCTTTAATTGAAAGAGAACATGCATTACTCACACATGCTGGTAGGCATCAAGAGGTGCTATCAAGGAATATGTGATGAGTTTCAGTGTTTCAGTTAAAAGCTTTACAATGGGTTCCAAAACAGATATTCGATCTGGTTAGTTCTTCCACTCAAAAGGGACAATGAAATCCCCAGTTTACTCAAAGGAGATGATGGATTTGAAGGATAAGAAACAAACAGGGGAAGGGGGCAAGAGAGTTAAATACCTTCTGTAATGTCAATGCCAGCTTCTCACAGTGATGGTTTCACCAAGGTCTCTCTCTATCCATCTTCCCAGACCAGTGGATTGATTATTTCATGGATAAAGCTATCTACAGCATTGGGAAGTTACTTAACAAAGCTCCTCTGGATGCACTCACTAAATACTGCCGAGAGTCTGGCATGATGGGAAGAGAAGATGGAGTTTCATCTCTGTGTGGAATGGACGTATCAGGATCTCCATCACGTCTCTTCAAAAGCTCCCTTCCACATACTCAGTTTGGGAAGCTTAGTGCTGATTCCTACCCAGCTACTGAAACTCTCTTTTAAAGCTCCATTTAGAATCAGACTGGAATGTGCCTCTTGTTCAGTGCAGACAGGGTCAGAGAATGCTGTCTGCAAAAGAGCACTGCATGGCAAACACTTTAGGCCTTGGCAGTCATATATAGGTTTTCTAAAAACTCTTTAACAGTCTCCATTTTGTGAGATCAATAGCAAGCAACACTAAGCAGACATGCATGGCTATGTTTCAGGAAAATTTTACTTATCCACTGAAATCTGAATTTCGTGTACTTTTCAGATTATTAAATATTTTTTACCTTTTCAACCTTTTAAAATATGAAAACCATCTTAGAGCATATTTACTAAGATAAAGAGGGCACCAGACTTGAAAAATAGCAGTGACTTGAAGTCGGCTCGCTACCTTAGAGCAATTATTGTCAGCATTGTCCATTAATTGGGTGTTGGTTCTGAATGACCATTTCAAAACTTAAATTCATCCATGCTCATCAACTCAAAAAGATGAGTTTTGAGGTAAGCACATTTTTTTCAGCCTCCTGGGTTTCTTCATACAGGAAACTCTGCTTGATCTCCTTCCTGCCCATTATATCTCTGTCATCTTTCTAGGAAGTAAGTCCCAATCCATGCTTTTCTCTTGGTTCTGTCTCTTAAGGACAATGGCATATATGAGAGGAAGGGCTTGAACTTTATTTTTATTCTTTTCTTCTAGGTGAGTCTCTGTAATCTCTCTCTCCTCTTTCTCTCTCTCTCTCTCTCTCTCTCTCTCTCTCTCTCTCTCTCTCTCTCTCTCTCTCTCTCTCTCTCTCTCTCTCTCTCTCTCACACACACACACACACACTCCCTTAGGTGCAGGATCAACTTCTTGATACCAGATGTCCTATGCAAAGTTCCTGTTTTGCTTACTTAGAAAATGAGTTGGAGATCTCCATATTTCTGAAAGCAAATTTCTCAATACGTTTTCTTTTAGCTGGAATCTAGTTGGAGGTTCTGTTCTATTTGTTGCCATCTATGTGGGTTCTTGGTTAATATGAATTTTAGGTGCTATGGTGGTTTGAATGTAATTGGTCCCCATAATCTCATGGCAAGTGACATTATTAGGAGGTGTGGCTTTAATGGAGTGGGTATGGCCTTGTTGGAGGAAGTATGACACTGTGGGGGTGGGCTTTGAGGTTTCCTATGCTCAGGGTACCACCCAGTCTCAGTTGACTTCCTGTTACCTGCAAGATGTAGTTGAGAAGCTACTCCACAGCATGCCTGCATGCTCCATGCCATGGTGATAATGGACTGAACCTCTAAAACTGTAAGCCACCTCAATTAAAAATTTTCCTTTATAAGAATTGCCATGGTCCATGTGCCTTTTTACAGCAATAGAAACCCTAAGACAGCTTATCTACATCAAATGGCCTGAAGGGCACCTGAGGCAATCATTTATAAAAAGCGTAATAGGTTGGAAACAAAAGAGCCTGTCTCTTGATTCCCATGCTCTCATGGTAGAATTCAGAAAGATGCAAAGGTAAATACACACACTTAGGCACCCATCCAAAGGAGATTATACCCATAATATCTGGAGTCTGCACCTAAATCCAGTATGTCCACCCTTGTCTGTGTCACCCTTTACCTAACACCTTAATGGTGAGCTTAAAATGTCTCCTTGCTTATATTCACTTAGACTGATTTGAGCTAGAAGTTGTTAAAACAGTTAAAGACACTGGTTGATTTAACGACTGCCTTATGTCTGTCTTTACCTATCAAGCCTTTGCAAAAGCCTCTCTGGGTCCATGGATTCATAGTTCGTGTGTTTCAGTACCAACTTCCTCCCACCACACACACCTCTTAAAGAAGTACTTGATTTATTGAGTAAATAAACACTCTTTTTTATTTTATTCAATGCAATCTCTAATGGATGATATTTGAATGCTTGTTCAAATAAGAATTACCATTTTAGGGCTAAAGAGATGGCTCAAAGGTAAAGAACACTAGTTACTCTTCTACAGGACCCAAGTTCAATTCCCAGCACCTACATAGATGCCCATAACCATCTGCAACTCCAGTTTCAGGGGATCCTGATGTCTTCTTCTGTCCTCCAAATTTCTGCAGTAATGACCTACCCATTGGTGTAATAATAACATACTGATATGGGATAATTGGAAACCTGTATCAATCTCCCAGCCACCCCACCCCATCATTGCCCACATTGAGAAAAAGGCAGTGGAAAGGATGTGAAAGCCAGCGGATGGGGAGTTGTGCTCTGCAATGCTGTTTTCTGGACATGACATGACTGGAATCCTCATGAACTTACAGAAACTGTGGTACTCTACAAGACCTGTAAAAGGTTAAGCTGATACTGCAACATAGATGGAGGAGGAATTCAAGAGACCCTATCCTAACCAAGGAACTATTGGCAGCTGACAACATCTGGGGAAAGGAGAACCTTTCTTCGGGAGTACGACCATTGGTAAATTGTCCATTCTCCAGTGGATGGCACCCCCATAAATGGACTTGGTGGATTAATTAGAAAAAGATGAGGATATGAACTGAAAGGTGGACATGGAGTGGAGGTGGGAGAAAGCATCTGTAACCTTGATATCTAGCACCCATATAAAGAAACAGTCATCAGGAGGAAGCATTTGTAACCTTGGCACTCGTGGTGGGGGAGGGTCCCTAGGGTTTGATGACTATCCAGTTAGTAAACCTGGTGAACTCCAAGTTCAGTGAAAATGACTCTCTTGAGAAATAAGGTGGGAATGATAGATGAAGACATGATTTTGACTTCTGCCTCCACAGGTGCATGTACAGATACATACATGACACATGCACACACACATGACACATGCACACACACACATGACACATGCGCACACACGCGTGTGCACACACACCACAGTCTGGAGCCAAATGCTGAATTAAGTAAGAAAATAAATGAATGTGTTTTATTGCATAAGTCGATAATATATGTAGCTATAAGTGCTCAGGATTTACCTCAGACCAGCAGAGAGAAATCAAGAATTTTGGATCTTACAACTTACATTTAAAACAATAGTATATGTTATATTCTTGATATCTAAGAAGAAGAAAATTCAATCAATCCTTGTCAACATGTTTCTCTTTCTATATACATCTCACTGTGGGTTCCACCCCTTCCGAGAAGAAAGCCCACAAGAAGGAAGAGGCTTTTTCTTTGACATTTGTGGCCAGCCTGTGGTATTGCTAAACATAACCTTGGGAGATCAAATGACAGAAAGTCATTTATTAATCTCATCAGATTTTCAAAGTTGCATTTACTCTGAGTGGGACCAATATCATCATGTTAACTGAAGGCAGTCTATTTCTGTTGCTGGAAAAAATAGTGCTGGTATGAGGAGAGCCCCATCTTTTTACCCTCTCCGTTTGACTGCAGAAGACAAGGGAAAGACCATGCATTAAACTGCAGAACAGCTACAGACACAGCCTAAGGAAAGGGAAGTAAGAAGGACCTGTGTCCTGAAGTGAGACCTTAGGGCCATGCTCCTTCCACTTGCTGATCACCAGACTTCTTTGCCCTGAACAACAGTTCTGCTTTAATGAATTCCTTCCTTATCATGTTTTTGCCGGCTGCACATTATCTCTAAATACACAAAAGTTCCAAACAGTTTCATCAAATACTTAATCAAGAGTCATTTAAAATTTTCCCCATGTAGGACAGAGCAGGGTCAAACAGAGCAGAGCAGAGAACAAAGTAAATATTTCAACTGATTGCGAGTACCACTGTCTGACTGCTGGTGACAGATTTCTGTGGTAATGTTTCTCCGCATGCCATCTCACAGAACTTAAACAACGAGGAACTAAAGTCAAAACTTGAAAAAGCTAATCAAAGAAAATGAAGTGTAATCATTTTATTGGAAGCTAAATTGCATCAACATCTGAATATCTATTATTTCTTTCTGCATTTCAGCATTGTGTCCCCTCATTATCTATTCTTTAGGGGGTTTGAAAAGGCTTTAGAATCTGCTGATTGTCACCAACTGCTGCAAAAAAAACCCACAAAGCTCTACAGGGCTGCTGGACCATAGCAAATGTAAAAGGATGGGTAGCTGCTGCAAATGGGGTTTCCTGTTGCCAAATAAACAGCACATCAAAGCTGGAGTTACAGGGCTAACATCTGGACACTTTCAGAGCACAGCTGTATGTGAGCATGGAGAACACTGCCTGGGACTGGTCACATTTCCAATGATACCACAGGGAAACTTGGCAAATCCAGAAGCCAGTTGCTTTGCTGTTAGCAGATAAAATACAAAGTCGAAAGAAACACTCTTTGTTTCTGCCAACCTCTTCTTCCAACTTCCCCTGTCCAATACCCAATCAACTTGTCTAAAAAGAATGTCTTGAACGTACCATGAAAATATTTTAGTATTACCTAAATTTACTTTAGGTAAGTCCTACTTAATTTCACTCTCTTTAGAATAATTAAAATGTATTATCTCAATAGGAAATAGAATTAGTTTCATTATGTAATTTATTTTTAAATTAAAAACACCCTGATAGCAAGCAGAATGTTCAGAAATCATAATCTTGATTATACACAATTAGAAATCCAGAAACTAATACAGTGTAATTAGCATAAAAACATAAGGGTTGGCATAAAAACATAAAGAATAATAATTCAATTCCAAAGAGTAACTTTTTCCTACATGTCTTAATAATGTAGCATGAGGAATGACCAATGATAGAATCCTTACGTGGATTTCAGATATACTTGCTTCATGTAAATTAAGAAAATGATCGAGGTTCCTTCTGGCCTTGCCTAAAACTAGTATCTATAAATTCTCTGATGGTTGGGGTGTTGAAGGAAAAATACAATCTACTATCCCATAAAAAAGGAGCTACAATCAGGCCAAATACTTTTTAAATCTGCAAATGATGATAATCAGAAGGGACCACGTAGGGTTGCAAAGAGGAGATAAGATAGGAATCAAAGCATTTGCCCTGAACTGGAGGACTCATGTTTAAATGCCTTCAAGGACTAAGCAGTCAATGCTAAAGACTAAATGTACCAGGTGGGAAAATGGAGGCCTATAATGGGAGTAAAGGGCTGGTGCCAATCTCCAGTGGACTGTGGTCAGGAGCATGCTTACCTGGTACTGATAGACTATTTCTCTAAAACCAGGAATTCAAATATTTTCATGGAACGAGTTATTTTTAGCATGTTACAAGCTAATTTAAAAGTGCTTCATGATTCCAGTACTCTGGGAATGGACTAAGCACATCTGGGCCAGATGCTGTCTTGACTTCACACTGATGCTCCAATAGCCATGGGTATCTCTGGAACCATTTCTATAAAGCACTTGTCCAACTCTCTGTCAGCACCAGACACCATGCCTGGCCCTTTGATGTAATAAGTTTATTTGTGAAAAAATATTTGGGGAGCACAGCATCTACTGATGGGGTGCCTATGAAGGCTAACTCAGTTAACACAAAGTGCTTAGAACAGAGTCTGAGGCAGAAATGTCAACAGAGAATCAGCCATTGCTACCGACTACGAAACAGTCCAAACACTAAACCCACTTTACATGTTCCACACCAGATGAACCAGCACTTTTATCTTCAAAATATAAAAGAGATTAAATGCCATCTTCACTCAAATCCATTGTCTGCCAAAAAGAAAAAGAAAAGAAAAAGAAAAAAAAGAAAAAACCCTACACTGATAACTTACAAAGGAGGACTCAAAACACCACAATTCCGAGATGTCTAACAAGAGGTCAGCCAGGAAATTCAGGTCAATGCAGTGGAACAGGGGCTGTGGAAAACCAAAGAGAGAGACCCAACGCCTCTCCTCGGTTTACACCCCCTTGTGATTAATTAACAACCTTGCAGCATCCACCCACCAGCTGTATCCTTGCTCAGATGCTTGACCCCAACGGAGGACCACAATGGGATAATGAAAATTGTGCTTCTAATTGTCCGGCGGGCAGCCATGGCTTGGCTAAGAAAGGCTCTTTCGCTCCCCTCCTTTCTGATTAACTAGAGGGCTTTATAACTCCTTTAATAAGTTCATTTGTGTAACCTAAGGCTAGCTGCCCTTCCTTCCTGCTGCTAAGAGAGCTCAGCTGCTTATTTTTGGATGTGACACATCAAAAGAAAACTGTAATTATATATATATATATACACACATATATATGTGTATGTATATATATGCATATATACATATATATATGCTAAATTGACAGCTAGTGCTGAACTCACATGTCTAATTTAGCCATGTTTTCCTGTGTAACAGGAATCTAAGTGCAAACAAGTTAATGATATAATTGGCAGACATCCTTGCTAGTTTGTCAAAAAGTAAAAATCTTTATGATTGTCACATAAACAGTGAATTAATTTCCCATAGGCCAGTGCAGAATAACTAATAATTCACACAATCTTCATCTCTATAAAATGATTGACATATGCTTTGTCCCATTTACTCCAATAAAACTGTGAAGCAGAACTATGGTTATTCTCATTACAAGGGAGAAAATTGTATACATAAAATTCCAGGATCCCTGAGTGTCGAGTCAGGTCATGAGTTTTCTGGTTTTAAATGCAATGTTCTTTCTATGGTAACTAGTGTACTCACCTTCCATGTTGTATTTTGGCCCCACACCTGCCACTATGCACTTTGGACTAATGCCGGGGCAGGAAATCTGCAACCACAACGTACCACATTCCTTTTCCAGTCAGTCAACTATTTATTTCATTCTGTTCATAGGAGTTTGTTTTAGTTATCTTTCTCAGCTGTGAAAAAATACCTAAGATCACCAACTGAAGAGTTTGATTCCAGTTTATCATTTCAGTGCTTTTAGTCCATGTTCACCAGGATTCACATTTTGGGGGCCTGAGATGAGACAAGGGCAGGGAGAGATTCTCATTCCACGGCAGCCAGGAAACAAAGAAAGAAAGAAGGAGAGACTTGGGCTGGTGTCTCCTTCAAGAGCAAGCGTAAATGACCATTTCACCCAACTAGGACTTACTTCTTGATGGTCCCACCACCTCCTAATTCCACAGGCTGGAGACCAAACCCTTAATATGCCTATGGGGCACATTTAAGAGCCAATCAGAAGCAGTAATGGAAAAGCATGATAATATGCAAGACTCTTGGTGTGGCACTTAAAATGAAGCCATTGATGGCGTTTGCTATTGGAACTGAGGGAAGTTGTGACTCTGGGCTTTAGAAGTATAGGAAGGGCCAGTGCTCTTTCTCTTGGTGAATTTGGAATCAAATGTGAGTCTTTCTAGCCCACTTGCCATAGCTGCTGCAAGCTCAGTGTTGTTTGCTGCTCCCCATCTGGGTGTGGCCTCTTCTGTTTTGTTCCACCAATACCTCCTTGCTCTCTTTGGTATTGCCAGTCTTGCTAATAGATACCCTTGTTTTTATTTATTTATTTATTTATTTTGGTTTTTCAAGATAGGGTTTCTCTGTAGCTTTGGAGCCTGTCCTAGAACTAGCTTTTATAGACCAGACTGGCCTCGAAATCCACCTGCCTCTGTCTCAAGTACTGGGATTAAAGGTGTGTACCACTACCACCTGGCTTTATACCCTTATTTGAAATGCATAAAGTGCCTTCCAGTTTTCTGCTGCATTTTGCCTTATACACATAATGTCTGTTGGTAACAATCTACTGGAAATGAGATGAAGAAATTTGTAGTCCATTTGGATGGCAGAATCAATGTATTTGAACCAAAAAGGGCTGAATTAAATGGCATCCAGAATGCTCCTGTGATGGGCAGTTCATCCCAAACCCTACTGGCCTTGTTTGAGGATAGAGAATTGTCCTGGAGATTTTCTCAGTAGGCTTGTAATCAAATCTGTTCTCAGTCCAGAGGCAGTGCTTGCCTTCTGAACACTTCCCTTTTCTTGGGCATGCTTGGTTCATACTTTCTGTCCCCATAGTCATTTCTGGTGCCAACTTGTCTGCTTCATTCTTGTGCAGTTTCCTGTTCATTAACTTCTGGCTCATTATACCATTTGCCTAATGTCCACATTTGCATATCCATGCATAAAAACACTTTGTCTATAGCGAAAGGGGCACAATTACGACATATATAATTTGGAACAGAAGCTCCTAATTACAATGGGGGTTAACAGTGGGAGAAAAGGTGATTAAATAATTGCTTGCTATACTGTCAATGTTTTTTTTCAGCTGTAATTAAATTTACTGATTTTATCTTTGTCTTCATTAAAACTGAAGGACTCTATATCATTTGGGATTTGTTTTTTTTTTTTTGTTAGTAATGTCTTTTTTCCTTTCTATGGGATATGATTTTACTACATAACCCAAGCCAGTCTCAAAATCACGATTCCCCACCCCACACCCTTCTAAACAGGATTACCGGATCATGCCACTATGCCAGGCTATTTATTCAAACAGCAACTGCAGTTCCTTGAAAGCTTCGTGTGCTCAGTCAACCACACTTTGCATGTGATCACTCTCTTACAACTCTTCAAAACAGAATGTTAGTATATTACAGACAGGAGAAGGAAGGTCCAAAGCACTTTCTCCACTCTCTTAATTTGTTGAAATACTGCATCCCAACACCATAAACTAGATCACTTGTACACAACAGAAGCTTACTTCCCACAGTTCTGAGCACTGAATTCCAAGAGTACCTGCAGTTTCGTGCCTGCTAAGGTTTTTGGTCCACAAAGTCTATCCACTTTGGATAGGGCAATGCAAACTGCCTGGCATCTCTTTTTATAAGGGCACTAGTTCTACATAGCTCCTGTCCTCATGACCTGGTCAGTTTCCAAAGGTGCCATCTCCTATTCTATCACATTAGTGATTAAGTTCCAACACAGTCATCAGGGAAACATAAACATCTGACAACAGTGTTCTTGCTCCTAACTTGCTGAGACAGCCAGGATTCTGTCGTCTCATCAGACTGTCTGCCTTGAATGTGCACACTTAAACCATACCAAACTGCCCAAACTGCCCATCTCTCTCTCTCTTTTTCTCTCTGTCTCTGTCTGTCGGTCTGTCTGTCCGTTCCCACCCCCATCCAACTCTCTAATGCAACATGGCTGACACCTACCGCAGTGTCTCTGTAAGTCAGCCTCTAGCAGGCAGCACCAGGGTGGAGCACGGTAAAGAGGGGAGGTCAAAGATGGGGTTCTGGAGCAGTTCGGCTTCTCTGTTTTATCTTACAGGATTCACAGTGAACACCCAGGTATCCAAGTTGTCTAGAGGAAACTAAGCTTACACTCCCTTCCCTTTGGGGGAAATCAGCACTTCTATTTCCAGGGATGTTCATAACACTTTAGGATAAAGGTGTGGATGCTACTCCGGTGCCACAGACAGCATCCTTCTATGCTCACAGGCAAAGCTGGGCTTCTGGACCATTATGCAGCTGGGACCATTTCTGCTTCTTTCTGGGAGTTCAGTCTTTTCTTTTAGGTGCTGGCATTTCTTTCTCCCTTTACTCATAAAGCATCCTTGCATCTTTGACTGAAAATGACTGAAATGTAGAGTCACTGTAGCAATGCATGGGGATTAGACCTCTGAAGTTTCATTTTGACACCATCCTATGTATATGGGGAAATAAAAAGAGTGGCTAAAGGATCCAGTGCAGTATGAGATGTATGTGACTGAAGCAGACATGGAATCAAATCTGGGAAATCAAGGCGAAGCAAGCAAGGAAGCATCATCCAGCACGTCAGGTTTGCTTGTGTGTTTGCTTGATCGCTTGATTGATTGATTGATTGATTGATTGATTGACTGATTGATTTGGAGGAAAGAACTACTAATTAAGAGCACAGTATCACATGAAGGCAGCAGGGCAGAACTTGAGGATCAAGAGAGACTTTCATTGTGGTCAAAGAAAGCAAACGGCATTCAGTAATGTTAATACATACAACCTGCAACTCAGAAACTCTTGGAAACGTTGTTCTGATTTATATCGACTGATTTTTTTTCAGTCTTTTTGTTGTTGTTGTAGTTGTTCATATGTGACAATTTTGTGTATTTGTATATACATACATACATACATACGTATGTATGTATGTATGTATGTATCCCATGCTGGCCTGAAATTCAGCATGTATGCCATGGTCGCCTTCAACTCATTTTATTTTTTGATGATTTATTTTTAAGCATGCGCATTTGCATGTGTTGGGGTGGGATGTGTACAAGTGAGTACAGGTGCTTTTGTGGTGCAGAAGAAGATGCGGGATCCCTTGGAGCTAGAACTACAGGTAGTTGCAATGTGGATACAGGGAATTCAGCTGGTGTTCTCTGGAAGAACAGTAACCACTGAGTTGTCTAGCCTCTGGCCTTCAGCCTTATTTTTCTGCCTCTGCTCTTTGGATGCTGGAATTACCGGCAAGTGCCATCATGAACACAGCTGACTCTTGTACTTTTAAAAATTTATTGTTTTTAAATTTATTACCCTGTGTGCATATGATATGTATGTATAGGCACACATTCAATGGTGCTTTCATGGGGTCAGAGGACAGCCTTGCGGAGCTGGTTCTGGGAATTGAACTCAGGTTGCCAGGCTTACACAGCACCTTTACCTGAAGAGCCAGTTCAGTGACTCTCGACTCCTTTGCTATTAAGACTATAAAGTTAAACAAATCATTGGACAAACTCTAAGACAAAAACATCATTTCCTTCTGCAAAATAAAATAAAATAAAATAAATAATTCCCTCTTCCATCATAGAATCTGTCATGACTTTGGCTAGCTCCTTAATATTATTTACATATGAGGCAACATCTTATTTTTATACAAAAGAGCATTGGACAAAATATCAGATTTCTTTGAGGACAAGGTTTTTAACTAAAATCTATGTGGCTGTACCCATGAAAAGTCCTGATGGTATCATAAGAGAAATGTCCAAGCAACCCTTGCAAACTCATGATCAGCCTTCAGCCTGACAAGGCCCGTGTTTGTCACCAGGCTATGGGCTTCCCCAGTTACTTGTTAAAGAGTCAGTGACATAATACTTCAAAGATTTGAGAACAGTTTCTTTTTTTTTCAGAAGACCATTTGTCCTCTGAAAAACAAATGCTAGATTTGTTCATTTGCTTCAAAAATGAAAGGAACATTTCTTTTGATGGTTTTCCAACTCCACCTCTGCATTTCAACAATGGAAAGGCATAAGACCTTCCTCCTGTCAGCAGAATTGGGGAGTAAGCTGAATTCCAAACTGTGTTGTTTTCAGACATGGGAAGTCAGGGTGTTAACATAAAACTAAGATAAATTTATTAGCTAACAATATTGTCTGGTAAAGAGCTAAAACTTTCAAGTCTAAGTCACCATTCATTCATTCATTCATTCATTCATTCTCCGTTGAGCAAATTAATCTTGTACTACAGAACAAGCAATATTCTTGGTTCTGGGACACATTAATGAATAAAGAGACCAAAGTTCTTACCCTTAGAAGCTTTATATTCTAGCAGGGGAAAATCAGACATCAAAATAAACATTTAAATTATATAATTTGTTAGATTCAGTTTTGAAGAGAAGATTAAAACCAAGAAGGGATAGTGTATATCATGGTGTATTTGCATGTATACACCAGATTGCCCAGGATCAGGAAATAGCTCATCAGGAAGAGGTATCTGAGCAAAAGCTGTGGGCTATATATGGACATATGCAGGAAGCATGTTCCAGAGAAAGAAACTAGCAACAACCCTGAAGTGGATCCCAATGTGTTGCATATGTGTAAGGGAAGACAGCAGGGCAAACAGTGAGCCTGGAGCAGTCAGAAAGAAAGTAAGGGAGAGAGCAACAGATAAAAAGTCAGGGCGCAGGCTTTGGCTTTGTAAAAGGACAAGCAAAAAAGTAAATGATATCAAATATAAAATACTAGGTAGGAGATCATTGAGAAAAGGTACGTATTTTTCATGATCACTGCCACCAAATCATGGCTGAAAAAAATTACAGTCTAAGTCATTGAGGTGTGTGTGTGTGTGTGTGTGTGTGTGTGTGTGGTGGGGATATCTTTATTGTGTGGTGATGTAAAGTGCTGATGGAATAGGAGCCCCCTCCACCAAAAAAAAGCATGTTCATGAAGTTCTACTAATTGAATAGGGAAGTAGGATTTTATTTCCTTCCCATCCCCATCAGATCTCAAGACCAGATTCTTACATTAAAGCACAAATTCTATGGCTGGAGGGCAGAAGCAGTTGACTTATGAGTATTTAGGGAAACCTTATTTAGGATTGTTGCAAGATGAGTCACCCAATGAATTAAGTACCACCCCAACTGCAACAAGATAAGAGGGGGTAAGCAGATGTGGAATCACTAAGAGTCACTAAGGCAGGGTGATGCTTGCTAAAGGCAGTCTGGACTAGATACTAAAAGGAGAAAATGAGGAGCATTATCAGCTATGAGAGAGTAGATATTAAGGATTTTGTTGTTTTGTTGCTGTTGTTGTTGTCGCTGATGTTAAACATAATTGGTAAAATGTGTTGCTCGAGACAGGACAGGACAGGCAGGGTTGAAGCCTGCTGGGGAAGTGGGCTCAGAGGAGTCAAACAAAAGTTTGGACACAGTTGTAATCTTTGTCAATTATTTTCAGTATTTAGTTTAATTTTGTATTCTTGCATATTCATTTTTAACACAAAGATGTGATAGATTTTCGTGTGTTTATCACGTATTTTGCAACTTTCCTGAAATTCCTCATCCTAGGTTATTCTGTGTCTATGGTTTCTAGGATCAGCTCTCACGTTACTGAATGTTGCACAGAACAAGAGGGTTTTTTTCACTCAGGCAGTTAATTTCTCAAGAAACAGTGGAAAGCCAGCTGCCTCTGAATCTGGGGGCTAGAAAGATGGCCCAGCAGTTAAGGACAATTGCTACTTAGTCATGAGGACTTGCGTTCAGATCCCACCACCCATGAAACAAAACAGATATTGTACACGCATGTGCTGGCTCACTCACACACATACACATAAACAGACAATAAATCTTCAAAACGAGATGCAATCCTGAGCGACAGACTTGGGTTTCAGGAAAGAGAGGAGGTGGCATGATGAAAGAGCAAGGTCATGAGACTTTGTCGGATGCTGAGGCATACAGCTGAAGTCCTCGTTAACTGAGGCATACAGCTGAAGTTCCTTTTAACTCAGGAGACTGGGGCAGAAGGCTAACTAATCCTGTCTCAACACCAAACAAGACCAGCAAGATTTCTGTTACTATAGAAAATAAAAAATAACCCATGAGCAAACCACACCAACACAAAACTCCAATAATACCATTTATTTTTTTAGACAAAAGTAGCTGCAAACGATATAAGAATGTCCAATACCACTGCCAGCCACCATATGAACAGGCAAATAGTCCTAACCACATGGCATTGTTGGGCTTCGAATTTATTTCCTCTTTCTGTAGTACCACTTATTACCCACAATGCCCATGAACATAAGACAGATATTTAGAACCACGAGCATGGTGGAACCACTTTGACAGGCTTTGGATTTATTATTCACTAGGAATGGGCAGGAGTGTAATAGCTTTGACTTTTATATGAGACATTATTCATCATGTACATATGGCAAATTGACCAGTACTCTTGAGGCCAAGTGCGCTCATATGAACTAATTCATTTCTTGTGGAAGCCTATCCATGATGAAGCAGATGCACTCTGGAACTTGGATTGTGGTGGTGGAATCTCTGCTTCAGTCTAACTCTGTGTACAGACACTGTACACAATTTTGCACCTAATTCATTTATACAATGAAGTTAATAAATATTAGGCCACTTTGAGGATAACATTAGACAAAATATACAGAGTACTTAAACATGTAGTATGTGATAAGCCTTAAACAGTGACTACTATTACAACAGCAATGTTGATTTATAAAAGCCGTCTCTGGGAATATCTAATTCCACTATAAACATATTACCACCTATACAAATTCAAATCTTTCCCAAACTTCTGCTAACATACTTTTGGGAATAGACTACAGATAAGAAGAAAGAAGTGATATATTAAAAACTATCGCTTGGTGAACATTTTTATTATTCCCAACTGCTACTGTGACACTATGCTAATTTCCCCTTATTAAATATTGAAGAAGGGCCATCACAACTGGGAAGAAATTAAAATACATTATTTGAAATTAAACTAATTTGTCTTTATAGAATACAGTGTTAGAAGATCCCAGGTGGTATTTTTTATAATAAACATCTATTTTCTTAGAAGGATGATTACATCATACATGTGTCAACAAAACAGAGACTATAGGCAAATACATCCTGGATGGACTGAGACCCTTAAAGGAAATCTTCTCCTTCATGTGGTGCCTAAGGGAGACCCTGAAGCGCCTAAGTTTATTGAGCACACATGAAAAGAATGGGAAATGTTGAGTCTTGTGGAGCACACTGCTCAGGAAAGAATTTAAGAATAAAAAAGAAACAGGAAAATTCATGTCTCATCCAGATTTACAATCTCAAATGTCTCCACTTTTTCCAGACTGGATTAAAATTAGAGGGTTGATTTAGGTGCATTAAATGTTTTCTGAGTCAAGAGAGGTCGCTTGGCAAAAATGATTTTAATATCTTATTTTCAATCAAAATACGATCAAATCAGTAACAAAGGCCTGTCTTCAAAAAAAAGAGGATTGGTTTTATTTTATATTTTTCTCAAAAGTTCTTTCTTAATGTACTATACAGAGTTAGATATTATTGAATTTTGGCTTCTCATTATTTAAAGACTAAAAGGAAAGTATACAAGGTTCTCTATAGTCTATTAAGAGAGGTGAACCGGTCAACTACGATGAAGTATCTGAAACACAACAAAAGAAATGAAGTTAACTGCAATGAGCTCTCTATGGAACCTTAGGAACTGAAAACTAAATTACTGGTAGAGGTGAGATGGCTCAGCAGGTAAAAGCGAAAGCCAGGCAGCCTGAGTTTGATTCCTACAATCTGTGTAAAGGCAGAAAGAGAGAACTGATTCCACTAAGTTGTCCCCTGACTTCAACACTTGAACCATGACAAACTTGAACCCAACTACACACATCACACATAGAGAATAACAATAAATCAAAATGAAAAATAAAGTCCTATATATGCTAACAAATACATCCCACTCTTTTTTATCAAGAAGTTGGTTCGTGGCAAGCTATACGGGCAATTAATGACAGATGTCACAGTGTTTCCTGTGTCAGCCAGATACAGAACAATTGTCAATTAACGTGCAGTACACAAATGACAAGGGCTGTCTCTCCAACAGAAAGTATCCACAGCACTTAAGTAAAGTACTAAAGAGATTAACTAGAAAATATGTCCTATACTTAGGCAGATCACTACAGTGACTTCTAGGTCAGGATAAACTAAAGAATAAAGAAAACGTGGCATTGGTGGCATGCACCGTCATCAACGTCAAGAGCATGTGACTGGAATGATCTGGATGAAAAGCAGGCAGTGTCCCCATGGAATGGACTGTGTACAGATAAATAAAAGGCAGGTTGAATCATGATTATTTCACTTTATTTTTGTGTTTTCCTTTTCCATATATATATAAGAAGTAGAAGGCATGAAGAGTTTTCTTTGGAGAGAAATTTTGACTCTTTCTCATTTGGGTGGTTAAACAGAAAATGAATGAACAATAGCATAAGTGTGATTAAAAATATTCAGGAGCTCAAAATGAAAAATTGATGAATCTAATACATTATTTGGGCACTTAAATTTATGGCTGGGTGCAATTATTATGCCAGCATTTGTCTGGGAGTCCATTTGGATCCCCTCTCTACTCCGTGGTGTCGCTTTAGGGCAGTAGTCTTGAGTCTTGTGATTCATTTTCATGCATGCCTTAGGGTCAAACCGCCTTTCATCTTAATAAATCTGAAAGAATTATTAAGATGGAAATGTTTCACAGAAATACCACTTCAACAATCTGGAATGTGTCTGACTAATAACCCTGTTTAAACAGTGATCACAAAACAACAACAACAAAAATCATAAAAAAAAAAAATAGGAAAGAGGGTGCAGCTCCTTCTCCGTGTGTTTTATTCTAATTTTTCTGGCTCAGTTCTAATGAGATTGCTTCATTCTTGCTTCAAGAAATGCTCTCTGTGACAGTGGCAATACTGTGCTCTAGTTCCCATCATCTTTGCGCTTGGTAAATAGAATTTCTAGATCACATGACTCTTCATTTAAAAAAATCATTTTGGCCTGAATTACACACATTCTAGGTTCTTTGGTTAATAAAATAATGACCTTTTCCCATTTCTACAACCAGTTCTTCTCTTGGGTATGATTGATGGCTTCCAGTCTCTTCACATGGGGTCCCTAGAAAACCATTTTTTTCCTTTTAAAACACAGCAGCTTTCAGGATAACAGAGTCAGTGATCAGTTCTGCCAATGTGGGTCCATGAATTTCAGAGTGCAGAGGGGGTCTCAACTAGCATTCCCTTATTCCTAAATTTACTTCTAGATTTACTTATATATTTATTTATGAATGGTGCTGGTGATCATCTGCCCTTTCTCATTTGGGTTTGTTTGTTTGTTTGTTTGTTTGTTTTCTGGACCATATTGGAAACTATTCTTCCTTCCTCAGCCCATTCAAGTCATAAAGCCTGAATAGTTTCCTGCAACCTGGATATCACCATCCTTTGAACTTTCAGAACATTTTAGCTTCTATAACACCTACTTCAATGCTACTCTATGCTTTCATTTCATGGAAATGTTCAGTAGACATGTCCATAGATGAATAGGGGGCTGTGTGTATGTAACTAAGCAATGCAAGTAGCTGAAGGGCAAGTGCCACATCTGGCTGCTTGCATTTCCAAAACCTCTCCTTGTTCCTTCTGTAGTATATAAAAAGCAATCAATAGTGTCTATTTAAAAAGATGGGCCTTGTGATAGGCATTAGATACAGGGTCCATTTGTGAGGATTTTATTTTTATTGGTGAAATGCACATAACTTCACAATACATTTTGATTTTTCTCTCAAAACATTATTGATGCATTGATTTAGCTATGTGTAATGGTCTTTTTGTTCACCCAGTGGTTATTAAACAAGTTGTTTGTGAGGAAGACCATTTGATTCTCAGCTGAGGTAAACAACAGGGTTTGGTTATTTGTTCTTTCTAGTAAGGCTTTTCCTATGCCCTGAGTATTGAATTACTTCCTAGGTCAAAGCAATGGCACTGCAATCATTAAAACAGTTGAACAGAATTAACAAGTACATTATTTCAAATGTACTGATTTAAAATCGACTCTCTCACTGAAGCTGGGTATTGACCCAAGGAAGGAAAATGATAGCATCCAAAGGTTTGTTCTTAAGAAAATTAAAATGTCTATAAATTTACCATGAAGCTTTGTAACCATCAAGAGCAAATGAGAAAACTCAGAAAGAAAAGTTGGGGTTAAGTTTTTCACGAAAGAGACTTCTGTTTGAGGTAGACAGCAACTACGTGTGTAAGTCTGATGGCTATTACTAGAACAGTAAAGCATGAACTAGGTTCTCAGAGTGGGGCAAAGGGCTAGGGTGTATTTATATTTCCCACTGTATGGCAAAATTCTCATATCTTCTAGCGTGTGTAACAGTTGAATAATTTCCTATCTCACATGTCAAATCAAGTTGAAGGCTGTTTTGTGTTAATGCACAGTTGTAAGTGTGCTCTCTTTAAAGGGGGAAACGAAATAATCCATAATAAAGAAATGTGTGACAGGCTACCCGAAACTTAGTTTCATTTTCCAGGTCATCGGAATCATTTAAGTATGGTAGGTTTGTCTGGTTACATTTGTCAATTTCCCCCCCCCCCCCTCTCCACCTTGGGGAACAAAGCTATTTAGTAAAGTCCATTTGTTCTCTACTTTCTGACTAAATTATTAAATAAATAACAGAAAATTCTCACAACGTTTCGCCCATGCTTCTTTAGACTGCGCCGTCCCTGCTTTTTCTTCTTCCCTTTCACGCCGTGTTTCTGTGGCCTTCCTTTCCCTAGGCCAGCAGCTCTGTCGGCAGGCTTCTGTTCAGCACAGTATCAAAAGCTTTACAGAAAAGTGGATTAATCATGTTCACTGCCTCCCTTTGTGCAGCCCATCAGTTCCCGTGGAATTTAAGTAAGCCAAGAAGACGTACGTCTATTCTCATATGAATTCCCCGTGGAGAGTCGCACTGGTGCATCCGCTTTTAAGCGTTTCGCCTAGGAAAGGCTTTCTGAAAGCTCACGGTTACTTCCCCTAGATGTCCTCCATCTTAACTGTATGGCTGTGGTAGGGGCACATTTCTTGCAGCTTGAGTTCCAGGGAGAGACTTATGCAAGGGTTACGGAGTTTCTTTTGCTGTCAAGAAACAACGTGACCGAAGCAATTAGGGGAGGGAAAGGTACATTCGGCGTATACTTCCACAACTTAGTCCATCACTGAAGGAAGTCAGGGCAGGAATTCAAACACGGCAGGAACCCAGAGCGAAGAGCTAATGCAGAGACCACATGGGGTGCTGCTTAGCAGCTTGTTCAAACTTGACTTCTTCTAAATCCCAGGACCACCAGACCAGGGGTGCCACCACTCACAGTGGGCCAAGCCCTCTCACATCAATCACAAATTAAGAAAAATGCCCTCCAGGCTTGACCACAGCCCCATCTTATGGAGGCATTTTCTCAATTGTGGCTCCCTCCTCTCAGCTGATTCTAGCTTGTGTCAAGTTGACATAATTAGCCAGCACAGCAAGTAAACACCACAGGAATAAGTCAGCACCTTATGTTGCTTCCCATGTCCACGGGTGTTCTTGTGAGACAGAAAATGGGCACAACGCAGTGTTTTGAAATAGTGAACTTGAGAGGAATGCGATCAAAACCACAAGTTGTGTGGTCTGTGAACGTCTAAAGTAGACTTTTACATGGGCGTGCATGGATGTTTCTAGACGGAATAAAGTCTTCTCTTAGCCTTCAAACTACAAAATACCATTCCTCACCATCAATTTCTCCCCAAGACCTAGAGGACTGAAACTTCTCTATAATGGTTTCCCATGGCAGTATGGGATACATATTCACCCTTATTCAGGGCGAATTTCTTTACTTTCCGCAGTGCTAAAGCAGTCTTTCTGAGAAGCATGGGCAATTTCCTCTTTTAAAACATTATAGTTGGAGAGACTACTACCCCGAGAGAGCAGTGCCATTTCTTCCACGCCCTGTTCCTCTTTTACCTGTTTTCAAACTTAGTGCTTTGATCTTTTCATCACTTTTGCTAAAAGGTCAGAAAGTATTTAGAGCACCAATAGCATCCTTACATCTTAACGAATAAGTGAAGCATACCAAACAAACTAAACTCTGATTTATCTTTTTACATGCTATTAACTGGGAAGAATCAATAATTTTGGAAACACCATGAGGAAATAGGTGGCTTAATGAGGATTCAGAATATAGCAAAACGTATTCTAAACCCTAAGGGAGTAGATTAGCGATAGAATTGCCCTGGCTGGGCCCATGGATCTCTGCCCAGGGAAGAGTTAGTTTCCAGTGGAGACACAGGCCTGTTTACACATCTTTCTTACCGCTCTAGTACAAATATCTTCCTATAACTACTTCTAATATTTTTCTCTCTATAAAATTTTGAAAAGAACAAAAATGAAACTTAGGGCACGAATATCCAGGTAAATACTACCAGGTGTTTGAGGAACAAGGTTTATAAACTCCCTACTAGATCAGAGTGAAGAACACCCTCCTAAGGGGGAACTGTTCCTGCAAAAACAAAAGAAAAGCATGCTAGGTGTGAGGTTTAATTTATAAAGGCACTGGCTTCATATAAACGCACAGAAGACCCATGTGCAAATGAGCCCACGTGAGTGAGGCAGCAGCCGGTGAGAAGGCACATTGGACACACCTCAGCTGCACTGCCAGCTTAAGGAGGCATCCTAGAAACACATTAATCAACACATTCAAGGCATGCATTAATCAACACGGCTATGAAGGCTGGCATGCCCCCTTTGTTTAACTGTAGCATGCTAAATAACACAGAGCATCAGTCTGAATGTGAATTCCCACCCTGCTGTAGCAAACAAAACCCTTCTCAACATTGGCTCTATGCACCATATCCTACTTCTCTCTCTGAATAGAAAGTATTCTCTTCTGCGTTTCTAGGAGTTTATGGACTTGCTTGCCACAACAGTCAACCAGAAACAAAGACTCTTTATGCAACGGCTAAGTTTGACAAAAGCTGTGGAACTGTCTTCTGCAGATATGAAAACTTGAATCCATCCAAAGGATGTATTTTTCCTTGCCTTACGAAATGAACGCTGCCACAAAAGGCAAAAATAAAACAAAACTGAGCAAAGGAAAACAAAATGAATGGGGGTGGGGAAGCATCTATTTGTGTATGCAGTCAGTTGTGACAGCAACATACTGTATTACCAGCAGGGGCCTAGGCCTGGTCTCCTGATCCAACTGGGCTTCATTTTCCTCCTGGGTAGTTCCCTAGATAACCCTCCTGTCAGGATTCAACTCCCTCCAAAAGCAGTCAGGGATGAAATGTCCAGATGCTGGAAGGGAGGGGCACCTAGGCACACATGCCTTTGCGCCTTGAGTACACGCAGACCTGAACACAGGAGGTTTGAAGCATCCCTGCCAGGTCTCTCATACTTCACAATGGTCAAAGTTCACTAAAGGATGGTTTGTGATGTGTGAATAAGGGATACCATTTATTATAATTTGGAATAAAATTTCTTGTGTAGGTTAAATTATTTTAGTAATGCTTACATTTGCTGAGAACTAGACAGGTGACTTCCCACAGTAGGGTAGACTTTTGTGGTCAGTAAAATGACTTTCAGGTCACTAAAGTATCCCGCAAATCAAAGCCCACTAAGAAAGCCATATCTCATCACCAGTTCCATTTCTGGTGACTCTATAAACAATTAAGAAGCTATAAGCCAGAAGTACAGCAGGATAAACAGTCTCATCCAGTTTGTGTCCTCCATGAGAGTTTTTTATAAAGGTCACTGCATGAGCCATGTGGTGCTTAAAGGCTAAGCTGTTGGACATTTTCAGTATTGGAGTGAGTTAGGCAGGTGTCTCCTTCCAACTTCAGAGCAGATAATGCTTCCTATTAGACTACAGTGGAAGGAGAGATAGAAACACATGCAAGTTCAGAATTTCTTAATGAACACTAACAGTAATTGTTATTGTTTTTTTTTAAAGCATAATTCCATATTCCTCTTCTTTCTGTCACCATTACATCAACACGTGCCCAGCTTGCTTCCAAGTGGTTTCTTTCTTGATACACTGTCCAAATGCACTTTTTGGATGTGGGATTCCCCTCTGTATGCTGTTAATATGTTTTATAGTCATTGGTTAATAAAGAAGCTGTTTTCAGCCAATGGCTTAACAGAGTAAAGCCAGGTGGAAAATCCAAACAGAGATGTACAGAAGAGTAAGTAGGTGGAGTCAGAAAGATGCCATGTAACTGCTGAAGAAGACAGACACCCAGGAACCTTATTGGTAAAAAACAAGCCTTATGGAAAAATATGGAATAATAGAAATGGATTAATTTAAGATATAAGATATAAGAGCTACCTAGCAATACATCTAAGTGCTTGGCCAAACAATGTTTTAATTAATACAGTTCTGTGTGATTATTTCCTGGGCAGCCAGGAAAGAGTGAGCAGTACCGCCTACACTTTCTGAGCTTTTCGGAAGTGGGTTACAAGACTGATCAGGCAGAAGTAATGGAAGGTGGGTAGCACAAGCCATCCATAAAAAAAATGGTGAGTCCCTCAAGAATCGTGAAGACATGACGAAGAGGACAGAAGTAATACAATTAATAAAGACATCTTAATTCTGATGCCACTCCAGAGATAAGTCTCGGGAAATGAATAAGAATTTAGCCTCCCTATAGAAGCACTGTGCATGGAATTTAATATAATTTCATGTAACTTCAAAACACATGGACTTGCTTAGACTTCACATGGAAATGAATAAAGGGAATAATAGGGAAGGAGGTTTAAGTGGAGAGAGAGACGGTAGGGAAGGACAAGGAAGGACTTGGGAAACAGATAATTAACACTGAGGACGTTTGTTAAAACCAGAAGGAAACTATCATTTTATAGGATTCCTAAAAGTAATCTTATAAAAGAGTTTAATTGGATGGGGCTAGAAAGATGGATCAGTGGATACGTGCACTTGTTCTTGCAGTGGAGCTGGGTCCAGTTTCCAGCACTCACAACCATCAGTAACTCCAATTCCAGGGTAGCATCTGATCTCCATGGTTACCAGACATGCATGTATGTGCAAGGAAAGCACTCATACATATAAAATAAATATGTCAAAACTTTTAAAAAGTATAACCAGAATCCTCCTATATATGAGATAAAGCTCCTCCTAGAAGTCACAGGCTGCCAACTAGAAAGCCCAGTGCCAGGTGTGAGATACCTCCCCTCGTGGTTGGTCATGATTATCCCCGAGACCCTCCAACACAACGCAAATTGTTGACATTGCTTGGTTGCCCATTGACTTGATAGCAGGCCCTATTGCTAAACACAACCAACCCTTTGGTCATAGGGCATGAAAAATCAGCTGGCCTGAGCAAAAATTTCCTCCCCTATGGCTAGATTTCACAGTACTAGAAGGTGCTATTTAGGCTGCAATAAACCATTCTTACGCAGCCTGAAACTCTATGAGCTCAAGTAACAACCTGTGGGGCAACATATGGCACTAGTAGCATAAATGTTATATGCGTAACTATAGCTTTCTGACTGTATTTAAGAGCTATCTCATAGGATGAAAGTATCTCACCAGTACTGTAAATCTTGTGCAATAATAATGATGATGATGATGATGATGATGATAAGAATAATGGAGCTTATAGGTCCTAGAGGCTATTATTTTGCTAAATCGATACAGTATCCAACTATCCTCTAAATTCACATCTCTATCTCTATAGAGTAGTGCAGCTCTCAGATTATACCCAGACAAGTTTCTCAGTGCAGTGGACGCTGTTTAACTCAGAAACTCACAACTTGTCAAAGGGTAGAAAATGAGTGTCATTGGAATTCTCAGCCACAAATGTGGTGTGTGTGTGTGTGTGTGTGTGTGTGTGTGTGTGTGTGTGATACCTCCTTTCACCTAAGACTTAAAGACCATTGCAAAAGAGAAGATTATAGGAGCCAGAAGTCAGGGAAGATCAGAGCAAGGACTGCTGTCGTCTTGAACTCAAGAGCAGCTGTGGTTGCCTGCTACAAGATCAAGCCCGTCAATATTCCACCATGGAGCAGGAAGGGGCTTATGAGCACCACCCCTAGCTGAGAAGCTATTTGAGGTTAGTGGCTTCGGGAAGCGGTAGACTCAGTTTTCTCTAAGGGTATAGCCTCTGGCAGATTAACTATGCTCCAGTGGATATCCCCAAGAGTATATGGGCAGCACAGAGAAGATTATGGATTATTCTTTTAAAAAGAGGACACAGGAGAGGGGTGGAGAAATGAGGGCTGATCTGAGAAGAGGTGGGGAGAGGAGTGGGAGGTAATTATGATCAAAATATAGTGTATGTATATGAAGTTGTCAAAGAAATAACAAAAATATATGCACATGTGTATATATAATGTGCGTGTGTATATATATATACATATATATAACACAGAAATGTGTGTGTGTGTGTGTGTGTGAGACAGAGAGAGAGAGAGAGAGAGAGAGAGAGAGAGGCAAAATGATGTGTAATACATGGGGTAGAAGAACAGAACACTACTCATTGCATTATTGGGCTTCCAAGGAATGTAGCCTATGGCTGAGTAACTAACTCATCTGGAAAAAGCTTGCTTTGACCACAATAGGAAGTCAGTGCATGTGGCAATGCCTAGGAGATGCTGTCGCTTTAGTTGGAATCTGGATCTTCCCCTCTGGATACATCCGGGTAAAGAGAGAGTTAGCGTTATCAACTACAACAAAAGAGTGTTCTGATTTTCTCCATGTCTAAATATCAAGAAATCTCAACTGAAATGAAATAATAAAGAGATTTATACCCTTGTCTTGGTTTTTGTAAATTCTAGGACTCCCAGGGTAACTGAATCATTCATGAACTTTCCATCTCCAGTTTGGGAGGAGGCATATTGACTAGTATCTAATAACAGGGGACAAACTTCTTAGCTTTAGAAAGATCCCTTCATTGTTGAAAAGTATTAAACTTATGTTCCTGTTTAGGTTTTCCAATAAAATTCTTGTTTATATTTACAAGTCAACTGAATTATAAAACCAGATCTTCCTGCCAGTTCTATTACCTATTGAGAATATGATTACCATTCTCCCCAGATAAATGAACAACTGAATTCCACAAGTCCAAGCAAAAGAACCACATTCAAGTCATTAACAAGCAGTTCCAATAACCTGTTAGGCTCCTAGAGTGTTTTCCTTTCTCACAATCTGCCACGTTTTAACACATTTCAGGATGCACAGGTTCTTCAGATGCAGTAATTCAGCCATGGTAGAAACCAGTTCAAGGGGATTGACTGCAGGGATGGCCCTGCTCCTCACACTGGCACATTAAAGAAATTCCAAATTAAAGGAATTTGGTATTTGCTTTCAAATAAGCTAGGAATGTAGATTTTCTGTAAGAATGGCCCCCATAGGCTCAAGGATTTGTATGACTGTCACTAGGGAGTGGCAAATAAGAAGTGTTGCCTTGCTGAAGTAGGTATGGCCTTGGTGGAAGAAGCAGATCACTGGAGGTGGGGTTTGGTATTTCAAATGCTCAAGCCAGTCCCAGTGCCTCTCTCCCTGCTGCCTGCCTATCTGGATGCAGAAGTCTTAGCTCTTTCTCCAACACTAGTCTGCCTGCATGTCACCATGCTTCCTGCCATGATGACAGTGGACTAAACCTTTAGAACTGTAAGCCAGCCCCCAATGAATATTTCCCTTTGAAAAAAACCCCACATATTCCAGTAAATGATAAATACTGTGTATCATATCCAACATGGAACAGGATGAGACAAGTAGCACTTCTCAGAGAAGGACCTGGGATGAATGTCAGCTTCCCAACAGTCCACAGTCCTGCATCTCACATATTTAAGACACCACAACACACTAACAATTGTGGGAAATTCAACTGAAAATCCAGTGGCTGTAGTTAGCTTTCGACTTCCGGCCCTCCTCACCCCCACAACTTTCTTAGTCTAATGTCAGAGGCCAGTGGCTGACTAGCCTGGAGGCATTCTGAATACAAGCATGCTTTAGACTTTTGAGAAGTTTCAGCGCGCCTTTGTGAAGCAAGGGACAAAAATTAGGAAGATTCTAAGCATTCAGTTTTGGCTAGATGAGTCCATTCGCGAGGACAAAAGGGGATAGTTCAGCAGCTCTAATAGTCTGCCAAGTCAAAGTTCTCATTAGTCACTTGAAAGGCTAGCTGAACCAATCAGCAGGGATGTCCTGAGAAAGGTGCAAGGCAGCATTTTCACTTCCTTCTCTAGAAGATGAGAAATTCCTTTACAGTAAGAATAGGAATTACCATAATCCTGCCAGGAAATCCTTAGAACCATCCCACAAAATCTTACTACCTGGGAAAGCCCTCAGGTTTGTCCTGTTGCTGCCTCCTTCAAGTACAATCTCAAGCTGAACTGAGCCTCAGGATCAGTTCGCTTACTTTGTCATCTGGTATGCCCTGCTGCGCTTCGACCTACAACCTGAAAGTAAGCATTTGCCTTTGCTGTCTTCCTGCCTCTCATGGAAAACATGCCACAAACTACCTACAGAAGGCTTGCTATCCCCACAAGCAGTATTCATTTCTGTCCCACTAAGTTGGGGGATTTCTGATGGTATTTTAGAATACCAGAAGAATCCGTCATATGAAATCAGTTTCTAGACAGCACAATGATACCAAATTCAGCCAGAGGCATGAATCATTTCCTCTTAATTCCAAAATGACATCTCAGTAGATCAACTTTTCTCAAGAACAATGGGCAAAGCATGATGGAAGGCTTTTACTACCTCAGAATCTTACATCTTACATGCAATCTCCTTTACTTAATTAAAATCCATGAGAATTCATTTGTTTAACAAAACCTATGAAGTAGAGAACCAGACATCTGAACAATGGGCCCTTACAAGTCTTTAAGAGAGCTCTTTTTGGTTGAGATCTAGTGCTCTGGACTATGTTCCAGATTTCCATTTAAGATAGTTTCCACCAAATATAGTACTACAATAGAAGGCCTTTCAGAAACCACCACACGTCTGTTCTGGAGTTCATCATCCTACGTGACTCAAATAGAGTGGAATGGGCAGTGGGAAGAATGGGAAGCCAGGGGTGGGGAAAGGATTTACAAAACAGCAAACACATTTTCAAAGTCATAGTTCAGCTTTCAGGACCGGTCTTTTCATTGTTCGGAGATACCAGAAAAGCAGGATGCCATATTTTCAGGGTTTGGATAAATGATCAGATCCGACAGAAATGATTTTCTTATTAATAGTGTCCTACAATTTTTAACTTTTAGCTCCGTCAGTGATTTTTTTTTTAATCAACAATGCTATTTTCTGTGCTTAATGAGTCATGATTGAGTAAAGCACAAACATCACTCCTGTTCAATAAATAGGCAGCAAGACTGGTTTTCTTCTGTGAGCATTTGATCTATCCTCTTTGACAAGCAAGATGACAAATGTCTCTGCATTTGTAGTCTTCCTTCCTGTCTTTTATCATGCTCTCTGATGAAAAATATTAAACATGATACTAATGCTGCATAATCTCATATTTTATAGTATACTTCCTTTTAAGAATTTAAATACTGTAAAAAAACAGATCCTACCTTTGAAGGAAGTCTTCTTACTTGAAGATGTAAAATTTCTTTTTAATTCTTTAAGCCAAAGATTGTCTTAGCATTGCTCTGTAAATTGAAGAGGGGAGGAAAATGTTAACTAGGCATCGGTTGTCATCAATCATAGTAGACTGTCAATAAGTTAACCGAGTCCCTGATGGGACACACAATTGCAAAGAGAGACCTGCAAGGAAGACAAATTACGAATACATTTGCCAAGACATCTTTCTGCTGGTTTCTATCAAAAGTGACACTGGAGAGGTGACCTGGGTGACTATACATTACCTTAATGGATAGTCTGACCTGTTTTCAATTTGTTGAAAGAGGATTGTTTGGACAGATAGGCAGAAATACAGACAAGCAGACAGACAGACAAATATACATACATACATGTAAACACATTTGAGGTAGGGAAAACACTTTCTGGTTAGAAGCTTGTGCTTGGTTCTTAGGCTTTCTAAGAAAGTTAGGAACATAGAAATTCTTTTGCCTACATTTGTAGGCTCTGCTTCTCAGTAAAGATCACCAAGAGCTGAGGAGAACAGCCAGAATCTGAAGAGAAAATCCCACCTGCACCAATGCGAAAGCTGAGTCACAGGCCACCCCGACTCTCCAGCCACAGCTCCTCTCCTCTGTAAACCTCAGCATTCCCTAAGCAAACCTTCCAGAGAAGGGCTAGCCGGGAAAAGACACCCTGGATGGGAAGCAGAGCAATCACACTGCGCACATCATATCTCATCCTTCAGTCAAGCAATTCAGTGCCACCCAAGGTTTTCTAAGGGAGCATTTGTATCTTTTTGGACTTGGTATTTTTGAAAACAGAACTCACACTATCAACCACTGAAAACATCTTTCAGAGACGAGACACAAGAATCAATTCAGCCACCCTGGGCTGCATTCAAATGTTAGGACACCATGAACCACAAAATTACTCCAGAAATAAAGCAAAAAAGGCATGTAGTGAGTTCAACTGCTTCAGATTAAGCATAGGTTATGAAATTTTACGCTTTAAGTAAAAAAAAATTCCCTTATCTTAAATACATCTAAAACTATCTTGAGTTTCCTTGAATCTAATGCATTATTATCTTATCAGAACAAAACCTTAGTGCTCTGAAAGTCAGTGTTTCTTGGAATTAAAATCAGTTTTAAAGTAATAAAGATTTTTCTTTTCTCAACATTTGATTACTACTTAAAAAGGAAGAAACCTCTAAAGGTGTGTACAAGAGAGTCTATAAAATTTGAAGCTATGTCTACAGTCACAGCTAAACAGATGCATTTGAGGACTTAATACGCACATATTGCAATGGATAAATACTGAATAATAAAATAAATAAAATAGAACATAAGTAAGACACTTTTACTGGGAATTTCAGTTTACATGCTGATGAGGCTGTAGCCTGAACTATCAGAGCCCATTATGAAATATAGTATTATAGAATATTGTGAGCCTTCAGAGAAAGGAATATTTAATTCTACAAGGAAGTTATAAGATGGCTTGGCACAGGAGGATCACTGACTAGAACCTTAAAGATGAATAAGAAAAGCATTCTTGGTAGAGAGAACATCAGGTTTAAAGTAAATAGAAAGACAAAGTGTGGAAAGTCTACCAACAGAGCAGTGGAAGAAACACCAGGCACAGTGAGAGAAATGGTGAATGGTAGATACACACACAGACACAAACACACACACACGCACACACACACACACACACACACAATACACTAATGCAGGAAAACACAAGCACAGTGAGCAGGAGCCAGCTTAGGAGTCTGAACTGTGACTGTATACTCTGAGAACATTTTGTGTCTTCTGAAGGTTTTAGATGAGAGGAAAGAAATTGTGTTATTTGTACAAGGAACTGAGATGTGGTAGGAAGCAGAAAAGGAAGTCAACTAAGAGGTGTTTCAGTAACAAACATCCAGTATGTCAGCCTTCTTCCCAAGCACCCACAGCTAACACACATCCGAGTCCTTCTTGAGATGCATCAGGACATACAGGTGGAAACTGTTTAACATGACGTGCATGTGCTAGTATTTCACAGATTTTAAAATACGTTCTCTCTGATCCCCAAACCTGTGGGGTTTTGTTTGTTTTTTTCCTATTTCACCCTGTAGTGTTTGAGACAAGACAAGGTTAAACTCGGGAAGAATTGCCATAATTTCAGGAGAGGACAGCAGAGGAGTTCATTGGTGTAGGACTGTAATCCCAGCATTTGGGAGGCAGAGATAGGAGTTTTCAGAGAGTGGTAAAACCAAGACAGGATTAGAGGCAGTCAAGGCAGAAGGATAAACTAAGTCAAAAGCTTCAGGAAGGCTTCAAATGTGCCTCCTCTGTGGCTGTCAGGGAGCAGGACACAGCCCTGGCTGGGAGCTCCCCATGGCATACTCCCACATTGGTGAGCTAGGGTTCAAAGTCTGTGCATTTCCCCACGCCACCATGTAGACTAGGGTTGAATCTCCATGGCTCCTATCACAAAGTCTTTCTAGGCTTTCTGAAAAGTAGACCTTGCAAAAAAAAAACAAAACAAAACAAAAAAAAACATTACACAAAAGTATGTAAATGCTGCAGAATAGGGTAGGGAAGAAAATACCTTTGAACATACATAGAACATTTTAGGTGAGATGAGAAAGGAGTGAGATACTTTTGATAACATGTCAATTGTTATTTAAATACAATGAGGTCAAGGCAAGACACTCTGACTGGAGCATATCTTCAGTCTTGCATAAGTGTGGTTCCAAGGCAGTGTAGGGAAATGATTTCATCCTCCTGATTGTGTATTACCAACAAAGATTCGCCACAACTCAAGCCTGCCATGGCAATTTCAAGCCCTGAGCACCAACCACCAAAATAGTGTGTATTAATTGCACTACCGTGTCAACAATTATACCAAACACTCCTAGGAAGTGCATTTTTGTTACATTCATTATTCTTGCAGTGACAACTGCACCCATGGCTTTCATTGCTTAGAAATGCATTTAGGTCAGCAGACTAGGGCAATTCATCATCACTGTGAACTATTTTACCAATAACCAAGTAACAATTTAATTTTCTTTTCCAAAATGCAATCAATTTATCATATTAAATAAAACTAATCCTAAGTCAAAAGGTCAGGAAGAAATTTCATGCATTTCAGAGGTAGCCTTCAGAGAAGATGAATGACATCTAGGTGAAAACCAAATGCAAAGGCCATTGCATGCATAATAAACCAATTACAGTAACCGGGAGTCAAACGTATTTAGCAAAATTGCAATAATTCATAAAAAGAAATTCTTGCCATAGCCATTTTGCCCTAAAGTGAACTGTTATGATGGACCTATTTTTATTTTTTTGCAGCATTTCCTTGTTTTATTTTAAAATGAGAATCCATAGCATTCAATGTAACTACAATCTATTATTACATACACTACTAGGCAAGAAGTATCAGCAAATGTGGACACTCATGATCTCACGCGATTCATAATCTGTGGTGTAATTATGAAGGCATTTCTAGAGTGTTTAGAGGCTGAGGTGTAAACGTCAGGCCCCTCACTGACAGAATGTTGTTATCAGATTAGACCCCTCACACCAATTTTAGTTTTCAGTTGAGACAATGAAATTTTTTTGCTTATAATCAATAAAAAGAGAGTTATGAAATACTTCTCAGAATGTAACGTTTAAAAATTGTCTCTTGTGATATTTTATGTGAGTGTACACACCCATATTATGTATATGATGAGGGATTCTCCTCTGTGTGCTATGAATATGTTTTATTACCATTGGTTATTAAAGAAACTGTTTTGGCCAATGACTTAGCAGAGTAAAGCCAAGCAGGAAATTAGAACGGAGATAGAGAGAGAAAGTAGGCGGAGTCTAGGAGATGTCACGTAGCTGTGAAAGAAGAAAGACACCAGCCACCAGTGGCAATACTCAGATTAATAGAAATGGGTTAATTTAAGATGTAAGAGTTAGCTAAAAATATGCCTAAACTATCAGCCAGAGTTGTAATTAATACAATTTCTGTGTGATTATTCGGGTCTGAGCGACTGGGAAACAGACAAGCAGTCCCTGCCTACATGTATATATGTAGCATAAAATTATCTCATTCTACTTAAAAAATTTGTTTTGTTTGGCTTTATTTTTTATTTTATTTTATTTTATTTGTGAGGTTTTTTTTTTTTTAACCTGAATGTATATGCACCAAGTATGTGGCTGGTGAGGCAAAATGAATTAGGCATGAAGAAGCTGCTTGGGAAATGATCTTGCAATCCAACTGAAAAAGTGTAATAAGAGGAATAGTAGAACATGTGTAATATGAAATAGCAGGGAGAGAATCCTAAGAGTTAGAAGGTGAAGTGGGAACAGGAGCAGGTACGGGGAAAAGGAGAGTGTCAAAGGGTTAACCAGAGCTAATGATGCATGCAGCCTTCTGAAACGCCACTAGTTTGTAAGCTAATTAACAATACAATTTTTTCCCATTTTCCCTTTTTATTATAAATAGTTTCCTTTCTCATACAATATATCCTAACTACAGTTTCCCCTCCCTCTACTCCTCTCAGTTCCTCCCCACCTCCCCTGTCACCCAGATCCACTCCCTTTCTGTTTCTCAGAAGAAAAGATTGGACTTCATAGAGATAATAATCGTTTGTAAAATCCAATTTAATAATAATAAAATAATAAAAATCCAATTTCAAAGAAATTTGAACAGAAGTACCTCAGTAATAATGATACCTCCAGAAGATATGAGTTATTAAAATTAAAATATCAGTGCCAGGAACAGGCCAGTGAGGCCCCAGAGTCACCCAAAACAATACAGGCTCTTGTCACTGTTTCTGGCTACCCACCACAGCTAGATGGTAAGACTCCATTTCTGAAGATACCATACACTTTATGGGACAGAGAAATCAATCTGACCTGACCCAGAAACACTCTCTCCCTGCTGGTTGGCTTTCATAGTACATGATGTTGCTATGCAGACTGCTGGGAGGGAAAAGACATCATTGGTCTTAGCCAGCAAGGCACTGTGCTGCAATTCTGAAGATCTACTACTGAAAGGCAGACTTGAGCATCTTGAGTGTCTGAAGACAAGGACACTGGCTTAGTGCACAGCAGCTTTACCGAGGAAAGGATGGCTGTACTGATACCCAGAGGGCTGGAGAAGAGAAAGTGTGGAAAGAGGTAGGGAGCCGGAGGCCTGATCAAATGGGAGTTGGAGGGGCAGAAGTCTAACTCCCAGAGCGCTGCAGCTTTCTGGAGCAATGGGAGGCCATTAATATGTATTAAGGAGGCAGGAACTGAAAAAGATGGGTCAGAAAACATGCTCACTTTAAAACCTACCAACTGGAGAATGAAACCAAGAACTCCGAGTGGGCTCCTGTGCAGCCAAAAAACACAAGTGAAACATCTGGAAGCTTCCAGGTGAAAAGTAGAACTCAGGATAGCAAAGAATTATCACAATCAGGTAAGAAATTTAAACAGACTTCTAATTGTTATTTTTTCATACTCATCAAAATCTTTAAGATCCCATTCTATAAACTACTAAAAGCTGAATTTTATTAAAATAAATTTTTATTTATAAACCTGACTTGTGAACCTAGTAAATTGATTTGCAGATATTTGGGTGGAAAAAGAACAGTGGAAATGTTTGAGCAAATAAAGTATATGAAGCTTCACAAAGCGTGAGTATGAAGTTATCTTTTGCTGATCCAGAGGGTGACAAATGAAAATTTAATTATTGAACTAATTTGATTAGTATTTAAGAGCTTGAATCAATGAGCACACATTAGTAAGATTTCTTCCTTCAAAATATGGCTATCAGTTCAATACTATTAAATGGGAAAACACTGACTTATAATATCACATGCTAAGAGAAAATAGATGTGGCAAAAAAATTCTACTTTTCATATGTATGTTCCTTCTGTACAGGAAACAAATTCTGAGACTCCCAGTGGATGCCTGTAACAGAGGCCATAGTAACCCCATGTGCACAGTGTTTTCTTCACTATTTGAGTGGAATTTGTTCTAGCTCTCTGTGCAAATTTCAAAATTCAAGGATACACAGTTCTTTATAGAAAATACCATAGCATTTGGGCATAGCTTGCCAAATCCCCCTGAACTCTCTAAATCACCTCTAGATGACTTAGAATACTTAATGTAAAGCTATGTAAACATTGCCTGCATTGTACTGGTTCGGGAAGACTGATGTGAAAGACAGTTGTTCATGTTCAATAGAGATAGGTTTTTAAAACGTTTCCAGTTGGGTGGTGGTGGCACACAGCTTTAATCCCAGCACTCAGGAGGCAGAGACAGAAGGATCTCTGTGAGTTCAAGGCCAGTTTGGTCTACAGAGTGAGTTCTAGAACATGCTCCAAAGGTAGACAGAGAAACCCTGTCTCAAAAAAAAAAAAAAAAAAAAAAAACATTTAACTTTTCCATTTCCATCTATATTTGGTTGAATTTAAGGATTCAGAGCTCATGGATATGGAGAGCTAACTGTACAAGACATTGGCCTAGCACATATCTCTGATAAAGTTTAGTTTAGAAATCAGGCACACTAAAAGATATTCAACAATGTCTAGGGGGAGAGATGGTTCAGTGGTTAAGAGCACTTGCTATTCTTCTAGAAGATCTGAGTTCAATTCCCAGCATTCACATGGCAGCTCATCACCATTTGTCCAAGGTATCCAGCACCCTTTTCTGGTCTCTGCAGGCACCAAGCATGTACATGGTACACAGCCACGCATGCAGGCAGAAGATACATACAGAGAAAATAAACGAAAATGATGATGATAACTAATTATAAAGTAAAAATATTGCCACAATATAGTGCAATAAAAATTATTTCAAATACACAAATTGCTTTTTCTGGACATCTTTTAATATTTTCAACTGACTTCGGAGAAATGAAACCTTGGAAAGTGAAGCCACAGATCAGGTGGAGCTATTGAAATCAGGACGATTAGATGATTGGTAATTTAGGCTAACCCCCTGTAAGCAAATGACAGAGGGTCTGTGTATTTCTAACTCAGGATACAGGCAGGAACGGGAGACCCCAATCGTCGAGTGTGCACTGAGATGACCTGACCCCTGAACAGCACAGCACAACTCCAGACCCCAACGCTCTGCAACAGTGCTCACATTTGACCTATGTAATTCCCATAATTCATCTTCTTACCCAGGTCCACCTATTCAGATCTGCCAGTCTGCCTTCATTAACCTTAAGGCAGTGATTCTCAACCTTCCTAGTGCATCGACCCTTCAATACAGTTTCTCATGTTGTGGTTATTGCCACTGTCATGAATTATATCGTAAATACTTTTGGAAATGGAGGTTTGCTAATGGGACTGCCATCCTCAGGTTGAGAAACTCATAAAGAACTGTTTGAAGATGCTTCAAACACATTTTATTATAAAGAATCCAATGTCCCTTGGTTTTACGGGTCCTCGGATCTACAGCCTCCTCCCTGAGAAAATTCCACCATCATCCCTTTCTGAGACTGGGCCTCATGGAGATATACATTTCGAAGTTTACTATAATTTAATTCAAAACCTGGGGATGTTATTACTCTATCAAATTATATTCTCAACATAACTCGATTTTAAATCTCTTACACATTTTGTTTGCAGCGTTCTTCTTTAAAATGAACATTTAAACACTCGACTAAATTACCAGTTTGTCTCAACCCTGCAGCCTCTAGTGAGTTTATTTGTATTGCTGCTTCTGTACTGTTATGGTTCTAAGCCTGACAGTAAAGACGTAGCAAAGCAGTGAACCGCTTTGAAAGCAATGGGAAAAGAGACTGAATGCACGCCCCTTAAAAGGAGGGCAGAGAAAAACGTCACTGAAAGTGTGGTCTGGCTGTGCATTCACGCTGTCCCTGGGAGTGAACAAAGGAGGAATGAGACAAAGCTGGGAGGTTGTCTCCAGCATTTGGACCAAGAGAAGACATGTCCTCTTCAAAGCTGGCCAGTTACTGGGGGCTCAGAACTCGTTTGAGACTCTTCACCTCCTCAGTCTCTTGAGATTCAGAGGAGAACTTATAAGCAACCCTTTCGCTTTTCTATTTCCTCGTAACCGCCTATATGACATGTTCCTTGAACTGGACTCGCAGTCTTTCCTAGGTCATGCTAGAAGGAGAAAGGAAAGGTGCCCTGCAAAAATGAAGGAACATGAGTTTGAATTTGATTCTGCTTCTCCCATGTTCCCATGGTATTGATTGGACCCGGGATCTTCTCACCAAGGGACTTTTTTTTTTAATTTCTTAATCACACATGCAATTATCTATGTATGGATTTTTTTAATTTTAGTTGTATTGATTTTTTTGAACCAAGTGGATTTTCCAACCATTACAAAGTAAGTTCTGTCAAGATTTAAATTATGACTTGGGGGCCAGGGGTTATGCACAATCGCAAATCAGTCCCCTCTTATAGACACAACAGTAATATCAGAGCAGAAGAGTTTAATCCTGGTCAATATCAAAATTGCCTTGGGAGTCTCGAGTCACTCAGTTCTCTTGTTCAGTTTCCAAATTTAAGGTAATAAAGGCAGTCCTAGGGAATTCTAGAATATCATTAGTTCTGGGCCACTAACTCTAGTTAAGTCCATATATGGAGCCATCAATTTAAAGGAGGCCATCTGTAATGTAATGTGGCCTCTATTAAATACACTATAATTTACAAAGGAAGCAATCATATTATGAATATAATAGCTGACTGGGTGGCATTGGGAAAATGGCTTTCTCTCAATGTACACAATGTGTTGCCTATCCTGACCTATCTCTTCAGGTCTCTGGGGACAATTCATGTGGGAGGTGTCTGAGTACTGTATAAATGTTGGGGGTGTTATGAGAGCTTGGTTTTATTATCATTAGAAGGCCACCATAATAATAAAGACTTCAGAGGGTTAGTGAGAGGTGAATTAACAAAGCAGGGTCTCTACTAATACAAGTGCCCTCTGACCTTAGACCACTGGACTTGAAAAACTGCACAGATTGGAATGTGAATGAGATTTACATTTCCAGAAACGGAGTTTTTGTTCATGCATTTCTCATTCAACTCCTTTACTTTTAAAATCATTGCCGTGAAACACACAATTTCCATCCCCACCTACATCCTTTCTTGGCATTCTCTCTTGGCTATCCCCTGAACCGCTGCCATTTAAACACCACATGGGAAGTACCCAAGCCCTTTCCTTTTAAACCAACCTCCCAAGAAAATTCTGTCTTAAACGATGTATTCAACGAATTTCTTTTATTTAAGATGATTTTTTTAACTGTATAAACCTTAGGTTTTCATTGTTCTTTCAAAAAGTAAATATTCTTCTCAAATTTCCACAAATTATTGCCTCATCCGACAAATAGTATATCATAATAGCAATGACTAAAACAGTAAGGAATCCCTATTCTCCATGGCTTACAATCACATAGGGTAAAGGCATATATTTACATATATATATGTGTGTATATATATATACATATATATATCAGGATAAGCACATAAATAATACAGTATATTCGAAGAAAAATAGGTTTGGTAAGAAATGGGAGTGCAAAGATAAAGGAAGGTGCTAACAACTGTTCTGAGAGGAGGCTGACAGGGAGCCAAGATGAGAAAAGCAGCCCCCTTCAGAGATCACTGCAATATTCCAGAACTGATGTAAGTCACATAGAGATTCAGTGTTCAGTCATCAAACACGTCCTTCACCTAGTTGTAGCTGATTATTTGAATTAATACTCCAGTCCTCAATGAAATTCTTGTTCTTCAAGTTTTTTATTTCTCTCTTCCTTCCAGTAAAAAATTAATATTTTTCCTCAAATCAAATAATTTTAGAAAGAGTCAAAACAGGTCAACTTTGGATATATTCAAGTCAGCCTGCAACCCATTCCCCGAAATATAAATGACTTGACAGGAGTCTGTGGCAGTTACCAACAAGTGAAATCACCTACATCCCTCCCACAGGCTCTGTATCAGAGCACAGATGAGGCAAAGTGGTGCACCTTGCTTAGCCAGCAGGGCGACAAAGAGAAACTGGATGGGTTCTGGAAATCAGGGATGAGGTTGGTAGCTTCCATTGTCAACAGCTTCTGAGCATTTCCCCATCCCTGTCTGTCTGTTTCTGCCCCCACACGCTGTGTGTGTGTGTGTGTGTGTGTGTCTGTGTGTGTGTCTGTGTATCTATGTGTGTTTCTGTGTATATGTCTCTATGTAAGTGTGTGTGCATATGTGTGTGTCAGTATCAGGATCTGTGTTTCTGGGTCTGTGTGCTTGTGTGAGTGTGTGTCTGTGTGTGTGAGTGTGTGTGTGTGTACATCTGCGTGTGAGTGTGTGTGTTGTTGAGGATCAAACCCAGAGCACTGAAGATTGTTGACCAGTTTTCATATGCTCTATGACTATATAACCTGAAGATGCTGACTTTAAAAGGCTGCAGCATTAGGAAGGTTGAGAACCACTTCTTTACAGCTAGCCTAGAAGAAAGTTAAAATGTGTAACCAGAGAACTGAGTAACATGACACCTTTCCAGATGAGTGGGAGAGCTCTCAGTTTTGATCTTCTCTCAGCTTCTGTAGAATTATTAGCTCCCACTCAGTAAGTAACCCTTACTAATGAATTATTCTTTCAATTAATTTTATTTTCTTTATCATGGATGACTTACCATAGGATGTCTCACCCCTTCAAGTTCATTTATTTTTTCCTAGAGTTTGGGCATCCTCCAAACCTGGAACTTCCTGCTCCTCCTTTTCCTCCTCCCTCACTCCTCACCCCATATGCTTCTTCCCGACTCTTTTAATGGTAGTTCTGGTGACTGGCGGGCTTGCCTGACTTGCCCCTCCTCTCTTGTGTCATTGTCCTCAGGGGCGATTTTCTTTAGGAAGCTTTCTTCGGCTGCTCTCCGAACAACAGAAATATTTAATTCTCTACTTCCTTTTTCTGCATATTTTTCTCTTTAGCACTTGTTATGTTGCCTAGTTTATTAACTTGGATTTTTCTTGACATATAGATCAGCTTTGGGAGAGCCAGGATGTTTTCTATTCTATTCATGCACACCTAATGTAGAACATTAACAGCTGTTTGTGGAACCAGTAAATTACTCCATAAAGTGGCAACAGTATGTGTGAGCTTGAAATGTTATATTTTAGAAGTCAGGCTTACCCAGCACTTCTGAAAGGAGATACAAAAGAATAATGATAGCATTATCGTGGAGGGAAATATTTGACAAGTTATTCATATACAATCTCATAGTTATTTTTTTGAGATAGTATCTCTCTGGCCCAGGCTGGACTAATTCACTATGCTATGTAGTATAGGCTTTCCTTGAATTCAAAGTAACCCTCCTGCCTCATTCTTCAAGTGCTCTGACTGTAAGCTTGAATGTATGCCTCAGTCCGCCAAAAAGGTGAAGATTATAGACATACACCACTACACCTACCTCTCATTCATCTTTAAATCATTAGAATTCTAAAAATCACTCAGATGTCTGAGAACCATGGGTTATAGGTCATTTAAAATAACCCATGGATATGTAAAAATCTACTGAGAGAGAAAATATATCCATTGGAACATACAAAATAAATAGAAAAAGTAACTAGTCTATCTTGGGGATGCTCCGAGAATGTCATACATAGTATGACTAACAGAAATAGCGTGAATAGGTTATACTGGTACCAGAGACAACAGTGATTAGGGCTTCTCACTAAGCAGAACATGTCAAATAATGAATTGAAAACCAAGTAAGAAAGTGTTCGTACAACTAAGTCTTGCAAAGCATTAATATCAGTTTTGAAGCAGTTTGGAGTTAAGTACGATATAATCTGCTATTTTTACAGAAGTTTCTCAAGGAAATATGGGAGGACATATTGAAACCCCAAGGCCAATAGAGAGTCAAAGAGAACCAGGCTGACAAAGCAGTCGAGTTAAACTCTGGGCAATGTTATCTGAAGTAGAAAGCTCAGGGTGAAAAGAAGTCTGGCAAGTGAAGACAGCCCTGTATCAGAAGTAATAGTCTGGATATAATTCAGTGAACCGGAGTCCCGGACCACACATAGAACTAAGGGAGAATTTATATATGTGATCATTAATGTTCTGGAAAAGAAATAGAAATATAAAGTCTGTGAAAAGTGCTCTAGATGCTGACTGATAGTTACTGGGCACAGAAATCCCTCAGAAGAATCCAGAGACAGGAGGAGCTGCACTGAAGGGGGACCTGGGAAAGGAGGCAAGCAAGACCTTCATGCATCATCTTGCCCTTAACCTACACTCTGGGATTGGGGTAACCTGACCCTCTGGGACTGGGGTAACCTGCCCCTCTGGGATTGGGGTAACCTGCCCCTGATTCTTTCTCTCACTCATAAATTTCCACTTTCCAACTAAACAGGCTTTTGGGTTTTATCTTTAATCTTCCTAACACCAGCTGTTGCCAGAGCCTTCCTATTAAGGGCTTAGTTCAAACAGTCTGATCATTAAGGCAAACGCAGAGTACATGGAAGCCGCACAGGGCTGGGTACAGGCTCCGGCTAGAATGCTGCGGGGAATTCAGCTCTGTGTGGTCCTCCCTGGATGACTTGGGGCTCGCTGCTAAGGCTCTTTATGTCTTATCTTAAACGTGGCTAAGGCCTCCTCTCCTGCAGAGCTCACTAAGAGGATCAAACTGAATCCCACAAACTGGAAAGCTTGGGCGGGGAAGTGAAATTAAAATCTACATGAAAGTTAGACAATTTTTTTACTGTCCATAGAAACTCTGATAATAGAAAAATTAGGCTTTGAAAATAGAAGTATTTAGATATATTTGCTTCATGCTCAGCTGCAATAAATTAGTATTTTCATAAATATTTTTAGGGTACTAAACTTTCAGGTTTTTCTTGTTGTTTTGTTCTGTTTTAGTTTTTGTTTTCTTAAATACTTTGCTTGCCTTTGAATAAACATACCTAATACTTCATTTCATATTCTAAAAATTATTTTGGGCCTTACTGGGGATCAAACCGAGGACCTCAAACACTGCAGACAGGTGATTAGGCTCTACATCTTCAACTCCCATGTTCCTTTTCAAAACATTCAAAATCTAAGACATACTTGCTAGGACCTGATGCATAGTCTTCCCGGATATGTCAAGACTCAAGATAATGACGCCAGTGCTGACATTCTTTAACATGTGTCCCTGATCCAGCTGTGCCAACTTTTTGTTCAATCTGGAATACTGCACCAGCAAACAGGGGACTTCCAAGGAACTCAGCTTAATACAGGGGCAGTGAACCCAGAACCCCTTCTCCTCATCCCAGAAGCATACACACAGCATTTATACCTTGTACATGGAGAGCACTATAGAAAAATAGGACTTAAAATATCAAGAGCATAGAAGAAGAGATGGGGGAGGGGGACAACAAAGCCTGATTAGGAAATGACTTTGCAACGATATAAAAATGGCCCACAACACTATTGAAAGCAAACATCTGAGCAAGGACAAATGTGTTGTAAACAACATAGTGGGACACCCTGCTGACTTACACGAGCAGCCAGCCCAAACCTGCTAACATTTAACTTTTCTTTAAAATGTGTCACATTTTGCCGCCTCAAATACTCAAATCAAATCCACCTGTCATTGCCCTATCAAAGAGCCCCTTCCAAGTGTTCAACAACTTAAGACAACAAGCTGATTTAAAAAAAAAAAAAAGCTCCAATAACCAGATCAACACATGAAATAAAACCAAAATCAATGAACACAGAATATGAGGCCTAAGACATTTGTTTTAGGGTAGAACACAATTCTAATTCCAGCCTGCGCTTTGAACAAATCATCACAGTGACATCTGACATCTGAGAGCAGGAGGAAAAAAATCAATCCGTCCTACTCAGCAAGGCTGACAAATAGTGCTCTTCTCTGCAGACACGCAAACCCAGATAGTACCTTACAGATGAAGTTAGTCTACTGCTTTCCATTCCTCCCAGTGGCAAAAAGAAAATCTTACGCAGAGTGCCCATCCCAGCACATTTCTGCAGATAAAAGCCCTGGCGATGGAACCCTGGTAGAGGGACCCTGTGCAGTAAAACGTTAAAGTCCCTCCCTGTTAGCCAATCCAAAACAGCTCAGGCCTCCCAGGGCGATTAGCCAGGCTTTGTGGCATTACAATGGGGTTAACCGTTTCCTCCTAGCCATTTAGAAACAAGACCTGCTTAGTTACTCCAAATCATTTAGCAAGAGAAACAATGGATGATTTTCAGTGGTATTGTTTCCAAATTAACGCCGTGTTTCCCCCAAGGAGAAGAACATAAGGAGCGATTTCCTTTTCTCAAACCTAAACTCAAGCAAACGTGTTTAGAGCCTGTGTGGCTATTTGGACTGGGGTGGGGGGTGTTCTTACACGACCTAGCAGCAGCTGAAGGCAGCATACACACACACACACACACACACACACACACACACATTGCCTGTATTCAGGGGGACTCACAACATTCTTTTTTATTGCAGTCACAGGAGGCTAGAATTTCTCCTTAATATAGCATGTGATCTTGGTAAATTTAAACAGCAGAAACACCTATTCAGTTTTCTTCCCCCACCTATGTATTCCTCAACTTCATTTCTTTTCTAGCCTCCTCCCTCAGTATCTACTCACTCTCATTAATCCACACCTGTCAAAGACGCAAGAATTTTTAAATGCTGTATATTATTGTTTTGCAAGTCAGATATTACTGGCATCCAACTAGACAACTAAAAATAGCCAATAATGAGGTGCTGTTTGGTGAACTGCTCTTTTATATCATGTTAAGAAGACCCAGAGTCGTCTAAAATACATAGTGGGAAGGGGGTAGGGAGGCCCATAGTTGGCACTGCCCCATCCCAAAGTGGCCTGGTTCTGCTTGAAGCCTGTCCTGGAACTAGCTCTTGTAGATCAGGCTGGCCTCGAACGCACAGAGATCCTCCTGCCTCTGCCTCCCGAGTACTGGGATCCATGGGTATGCACACCACTGCCCTGCTCTGCTCACATTTTTAATGTCACTTTTTAAGCTTTGGGCTTCTCTGGAAAAACTTCAAGAGCAGTAGCTTTAGAAGTCCCTCAGCAGGCCTGATTCCAACTTAAAGTGCCCATTCACTGAATGTTTCAGCGAGTTCTTCACTCCTGAGATCGAATCTACAACCCTGCTCTATATGACTCAGTGACTGCTGTCAACAATGGGTGGATATGCTTCTCTGAAACTCTTTTCAATGTTCCTTGAGATCTGCTTAGAATAATGCCCTAGTCCACAAAAGCACAATCAACCTGTAACCCAGCCTCCTTCAAAGAGACAAGCCCATCCAGGGCCACAGGTCCTCCAAAGCCAACCACGTAGAGACGTCAGACTCGAGGCTGCTCCCCCCTCTGCACATCTGGCTCTCTGCTGTCTATGTCCCAATTAGCTTGTAATTATGCTAACAGGGATTCGCAAATAGAAAATAACTTCTCATTTTTAATCTTGGAAAAAGATAAAAATGAACAGAGGAAGAAAGCATGGAGGTTATTTCCTCTTGATTCTGCATCTGCTGCTCTCTGCATGTGTTATCAGCAGCATCAAGTAAGGGAACAGAAAATAAGCAGCTGCCTGGTTGCCGGTGTAGCTCACACCCCTGACAACAAAACCATGTGAGAGAGTATCGCTTATAGTCACCATCCGTACGGGTATTTTCCAATCATACCCTCATAGTGAATGAGAAGCTTTCACTGAACTTCTCTATTGGAAAGTAGAAGTTGCTCATGTTTTTCTATGAACATGGGAACACTGTCTTTTCCATTCCTAGTCAGCTATTCCCACAGGTAAAAAGAGACTCCCATGCCAACTTGAAAGGGTGTGAAGAGCGCAGTGAGGTCAGAATGGTGCTTTAAGCGGCGGCTGTGCTGTGCACAGCAAGCGCTGAATGGGGAAGAGAGGAGCCCATTATGCAGCTTGACTGACCAAGCCTAATCAGAATTATTTCAGCACAGTGCTTCACCACAGCTTCCAACCCACTGAATGCTAAATGCTTTCGTCAGCCCGATCCTGCGCTGGCTCCCACTGCGCCCAAGCCTTTGCAACTGTGTTACACAGTAAGCTGTTCAAAACAGTTTTATTTTAGTTGTTGTTGTTGTTTGGGAAGGGGTGTAAATAAAGAGAGTGAGTTTAGCAGGCTCTTCAAAATCTATCATCTAATCTGTTATTTACGACAGGAATGAGTAACATCCCACTAATGCAAGCCTGTTATCCCCACCGTGCAGAAGGGACTTTTTGAATAAAATCTTTATCTTACTATTAAGAAAAATTGAGTCACAATAACCACTACCACCCCTCCCTCACCAAAAAAAAATCCATACCTTTTTTAATGTTGTGATTTGGGGTATCTCATTTTGAACTATTAGATTATTAACTTTTCTTATCCTTCTTACTATATTCTCAATCAGGCAGCTCAAATTTAGGGACGCAGAGAAAGCACTGTGTTTTCTGCTTGCCAGCTTCCTGTCCCATGTCTTCATCTATCTATGTCTGGTGTGACTGACTTTCCACATGAGATGACAACAGCCATAAAGCAAAACGCTAGGTGTTCTTCCTTACACATACGTGTCACTTAAATATTAAATATACCGTGAAACATTTATCAAGAGAGAGGTGATCAGGAAATGTAAAGGTAATTTCTACACAAATGCTACAGCTCTAAGATGCATAACACCTGTGTAGAGTACTCGCACGTGGTATTTCCTTGGCCTGATCTGTGAAACAAGGCAAATTCGATAATGTTCTTCAGAAAGGTGTTCTGGGATAACTGAGTAAATTACTCACAAACCACCCAAACCTTCATGTAGTAGATATGATATGCTCGTGTTTCACAGGGAAAAAGCAGTCCGGTCTCTCTGGGTGGGAAAGTGAACCAGTGTGCTCTCAGGCACTCCTCCAGAGCACAGCAGGTCGACCCCGACCTCATTCGCCTTCCTGATCTTTATTTTGTCATCACTATTAATTAGGTTCAGTTTCGTTTTGCTTTAGAGGCAGGTGCCATTAACCCAAAATGCCCTCAAACTTACCGTGTAGCCCAGGATGATCCTGAGAGTGTTATTGTCCCTTCTGTCTCCTTCTGGAGCCCTAGACTTGTGTTTCCATGTTGCGTTTATGCAGCCCTGGGCTGAGAGCCTATGCATGAGAGGCAAACACTCTATAAACTCAGATTCATTCCCAGTCCCTGGTTAACGGGTTCTAAAGTTTGTCCCCGCTTCCATCTACTGTCTTCTGTGCTTTTCCTCTGAGTTTCTGCTCGTTCCAACCCTCACACTACTGACCCTATCTGTAAGTCCCAGTTGATCTGCGAATCCTTTTGTGGATCAGTGGATCCGTGAATCTTAAACTATTCCAGCTGAACAGGTCTGTCACGTTGGCCCCAAACACAGCTTCCCTGTCCCACCTACGTTACAATTTCCAGACACGTCCCTATACCTTCTCGTTTGCTTCGATCTCTGTCTTCCATCCACATCTGGATCAGTCTATTTGCCCACAGGAACATGTAAAAGCTGAAGGGGCCAGATATCAGGAATTGCCCCTCCGACCTGAGAGCTCATTTTCCAACATTTATGGCGTCTTACAAGTATTGTCTTGTTTCTGTCATTTCATTTGTTTGTTTGTTGTACGAGTCTCAGTCACGTTTGGTGACACACACCTATATTTGCCACACTTGGGAAGCTGAGGCTGAAGAATTACAAGTTCAAGACAGATGTGGCTACTGAGGAAATTAAAGGACTACAGCAGCATCTTAGCAAAACCTTGTCTCAAAATGACAAGTGCAAAGGGACTGGGACTATGGTTCAGTGGTAGAACTTGCTTAGCAAGCGTGAGGCCTTGGATTCGAACCCCACAACAGAAGAGAGAAAATTACTCTTCCCAACTTATAAACTGTTTCTGTAATTCTTACATCAATTCTGTACTTTGCATGTAGTGGGTGCCTATTACCTGCAAGGCCCACCAGTGGGTGTCAGACATGGTAAGTGGCTCTGTTTTCCTGCATATGATTTTGTATATGAACATACAGAACAATTACAGAATGAATATTCACTAAATTCAAATTTAGTGAACGGCCTTTCCTTTCCATCCACTGACGGGCAAGAACACTGTGGAGCTAGAATCCGTTAGCTTATAATCTTAGTATGCGTGTTGGTGGGCACACACACTTTCAAGCCGCAGATATTAGCACATCAGTACCACCCTGTATTCCATTTCACCTTGACCACATCACATGAGTCATGATCCTCAGCTCTACGGAGCAAGAGACTCTTCTGCACGGATGTATTTTTCTGCACAGTACAAACAGGAGATTGTCGATTTTCCCCCTCATAACAATCGAAATTGAGTTCATCTTCAATTCACCACCTGGCTGGTTTGTGTCCTGTACATCTGTTCTGCCAGCTTCTGGGCTTTGCAGTTCCCCTGCAGAGGCAAGAGGCTGGCTGGCTGCCTAGGAGAGAGAGAATCTTCAAAAAATGCCCAGGAGAATGCACCTACGGCTATGTTGATCTCTCTTCATCCCTTGGACAAGGACAGAGTCTAGCTGCTTATCTCACAAGGAAGCCTTCAAAGGTCCAGCAGCATCTTTTGTCTCCTTTGAGCCAGGCCCGGAGGAGTGGAGGGGAAAATGCTTTTCAGTGTTTCCGGACTGACTGCTTTTCTCCAGCTGATGCAGAGACCCAGGCTGTCACTATAGGCTGAATGCACGGTCTCTTTCATTCCTGGGGGAGACCGCAGCTCACACAGGGAAGACACACGGCCTACATCTCTCCAACAAATACCCACCTTTTTTGTTTCTCACGAGGAGCAGAGGGCTCTGCCTTTCATGGGGAACAATCACAAGAACAAAAGCACATTTTCCATAGTCGATCTCAATTCCAGACACTATTTCTGAGAAGTCTTCTCTATCCAGCTCTGATTTGAAGTGACCTTACACACAAATGCAACCCCAGGCTTGTTATGTGTATGTGAGGTGCTAGGGGGCTGTGACCTCTGCCCCATTCAAACCCTCTCTTGCTAGTTCAAGGTTTTGCTGACCTTATTTTCTGTAGTTAATTACTCATATTTTAAAAGGTTGTCTAATGCCCATCGACTCATTTGCATAACTGAGGCAGGCAAATCAATGACAGGACCTTAAGCTTCTTCTGCCCGCCAAGTGCCCGTTCTCGGCTGTCTAATCCAATTTGATGCTTTTTGAGACAGGGCGTCTATCATTCGGTATGTTTGCAGCCATTTGTACACACTGGGAAGAAAGGATGCAGTGTTTACGACAATATGACAATGGAGAATGTAGAGGTATTTTAAGAAGATGCAAGTCAGAAAGGTGAGCAAATTTAAAAGTAAGCATAGGAACTAACAGGTAAAACAATGTGCCTTTCAAACAGCTATCATCTACGAGAGCTTTTTAAATGCCGGCTACTGATCGGAAGGATATGAAATCCTAGAAGCCTCTCCTGGTTTTTTGGACCCACCCTTGGCACTGTATTTAGCCACCACACTTTCCTATCTTGCCAGATTCTACCAGAAACTTAACTGATTCTAAATGATTTTCTATGAGGAAACCCTATCTAATTCTGGTAGGCTTATGGAATTCAGTGCCTCTCAGTTCCCTGATACAGCTTTAAAATTCTCTAGACACAAAGTAAAATTCAGAATTCAGGATCATTATTAGCTAAGAAAGAAAGGAAGGAAGGAAGGAAGAAGTCAACTTTCATATTTTCTTGGAAAGTTCAAATAAGTTAGTTACAAATAAATAGTAAGAAATACATCAATACATTTTGAGTAGACTGAGAGATGATTTTAGAGCTGGAGAGGTGACTAAGCAATCAATAAATAGCCCTTGTTGCTCTTCCAGAGGTGCCAAGTTCAGATCCCAGCATCCACTTTAGATGGCTCAGAATGTCCTGTAACTCTAGCACAGGGGAACTCAATGCCCTCTTCTGGCCTCTAGGGGCTCCCAAACACACGTGGCGCGCGCGCGCACACACACACACAGAGTCAATACATGTGACAATAAAAATCTTCTAAAATGCTCCATAGCCAGGCTGTCTCGGCTTCCTGAGAACACAGATCTACAGTTGCCCATCACCACATCTAGTCACACGCTTCATTCTGCGTGGACAGCTACGGCAACAGCCTTAATCTCATATTTAAACAAAACTACACTTTAGAAATTAGGACATCATTTTTACTCTCTGTAATTATATGAAATCAAGGATAAAGTTAAGGGAGAAGCCCATATGGAAGGCGTGCTAACTTCACAGACAAGAACATTTAGACTCAATCATGGGCTTTCGAAATCCCTTTTCAGTCCATATTCACTCTCTTCCCCCAGCTCTGCCCAAACCCATTCCCTCTTTCCCACCCACCCACCCAACTCTGTGCCCTCTTTTATCTTTTAATTGCTATGTGTGCAGGTGTTTTGCTGGCATGTGTGTCTACATACCGCTTGTATACCCACTACCTAAGGAGGTGAGAGGAGGATGTCAGATCCATATGGTACTATAGTTGCAGACTGTTATGCGCTGTAATGTGGTTGCAGGGAACCAAAACTGGGTCCTCTATAAGAGCAGCAAGTGTTCTTTACTGCTGACCTATCTCTTGCCGAACTTCCTTTTCTTAAAAAATGTATTTTAAGATTATCAAGTACAATTTGTGCTTCCCATTTGCCTTTTAATGTGTGTCCTTCCATTGAATGCGGTTGGCCTACCAGGGTTACACACTTAAAGAAAACTGCCCCCCCCTTTAGCAACTATCAATTGCTAGTAGTGCCTCACTTGAGAGTAGGACCTCATTCCTCCTCCCCACTCGATGGGGGATTTTGTGTGATCTGAGTGTATGCAGAGCTTGAGTATGTTGTCAAAACAGCTGTCATTTCATTTGTGCACCTGCTTCAGGGTGTCCAGAAAACACTTCCTGCGCTCATCCACAAACCCCTGGGTCTTACAACTGTTCTACCTCTCTTTCACAACAATCGCAGTGCCTTGGGAGGAGGGTTAAAAATTCCATAGTCTCTTATTCACCACATTTTGACTGGCCATGGGTCTCTGTGCTAGTTCCTACCAGCTACAAAACAAAAAGCAACCTCTCTAATGTGGGTTGAGAGGTGCAGCAATCTGATTGGATTTAAGCCCTGCTCTACAAGTTGAAACCCATGCCTTGGTCAAGAACTTGTGACTTGACAGATCATCAGTCTGAGAGAGGAAGCTACTACTATCATTCTGCTATGTGGATTGAGTGTTAGACTTCTCATTAGACTTGTAGATTAGTGTATCTCTCAGTCCATGGGACACTTAATGAAACATTTTAGCAGGACCTGTTGAATAGAGGGTGAAAACTGTGAATCCCTAACAGACTTAATCCCTACAAGGAAAAACTGGAGTGAAGACTGAATTCAAGTAAGAAAACAGATCATTTTATGCTTTATAGTGTAGGTTAAGTATCCTTTATCTAAAATGTTTAGGAAAAGAAGTCTTTCAAATTTCAGACACATTCAGATTTTAAATATGAAATATTTAGAGATAGAATCAAGTCTAGACATAAAATCAATTTATGTCTCTGATATCTCTCACATACAGAATCTGAAGATAACATGTGTGTGCGTGTGGCGTGTGTGTGTGTGTGTGCATGTGGGCACATTTACCTGCTTGCCTTGCTTGTTCATGTGGGGCTCTTTGCCGCTTTCATCTCATTAACTTGCAGTTTCTCTTTCAGCTAGACTAGATGGCCATCAACCCCCACTATGCTCATTTCTGACTGGTCAGCATCAGGATTACAACTGTACACCTACACACCCTGCTTTTTACTTGGGCTCTGGGTTACCAATGACCAAATGAAGGCAATCTTAAAAGCCAAGCTCTTCCTGGGAAGTGAAACAGTCCTAAAGTCAGAGAAGGGCCCGGGCAGTGGTGGCGCACGCCTTTAATCCCAGCACCTGGAAGGCAGAGGCAGGCAGATCTCTGTGAGTTCAAGGCCAGCCTGTTCTACAAGACCTAGTTCCAGGACAGGCTCCAAAGCTACAGAGAAACCCTGTCTCGAAAAACCAAAAAAATAAAAATAAAAAAATAAAGTCAGAGAAGGAATCCACATGATGGAGCCCAGGATTTTAAAATAAAAATAAGCCATGCCAACTACTGTGGGCTGTTAGAGCCACCACGGATATTAAACACAGATGATCTCAGTTCTATTTAGAAATGTTTTTTTGACGCATATGAACAGGATACATTTGAGAAGTTGCTAAGGATACTAGCTATGGTAGTCAAGCCAAACTTAGAAAGCCTTGATGTAAGGGTAGATAAGAGATAATGGTTGTGAGATTTATTTAAGCAGCAAGTGTCAGCACAATATAGGAGGAATGAGAGGAATTTAGAACTCTTGGGTCCAATCTCTTCATTTTGCAGAAAAGAAAGCTGAAATCTTCACAAATTATCTTACTTATCCTATATTTGTGATGGGCATGGTGTCTTACACGTATGCTCTGAGCACTCAAGAGACCAAGGAAGATCACTAAGAGTGTGAGGTCAGCCTGGGCTAAGTAATAAATCCCACAATAGCCTGGCCTATAGAGTGAGCTTCTGTCTCAAACAAAGAAGGACTGAAAGGGTGGGGAGTGAGCAAGTAAACTCAATTTAACAAATGGATGAAATAAGACAGATAGTTGAACGCACTAACTCCAGTGCTTGTGTGTGTGTGTGGCGGGGGGGGGGGGGGTAATGGGAATCTGTGGGTAGGAAAATTCCAGAGGGGAAGAGCTAGCAGGGCAGCAGTAAGACATTGTCTGAGAAAGATAAGCTCTGTAAGACTGGAGTGAGGATCCCGAGGAAGCAATACAAAATTAGCTGTATCTGGCTGTCAAGGAGAATGAGTAATGCTTGCACTGGGAACACAAACTTTATAAAGATTTAATTTAGGAGGCCGATAGGATATGAGAAGTACATTAGGGAAGAACATTCTCTCGTTTAAGAGAATCAAAGGCAAAATCTGAACTTTAAAAGGCTTTGGGGAAATGAATAAGAGAGAAAGTCTCCCTAGGTTTGATTTTTAGGGCAGTTTGTAGATTTAGAATTGTGAAGATAAATATGGGCCGCCAAGTAGTGTGTGAGCTATAAAGATATATGTTGGCTGGATAAGATTTGGGGGAATTTTGCTGTGTGATAGAGTATACCTTTTCTTCCTCCAACCTGTTCTTCTTCCTTTGTCCAGCCACCCTCTATCCTTTCCCTTCCCTCATATCCTCTATTTTTCTTCACTTCTCTACAATCTAACAACTATGAAATCAGATCACCTTCCAGCAAATGGCTCGTCATATTTCAGTTCGCGCGTTTCTCTTGTCACAGGGCTACCCGAAGTGGGTTACTTCCTGATTAAGAAGCACCCTCTACCCGCCAAGTCGGCCATGTGCTGAATTCAGGAGCTCATCCATTTTGCTGACTTTCCAATGTTTCCCTGGCATTTTGAACAGAGCAGTTGCTTTATAAAAACATTTGATCATGTGTGGAATTGTGGTGATAAGTACCATCCTCCCTACTCTCAGGAGCCGCAATCTCCTCTCCGGGGAAATGGGATATTGAGGGCTCTGACAGAAGAGACTGACTCCATCACTGTAATGTGGAGGAACGAAAGGCAACTCTAGCGGACCCACGAAGCAACAGCCATGTTGAATTGACGGATGGGAGTTTTCTCAGCTGAACATGGGGTTGTTTTATTGACTTTAGAATTGAAATAAGTTACAACCTCTTATGTTCATTTCCATTCTGACAACTCAGAAAAAAAGGCTGAACCTAAGGAGGGTGTATTAATTTCTGTTGTCAATAAGACTCAAATAAAACAACTTGAGGCAGGAAAGATGTATTTGTCTCATGGTTTCAGAGTGACTGACCCCTGAGTTTGGAGTCCATGTGCTTGGACAGAACACGGTACCTGTAGTTTGTTTCATGGCAGACAAGACCGCAAGAGAAATGGAACTCCATTCATTTTCTCCTCTTCCCACATTCAATCTATTGGGCCCTCAGCCCTAGAATGGTGCTATCCACACTCAGGTTGGTTATTTCCTTGACTGTGGAGGTTATTAGCCCTTTCTGGATACATCCTCATAGAGATACCCAGCAGTGTACCTCATCAATATCCTAGGTAATTCTAAACGCAGTCAAATTGACAATGAAGGTTAGTCAGTTTTGCAGGACATTCTGAACTTACCAATATCATGACAGCTTAAACAATTAACTGAAGATTTATTAAGGTAAAGCTGTAATTATGATTGTAGATTGTAGAGTAAGTCATAAGTCATACTGAATCCATCTGGCTTTTAATAAGCCAGTGAAGGGTGCTTTCAGAAGAAAATGAAATATATGCTTAACAAAAGAAAATATTTGTCTCTTTGTATTTCCAGTACAAACACTGTGGTGCAATTATATGGACTGCACAGACTCATTAATCACCCAAACCACACTTACAGAAAGCACAAACAGCTGTGTCCTCATCCCCACACTGCCCCAGGGATCCCTCAAAGCAGAGATTAAAAGACCACTCACTCCTGGCTGTGGCATTGTTAGCACTTCAGCGACACTAATAACAAAGCCACCCTAACTATGGATTAGTGCCATTATTTTGAAGAATGTTCTGTTTTCCAGGAACTGACTTGAGACTATGTCCGTACAAGTCATCAAAGGTTTATAAATATAGTTTGCTCATAAGTCAAAGTTATAAATTTTGCTAACTTACAAGCAAAGATGACATATTATTGTCAAATCTCTGGAGCCCACCTGTCTGGTAAGATAATAAAAACTGCAGTGTTTCTTCTGCATTATTAAGAGCATCTTAATTACCTAATCTCCAGTGATTGGCACACATCTAAATTTTATGTACAATCCAACCAAAGAGCTACTGAGTGGCATTCTGTTTCAAAGTCAATGAGAATTTTCCTCCAAATGTGGCAGTTGTTGACCTAATATTAGAACTAAAGTAAATACATGAAATACCAGGTTTTCCTAGAGTCAGACAGGTTGCTCTATCTGTGATAGAATTTCTTACATTTACAGTGCTATGAAGAAAATGGTTTGGCATAAGGCATTTCCAGTGGTTGCTATTAAAAACTACAAATGAACACAATTTTAAGTTTTTATAATTTTATGATAATGTTTTACATTAATACACTGCCAATTAGTTTCTATTGAAAATTAACTTTTGCTCCCTACTGGTGAAAAGCCTATTCCTTTCTGAACATTCTAACTTTAGGAAATAGCATGATCCAATTACAATTACAAAACTGGGAGCCACCCAGGGCTGTTCTTTTTCCTCATACCCATTTTTTTTCACAGCAGTTACAAACACCTGTACTATGTAAAATTTTAAACACCTTACCACTCACCCTAATATCAGCAAATCCCATGGCTGTGCTTCTAGACTTTTCCCAAGCCCGTCTATTTCTCTCCTGGCCTTCTACAGAAACTGCTATTGTCTCTCACCCTGGAGTCTGAAACAACATCCTCTACTGCCATGACTTCCCCCCAGGTCTCCCACGGTGTGTTCCTTATGGAGCACCAGAGGGAGCACCAATCTCACTCTGAAAACCTGCCACTGGTTTTTCATTTTCCAATGCATGGTTTATTATCTGATGCTTGATTTTAGGTTATAAACTCTGCATAAAAACAGGAGGCTCTTCAGAGTTATCCCAAGCTCCTAGAATAAACATATGGCAGGACTGCCACATTTATTAATGAAAAGAGCAAAGGAATGAAAGATGAATGAATGAGATCCTCAATGTGTCTAGGTACCATGTAATGCACTTTGTTTACAGTGCTGGTTTTGTCCTCTAGCAACCACATATGATATAAATTAGTGATAGTGTCTCCATCATACAAAAAATGCCAGTTCACACACTAGTACGTGGCAGAGTTGAAAAACACAGCAAGTACAAGCATTTTACCTAAGTCTATTTCTCCCCGCCCCACCTCTACTTTAAGATAAAATTTTGCTATCTAGTCCAGGTTGGCCTTGAACTCACCAATTATCTGCTTCTATGTCCTGAGTGCTGAAACTGCAGATATTTGCTACCACACCAGTCTCATTGCTTTATTTTAATGTATGATATTATGGTGGTTATATGATATGAATTCATCTCATTAGGCACAAAAAATATTCAATAAAATTGAACATTTTCTCAAGATAATGCCTTTAGAAAACTAGGAATAGAAAGCCTCTTTTGTTTAAAAGAGTTTATCAAATATCTACAGAAAACATTAGTTTATAGTGACTGCTTACAATTGTGCCCTTTTATTTATTTATTTATATTTATTTATTGTGTATACAATATTCTTTCCGTGTGTATGTCTGCAGGCCAGAAGAGGGCACCAGACCCCATCACAGATGGTTGTGAGCCACCATGTGGTTGCTGGGAATTGAACTCAGGACCTTTGGAAGAGCAGGCGATGCTCTTAACCACTGAGCCATCTCTCCAGCCCCAATGGTGCCATTTTAAACATCACGATCATGCCAGGCATGGTGGTCAATATCTGTAATACCTAATGGTAATGCAGGGGTGAGACAGCGCCATCTGGAGTTCAAGGCCAACCTCGTCAGTGAAGCAAACTCAAGGCCTAACTCTGTCTCTAATTAAAGACACAGGTGTCCTTAATTACCGCTCCTACTTAATAGAACACTAGAAACTCTTGTCAGGGAAATCAAGTTTAAGAAAAGGGGTTAAAAGCAGAAGTAATAAAATTAAGAGCTCAAAGCAGCAATATTTATACACAGCAACATTTGCTTCAAAGAAAAATAAAGCATCTGCAGACATATTGACAGAATGCATCGAGGTTTCAGAAATTTTGTTGGCTCTCTGTGTGTTTTCACAAGTGATTTGATTTCTGCACACCCACAACAATTAATTTTAAAGTGCACATTCAAATGATATAACAATATGCAAAATGCTGGGCTGCTTCTAAAATGCATATTAAAGAACGAAGGGATAGCAGACCCCATTAGTGACGCAAATGTGAGGCACAGATAAAAAAGACTGGGAAGGGGAGATGCAAGCCAGGGCTGCAGCCAGGGAGGCAACGAGGACGATCCTCCTTAAATTTCCATCATTTCTGAGAATATACTTAGTACGGTATAAAGCAAAGGGTAGTGAGAACTGTATTATGATTTATAATCAGCTAGAGGCCAAACTGTGAGAAGAAAAATGATGCATGTTCCCTTTGCTCAAATGACACCAAACAAAATATATTAGACTACGGTCTAAAAATATGTTTAACTGGGAGCTGAAAAAGAGAGTTTAAAATGAAAGTTCCATAGTTCAGAGAGGAGTCACAGGGCCTGACTTAGATTATGATATGATTTACATGCAGAGCCATGAATCAGAACTCCTTAGAAACTAAGTATTCCTGGATAGGAAATGATCAAAATTGACCCTGAAACTCCGGCCACTCGTGATTTGAACAGCATGGAATGGAAACCTGTGTCCTTCCAAATTCATTTCTTGAAATCCTAATCATTCATGGACTTTAGGGACTGGTCTTCTGGGAAGCAATCATGTCAGGAGGGTGTGGCCCACGTGATGGGATCAGGGCCTATATAGAATGCAGGAAAGCTCATTCTTGCTTTCCCTCCATTCTCTCTGCCATGTGAGGATACATCTAGAAAGCAGTTGTCTGTGAACCAGGAAGAGGGCCTTCCCCAGATACTAAAGTTGATGACACTTGGATCTTGTAAATAAAACACTCTGTGTATAAACCACCCAGTACATGATATTCTGTTATAAAGCCAAGAAAGACTAAGGTATCATGGCAAGAAAATGAGAGGCAATAGGTCTTGTTGTTTTGTTTGTTTTTTAGAGACAGAGTTTCTCTGTATAGCCCTGGCTATCCTGGAACTTCCTCTGGAGACAAGGCTGGCCTCAAACTCTGAGATCCTCCTGCCTCTGCTTCCTGAGTGCTGGAATTAAAGGTGTGTGCCACCACTGCCTAGCTGAGAGGCAAATGGTTTTAACTGAAAGAAGGCATGGTATCACAAGATACCATGTAGTCACCACAAAGAACAGATGAGCCAGAATCTTGCTGGTAAGCCATAGCCACATGGCAATGCACAGTTTAATAGAAATGGGTTAAATTAAGATGTAAGAGCTAGCCAATAAGAAGCTAGAGCTAATAGGCCAAGCAGTGATTTAATTAATACAGTTTTTGTGTGGTTATTTTGGGGCTGAGCAGCCGGAAACAAACAAGCAGCCTCCCCAGTACACACAATTAGTTCATTTTTACCTCAGAACAAGTTCACACTAGACTAAAGGCTTTTTGTAAATAGATCATAAGTTTAAAACTTTAACAGCTATACACAAGGTCAGAGTCACAGATGTCCAACCTAGATTGCTACACAAAGCACCCTAAGAAAAGCATGCTAATTCTTTGCTTACCAGTCTGCTGACAATAGACCTATGTCTCAAAGTTTGTCACTGGACACTGTGCCCCCCCCCCCAAATCTAGCCACAGTCTTATTCCTGTAACCATGGGACCTTGTGTTGCTATGGCAATGGATCAGTTCCTTATGGCTTACCCTGGGAATATACTTTTGACCATGAGAAGTAACTCTTGTAATTTTTTTTATCCCTTCAAGGCTCCTGTAAGAAGAAGTTTTTAGGCTAGAGGAGAAGAAGCTAGGAGTAATTAGAAGTAGGACAGGCTAATTAGTATAGAAACAGAGAAATAAAGAGACATGTTTGGAACAACATGTGTGTGAGACTTTTCCCTCAGATTAAGAGCTATCTGAAGTTCCCCTTTGCTACGCGGTGGCTTCTGATCCAAACTCTGGAAGATAGCCCTGTGCAGCAGTCTCAGAGACTCAGCATCTTGAGTGTAGCCCTGGTGCCTATATCTGCTGAAGAAAACCTCTTCTTTGTTAAAATTTATTTATGGGACTGGTGAGTCTCTGAATAAGCCAAAGTCATAATGATGTTAAATAAATTTATTTTTCCATTCCTCTGACTCTCTGTCTCCACTTAACAAGGAAAATATCTTTGTTGGCTTATCTTCCAACCTCTTTGCCCTTTTCTCCACAGCCTGTTGGAACACACCCTTCCACAGAATGAAGTTTTGTCACAAAATGAAGCCAGTCAGAACTCTGTTGTAATTTTGCACCTTTACTTTCTTTCAGTGGGACTCACATTTTGTCAAAATGGAAGCTCTCATCTCCCTTCATTTGGACTTAGAAATCTTTGTTTACCTTAGATATTATTGTGAGGTTGAAAGGGACTCAGGCTTCTTCTCCGGTCTGCCTGCAGTAAATGCACTTCCTGCATTGAATAAATACACCTACAGATTCTGACCTAAGCAGCTATCTTAGTCAGGGTTTCTATTGAAATAAAGAGACACCATGGCCATAGCAACTCTTACAAGGAAACATTTAGATGAGGCTAGCTTACAGTTCAGACATTTAGTTCATTATTGTCATGGTGGGAAGCATAGCAGAATATAGGTAGACATGGTGCTGGAGAGGTAGCTGAGAGTTCTACATCCAAATCTGCACACAGCAGAAAGAGAGAGACACTCTGACTTGGTCATCTGAGACCTCAAAACCCACTTCCAATGACTCCCTTCCTCCAACAAAGCTACACACACTCCAACAAGCCACAGCTCCTAATAGTGCTACTCCCTATGGGCCTATGGAGCCATTTTTATTCGGTCTACCATAGCAATTATCTGAAATTTTGAACAGAACATTCCAATTTCCCTGGTTAGGTTCCTTTCTCTGCAGGGGTGGGGAGTGGGAGGGGCTATTGAGGAGTGGAAAAAGATTAAGCTTTACGGCATAGGTTGTCTGGGTTTCCCACCCTCTTGAAAAGGATATACAAGGTGAGAAAAGCAGGTAATTCCTGTCATCCATACATCCGATTGCAGACTCTCAGAAAACAAAAACAAAACCGTACAAATAAAAAAAAAAGTTCAATAGACCAATGCTAGAAATCACAAACATCTTCTCCAGCAATCTTTGGCTAGGTTTCCTAGGGGTTTAAAATCTTCCTACACAGTCCCAGCATTCCTATACAAAGGATTTCCTGTTTTAAAAGGGAGAGATGTAGGTGCTCAGCTGGTAAATTTCACAGACGCTTGCCAATGTCAGGTGATATCTAGTTGGCTTTATGCACCCAGTCCCTCCTGAAAGCTGTCCTCTCTCAAGCTGAGCCCGACTTTCTTGTTCCTGATGTTTGGCTTGCTTCAGCTTCACTTGACACTCTGAACACTGTAAGCCCTTCCCTCCTGTCAGGGAGAGTTTGTTAACGCTTTTAGGAAAACAAACCTAGCACTGCCCGTAGGTACATCAGTGTGCCAGAAGTCTGGGTACGGAATTCTTCCTGAGGACATCATCCCACCTCCCCAAGCAGTTGTGGGGCTATAATGAAAAATAAAAAAGACTTAAAAGACTAAGAAAGAAAACAAACCCCCCAAACGAAAGAAAACAAAATGCTTTGAAGCCATTAGAGAGTCAGTTTTGCAAAGGTATAATTATAAGCTTGGGACTTTGCTGAAAGCCTTCAATGGTATCCTCATCTGCTGTCATGTTTAGCCCAACTCATTGCACCTTTATTCCAGCATTCTAAGTAGGGTACAGGCTATAGAATACAGTAAAGGAACTGAAAGCCGTCACTTCTAATACAGAACTTAAGGAAGGATCCTGAAACACGGTCACTGTAGATGAGAGATGGTAGGAACTTAGCCTTCCTAAGAGATGTGCGGATGCAGGGGTGGGGAGTTGGAGAGCAAGAGGGAGGGATTCATTTTGTTTGATCACAGAGCAAAAGGGAACTGGGAGAAATTTAGAAAGATGCTAAGTTTTCTTTCCTTTTTATTTCCTCTCTTTTTTAAAAAAAAAAAAAAAATAAAGACTTTTTATCTCCTGTCTGCCCCACCTGCAATCCACGCCTCCTTCATTCCTATTCAGAAAAGTCAGGTTTTCAAAGTCTGTGGTGACAAGAAGCTTGAGGTGAAAACAACAGAAGCCAAAACTTTTGTTTTATTTTTCATTTTTACAAACTTATAGTTCTATTGGGGCCTGAGAGTTGGCTCACGGGCTAAGAGTACTTGTTGTTCTTGAAAAAGACCTAGGTTCAATTCCCAGCATCCATATGGCGGCTCTCCACCTCCCTGGGTACCAGGCATGCATGCCTTACACACAGACATACATACAGGCAAAACACTCTCACACACAAAATTATAAAAGAATTTTAAAAATTATAATTCTAAAGAAGGAAATGAAGAAGTGTTCAGTGTCCCGTGGAATGGCTGTGACAAACGCCTGCACCTAGGTACCCCTTAGCCAGATAAGGAGTATTCCCTTTACAGTGTTCCATGTGTTCACTTCAACGTCCATTTCCATCCTCCAGCAGAGACAAGTGTTCTGATTTTGCTCTCAAAGATTGGTTTTCTATTTTTGAACTTTATAAAAATGCAATCGCACAGTATGTCATGAGTTTGGCTTCCTTCACTCAACATGTTTTTGGATTTCTTTCATGTTTTACGTATATTAAAAAGAGAAAAATATATGATTCAACTGTTCTTTGAAATACTAATCTATAATATATAGAAGATTCTGGAAATGTGAAATTAATTTCAGAAGTTCATTTCAGGTAGAGAGATCTGTAGAAATATGTAAACAGATTAGATTAAAATAATTCTTTAAAAGGTGGAAGGTTACAAATCAGAACAACTGAACAGAGAATGAGAGGCCTTGGAGGAACTAAAATCTCTGCAGCTGTTTAAGTGCAATGGGATGAGGCAATGAAATCCAAGCTAGCTGACTGAACCCAAGGTAATTTACCTGGGCGGAATGGCACTCCTTCAACAATAAATAAATTAGGGGAGAAAGAAGGTGAAAAGGGCAGCCCACGGAATAAGAAACGCATAAGTCATATATTTGGCAAAAGTTCTGACCTCCTAAAAGATCTACAAGAAGAAATTAAGCTTGTAGAAAGAAAATCAGTATCTCTCATTATTAGGGAATTTCAAGGCTACACAAAGTAAGAGGCTTGCAAATATCTATTAAAATGTTCAACTCCAAAAACACCTGACAATACAAAATGTTGGTGAAGATGCCATTATATCATATGTCAGTCTCTTACAAACTTAAACATATTCTTCTTGTGTGGATAGCTGACTTCATGTATTTACTTGAATGAACCATAGAATGCCCAGGTATTTGGTCATATGGTAGTTAAAGTCGGTCCACCGCAGTGTGGTGGACTTCACTGACCAGCTGAAACCCAGAAATGAACAAAGAAGATGATCATACTTCATCCTTCCCTCCAATACCTTCAGGAAGGAAAGAATTCATTCTGACAGCCTTTGAATTGGGATTTGGGACATGGAAATTTGTATGTGTGTGTGGTGCTTTTGGACAATGACTCTTTCTGGGTTTTAAGACTATCAGCTTTTAGAATGAAGGTACATTGCCAGCTCTCCTGGTTCTCAGGCATCCACATGAATACTGAAAACAAATCAGTTTCCCTGGCTCCGGCTCAAAGTTTGTTACAGGTCTTGGGAGATGTCAGCCTTCATACGCCCTCTCTTTATGATAAACTTCTAAATTCATGGTCCTATGTTTTTCTGGAAAACCTTAACTAATATGCCATGCAGACAAAAGACTCCCAGGTATTTATCCAACTGAGCTGAAAACACGGTTACCATGGAAGCCTGCACACAAAGGCTTGTAGAAGCTTTACTCACAATTATCCCAAAGTAGAAGGAACCCAGCTATCCTTCAGGAAATGTCTGCCTTAGTTAGATTTTCTAGTACTGTGATAAGACACCATGACCAAAGTAAGCAACTTGGGGAGGAAAAGGCTTATTTTGCTTACACATCCCAGATCACAGTTCATTGAGGGAAATCAAGGGAGGAATTTAAATGGGACAAGAACCTGGAGGCCCGAGGTGATGCAGAGACTGAGAAGTGCTGCTCACTGGATTACTCCTCTTTGCTTGCACAGCCTATTTCTTATAGCACCCAGAACCACCAGCCCAGAGACGGGACTACCCACAAAGGGCTGGGTCCTCCCCTATCAATCACTAATTTTAAAAATGCCCTATAGGCTTGCCTACAGCCTGATCTTATTTAGTCATTATTTAAATTGAGGTTCCTTTCTCTCAGGTGACTTTAGCTTATGTCAAGTTGATATAAAACTAGCCAGCACATTCTCTTAACACTTTATAGACGTTATCACAAAATAACACAAATGGGTGCCTGAAAACGACAAAAAACTTAGTCCTTATAGTCTTAGAAGCTGGCAATCCCCATATCAAAGTGCTGCTGTCCAAGGTATCTGGTGAGAGGCAGCCTTCTTTTTCATATCCAGCAGTCTTTTCAGTAACTTAGTGCTACCCAAGAGCAGAGGAATTCTGAGAATCTATTTTATAAGAGATTTTATAATCTCTTTTATTGGTCTTATTCATGAGGGCTCTGTCTTCATGACTTCTCAAAGGCACCACCTCCCTATACCATCACCCTGGACTTTAGAATTTGAACATACGAACTTTTGAGGACATCAACATTCGGAGAATAACAATAGGGCAATTGAACAAAACACATCACATTCATAATGGGATTTTATTCTGCTGATTTGTTTAAAACAGAGCTATCAAATCATTGATAGTCTTTCCTTTTGTTTTTCTTCTTTTTTGTTATTTTGTTTTGCTGTTGTCTTTCGGATAGCGTCTCACTCAGTGTCCCAGCCTACCCTTGAACTTTCAATTCTCAGATGCAGATACATCCTAGATGAATATTGCTAAGTTAAGGAAAACAGATGGCAGAGGATATCTATATAATATGACATTCTCAAAATGCAAAACTATAGAGAGAAAAAAACAGTCTACTTGTATTTCAGATGTTTAAGCAATCTCAGTGATGTGGGAGAAGAAACAGGTGCTGTCCTTATGCAACACTGGAAGTGAAAGAAATCAGAACAAACAGCATGCAAGCATTTCAATATACTACAGAGACGTGGGCTAACAGGACTATGTTAGTTAGTTTTAATTGTCGACCCGATGCAACCAAAAATCACTAGGGAAGAGGGTTTTAATGATGACTTATCCATCCCAGGTTGGTTATCAATTGATGCAACTGAGGTAGGAAAACCCAGCCTATTATGAGTGGTACAATTTCCTAGGCAAGGAATTCTGAACAGTACAAAAGAGAAGAAAGCTGGCTGAGAGCTGGTAACGATGTGTATATTCTCTCTCCCCTTTGGAGTGTAACATGATGTAACTACCTTCTTGGGTTTCTGTCTTGTCTTCCCAAATGATGGGTTATAATTTGCTATTGTAAGTCAAATAAACCTTATTCATTTCCAGGTTGTTTTTTGTCTAGGTATTTGTCAAATAAGAAACAAAAATAGAATGAGTACTGATTCTTCTCTACCTGCATCACAGAACTGGACAAAGAAGAAAACAGATAATGGGCAGAGGGAGCCAGATTTCTCACCAGTGAGAAAACCAGTATTTACAGATAAAGATGGGGGAGAAGCTGGGGTAATCTATATGCTAATAGATTAGAATTGAAAACTTTAATATAAATTCACATTTAGTCTAACACTGATACAGTTATCTCGTTAGCTTTCCATTACTGCAATGACGGTGGCTTACTTTGGCTCATGGTTTCAGTTCATGGTCCTTCGGCCTGGTTGCTTCTAGCCCCAGAGTGGGGCAGAACATCACAAAGGAAGTATGCATCAGAGGAATGCTGCTCATCTCAGGGTGACCAGGAAGCAAAGAGAGAAAAGAACACGACAGAATCCCAATATGCCCTTTGAGAGCACATCTCCTTTGACCTAATTTATCCAAACCAATCCCACTTTCTAAACTTTCCATCAGCTTCCAAGAGTACCAGCCACTCAGAAGCAAGGTCTCAATATGGGAACTTTCAAGGGGGGATATTTTGGATTCAAATTATAACAGTTACAGATAAGAGTATTTATAGGTCATGTAAATCCATAGTTAATGACACACTTTTAGAGAGAGAGAGAGAGAGAGAGAGAGAGAGAGAGTTAGACAGATATAGATATAAATATAGATATAAATTTAGTTCTGTTGGAAGGAAAAAATTCTAAGAATGGTGACCAGATTTTAGTTTCTAATACTATTTTCCAACAAAATGAACCCAAGACCCTTGAAACTATAACTGATTTTAGCATTAGGGCAGAAAATATACTAGATGAGCCTAGGACATCTTGTAGTTCTAGGAAGTAAGGATATGCTGAACAAACAACCCCCAAAACATCATGATGAGATTATGCCAAAGTTATGTAAGAGCCAAGTGAAATAACTCTCAACGATCCAAATTAGAACAATTTAAGAAGTAAAATTAGATTAAAATCCTAAGTATAATTCTAGGCAGAATTTAAGATAATTTATATAGGTCTCATACCCTTTAGAGGGTGGTACCTCCTTCTCAAATGTAAACTTGTGTGGTGATTTCCTTCAAAGGTATTAGGAGAGGTTAAGAGAAGCCTCTTTACAATTGAGAAACCAGACTCAGATTTCTTAGTCAAGTGTTTAAGATCTGTATTTGCAGTAGTGTGTTGGTCAGTTTTCATTGGTCCACTTGGCACAAGCTAGTAATCTGGAAAAAGTCAAAGAGGAAATCCAGCTGAAAAAAATACCTCCTTTGGATTGTCTATAGGAAAGTCTACAGGGAATTTACTTGGTTTTTGATATATGTACAAGGTTCCAGACCACAGTGGGTCTTATGTACCTCAGCAGGGTATATAAGAAAGCAGACTAAGAAAGCCAGGAGGAGGAACCCACAAAGCTGCAATCAGTTTCTGATTGCAGTTTCTGCTTCCAGGTTCCTGACTTGAGTTCCTACTCTGTCTTTCCTTAGCTAAGGAATAGATGTGGAAGTGTACGATAATATAAACCCTTTCTTCTCCAAGTTGTTTTTGCTCATGGTGTTTATCACTGCAATAAAAGGCAACCTGAACAAGTGGCCATTATGCCATGTGTCTGAAGTCTTCATATTTTAAAAAGATTTCAAGGCTTGCCTTTGGGTATGACAAAGCCACCTGTACAGCAAAAAGTAGCCGTCCATCTCCTCAGCTTCCTGAATCAATCTTCTCATCCTGAGAATCAATCATATTTTCATCCTGCCAAGACAGGTAGACTAAACCTTCCCCCCACAGGAAAATCTTCAGGCCTGTTTTACTCAGCAGCTAACAGCAAGCACTACTTCTAAGGCTGGTGTTTTCCAAGGACTTAGGAGAGACTTGGGATTGCCTGTGTAGCTAAAAAATCTGTCTCATTTCTGCTCATTTATCCCTCTCAGATCTGTCTAACGGCATTTGATAGCTTAAGGTACTGGAAGCTCATTAACTCTTTTGTTAAATTTCCTGCTAAAATACAGACAAGTGTGCCTCTTTAACAGGCTTCATAGTCCAGGACTAGCAGGTTTCAGGTGTATCTTTAAAATTCAGAGTTCTCAGTTCCCTTTAACTGTCTTCTAAAATGTTCATGTTCTAGTTGTCTTACAGATACCTGCAGATTCCTAAAAAGTTGTGCTGCTGTATCAAAAAAAAAAAAAAAATTGGTCTGGTAAAAACTAACAGTCTCTAGAACGTATTTTAAACCCCACCCATTTTTAAGCATGTTTTACAGGTCACTCCTGCTGTCTGGGCCAAAACCAACTTACAAAGAGCCATCTAGACAATGCCAACACCTGCACCAGCTCCTGGGAATTCACCACTGGTACCAATTCTTCTGGCTCAAGGACACGTAAAACTAAAATCTGGTTTTATCTGCTCTTGTGTCTCACTTATACACCCGAGCCTCACCTGTACAACCAGGACACTTCTCTCTCCCATTCTTTCTGGCAGTTAATGACTCTTCCCATGGCAAGCCCCATTCATAGGGCCAATAACAACAATATATTTTTCTCCTAGCCACCAGCCTTCTCATCTCCCTCAAGGCACAGCTGCCTGAGGTCCCCAGGACGACAGTAAACTGGATGCTGCTCCAGCCACACCTCTCGCTGAGCGTGAGCCCTCCAACTCCCAGCTCTCCCTTCTCCCATGTTGTCCCATGCCTGCAGGAAGTAGCCAGACTTGAGTTGGCACCCCTTTATCCAAAGAAAGTCGGGAATGTTGGGTCAGCTCCTTGGCATCCCTTTATACAAATAATCTGGAATGTTTAGCTGGGGGCTTCACCCCAGCTTCTGGCATAAGCTTTCTCCCCTGGGAGTTGCCTCAGTCCAAACTCCACCTCCAAGAAAGCCTGCCAAACAGTGACCACTCCCCAGGGAGGGTCAAGACCACTCCCACAGGCTATTTAAACTGTCTCCCAGAGAATGAACATGTGGTCTCTGGGCTACCTGTGGTCTCCTATGTTTTCCCAGAGCAAACAGGAGTATTACTCTTCTCATGCCTAGGTATCACTACAGTGTCTTCAAAGTTCTGTATAGATTAAGTGCACCTTCTCTGAAATGCCAGAGAAATTCAAATTTCAGACTTGTTTTTGGACTTTGGGAACATTGCATATACATAGTGAGCTATCTTGAGCAATGGAATTCAATTCAAAACAAAAAACTGTTGTTTTACATATACCTGAAGCATGACCATTCCCAGGGAAACATGAGCACACACCTATTCATCCCAGATAGTGCACTAACAACTGGTAAGATGACTCCACCAATGATCTTACTGGAGTTAAACAGGTAAGCATGGATGGGGGCTGCTTATGGGTTCCTGGAGACTCCCACCTCAACCCCTCTAACAGCTAACACAAGATGCAGCCCTTGGGCTCTCTCCACCAGAGAGCTGCTTCTTCCTGGGGATTATTCACCATGCATCTTTAAAATCCCAGAGGGAGTCCTGTGAGTTTTGAAGCCTCCTGAGCTTCCTAAGTCTTGCAAATTTCATGAGCCTCCTGGGTCTTCTAAGTCTCCCTCTGGGAGGCAGTGTTTCAGTTTGGAGGAATCAACTAGACAACACCACTTTACACAATTAAACTAAAGGTAACTTCTCAGGGCCCTTCTTCTTCTTCTTCTTCTTCTTCTTCTTCTTCTTCTTCTTCTTCTTCTACTACTACTACTACTACTACTACTATTTTGTGCAAGAATTTGTGGCATTTCCCACTCGGGTTGTGCTAATGTTCATAAAGTTTTGGATTTTTGAAACATTCTGATTTTTGAATTGACCCTCTTCTACAGCGTGGCAAAAGCACACTCATTATTTGAGCCTGCCTCATTCCAGAGAGAGGGGGCTAGCAGGGTGATTATTTTATTTTTATCTTGATCCTCACAGGTTTTTGATGTTCTGCCTAGATCCCACAGAGGTATATTTAGAACCGGTGCTTCCTGCCAGTGCCTAGGCCTTGTGGGACGACACTGTCACTTGCCCCTCAGAATGGCTGAACATCGACTCTAAGCCTGAAAAGGTAGTTTCTAATCACAGAAGTCTGGGCAAATATTTTAAAATGTGATTTAACTTATCACACGAGGATTTTTAAACCTTGTCAAAAGCTATCTGACTTGCTAAATTCCCCCCCCACAAATAGTTTAAAAATATTCCCATTCAAAAAGATAAAAGAGTTTGAGGGAACAGACGAACACCAAGTGTTTCAATGTTCCTCTCCAGATCACACGTATGTGTATGTATGTTTGGTTTGTAACAGCAGGGAGCACAGTAAATGTGACCAGATGTAGATTTCATTTCACTCCCATGTTGCTATGGAATCCTTTTCTCTCTGAAAATCAGGTTTCTCCATCTGTTTTAGTGACTTTGTGTTCACTGCCGCGCCAAGGGCCAGCTGATCTAACAGACATGCTACGGAACAGATCCTTCAAACCAGAAAGAAACAAAAGCTGAACAAGTGAGAAACAGAGCAAACAGCAGGAGAAACCAGAGGGCTCTCCAAAAGGAAGATTGTTGTGGATAAAATGGAAGGAACTTGGTTCCAGGTCGTACTTTCACAAGGGCAACTTAACACATAAACTTCCCAACAGTGCGGTGACCACATACTGTTTAGGTATGCTGTAAGACCAGACAATGAATTCGAAAATGGTTTTATGAATGGCGTCAAGACTCCCAGTGGATAAAAGCACTGTTTTCCAAAACAATTAGCATGGATGTCAAAGATAAAATATTTTGCTGAGAATGACTAAACAAACATAGGATTAGTAAAAAAAAAAAAACTTTCTAGGAGAACAAATTAGTAATTCTGTACTAATTCTACAAGCAACATGCATTTTTCCAATAGCCAAATCTCTCACTTAGTGCATATTTTCTTCATAGTATAATGAATAAGAATCTTCATGTGCTCCAAAGTAACAGCAAAAGCAGAATGGCTCGAAATCCAGCACTCGCTCTATTTCTGCAATGCGTCTTCCCACACTGACACACACGTTAAGGCCTTGAGACTGTGGTTAATTTTAAGCTCAGCCAAGATGGCAGCACACCCACACTCCCGGGCTTAAAATACCCCATCTTTCATAGCTACTTCTTCACACCTTACAGAATTCATATATGCATGCAGTCATGGCAATGATATTTCTCCAGCCAGGTTCTGCGTATACCGTACATCTGCCACTGAAGATTTGCTTGTTTCTGTGCACTGATGTTACTCCTCAGAGAGACGGGAGTGGGAGGAGGTCTGTTGCAGAAGAGAGACTTAAGTGAGACAGAACAAGAAAATGACTTTCTGTGTCCCTTAAAAATCAGATGGAAAACAAGGAAACCCGGGGTCACTCCTATTTACTGCTTTAGCAGTGAATCTCCACCGGGCTGGATGCAGCATTTGAGGACTAACTATTCAAACCAGCAGGTGTTGAAGGCTAGGCCTACGGACCATCAAAGTGCTGAACGTGACGGCCAGAAGACAGTGCGACAAGGAAAGCCTGAACTAGAACTGCATTTCCTTAGATATTTCTTGAGAGAAATCAGCTGTTTGTGGGTTCAGTCCTTCATCAGCAATCTGCTCCTTCATTTGTTCAGTATGGGAGAGGGGTGTCAAAAGGTTTGGGCCCTTCCTTTGCTTCTTTTTTTATGGCATACTTGTCCAAACTCTTAAAATTTCGGAGTATAGATAGAACCGTATTATTAAAGAATAAAGTCATTTTTTATTTAAACCTTAAGAAATACCAAGAATATTGTGTGCTGCTTTCCCTCCCCGCTCCTCCCTCCCTTCCTTCCACTCCCCTCCTATCTATCTCTATATGTATCTCTTGTAACCTTGCAGTCCCTCTGAAAGGCTGCTCCTTTCAGTGGTGTGAATGAGTAACCGGCTCAGGATCCTGTAGTGATAAAATCTGAAGCAAGAGGTAGGCCCTACCCATGAGCCATGAGCTCTGGCCTGGTTCACTAGAGACTTGAGCCTTGTATTATCTGCACAAGCGCAGCTTTAAACCACAGAGAAGATGTTCGTCACAGCGCTTTTTTTCTGTTGTTGAGACACACACGGGAGATATCCTCTGGAGGAAGACGGATGCACTGAGTTACAGTCAGTCATTCCTGCACCTCACCATAGACCATCTGATGCCACTCGATTTCCTCATAAACAAGGGACAACCAAGGTGCCCTTCCTCAAAGTGACATGCTGTGATCCACAGGATAAAGGCCCCATGGACAGCCAGGGGGCAACATAGGTGTCATGGAACCAAGGGCACACTAACAATACATGTCTCTGGGGCTGTCCTAAAGAAGACGATATGCATTTTTCACAAGTTCAAGAGATCCTGGTACTATAAAAGCACTCTTGAAGCTGGTGAGATAGCTGGGTTCACAAACGTTTGCCACACAAGCATGAGGACTGAGCTTGATGGCTCGAGCCTCCTTTAAAAGTCAGGTATGATGGCACCCACTTGTAACCCCAGAACTGGCTGACGCAGACATCGGAGGATCCTTGTTATTCTCACTTAATGTTAAATAATAGGAAAGTACAAAACTTGGAGTTGTTGACATTTGGCACAATACTAGCAAATCCTATGCTAAGCAAGCCAATTATTACTGTTTAATAAGTAGCTGCTTTAACTTTACACTTCAGAGACAGTGGGGAAAAAAAAACAGGAAAGCAGGAAAACTAATGATCAAGACTGGGATCTAAGTGGGTGCTGTGGCGGTTTGAACCAGAATGTGCTCCTCCACCCCATAGACTTGTGTCTTTCAATGCTTGGTCCATAGGGAGGGGCACTATTAGGCGGTATGGCCTTGTTGGAGCAAGTGTGTCACTATGGAGGCTGTGTTAAGTTGGGGGCATCACCCCAGCCTCTGGCATCCATCCCAGCCCTTTGGCCTGGGAGTTGCCTTGGTCTGGACTCCAAATCCCAGCATGCCAGGTCCTGACCCCCTCCCTGGGGGAGGGACAGGACCACTCCCACAGGGTATTTAAGTGGGCGCCCAGAGGAAGAACACATGGTCCCAGGTTTTGCATGTGCTCCCCGGTTTTTTGTCTCCCCTGCCCTGCTCTCAGCCACCCAAGAGCGCTGTGTTTAATAAGACATGGGCATTTTATTTCGGTTTGATTTGGCCTGATTGGACTTCTTTGTGCTGGTGGAGCAGCTTGTCTTGGGATTTTTTTCCTAACAGGCGGGCTTTGGGGTCTCATATGATTAAGCTGTACAGATTCGTCTGCTGCCTGTCTGTGGAACAAGATAGAGAGCTCTCAGCTCCTTCTCCAACACCATGCCTGCCTGCTTGTCGCCATGTTTCCTACCGTGAAGATAATGGAATAAGCCTCTAAAACTGCAGCCAGCCCCAATCAAATGTCTTCCTTTATTAGAGTTGCTGTAGTCATGATGTATCTTCACAGCAGCAGGAACCCTAAATAAGACAGCTGGATAACTTGTCTCTGGATCTGAGGTGATTGATAACCTCCTAAATACTGTGGGAGGGGGCGTTTAATGATGTTTACACGGGGAATAACACGAAAGCCATACTGGTCCTTAAATATGCAGCATGTGTGGTAGTTTAAATGACCTCCATAGACTCATAATTTTGAATACTTGGTCCCCAGTTGGTTGAACTCTTTGCAAGGATTAGAAGGTGTGGCCTTGTTGGGGTTGTGTCATGGTGGATGGGCTTCAAGATAAAAACTCACGCCATTCTCAGCACGTTCTCCTGACTCCTGCTTGCCTTCAAAATGTGGAGTTCTCTGCTATTGGGGCTGTCGTCCCTTTGCTCCACCATCACAAACTCTAACCCTCAGGAACCGTAAGACCAATTCAATGCTTTCTTTCCTAAGTTGCCTGGGCCAGGTGTTTTACTACAGCATTAGAAAAGTGACTAGTATATACATTGCAATGAGGGAGTGAGATACTCCTGGCACAGACCAAGAACACGCTTGTTTGCAGAAACAAGGAAGAATTTAGAATGTTGAACTTGAAAAGTAGTTGGATGCTGTAAGTAGAGCTTAAGGGGGCATCCTAGAAGGATTGTGGGAGGCAGTGGTGCTAAGAGCTAGGCAGGCTATGGAAGCGATTTCAGAGGGGAATATTAATTAGCAACTGGGCTTGAGACCGTCTTTGTGAGAATTCAGTAAAGAATATGGATGATTTTTGCCTTTATCCCAAAATTTACCAGAACTAAGTTAAAATGCAATGGGCTAATTTCTTTGAGAGAAAGAATTTCAAGGTAGCCCAATATTGGCTTTGTCATGTGGTTATTCATAATCAATCTTTTGCCAGTCTACAATGAAAAGGAGCAAGAAGGGCAAAAGAATTATAAATGTACATTTTGAAGAGAAAATGAGCATCAGGAAATTTAGCATTGCAGTCAAAGCTTGTGCTGAAAGAGACAAAATGATTAAGGACAGGCCTCATCCATTTTGGAATAAAGGGAGAGGTGCCCCATGGGCAAGAAGGAGAAAAGCCTAAGGAATTTTCTGCCCCTAAAAATTAACAACAAATCAAAGTACATGTGACTGAAGGGGGATGGGGTTCACCCGAGTGGGTACATGCGGTGCCGGTTTAGAGTCATTACAGATACACCAGCAAAGGCGCTGTAAACTCTTCCTCCACAGCTAATAAGAACTGCTAACGGCAGGCATGTGTTGGGGGGCGGGGTAAGGGAGCAGGGGAGTCTCTGTATGGAGGCCCTGAGAGGCCATTAGAAGTGAAGCCTGAGTTGCAGTGAAGACCCCAATAGCTTGGAGATGTCAGAGCGGTAAAAGCTCTGCCAAGGATAGTGTGAATTTTAATATAGTAAAATAGCAATATTTTTTTGGCAAACGTGTGTGTGTGTGTGTGTGTATCACATACATGCAAGAAAAACGCATGCCTAAAAATAAGCAATTCTTCAAAAAATAAAGCTTGTTTCTGAATTTGCTTAGAGTAGAATAGATATTAAAGGTTTGTAGGAGGACAATGAGTCTGAAGGTCAAGTCATGAGACAGAAAGAGAGCAAGAGAGAGAGAGACTTTTTCCATACTGCTCAAGTCAACCTTGAGCTGCTGGGCTCGAACAATCCTTCTGTCTCAGATCTCCAGCTGTCTGGGACTATAAACATGTGCCCACACATTCAAGGGAAAATTCAGTTCAATGAATGTTTGTTGGAATTTATTATGGGATGCTTTGCCAAATGCAGGGGTTTAGCGGATGAAACAAGTTCCTTGCCCCAAATGCAAAATAAGCCCACATGCAAAGAAAGCACATGGTGAGCCATGCATGACAGAAGCAGCAGTCAGAGTGACCTGGCCATCAGTTAGGGAGAATCTGAGAAAGTTGTCTGTGGACGCCGGAGACAGTGCGCGTGGGTTTCTGCTCGGCACTCCTCTTAGGCGGACAATCCTATCTTGTTTATTCCTGTCAAGAGTGAAAATTCTCCAGCTCTGAATATAGAATGCTTATTGGAAAAATCTTGGCTTAGAGTTTTATGGATATTAGGAATTAATTATATTCTTTATAACACAAAACTTTTAAAAAGCTAAAAAGGCAGAGAACCTGGGCAAATAGCCCAGACTTTCTGTTTTGGTAAGTTTAGCTCATTTTCAGGATAAAGAAAGCCAGTTCCCCAGGGTGACTAAGCACGAGTTCGTTGTCAGTACACATCTTCTTGGGCCACCTCCTAACGTGCCATGAGCTGTGTGAAGATGATGAGTATTATCTCCATCACAGTGCATGGTGTGTTGAAGATGCCCAATATCTGGGTATTAAATGAAAGCATGGGCAATTGTGTATGTAAAGCAACCTTCTCCCCACTCAACTATTTAACAAAGCCTTTTAAGGAAGGACTTGTTATGGTGTCTTCGAATAATGAAGGTATCCCTGTAGGAGACAGATACAAGTGAAGGCTTACTGTTACTGTTAACACATTCACTCATGGTATGGCTTTAAAAATGATTCAGAACAAGTTTGAATTAAAAAAATCTTACTTCTGAATCTATTCATTAAGTCACCACTTTCCTTTGTTCCAGTCTTAGCTCATCCTTTAAAAGGTGTGAGAGGTAAACAAAGGGGCAGCTGTCACAGCCCTCTCTGCAGACACTTCACGCCTGCTAACCAAACTGCGGCTGATCTTGAGGCTTTGTGGATCTGCTCTTTGTGGTCTGCTCTACAGAGTACACAAACCAGCTAACCACAGGATCATGCAGAGCAGAGTCCTCTAGACCAGATTTTCTATTGCCTTTGGTAGGCAAGTCGTGTGTAGGGAATATTACTGACCCAAACTTCGGTAGAGGAAATTGCACAAGCTGATTGTTGAAGGGAAAGAGATAAAAGGAGAAAAAAAAATGCACTCAAAATTAGCAGCACAGTCCAGGAATGTTGATGTTGCTGATATTAAGCATCTGATTCCCTCTTCTGGCATACAGGTATACATGCAGTGTCTGTGCAGTGTTCCTAAGGCAATGAAAAGTTTGGGCTGGTACATTTGGCCACTGTCACTCTAACCATACTTCTCCCAATGTATGACAACACAGTCTTCACCTCCTTCCTCCTTGAGTGACTTCTTTCTGCCTATGTCCAAGTCTGCCCCCCCCCCCCGACCCAGTTATCCTTTAAGCACTGTGGCCTCCTTATGGCCTTGCCATGCACTGTCTTTCTTTGTACTTAAGGCTGCTTTTACTATGCACCAGATGCATATGGGCTGGTGTCCTAGAGAGAAGAGCAGCTCCAGCTGGAGAGGGCAAACACTTGCTCTATCACTTTAAAACCTGTCAAGCAGCATTGTGTAAATCATGCTGGGGACCTGTCCAAATCCCTTTCCATGTTTGTTTCAGGTAATCCCTAATTGAAGAGAAATACTAGGCAAGGCAGTATTAGGAAGCTATCAAAATTCGTTTCCATCCTTTTCCTTCCTTTCTTCCGCCTTTCCTTCCTTCTTGAAGATAGACTCACCCTGTGTAGCCCAGGCTGGCCTAGATCTCACAGTCATAGTGTGGAGATCACAGGTATGGACCCTTGGCCTGGCTTGCATTATGTCTTAAACACTGGTAAAGTCCGTAGTCCTACAGAAGGTACTTTGGAGCCTCTTAGAAAAATAACACAGCTGCAGAGTCCCACAAAGGAAAGCCTGTGTCTTTTCTCTCCAGCATCCTCAGCGGCACTGAAAACAGACCTTCACCACAACGAACAGAACTTATCTGCACATTGCTCTCCAATTATGATTTAAGCTTCGGAGTATTCACAGCCAGCAGGGGAAAAGCCACTTAGCAAACAGAATGAGTCCTAGACGGCAGTACCGTTTTCACACTTGGGAACCTGGTTTAAAGTCTTGTGAATAAAGAGGCATGCAAAAAGAATAATTAGGAGATGTCAGCACAAGCGTCAGCTGACCTCACCATAAATGTCTTCCACGAGAACACTGAATTTCCATTGGGAAATTATGAAATGGAGGCTGGACAGCGCCACTTAAGACTGGGCAAGATCAAATTAAGAGAATGGAAGAGACATTTCGGAGAGAAAGGCAATCCCAAGAGTCTTACAGTGTTATCATGGCCTGGCCACGATTCCTAGAGACTCAGCAAGTCAGAGAGGCCTGGGTAAAGGAGAATACTAATGCCCTTCAGCTCACACAGAGCAAGCATGCTACACAGGACGCAGTGCTGTCTTCGACACTGTGAGAAGTGATAGCATTTTATACGGCCACCCTGCCCTCCCGGCAACAAAGCAGATTCCATACTCTGAAGGCAAACTCAACACCAAGCATTCCGAACACAAGCATGCAGCTCAGCAGAGGTATATGAAATTAAACAAGAAATGACAGTAAAAATGAGGGGAAAATAAAAATTAAAAACATCTAGTCAAAAGTAAAAGGCTTTTTTTAAAAAATGCTAATAATTAGAAATTGGGGCTTGTTAATGGTCTCTGGGAAGGAAGATGGAAGCAGGGGAGAAGGATCCATTAGTCAGAATCAAAATGAAAAAGTCAAACCTGGATGCTTAAAGGCTGTGTCCTTGACAAAGTAGAAAAAAGTTCAGCCAACAAAGGGAGAACACAGAAGCTTCCTCCTGATTCTGATGTTGAGAGGAGAGTGAGATGTCTCCCCAACAATCTGTAATCAGAGGTCATGCTCACCTTAGCTTTGAGGTCTAGATTTATACTTTCTCTAACACACCCCCAACACACACACACACACACACACACACACACACATGTATATCCCCAAAGCAATAAATTAAATCAATTACATTTATCTTAGAAACAAATCTAAATCCTCTAATGAGAAATGGCTCCTCAAACTAGACATTCTCACAAAGTCCTAGGAAAATTAAATCATAATTAAAAATTATATTCAAAAGTAAGATATCAGGAATAAGAATCAACAGAGCCGACTACACAGATTGCCAAAACACCATATGCTGAAATTAATGGAATCAATAGAAATCCCAAGCACCTGTGTTAAAAGCCTGCAATCGTAGCAAGGAGAAGGATGCAAGAAGATCCCAGGGTGCGGCTGGGGAGAGCTGTTGGTCACTCATCACAGTGAATCAGAGAGCTCTGGGTTAATTATGGAAAACCTCTGGACAACACACAGGCTTACACCCTCCTTGACACACATCACACACAAACATACATGCGCACACACACTACTGAGCGGGAACTATAGCTCAGTTACTAGGGTGCCGGCCTAGCATGAACACAGCCCTTGGTTTGATGACCAGCACCACATAAAACTGGAAGTAGTGGTACAGGCCTGCAATCCAAGTATTTGGGAGGTTGAGAGAGGAGGGTCAAGAGTTAAAGGTTATCCTTGGCTACATAGCAAGTTTGAGGTCATCTAAAAAAAATGTTGCCAAGGAAACTGAATATGTAGGACAAGAGCAGGATGCCATGAAGAATGAAACAAATTTGAACTAGAACAAAACTAGTTCCGTGACCGCATACAAAAAAATTGCAGAGGGACACAAGAGGAGGTGACCTGGGGAACTAGACAGACATCCCTCAAGTGGAATATGCATACATACATATGTATGTACATATGTAATGGTATATATACACATATATGTAATATACAGTATAATACATATTACATATCATGCAATAAATAAGAGGTAAAATTATAAGGCATAAAAATAAGACAGCAATGAAGATAACATAAACCCTATAAGAAGCAAATAGTGAGTTGGAGAGGAAGAACAGGTGAAGAAGAAACGCCTAGGACTTTCCAGAAAAGGTGATTCTGTGAAACAGTCTCCACACCACAGGCTCGTGTTTCGAATGCTTGTTCTCCAGCTGGCGCTGGCAGGCTGGGGAACTGCTGGGGCCTTGCTGGTAGAAGTATGTCACGCTAAAACCATGAGCCAAAACAGGACTTCTTTTCCTTTAATTCTGTCAGGTTTCATGATCACAGTGACATGCAAGTAACTAATGCAGATGACATTGAAGTTTCAGACAGTAAAACAAGCAAGATTTCACACACACACACCACACACCACACACACACACACACACACACACACGGTGGAGAGACAGAAACACAGAGAGATCCCTAGACATATAATACACTACAATTTTAAAATTTGAAAAATAAAGAGAAGATTTCCAGTAGCCAAACAGAGCAGTTTGATGAATAAAATGGAAAGAAAATGAGAGAGAAAGGCTGGGCCAGGAGGAAGGGATTGGAAATGCGAGCAGTGTTACCAAATAGAGAAGATGGAAGAGGCAGAGGAGGAACAGCTGAGCCCAGCTAAGTGGACTCTGGTGAGGGGTAATACTGGGTGAGTGTGCTCCTGAGATGCAGCCAGACCTGATACTGACATCAAACTTGAAAGGCAAAGCATTCTCAAATGGATAGGGTCTTTGATTTCTAACCAGATTAAACTCCTCCTTGATATAGGTTTCAGGACTCCCAAGTATCAAATTCAATATATTCAGATCTCATAAATAACATTTACAAACACCTCAGGGAACAAGGAACAAGAAAACCCAGTAGAACACAGCAGACCTGGATACCCATGACCTTCAGATGTTAATTGGCATCAGATATTTAAGCTAAATCATCACCTTTGGAGTGTTTAAAATAAATATGGTAGTTAAAAATCACAAAAGAACAGCAATGGAATAGTGTGTGGCTTAACAAAAAGAAGAAAATTCTAAAATATGTGACATCAAGAGTAAGCCTTAGTTATGCAAATTATAGCAAGCCAGGCACAAAGGTACTACAAGAAACCATTTATATAAAGGACCCAGAGCAAGCAGATTCAAAAAGGTAGGAGAAGGTTGGTGTGGGTGCAAGGAGGTCGAGGCTAATGGCCATACATCTCATAGGCAAAATACAAAGTTTTGTACAATAATAGAAATGCACTTAATATAACAGTGCAATAAAACTGAAATGATTTCAAGATGGTCAATATTATCTTTTATCACAATACAAAAAATTATGAATAAAATGGAAAGTAAAGTTATTGAACTTCACAGAAACACTGAGTCAATATGAAATAAGCTTCCTATTAGATGCAGCCAAAGATACAGCCTATTTCTAAAATCACACAAACAAAAGGAAAATACAAGATGAGTTTTCAAAGGAATAAAAGAAGAAAGTGGTAGCACATGCCTTTAATTTCAGTACTGGAGAGGCAGAGGCAGGTGGATCTCTGTGAGTTCGAGATCAGCCTGATCTAGAGTGAGTTAAAGAACAGCAAGGGCTACATAGAGAAACCCTGTCTTGAAAAGACAAAAATAACAAACAAAAAAAAAGAAATTGCAAGAATTGAGGCGAGCAAAGAACAGAATGAGATTAATTAATGAAGCGTTGGCTGAGATTTTACTAGAACTGGCAAAAGATACAAAGAGGTTGACACAGGAATCATAGTGTACACCAAGAGGGATGTAGAATAAGAAAGAAATTTGCAGATATTTACAAAAGGAAAGAAAGAAACACGAGAGAAAGAGAGAGACATCAGACTTCTAAAAAGGTCTAATGGGGAAAGACCCCTAAAGCAAAGTGCCTTAAAACAACCAGAAAGAAAAGATGCAAGTGCCACAGAGTGACAGATTCCCCAGAGACTTCTGCTCCCACCACCAAGTCATCTCTGCCACACTCCCGGTGTCAGCACATGGGTGCCAGCATGATCAGTTTGAAAAACAAACCATTTTATCAGCGATTAAATTCCATTAAAAGAAATACAACAAAAGCAAGCTTTGATGTGTGTACAAAGAGGCAGGAAAGCATTAACAGGCATACTTCTTATGGTCACAGCTGATGAATAAACTCTTTGTACTTAAATACTTAATAAAATAGAATACTGTTACCATGGATTTATTCAAATCACTTTGAATAAATCTCACAAATATAAGGTTAAGTAAATATTCGTATAATATTAATCATACAAGGTTCAAAGTTTTTTAAGGTTAAAGGGGACTACAGAGAGGGAAGAGGGTTAGGTCATGGAATAAAATGCAAGCAAAATAATTATGCTACCTTGCCTATGTAGGATATTTTTTAAAACTCCTTTTTTTGTTTCACATATGTATACTATGCTTATTTTCAAAAATAGTAGTTCCCAGTTTTCCATTGAATTCTAACAATACTCTATAAATGGTTGGGTATCTTATCTTGTTTTACATATAAAGAACTTCACCAAAGAAATCAAGTAACTTCTCCAAAGTTTGAAGTGAGCAACAAGCACATCCAAGGGCAGACAGAGTCCAGGCTATCCCCCTTACAGTGCTCACCCTTCTTGCATGCGCGCAACAGTTCGTTGAGAAAACATAGACTTACAATGAAGAAAGGAGCTCCGTACTAATATCCCAAGGACCCACACCATCAAAAAAAATCCACAAACAATAAATATGCATGTATTAATGAGAAATTACCAAATTACCAAATTAGCTAATATTTTGCATGTGTTGTCTATTTTTGTCATATTGTCTTGTTTACCTTGTTTGTTATGAGCAGGTTCTACTTTAACACATGAGGAGGAAAATCCACATTATTTAAAACACTCCTGCTTGTGAGCATCTCTATAGCATATCTACATCACTTGGTAAATTGCAGAGGAAGTCTAATTACATCTTGTCTGAAAGATAAAAGACAACTCCAAGTGTTACCAACCTCCAAAAGAGCACGTTGTACCCAGAGGCAAGCTGGAAAAGACTTGATTCCCTCTGGCCTTGCTTCGGGGCAATTACGCCCATACACAAGCGGGGAGGTAGCCTGGGTGCCTTTATCAGCAAAGCCAAGATGAGGAGATGCACAGGGAACTATACCCAACAGTCAGAAAACAGTCTCAGAAAGTAGAGATCAGCTGCCTAAAAAGCAAGTCTAGAAAGTGGGCCTTAGAGGGCTCCTTTTGAAGACTAGGACCCCATGAAGGGAAGAGAAACTGCGAATTGTTCAGCGCTAGACCAGCAGGGCCTTCCGTGACTGCATCTCTTCGCATCCAGAGCCCTGTGAAGGAATGCATTTCTAGAAAGCAGTGGGAGAACACTATGTGGAAGCTGATAGGGCAGATTTACACAGTATCATCCAGTCTAGGAAACACCAACTGAAAAGACTTCCCACGGAGACGCTGGTCGGCACTCAGGCTTAGACTATCAAGGATCACCGGCTTATGGCCTAGCAACATTTTTCTTAGGAACTTGATATCTCAAAATGGAAAATACATCAGTTCCTAAGAAGGAGTTCCTTCCAAACCACCCACTATCGGTTTCTGTGAAAAAACTGGAAGAGTAATGTGCTATAATTATGTTAATTATAGCAAGCCAGGCACAAAAAAAAAAAAAATGCCACATAATTCCATTTATGTAAGGGACCCAGGGCCCTAACATAAGGAATCACCTCACTCCCCTCCATTCACTATCTTGAGAGAGAAAATCACTAAAAAGCTTGTCTCCAAGCTTTGTCTCACAGCTTATGGACAGGGTTAGTTGTCTCTCCCTCCCTTCCCCTTCTCTCTCTCTCTCTCTCTCTCTCTCTCTCTCTCTCTCTCTCTCACACACACACACACACACATACACACAGGACCTGTGCCTTCTCAGTGACACAACCTAGGAAAATTGCCTTTCCTAACTCAGAACCTACACAGCAGAGATTAACAGACCAAATACATTAAAGTGAAAACTGGGAGTTACTTTTCATTTCAGATTTCACTGAAGAACAGCCATTTACAAAGAAAAGGCCAGAGATGGAGGTGCACACCTTTAATCCCAGCACTTGGCAGGCAGAGGCCAACGAATCCTTGAGTTTGAGAGCAGCGTGGTGGACAGAGTGACTTCGAGGACAGCCAGGGCTACACCAAGTAACCTGTCTTGGAAACAAACAAACAAAACCAAAGAAGCAAAAAGTAACCAATTACAAAATAGTAGCTGGAAAGGGACTTAGTCAATGAATATTCATGAAATCTGCTAACCAGAAGTAAAGACAAAGCTGACTTTTCTTGCCTCGTTAAAGTGAAAACAAACAAGACTTTGAGGAAGCAGCAGGGGAACTAAGGAAACGGTCAGGGTGAAGACAAGAAGTCAGACACTGGATATATTGTACAGCAGGGACCCCTGAAGACATGAGCCCCAGAGTGCGAAGGACTGGAGTCCTTCCACCTTTAACATTCCAGGGCAGCCGTTTGGCTCCTGGGACATAGATCTAATTCTTGGTTTCCTACCCAAGACAAAAGTCATGAACAAGGCTTTAGAATGTATGTCTTTTTAATGAAGTTCAGAGCTGGGGAAGTCATTTAGCGGTAGAGCCCTTGGCCAGCATGTGCTAGATTCCCCCACTGAATAGAAAAACAAATAATGAAGTAGAGTCTTTTGTCTTTTTTCCTGTGCAGGGTTTCTCTGTGTCGCCCTAGCTGTCCTGAAACTCACTCTGTAGACTAGGCTGGCCTCAGACGTAGAAATACCTTTGCCTCTGCCTCCCAAGTACTGGGATTAGTCTTGTCCCATCACTGCCAGGCAATGAAATACAGTCTTATGTTTCAACTTTGGTAGTGCCAAAGACAACCATTGGTTACCTATGGGTCAATAATGTGACAAAATGAGACAGATGAGCATGGAACTTTACCTCACTGTTTTATGTGTGCTGTGGGCACTTGGGTTTTACTTCAGGGCTCACTGAAGATGGAATGCGGCAGCAGAACTCCTGAAAACTGAGTATCATCGTAGCACAGTTACTTAGTCAAGGCTTGGAAGGGATAGGCCTGGATTATGGTAAAGCTGAGCAGAGGTAAGGCAGATGGATGGCCCATTGAGTAAAAGCCCTTGCCATGCAAGCCTGGCAGCCTAAATTTGATTCCTGGAACACATGCTAAAAGCTGAATGTAGTAGTGCTCACATCTGTAATTCAGCACTCCTATGGGCAATGGGTGAGAGTCCCCTCTGTATGCACTGAATGTGTTTTATTACCATTGGTTAATAAAGAAGCTGCTTTGGCCTATGGTAGGAAAGAATAGTGCTAGGCGGAGCGGGGGCAGCTAAACTGAATGCAGGGAGAAAGAAGTCAGAGTCAGGCAGACGCAATGTAGCTGTTGAAGGAGAAAGATGCCAGAACCTTACTGGTAGGCTACAGCCTCATGATAATATATAGATTAGTAGAAGTGGGTTATTTAAGATGTAAGAGCTAGCTAGGAATATGCCTAAGCTATTGGCCAAACAGTGTTGTAATTAATATAGTTTCTGTGTGATTATTCAGTCTGGGTGGCCGGAAAATGAACGAGCGCTCTCCATTTACAAATGGGAGGCAGAGAAAGGAGGATTTCCTGGAAATTCCTGGGCTAGTTAGCTTACCCTATGGAGCTGAATGAGCAAGAGAGAACTTGTGTCAAAAACAAGAAGGAAAAATATGACCAAGTCTTGAAAGTTGTCATCTGGCCTCCATACTGATGCCATGATATTAATTTGCCCTTAATACACACATATCATATATATATATATATATGCACATATTTGCAGATGTGTGCAAAACAAATGTATATTGGATATATACATACATATAAATAGATAGATACACAAACATACATACCTCCCCCCCACACAAGCCATACACACCATAGTGAAATGACTCAGTGCATGAAGGTACTTGAGTCCAAGCCTAATGACTTGAATTTGATCCCCTGAACACACATGACAGAAGGACATTACTAACTCTAGCAAATTGTCCCTCTGATCCCCACACATATTCTGAGCAGGTGCTCATCTTCCCCATGTATGTATCCACACATTTGTACACAAACAAACAAATGTAATTTTTTAAATGAAAAGGCTGATTAATAGTAAAACATATTTCAGGACACAGGCTGAGCTGCAGGGAAAGAAACTTACATCCTTATACGTTGGAAGCTTTAAAAAGATGACTTAGACCACATAAGAAGTTTTAAAAGCTTGAAAGCAACTATCACATCTGTGCAGAACCTCTTCACAAGGGCGAATGATTTGACAGGTGAGACTTGAAGCAGCGACAGAGGTAAAGATGGTCTTTCACCCTTTCACCTCAGGGCCTTCGGCTGCCCTAGGATTACAGCACTTCCCCAACTTTAAAGACCATGAATCCCAGGATTCCTGTCAGCATGCATGTTCCGATTCAGGAGTTCAAGGGTGGATCCGGAAACCTTAATTTGTGATATGCTCCAAGGGACATCCATGCAGCTTGTGTGCAGACCACACTTCTAGGAACATGACTGTTGAACCTAAAATATAAGCTAGAGGTTGTGAGTTTTGTGTCCATTGTAGAGGGAACATCCTCCAAGCTCAGATTTCCTATTTAGCAGATGGATGCATGTCGTTCTCGTTAGTTTTTGTTGACTCAGCACGTTAGCGTTATCTAGGGGGAGAAACCTCAGTTTAAGAAATGCCTTCATTAGATTGCCTGCAGGCAAATCAGTAATGCATTTTCTTGGTTAGCAATTGATGTGGTAGGACCCAGGCCACTGTGAGCACTGCTATCCCTGGTCAGTGGTCATGGCCCTTTAATCTCCACATGAGTGTCCCCCATGTCATTTATATGTTTATATATGTGTGTTGTCGGGGTTTCTGTCCTGCCCAGTTCCCACAATCATTAAGTCCCAAAGAAATCACACAGAGGTCTACATTAATTATAATATGTATATGTGTTATATATATGTAATATGCATATTAGTTATAATATATATTAGTTATATATAGGTTATAATATATAATATGTATATCAGTTATAATATGTATAATGTGTATATGTATATATACATAATACATATATATATTACATGCTCTGGTGCAAATGAACACCTGGCTTTGCTAGGTGACTTTGAAAGAGAGTTACTGTATTATGATTCACAAGCAGGTTAGGAGGCAGGAGCCCAAAGCAGAGAGGAAGCCTGTGTAGAGGTGGTTTTTTTGTATGAAGAGGAAGAGATCATCTGTGACTTGAACAACAGGACCAGAGCCAGGCACTGCTTCCTGACTCGGATCCTTTCCTACAGGATGCTGTCTTCTGATGTCACCTGAGAAGGCCCCGCAAAGAGAGCAAAATGCAACACTTGTGGCTATTTAGAAACCTTCCAGTGGCTTCTGATTACCTCCTGAAATTAAGGCCTTTGTGTGTAGAAGAGAAGCCTGTGGGCAAGTGTGCGAGACTGTGTGTACGTGTGTGTGTGAGAGTGTGTGTACGTGTGTGTGCGTATGTTTATGGAGGTCAGAGATTGATGTTAGTTACCTTCCTCAATCATTTGCACCTGAGTTATTTAGACATAATCATCACACCATATGGACCAGAAAAAAAAGCTTACCTTGAGTACAAAAAATGGTTAATGTATTCTAATGTAAATGCAAAGATATAGCAGGTAATAAGATTGAAAACTATGGTAATAATATCTAGTGTATTTTTACATGCACATAATTACACATTTAATGGTAAGAGATTTGTAAGGTTATCAGGAGAGCATACAAAGTCTTATTTAGACACAAATACAATTAAGTTCAATTATAGAGAAAAATAAATATGAATAATAGCAGTTAATGACTTCCATCTGCAAAACAAATTAGCATAACTTACAGAATGGCAAAATTCTGAGTTCTTAGACTCCCCTTTCAGTGACTCAGGGTTGAAAGTTGTCTATTCTTTCTGAAGATTGTGTGTATGTGATGCGTATGTATGTGTGTATGGAGAAAGTCTGACTTATTGTGTAGCCCAGGCAGGCCTTGATCGTGTGTGTGTGTGTGTGTGTGTGTGTGTGTATGTGTGTGTATGAAGAGAGTCTGATTCATTGTGTAGCCCAGGTTGGCCTTGACCTTGTGTGTGTGTGTGTGTGTGTGTGTGTGTGTGTGTGTGAAGAGAGTCTGACTCATTGTGTAGCCCAGGTTGGCCTTGATCTTGACCCTTCTGCCTCAGCCTCTGAAATGCTTGTGTTACCACCTTTATTTCTTTGATCACTTTGGAACCTTTGGAACCTTGCTAATTTCTCCACATACTCTGTTAAAGATGACAAGTACTGTGGAAGAATTACTCAAAGTTCCAGGTGATGAATCTTTTGTTAGTCTCTATACTCACTGATCGTGGTGGTGTGCCTTTAATCCCAGCACTCTGAGAGATGAGGCAGGAAGACTGACAGCCTAGGTTAGACAATAAGCTCTGGGCCAGCCTGAGCTACATAATCAGTCTCAAAAACAAAAACCAAACAAACACATGCAAAATATTCCATATTCTATTAAATTAAGTGTAATAAGGATGATATTAAATTTTGTTGTACCAGGTAATGGGGCACATGCCTTTAATCCCAGCACTCAGGCAGAGGCAGGCAAATCTCTGAGTTTGAGGCCAGCCTGGTCTAAACAGTGAGCTCCAGGACAGCCAAGGCTACACAGAGAAATAAAAAACTAAAAAAAAAAAAAAAAGAAAGAAAGAAAAAAAAAGAAAGAAAAGAAAAGAAAAATGCTTTGTATGGTAACTGATTGATCAGAACTAGTACATAATTTATGGTATATTCATTGATAGTCACTAAAAAACCAACTATCATATAATGAACACTGCTTATATATGAGGTACTGGATATTCCGCTATAAACTCTATGAGTTAGGATTATAATTTCCATTTCTTGATGGGAAGGGTCTGGGCTATATTCTCACAGATCTTAGGAGTTCAAAACTGTCAGACTATACATAACCACATTCTCATACAAGTGCACTGTATTGTCTAGGTGTAGCGACTGCTGTAGGTTAGATTTCCCTGGAGCTAGACTTGCAGAGGAATTTACTAGTGAGTACTACGGGACTCAGCCCTCATGGGAGAGCGCAGTGGAAGAGGTTGACTGTAGTGATATTTCATTTGGATTTTAATAAATAAAGCTTGCCTGAAGATCAGAGAGTAAAACAGCCACACTGATCAGCCATACAGACCAGGCAGTTGGTGGCACACACCTTTAATTTCAGTGGCCACACAAGTTTGCCATAGAAACAAGGTGGTAGTGGTGCACAAATTTAATCCCTGTCCTAGAGAAGAATTTAAGACAGGAGGATACAGCTCTCAGACACAAGTCTCATTCTGAGGGTTCCTGGAGGCAAGATCACCATTTTGGACTGAGGTAGATGTAAGAGTCAGTGTCTGGCTGTTTTGCTTTTTTGACCTTCAGGTGGAACCCCAATATCTATCTCTGGGTTTTTATTTAATTGTCTGACAGCTGACCTGAGGTATTCACAACAAAGGCCCCAACAGATCCTTCAGGTCTCACACACTATATTAAATCAGAGTAAAGGCTCTTGTATTCCAAGTTGCCCAAGGCTTGAATGCATTCTGATGGCATAGCACAGATAAGGTAGCTCTCTTTAGCTAAAGGCTAAATCTCTGAAAGGAAAGAGCCAGCTATGAGCCATCAGCTGTTCAACACCCCCAGAAGTTGGGAAAAGATGCTGGAGTCCAGGGAATGAGAGGGATGTGGGTGGTACCCCAGCTCTGCTACCGTGACACAGCTTGGCTTAAAAGTTACTGATAATATCATTTAGTGTCAAAAGAATCAGGCATAAGATTGAGGAAAGAAATTCAGATACGGCTTTGATTGATAAATAGGACAGGAACAGTTTCTCTGTCCTTTCTCAAGTTTCTCTGTCTTCCTCTCCTGGATTCTGTGTCTCTTTGACTGGACTTTTTTCTCTTTTATAATTTTACGTGACATGTAACATGCACGCAATGACTCTAGATAAAACATGAAAACGTAGATGGCAAAGAGGAGGACAGAGAGGGAGAAAACTCGAAATATGGAAAGAGAATGATTATCACTATGTCTACCTTATCCAGTCAGCAATAATTCCCATTCTCTGCATGGAAGATGCTGTACTCAGTGAATAAGACACTGTGTGTGGTTCTGCATCCTCAATCTTTCCTTTCATCTTCTAAACCATATAAAAAGATATAGTTGCTTCAAGATGACTCTTGCCTCAAACAAGTATTAGTAATTATAGTGTTGATTGTAAAGAGAAAATTTTTATTGTGTTTTTCTATTTCTAATAAGAACAATCAAAAGCGTCCCAAAGTTTAAAATAAAAATGTATATTAGTCATTGTTATCTGTTTATCCATTAGGCAGAAGCTCTGAAAAGGGTAGAAAATCAACAGCTAGCAGGAATGGTTTATTAGGGAATGAATCTAAAATAGTTCCCCCAGGGATAGTGAATCTAACTTATATGATGGGAAAATGTGAAGAGTCGTAAATTCATATTATGCTGCTTGGCTCTTCTATCATGTGCTGGAAAACCAAAATCCCCAAGCACCGCTCTCAGTTCAGCATGGCCAGCAAGAGACTAGTGCGGTCGCCGGGGCTCAGATGTTCATAATAAACCCCAGTGAGGAATAATTTTGAAAGAACCCAAATGCCAAAAGGCACTGGAGAGTGAAGAGTCCAGGGCTGCGGGATGTTATCTGATCAGACATCCACTGCATTGTCCTCTATCAAAATGGTGCGCGAATCGCTGATGTGAGGTCTGTGACCTCTGTGGTGGGACTGAGCTTGGACTGAAAGTCAGCGGCTCAGCGTTTCCTTTCTTCTCTATAAAACTGCACACAACAGAGGGCAGAGGATGACAAACTTTAACAGTAAAACTTACTCAAGCCTGTTGAAGTGCTGCCCAGTCAGAAACGTCACTCTGTCAACTCACCCATGACTTCCATTTTCCAACAGTTCCCCTCTCAAAATCCTCATCTTCAGAATCCTATCTTAGGAGGACAATCTTGAAGCCTTTAAGTACTTTTAAGTGTCAACTCCAAAATCAACATAAACTTTGCACATTGCTTTTGTTGTTCTCTCTCTCTCTCTCTCTCTCTCTCTCTCTCTCTCTCTCTCTCACACACACACACACACACACACACACACACACACACACACACACACACACAGGTGTTTGCTGCACTCACCTAGAATCTAGGCAGAAAGCAGTCACCCCCGTCCTGTTGCACTCTGTGCTTCCCTCATCCCAGACATTACCACCACCACACCAGCTAAACAACGGTGAGAGCTAGCGTCCGTGTCCCCGTTGATAATGCCATGCCATCTTGAGCTCAATCTACATGACTTTCCACATCTGTTCTCCCCAGCTCACGCTGCTCTGTACAATGTAGCCAAGTGAACCGTCAGCACAAGCCACTGTTTCCCCATGGCTCCATTTCCCTTTCCACAGCATATGCTGTTTCCACCCAGTTCTGAAGACAAACCCCATAAAGGACCTTGTGTTTCGGAGGGATCAAACTGGCCTGTGACTCAGAAAGTGTGAGCGAGACGAGAAAAGGGAGAGGAGACTGAATCAAAAGAGAGACAAGAAAGACAAAGTGGGGGAAACAGGGAGAAATAGCCCCTTGCCTGGCACACAAGAGTGGAAACTCCTTTTCCTCCTGGCAGCTTTGGGGACGAGTGAGTCACATGTTTCACACACACCCTAATGACTTAGAGCCTACTGTTTTCACAGTCAAGAATGGCCATCCCCTGAAGCGCACAGAATAACTCTTTGTCTCCACGACCACCTACAGTTTGCATGCAAAAGCCATCATTCTGAGTCATAGCAGCTCAGCTTTTCCACAAATTTATTTTCTATACATAGAGCCCACAGCAGACTCCAGCGTCACTGAACAAGTCAGAAACATCTTCCGCTTATAAGCATTAGTTCTGAAAGCACGAGTAAGTGTCTTTTTCCAGCCAGAATTTAAATACAGGTGGTTTGATTGTGTCCCCGTGTTTTATTTTTAGTGGTAGAACCAGTACAGAAAGAAAGTCCATATGAAAACTAAAAGGAACCATAAAATCAAAACTATAAAGCATTAAGAACAGCCTCAGTATTAAAGTAAAAACTGTTTGGTGAATCTACAGCAACAAGCCAAAGTAATTGCCATCAGTGGAAACCAGCCCTTAATTCAATTCCCTGTTTTAATGTGTCTGGATAATTCACTCTATGCAATTCAAACAGGTTTGGAATGAGGAAGAGAGAAAAACACAATACTGTAGGAAGGCCAGAGTGTTTCCAGAGATGGAGACTCTGGTACCATCTGCTAGGATTAAGGCAGTTTCCAAATTCTCCTTTAATTTAATTTTCTGTGTTTGAAAATGAAAGTGACAGATGAGCCAATCCTGGAAAGATGATAATGAAGTGAACCATAAAGATACAATAGTAGGGTTGTGCAATTTCCAGGACATCTTATGAAAATAAGTCATTAAGCTAATTAAGATGACAATAATTCAATAAAGGTCACTCAAAATAGCACAACTGGAAGTATTACTTGAGTTTAAAATTTTTACCCATCCCGTTCCCTCAAAGAAGGCTCTGGGTCATGAATGGCTACAGTCTCACTGGGGTGGTCATACTCTCAAACACTGAGACCTCTGTTTTGATAGATCCCTCTGCCATGTTCAGGGTGAATGCTAGGAATACTCAGGGGTGGAACTTGTACCACCCAACCGAAAATTCCAGAAAGGCCCTGGGTCTCCTATAAACAATGTCCAAACACTGCACTCGGCAATGGAAATGAGGAATTGACAGGAGAGCATCATGATTAATACCGAGAAAGAGTCATGCTTGGCACTTGGCACTAATGGAAATGGAGAATGATACTGAGTTGCAGTGCTCCCAAAATTTAGGGTTTGTGTTGTTTGTAAACAATGTTTTAAAGTTCTTTTTCTCAAACTAAAAAGCCTTCCAAGTTGGTCCCGAGGAAACATCCTAGTCTATTGTGCCAAGAAAACAAGAGCAGTAACTACATATACAAATAATCTTAGGATGGAAATTGGTAAGACTGGGAGCCGTGTCTGAAGTACGTGAAGAAATAATATTGAACACTTACATACTAATTTAAGTTATATTTTTAAATAGAATTGTAGTTATTGCCTGCTTTGGATCCTATTCCTTCTTTTCAGTCTTCATGTTTTGTGGTACTAGAGATTGAATCCACAGTCCCATAGACTCAAGGCTAGCACTCCACTTCTGAGCTATGTCCCTGAACAGTGGTTTGGACTGTCTGCATCTCTAAAGAGTTTAAGGTTAAAGGAGTAGTGGCTAGCCCGAGGGCCTGTAGAGCTCTGGTGGAACTCTTGGAAGTGTGGTGTTACAGGAGACCCTTTAGGGGCAGGCCCTTGGAGATTACATTGGAGTCCTAGACCCTTGCTCCCTCTCTCTGCTTACCAGTCACCCCGAGGGAAGGGAAGCAGCTTTGTGCTACCACACACTTCCATCTTGACTGCCTGCCTCTCCACAGACTCAACAACAACAGAGTCAGGAGACCATAGACTGAAACCTCTACAACCAAATCTTTACTCTGTGTGAATTGGTTTTCTCAGTTTTTTGTTTTTTACCATAGCCACAGAAAACTGACCAAAGATGATCTATAACTTCAATGTTTCTTGACCCAATTTCCCTTTTTATCTCTACCTTATCCTTCCAGCTACCAGGTGAACATTTCTACCTAGATATCCCTACCCACCTTGAAGCCCTGGTTTCATCAAAAGTATTCTACTTTCCCCTGATATGCCCTGAATGTTTCCATCACGTTTTTAGCCTTCCTAGTCAGAAACCCAAAAGTCTTAAGTCCTGATCTTTCCCCTCCCAAGCACAATCAATCTTCAAATCTAAAATATTCTCACTTCTTCAAATAGCTCTCTTGTTCTGTTCCTTACTGCTCCTATTAAAATTCTATTTCTCCAAAATATTCCCCACACTATTTGAAAATTCATCCTCCCTTCTTTCAGTCTTGCTAAATCCCCTTGGGTTCTCGGTGCTCACTCTGGAGTAATACACCTAAGATGCCCATGACTTCCAGCTGACAGCACCTCAGCGTCTTGGTGCTTCCCCTCACCATACACACATGCACCAGAATGTAAAGCTCCACACTGCTGTACGATTTTCTGCTTTCCCGTTTGGGTTTTATGGCCCTAGCCCGCTGCTCCTGACTGCAGTTCTCTCTCTTCCTTTGCTATTTCTATGGCTCATTTCTGTTCATCTTTCAAAAGCCATTTCAGGGCTCATCTCTAGAAGCCTGCTTGACAAGATACCATCCTCCAGATTTGGGGTATACTAGAAACTTGTTGCCATCCTTAATGCACGATCAATATGCTTGTATCCTACGGAATTTGGTCATACTTTTTTCATAGATCTATCACTAACATTTGAGAGATACTTGTTGAGTGCTCAATGACATTGCTTTATGAGAACATAGCAAGGTTTATTGATAAACTCTGGGGGAAAACACATTGAAAGGTTTGAGAGTATTCTGGGAAGATTATAAACAATTGGAAGTAATACTGATTCATATCCTTACTACCTAAAAAATATTTGAGTTTACAGTATGCTTTCATATAAGCTAAGCCATCTGAGCCTTGGAAGACCAGGCATGGTTTGTATAAAGACTGACAGACCCTAGCTACATAAAAATTATCAGAAATATAGCAATACTGCTGTGCTTTGTTTGCTTGTTTTTAGGGTGTGTGTGTGTGTGTGTGTGTGTGTGTGTGTGTGTGTGTGTGTGTGTTTGAGGGGGTGGAGTTGTTTTATTTTACACAGAGTCTTACTGTGTAGCTCTGGCTGGCCTGGAACTATGCAGACCAGACTGGCATTTAACTCCCAGAAAACCAAGCTTTATTGTGGTCTTCTGTTGCTGTTGACTTAGGGATGTGCATTAAGTGTGTGTGTGTGTGTGTGTGTGTGTGTGTGTGTGTGTGTGTGTGCGCGTGCGTGCGTGTGTGCATGTGCGTGTGCATGTGTGTATGTGAGAATGTGTACGTGCTCATATATGTATCCATAGATCAAAGTTTCACTTAAAATAACTTCCAATTTGGCTAAAATAACCAATTCATTTGCAAGTAAAACTCCCCCAAAGAAAATCTCTTCATTTTCATTCATACAGAGAATTCTCAGGAACAGTTCCCCATTCATTCTCTGAAGAAGCGGATTGTGGCAGACAGACCCACTAATCTAACTACTAAAGAGAAAATGTAGTCAACCACTCTCACCTTCAGAAGATCCACCGGTGGGGAGCCTCCCAAGGCGCCCCTGATTTCTATGCCCTCCTTTTCTCAGGATGATGTCAGCAGCTGAGAGCAGCCTTGGACAAAATCTTCAGCAGGCTGAGGTACTGGATGTCACTGGAGAATATCACCAAAATCCCTGAGAAGAAAGAAAAAAAACACAAAGGAATGTAAACTATTGGGAGTCAGTTAATTCTATTAAGCTGAGATTTCCTTTTTTCAATATTAACCTAAAATCAACAAGGGAATTTAATACATATGAAATTCTATGATTAGTTTCAACCAAACATTATTGCATTTCCAGGCATTAGTAATTCTAAGAACTTTAAGTAATTTAAGGGACAAGGGTAATGAAAAAAGGGTAATTTAATTCCAGTTACATTTCAGTGTGGCAGAGAAATCTGAATTACTTCTAAATAGAAGCAAACAATTGTGCAGACTAATCAGAAAAGAAAAAAAGAAGAGGACTGGATCTTGTTCTCCTCCAGTACATCGTGGTATTGAATCATTTCTTACAAACACATCAACACATTAGAATCTAAGACAGGCTGAGAAGAGCAAACAAAGAAGAACTCAGCACTTGATCAAGGTCGACGATAACAGAGAGTTTGGTAGTGCCATTCCACTTTAGAGGTGGTTTTGAAAGTGATGGGAAAAGATGGCGACCGGAATTAAAGGGATTGCTGAGCACACTGTAGTAAGGAAAAAAGAAAAAACAGGGAAGGTAATATAGAACTAAACGGAACAAAACCTTAATTAAATGGAATCCACCAGGCAGGAGAGATTGAATAGTGTTTATTTAATTCCTCTCCTCTATCAGAAAGAGTAAAACTCACCCACCGATAGGGTTGTTTAGAAAGCTGCTGTTACCAGAACTGCAACCCCACAGGGAGAAGAACTGGAGCTAGGAATTGCAGACCTTTCCCCATGAATCGTGTGGGGTTGGACTCGCCAAGTGCCCCTCCACCCAACTGCGCTCTAGGTGAATTTAAAGACAATACTGTTGGGGTGAGAAGGCTGGGAAGATGGCTCAGTGGGAAGGCACGCAGGGTGAGGCCCTGAGTTTGGAGACCCAGAACCTTGTTAAGCTGCCTGTAGTAGTGTGTGTGTGTAATCCCAGAACCCCCGCAGTGACATGCGAGGTGGGGACACAAACTCCACAACCTCTCCAGACAAACCTGACATGTGTAGCCACAGACAAAAGGTTCTGTCTCAAATAAGAGTGACTTTGTCATCTCTTGGTCTTTTCTGTGTCAACACATTGAAAAGTAGAAATAGAAACTTCCCCGGTACGTTTGGATTTTGTCTGTATTTGTTAGTCAGAGGGTTAAAGTCTTATGGAGTGATTAGTAAAGGCCGAATACTGAATACTGAGTTCTGTTTCAGCTCAGACAAATATCAGAGGAGTCGTCACCAAAATCTGCCCATCTGATGCCTGAATTTAAATGTGGCACTGGAGTGTCTGGAATGTTCTCTGTAATAGCAGCTTTGACATTTATCTTCGTCGTCTGAAAGGAGGACTTGGGCTGCAGCTTGCTAATTCACCTCACTCATGCTATGTGTATCATTCCCTCTCTTGAATGGCATTGCTACTGACTACAACAAAATCTGATGTATAAATAGCACACACAGGGCTGGAGAGATGGCTCAGAGGTTAAGAGCACCGACTGCTCTTCCAGAGGTCCTGAGTTCAATTCCCAGCAACCACATGGTGGCTCACAACCATCTATAATGAGATCTGGTGCCCTCTTCTGGCCCACAAGCATACAGGGAAGGAATGTTGTATACATAATAAATAAACAAATCTTTAAAAAAAATAAAAATAAATAAATAGCACACACATTAAATTGACTTTTGTTAAGAAGTTAATGCGAAGACATTACTGTCTCTGAAATCCGGGCATGTTTTAGTTCCATTGTATTACAATTACCTCCAGGGCTCTTTATGATAGTAACATAAAGGGGTGATTTTTCATTAGACAGTGCTGGAAAGAAACAAAATGATGGTAAGAAAAATAAAAACACAGGTGATGGGAGGCTGGAAGGTCACGGAGTCTAACCATCTCTCTGCCTATTCCAGGTTTACGAAGCTCCACATAGAGCTGACTCTCTATCCTTATACTTGTTCCTCACTGGTTCCAATTCTGCCCCCAGGAGCCAGACTCACACTCACATTCTAATGTGAACATCCCAATAATAGGCCACTGTCCAGAAAAAAAGGGGTGAGCTGTGTCTTTAGCAGAGCCAACCAATGATGGGGCTTCAGGAGCACTTGTGAGGTGGGTGGATGGCCCACTAAAGAGCTTCACACATAAGTCTCTGTCCTGGAAAGGTGACCATAGACCAAGCCACTCAAACTGAGTTACCCTGGAGTTTGAGTAGTATACTAAGGATACAGGAGAACCTATGCAGAAGGGAGCAGAAAAGACCGATGGGAAATGGGAAGCAGACAGTACCTGAGGTTAGCTCAACCTGTCAACTCCCCACCCTCCAGATCCAAGCAGGAACTATGGAATGAGTCCCTCCTGCTGAGGGTGCCCTGGTGATTAATATCTCTCGTATTTTTTCATAGGTCTTTTTGTTAGAATCAAGTTCTTAGATTTTTGTATCCATTCTGCTCAAAGCATTTGACACCCCAACTCTGGTCTTTGGAACAGGTGTTAAGTCCTTCACTTCCACATCATCCACAAATGAGAGGAGCACACGGTCAAGAATGGCGTTCATACAACAGTGGTTTAAAATGAATGAATACCAACTGGATAGCAAACAAAGGCAAAGGTATTCTCCTGTATTGGTTCTTACTAAAAGTGAATAATTACCAATACTACAAATCCTCCTAATGTCAGCTGACAGACGAAGGTTTCAGCACTTAACTGGTTAAAGACTGGAAGACCCAGAAGAATTGTGTCTGAGCAACTGTAGAGAAAATAAGGCTATAGCTGAGAAAACTGTCAGCATGAACATCCTGGTTATAGAAACCCACTGTGAAGTGGACCAAGAAGTCGTGTTAGAGAAACATATTGCGGAAACAGAGCCAGGTTCGTTTCAGCCTTCCCTGAGGCGATCATCGAAATGGGAAAAATCTGTCATTTTAGATCATCTGGTATAGCACTGCCAAGGTGCAATTGTGTCCCTAAGATATCAACTGTGTTTGCTAATTTAGCTTGCAGTAAGCCACGTGGGATCTCCCATTACAGCAAAAAGTCCCATGGTCATTTTAAATTCCATGTCTGGTTTTCTCAGCTTTGTCTTCAGCCTCACTGTCAAGCTGGACAGTTCCCAGAGAACTCCAGCCCATTCTTTCTAGTCTGACTGGAAGCCTCTGGCCCTCGCTGGCTGGTTCTCAGTGCTTTGACAGGCCTGCTGGGCCAGTCTATAGTGAAAACACATGGGGAGTTAAGGGTGTAAATCAGTTGGTAAAGTGCTTCCCTTAGAAGCACTAGGGTGTGAGTTCAACTCCAAAATCTCACTTTAAAAGAAGCTGGGCACGGTGACACATGCATGTAGTCTCAGTACTGGGGAGACACAGACAGGTAGATGGCTGGGATTTGCTGGACAGTCAGACTGGCCCATTTGGAGCCAGTCTGGTCTCAATGAAAACTAAAGCAAAAAACAAATGTAATGTCTTGTGTCCAAGGCATGATACCTGAGGTTGTCCTCTGACCTCTACACGTACCTGCGTGCATATGTACACCTGCAGTGACATTTCATTTGTATTTTAATAAATGAAGCTTGCCTGAATATCAGAGAGTAAAACAGCCCCACTGGTCAGCCTTACTGACCAGGCAGTGGTAACACACACCTTTAATCCCAGAAGCCACACTAGTTACTGTGGAAACCAGGCAGTACACACCTGTAATCCCAGAACTAGAGAGGATTATAAAACGGGAAGAGACAGCTCTCAGACACAGTCTCATTCTGAGGTTCCTGAAGGCAAGACTGCCATTTCGGACTTAGGTAGAGGTAAGAGCCAGTGGCTGGCTGCTTTGTTTTTCTGACCTTCGTGCTGAACCCAAATTTCTCTTTCTGGGTTTTTATTAATCGTGCTTCATATACCCAACAAGCATAAACATCACACAAAGAGAAGCACATCTGTGGATTTCACACCATCAGTGCTGATCAGGCAAAGGCCTTTTCACATGCCTCCTTTTTCTCAGCTGTGTTGAATTATTCAGTCATTTATACTACCACAATTCCTGTAGATTCACAAGGACAAAGTCCTGCTACAGTCATGAAGCATGCTTGTGCAGGAAACAGGACTCAGCAGCTTCTGCCAAAATCAGGCAAAATCAAGAGCACTTTGAGTTTCTATTTTCTGCAGTTATTCTCAATACTGAAAAACAACTGCCCTTCTCTTCAGATTAAAAACAAACATCCCTCCTCTCACTCCTTGCTTCATCCCAGCCCTCAACCCCAGCTGGCAAGCCCTGCTAACAAATCCCTTCTTGCCAGGGCAACAAGGAGGCTGAAGGCAGACCCACACTTCTCCTTCTGCTCCCCCAGATCCAATCCCCCTAGTCTCATCCCCAGCTCTGTAGCAGAACACCTGCTGTGTTCTCCCTTTCCTCTCTGACCGTATCCCAAAGGAATCATGAAGATCTTCTCCCCAGTCCTCCTTCCTACAACTCATCCCAGTATCCCAGACTACAACACCAGCAGACATTCCCTGTGAGCACACCAGCTGAGCAGGCCAGGGAAACAGAGATGCTAACTGAAGACCTTCACCATTCCCTCCTCTCCTCCGAGACCAATTCTCTAGTCCCATCCTTATCTCTGCAACAGAATGTCTGTTGAAGCCTCCCTTCCTCCTCTGCTCACACCTCCTGTGGATCCCAAAGACCTTTCCCTCTTAGCCTCTCTCTCCCCACTTGGTTTATCCCAGCCCCAACTGCCAAACTCCCTGCTAACACAGACCAAGCCTGCCAGGGAAATAGGTATGCTGTCTGTAGATTTTCCTTCCTCCTTCTTTTCCCCTAGATCCAACACCCCGTCTCATCCCCAACACTCTAGCAGACCCTCTAGGGTGACCTACCTTCCTTGTCTTGCCCAATGCCAAGGAGATGAAATAAACAGATCCTGATGGGACAGTCTGCTCTCCTTTCTCCTGTGAACCCCATCAGACTCCCAACCTATCCCTATTCCAATTTTCAACACCCAATACCCAGAAACACATTTTACCTGGAAACCCAAGGGGCCACAACTATCAGGTTCAAAGAAAATGTCCCCCGAGGCACCAGAGAGGCATCACACTCACCAAAAAATTCAGGGAGGAAGCAGAAACCAAGGAACAAAACACCCACCCAACAAAAACAAACCCAGAAATCATCACTTAGACATATAATCATCCCAATTCCAGATGCATAAATGCCAGCATAAAAACCCAATCAATATGGCCAGGCAATATGTCTTCACTAGAACCCAGCCGTCCTACTACAGTAGACCCTAAATATTTCCACATAGCTGACATACAAGAAAAAGACATCAAAACTACCTGTATGAAAATGATATAGGTCCTTAAAGAAGAAATGAGTAAGGCCCTTAAAGAAATGAATGAAACACAAACAGTAGAAGGAAATGAATAAAGCTGTTTAAGGTCTCAAAAATGGATGTAGACACAACAAAAAAAAAACCAAACTGAGGGAAATTTGGAAGTAAAAAATTTTTTAGATTTATTTATTTATTATGTATACAGTATTTTGCCTTCATATATGCCTGCAGGCAAGAAGAGGGCACCAATCTCATTATAGATGATTGTGAGGCACCATGTGGTTGCTGGGAATTGAACTCAGAACTTCTAGAAGAGCAGTCAGTGCTCTTAACCCCTGAGCCATCTCTCCAGCCCCTGAAAATTAAAATTTTAGGAATTTGAACAGGAACATCCAGGACAAATTTCACCAACAGACTACAACAGATGGAAGAGAGATTCTCAGGCATTGAATATATGATAGGAGAGAGAGATAAATCAATCAAAGAAAATGTTGAACCTAAAAAAACTACTGGCGCAAATCATCCAGGAAATCTGGGACACTATGAAAAGACCAAACCTAAGAATAACAGGAATAGAGGAAGGAGAAGAATCACAGATTAAAGGCCGGAAAAACATTTTCAAAAAAATCATAGAAGAAATTTTTTCTGACCTAAAAAAGATGCCTATAAAGATACAAGAGGCATACAGAACACCATATAGATTGGATCAGAAAAGAAAGTCCCCTTGGTACACAGCAAAACACTAAATAAACAAGACAAATAAATAATATTAAAAGTTACAAGGGAAAAAACAAGTAACATACAAAAGCAGACATATTAGAATTACATTAAACTCTAAAAGTCAGAAGGGCATGGATAGATGTGCTGCAGACTCTAAGAGACCATAGATGCCAGCAAAACTTTCAGTCACTAGAGAGTGAGAAAAATAAGTTGTGTGTGATAAAGTCAAATTTAACAATATCTACCTACAAACTCATGCCTATAGAAGGTGCTAGAAAAAAAACTTAAAAAAAGAAAACCCTCCAACTCAAGGAGGTTAACTAAACTCATGGAAACACAGGAAATACATAATCTCATACCAACAAAATCAAAACGGGAAGCACATAGACACACACAACAACAACAAACAACAAAACAACAACAGGAATCAACAGCCATTGGTTATTGATATCTCTTAATATCAATGGTTTCAATTCCTCAATAAAAAGACACAGATTAACAAAATGAATGTGAAAACAGGATCTGTATCCAAGAAACACACCTCAGAATCAAGGATAGACATTACATCAGGGCAAAGGGATAGAAAGAGATATTCCAAGCAAATGAACCTAAGAATCAAGCTGGCACAGTTATTTTAATATCTAACAAAATAGAGTTGAAAATAAGACTAATCGAAAGAGATAGAGAAGGACACAAGACACTCATCAAAAGAAAAACCCACCAAGATGACATTTCAGTCCTTAATAACTATGTCCCAAATACAAAGGCACTCAAGTTTATAAAAGGAAATAGCAAAACTCTACTACAGCTTAAATCACATATTGACCTTCACACTGGGAGTGGGAGACTTCAACACCCCACTTCCACCAATGGACAGGTCAACCAGACAAAAACTATACAGAAAAATACTGGGTCTAACATACATTATACAACAAGTGGACTTAACAGATATTTATAGAACACTTCATCCAAACACAAAAGACTATATACCTTCTTCTATGTACCTCAAGGAACTTTTTCCTAAACTGCACATATATTTAGTCACAAAGCAAGTCTCAACAGATATAAGAAAATAGAACCAACTTCCTGCACACTATCAGATCACCACAGATTAAATCTGGATATCAACAACAAACTTGCAAACTCATGGACACAGAACAACTCTCTAGTCAATGAAAATTTGGTCAAGACAGAAATCAAAAAAAAAAATTAAAAGCTTTCTAGAATTCAGTGAAAATAAATACACAGCATATCCAAACTTACTAGATATAATGGGGAATGATTCTAAGAGGCAAGTTCATAGCACTAAGTGCCTTCATTAAAAAAAAATGGAGAAACCACATAATAGCAACTCAATAGCATTTCTGAAAGCTCAAGAACAAAAAGAGTGATCACAGTCAAGAGGAGTAGACATAAAGAAATAAGTACACTAAAGGCTGGAATCAGAAAAAGAGAACGATACAAAAAAATCAATGAAATTAAGGGTTGGTTCTTTGAGAAAAATCATCAAGGTAGACAAACCCTAATCCAAAGTAACTGAAAGACACAGAGAATATCCAGATAAAAAAATCAGAAATCAAAAGGGAGACACAACAACAGACACTGCGGTAATCTAGAGACTCATAAGGACAAGCTTTAAAAATCTTTAGTCCACCATATTGGAAAATCTAAAAGTGATGGATATTTTTTGGTAGGTACCACTTATCAAAGTTAAATCAAGATAAGACAAGCAATTTAAACCCTCTAACCTCTAGTGAAATAGAAGCAGTTGTTAACAGTCTCCCAAATAAACAAAGCCCAGGGTCAGACAGTTTTAGCTCATAATTCTACCAGACTTTCAAAAAAGAGTGAATGCCGACACACCTCAAATTATTCCACAAAACAGAAACAGAAACAACCTTGCCAAATTCATTTTATAAGGCCATAGTTACCCCTTTACCCAAACCACATAAAGACTCAACAAAGAAAGAAAATTACAGACCAATTTCCTTTATGAACATAGATGGAAAAATATTTAATAAACTACTTTCAAACAAAATCCAAGAACACGTCAGAAAGATCAACCACCATAGTCAAGTAGCCTTCACCAGATAGGCAAGGATGGCTTAATAAATGAAATCAAGAAATGTAATCCTCCATATATATCAACAACAACAACAAAAAGAAAATGATCGCCTCGGATGCAGAAAAGGCCTTTGACAAAATGTAACACCCCTTCATGAAAAAAGTACTGGAGAGATTAGGGATAGAAGGGAGATAGATAACATCTACAGATTGCATATCTACAGATTCAAAAATCACCATCAGAATTCCAACACAATTTTTCTCAAAACTTGAAAAGACAATTCTCAACTTCATATGGAAAAACATAACACCTAGAATAGCTAAAACAATCCCGAACAATAAAACAACTGTGTAAGGTATCATCATTCTTGATTTCAATTTGTACTACAGCACTATAGTAATAAAAATCACATGGTATTGGCATAAAAACAGACATGTTAATCAATGGATTCAATCGAAGATCCAGAAAAATGCACACACTTATGGATTCCTGTTTTTTGATAAAGAAGTCAAAAATAAACATTGAGGGAAAAAAGACATTCCAACAAATAAACAAATGGTGCTAGTAAAACTGAATGCCTGTATATGCCTGTATGCAGAAGAATGCAAATAGGTCCATATTTATCACTCTACACAAAACTCATGTCCAAACGAATCAAAGAACTTCATTAAAAAAACAGATACACTGAACCTTGTGAAAAGAAAGAAATAGTCTTGAACTCATTGGCAAAGGAGAAGACTTCCTGAACAGATCACTTATAATTACACAATGAAGTATTACTCAGCTCTTAAAAAAGTAACATCATGCAATGTGTAGGCAAATGGATAGAACTAGGAAAAATCATTTTCAGTGAGGTAACCCACAACCAGAAATATAAATACGGTATGTATTCACTTGGATTTGGATATTAGCCATTACATAAATAATAAACATAATCCATAGACCCAGACAGTTTGAGTATATAGGAAAGAACTAGGAGAGGACACATGGATCTCCTTGGAAGGGGAAAATAAAATAGATTTGATAGGTCGATTGGGGGTGGGAGGGGACAGCAACAGGAAGATCCATGGGGGAGAGGGAATATGAGGTTAAGGGAAAGAATGTGGGAAGGAGCATTTGAAGGATGATATGGAAACCTTGTGAAGCAAAAACTTCCTAAAATTTATGAAGGCAATCCTAATGGGGTCTCCTAAAAATGGTGACTACAGAGTTCCAACCGTCCATCTCTTGTCAACAAACTTCCTAGTGGACGGGGCTGCATTCAACTGAGATTTTGGCTAAGGCGGTTCCATGGAAATCCTCAAGCAATCCAGCAACACAGAGTGTTGCTCTCCACAAACTGACAGCAGCTGACATTGCTGAGGACAACACCCACACAACTCATTGAACATGGAGTGTAGGTAGAGCTGGTGTCTACAAAGAGCCTTCACCCCTACACTCTAGTGTCTTTGGTGTGGGAAGATATTCCACAGGCTCCCAAAGGAGAAATGTAAACATCAGTCCAGCCCTAAAACCTTTGACCTACAAGCTGAAATCCCTGTAAGATATGCTAGAGCTAAGGTGGTACAGAGCTTGTGGAAATAGCCAACCAATATCTGATTTGACACATATAAACATATGCCCTTTTCAATCATCATCAGAGAATCTTCCTCCTGCAGCAGATAAGCAAATGTGAACAGATTCAGAGACACAAAGCCAGACATTATGTGGAGAGCGAGTTTCTGGAAAACACAGGCCTAAATGGGATGTCTCCGTCAAATCCATCCCATCAGTGCTCAGGGAATTCCACAGAAGAGAAGTCAGAAAGAGTGTGAGAGTCGAGGGGGGAGGGGTGGAAGACACGAGGAGAACAAGACCCTCTAAACCGACTGAGCAAGGGGGTCATGTGAACTCATGGGGACTGAAGCAGCAAATCCAGGGCTGACACGGGTCTGTGCCAGGTCCTCTGTGTACATATTATTGTTTTCAGTTTAGTAATTTTATGGGATACTTGAGTGTGTGAACAAGTGGGTCTCTGATTCTTGTGTTTGCTCTTGGGGCCCTTTTTCCTTCTTTTGGAATGCCTTGTCCAATCTTGATGTGATAATTTTTGCTTTATATTTTTACATTTTATTTTGTCAAGTTTGGTTGGTACTTCTTAGAATCCTGTTCCTTTACAATGAGAGACAGAAAGGGAATGAATGGATCTAGGGACAAGGAAGGTGGGGAGGAACTGGGAGGAGTAAAGAGAGGGGAAATTGTAATCAGGATATATCATATGAGAAAATAATCTATTTTCAATAAAAGTAATAAAACTAAGAACAAACAACAACACCTTTTTAAGGACTGGAGAGCTGCCCCAGGAGTTAAGGGTGCTTACTGTTCTTCTGGAGGACCTGCATTGAGTTTCTAGAACCTACATGGTAGTTCATGACCTCTTAAGGGTCTAGTTACAGAGTGTCAAATTGCCTCTTCTGAGCTTCCATGTGTCCTGCATGCTTATGGCATATATAAACTCACAGAGGCACATGTACATACAAATTGTGAACTCATATTTTTTATTTACTTATTATTTTGTTTATCTATTCAAGACAGGGTGTCTCTGTGTAATCACTCTGGCTGTCCTGGAACTCACTTTGTAAACCAGGATGGCCCCAAACTCAAAGAGATCCACCTGCCTCTGCCTCCCAAGTGCTGGGATAAGAGATGTACGCCATCACTGCCTGGCTGATAACTAATATTTTTTAATGTTTAAATAGCTTCTTAGTGATACAGACAGAAAGTGACAAAGTCAGGACCCAAGGGGTTTTGTGTTTAGTCTTAGTCCACATCCCTTGCCCTGACCCAAAGGTTCTTCTGCTGATTGGGTAAATAAAACAATTCCACAGAAGCTTGTGGATGCTTACTCCAGTCTGGGTGCTACTGGATTCATTTGTACGTACTTGATCCTCCTAACAACCTAATGACAGAGAAGTCTTCATCATCACATCTGCCCGATGAGAATACTAAGGCACAGAACTTGAACTCATGAGCCAAGGATGCATAACTAACCAGTTAAGGAACAGAAAGTGAGAGACCCGCAAGCGCTCTGCCACCCAGAAGAATGTGAAGGAAGCTGTTGGATTTGTTGCTAGGAAGAAGCCTAAGCGTGTTGTGGAACGTTCTCTGGCATTTCCAGAACAGGGAGACTTTTCTTCTCTTGTAAATCCTGTGAGAAGATATTGGCATTGGAGATGAGAAATGATGGCAATGCCAAGAAAAGAAGGAAACGGCGTTCTTCCCTTCCCCTCTCGGCTGTGGTGCAGGACGTGTGGGTGAGGGACGTGACTTGGCAACGCAAAATGCTTTCAGCATGAGTACCATCTGCTGCTTTAAAGCTGGCTATGTATACTTTGGGTTATTTAAAAATCATTGAACAGATTCTATTTCTTGGGTAAAGGGGAAAGTATAGGTACAGGTAGGCCCCTGGCATGCACAGCGTTCGGCTCGTGGTTTGAGATTTGGGAGGAGCTGCCTGAGAGACCCATGAAGTACAGTGGACAGTTTGGCAGGACAGCAGTTTGCCTTGCACGTACTAACTGGCTGTATGTGCACTCTCCCTTCAGCGCAGTCTTCCTTGTCTGGGCATTTCTGCAAGTTTACAAAGAAAGGAGGGACTCTGTGAGAAGTGGCCGGGTGCTCAGTGGAGAACCTCCACGACGAAAAGCTAACAGAACAAAACCATTTAGCTCTCACCATAACCCCATAGCTGGATCATTACGAGGGCGCTACATGTAGATATGTTAAGTCGTGGGCTTATAAATTTCCGCTAAAGCAATTTATCAAGCAAATGCACAGACAAAGACCATGCAAGGAGTGAAAGCCACCAAGCGAGAGAGAAAGCTTGAGGTTAAGTTAGAAAAAGCTGTCAACTTAACTTTTATGTGTGCAGGTCTGAGTGTCAGGTGGATGCGGGACCACACGTGTGGACACGGAAACTGGACAAGCTCAGCCGCTGCTCTTTGGATTCTCTTCACCTTGTTTTTGAGGCAGGGGCTGTCACTGAGCAGGAACTTGACAAGCTGGCTAGGCTAGCTCATTGACCAGCAAGCTGAAGGGTCCTTCTGCCTCTGCCTCCCTGATACTGGGATTACAAGCATACATCATCATGCTGGGCCTTCTCCCCTTCAATATTTAAGACTTGTAGTTTTTTTAGAGTTTCATACATGAATACCATATTCACATTTCCATCTTCCGTTCTCCTTACCCAACACCTCCCATGTCCACTCTTTTCAAAACTGTTTCACATATAAATGTATATTTTACACATACACATTCACAAACATATCTGTGTGTCTGTGTGTGTAACCTAGAGTCCATTTAGTTTAGGACTGACCATCTTGGATTAGGTCACCTGAAAGAGGACCACAGAAGCCCAGTTCTCTGTCTCTCAAGAGCCATCCACTTTCTGCAGCTCTTCATCTCAGGGGAGCCTTGCAAAATGCCCCCTATCCTAGTTAGCACATCAACTGGTGTTATTGTTTTGTGGGTCTTGCTTGGGATCATAGATGACAAGAACGCCTGGCTTTTAAATGTGGTTTCTCGGGGGCCAAATTCGGGTCCTCATGCTTGCAAAGAAAGCACTTACCAACTGAGCTATCTTCCCAGCATCAACTATTAACTGTAGATCTAAGTTATGTACCCCAAACACAGGACACCAGATAGGAATGTGTCCCAGTAAAGAATCTCTCTCACTTTCACTCTCCCTCTCTCCCTTCCTCTCCCTTCCCCTCTCCCCTTCTCTTCCCTCTACCCTCTGTATGCATAATGAGCCTAGGGCTTCACATGTGCCTGGTAGGCAATCAGTCTATCCCTGAGTTTTAGCTCCAGTCCTGTCTTTACTTTTTGTTGCTGTTTTTGTTGTTGTAGAAACAGGGTTTTAGGAAGTTGCCAAAGTTGGCCTTGAAACTCACTTTCTAGCCCAGATGGGTCTTGAACTTTTAATCTCCCTGTTTCACCTTCCCTAAAAGTTGATATTACAAGCCTTCAACCACCAGGTAGGGTTTAAACCTTTCCGTATTCTTGAACTAAGGGATGCCCTTGGCTCTCATGAATCAGTCCTCATAAGGCTTCATGGGTTCCTAGGAATTCAAAGGTAGAGGGAAGAATGAATCAATGACAGGAAGGTCCCGGCCAAAACTGGAAAAGGGGGGAGGGGGCAAGAGAATGACTGCCAGAAACACCGTGAGAGACACATACTGTGCGTGTGTGTGTGTGTGTGTGTGTGTGTGTGTGTGTGTGTGTGTGTGTAGGGGGTGGGGGGACTGCCAAGCCAGAATCGGGCAGCAAACACTGACAACTTTATGGAGATGTTGGCAGTGGAAAAGAGAGCTGGAACAAAATGGAAACTCCGGGGAGCAGAAGAGATGAAAAGAGATTTTAGGCCAAAGGAGATGTGAGCACATTTGCAGGCTGAGGAGACAGAGGCAATGAGGAAAGGCAGAGAGAACTGAAGATGCAAGTTGGCAAACAGGGTTTAGGCTAGGAAAAGGAGCACAGAGAGAATGAAAGACTCCCTCCTATCCTGCTGTACACATCATAAGCACACGAACCACCTCAACATGCTATGAGCTGTGTGGGCTCTTTGTACATCTTCTCTCACTTTGGAGAGAACACTTTTCTGAGCAAAGCCTTCTATGATGGGCCCACACATAGACAATGGCTGATTTGCATACTGCCCAGTCTTCTTTCTGAAGAACAGCTGGAATCAGTCAATGCAAAAAGAAATGCCAACACACTTCAACGGGATTAGAAAATGCCTTGCAACCTTGAACTTGAGTCTATTAGAATAAACAAAACAAATTTGCTTTGATGACTCTTAAAAAAAAGAAAAGCAAGTGAACTAGCTCCAACTTGAGCAGGATTTGTTTGTTTTGCTTAGCTCCAGTCATTTATGCAAATGTCCAAGAAGCAATGTGTATTGGGCACAGGGGTTCTGAACTGGAACACTCATGATTTGCATACCCTTCTGTGTTTTGACTGCATGGGTTTAGAAAGGGTTTTATTTTTACATGGGAAGGAGACTTCTGCAGCTGAGTTTGAAAAACTTTTACCTCTGGTTTGAAAGACATCATTATGTCATGAAATATGAAAAGTACAGGAAATTTTAAAATAAAACATTTTTTCTTCCAGTGCAACTAATATTGTAAATATTTCAGTGTGCTTTCCAAGTCTTTTATTTTGCTTGTGTGAATACACATTTATGTATAGTTGAACCTTTTTTTTTTTTTAACTGGATTTGGAATGTTCTCTAGATACCTTTTTCTCTGTCACTGCTGAAGAGTACTCTCCTGACAGGTTGTAGCAGTATACTAATGCATTAGCATACATTGGCATACATGCTAATAATCCCTGCACTTCCGATTTAAAAGTAAGAGGATACTGTGTTCATGGTTAGCCTGGGCTACACGTAAAAACTCTGAACAATCAAAAGCAAAAGTGATATCCTTTCACACACACTGACTTAGCCACCTTTATCCACAGAGATACTTAGCCAACTCCTACATGAGTCAGCTCATCAAGCCTATAGGTCAGTCTCAGTGTCTCTTTACTAGTCTCCCGTCTCAAGAAGTACTCACTTACCAGTGTCCTAATAATGAACACTAGTGTGATTCTAACTGGCTGTTTTCAAATGCATTTTCTAAGGATAGACTATTTAAGTAGTCCTGGCTGAAAAACAGCCAGCAAAGTTGTTATACAATTGATAATGGGAAGGATTATTCAACTATAAAGTCCATTAGCTTCATCTTGATTGGTGGCCCATTGGACTGAGAGGATCTCAACCCTGGTCCACACACAGCAGAGCCAGAGCAGCTTCTGTTACAGCCCTGACCTTACCATTTGCTCCGAATCTGTGCTGTCATCTGCCCACATGAGTGGCACAAACGACTCCAAGCGGTAGATCTTAGCAGCTCATCACTGGAGACTCCTTGGTGGACCTTCTCCGTGGGCTGGAGTGAGCAGGCTCCTGAGAAAAGGTTAAAGCAGCCTGCTCACTGTGACTATGGTCACAGTGCATGAGTGGCTCCATGGGTTGAAAACTGTCAAAGTGTCCCTTTAAACAGGTAAAGTTTGTTGTGGGTTGATTATACTCCAATAAAGCTGCTGGAAACGTCGAGAAGTTCTGCTTTCACCCATCCTGGGTGGGCTCCCAGATGCTTTTAATGGAAAGCTGAAACCCACAATCCTACTACAAAGGATTCCAAATTTGAACTGATAGATTGATGGTACTGACATAAAATTGACAAGGGCTGCTTTTAAACAGGTTATTTTTAATTGTTTTCAAGAATATCAATTATTAGGCGGCGTCCTTGGGCTGCCAGGAATCCCTGATCCAGTGCAGTGGAGTTCCATCTGGACTGAACCCTCATCTGGTGATGGATGGAGCTAGAGACAGAGCCCCACACTGGAGCACCAGACTGAGTTCCCAAGGTCCTGACGAGGAGCAGAAGGAGGGAGAACATGAGAAAGAAAGTCAGGACCGTGAGGGAACCTTCATCTGGCGATGGATGGAGATAAAGACAGAGCCACACACTGGTGCACCGACCTGAGCGCCCAAGGTCCAAATGAGGAGCAGAAGGAAGGAAAACATGAGCAAGGAAGTCTGGACTGCGAGGAGTGCTCCCACCCACTGAGATGGTGGGGCTGATCCATTCGGAGCTTACCAAGCCCAGCTGGACTGGGACTGAAAAAGCATGAGATAAAACCGATCTCCCTGAACATGGCGGACAAATGAGGGCTGCTGAGAAGCCAAGGACAATGACACGGGATTTGGACCCTACTACACATACTGGCTTTGAGGGGGCCTGGCCTGTATGGATGCTCACCTTCCTAGACCTGGATGGAGGGGGAAGGAACTTGGACTTCCCACAGGGCAGGGAACCCTTACTGCTCTCTGGACAGGAGAGGGAATGAGAGTGGAGGAAGGAGGGGGGTAAATGGGAGGCGGGGAGGAGGCGGAAATTTTTACTAAATAAAAAAAATTTAAAAAAAGAATATCAATTATCCTTTTAAAAATGCTATGAAGCAAAGTACCTTAGAGGCTTGCTTTTAATAATTTCTAATAATTCATTATTCTAAGCTGTAGAAGCCCCGTGTGTGTTAGATGTGGTAAGGCGGTACACAGATCAGGCATACAACCGTGAGTGGCGTGTCTTAAGATATTGGCTTTCTCCTTAGTGAATTTGAATCAATTAAAAACACCATAGCTTAAATATTGGTATATGTAGGAACAACTAAATACAGAGAAATTATACAAGTGAAGCTGCTCTGGCCACACTGGCTCATCTCTGATTCTCACAGAACGCCACTTAAATCCAAGAGCTGTTAGTCTGTTTGCCAAGTCGTTGAGCTGGCCCAGGCTTTTAAGCAAGAATGTGGGAAACACTGTCCCAGAAAACTGGAAGCTTCCTGCCAGGGGCACCATCTCAGCTTCCTGACAGGTGAGGCTCGGTGCCAGTGTCTTCATCTGCAAATAGAAAATAGCATCGCATTGACAATAAAACAGCCAGGCCTTCTTATTAGAGAAAATTAATGTTCGATATCAGCTTACATGTCTTTACTCTGTTATTAGTAAGAAACCCTCATAATTGGTGTTGGCACAGAGTGCAGTTTCAGAGTTTCACCCCGCTGGAAAGGGGCACTGGAGCATAGGGCTTCCGTCCACATACTCCCTGAAAGGGCTTAGAAGGAAAAGAAAAGAAGCCAACCCCCCTTAGAGAGAAGTGCTCTTCCTGAATTCTGAAATGGGTGCGAAGCTGTCACTGGCCCGGTCCTCCTCGATTCCTGGTCCCAAATTTCATGATGTAACCCTTCGGAGTTGAGGAACAAGAGGTGTGATCTGACCAGAGTGCTGCTGGCAATGAGAGAAGGCATCAAACACACTGAGAAGGAAGACGCTGTCATGGAGTCGCAGACCACACACAAAATGAGGCCTTCTCTTTGAAGCTGGAGACCAGGCAAGTTAGGGCTGATGCATGCAGAGAATTAAGAGAAATGACAACTGCAAAAGGCATGGTTTCCTGGCTGCCCACCACCACTACTGACTCAGTCAAAATGAGGCAGAGCTTCCTGCATTCCCAAAATGATGAACGGAACTGAAACTGAAATAAACTATTTTATATCCCTTACAGAAAATGAAATAAGGCCACCTGGCTGCCTATACCTAATGCATTGTGCAGTTCTCTCCTACCTAAGCCCGTGACAACCGCTAAACCTAGGCTTCTTCCCCAAACCTCCCCCTCTGCTCAGAAACCCATCTTCCCCCATTGGCCACACTGCAGTTTCTTTAGATTCAAGTCCAAGTCACTGCTGGTGCTATTTCTTAGGTTACCAGGTCTGTGGATGGGTGTGACCATCCTCATCCCAGTGCCTAGATTAGGAATCGAGGAGCCCTAAGGTTGTTTTGGGAAGAAAGGAAACACAATGCGTCCTCACTCATGCAATTTGTTTTAGCAGTGTGAAGACCGGTGATAGATGCCTACTTTGAGAGGGAGAAATTCAACTTTAACAAAATTTCTCAGGCAAAATAAAACTTTGAACCCTAGAGGACTCGTGAACACCAGGCCATGTTTCCCTTACGTCACCAGAAAAAAATAATATATATAAATCTTAAAAGAAACCTATATTCCAATACTATTCATGTCATAATTTCTACTTCTCTCTACTAAACTTTAAGCAAAAATTGTATCTTGTGTTTTATTAGTTTTTGAAAGGCTGTATTTGAACAATTGATTTCCCTTTATGTCAAGCCAGGCATGTACTTTATCTCTGAGGTATTCCTATCCACTGTCTTCGGGTTGTTTTAAAATAATTACAAAATCGTAAACCAAACAAACAAAAATCAAACACGATAGACCCCAAATAACCCTGAGCCCTGTAGTCTTGGTGTAGGAAGCTCACAAATCCACATGCTCACACTCCATCTGCACAGACTTGAAATTCCTAATTAATAAGCCTCATTCAAACACAGACAGGAAGTTACTTGCATAGAAAATAGCCCTTGAAGACGGCTTTTTTGTTTTGTTTGGTTTTGTTTTCCTTGTAATACAATTCTTGTCACTCGACCAAATTTCCTAATAGATACATCCTGTCATAGTGATGTCAGTACAAATTGATGCTCACCTCACAGAACTTTCAAACATTTGAGCCTCTTCTTACAGAGATCAGGGAATAATTTTCTTGAGGCAGAGAAGGTAAAACATGAGTACCCTTTTTTTTTTTAAAGATTTAATGGGCTTCTGAAGGAGCATACAGGAGTTGGCAGTCCTAGCTCCACATGACACTCCGTGGGGCCCCGTTCCCAATGACATTATTGTTTTAGGTGGGGAGTAGAACTTGGTCGGTTTTAAGGCTCATTCTGATATACTCCAGCTAAACCCTTCCTGAGCTAAACTTTCTTTCAACAGAGTACTAAGAACTCTGTAACAAACTGCAACCCCAGAACAGGGCAGGCCTGAGGGGTGGAGTCCTCTTAGGGCAAGTGTGCAGGGAGGGCTGCCTGCCTAAACCCCTTCCCAGGATGCCTGAGAACGGGGGTCCTGCAACGGCTGGGGCAGATCTTTGAAAATGAATTTTTTTCTATACCAGTTTGACATGGGATCAGCATTTGACATAAAGCAAAGCAAAGGAAAAAGCGTTGTTCATAAGCACACAAAATAAATTTTTGTCCCATTTTTAGCATCAATTTTAACAACAGCTTTTCTTATACAGCTGAGTGAATTAATATATTTAAATTTTTATAATCAAACTGTCCTCTATTTCATCTAAACAAGCTGTTTGAAATTCGTTGCTCCTTCCTCTAATTCATAAAATCTTAAATAAATGTTCTGTGAATATCACCAGCACAGCAGGACCTGGGACTTCCTTGCCAGTTATTAGTTTTTCTTCTCTTTCTTAGCCACTAACATGAAAACGTCCTTTTTCTGGATGATGAGTTTTTGACCTACCTAAATGATATGTTTTACGATTTCCTTGTGGGAGTGAGTAGGGTCTCACTATTAGCCCTGGTTTGCCTCAACCCACAGCCTAAAGCTCTTCTCCTCTGGGATGTACCTCCCCACTAATCACCTTGGGCTTGCTCGCTTTCATTCTGACATTACTCTCACCCTCGATGCTTCTGGACTCAGTCTGAATTGGATTTTAAAACACTCTTTGTATTTTCATTGATACCAGTAAGATTTAAACATAGCAAACGTGCGGCCAACCGGAAGCCAATAAGTACTTAGTAAACACTTAGGCTACCTTTTGCTTCTTACTTATTTATTGTGGGGCTGGTAATTGAATCTATGGCCAGGCACCAAGCTATCTGACTAATATAAATTTCCCTGGTGCTGCACTGGACCCACTCTTTCTGTCTTCTCCAGCTTGTCTCCGCTCCCACACACTGTCCCCCTAGCTGTTTACTTGATGTAAAATCATTTCATCACTGACCCAGTATCTTCCAACACTACCAGCCACCTCGACCACATGATTCCAGCTGTCATGTCCACCATAGTAGGAGTTGTTAAAGCCCTGTACCTAGTTGAACATAGCCGTTGCTGTGGAAACTGGCTCCTTGAGACACTTCTACATCCTAGAGAAATACCCTCTGTGGAGTATAAGATCCGGATTCCATGGCTAGCCATAAGATTGGGGAAAACAGCTTAGAAACACAATTTAGGATCCAATGAAGGGACTGGGAAGATGGCTCATTGGGTAAAGTGCTTGTCAATCAAGCTTAAGGACTTTGAATTCTCTACTGAGCTCATTTTTTTTCTGTGCTATTTCTTATTGATGCAAATGGGGCGGGCAAAAATATTACTAAATGACCCCATAAAACATCAAACACAGAACCATCAGGTCTGTGCCTGCTGTGCTGGGCAAATGGGCAAGGCTGGAAAGAGGCATGATAAAAAGAAATAATAAGTGCTTCTTAGTTAAGTGGTTGCCCTGCATCCTAATTTGTTCCCATAAAAAGGAGATTAGAGGGCTCTGTGTGCTGACGGCGGTTCCTCCTGTGTGGTTTCTTTTTATTTACCTACATTGGTTTTTTACAGGGCCTTACTCCAGCTACGTTTCTGCACCAAGATTTATTTTCTCCTGCTAGATGCCGCAAACATTTCAGAAACATTTCTCTTTTTTTCTCCACTCTAGAAAAATGACCCTTCTGCGACACAATGGGGCCAGCTGCCCATCTCTGCTGACGCAGGACCGAGATAATTCATCTTTATCCAGCAAGAATGTCTCTACAGGAGATCTGAACGCCACCCTTGCTTGAGATAAGATTGCAAATGTGATTCCCTTCTGGAAGGGGGTGGAGGCAGCAGAAAGCCAATGCATTTCTTTCGTGGTGCCAGCACCTATTTCAATCAGTACTTCCCAGATGTCCTGAGACATTCTCATAATGTTGACACAGTTGCCAATGCTAGACGGCGTTGTCTTACGGGAAACAAACGCTAAATCCTAGGCATGTGCCAAAGAACCTGCTTTACTGAAACTCTGCTTTGTCATCCTTTCTGAAATGAGAGAGGTGTTTCTATGGCAGCAGGCCACATGTGCCGGCAGAAGGCAATCACTGGGGGACTTTGTTTTTCCCTTCATTTTATGTCTAATTGCTTAGCCCTTTGAGAAAGAAATAAGAACAACAAAATTCTTCCCTAAGTAGTCACATTAACACCCACAAGGGAGATGCTGGATTTTTATACTCTGTTTTTAAGATGTGAATCTCATTGCCCATGTCTTTGAAGGCACGGGACTTCCTCCAAGAAAGCGGAAGGCAGGAGAAAAGGAAAAGAAACTTGAATGAAATCTCAATTGCTGTAGAACGCTGCACGCATCCCATCAACCACCATTGCCATTCACAGTTAACAGAGCTTCTCGGGCACTTTCTGGCTCTACCTTTATGAACAGCTGAAAGAAGTAGAGCCTCACGCCCCCACCCTGCCCTGCCCCCCAGTAGCTCCCTGGCATTCACGCCCCTTGAAGCTAACTGAAAACACACACTTTTTTATTTTTTTCTAGAGAGATTTGTGGATGCAGGAATCAGTTTTGAGATGTTTGAGATGTTGCTATTGTTGGATATTTATTTCATTTCAAAACTTTCTACTTTCCCTTAAATAGTAATTGAATGAATTTATTATTTTTTTGTAGTTGGTATTTGCATTCTGAAACTTCATCAATAATACTGGTGCTTCTAGGTATTTCACCCAACAACAGCTTTATAATTCCTGTGTCTAAAAGGATTATCTAGTAACTAAGATAAACATTCCAGAATTCAACTGAGATTTCATGTCCTAATCACCTATACATTTTTTTTATAAATTCATGTCAGAACTCAATCCCCAGACCTCTGGGCACTACACAGGTGGCCTCCTTCCTTGTTTTACAAGTCAGGAGGCAGGCTGATGTGCCTAGCTTTTTCAATAGCAAGAGCTGCACTCACTGGCCGTCTTGCTGGTGCAGCGGCAGCCTGTAAGCTGCAGTGACTTTCCAACATACCTGCAGCTTTTAGCACTAACAAATGGTTTCTTTAGCTAACACTGCCCCAGTGAGAGCCACACTTACTTCATCTGAGAGGGGAAAGCCTGGTCCTTCAGAAAGCACTCAGCTCTTTGAGCATGCCACAACCACACCTGTGACACAGCATGAGACATGGCCTCCAAGTGCCTGGGCTTGAGATCGCCTGATTTCTTGAGTTGTGGTTGCCATGGATATAACCTTTAGCCTCCCCCCCACCCCAGGTCAAGGTCAGTGTACAGAACATGCTGACTGTTTCTGAACCAGAGATTCTCTACTAGACAAAAGACGTCTGTGCTTCCATGAAGCACAAAATATCAAAGCATTTCTTTTTTAAAAAAATATTTATTTATTTTATTATGTAAACAATATTCTGTCTGTGTGTATGCCTGCAGGCTAGAAGAGGGCACCAGACCCCTTTACAGATGGTTGTGAGCCACCATGTGGTTGCTGGGAATTGAACTCAGGACCTTTGGAAGAGCAGGCAATGCTCTTAACCTCTCTGAGCCATCTCTCCAGCCCCTCAAAGCATTTCTTGAGAAGGAAGACAAGCCAACTCACAGGATACACACATGGAAATGGAGACACTCATATGTCCTATCATATGGTGATATCCTTGGCAAATCACTTAGCACATGGAACAAGTGGTGGCCCTATCTCCTGAGGTCCTCAGCACCACAGCCTCACCACACATCGGCTAGAAAGAAGGTCTATGGGTCTCCCTTTGCCTGTGGTCTGTTGACCACCAGGCTATGAGGACAATGCGAACATAGGCGGCAAGCAGGGCTTGGTCAGCTGTGAGAATGAGGGAAATAACCTTCTGGAAGCAGGCTTCAATGGAACAGCTCAACTTCATTCCAAAGAGAGTGGAATATATGGAACAGGAACCGCAGCTGGGATATCTCCTAATAGGCACTCATAGTATGCTTTATGTGCATTTGACAGCACAGTCCCATCATACAGATGGGAGCTTAATACTTAATTATCATATGGGGGTGGGGGTAGAACATTGCAAGTCAAAGATCACACTTAAGCCCACCATCCAAGCTTAGAGACAGCTTCCAAATAAGGTGAGGCAGAGAGCAGGAAGCTCTGGTAGGGCAAGGGCATTTTGCACCAAGCTCAGAGGGCTGTCTGAACTTGGCAGCTCTAGTCACAAGCAGCAGGGCCTTCCAAGTGAAAACTTTTAACTTTTAACCTTTTTTTCATGTGTTTAGTGTGTGTTCACCCATGTGCAACATTGTTGACCACCGGGCTTAGTAGATGGCTCAGGGGATAAGAGAACTTGGTAGGTAGGCATGAGGCCATGAGTTTGAATCTCTAACATCCACAGGAGACAGCAGAATATATGCCCTTGTGTGCCTGTCCTGGTCTGAGGGAGGAGGCAGGGATTAGAGAAAAGTGGATTCTGGGAATTCGCTGGGGAGAGCGCCCAGTCAAAATCAGTGAGGGTAAGTTCATTAGACACTTGTTTTCAAAGAAATCAGGAGGACAGCAATAGAGAAAGATATCTAATATTCTCTTCTGGTCTCTACGTATATAAAGGGGTGTGTGCATCCACACACACAGGTGCACATATACATATACCTCTCTCTCTCTTTCTCTCTCTCTCACACACACACAAATATACAATCATTCTATTTTCTAATTTCTATGAAGACTAACATTTAATGTAACTGATTAAAAAGTGTTTAATATAATTTTAGCACTGTAATATAACCATATAAGACTTTTCTATGGCTTTTTTTTCCAGTGTAGAAATTTTTTTAGCATTAGCAAAGAAGTCCTTGGCTATTCAATAAGTAGTAAGTCTAATATATTCATGGCAAACACAGATCATGAGGGAAAATTCTGCTTGAGTTTGACAATTTACTTTGAGAGTTTTTTCCAGAGGTGGTTTTTCCCTCTCCAGATCCTCAGAAGACATCTGACAGCCTTTTGGGTTAGAGCCACTACCAAGGTATATGCATACTTAATTAGTTTCACCCTCAAATCGGACCTGTCTGTTCTGCTTAGTGTTTATCTAATGGATGTCTTTCCATCCCTTCCCGAGATCTTGTTTTATCCTTTCTTGTAAAGACTGCCTTCAACCCTTAAGTCTTCTTCCAAGACAGTGTTAGTCATGGGGCCCCTGGAACACACTGCTCATCTGCCAGTTTCCTTCCCTGGGGAACCAGGGAGCCTCAGACAGTTTATCTTCAGATAATCTCCAATTAGCTTCTTCCCTTCAGTCTCCTGCCAGGCTCACTTTCACAACTTCTTGCAAATCCTCCTCCTCCTAAGTCATATCTCCCATCTCCAGCAAGATGTACCATTTAAACTGTCCCCCTTCTGCTTTACTGTTTTCTTGTTTACCAACGTGCTAGACATAACACCTTTTAATGTCCCAAGATAAAACAAAATTGCATCTTCCCATCTGAGCTGGTTGAGCAGTCAAATCTTTTTTTTTTTTTTGTCTTTTTTTCTTTTTATTGCTCTTTTGCTTTGAGGAAAGGATTTTATTTTGTTTGAAAATTGATTCTTTTTTCATTTTTTAAAAATTAATTTTTGAGATTATATCATTACTTTATTTCTCCCTTCCTCCCCTCCCCACAAACCCTCCATTATACCCCTTCTTGCTCTCTTTCAAATTCATGAATTTATGTCCTCTTCTTTCATTTGCTGTTGTTACATACATACTACAAAATACATACATATATTCCAAAATACATAAAAACAGTCTGTTCAGTCTATATAATGAATGTATGTTTGCAGGGCTGACCATTTGGTACTTGAATAACCAAATGGTGTGCTCTTCCCTAGCGAAGACTTTCTTCTGCTCTCAGCATCCCCTAGTTAGCTGTACTTCTGTGTGTAGGGATGAGGCCTCCTGAGTTTTCCTCTGCCCATGTCTACTTTAGCATGTCCATTGTTGTCATTGCTCTGGTCATGTTTAAGCAGTCATGTTCAGAAAACTTTATTGGTGTAGCATCTGACATGTGTTGACAGAGGTTTCTGTCCCACCAGGTCCCACATCCATTTAGTCCCAAATAAACACAGAGAAGCCTACATTAATTATAAACTGATTGGCCTATTAGCTCAGGCTTATTAATTCTTATAGCTTATATTAGCCCATAATACTTGTCTGTGTTAGCCACGTGGCTTGGTACCTTTTTCAGTGAAGCAGTAACATCTTCCTTCCTCTGTGTTTGGATGACAACTGCAGATTGGCTTTTTCCTTTTCCCAGAATTCTCCTGTTCTCATTGCCCTGCCTATACTTCCTGCCTGGATACTGGCCAATCAGCATTTTTTTAAACAAGTATAAGAAACAAATCATTACAGGGTAAAACCATTGTCCCACAGCAAATAGGAGACACAATCTCATAGCAAATTCCCTGATCTCCAGTTCGTAAAATTTTTCTGCACTGATCGCTGAGCCTTAGGTGTGGGATTTCTTTTGTAGATGTTGATGTGTCCACTGGGACTAGGCTCTACAGCTCTGTATTTTAATTGGTTGTGTCTGTAATGGTCTCTGTATATTGCAAAGAAAAGTTTCCTTGATGAGGGGTGAGGACTCTACTTATCTGGGGGTATAAAGGTAAATGTTTAGCTTACTTTCAGGGATTATGCTGTTTTAATACAGTGGTGGTTACAGCTTCACCTCCAATATCCATGACTTCACTAGCCCTGGGTAGTTGTATAGGTTTACAGTACCAAGCATAACTTTCCTCTTATTAAACAGGTCTTGGGTCCAATTAGAGCACTCTTGGTTACTGACAAAGTATATGTACCCACTGTACTCTTAGAATTACTGTGCCATGGTGGTCATTGTGGCTTATAGATATCATAGTTGGCTAGGACTGCTGGTTTCATCCCTCATTGGGAAGCTTACATGGGGCCCTCTGGTACCAAAAAAGCTAGTCCACAGAGAGGAGACATTCAGGTCAGCCCCAGCTCAGGGATCTCTGGGCCCTGTGTCTAAAGTGTCTGTTATGAGAGTTACCCTCTTAAGGAATCAGAGAAGTGTCTGTTCTTTTCTTTTGTGGCACTGATGAGTGGACCCAAAGACTTGAGTATACTAGCTTTATCACTCAGCAATATTCCCAGCTCTTAGTCTTTTGAGACAAGGTCTTGCCATGTAGCTCCAAAGGGCTTTGGGTTTGCCATGTGGTTCAGGTTGACCTTGACTTGTGATCCTTCACCTTGGCCTAGTTCACTATACTCTTCCTTCCTTCCTTCCTTCCTTCCTTCCTTCCTTCCTTCCTTCCTTCCTTCCTCTTTTGGTGTGGGAAGTCCTTCTGTATATGTTTTGCTTTTATTAGCTAATGAATAAACAAGCTGCTTTCAGCCAATGTCTTAAGAGAATTTACCAAGGTTGGAAAAGATTAGAGATAGAGCAGGCAGAATCAGTAAGAAGCCATGTAGCCCTGCCAGAGACAGATGCTGGATGGAACTTTATCTGGTAAGCCACAGTCACATGGCGATACACAGATTAATAGAAATTGGTTAATTTAAGATGTAAGTGCTAGCTAGAAATATGTTTGTTTAAGTGATTGTCCAAACTGTGATTTAATTAATATAGTTTCTGAGTAATTATTTCTGGTCTGGGTGGTGGGAACAAACGAACAGCCTCTGAAAACACTTTTTAAATTTTTTTTTGTTTTTCTTATCTGTTTATTTAACTGATTGAGGCAAGGCCTCATTATGCAAGTTAGAACAGACAATAACCATGCACCCAGAGTTCATGATAAACCTCCTATATCATTACAAAACATTTATTACCTTTAGCAGTACCTGCTTCCCAAATACTCATTTATTCTTGTTCTGCATGAGTTTATATTGTGGATAGACTTTTTTTAGGTATCTTCACTCAACTAATTCACGAAAGTAGAACCCCCACTGATGCTTGAACAGTCTAGATGCCAGAGATTCATCACTCATACGTTCTTCCCATCACATGACACCGAATCAGAGCTTGTTTCCTAAGGAAGTGACTTTTAAGATCTTGTATCTTTGTGTGCACATGTGTTGGCGGGGTGCAGAGAAACAGAAAGAGACAACCAAAGAGAATAGGAAGAGATACTTAGCATCTCTGTGACTAAGTAATATCACATTGATAAAATAAGAAAATCCTATCAACTAAAAATAAAAATCATAACTCTAAGAAAGCAAAAGACCCATTTGGAGATGGAAAACTCTGTCCTCCATCATGTCCCACATAGGAAAAGCACTTGACATGGTCACTTAGGAAGGATTTGTGACATTTGTACACAAGTTTAACATTGTTATGGAAGTTTGAGAAAGGAGATCATGTGTGTGTAATGTATTTATAAGCAATATAACATAATAATAGCCTAGTGTTACATGAAATTGAATAGGCTAAAAATATAAGAAAATTACTAGAGCTAGGTATTTGCTCTGATTTAATTTTCAAACTTGTTTCACTGTTGAATAAAAGTATAGCCTATGATGTCATACATTATTTATGAATATTTATGTGTCTTATAATTCCATATTTAAATATGTACAATTACTCTACAGCCTAGCCTTCTATAATTTTATTTAAAACATACAAGTTGAACTCATAAGGATGAAAATAAATTGTTATTAAGCTTTCTGATAGACTTTTGAACAAACCTTTCATCAACCGACAACAAAAACTGTGCTGAAAGGTTGAGTGCTGTCTACACCACTGTGCTGGAAGCCAAGAAAGACACCAGAAGTCAGTAAGCTCATCCTCTGCCCCAGGGTAGCTGCAAACTCTACACTGATTCCTTATAATTACCAGAAGAAAGCACATGTTTACAGTCACGAAGGGAACAGACCCATTAGAAAGACAGTCCTTTTTAATGGGAAAAGCAATTGAAAGCTATAAGCTTGGTTCTCTGGAGATGAAGTAAGATAAAGAATATGAACGCATTTGTTCGGGAAGTGGGCGTTACAACATTCAGTGCTGTTGTCATCTTATTAATAAATCATCTTAGAAAAAGTCAGAACCCAAGTCCCGACACAGTATGCCCTCTGTCCTGTTTGTTAACTAGAAGAGGTAGGCGTCACATTTACTCCACGCAGGGAACTAAAGTTCCAATCCAGGACTCAAAGGAAATCAATAGCGTAGTAACCACTGACAGGAACCTGCTTTGCTCTTCAATGATTTTGCTTTTCTGGGCAATTGACACAGCTCATTCCAAGAAGCCTGTGGTTTACCTACTGCTGAAATCGTAGACATTTCGGAGTCTTCTGGCCATCCTCGAGAAGAACAATGCTGGATCTCATGAGAGCTGATGGGGCAGCAAGCAAGGATTTGGCTAGCAGAACGGTGACAGCGCCTTCTGTAGAGACAGGGGTATGCTAATGCATGCCAGAAAGGATGGACCAGCAGCAAAGACCCTGAGCAGTGGCGCTTTCCACGTGACATCTCTCTGGATCTCACTTCCTCCACCAGCATCATCCCAGTACTAAGATCAGAATCCATTTCTCCTTTCTCTGAAAGTCTCCCTGAAGTATAGAATACCAGCAGCCATGAGCCTTCAAATTCCATATTCTGCCCACAAATAAATGTCCCTAATACAATGTCATGATTCAATGTGAAATGCTATGCTACCAGGGTATGCTAGTTAACTTTTCTCATCTCTGCAACTAGACTGACAAGAAGCAAATGAAGAAAGGAGGTGTTTATATTGGCTCATGGTTTGAGACAACACAATCCACTGTGGTGTGGATGACATGGCAGAGGAGGCCACATGACAACAGGAGTATGCACAGCCACCTCTTCACCTCTCAATAAGCCTTGAAACAGAGACAGGACTGGAAGTGGAAGGACCTATAACTTTCAAGGCCCACAACTAGTGACCCACTTCCTCAAATTCTTAAAGGATCCAAGACCGCCCCAGACACTGTCGGGCAACCTAGTATTCAAGTACATCAAGTACATGAACTTCTGGGAGATATTGTACAAACAGTGCCCCATGGTTAGTATTTATTTAGTTATATTGTCAGTAAGCACTTATATAATTTCATAAATATATTTGGGAGTTAAGAGCCTCACTTTTAGACACTAAGAAAATCAAGGCTCAGAAGTTAAGCTGCAAAAGGGCACTAAGCAAGTATCTGAAGCTTAGATCACCAAGGTCTGTATTCCTCTATTTCAAACTCTTCTGAGAGTATGCTAGCTTTCAAACACACTGAAAAGCAGAGAGTATAAACTATACCACCTACTTTTGAGACACAATTCTTAACTTAAAAGATATAGATCATCTTTGACATAAGAATACATTATAAAGAAATGAAGCTTTTCAGTCCAAATGAAAAAGGCAATTGGGAGGCGAAGAAAGAGGAGACTCTCCATTACCACAAAGAAAGCACTATCAAGGACAGTACTGTCATTGAAAAGGTTTTTAACAAAAGCTCAAGGAACACACCATTCTCTTACCCAGAAGTCTAAAAGAAGCCAGAAAGGATCATCCGAACAAGAATGTGACCTTCAAATGAGGAGCAATTCAGGCAGCCATGCTCCATGGTAAGAGAGAGCTCCCCTTTCCCACCTGCTCCCAACGCTGGTACTGTAGCTACAGTCGGGTGGTCCTTTTGTTCCAGCAGCCTGTGCCTCATTCCCAAATCCAGCCCCAAGGGCCAAGAAAGAATCACTAGGGCAGGCTGGTTCAGGACAAGAAAGCACCCTTTTTTCAGCACAAGACAAGAGGAGGTAAAACAGAGTAGGAGACAGGGGTTATCTTTGGGGAGCAGGGCTGGGATATAAAAGGAAAGAAGACATCAACTATCACTAATACTCTGTTTCTCAGGCTGAGTAGAAGGGATGGTGATGCAACGGATGAAATGATTAAATACACAGCATGAAGGATGTTAGCTAAGGGGGGGGGGAGGATTTATTGTGATTCAGGGAAGTACATAAATGAGAGCCTTGGGAAAGATGGCGGGCAAGAAGGAAGAGAAAATGATGGGGTGGGGAATTCAGCATACGGTTGGATGTGGAAGGATGGAAGCTCAAGCAACAGCACAGCCCTCAGCACAGCTCTGTTAGTAGAAACACTGAATTAGGCCAGGCAGAAGGAGGAGCTGCACACAAAATGAGAGAACTGGGGGAGATGCCCATGCTTATCATAGCAGCACTTAGGAGGCCGAGGCAAAAGGATTGGTACAAGTTCAAGGTCTGCCTGAGCTACACAATGGGGTCAACGTCAGCCTGGGTTACATAGCAAGAGCCCATTTCAAAATGTCAGGAGGAGGGATTATGAGTGAATGATGGAACAAAAGGAAAAGGTGACCTCAACTGTGACTGGAAGCTTGTTCTACAGGAGAACTGTGGCATGCCAGCAAAGCAGTTTGATTGACTGAGCTCTAAAATAAAAGCATATGACCTCATAAATATGCCAGGTAAGAGGGTCAGTGCAATGAGATGAGACCCTTATTTGTGTGGCAATCTTACTAAACATGGTTACCCTCCAAGGCCTCCTTGACTTTTCTCCACTCAGGGTCCTCACGAGTAGAAGTGAGACACTTAGCTGGAGGAGAGATGCAGCCAGTTTCCCTCACCACCCAAGACCTGAGCATGAAATAACCAAAAGGAGGCTGAAGAAGTGAAGGCTGCTCATATCACCGAGTGGCTATTCCTTCTTTGAGAGATTGCCTTAAAGTTTTGCCCCACTGAATAGGATGACAGATCCCATACCTTGTTGACCAAGATTTTTGTCCTGCCCGGTCCCACAGTTATTCAGTCCCAATGAAACACACAAGAGTCCTACATTAATTATAAACTGGTGGTTGGCCTAGTAGCTCAGGCTTCTTATTAACTAATTCTTATATCTTACATTAGCCCATAATTATTATCTGTATTAGCCACATGGCTCAGTACCTTCATCAGCGAGGTAGTCACATCTTGCTTCCTCTGTGTCTGGGTGATGACTGCAGAATGAGCTTTCCTCTTCCCAGAATTCTCCTGTTCTCATTGCTCCACCTCTATTTCCTGCCTGGTTGCCCTGCCTCTTCTTCCTGCCTGATCTCCCCGCTTAAACTTTCTGCCTGACTACTGGCTAATTAGCATTTTATTAAAATACAAGTGGCCGGATAAAAGACCATTGTCACACAGCAATACCTAAATCTACTCTTGTCACTACCTCATGTCTGCATGCATCTTCCTCCTTTCTCATAAGCCTGTATCATAGGTACCCAGGGCAGTTGTCAGTCACTGAGGCCGTCTCTAGCTTATCATCCTAGAATTCGTGCACTTATACAAAAATGGAAAAAAAAAAACATCCCACTCTCCAGTCCCAGATTCAGCCTTGTGTTGACTGAATGGGTAAAGACATACCAGCTTTCTACCAGGAATGGACCATCAAGGAGAACTGGTGAGGAGTGAGCCTGAAACCACCTCTCAAATCTCACATGGTCCTCCCTGTAAAATGACCATCAAATTAGCCATTCTGAGCACTGAGGAGGGGTACTGAAAAAAAAAAAACTGTGTTGCAGATTCTGAGAAGCCCTTGAAGAAAAGCAGACCTCAACTGACATTTCAAATGTCAGTCAGACCTCAACTGACATTTCAAACAGAAATTACAGCGCCAACTAATTCCTTGAATAAAGTAGTTTGTCACCTGTCAGGAAAAGAACTAAGACACGGAGGCAGAAAGGGGCCACTTGTATAGTAGGTTTACTCAAATCACCCCCAAACCTCATAGCTTTTCCCGCTGGGCTTGCACTGTTGTTATCGGTGTTAAAAACTGAATGAAGGTAATATTATCTTTTGCTAGCATACATGGTTCCGTCAAGTTGCCTGAGTAAATATTCATTTCAGCTGCAATTGAGAAATGACTTATTTCTACATAAAAATGTCAGATAGGGAAGGACATTCTGGAAACTGGTTCTCTTTCAAAACATAGTTGTTAATCCTCAAATTATATATTATTGTTGACTAGCACTGTGTTGACAAATTTAACATACATACTACACAAGTGTATTAACTTCCGTTTCATCTGCAGCCTTTCTCAATTAGAGTTTACGCACTTCCAGGAGAACAGAGGTACAGAGAAATGCTGAGCACGACGATTCCTTCAGTTCTCTCCAGGACACTGCAGAGCTAGTGCTGAAACAGCACAGCAATGTGTTACATCCAATGACTGCTGTAGGATGGTGCAGCCTGACGAACTGGACCCTCCTAATGCCGTGGAACGTGCGTTTCTGAGCAAATTTCTGGGGTCGTATGTCATCACGTCCATTAGGTTCGAAAAACAATAATGATCCAAAAGGTTAAGAGAACATTAATGGGCTTTAGAGGAAATAAGATATTTATGGAATAGAGTAACTCAAAGAAGTGGACCCACTGGAACAATTTCTTTTACCTGAGGCTGGGCAGATCGCTGAGACTGTAAAGTGCTTTACCATGGGACCAAGCATCCACATAAAAACTTGCCTGTGGGGGTACATGCTCTAGTAATCCCAGAGCTGGGAAGGCTGAGGGAGGCAGACCCTGGGTCTCCCTAGCCAGCCACTAGCCTATTCAGTGAGCACAAGTCCCAGCGAGATACCCTGTCTCAAACAAGTAGGGCGGCTCCTGAGGAGGAATGACACCAGGGGTTGAGCTCTGATCACTACACACATGTGCACCTGCACATACATGACAATTTCATTTTTTACCAATACTTATTTCATACATATTTCTAAATCCATTGACAATCATTTTTTCTCTGTAAACAGAGAATGAAACTCCTGTATAATTGTAAACATCCAAATTACTCTTCCATTGCCCAGAGAGAGAGAGGAAGAGGAGGAGGGAGGAAAGAGGAAGAAAAGAAGGGAGAAAGAGAGAGAAAGAAAAAGGAGAGATTTTAAATGAACCTGAGCCTGGGGAAAGTGGCCATGTGCAGTGTGTTATGTTGGTGGGCTTCATATGTGGGCTTGAACTTAACATTCTACCTGCCCCCTGCACTCTAGTATATGAGTCAGTCAAGGTTCAGACATGGACCTCTGTAAGGTGGTTGCATAAGTAATTGTCTTTGATTTTATGATCCTTACACATAATTAAGGTAATTATGTCGATCTAATGGATACAAATTCAAGGTTATAGTATGAAATACAAAATTGGAACCAACCAGATAACAGCATTGTCCTACTGGTACCTGGCTCAACTAACTATATTGGTAAGCCATGTGTCGTTCACATTACCACAGGGGTTTGAATAAATTACCAGGACTATCCATTTGTGTGTGTCAAGCATAAGTGAGTGAGAGCTCTGTGCCCTAGGGAGAGGTGCCCAGGTTTAAGAAAGCTCGGACATTCCCTCCACGTTGCTAGGAAAGCAGAAATCTGGCTTCTCTCACTGCTGCTTCGCTTTAGGGTCTATAGCAGCTGACATTTGAAAATCTGAATCACAGAAGAATAGCATTAACACATCGATTATTTCAAAGAATGGCTTTGCTGTTTAAGGAGATAGGACATCTCTGAAGACAGGCTGATTATGCCTGTGTGGCTCGGAAGACAGACAGGTCCGTCTCTGTGACCAAGACTCCACATTAATCATTATATGATTACCCTTCTAATGATGAGCCTACTTTTGAGCAGAAGCTACAGGGCTGCTTCCCAGCTGATAGTCTCTCACGACTGTGCACAATTTTGCTCCCAAACTCTAGGTGTTATCATGGAGACAAGCGAATACATGTTCATATTTGGTACGCCCTAGACACCAAGACTATAATAAATATGTTTGCATTATTTGTTGCTTTCTAAACAGCTTAGACCTTACTTCAAAGCCCATAAGTATCTGGCGAGGGGTAACAAAGATGAAAAGATGTCAGATGTTCAAATCCCACACAGATCCTGCCTGCACAAGGAAGTTCCACCTTCCCTCTACAGGGCTTTCATTCTCCATTAGCAAATCAAAATCTTCTGCTATTGTTATGATTGCTTGATATGCACCAGTCTCTGCCTAGTTCACATTCATTTCTTTTCTTCATTCACCATCTGCTTCTCTCTGTTCCTCGCACAAACCCCTGCTGCACTCCTGCCTGTAGTCTCTAGTGTTTCACAAATGCGTCCTTCTTCCAGGATTCCCACTCCTGCCTACTCACTTTAAATCTCAAGGCAACTCGAAATCCATCCCATTTCCTCTCCTTCCAGGAAGGACTCTCGAGCTATTGCAGGCTCCAGAGGACACTCCTTCCCCTGGAGACCCAACTGCGTATCCTCTCTCTTCTCCGTGACCCTGCATCTAATGAGTGAGTTACACATACAGATATTTCTGGTCCACTAGTTCTCTGTCCTCTACTAAATGAGCTCCTAGCAGGCAAACAATCCCCTTGATTCCCACAGCGACTCTAATTAGTTCACTGAGAAATAAATTGTCTTAACTGACAAAGAAACACTTCCCCTTTAAGTTCGTTGGTTCTCAAACTTGCCTTTGCTTCTGAATCACCTGTAAGACTAGTTTCAAATAGACAGCCGAGCCCATACCCCAAATTTCTCATTCCTTAGCCTGGGGTGGGGGTGAGAAGTAACAGAGACTAGCACAGCTAATGAGTCCCCCCTCCCCGGGTGATATGGATGCTCATAACTTGGGGGAACTTGTATGTGAGAACTGCAGGCATAGTTCACTTACTTGAGCAGAAGACTGACTACCAGAAAGAATATGGCACAAAATTCTGGGAGAAGCAGACGGTGAGAAGGAGGAAATCCAGCCTCTTGGCCATGTCTCTTAGTAGCCATGACCTGGCTTTGGCAAGACACAATTCCAGTTTAGTCGTTCTTCTGTTAAGTTGGGATAAGATTACCTACCCCATTGGTAAATATTATTGCAATAATCAAATGTAATCAAAGAAGAACAAAGGCCTAATACATACAAAGTCAATTTGCAAAGGAAGCTGCAAACATACCTGTTCTATAACCAAGCACTGGATACATATTTAATAAATGTAATTATGAATTGCTAAGCGTAAGAGTTCCAGGATTATAAGACAAATTTTTTATATATGGATGGTTTGCTTTCATTACAATTTTACTGTAGGGAAAAAATACTTTCATGATGATTGCTAATTACAAGGACCACCAATTTAACCTTTGGGTTACTATTTATTATTGCTATGCTTACTTCATTCAAAATATTTGAACTAATATATATATATATACATATATATGTGTGTATATATAATACATATGTGAGTTATATATAATACATATTAAGAAAGGGGGAAATAAGAGTTCAAGACCTTTTTTAGAAAAAAAGCCACCAATTTAAAAAATAAAATGTTCAATTCTGTGTGTAGAAATAAAATACTGTCTAGAAATTAAAATACTGAGATCACTTAAAAAATAAAACTCTGAGAAACCCCACCAGAGTTAATTTAATCTTGCTCCCAATTTATTGTTAACTATTTTCTTGCCATATCTCTCTTTATCTGAGTGATTAATCATCAATCAAATTTTAAGATTCCCCTGTGGTCTCACAATGTACAAATTAGGGAAATGAAATGTCTCCTTTAGCATGGATTGAAGATCCATGACCTTCTTAAGTATGTATAATAAAAAGGGGTCACGGGGTCACTGATGACAAATGGGCTTTGTGACGGATGGCTAAAACCAGAGAAAAGACACAGTGGCGCACAAAGAGAAACACCCAAGCCTTCCTAGAAATAAAAAGGCTGTAAACCTCTAGGTGTCTTCACTTCTTGTATGTTAGTCAGAATATCACAAGAAAACTCACCAACAGTTTTGCTAGGTGCATCAAAGAAAAATAAAAGTTTTCAAATATATCTTTGGTTAGTACACTTACAATGGTTTTAAAAAGTTGATTAAATAGCCTCATCATTTGTGCCTAAATATATTTATATTCTATAGGTGAAAGTCTACAGTTGCTTGTCCATTCGTGCATTGTTCCCCATAAGTCATGTTTTAAGGAAACATGTGTGATCCAACCCAGAAGGGCAGGGAACCAGGGCTTTGCACGCGTGACCCTTCAGCTCACTGAAAGGCCACATGTTCCTGTAAATAAACTTACAAAGGCTGGAAAGCAAAGGGACCCTGAGGTCCGAGCACAAAAGAAAAGAAGAAAAGGCGAAGGAGAAGAAGGCAAGAGAAGCTGAAAATCAAACAGAATTGAGCAGCCTGGTCGCTAAGCACCAGGGCAGCCCCTACAGAGAAGTTTCCCCTCTGTGTGTGGGTCTCCGATATGCAGAACAATAGCTCCCCCAAACATTCTCCTTGACACCAGGGAGTAATTTCATGGACTTCAGTAAGCACGGTTCAGATAGGATGGGGCTCCTTTGCTTTCTGCGTTTCTCATACACACCCACCCACTGCTTCATTTGCACTGTTCTCAGTTCCTACGTGGATGCTAGAAGAAAGGGCAGAAACAAAAGACCGAAAAAAAAAAAAAAAATAGAATTTATCTTGTGCTTTGGACTTAATCCTTCCTTCCTTCCTTCCTTCCTTCCTTCCTTCCTTCCTTCCTTCCTTCCTTCCTTTCTCCCTCCCTCCCTCCCTCCCTCCCTTACTTCCTTCTTCCTTTTTGAAAGATCTTCCAAGGATTGCCCAGCCATCCAGCTCATGAAAGTTTTTTTTTAATCAGAGGATCTAGTAAAATACACATTACTTCAAGTGCTAAGTATTCAATTAATAACATTTGGCACTCTTCTTTAACACAGGTGATTATTTTTAAATGTACTCTCCCCACATCAAAGGATGATTGGGTCCGTTCTTCTCCTTTTTGGAGACCTCTCATGACTCTTCAAGCCAAATTGTTTCATAGATGCCCGTAAGCTTTCCTCAAATGACTAGATTCTTTAATGTCATGCCAGCACCTGTTTCATTTATTAATCAACAAGCATTTACTAGGTATTTGATGTGTATTGAGCCATGCTTTACATGCTTGGGACGTAAGCATCTCTGTCCCACGAAGCTTATATTTATACCTGGGAGGGTAGAAACCAAACTAAATAAGAAAATTATGCAGCATTTAAAAGTAGCAAGTAGTATGGGAAACTGAAAAACAAACAAGTAAAAAAAAAAAAACCTATAGTAAATTAAATGGAACCAGGAGAAAGAGGTACAGAATAGTGATTTAAGTAAGGTGACCAGGTTAAGTCTCATTGAAAAGTGTCATCTGAAGAAAGAAAAACAATGACCAAGTAGATCTGTAGAACTGGAAAGGGGGTCCCAGTCAGCACATGGCCAACACTGGCCCATGGGAAGAGCAAGGCCTAGTGTGGTCAAGTCTGAGTAACATGGGAAAGACAAGGCTAGATGGGCAAGCAGGGTTCCATGCTGCAGTGTGCTACAGGGACGCCGCTCTTCTTTGTTAGTAAAAAATTTACAATAGTTTGAGAAGAGGTGATTGCTGAGCTATGCAATTTAGAGTGACAAGATCTGAGTTTTACATTTGAAGGATCTAGCTTGCTAGATCGAGAGTAAGATGACGTAGCAAGGGTGGAAGGCAATCAGGAGCAGCTCTGGTAGTTAAGTCATGGAGTGAAAATGGTTTGATCCAGAAAGAATGGTTGACGGCGTTGAGGGTGGTCAGGTTCTGGATATTTGGGTGTTAGACAAATTAGACGTGAATCATGGGGAAAAGGAAGGAGCTGGGCATTCCTTAAAGAATTGTGACCTAAGGGATGGGCTGAACTGAAGCAAACCTGGGCTGCGGAGAAGAACAGGTCAGCTTTCCATGTGTGGAATACACAACAGTGAGCTTTAACCTACACAATGCCTCCACACAAGGGGACACAGGCAATTATTCCAACCAAAACTGTCAAATATATTCACAACTCTATGCCTCTGAGTATATTTCAGTCTGGTCAGCTACTCTTTTCAAAACACTGGGTCAAAGACGATGGAGAGATGGTTTTAATTATTTCCCTTGACATAGGCAGCCACAGTCATTTCTGTTCTCAAAGTATTTTGTAGCTGTTGAAATTTTAATTCCCCCCTGCCCGCCTTGTAAAGGTTTGCTCATAGCTTCACCTCTCGTGAGATTCATAAGAACTCATGAGATTCAGCTCATGGGTCACCTCAATGTCTCCTAGAAGGCTGATAAGAACACTTGTGTCTGGAGTGTACAAACTTGCTGACTGACTAAAGAAACTGTTAATATTTGCTCCAGTCTTTCATATTTCAAGGGGCCCTGGCTTTTTATCTCATTTGCTCTTGCTAACAATCCTAAGAAGGCTCAGCATTGTTTATGTCAGGAAGAAGAACGAAGCTCAGAGAGCTTGACTCGCCCGGGGTCATGTTGTTTCATGGCAGACTCAATTCCAGGCAATGCCTGCTGACTCTTCACCCACTGCTCTCTCCACACAATTATGCTACTTCCTCTGCCACTGGCTCTGACTAGGATGCCAACATCAGCACCCTGTTGCTGCACACATGTTGCTTTTGGGCAACTCAGGCCCCATGTGACACCATGGTCAAAGGCTGTAGCAACTTTTCAACAATTGACTTCTGTCTTTCGTTTTGATCATGACTCATGATTCCTGTCGAAAAGTGCAGAAGACAAGGGCAGCATTAAACTCACAGAATCAAAGGAAGAAAGACCATAGGCCAAAGCAGAGCAAGGCAAAACTGCCCAAAGTTAGCTTTAACAATTCATTTAAGGTCACGTTACCCAAACCAAGAGGTGGTGGTCAAGGTGACTTGGCTTTCAAGAGTATACTGGTTTACGCACCTGGCACTTCTTTATCTGAGATGACAGATAAGATGGAAGGTTAGTTTTGCAGAAAAACATTAGTTTTGTAACTAGGAAGGGAAGGAGAACGGCAAGAGAAAGAGATGATAAGGAAATGTTTGCAGAGTTGTAATGGGCAGCCACTTGTGTTGTTTGCTGAATTTCTCTGGCCACTGTTGTGTATGGGCTGTCCCATAACAGCAATTACCATCTTGGTTATGGGTCTGTTTCCTCTATATACTATGTCCACCTTACTACAAGAATTTAAAAATAATATAGAAAAAAGGCTAATTGATGTGGGAGGTCCTTCTGTCTATGTGTTGCTTTTATTGGTTAATGAATAAAGAACTGCTTTGAGCCTATGGCAAGAACAGAACAGAACTAGGCAGGAAAAGCTAGGCTGTATGCTGGGAGAAAGTGTGTGGAGTTACAGAGAAGCCATGGAGCCACCAGAGACAAACAATGGGAACTTTACCCAGTAAGCCACAGCCACATGGCAATATACAAATTAATAAATGATGTGGGAGTCCCCTCTGTGTGCTGTTATTATCATTAATGAATAAAGAAATTGCCTTGGCCTGTTGATTAAGCAGACCTTAGGGAGGCAGGGAGGACTGGACTGAATACTGGGAGAAAGAAGGGCGGAGTCAGGAGATGCCATGGATTAACCACCTGAGAAAGACATGCTGAAACTTTGCTGGTAGGCCACGACCTCGTGGTGATACACAGATCAATATAAATGGGTTAAATTAAGATGTAAGAGTTAGCCAATAAAAAGTTAGAGCTAATGGGTCAAGCAGTGATTTAATTAATAGGGTTTCTGTTTGATTATTTTGGTTCCAGGGTGAACAGGCAGCCTCCTCCTACAAATAGAAATGGGTTAAATTAATGTAAGAGTTAGCCAATAAAAAGCTAGAGTTAGCCCGGTGGTGGTGGCGCACGCCTTTAATCCAAGCACTCGGGAGGCAGAGGCAGGCGGATCTCTGAGTTCGAGGCCAGCCTGGTCTACAAGAGCTAGTTCCAGGACAGGCTCTAGAAACTACAGGGAAACCCTGTCTCAAAAAACCAAAAAAGAAGAAGAAGAAGAAGAAGAAGAAGAAGAAGAAGAAGAAGAAGAAGAAGAAGAAGAAGAAGAAGAAGAAGAAGAAGAAGAAGAAGAAGAAGAAGAAGAAGAAGAAGCAGCAGCAGCAGCAGCAGCTAGAGTTAATGGGCCAAGGAGTGATTTAATTAATACAGTTTCTATGTGATTGTTTTGGGTCTAAGCTAACCAGGTGGCTGGGAACCAACAAGTGGCCTTCCTTCAACAGTTAATGTTGTTGATCTTTCAATTTTGATGGCAAAAAAAAAAAAATGCAACTCATGGCAAGCACTGGCACTTCCACTGGATCTTCAGAGACCATGGATCCATATGACGAAAGATACCAGTGAACTTGTTTGTTTGTTTGTTGTTTAGTGAGGCAGGACCTCCCTATGTAGTGTGTGTTGGCCTGAAACTTGTACTCCCCTGCCTCAGCATCCCAATGCTGGAATGCATCTATTCTTGTTTGGGGAACTAACAGAACAAGAGTACCCATTTCTATCAACAGTGAGTTCTGGGTAGGACACATCTTTACATCAAGCAGTTAGAAAAAGAATTCTTAATTATCACAGCCAGCAGAACAAGCCTGTTGAAAATTTGTCTACACACTTCTTGAGCATCCAGTATTCACATTAAAAATGTAGCAGAACTGTTCCCTTAGGCAATAATCATAACAGATTTTTTTAAAAAAAAAAAAAAAGGGCAGAAAAGGGAAAGTTAGGGTCTGTTTATATTGTGTGTACATCACAGGATGAAATAATCCCCAAACCTTCCCTGGGGTGCCCACAAGCTAAAGCAAGATTACCAGGGGAGTCTGCCTTTTCTTCCAGCTCTAGCTCAGTTCAGCACCCCGTGGCTATTAAGCTTCTGAATATAGAATTTCAGCTAAAAGTAGAAGCTTTCTAGTCTGTGTTCCTCGCATTCCCCAATCCCCATGATTGGGGTCTCCACTGGACCCTGCCCCTAGCTACCTCCCAGCTCCATCTCTAAGCACTAGGTATACAAACAGCAGCTGTCAGTTTTTAGATGAGCTACACAAGTCCTGAATGTATGCACGGGGCTTAGAGAACCCCAAGTGCTATAGTTCATGCAGAGAGGTCTAGAGTCCTACATTCCAGATGTGTCTGAGGACCAGCAGCATTGTCTTCACTTGGGTATTTATTTACTAGAAATGTAGAATAGCAGGTCACACCATTGACATACACTAGAGTTGAATCTTCAGAATCCTGATAAGATAACCAAGTGATTCTGGCACACAGTCACGTTTGAGAATCAGACGCCACATTTACTTGACTTCCACTCTTTGTTTTTTCTTCAAAAGTCAGACCCAAGTAGAAGCACAGCAGAATCCTATAGCCACCCACCCAAGGCAGCCCAGGGTCTGTTAACAATCAGGACAGATTTGTCTGGAACAACGTTTCATCGAGTAGGTGGCAGATACGATGGTGGTCCTATGAGACTACAATAGTGCTGAAAAATCCCTATTGTATGGTGACAAGGTGGCCATCATAAGGCTGTCGGCCCAAGGCTTTACTCAAGGGGATGTGGGAATGCGTGTAACCATACCCATTGCCCTGACAGTATGACACATACAGTTCTGCATCATATGCAATACTTGATAAGAAATAATTATGCCACTGGCCTATGAGTTGTACAAATTGGATCTTTACTTCAGAGTAGACACTTGCTTCCTAGGAGTAAAATTTGTTGTAAAACAGCACACTGCTACGCATGCAGTGGCCTCATGCACCTTATGTTCACTGTGTCTACTGACTGCATCAAGAGGACACATGGAGGGACACATCTAAACCATCAAGGTCTGTATTGCTCAATCTAAGATGTTGGCGCAGCAAAATCGCCACCAGTGAACCTGTTGGGACACATCCCATCTTTGAGCGACGCATGTGTCTGCTAATGATCTCCAGGGCTGCTTCTCCTGTGTGAGATAGAGAAAGCTATTCAGGAAAGGGGCTCCTGGTGTGGTAGATGTCGTTCATTACTTGGAGGAGGTTACCTAGTGGCTTTGTTTGAGCACTTAATCATTGTCCTGCAGTTCTAATCTACTCTCAGACTCTGGGAGGTTTCATACACTACCCTCAGACTTAAGTCAAGCATATTTGCTGACTTTCTAGTCTGGATATCAAGCGATACTATAGGTATTTTCTAAATTACTCTGTCCATGAAAATAGACAGTCTACTTAGCGGCACTTTTTCTGAATCTCTCTTCTGATGCTGGGTGAAAATTGTTCTTGAATTTGTTGGTCCTTTCTTGAATAAGTAGGTACGCTGTGAGGGGAATGGTCATACAGAATGTGAGACTTGTTACTCTGCATTACCGCCCGTACTTGGGTCTGTGATCACCCTCATGAAAATCCAAGCAGCTAGGCTGCTCCTTAGGCAAAGCATTCTGACATGAATGATGGAATGACGGCTCTGCCACATAATTGCTCTGTGATCTTAGGCAAGTCATGGAGTCTGTTGGGACCTTAGCTGTCATTGCAAAATTGAGAATATCTGTGCGTGCATGATCTACATGTCAGTCCTTTCATGATAAAATATATTTGGGGGGAGGAGTACAGAATTAGCAGAAGGCGTACAGAATAACAGAGCTGACCTGGGAATACAATGTCACTCCACATTCCTGGGTCACTTGTGAGCATCAGCATAGGCAAGAACTATGTTGACAGCCTGCGCCTGGGGATCCATTCTGGTTGCTGATACTTCAGAGCAAAAGCTACCTTCTAGAGCTAACGCCAGAGCAACTGCCATTATCAGAAAACTGGGAAAGGCTGTTCTGGGGTGGTAAGAACACAATACATAGCCCCTGTCGCCAGGATCCCTCTATTCTAGGTGGGGCTAAGAATCCTTCCATTTGTTCCTGGCCTCTCTTGTCGGGATTGCTTCTTCCCTCACAATCTAATGCCCTAGTTAGTGTGTCTATAGTACCTTATTCAGCCGCCTCCAATGTCTCTCAGAGCCTTCACTTCTTCTGGTGACTTCTACTTATTTATTTAACCTTTCTCCTAGTCGTTTTTTTATTTTAATTATTAGAAAAAATACATACTAAAGTCTCTGCCTCATCCTTGAATGAAAAATAAAATCTACAGAAGTCAATGGTGATCCATTACTTGACATGCCTACATCAGAACTGACATTTTGGGGAGACTTTGCTTATGTACCTGTCTTGCTCTACATATTTTTATTTCTTATTTAATCCTTATACCCCTTATTTTACTACTGGAGAAATTGAGGCTGCTAGAAGTTAAATGAATCATATGAGGAAATACAAGTCACGGCAAACAGCAGCAATTGGGTGGAATACTACTCTTCAAAAGCCCCTTGTCCCTTCTGTGTCTGTCACACCTACAAAAGCAGGTCTGAGAAACAGATATAGCCTCAGACATCTAAAATACACAAAAATGTATTTCACATTTTTTAAGGGCTCGCTTATCCTGATAAGTGGGTCTTCATGGATGCACACACAGAGAAAGTGGAAAGGGGAGAGGAAGGGACTATGAGAAGAACTTCAGTTTTGAAAATGGCTTTCACTATGAATGCATTCCTTACCTTTAGCAGAGAAAGACAACTTCGTTAAGCATTTAAACACAACTTCTAGAAGATTCATGGCTGATTATTAGACAATGCAAATACAGAACTAAACTTAGGAGCAGGATTAAAATTTTGTAAATAAAAAATAAATAAAGTCAAACAAAATAAAAAGAAACAACACTCAATATTTTGAGTATATTTTGAGAGAAGCATGTCACAAATTTCATACCAACACCTTGTTAAACAAAACTAACAGCTATAAGTCCCTGGTGAAGGGACTTACACTAAATTTAAGGCAACAACTGCTTACCTAAATCACTGGTTTTAGAATAGAAGTAATTATAAAACAAGCAATAGAAAATGAAACGTGTTTTAAAAACTGAGGGGGAAACTATCCAGAGAATGACCTTGCATGATACTCGATGGTGAATTTTGCAAACAAGGAAATCTATGCAGGTGTCAAAAATATGTACAGAAATTAAAGGAAACCATGCATAAACATTAAAGAAAAGCAGATTAGCCACTAGTCAGATAATGAGAGAATTTAAATTATGGTATTCAAAGGAATCAAATGGGGAATTTTGATAGGAATATTCTAATCAGGATTTCAAGATATTACACCACCTATCATCATGGGACGATTAAATTCCCATTAATAAGTTCAACGTCTGAAATAAAATTTTTACCCGACATACTCATTGCAAATTTTGAGAAAGCAAAGTATGGAATCAGCAAACTGGAAAGTAGATCAATAGAAATTACTCAAGCTAAAGAACAGAGAGAAGAGTGAGTAAGAAAAAATAGCATCGAAGGAAGGCTGAGCTAGGGCCAAGCATTCATAATTAATAATAAATCTGTGTCATGATTTGGGGGCTGGCAGTCTAAGAAAGTCTTAATGTTAAAGTCTTAAATATATGTTTAAATCACTCAATAATAATAAATAAATTATTTTAATTGAAAAAAATATTATAGATATTTCTGCAAAGAAGCGCTATCAATAGCTAATAAACATATGAGAATTAGAACATTAGCCAGTAGTGAAATATTAGCCATTGTGGCAAAACCACAATGAAATATTACTATGTACTCTCTAAAAATGGTCACAATGAAAAGACAGGCAATAATAAGTGTGACAGGAATGTTAGGAAACTGGAAACCTCACTCATTGCTGGTGAGAGAATCAAACTCTGTAGCTACATTAGACAATTTGGCAACATCTTGAAGGTTAATCATAACTCTGCCATCGCCCTATCAACCCTATTATCAAATATCTACCCAAGAGAATGAAAACATAGGTACACACAAAAATCCGAACGCACTGTTCGCAACATCATAACTCATCTGAATCCTGAGTTTCAAACCATACAAATGTGGATTCAATGATGAATATGTAAGTGCAGTACAGCATCTTATACAGTGGACTACTAATGCACTGAGATGCCTCACAACGTGCTAACTTGGTCCAGAGAGATGGCCCAACAGATAAGCACTTGCCTTGCAAGCCTGTGTGGCCTAAGTTTGAGCCTCAGAACCCACGTAAAGGTAGAAGGAGAGAACCAACTCCACAAAGTTGTCTCCGACCTCCACTCACACACTGTGACATCATTCCCTCCTCATTCAGAAATATGTGCACGCAATAATAATAGTAGAGCATTTTTAAGTCTAACTAAAAGAAGGCAGACAGAAAAGGTATATTGCATTAGTCCACTCATATAAAATATCCAAAAATAATAAAGGTAAATATACAGAGAACGAAACTAAATGCCTTGGGTAAATGTAATTGAAAATGGCCCTGGGGAAATTTTGAGGAGATAATGAAAACTTTCAAATGTGTATTGTGGTGATACTGGCTTCGTTAGTTTTCCATTGCTATTATAACACACTGTACCATTTTTAGAGGTTTAAAATAATACACAATCATTATTTCATAGTTTCTTGAGCCAGAAGAGGAGGCATGACTACAGGGGGCTCTACGAGGTTGCTAGCAAGAGGGTGGTCAGGTGGCTTCCTCACCTACAGCTCAGGGTGTCTTCAGCTTCTCTAGGCTGTTGGCAGCAACCAGCTCCTTGCAAGTTAAGGATGAAGACCTTGCTTCTTCACAAGGAATTCACAATAAAAATATTGTCTTCCTCAAAGCTGGTGAGAGTCTCCTGTAGCAGCATTTTAATTAGGCTTATACCCGATGAGGCCAGGCCTACCTAGAATAATCTAATCTCCCATTCTATTACATCATAATTGTCTAGGAATTTTTATTACTTCTCCAAACCCTCTTCAAGTCTGCCATATAATGTAACCTAATTATGTATTAATTAATATCTCTTTCTTTTCACAGGCCCTACCAGCACAGTGCAAGAAAACATGGGGGTCAAAAACCTTAGGGAGTATCTTAAAACACTGCTCCACACACCTGGAAAAATATAATCTTAATTTTTAAAAAAGCACTAATTTTATATTTGCCATGTCTGGATTTTATATCGTATAAAGCTATAAAATACACCATGAAAAAATGTGATTATGCTAAAATTCCCTTTTAGGAAACATTTGAACTCAACATTCTATAACCTAGAACTATATTTTCTAGAAATTTACCCAATGGGGGGAGGAGAGTCGCTAAATTCATCATCCATACCCTTAATAATTTGTTAGCAATTAATTTACAGAAATCACGTCCCGTGAGCACAGAAGCCAACTTTCCCACTGGCTGGGTTTTATTCCGCTGTGGGCTTTCAGGGTAATGAATAGAGAAGTTCAATTGTGTTCACAGACTTTAGCTCTCCAAAGAGAATAGAGTTACCTTTGCACAAGAGTTTTCCCTCTCTGGTTTCTCTCTCGGGGAGTGGCTCCATTTGGAGCTCCTCTCACAGTCTGAAAAGCTCTGAGGCAACCTGAAGCCCCCATTTGCCAGCTGCACACTTCTCCAGCTCCCTTCACCCCACAGACACAAAGGCTGTGTTCTGGTGCTCCCAATATTACTCCAGGAACATCTCTGAAGTTTATTTGCTTATGGGATTCTGAAGTTCTTCATAATTTTGGCACCTTCTCGGGATCTTCAGTCTTTAAAGAACTTGCTATATAAGAATAATTTAATTTAAAGTAAAATGAAAAGAACACCGTGGGCCATTGCCATTCTGCTTCAGGTGCTGTTTTGGCACCAGGAAGCACTATTAATCCCCTTGGGGGGATGCACAGCAAGGTCAGCTGGAGGAAGGGTTATTAGGTAAGGTCTGTTATTCTAAAGCCAAAACTCACCGGTTACCATGGAAATAAAAACAAAAGGGCATGTCCATCTCAGGAAGAAGGGAGCAATTTGGAATCCTTTCAAGGGTTTTATATGAAACAGAATGGGAACTCTTCTGTGGGATGTTCTTTAGTGAAAATAAGCATCTTCCTTCCAGTACGCAAGGTATATCACACTGTAGAAGACATGGCCTACCTCTATGTGATTGCACTTGAAGGGCAAAATTTTACCTATTTTTTAAAACTTTGGGACATTTTCTTCTAGCAAGCCTATTGACTACAAAAGCAGGAATAGCAGAATAGGGGATCCTAAAATCATTATTCAAATATGCAAGAACGCAGACACTTCACGCGAATGTGCTAAAATAGGCTACCCACATTTACTTACACAGCATCTTGTGGACACGGGTTGACACTACTTATTACACATTTCCCTTTGGAGTTTGACTCATTCTCTGTAACTCACAACATACAGAGGCCACCTCATTATAGACCTTAGTAGTATGCAGGGACTGAGGCTAAAGGCAAAGGTTAAATGCATAGAGAAACACCCAGCAGCTACGCTAGTATAGCCAGTTTTAAGACTCTTTAAGCCTGTTGCCTCATCTATAAAACAGGTATAACAGCATAAAGTAAGAGTAGGCCAACCAGGACCCATGGGCCAAACCTGACCCAGTTCCAATTGTGTAAAGAAAGTTTTATGGGAGCATGCCCATGCTTGCTCATTTGCATACCATCTTTGACTATTTCTGGAGAAATTCCATGCCTTGTAAAGCCTACCACATTAATTATCTGTCCCTTTATGGAAAAAAAATAATTGCCAACTTCTATCACAGTTTGGTTTGGTGAACATTAAATGAGACTTCACAGAAGGTGCTCCTGTGGCAAAGTAAAATAGGTCTGTGATTATTACTATGTACTCATAGTAATAAGTCGTCAAAACCACAAGAACCCTTGTTCTAATATGTGTGTATGTTATTTTACATATACGTGTGTTATTTTATATGTGTATATATGTTATTATATATGTGTGTATGTATATACACAGATAGATATGTTATTTTATGTGTTTGTGTATGTGTGGTGTGTGTGTGAGACTTCTGAATCAGACTGCCAATGAACTAATAATACCTTGGGATTGGTAGGCTCGCCTGTGCTCCCCACCCCCTTGGATAGTAGTGCAGCCACAGGATATGATGTGCAGCTGTCATGTAGACCAGGGCATCCTGTGGGCCACAGACAGCAGCTGCTAGGAGTCATGAGTTTCTAAAGTAACCGATACTCGGCTATTCCTTGATGGGAGGCCTGTTGGTCACAGGTGTGTTGACACATGCATATTCATGACTGGCCCTGCTCCTAACTGAGTAGTGGAGACAAGGGAGTGAGGAGGATCCAAACCATCCTTAGAATAAGGCCGGAGCAAGTAGATGTAGCCACGACAGAGCTTATTTCTAATCTCCTTAGCAGTAACTGATTGCCCAAGTTTCAAGTTGAAAATAAATGAAGTGGTCTAATTTATAAAACCTTAAAATATGAGTTTACTATAACAACTGTGGACCAAAAATTTCAAAGACTATAATGGATCCATAAACCCGTAAGCAGCACAGAGTAGACCTACTGGCCCATATTTGTACATTTGCAAATAAAGTTGGATCAATTCTTAAATCTGTAAACCCTGAAAGCAATCCTTACAAGGATCTTTCAAGACAAATAGTTAAATGCTGAAGAGTTTACACCGTGGTTTTCAGACACAAACTTCCACCTGTACCCCCCCCCCCCCCCCGTCTAGGGCGGTAAGAACTCACCCACTCACTGTGTACCTTTCAATATGCTGCTTTGCATATTAAAGGGAGGCTGAAAACAGGTGAGAAATTAAAACAACCATGCTTCAAAATTAGTTCCTGGATCAGCTCAAGTGTAAGTAGTCCTGTTGGTGAGACTGTACGTGTAGCTTCTGATGTTACTAGGAGACACAAGAGTAACAATGGTAGGCATGCTAATGTCCTAAACCCCACACAAAGAACTACAAGCAGCAAAGGGATGCTGAGTGTGGAAGAAACAGTCTTACCAGGAAAGAGCACACCAGTTAGTTACCTAATGGACAGCGTTGTGTAAGCATTCATACAACTAACATTTTACAGACTGAGCAGGGAGTATTTAGGAATATGTATGTATAAACATATATACATGTAACAACAATTCATAAAAAAAGAGGTCATGAATTTGAAGGAGTGGGAAAGAGAAAGGGGGAAAAGAGAAAGAAAAAATTATATGATTATATTAAAATTCCACCAGCAGCCATCAGGAAATACTTTTTCTTTTTAAAATATTAATTTTCTTTTAAAACATTATTCCTGGTGAATGCTGGTGAATTCTCATTCGTTCCTCCCAACTGGATCATAAACAAATTCAATCCATAGCAAGGACAAAATACTATTACCAGAAGAAAATCTCAAATTAATGAATGGTTAACTAAAATAAAATCCCAAACTCTTACAAAGCCATACCCAAATATTTCATTTGTATTACTAAAAGCACTTTGACCCATTTCTTTTAATGGAGTTGTTCATTAAACACCACAAAGGACCACAGCCAGGGTTATCGCTCTAGAGGAGCCTAGCATCTAAGACAGGCAAGGCCATTTCTAGAAAAAATGAAGAGCACCCATTGTCAGCAACTGAGCAGACTTCACAAAAGACCAACTGAACGGGCTTTAGAATTTACTTTATCATCTAACTAATATTCAAGTTGGTTCAAAGCTCTCAGCAACTGCTTCTTTGAGCAGTCAACAGTGCCACTTGATTGTCGTGAGCTGTGAAATCCAAAGGCGCACTCAGAGGGAAGTTGTCTGAGGGCTCATCCAAGACTTGAGTTCCTCAGCCTGAGTAAAGATCAACAGTTTAGCACTTCACGTGTCAAAAGGAGCCTTCTGACCAGCAAGGAGCAGCAAGACACCTGTGGAGACAGCAACAAAAATGTTCCCAAGTGATAACAATTGATACTTGATGAAGACACAAAGTCAGGGCCAACTTGTTTACCAAGAAGAGTCTTCAGTAAGTGAAACTTCCAACTTCACTAATTTGTCTGGCTGAAAAAATAGCACTCCCCCCGCCAACAAACGCTATTATATACGTATCTGAATTCAAAGTCTACTGACTTCTCCAAACATCAGGTTTATACCTATGTATCTAAATAGCAGATCTCTCTCTTTTTTTTTAAATATTTATTTATTATGTATACAATATTTTGTCTGTCTGCAGGCCAGAAGAGGGCACCAGACCTCATTACAGATGGTTGTGAGCCACCATGTGGTTGCAGGAATTGAACTCAGGGCCTTGGGAAGAGCAAGCAATGCTCTTAACCACTGAGCCATCTCTCCAGCCCCCTAAATAGCAGATCTCTATCTACATATCCATTTGATACCCACACTCACCAGATAAGGATTATATTAGATACATCTAATATATTATTATTAGATGTACATTAGATAAAGGAACATAGAGGGAGAGGGGCATCCCTTTTCTTTGTTTAGAAACAGAAGGATTCATTATTTAATTCTATATTTGCTCGCTTGCTAGGGCTGCTGTATTATGGAACCTCATACTGAAAGACTTAAGAAACATAAACCTGTTGTTATGTAGGTCTAGAAGGCAAAAGTTCAGGACTAGGGGTTGGTGGACTAGTTCCTCATGATGACTTGGAGCAGGCTGCTCCATGTGTTTAGTCTAGCTCTGGGTGATTTGCTGGCAATCTTTGGTCTTCTTTGGCTTTTGGACCTCTGCCTTTATTTTGACATGGCTTTCTCTCATTTGCCTTTCTCTAAATACCCCGTTTAAATAGACCACTTGTCATATTGGACTGGGGTCCTGCCCAGTTACCCTATTTAAAATATAAATAACATATATTCAAAAAGGTCATATTCTAAGAGGCTGGGGAATAGGATTTCAAATAAGGGACTGAAAATTTGACTAAGTGGCAGGGCATCTGTCTAGTGTGACTGAGGCCCCTGGGTTCAATCCCCAGCATCACACACACGAGAAAATACAATATAAACCATCACTTTAAGGGGATACAGCTGAACCCAGCCTACACTCTCATTTCTCAATCTCAGGGTCTGTGTCAGAGGAGCAACTCCTATTTTACTGCACTCATCACCTCGCTGAGGAGCAGGAGAACAGGACAAATACACGCGTGACAATGAGACCACCCTACCTCCCCACAAGCCCCTCTGCAAATTTGTATCAAATGTCTAGGCATATTCCACTTGTAAGACAAATACATCTAGTGGGTTTTATACTTTATTGGTTTGTAAGGTCACCAGCTACCCATGGCCGACACACAAAAACCAATTACTGTCTCCTTTAAAAATACGAATGTGACTATGGTTCGAAACAAACTCAATTAGAGCTCAAAAGCCTATCACCAACATTGACTACAACTGATGGAAAGTATTTGTTGAATTTTTGCCTTATTTTATCACATTTATTCAATCTTACACACACGCACGCACACACACACACACACACACACACACACACAATCTCCACTTGGAAATTAGGAATATACTGTATCTTCAACAGTTCCAATTTTACAGCATTGATAAAGGGTCCAGTCTACCAAACTGCAGGATGGGACCATTTCATTGACTGAAAATCAGGTAGACACGGTGTCTTAGTTCAGATTTTTATTGTTGTGAAGAGACACCAGGGCAATGGCAACTCTTATCTCTTATAAAGAAAACACTTAATTGAGGGGGCTCATTTACAGTTTCAGAGGTTCAGTCCATTACTGTCATGGCAGGGAGCATGGCTGTGAGCAGGCTAAGGTGGTGCTGGAGTTGACTGCTGCATCTGGCAGGCAACAGGAAATCAACTGACTCACTGAGTGGCATTCTGAGCATAAGAAAGCTCAAAAATCTGCTACCACCGTGACACACTTCCTCTAACAAGGCCATATCTACTCCAACAAAGCCACAGCTCCTAATAGTGCCACTCCCTTTGAGATTATGGGGGCCAAATACATCCAAACTACCACACACAGATATCACTAAAGATGTAGGATATGTGTTTATACCCGAGGCCAATTCTCCAGAATGCAATGGCGGATCAAACAACTGGCATCTACGTCATTGTACTGTCTGCACTTTTATTTTCAACTGTCCATTGGGGATAGTTATATGCCCTCTTGAAGCAGGGGTGGGGATGGGACAGTTCTAATCTCTCAATAACATTCTTTCAGAAAGAAAAAGACCGAGGTAACTTTTTCAAAGTCATGCAACAAAACGAGGTTTCCTGATCAATGGTGAATGAACTAATGCCTCTCAAACTTGCATTAACCAAGGATGCCATATATATGACTGTCAATGCTGTAACAACCTCTCAACATGGCAGCCATGCCTTGAGCCCATCCCCATATAGCCCACAACTAGACAGAAAAGGACCTGCAGTAACTCAACTCACATCTCAGAATATGACGCAAACAGTATGTACAAGGATGGAGAGGCCATGCAAAGTGGGGGCAAAGTCCTGGTTTTAAAGCTGCAGCAGGCTTTCTTCTCCTTTCTGTCCTGTGCACCTTGATTCCAGTTTCTACAAATTCACATGGCAGAAAGCAATCTCAGAAAACACTCGATGAGCTTGCTGCCATCCATGCATCCCCCCAGGGAAAGGGCATGTCACAGCTTCAGAAAGTGGGGGAAAGGAAAGCCTGTGTAAATCCAGAACTATCGTGGGTGCACAAAGGTAGAAAATTATAGTGTAGGTCCTTGAGGTCACAAAGAGAACATTTAAGACTGACTTAGATTGATTTAAAAACTAGCAGCCTTCGCCACTGAAGCATTTCATCTGCCAGCTCAAGTGCCTGATTTAGAAGCATAAAGCAAACCACAATCTACAGAATTTACAGGCATGCAATCATGAATGTTCGATTCCCCCATGGTCTAGACTTCACCTGTCTTCAAACCAGGGTGAAGCATAAAAATCTCACCCGATTCTCTCCACAAAAAGCTCCTTCAACAGTCTGACATTTTTCCATATCCATGCATTCAGCTGTTCACCACTAAATATGAGACTCTTGCATACACATGCAAAGACAAAAGCAGCTAAGGCTCCTAAGAGAACAGAGGAAGGACAGGGCTTCCCCAGTCAGATACCCAGGAAATGCTGGCACAGTGCTATTATGAGCAAGACCCAATGGATCTGGACAACTACTTCATTATCCTTTTCTCTTTGACATGTGGAACCTGGTCTCTCAATGTGATTTTAGAGAAAATACCCAACATTTCCGTGCAATTGGGATAGCTTTCATTTCCACTTATCTCCCTCCTCATTGGCTTAACCTCATTTGATGAAGTTTCCCTGTTTATCTGTGTGCTACACTCCTTCAGTAGACTGAATAAATGCATTCTCTCCTTACACACAACTTAAAAAACACGCTGGAGCCGGGCAGTGGTGGTGCATACTTTTAATTCCAGCACTTAGGAGGCAGAGCCAGGTGGATCTCTGTGAGTTTGAGACCAGCCTGGTCTACAAGAGCTAGTTCCAGGACAGGCTCCAAAGCTTACAGAGAAACCCTGTCTCAAAAAAACAACCCTAAATGGATGTATTTTAGGAGCTGAGCCATATAATTCTATGCAAAAGAAAGAATGTTATTAGAAATGAATAATGATCTAGCTTCCTCGAGGTGACCACTAGCACATAAAGAAACAAAATGGCTAGAAAGAAGAGCAGACCTGAGCAAGAATTTAACTGCTAAAGCGTACCATAAAGTATAAAGACTGAGATAACGTTAGGTGTCACTCCTTAGGAAACTCTCAGTTTCTTTACAATGAAAATATATTACCATATTGCGTTTTATAGATTATGTTATGAATTATTTCTGTCTTATGATGTTCTAGTTTCTTAGATGACCTGAAGTCTCACAATCATAAAATGTATCCAATATCAGATGATATGAAATAAAGATTATTCTCTATTAGCCAGACAATCACCATGCATTTTTACTTTTATTTTTTTCCTTGAGGTTTTTCTATTATTAGACTTATAATACTCTGTTCTCACTCTGCTCCTTACTTACATAAGTCTTATTCCTTCTTCTACGTAACACTTCTCTGGGATGTCATAACTTAGTGCCCAACTGAGCCTTCTCTCTAGCCAAACATTTTGTAGCCCCTCATCTCTAATTTCTCGGATCCAGAAATTGAATTAGACCATGAGCTTCCTCACTATCTGCCACTTAATTCTTCCCTCCTGGCTCCAGGAGAGCGGGCACCTTTTGGTGTCTCTATCCTACCAGCCACTGCAATTCTGAATCATGACAACTGCTACTACAAACACAGACTTCTAGCCATAGGGCTTAAAACCTTATGTCGGGAGTTAAAATGCAGTTTAGTTTAAAGGGAAGAAGCGTACATTCTATCATATGAGCTAAAAGAATTAATCTGAAACAAATTAGCCTTTGCCTAAATTTTCCCTAACTTACCTCTTCACTGTTCGTTCAAATTATTTCCATGTTATTCCTCAGAAAGCAGAAATTTCTCTGTGTATATGTATGTGTGTGTATGGAAACACATGTGAGTGAGTGCTTAGAACCAAATCATTTAAGGAATTTAAATCATGTCAAATCATTTAAAGAACTGATTAACAAAATAAAACGTGCTAACTTTTCAACTCTCAATTTTTCTGTTTCCAAGAACTGAGTTTTTTTCAGTTTCTAATAATATTTTTAAGGAAAACTAAGGAAGTTTTAAATTAGCCAATTTTTAAATTTTATTTAAACTAAGGAAGTTTTAAATTAGACAAAATTGTTTTTTATTTTATTTATATTTTAGTAAACTCTACCTCTTAGCAACTGTTTTAATTTAACTCAATACTATTGGAACATTTTTAATTGGATGCTACCTACCAAACTGAATAGAACCATGTTTCATATTAATAACCTCAAGAATAAATATGTCATCAGCCCCCACCAGAGCCATAAAGCCCAAATAATTCTTCAGAAATATACTATATAGAATTTTTTTAAAAACTCACTGGTTAGTAAATATTTATGACAAATTCCCTTTACTATGTATAAAAATATTTTTGCAAACAATACCAAAATACTGTAACGTAGTCTTTGGCATTCCTGTTTTCACTCAGCCAGATAGGGGAGGGGAAAGTCACAAAATAATCAAAAGAATATTTGCAATACAATTAGAGGGATGACTGCATCTGAGTGTCTGCCAGACACAGGGGCCTCCCCTTAATACACACAGCCCGGAGTCTTAATCACTGTACAGCACCAAACTGCACTTCCTACAGTGTTCAAACTTCTGTCAGTTAACTAGATGTTTACAGAGAGCCTGGCTTGGGCGCTCAACATGAAGGGTATGCCATGCAGGGCTACGTAGACAGCTCCAACACCATCTGTCACTTAAGCTTCCAGAGATTCAAAATTTCAATTCAAACTGATTTACGCTGAACCCAAACTGAAGCTATAATTCAAATTTCGACATGAAGCCTGAATTCCTTTTCAATGTTCTTCAACTTTGACCCAGCTCCCCCCTCCTTCGCTGAAAAGGGCCAAGACAACAGCCCAGCAAGTGGGGCAGGCAAAACAGGCCTCCTTTGTTCAGGGCCAGCCTTTCAGCTCGCCATTGAGGTGAGGGACTGAAAAGGCGCACCAGGCTTTGGAAGGCTGCTTGCTTGCTGGCCATCCTCCCTCAAAGAACCAGAAAAAAAAAAAAAAAAAAGCAGAAACCCTCCAGGAGGAAAGTCTTTCACAGTCCATTCGTACCTTCGGGCATAATTAGTGGGAAATTAGCGCTCTTCTTCCTGCCCTTCCTCCTCCCTAGAGGGGATATGTTCATAGAGTTTAAGCTACATTTGCAATGTTCATCGAAAATGCATGTTTAAATCAAACCATTCAATGCCAAGGGCATCTAAGAGTGGCATGGAACCAGCTTCAAAGTTGAAATTTGGAGAAAAAAATTGCTGTATGCTGAATACACACATACAGGATTTTTTGAATGCCCTCAACCCACTTGAGGAAGATAAATCAAATTCATTGCATAGTGCCCAGTGGAACCTCCTACAGGATTCCCTCAGACTGCCCTGGGAATAGACTTTTCTAGTTAGAGTGGGTTTTGAACCAAGAAACCATGCATCTCATAAAATGTGGAATGTATTATAAACAAACATACATTTGTAAAGTACTCTATCCAGTATTTTCTGTTATCACTTAATAAGGAGAATTTTGGATCATTTGGTGTAATAGTAACTGTCATCATTATTCTCCTGTGGATTAAATACGAAGGGCAATAGAGAAGATAGCAAGGGAACACGGAGGACTAGACAGGACTTGCTAGTGGTGTTTTGAAACCGAGTAAGACCTGTACAGCATGAGCAGCGCAGGAGTCTGTGCTGATCAACACTGCAAAATTCTTACACTCACTAGCTTTTAAATTATTTGAGGGAAACCCTCCATTATGCTGTTATTTTTGCTCTAATTTGCAATTCCAATCTTGTAGGCCAATAAAATAGGTCAATTAAGTTGACACCACATCTTTTTTTTTTATTAGCTCAGCTAAGCAATTACAATTGATGGTGAGGGTCATTGTGTCATCTTTGAAGAGTCAATGGTAGGAGAAATGCCAGTGCACAGAAGTAATTTGCAATTCCAGCACATCCTGAAACATTCAGCATGAAGATATTTCTATCTGTTCCAGTTCTGGGGCACATGTGCTCTTGATTTGAATTAAAATAATGATGTCACTTTGGGGCAATTAAAAGGTGCAATAATTGAATCTACTCTTGTAACAAAATCATTTGGAACAAATGTACCACATACATACATACATACATACATACATACATACATACATACAAATATATATATGGGGGTGGGGGGTGGGGGTGGGGGGTGGGGGTGGGGGATGTATGTGTGTACATATGTGTGTATATATGTACACACATATATACACACAGACATACATACAAATATATGTGTGTGTATCTCTCCATATATATAAATATATATACACACATACATACATATATTCAACACATTAAAATATCAAAAGGACAAAAAAATCACCATGCTGTCTCATGTTATAGTATCACACACACACACACATACACAATAGCATCTATTTCAGGCTTTGTACAAGATATGGGATCAGCCATAGTTGTTGAAGCTTGTGTAACTCCTAGTTAATAATAAAACATGGCATACTAATTTAGAGCTTTATTTTGTGCTGGTGGTTGCATGGCACATGTGTGTTTGAGTTTATGGAGCCGCCAATCAGCCTCTGTCTCAGTCCTTGCCTTCTACCTTGTTTGAGGCAGGGTCTCTGTTTCTCATCCTGTACTGGCCATGAGCTCTGAGAGACCCTCTTATCTCTGCTCCAGTCTCTCTGTAGGAGCACTGAGATTTCAAAAGCATGCCACATCTGGCTGGCACTTCACGGCTTTGGGGAATTTGAACTCAGGACCTCGTGCCTCCGTGGCAAGTGTTTTACCCACGCACACACCTCCCCAGTTCTTACCCTGTAGTTTTAAAAGTAGAAGTGACAGCATTTTGCAGCCAGTATGACAACTCTTATCAAGAAAACAGAAAGTACCAAGTGTTGGTTGAGACGTGGAGAGGCTGGAACCACCGCCCAGCTGGTGGGGATGTAAGATGACGCAGCGGTTACAGCAAAGAGTATGGTGATCCTAAAATAAATTTTAGAAGCGTTGCCATGTGATCCGGCAGCCTAATTTCTGAGTACATACCCCAAACAACTGAAAACAATGACTCAAGCAGGCTCTTAGGCATCCGCATTCAGAGTGGCATCATACAAGTGGCCGAAAGGCAAAGTAACCCAGGTGTTCATTGACAGATGGATGACCACACGTGGCTTAGAGAATGAAAGGATGAGTACAATGGAAGAAAAACCTAACGCACTGTGCAAAGTAAAGGAAGCCAGTGATAAAAAGCTGCGCATGACTCCGCTCATGGGAGGTACTTGGTCTGGCTCAGAGCGGCAGAGTAGGGTGACGGTTGCCAGAGATGGAAGAGACGAGGAGTTACTGTTTAAAGAGTGAATGAAGATGCTGGAGACGGACAGCGATGATGGTTCTTCCCCACGGTGTCAATTCCTAATGCCACTGACAGATTTATTTTAAGATGGTTACAATAACAGACTTTATACTTTACTACAGTCAAAAGAAACCCAGCAAAAACATTACATTTTATATAAACGTGCTGAATTAGTCTCTCCTTTGAAAGATAACTGATGATGAACAAATTCGTGTTGCTAAAAATGGAGGGAAGCCCAATCTAGTACATTCTTCCTTCCGGCAGCCACCGGCTTCTCACTTTGAGAACAAAACCATCAATTATGTGTTGATATAATGTATTCCTTCTCAGTCTTAGGCACCTCCATAGCCTGTATAGGTGGCCTATACTGGTAATTCTAGCACTTGAAAAGAATTGAGAATTCAAAGACAGACAAGACTATATTGCAAGACCCTGTATCAAAACAGAAGGCCCTAAGGTGATGGCTCAAAAGAACATTGGCTGCTCTTCCAAGGGACATGGGTTTAAGTCACAGTACCTACATGGCAGCTCACAACCAACTAACTCTACTTCCAGGGGATTCAGCACCTTCTTCTAGCTCTTTTTTTTAAAGTATTTATTTATTTTGTATACATTGGTGTTTTGCCTGCACATATGTCTGAGGGTGTCAGATCTTGGAGTTACAGACAGTTGTGAGCTGCCATGTGGGTGCTGGGAAATGAACCTGGGTCCTTTAGAAGGGCAGCCTGTGCAGTATTCTTAACCGCTGAGCCACCTCTTCAGCCACTCTTCTAGCTTTTTTGGGAACTGCAAGCAAGTAATGCAAAGATATACGCAGACAAAAGATCCAAACATATAAAATAAATCATTAAAAGGGGGAATAGGAAAGGAGTGGGGAAAAGGAGGAGGAAGAGACAGAGGAAGAAAAATCACAAAGTGTCAATCAAACGCAGAAACATGCAGGTGAATGGTGGTTCCATGAATTGGGGGTGGAGATGTGAGTGAGGAATGGAGACATTGGTCAAAGGGTACAAAGTTTGTTAGGTTGGAACAAAAAAATCTGAATAGCTAATGAAGAGCTAATAAATTGACTATGGTCAATAATACTCTAGCATTATTGAAATTTTCTTGAAGTTTGCTATGACAGTAGATCTTAAATGTTCTCACTACAGAATGAGAAAGAAAATGGTAATATAGGCGGTGATGTGATGAATATGGCAATTATATATCTTCATAAAAACATCAACCTGCATTCCTTTAAATACATGCAACTGCTTTTGTCAATTATACTATAATAGCTCTGGAGAAAGAAGGACTTCGCCCTCTGATGCCAACAGAGGCCTTTGCGGGGCAGGTGGGGAAGCCAACTGATCTTTTCATTTTGTAAGCAGACAATGAGCTAAATAAGTCACTAGATTCTTGCCCTTAGCACCCAGGTCTCTTTGTTCTCGCCTGCCAGGGAAGGTTTGTTTACCTGCAAGAAGGTTAAGTGGTTCTTCAGATGGGAAAACATAAAATTTAAAATAGAAAGAACATCTAAGTGATTTTTTAAAAGATTTGTTTTTATTATTTTTGATATGTGAATGTACATATCTCTGTGTACATACGTAGAGTGTGTGAATGCTGGTGGCCAGAGGCTTTGGGTGCCCTGGAGCTGAAGTTACATGGTTGTGAGTCCCCGGATATTGGTGCTGGAAAGCACACTCAGGTTCTCTATGTGTGCTCTAATCCCAGCCACATTTGCAAATGTCAGTCACTTGCAAACCACTCCCTATTCATCTACCATCTGGGCAGCTGAAAGCTGACCTGAACACTCCTTAGAGCCACAGGCAAGAAGCTTCCCGGCGCAGGCAAGCACAGCAGAGCTGCGCTGTCCCAGCTGTCATCCTTCTCAGACAGAAACTGGTCCTTAGGATGATACTCCATTGGCAGCTGATGGAGGCTTCAGGTTGGGACTTATAGCCGCCGTGGTGAGAGCGTCGGCAAGATGATATTTAGTGGTTCCCTTTCAGGAAAAGGATGACAGGAAGAGGTCACAGGGGGCTTTTATTATGATGATGCTAGACTGTGTTCCAGGATTTGAGTGCCGGTAACACCAGTGTGCTGGTTTGTGCAAGTTTACAAGCTGAGCATTGATGATTTGTAAAAGTAAACCTGTGGTCATTGATGATAGAAATGCTACGTTCATCACTCTCATTCCAGTGCCCCGGACAAGAGGCCACTCCCTCAGTAAATAGCTATGGATAATCTATTAATGGATGAATGAATGAACAAACTAATCTCTTTATGGAAAACCTCTGTGAAAAATTCCACGAAGTAGTACCTTTGTAGGTTCATGATACAGTACATACAGATTCCATTCTATCCGTCACATGAGGAAAAGGATAAAAGTGATCAATGAAGAGATCCCTAAGAAAGCTGTCTACTGCCTGGGTCCATACATTCCCACACACACTTGTGACACACACACACTTCTGAAGTGCTCACACCATCGTCACCACGTGTGCCGCACACGAAACAATATTTCCAAAGACAGCTTCCTCTCTATTTATCATCAATGCTGCAACAACAACACTGAGCTGTAAGGGTGTTTGCGCTCAGTCCGTGGCTGTATCACTACCCTGCTATACACGACCAGGTGAGTTCTCTGAGACCTGCTGCACTCCTTTTGAAATTCAAACTGTCAAGCACAGTTTTAACATCTATTATAGCACCATACCCCCAATAATATGAAACACTTAGGAGTTTTCCTGAGTCTGGGTTGTGAAAGAAAAATTAACCCACTTTTGACCTGACTGGTCATTGCAATAACTCTAACAGCTATGACAGGGATGTTCAATGTTACTTTCCTTTGAAGTCTTCATTTCTACTAGTAATGTGGAGGGGCTTGGTAAAAGTACCACACATTGTCACATATTTAGGACACTGGAGGCCACTTTAAGTTTCTGTGCTAAGTAAGACTTTTAACTCAGTATAGAATTTGAGGAATAGCTCTTCCATAGTCCAAATCATCTACAAAGGGCATTTTAGTTGGATATAAATGTTTTGCTTAGGACTGGGGATGTGGCTAAGCAAGTACAGGCTCTTTCAATGCAAGCCAGAGAGGTGGTCTCTACTGTAGAAATTCTAATGCAGTGTCCAGGACGTCTGCAGTGAGGGGGAGGGCAAGAATTGGTCATCACACAACAGAGCTGAGGAAATGAGAGACCCTGACTCAAAACACTGTGGGGAGGAAAGACCTCTTCTGAAAACTGTCCTCTGAGTGGTGTGTGGGGGCCATAGTGTAAACACACTCACACACACACACTTAAAAATCAATAGGAATGAAAAAGAGCACATAAAGGAATTACAGGAGTAAAGGTTATCCCATAATACTGTCTTCTGAATTATAGTATTGCGTGTTACCAAAAAGTCTGAAGACGTCAGAATTAAATGGCTTGTTAATGCATAACATTCTTGGTGTTGAATACTAGGACTTCACGCTTCCTCTAAATTGATGAGAAGCCCTGAGAGACAGAACTTTCAAAGTCGTGGAGGGGGAAACACCAAGACAAAAAATCCAATCTCCCACCACCGCTGGCTGCCTATGTGATCTCGCGAAAGTTACTTGACCCATCTAAGCCACTGTCTCCTATTTTAAAGCAGGGTGGTTAGGGGAATTGAGACGGCTTGTGGTATGTGCATAGTTCCAGCACTCCTGAAGCTCTCCCAAAACACTGGCTGCCATAATCATTAATTCAGAAAGAATTCCCTTGTCTAAATTGTTTCAGCACCTCTAAAGGTGTCACAGCGGAGAATGGTCAGCATAAGACACTTTCGGAAGCAGTCCAACTCATCAGGTTTGTATTCAGTGGCCACTGTGTTCCTTCTCAGAACAACCCCAGGGGGAGCTCCTGATGCGTGCGGAAACAAGGCTTCCTGCCTCATTACACTCTGCTCCACGGCTTCCTGCTAGAGCCTCGGAAAGGAAGGTCCCTGCTCTTCAGATCACACTTCTGACTATTAACCATCCAAGATCAGGGAAGAAAATTACATTTCCCTCTTAGAACATCTTCCCTACTGGTGTAGCCCGGTGCTGAAGTTGTGGATGCAGTGGGGGTGGGGGAGGTAAGGGGTGAGGTAGGAGAGGGACTCTTGCTCATGGTGACCTCCCTTCTGTGCTGGTTGGAGCCCAGGGACTACCAGCCAGCTCCAAATTATGAAGAGGTAGCCCAGAGCAAAGAGAAAAAAAATAACCTGCCCACCAGCCCTATAGAGGACTCAGGGAACTCTCCTGCTGCACCTGCTAACCAGAGAACACTTCTCGGAATGACTCAGTGGCTCTGCCTACTGCGACAACCCGTGTCCTCCCTCCCGCCCTCCCTCCAGTGCTGTGGCAGATGCGGGCCGAGAGTGTCCTGGCCCGCACACCGCGGGAACCACCGTGCAGCGGCGCCCACCCGCGCTGCCTGGAGGACCCGGGGCGGCGCCGGGCACAGATGGCGCTCTCAGCTAGATGATGCTCCAGCGCCTGCAGTCACTCCAGGCTCAGCACAGCGTACTGGGACGAAGCTGTTGTCAGATCCCAGCACTGCGAGCCGGGGCAGGAAAGAGGCTCTTTACAGTCCGTCTCAAACCCGGCAGGCCAGCCCCGATAAGCCCCTGTCCTCAGAGGCTGGGTGTGGTGCGGGAGACCGCCAGGGCCCTCACCTAGAGGCCAACAAAGCCTCCTGCAAGTGTCCCCAGCGCGCGGTCTCCAATGTCTATCCTATTCTCTCTCATTCCTCTCAAGGGCTGAGAGAGTCGAGGAGGGCAGTCAGTGTCGCCCCCTGAGCACGGCGATTCGCGCAGGTGTGAGCACATCTGAACAAAGCCCACGCCCAGATGTGTCCGCGGGGACACGAACGCGCGCACGCTGCTGCGCGCCCCGCGGGACTTAGGCGCTCCTCGCCCGGAGACCCTGTCTCGTGACACTCCGGGTCCTCCGCGTCCCAGCCCGGAAAGCTGTGTGCTGCCCATCTGTCCACGGGCAGACCTCTAGGAGAGGCTTCCGGGAAGGCGTGGGGCACCCGCGCCCAGACAGAAGTTGACCTGGGACGTAAGGAGTGGTGGGCGCCCGCCGGCGACACCGGAGCTGCCGGGTCCGAGCCGCGTAGTCCCCAGGGCGCGCGTCTCCTTTCTCCAGCGGGCGCCCGCGGCTGTGTCAAGAGCTGGCAATGAAAAACGAAGTCGCCGACCCGTTTCGCCCGTGCTGCAGACGCTGCCAGACTCTCACAGGAGCCTAGGCTGAGCCCAGGAGCCAGCGTCCGAGTGACAACGCGGCAGCCTCCGGCTCCTCGCTCCGCTCCAGCCGCGTCCACCCACCAGAACTGAGTGTCACCAAAGCCACCGCCAGACACACCCAGGGCTACTCACGTTTTCGCGCCGCGCCCACCGTCCCGCCGGGGCGTTACTGCCCAAGACCCCGAAGCGCAGCTGTCGTGCGTGTTTCAGAAGCTGTCGCCACCAGCTGCCCCAGTCCGGCTGTCCCTGCGCGGTCCCTCGCTCTGGCGCGTCTGAGGCTCGGACTGCTGCGCGCGTCCGCCGGCGACCCAGGCGAAGCGCGCGTCCCCGCCGCTCCCGCCCTCCGTTCCCCTTTCCCAGCGTCGCGCTCAGGCCCCTCCCGACTCCCGTAGCGTCCCCGCGTCCCCCTCCCCCGCACTCTCCGGGCGTCTCCCGCCCCTTCCCCTCGGGGCCAACCCCCTCCCTCCCGCAACAGCGGCTACAGCGAATGGGCTCCAGCGTCGTGCGCCCTGGGGACTGGGGGGCCCCTCACCTGAGAGGCCGAGCCACTGCGGACCTCTGCCACCTCGCAGAGTGAGGTGTGTCTGTGGGGGTGCCAGGAACGCAGGACGTTGAGTGTTCAGAGGGACCCGTGACTGGGATGCTTGTACAAATGTTCCAGAAAGTGAGTGTTTTAAATGTCACTCTCTTCAGCTTAGATTTCTATGGTGGATGGATCTGGATCACGCATCCCTTCCCTCCCTCCTTCTATCACCTCCAATTCCCTGCTCTCCCTTCTCCTAAGCATTTCATGCCTTTGAAACACTAATTGGGATGGGGTGAGTACTGTTTTACTACCATCCTTTCCAAACACACTTGAGGAAGGGTCCCTGTAACGATTAAGCAGACGCTATTTGCAGTAGGAATTGGGTTTCTGGGGTAGTTGAAATTACCTTTTCAAACTGCAGAATATTATATACTTTTTTTTTCAATGCAAAATAAGGACTCTTTTCCTTAGATGTGCAGTATTTGCATAAGCACACTGCATACTACACAGTTCACGCTCTGGAGTCCTTTGCAGCACCGTCTGACGTGATGATGTCCAAGACACATAGTCAGACACGTACCTGGGCCTGCTTCCTTCTGCAGACTCAGTTACAGGCACCCGGTATTGCCCAGGTTGACCATTTAGTACTTATTGGAGCCTGTCATCAGCCATCAGAATCTGGAACAGGTATTAGAATGGGATTCATTAATAAAAATGGGTCCCGATTATGGGTCCCTACAGCTCCTCTGCCCTTCTGTAACTTTAATTTGAACTTAAGCTTCAACCCGCACGCACTCGAGTGTACAGTGCTCTTGTCTTTCTCCTACGGCAGACCACACAGGAGCCCCTTCATATCCTCAAGCAATAGAATGACCTCTTGCTACGCTGTCATTGGCGACACAATTTTCTCAGTTCTGTCACTCTTCTGAGCTTTTGATCTTACTCCGCCACAGGTTGTCTGTGTGCTTCATACCTCTGTATTCACTCCTACGTCTTTTTCTAGAATATTTTCCAAGAAGAGATCAAGAAAGACAGGGAGGGAGGGGAGGGAGGGAGGGAGGGAGGGAGGGAGGGAGGGAGGGAGGGAGGGAGGGAGGGAGGGAGAAACAAATGATGACATGGTACCAAAAAAGATATAGACTGACTTTGTTTTGATTTGTTTCCTAAAAATAAATCAAAGATTTCTGGTATACCTAACAATCTACTCACAACTTACTTTTTCATCCACTGATGATGGGAATTTTCTTAAGCTTCTATATGTGAGAATCTTTCTATCTAGAACATCCTTCCATCTCGTTTTTCATGTGGCAAGCTCTAGTTCAACCTTCAGAGCCCTGACTCATTTGTTACCTCTTTGTGAATTCCTTCCTGGGTCCCTGTGTGTTGTATTGTAATAGTGCTTAGTTGTATGTTAATAGTCTGTTTGTATATCTGGCTCCAAACGAATTCCAGTGGTTCAAGAACAATTTGTCTTTATTTCGTTTAACTTAATTTTCCATCAACAGATATGAAGCTGCGAATTAGTCATACTAACTGACACCATTCTTCGTCAGGCCCTCCTATGTGATAATATCTCAGTTCCCTACCCTACACATGACTGCGGAGAGTCACAGGTCAACCCTGCCTGGCTTTCTCATGCCCGGCTCTGTCACTTCACTTCCGCTACTGAGACTGGGCCTCAGCAACTCCCTGACCACATTCACTGAATCCTGTACAACAAACCTGTGAGGTAAAAACTTCATGGTCACCCCTCTTCAGCTCTTGGTCGGTCTCCACACAGCAGTCTGTCCACTGGGCACTGAAGCAACATGTCTTGTTCCCTCCTTCTGTCACAGTCTCATAAAGATATGTCTCGTAGAATTCCTTCACCTTCTGCTTAGAATTGCTCCCTTTTTAGGCCTCAGTGCTGGTCCATGAAGCCAACATATGACGGACAGAATGAGGTTCTAGTGCAGCCCAGGCCAGTCTTGATTCTTCTGAGACCAGTTAGGACAAGAAGTGTCATAATTGAATCTCAGGCAAGTGACAGATTCTTTAGGCACAGTTCTCCTTATCTGTTTGTAGAACATTAACACACAGGGTTGCTCTGTGGTTCGGTTTAAGCACTGGAGCGTGTATGGGACTGTTGCAGGAACATAGTCCTCAGAGATCTACAGCAGCTATCTTCATTCCGTCGGCCATGTCTGCTTGCAAGAGACCATCAGGCTTGCCCATGATGGCTGTTAACATTCCCTCATAAGAGGAGGGTGTGTGTGTTTGTGGGGGGGGGGGGTATTAGACCCTCAGTGATCATCCATTTGTATGCAATTCTGCCCTAATTACATGTGGTCTCAGGAGGTACTAGGGATACTAATTGAATGGGGAGTTCCAGCTTTGTGAGTATAAGGAGTCACTACCCATGCAGGCTGAAGACTTTTCACTGTGGTTGCTCCGGGGTCACCCATGCTCCTGTAAGCCATCCTTTACCTATGCTCTGTCAGTAAGACCAATAAACACGTGGAGTCCCCAGGGTGACCTTTCGTGGGGGTTGAACTTTTGGTTTGTCATTGGGGTCTTTTGAAGAATGGGAAGACATCTTTTATGTCTACCTAGAGAAGAAACTTTCACAATAAGGACTTCCTAAATGCTCTGGAAATGCTAGTTTGAACAGCAATATTTAATATTTGTCAAATAAATACATGTTTCAATTAAAAAGTCAGCCAAGAAAAATCAGGAACCACACTGACAGCCTGAAGATAAAATTAAATGATATATTTTATATTATATTATATAATAGTTATACTCACATGAAATTGTGTAGTTTTAATTTCACGTTGCTTGTTTCAACAACATGGTAACCCTACATTGCTAGGGATTATTCTCCTGGAGGACAAATAAACTGCAGGGTGAATCAGACAGATGGAGCCTAAGAAAGGCTTGAAAAAGGATTAGGAAACCAGCCGAGTGGGCAAATGGAGTTCCGAAAGCAGTCTCTGTGACTTGCTGGGTGGCACTCCACACATGGCGACGTGACTGCGTATTGCTAGGGACACGCACAATAACCCAGTTATCCTTCCTGTGTCTAAGCCTGTCCTCTGGCCCATCCTTTATCCTCCACCTTCTAGCAAAGAGGACTGGGAAGAAGGTAAGTCTCTTGCCCTCATCACTCAGTAACAATAGAACGTGGCAGGAGCTCACTGCTGTTACGAGCACTTTGCATTTATTAAAGCATTCCATCTCGTGGAAAGTCCATACGGTGTGTATTAGTATCGTCCTCGTTAGAAAATGAGGCAAGTGGGGTGAAGTGTCTTTTGAAAGGTGACACAGCCAACAGAAGAGACAGGATTCAAACTTGACCACTGTGCCATGCTACCCGCCAGTGACAGCCCACAAGTGTGTTTCTTTCCCTGGAGAAGCAGAGTCTGTCACTGTGTTAAAGCACCTCCACAGAGAGCCGTGGAGCCCTCCAGTGGCACCTGGAGTGAACAAGCTGTAGGCTCGCCTTGCCTTTCCTTTCTCAGTTCTGTCTTCCTAGAATGCATCCCCTCCTCTTTCCCTTGTTGCTTCCTTTGCCTTCTGTTCTTATCCAAGTTTGCTTAACCCATATCCACACTGCAGACCTCCCCGGGAGGCTTTGCCCTGCAATTTGGCCTCAAGTTTTCTGAAATCAAGAATGTGCCCACCAGCAAGTCACTTCCCATCTCCCCCTCCTCCAACCCTGAGAGACAAACATTTTAGACCAGGTGAACACAGAAATTTGATTTAGCTGTGTTCCTTTGCGGTGACCCAGAATATTTCCTTTGCCACCGCCCACATCCTAACAAAACTCAAATGAACCATTGGTGAGTTCCAGGTCAGAAAAATAAGAGCGTTTTAAGAAGTTATGTTAGCATCACTAAGTCATGTGCCACAGGAATGGCGTTGACCTGTGCCATCGTTATCTTCAGATTCTGACAGAGATACGTTGACAATAGTGATGTTAAAAGCCCATCTATTTGAAAGGGCATTATAGACCCAGATTGTTAAAATTATAGTTGTTCTGACAGGAAAGCTCAGCTGATAAGGTGATTTGTATTGACTGCCCGCTGGATTCACACCTGGGTGCAGTCTCTCCCTGACCCTGAGAGCTACGTCAATCACTGTAACAAACACCAAGAACTACACAAAACTACACTATTGATATAATGGGTGTCTAAGATAATCGACGTACACAGTGTTTATGTTGCTCACAGTTTCAGAGACTAGAGCCCACGGCCAGTTGGTCCCATTGTTCTTGGCGTGGCAGCGCACCATGGCAGGAGAGTGTGTGATGGCAAGCCTGCTCACTGTAAGCCAGGAAGCAAAACAGAGATCTCCTTCTAGATCTCCTTCTAGGACACACACCTAATGACCTGAAGCCCTCCTACTAGGCTCCACTCGGAAAGGCTCCACCAAGCTGAGCACTGAGTTTCAACACAGGCATTTGGGAGCAGTTCAGCTCCAAGCAGCAAGTGCAGCTTCAGCCTAGTCCCAGTGAGGTGCTTCTAGGGGGCAGGATTTGCCAGAGATGTTGGTTATCACTCCTGATCTTAGGTTACAAAACTGTCTTGATTTCTTATTCTTTTGCTCTCTTGGGCTAAGAGACACCTGTTGCCACATAAGAGATGCCCTATGAAGACAGAAGCCCTTTCTAAGGGAAACCTCTGGCCAACAAACTGAAGAACTGAGGTCATTGGTCCAAACACCAGACTGCAGCTTAATTCTCTTTCAATCCACTGAATCAGTGGATTCAGTTGTCCCAGTCAAGCCTTGAGATGACTCTAGTCCAGGCCTACTCCTTGGTTGTGGCCTCCAAGAGGTCCTGAGCCAGGGGATTCAGTGAAGCGAGGCTTGGTTCTGGCTTGACAGACCCCAGCTGAGAAGAAAGGTTGCTAATGGCCAGGTGCTCAGTCAACATAGCCAGATGTCTCAGAGCATTTCGGTGTAGCTGGTTTTGCAAAATGATCAACCGCCATCGTCGCAAGGTAAAAAATGGCACCAGATGAAGGAGCAGTTGTGGGACAGAGGAAATACCTGTGTGAATTGCCTCAGCAGTGCCCACCTTCACACCCAGGCACACTTAGCTCCCACAGACAAGACGGGCCACCCTCAGCGCCCCACCTAGAATTGCACCTTTCTCCTTTGCCTGCCTGCCATGGTCTCAGCTGACCCAGCTCTTAGTGATTCCTTGTGGGCGGTGTTTACTCACTGTAGATAATAATGGCATGCACACACTTGCATGTTCATACCATGTAAGTAACAGGCAGAGGTGCTGTCCCACATCACATGACCAGGAGCCGTGGAAAGTTTCCTCAGACACATGACCCCAGTTGCTTCCTATGCTTCTCCTTGCCATCTGCTCTCCAACCACAGACCTCTGTGTGCTAGCCTGATGCCATGTGGGCACACGTCAGATGAAACCAGAAATTTGAAACTCATTTCTTGCCTGCTGCTTAGCAACACAGTTCCTTGACACCTATCTAAAGGAGATGCTATGCAAGCAAGTGGAAGAAAGCGTGTCCCATAGTGGCGGCCATGTGGGAGTTTCTTCTCTTGGGAGCCTGTGAGTCACCAATATCTTCATTTTGGCTCAATATCTCCCTACCCCCAAGGACCAGGGAACCGAGCTGGAAAGAAGGACATTTTCAACAGTAATAAGCATGCTCCTTGGCCAATGCCTCCATCAGTTCCCAATGTTTCTATCTACAGGAATGTATGGCAGTTCAGCTGAATAGATTTAAGGCTAGTTAAGGTCAATGTGCAACCAGCCTTTGAGATAAGGTCATCAAGAACAAGAAACTGCCTCTCAGGGAAAATAGACATACCAAAGGTCTCTCAATGTGCACCTTCCACTGCTGGCTTCAGGAGCACAGATGACAGGTATAATGAAGGTGAATTCACCCTGGAGGAAAGAGAGTTCCTGTGCACAACACTGAAGCATAAATGAGTGGTTGATTCGGGAACCAATGTCTAATCTTTGACGGTTTTGCTTCACTTTAAGAAGAAAAGGGGTCTTAGGTTAGTAGACACTGACATAATTCTTGCTTGTACCTTTCTCTTCAGCTTTAGTTTAAGCTTTCACTTAGTCTGCTTTAATACACAACATAAAATGCAGCATCTTAGCCATTTCCAGTTACAGCTCAGCAGTATCAGGTCGTGTGATCATCACCGCCATCTGTCTCCAGAACTGTTTCGTCTTACAAAGTGGCAGCTTTATGTCCACTGAACATCTTCCCCAGTATCCTCTCCCCCCAGGTTCTGGTAACCACTACTGCCCTTGCTGGGTCTATGAATCTTGCCACTATAAATATTTCATATAAATGAAACAATACAGTGTTTTTTATGACTAGCCCAATGTACTAAAAATTTATCCAGAGTGTAGCCTGTGTCAGAATTTCCTTCCTTAAGACAGAATACTCGACTGTATACACAAATCACATCTGTTTACTTGCTCATCTGTTGATAGACACTTGGTTGTATCTACCTCTTGGCATTCATAATCCTATAAACAACATGGGTATATGAATATCTTTGAGATTCTCTTTTAAATTCTTTTAGTTGCATACACAGTGACATTTGATAGTCACAAAATATTTAAAATTTTCTGAGTAATTGTTGTACTGTTTCCCGCAGTGGGAGCAATGCTTTACGTTTCTCCCAGCTGTGCCCAAGGATGACACGTTCTCCATATCCTTACCAACATGTCTTTACATTTTGGGCAGTTTTTACACATATATGAGTGTGGGGTTTGGTTGTCAGTTTATTACAACTATAGGGCACATTTATGATCAAATGTACACATTACTTGCTCTTGTCTCTCCCATCTCTTGCTTAACCCCTTCTTTTCGACTAGTCGCCCTCTGCTTCCATGTCCTTTTGGTGACCTGTTGTGTGTTTAATTAGGATTGTACTGGTGTGGGGTTGTTTATTGGAGTTTAGACAATCACTGAGAAAAATAACTCTCTTTAAACAGGGGTGGTGTTGCATAAGCCCCTTCCCCACCTGTTAGGGATGGAATGTTGATGGGTAAATCCTGTGCCAGTCTTGGGCAGGTGACAACAGCGGCTGTGAGTTTATTGCAATGCCCAGAGGACAGCATTTCAGAACATTCCTGCCATTCTTCAGCTCTTACATTTTTGCTGCCCTCTCTTTCAAGATGTCCTCTGACCCCTGGAAGTGGTCATATAGATGTTCTTGTTAGGATTGAGCACTCAAAAATCACTTATTCTTAGTCTTTGACCAGTTATGAGTCTCTGCACTAATCACTGCCCACTGCAAAAAGCAGCACTATTCTATGAATATAAACGTAAGTACTTAGAAAATATTTAAGTGCGAATCCATTTATCAAAATAATTGTAGTAAACTCCTCATGATGGCCTATGACCAGGAGGTCTTTGAACATCCATGGGGCTTTGAACAGATTTCTAGTACCAGGCATGAAGTCCTTCTCAGGAACAGGACTCAGCTCTAATCAGAAAGCAGTTGGTTGTCCCCATAACAATCATGCTACTCTTGCACATGTGGGTATTTATTGCCTGGTAGCTGGGTATGACCATTGGCAACTTTTCTCCTCCAGTAGTTTGCATAGCCCTTCTGATATTATGGATGTTAGCCAACAAGAATGTTTCCAGTTCAGTTCCAGTGAGATGTGTGTACTGCAGCCAAACCATGAGGTATCTTTATCAATAATGTCTTAAGACCTGGTTCTAATGGGAAATCAAGAGAAATGGCAATGCCTTGTATTGTTTTAAGGCTCTCTGGGACTATATGGCCATACTTCACATGGAAGTATCTTATACATACTTCTGGAATTTTTTGTTGTTGTTGTTTAGTAACTATGGCTTCTGGGAGCAGCATTATCTGATCCTGGAGAGTACCTCCATTTAAAGTTGTTTATTTATTCATTCATTTATATATTATTTTTTTAGAGCATAGCCATCCTAATGGGTGTACTACCCTCCAGTATTTTATAGCCATCCTAATGGGTATACCGTCTTCCAGTTTTTTAGAGTGTATACTATCCAGAGAATCAAGCAAGTACTGTGCTTTTGAAGGCCCCGTGCTGGCTCCTTCTGGGCTTATTCCACACTTCTTTCTAGACCACCCTTGAGTCCTAGGATTGAAGAATTCCACCGGGATCTTCAAAACTCTTTTTGCTTGCTTCCCACAATGACAGTTCTGTTGATGTGCACACCTGGAGCCTGGTGCAGGAGTGTGGCAATGTCTGCAAAGGTGGGGACTGAACCTGGGTTTACAGTTTCAGGTATTTATTTTAACTCATGTACTTGAGGACCCTGAAGGTTCAGGTACCAAGTCAGAGCTGGGGTTGATGGGCTAATTCTACCTTTCCATACACAAGCACATTCTGTCACAAGCCTCTAAAGTGTCTACGAATTCTAAGCTTAAACCTTGACTTTGAGTACAAGTCTTCAGTTTTGAATTTCTAGACATATGGGTGTCCAATTGTCTTCTTTCTTCAAGGTCTGATTTATAAGAAAAGTGACTCTCTTTCCAAATGTTACAGGTGCCCTGAGATGGCAAGACTCACTAGACAGATATTAAGTTTGCTTCTGTGTATAAGTAATTTTAGTTTAGTAATGATTTATACATAGACGTATCTAGTCCTGATTTTTTTTTTCTCATGGGTAGGCAACAGAATGGGCAGCAAAATTACTTGAAACAATAAAATTTCTTAAAAACAATTAATGCTGAGGAATGTTAACAAAAATCAATGGCAATCTTAAAAATAATAAAAGCTTTAAGGTAAAAAAGTAAGTTGTACTCATCTGTGGAGCATTTGTATTAAGACTGTTGAAATATGAGGGGAAACCAGCTTAAATGCTGCTCACCACCATCAGGCAGCATGAAACAGCTCCACATGCTAGCAAATGGAATGCTCTCTACACCAGTTAAGCAATTTGTGTATCTTTTGTCTAAATCAAATATCCTGATGATAGCCACTATTCTCACATTAATTTATAAAATGTCAGTAAACTTAAAATGGTATGTATCATCATTACTAATTATTTTATCCATCAGCCAAAGCTATATATTCTTTGCAAAGTTGTCATGTTCAATCTACTTCAGCTGTATTTACTATATTCAATGTATGTATTCCAAAAATTCAATATCTTATTTTTATTATTTATTTCACTAAATTAAAAAATACTAAGTTCTTACTGTGTCTATCAAAACATCTAATAATGCTAAACAAAGTCTAAAAACTCTGTAAGTGTTCACTATTTGGTGATTTATTATGGATTTTTTTGGTCATTGGATAACTCAGATTTTGAAGAACCTTGTACTGAGATAGATTATCTCTTAACTCATAATATAGATTAAAGGGTTCTTCAGGTTCAAAAAAAAACAAAAAATTAACCCTGTCTCGAAAAAACCAAAAAAAAAAAAAAACACAATTAATGCTATCTTGATTTTTGGATAAGAATGCTGAAATTTTTTATCCTAGCAGCCAAACATCTCAAAAATTTCCAGTTTTGATACTAGTTTAATTGGCAATATCTTAAATAGCATCACAGTATATATGAAACATTATTTGAACTAATAAAAATTAGTTTTAGTGAATATCAAGTTAGACATGTGGGACTATATTTTTATTACTTTACAAAATATTTTTATTTTTATTTTTTTTAATTCAGCCCCCTCCTCCCCTACAAAATATTTTTAATGTTTTGTAAAAATATTTTATTAATACACAAAGCAGAAAATATTTGTTACTGAAGACCCAGTATCTTTTTAATTATCAAATTTTACATATCACTGGGTAGTTAGCTGTTAAGCTAATTAAACAATCTTGTATAAAACTTAATAGTTTCTGTATTTGGAATATTAATACAGAAAAGAGTTCAACATTTGTTGAATGGTGGTCCTGAGGAAGGTCAGAGTGGTTAATCAACTTGCTTCTTATAGTAAGAAGCTCCAGTTGAGATCTGAATCGGGCACATTTATTTCTTTGGTGCATTAAGAGCCAACAAGTTTATCATTTATTTTGTATCAGATTCTATGTAAGAGACACAAAAGTAAGAGGTAAGAGAGGCTGAAGTCCCTATCTCAGGGATCTTTCAGTTTGGCAACGAGAATAGCAAGTAACAACAAGTAAATAACAAACAAACAAACAAATAAATAAATGTAATAACAAGTAAATAAAACTCAGCCTCAAGAAGGTTTTTAAAATGTGAAGCCAAACTAATGAATCTAAGGCTGGTGGTGAAGGACGTTTCACCAAAGGTTCTGTGCTGAATGCATGAGGTTGAGAACTTGCTGCTGTGAACAATACCAACAACAGAATTCCCCAGCGTTCTGTAGAGGCCAGCAACGGGTGGGTCCTTTAAGAAACTGAAAGAACGGGAAGGCCCTAGAGTGCAAAGAGGAAAGCAAGTAGAGGCAAGAGGTGAGGCTGGAGAGACACACAAAGCCAGGGACAGGCCTGGAGGCCATGTTAAAGTGTTTGGAACATCAAACAACACCCTTCCTTTTGTTATGATCCAACTTACTCTAATAAAAAAGAAATCTAGGCCACCAGAGGATTCAGAGCTTTCTGCTTCAAGATAGGGAACAGATACGAAGGAAAAAGAGCAGGTGGGGGAAGGCAGCAGAGGGTTTAGAAGACAGAGTAGAGAAGCACAGAAATTAAGGATCTAGAACCCGGAGAGTCAAATGATAGACCTCAGTTCCAGCTACAGGACAGGCTTTTGTGGCACACATTAATGAAAGGATTATTTCTTCTGCTTCTGTGAGTAATGTTTTTGGAATCTTGATAGGGGTTGTTTGCACCTGCAAGTTGCTTTTGATGCCACAGCCAGTGCCACACTATTAATTCTGCCAATCCATGAGCTGGGAGGTCTATTTTCTAGGTCTACCTTAAATCTCTTCAGTGAGTTACGTTGTAGAGTTTTTCCCCCTCCTACTTAGCTATTCTATAGATATTTTATTATGTTTTTAATCTATTGTGAATGGATTTTTTTATTTCTTGGCAACTTTATTATTGGAATATTGGAAAGCTATTAATCTTTATATGTTGATTTTGTTATTTTGCTATTTGTCTGAAAATGTTTTCCAAACCTGAGTTTTCTGGCTAAGTCCTTAGGGTCTCTACAGTATGGAATTATGCTTTCTGCAAATGGGGATGATTTGAATTCTCTCTTCTCTGCTTTTACCCATTTTTTCTCTCTGGCTTTACTGACCTAAATATTCACCAAGTGTGGAAAGAGTATGTGCGTATTGTTCCTGGTGTGAGAGGAAATTCTACCTTTCCCATGTAATGAGGTCTAGAGGTTTGCCACGTACCCTCTATTGTGTTAAGGTATGTGTCTCCAATGCCTTGTTTCTATGGGGGATTTTATCATGAAGGGACACTGAACTTTGTCAAAGGACTCTTTTTTTGGCATCTATTAAGATTCTTCTGAAGTCTGTTGCTAATTTATGCACTGTATTTATCAATATGCTAAAGCCCTTCATGTGAATACAAAATTAATCACCTTCCATGTGCTAAGACCAGGTCTACTTTAGAGAAAATATATACGAAACTGAAAAATTATATATTTATAAAACCTACTTTATTCTATACTTGTTTATTTCTTTTTTGGGGTTTTGTTTGTTTTCTCAAGACAGGGTTTCTCTCTGTAGCACTGGGTGTCCTGAAACCCAGTCTGTAGACCAGGCTAACTTCAAACTCAATAGGTCTGCCTTCCTCTGCCTTCCCCAAATGAGGATTAAAGGCATGCACCACTGCACCTGGTTCTAGCTGCATGTTTTTAAAATGTAAAATACATTGCTCACTGCATTATTCTTTACCCTGAAACTTCAACTCATTACATAATATGTCATTGACAGACTAAAGCAACAGACAAGTTAATTACAGAGATGACAAAAAATATTATTTAGATAACAAAGCATTTCCAATTTACAAAATAAAAGCAAGCCTCACAGAAATACATATTTTGGATTGGTAAAATGACTCAGTTCATAAAGGTGCCTATCGCTAACCTTTTTTTTAATCATTGATTTTATTGAGCTATACATTTTTCCCTGCTCCCTTCTCTTCCTGTCCCCTTCCCTTCAACCCGCTCCTATGGTCCCCATGTTCCTAATTTACTCAGACGATCTCGTCTTTTTCTACTTCCCATATAGATTATATCCATGTATGTCTCTCTTAGGATCATTGTTGTCTAGGGTCTCTGGGATTGTGAATTGTAGGCTGTGTTTTGTTTTTTGGGCTTTTTTTCTCTATGTCTAAAAGCCACTTATGAGTGAGTACATATGATATGTGTCTTTGTGGGTTGCTGTGGAACAATAGTCTTGTACCCTGTATTGATTTGTCAGTTGTATTGGTTTAATAAAATGCTGTTTGTCCAGTAGCCAGGCAGGAAGTATAGGCAGGGCAATCAGAATAGAATTCTAGGAAAAGGAAAGGTTCAGTCTGCAGTTGTCACCCAGATGCAGAGGAAGCAAGATGAGAATGCCTTGCTGATAAAAGGTACAAAGTCACGTGGTTAACACAGACAAGAAATATGGGTTAATGTAGGATGTAAGAGTTAAAAGAAGTCTGAGCTAATAGGCCAACCAGTTTATGATTGTAGACCTCTGTATGTTTCTTTGGGACTGAACAGCTGCAGGACTGGGCAGGACAGAAACCTCTGTCAACACTAAGTCTGGGTTACCTCACTCAATATGATGTTTTCTAGATCCATCTATTTGCCTGCAAATTTCAAGATGTCATTTTTTTTACTGTGTAGTACTCCATTGTGTAAATGTACCACATTTTCCTTATCCATTCTTTGGTAGAGGGGCATTTAGGTTGTTTCCAGGTTCTGGCTTTAATGGTTTAGATAAAATGCTTCAGTTTCCCCGAGGGGCAGCTGGGTCTCACCACCTGAAGCCTCCGAGGTCCCAGGCAGGTGCGAGGCCGTGAGTGAGAGACCTCCACAGGTCATTGGCATTTACCCTTCCCCTGGACTCTATTCTCATGTCTAAGCTCTATCATAGATTCTTCTCCCACATAAACATACATAGGTAAAAATTGGAAATGATCTGCAAATGAAAGAGAATGTGGTATCCTTTCTGAGTACTTGTTGACTGTTATTTTTGTATGATTTTGTTGTTGTTTTGCTTTGAAATTGGGTCTATTATGTAGCCCTGTAAATCCTATGTAGGCCAGAATGACCTAGAATTCAGAAATCTGCGGGCTTCTGTCTCCTGAGTGCTGGATTAAAGGAATTTGCCACCACTTCTGACACAGATTTTACTTATTTTTATGTATTTATTTTGTGAATGTGTGTGTGTGTGTGTGTTTATGAGTGCAGGTTGCTGAAGACATCAGAGGTATGAGATCTCCCCAGAGCTGGAGTTACTCATGGTTGCAAGTTTCCTGATGTGGGTGCTAAGAATTGAACTCAGGTCCGCAGGAAGAGGAGTATGTGTTCTTAACTGCTAAGTTATTGTTGGGGCCAATTAAGTCCTGGCCTTCAGCTGCTCTTCCCTGTCTAGAGCCTTCTAATTGAAGTTACTAGAAGCTGTGCCTAGCTTAGAGGATCAGAGGATGGGATTTTCATCTGTTGGCCATTGATTGCAGGGTATTTAAGCCTCCATGGTGCTATTAAAGAGGGCTTTTGGTACCATGATTGAAGGTCTATGTGTCGGTCTGTCTCTGCGTGTTTCCTCAACCTCCAGCCCCTTGCCCAAAGCTCGCAAACTGGCTTCTAGCACATAGAGTGCAGACAGGGGAGTGGGGGTGTGGGGGGTGGACTGTGTTACTCTTCCTTGAAAAGATTTACTTTGATCATTCAAAAGCACATTAATGAATCATGCATTTAAGTGTGTAGAGGCCAGGCGGTGGTGGTGCACGCCTTTAATCCCAGCACTTGGAAGGCAGAGGTAGGCGGATCTCTGTGAGTGCAAGGCTAGCCTGCTAGTTCCAGGACAGGCTCCAAAAGCTATAGAGAGACCCTGTCTCTAAAAACCATAAAACTAAAAAAGTGTGTAGATATTAAGTTTCTGAGAGGGTATGACAATAATTTTAGTCCTAAATACAGGAAGGATTATTACAGACACACTCACACTATAGTTTTAACTTCACAATGGTATTGAGAAGACAGTCAAAAACCAATTTGTACTACCTTCATCTCAGTGACAAAGAATAGTGATAATTCTTAGTAACTTACAAGGTTCTTACAAAGACTGCTTTAAATGTCAGTTATTAGACTATCATCCATTTTGACAGCCTGACCTGTTGATATTAAATCAGACTGTAATCTTTAAAATGTATTTGTATACTGCCTTGTCGCTGCAACAAAATATCTGAAAAGGGCAATGTAAGGAAGAGCTTATAGGCTCACAACTTGATGCGTTTTCATCATGGCCTAGGAAGGCCCCAAGACAGGTGCATTAGGCAGTTGTAGCCAGAGAGCAGTGGTGAATGCTAGGGTTCAGTTTCTTTTCTTCTTCTTCAGTCCAGGATGCCAGACCATAGGACGGTACTATCATAGCTGAGGGTTTTCCATCTCGAGTAACCTAGTCTAGAAAGTCTTCACATACAAGCTCACAGGATTACCTCCTAGGTGATCCTGACAATATTAACTATAACACCTCACAGTATGTAGTGCCTAAAAGCAAAGAATAAGGCATAATACAGTTTCTGTTTTTTTAAGAATGAAGGAAAATCAACATCACAGTCAATATTTTACTCCCCCCACCCAGAGGCAGAGCCTCCCAAAGCCCAGCTCAGTTTTGGACTCTCCATGTAGCCCAAGCTGCCCTTGAAGAGTCCTGATTATCCTGCCTCTACTTTCCAACTGTTGTGATCACAGGTCTGCACCACCACACCTACCTTTCTATTTCATTCTTGACTGTGTGTGCATGCACGGGCACATGCATCCTGTATGGTGATCAGGGCTCAGATTTTATCTGGGAATTCAACTAAGATTATCAGGCTTGGAGGCAGCTGCCTTTACCCACTGGGCCATCTCACTGGTCCAGTATTTTATTTTTAACGAACTAATTAACCAAACTAGTAATGCCTATTGTGAGGTGTGATGAATTTGAAACTATTCACATCAGTTGAATAAAGGTTATAATGAACAAAGCAATCAATGTGACTTCTCAGAGATACATTTATCCAACTGGTGGGCCAACACATGCAATAGTCTAGTCCAGGGGCATCTGTAATCTGTGTCTACTTTTTGGATGGCAGATAGCTCCGCCAGGAACAGAACAAACTGTTTTTTAATATGCTTCCTATTTTCTAGTCATGAGAGAGTAACTGACATAGATTTGCTTCAAAAAGTCAAATTAAGTGAACAGTTCTGTTGTATTTAAACTTGGCAAGAAACAACAACAAAAAAGAACACAGTGCAATGAATTGAAAAGAATCTGTTGGAATGGAACCAAAGTAGAATTTTCCAAATGGTTTATGCATCCTAACTACACAGAGGACATCTTCAATTTCCTGTCAAAGAAATTAATTGTGGGCATTTGTGGCCATTCTGTAAACAGACAGCTCCTTCTGAATGGCTGCAATGTCGGCATACTAGGTAAGAAAGGTAGGGCATCATCTCCTCCAGTCCCTCTCTGTACATCTGAGTCCTTTCAGAGGTGCCATCACAAGGAGAGCGCCACTGTATGGCTAAGGACACGAGACATGTCCACAAACCTGAATACTGAGATAATCTGCTCTTGCAAAAAGCTCTAAGGTCATGAAGACCGAGGTAACATGTCCATAAGTACATTTCCTCTCCAACTGAACCCAACATCACAGATTCAGCTCAGTAAGCTGGATTTGAATCAGGAAAGTACATTCTAGTTAAGATGACAGTGTTTTTCTGGGTGTGCAGTGGTCCTAGTTCCTTGGACCACTGAACCAGGATTCTGAGTCCTGGTTCCTTGCTTTTGGACACAGAGAGCATTGCTTTCATTCCAGAATGAAATGTTATCTCAGGGAATTACTCAGTTCTTTGGATAACCAGCATCAAGCACTGATGGAGGAGAGTTATCTGTCTATGTTACTTTCATTGGTTAATTAATAAAGAAAACTGCCTTGGCCCTTTAAGAGACAGAAAATTTGGTAGGTGGAGTAGACAGAACAGAATTCTGGGAAAGAGAGGGGAGACGCTTCAGGCAGTCTCCATGATTCTCCTCTCTGCAATGGACGCAGGTTAAGATCTCTCCTGGTAAGCCACACCTCGTGGTGCTAACGGATTACTAAATATGGGTTAAAGGAAAATGTGAGAATTAACCAATAAGAGGCTACAGATAATGGGCCAGGCAGTATTGAAATGAATACAGTTTCTGTGTAATTATTTTGGGCAAAGCTAGCCGGGTGGCGGGACACAGCCCACCGCTTCTTTCTACAAAGCACCTGAGGGGGATAAGAACAAACAAAAACTTGCACACCACACAAATGGCTATACTTTGTCAGGATGAAAGAGCATAGGCCGAACAAAGAAACTGGGCACTCAGTATCCCTGGCAATGACTAACAAAGCACAAACAAGGAAAAGTGGACTTATGCTGCAAAGCATGAGCAGCACCAGAAAGAGCAAGAGAACCTCACTATGTACACCTATATGACTGCATGATGGCTTGTGCTTGAAATCTATTATAAAGGATCGCCAGAATATGCAGATTTCCAGTAGTTTCTGTATTTCTTATGATAGTCAGTCTAGCTATGTAAAAGTTTATATTTGTAGTCTAAAGAGGATTATTTTAATTATATTCTAAAATCACTAGAAGCTTATTTATTTGTTCCTAAAATATGCATGAGAAGTCACAAGATTTGACCACTGCCTTTTCTCCTTTTACAAGTGAAAGAGCTGAGTCTCCCGAACTGTCCACTCTCCTCAGGGTCATGCCCAGAAGCTGCTATGCAGCAGACAGCAGCAGGCTGATATCCACAGCCTCCACCACTCCACGGTGCTCACCCATCTCAGTACAAACACTGTGACAGCACGGGCAACAGGGTCAGTGTTAGTTTATGTATATAATTCAAAGGGTACACACCTTGGTTTCATTTTTCATGGGAAATTTCAACACAATGTAAAGATTTACAAAGGAAATAGTACAGCAAAGAAGAATTTATTTGGCTACAGAACCAAGTTCTGACTTCGGTAAAACCCAAACAGGGATTACTGAAGTAAATCTAAATAGACTAACATTTCTTTGTAAATACTACAAGAAAACTAGGCAATCATTATGAGCAATAAAAAACTTTAAAATGGCATTAGCCTTTCACAGATGATCACTTTAACAGTTTATTTTTGTTAATGATAAGAATATTGTCTCAGTAAAATCAAACAACTGATTCTGTAACAGTGAATGAGAAGACAGCACTCGGTTTAGAAAAGTGACCGTTATCTTCAATTTCAAGTGGAGTTAGCTCACTGGAAATTCACCAACCTCTTTACATAGAAAATGGCATCCAGTGCTTTCCTACTTCAAACATGCAGGTCCTCTAACAGAGAAAACCCCATTCTCTGCATCTCTTTAGATGCTGCTGCAGTGAAAGGCAGCACGTGGGCTGCAGGTGCACCCAGGGAATGCTGAGTGGTGTACATGGAAAGGAAATCAGTGGTCACACAAACTCCACATGATTGAGATGACCAAAAGCAAAGCACAGAGTACAACGCTCCCATTTCTCGTTTGGCACATATATTAATAAATTTTCAACATCAAACAATTTAAGACCAATAGATACTAAAACCAACTAGCATAGTAATAAAATGCCTAAAGGTTATGAACATCTTAAATACTTAATTCCCATACGATGTCTGTAACCAAACATATCTTCCATGAGGTGCGAGCTGGTCAGAACATCACCTGTCACAGGAGTGATTTCCCAGAATCCATTCAGTATTCCACAGAAACTCACGCTGGTGGATCTCCTGACGGCCTTCACTTACGAGAACACATGCATACCCTCTTCACAATTTTGAAAAAAACGGAAGGCCTTCATACATGTCGGTTTTTAATTTTATCCAATCATTGATCTTCTGAAGAGTTGTTTTTTCTTGACTTAATATTTTTGCAACTTTTTTCATCTTTTGTTCGTTTCTTTCTATATACTTCATCCCTTCCAGCTGCAGCTGATCCAGCTTTTCATTTCGACTTTCATCTAGGGGTATGTTTTCACACATGACAGGATTAAATCTAAAATATGTGTCAGGAGGTAATAGACCATCCAGCATTATATGGACTTCTGTTAAAACAAAAATGAAGGAGAGAGGGTGGGTAAGAGAAGAAGGTATGAGTTAAGTTATTTTGGAATGCTCTATTCATTTTTTCTTCATTTAAAATTTTCTTCATTTTAGGCGCATTATTAACATGCATTCATTTTATCACCCCAACTCACATAGTTTCAAGGAATCCATAAGAAGAACAAATCTACAAATTGCAATTCACTTTCCAAATACTTTATATATTCTACTCAATTAAAGACCTTGTTTGATTATTCTCTCTCCCTGATAAAATGTCTTGCCTTCCCTTTGCTTTTCATTTTTTGGGAACCATCCTCATTTTCCATGTAATTATTTTGGGTAAAGCTAGCCGGAAGCAGGGCGGGGAGAAGTGGCCCACGACTCAGTTTACAACATATATATATTATATATTATATATATATTCACCTTTTAATCAGTAATTTCTTAGAGTGAACCATATAAAATTGTTATGTTTTTATAGTTCAATAAAAATTTATGATCAATAATTATGTTTCAATGTAATTCTTGTATCTGTTTTCACTGTTAACTATTACAATTAAACCCCGATATTTGTGTTACTGTCTAGAGCCTAAGTACAATGAGGCAACATTTCACATCTTCTAAAAATTCAAAAAGAACCACTGTCTGAAATATAGAGTTAGGCTGTATGAGACTAGCTCACTAAGGACTATGTCTGAGCAGATGGCCTACCACAGGAAAATTGTACTTAATCATCACATATGCAAATTAAAACCACAAAGTCACACTGTAAGGCTGACTCTTATCAAACTATGTCCAGTGTGGTAGACAGTTCACTTCCTGTTGCTTATGGATCAAGATATAGAACTTTCAGCTCCTCCAGCACCATGTCTGACTGCATGCTGCATGTCCTGCCATGATGATAATGGACTAAATCTCTGAAACTGTTAACCAGCCCAGTTAAATGCTTTCTTCTATAAAAGTGGCCATGGCCATGGTGTCTAAAAAGCCTAACGAAGACACTCACCCTCTGTATCTGTAGCACTGTTGATGACATTTGAGAGCTTTGTCTTCAGGCTTGTGTAGGTTGCGGTATTCCTCACATCACTCTCATACCGTCCTGTGCCCAGGGACACTATACACTCTAACGGTGCATCAGGCCAGATACATTTACACTCATGCATGGCCAGGGCTGAAGGGTTATTCAGAAGCAAACCTCCATCCTGTAAAAGACAAGTCAAAAGAGCAGTCAACTCAGTACTTCCTACAGGGAGAAGCTAACAGGAAAGTGAGTGATTTACAAGAGGGGCCCTGCAAACAGATTTATTCATATTCTACAACTGCGAAATCCACCATCAAAGATAATAAGTCGTAATTCCTATTTTGAACAACTTTTTTGGATTGATTTGTATAAGTTGCTCAAAAATACTAAGATAAACTGAAAAACCTAAAAACATTTTCATGTGTATTTATTGACTGATTGTGTGTTCACACATGTGGAGGGCAGAGAAAAACTTCTGCATAATGGGTCCTGAAGACTGAACCCAGGTCACTGGACTTTGTAGCAAACACCTCTACCCACTGGACTATCTTGCTGACCCCTGAACTAAACAGCTTTTTAAAACACACTGGGATAGTTAGTAGTTAATAATAATAAAATAATCTCACAAGTTCAACATAATCAAACTAATTGAAATTTAAACAATAATTTGTAGGTATGATATTCACAGTACAGTTATAACCTGAACAAAGTAGGAGAACATTTGAACGTCTAAGTCAGGGGTTCTCAACCATGTGCTGCGACCCCTATGGGGTAGAACAATCCTTTCACAGGGGTCACTTAAGATCATCACTTAAGAAAACACAGATATTTACATGACGATTCATAGCAATAGCAAAATTATAGGTATGAAGTAGCAACAAAAATAATTTTATGGTTGGGGTCACCACAACATGAGGAACTGTATTAAAGGGTTGCAGCATTAAGAAGGTTGAGAAGCACTCTTCTCAGTGTTTTTCAGTATCAACATGATTTGGAAGAACTCAAAAGTAATGCAAAATACACATTAATATAAAAATAAAATATAATAAATATTAAAACTAATGTAAAAAGAATAAATTAAAATTTAAAATTATGACCAAACTATAATGGAATGAATCACAAACAATATTTAACTGTATTTAATTTCCATATTGATACTGAGCTTAATATCTAGGAACACACATCTGACTAAAGATATTTTAAGTAACTACATAGGCTTTTCCCTATATGGCTTCCACATGTACCCCACTGTAGATCTATGATCTCGATTTCAATGGTCTACTTTCTTCCTGTGAGTCACTTTATTTCTGCAAAGCAACAGTTCCTGATTTTGATGAAGTGCAGTGTGCGGGGATTTCTGCAGATGGACAGTGACTTTTGGTGTGTGTTTGTGGGAGAGAAAGGGAGAGGTGGGGCAACAACAGTGACTATGTTAAAGCAAATCTTCGCTGAGAAGAGTGTCCTTGGGTCATAGTGATGCCTTCTTGGGTAAATGTGATGCTACTGGAGCAAGGGGACCTGAGTTCAGACACCGAACACTTAGTAAAAGTCAGGGGTGGTGGTAAATGTTGTGTCGGGCAGAGACAGGCAGATCCATGGAGCCTACTGACCAGCCAGTTTAGCCAATTGGTAAGCTCTGGGTTCAGTGAGAGACCTTGTCTCAAGGTGGAGAGCGAAGACACCTGATGTCAACCTCTGGTATTCATTCAGACTGCTCACATACACTATACACACAAACACAGTGTCTCACAAAAGGACTATCTTTTTTTTTAGTTTCTTTGTGTCTGTATCAGATATAAAGGCGCCATATTGTAGATAGGTCTATTTGTGGATTGTTTTACACACACACACACACACACACACACACACACGCACACACACAGACACAAACAATATTCTAGCATGTGCTCACACTAGCAGGCAGATATATAATGTTAATGATCACTAATATAAACTTTTATAATACTTTTGATATTACAGGGAAACACAAGGAAGGCCATCACATTCTGAGAAAAGCAGTCTGCTTATCTTTTCATTGCTTATTCCCTTCTACCTTTTTACTAAAAGGGCTGTTAGTTGTCTCTTTATGGTCTAATTTCCATTTCTGAATTGCTGACCACCACCATCTTAACTACACATCTTTGAAAGATTGTGGTGTATGTTTTTATGTTGTGACTTTCATTAGACAATATTCTTTTAAAAGACACCTTTTGTTGGGCATGGTGGTACACACTGTTACTCCAGCACTCTGGAGGCTGAGGCAGGGGGATTTCTGTGAGTTTAAGTGCAATCTCAGCTACACAGGTAATATACAGGACAGCTAGCACTACATAGCAAGACTCTATTTTAAAAAAATCCGGATATATTTCTTATCAATAGGTATGAACATTTAACACCCATGGCTCTTTCCATGATGCTGTGTACTAACAGTCTCTGAAACTAAGACTACAGAAAACTAGTCGACAGAAGGTCCAAATCTGGGATAAAAGGGCAAATACTTGGACAACTGCGGCTGTCCTAAGAGCACTGACATCTCTGTTCTTTGGCTCAGTCCAGGAAGAGGACATTTGTCCTGAGAACACAACTAGGGAAACATAGCTGGTGCTCACTCTGGGTATGATGCTCACACCCTCCATCACCCTCCTCTCTCCAAGGTCTTACTATGCAGCTCTGGCTGTCCTGGAACTTGCTACGTATACCAAGCTGATATTGAACTAACAGAGACCTGCCTGCCTCTGCCTTCAAAATACTGATATTGAAGGCTGGCAATACCACATCCCACTCCATAATTTATAGTCTACCTGACCCCAAAAGGATATGAAGGAACTAAAATTAGATACCTGTAGACATTAAAGGGCATTTTAAATGAGATTATATATAATAATATATTTAAAGACTATAGTATGAGAGAGTTATAAAACTACCATGTTTTAATGTTATCTTTGGCAACTTAAAAAGGTTAAGAAAGAGGCAGAAACTAACATTTGTTTCCTTCCAAGTTTTGTTTTGTGTGTGTGTAAGTAGTCAAGACCATTAATAGAATAAAATATTATCTTTTGAGGAGACAACTATCCCATTTCCTGCTTAAGATTTTCAAAAAGAAAACTAAAAGCGTTTACTTAAGTATGATCTTACGTTATAGATTACATTTGAATCTTAAGATAAATGTGTCATTGTTTCTGGAGTCCACTGGTTAGTTATTTTATCAGTAGCTGACAATAAATTGAGAGATTATAGTTGTCAGTATAAAAATGGTCAAACATGGAAAGAAATGTTACTAGTCTATGTAAAATAGAAAAGAACAATAAAGCACTTTAGTTAGTGAAACATTAGACCTGCCTCCCCTGAGATAAAACAAAAGCTGAGGTAGGAGGAATGTGAGATCAGTGCCGGGCTAGAATAATCAGTGAGTTATAACTTCTGGCATCTCAGTAAAATGGGGGTGAGGAGGGAAGAGACAATAAGGAGAATATTTCTGGAGGCCTGAAATTGATGGTTATATTAAAAGTTACAATTTATAAACATTATAGTATTTTTATAATATTATTACCATTACACCTATTTTTTATAATTTATTTATTTTTATTTTACGTGCATTTGTGTTTTTGCCATGGTTGTCAGACCCCTGGAACTGGGATTACAGACAGCTGTGAGCTGCCATGTGGGTGCTGGGAATTGAACCAGGGTCCTCTGGAAGAGTAGTGCTCTTAACTGCTAAGCCATCTCTCCAGCCCCACATTATAGTATTTTTAAATATTAAATTATATTTCACTTAGAACACAGTAGGAATAATATAAGAACAGAGGAAGTTATTGATATGGATATAAAAATACATATCAAGACAAAAAAATTGTATCTGGTTAATAAATCTTGAATCAATATCAGAAACAAAAAACCTCAAGACCAATCCTGACACAGTGGAAGAAAAAAAAAAAAACAATGGACGTCCTTTACATAATTCAAAATAGATAGTTTAAAATGATTACAGAGATTAAAGAACTGTGCTTTAACTACAGCGATTATATTACTACTTCCAAAAACTAAAAGAAAATAGAATAATTGACAACCATTTTAAAATGTTATCTTATCCAAATGTAAAACAAAATCAAGAAAAGTAGTTTAAATTTTTAACCCTGATAGATGGAAACTAAAATTCTCCATGACGAAGATTTCAAGTTTATATAGCTGACAAACAGCTTACAGAGAAGATCTACACATGGGCTTTGAATGCTCTATGAAATTTTTTATCAGTAAAATAAACTTTTTTTCTCACAACTGATTTATCATAAAGAGTATGCATATAGTTCAATGATTAGAGAGGAAAATTACAAATCATAATTCCTTCAACTGAGACTGATTTTAAGTGGGAAGTCACATGAAAATTTAGCTTTTATAAAAATATGTATACTGGAAGTGTTAGCTCAAAACTTTAATCTGCTTAATTTTTATTATTTAGTATATGTTATGAATTCAGGTTTTAAACAGTGTGAAAATCTAGATAGAGGAAAAAGTAAATGAATCTATTCAGATAAGGAATGATCAACAGTATCCAACTTTCCAGATAATCCAACCATACATCTGAAACAAAGACAGCATCCTGTAACTGTGGCTCCATCTCGGGTCTATCTCTTATCAGTTCTAAAGACTCTAATCTCTTATTTGTAAAATGGACGCAGCTCTGTCTCCTGTAGAGCAACATGTAATAAATGAGCTGGAGCCTGTGGAGTAGTGTCTACAGAGAGCCAGCTGAGTGAGCACGTGCGACTATGTGACAACCTTCTCGCCTGCATCGCGCTCTTCTCAAAACTGTCACACAGATGACCTGCACCTCCAGGAGTTTATCAGTTTTCATCATGTTGTTATAGTTTTATGCACACAATCTCATTTTTCATCAGTTCAGGTACTGTGTTTATCAACCACACAATATAAAGCAGAGGTTTTCCTAACTTTCAAGTCTCCAAACTCTCAAATCATAAGCCTTATTTTAAAAAAAAAGTGTCTTGAGTTACAAATCTTGACATATGTAAAAACATGAAGCAATTCCTTTTATTGGTCCTTGTGAAGGTCAGCTATAATTAGTAAATGGCAACTTATAAATCTTTATTGTTTGAGATTATAATATTATATCATTTCCTCTTTCCCTTTCTTCTCTCAAAATTCTCCCATAGACCCCTCTTGCTCTAGTGCTGACTCAAACACTTAAGAGTTTAAAGACAGCCACACAGGTCAACTTACTTGATGCAGATCATTCCCCAGCGCATATTCTGCAAAGTAGCCTGGAGCGGCTGATGAGGCTCTAATGGCTTGCCACATTTTATACTGACAGCCTCCTAAATAGTGAGAGTTGATGCCAGGAAAATGACCGTAGTTTCTGAACACAAAAGCCTTTGGTGTCAGGCCTCTGTTTACTATGGTACTTACAGCAGCTACCTAAAGAGATAAAAAACAAACAATATGACTATTAACCACATTATCTAGAATCTTTAAAAACTAAATACTAATTATTATTTTTTAATTTTTTAAAGGCAGAAAGCCTCATTCTGCGGTCTTGATCGGCCCAAAACTCACCATATAACCTAGGCTGTCTTGAATTTGTGCAATTCTCCTGCCTCTACCTCCTGAGTCCTGCAATTATAAGTGTGAAATGCCATGGCCAGCTAAATACTATTAGTTATATACATCCACAAGACCAACACGATCAGTGTGTAACACAAAATTCCCTAAAAACTACATGTTTGTTATGAGAGAAACAAAGGTAAAAAAGAAAGGTATAAGCTGTGGGATAATTTGCGAAACATCAGAATAATAATAAAAGGTGTGATTAAGTACATGACTTTATTTTAAAAGATTCAGAATGGTACACATTTCTAAAGTAATAACTAATGTAATAGTGTCAACAATTAACAAATACTTAAAGATTAACAAATGCAGTAGTACTTCAATGTTATTTACAAATTAGTCTATTCTGTTTTGGAAATATTATAATTTCACAAAACTACTTTGAGATTCCATCCTAAACCTGTCAGAAAGACTAAGGTCAATAACACAAGTGACAACTCATGCTGGCAAAGATATGGAATAAGGATCACCCACTGCCGGTGGAAGTGCAAACTTGTACAGTCAGTAAGGGAATCAATATGGTGGTTCCTCAGAAAGCTGGAAATCAATCTATCTCTAGACCCAGCATATACCCAAGGGATGCTCCATCCTTCCACAAGGACACTTGCTTAATCATGTCCATTGGTGCTCTATTCATAATAGCCAGAAACTAGAAACAACCTAGATGTCCCGAAAAGGAGAATGGATGGAGAAAATGTGGTACATTTACACAATGGAGTATTACTCATCTGTTAAAAAAAATGACATCAGGAAATATGCAGGCAAATGGACGGAACTAGAAGAAAACACCCTGAATGAGGTAACACAGACCCAGAAAGATAAATATGGCATGTATTCACTTTAAGTGGATATTAGCTATTAAATAAATAATAATTCACCCACAATTCATAGACCCAGAGAGGTCAGTAATAGAGGAAGGGAGTAGAGGAGACACATGGATCTCTGTGGGAGCAGGAAACAGAATAGACCTTATGGGTATACTAGGGGCAGGTGGAGAAGGGAATGGAAGGATCAAGTAAGGAGGGGGAGGAGAGATAGAGTTGAGGGAGGGAATGTGGGGAGAAACAAGACAGAATTAAGGGACACTTGAGGAACAATATGGAAACCTACCTAGTGCAGTGGAAACTTCATAAAATACATGAAGGTGATCCTAATGAAGTCTCCTAATGATGGGGGATACGGAGTCCTAGCTGGCCATCTCTAGTCACCAATCAAGAATCCCAGTACTGGGACTGGGCTGCATTCAATTGAGTTTTTAGCCAAGGAGGTCCCATGGAAACCTCCGAACAATCCAGGCTGTTGCTAAGGCAATGGGCTGCTCTCCACAAACTGACAGCACCTGACGTTGCTGAGGATAGCACTCACACAACTCATTGAACATGGAACAGTTGAACTGATGCCTACATGGAGCCTTCAACCCTATGTTCTGGTGTCTTTGATGTGCAAAGGTGTTCAGCAGGCTACCAATCGAGAAAGGTAAACACCACGCAGCTATAAAACCTTTGATCTACCATCTGTCCTGCCTGCAAGATATGCTAGGGCAATGGGGCCCAGAACTTCTGGAAGCAGACAACCAATGTCTGACTTGACTTAAGGCTACTCCATGAATTAGAACCCAGAGCTCTACTACACAGCCCAAAGACCTAGGGTAAAACCAAAGACTAAGAGAAAAAAGGATCAAAAAATGACCCCTAATCATAGTCTGCTATACTCTTAGACTAGTGTCTATTCAGTCATCAGAGAAGTTTCTTCCTGCAGCAGACAGGGAAAGATGTAGACCCATGGCCAGACATTACAGAGAGTGAGAGTCCTTGGAAAACACAGCTCTAAATGGGAGGTCTCCAACAGATTCTCTTCTCAGAGTGCAGAGAGTCCCTCAGAAGAGACGGCACGTTGAAACATAGTCCATGAATGAAGCTGTGTGAGATTTCTGAGACCTTGTGAGAAAACTCCAAATAAACAAGGGTTGTAATATCTGCTCCTCCATAACATGGGCTGTTCCTGGATGTGCTTTCGTGCCCTCCCAGTACAGTGGATTCGAGTTTACTTGGGATTATTAATTACAACTATTATTTGTTTATATGTCTCTATGAAAAAACATGTTTTTGCCACTTGCAGCTTGTCCTTGTGATTATAGACAGCTTGAACTCATGACAACTTTAGTTTCTTAACCCTCGATAATAAATTGTCTGATGCTCCGAGTTAAGCTGGCATGAGACTTCAGTCGGCCTCATTTATAGGGTCCATTCTCCCAGGTCCCACTTCAAATGAGGGTGATAAACAAGGAAGAAAGAGTATTAGAGCCAGAGGGGATGGAGGAAACTAGGAGAACAGGACTCTGAGTAACTTAACAAAGCTCATATGAAATCACAGAGACTAAAGCAGCAAGCACAAGACCTACATGCTCTGCACCAGATCCTCTGTATATATATTACAGTGCTCAGTTTAGTATTTTCTATGGATATCCTAAGTGCTTGAATGAGTTCATCTCTGATTTTTATGCCTGCTCTTGGAGCTCTTTTCCTTCTGATAAGATGCCTTATTCAGTCTTGATGCTATGGAATTTGCCTTATCTCCTATTTTATTTTGTTATATTTGATTGTTAATTCTTAGAAGCCTATTTTTTTCTAATGAGAGACAGAAAGGAGTAGATCCATACAGGAGGGAGGTGCGGAGGACTGCGAGGAGTAGAGGGAGGGGGAACTGTAATCAGGATACACTGCATGAGAAAAGAATCTATTTTCAATAAATGGAAAGAAGAATGGGGAAAAGAAAATACATTGTGATTTTAGTAAAGCCAGAGCACAGACCTGCACAAATTCTCAGTTTTCAAGTCACAGGCCAAAGTTTTTCTGTCCTGTGCCCAGCCCTGCCAGGGCCCTGTTTGCTTGGACCTATTCTAAATTTTTCTAAGTAGTTCATGATTCTTGGCATCTATGGGTACCATTGGCCAGCCACTAAAATCCATAGGGTCTTTCTATAACAAAAGAGGATTAAGAATTCTAAGGGTAGTGGCTCTATTTATTACAACAAAGAACATTTAGATATGGCTCAGGTTTCCCCATACTCACCTCTACTCCTTTACAAAGTTGACAATTTCCACAATTTGGAAGCAAATATGCAAACAAAAACAGAGGCCTAGTGATCCAGAAGAACAGGGGGGTAGGTAGGGCACATCCTAGGGTTCTCTCCCAAGGAATGAAGTCATCTCTTTGTCGTGGCCATCGAGGCCAGTGTGTGATCTAATCTGCCTACTGTTCCAGCCTCGTCCCACATGCTGCCCGCAGACCCTTGGGCCCTAGTCTTCAGGAAGGCTTGCAGTTCCTGGAATTCTGAGGCCTGCATAGACCATTTTCTTTGTCCTTTTGCCAAGAATGCTCCTACTTATTAGCCTTCACAATGAGGTCTCACAAAGTAGCCTTCCTTACATTTCTTGAAATGTATGCTTTCAGAGAACTGCTAGTGTGTTCCACAGCATCTACTTCATTTGTGAGGTTATTTATTTAATAGTCACTTAATAACTCACAGTCCTATAATTCCATGTGTCTAGCTTATTTTATTATTCTAAAGTAATAACACAATATTATCATCAATAAGTACCACTAAAGATTAATATAGTGTATTTACTATTAGTCATTGTTTCTAGATGCTTTGAAAGTATTATGATTTTAGTAAAGTCACAGCATTATTCTGCACAAATTCAGTGTTGCCATAAAGGCACATAACATTAACAAAATGAAGGTATGAAAGTGATGAAGTAACAGGAAGAGGGGTGTCTTGACCTTGGATCCTTACAGCTTGATGTTCAAGAATAAATACAAGCCATATGGTATTCCTAGGCACATTAATGATAACCCTCAAGCAAAAACTACTGTTTAAACCAAGATAAAGCAATTTCAGACTGTGGGGTTCCAAACAAATCAATGAATGAAGAACTACATAGAAATATGTCCAAATGATTCAAATTTTAAAAACGGGGATTCTATTCATATATTAATAGAATCCTATTGATTTTATATATTACACACAACTTCACTGTAAAAACCTAAGATAGAAAATACCTTTAATTTTCCTTAAATCACTAGATTTTTGTTAATTATGATAAAATATGCTTTTATATTTTCAGTCACAATTCACGTTTGTAAACTTTTATTACATACATAACTAATCTAATGATTACATCCTATATTTTAATAAAAAGACCTAATAGATAAGGAATCAATAACATCGATTAAAAGAAATTCCATAGAACGCTTCTTCTCGTGACTACTTGTATTACATGTTTTCTCTGGACCCTGTGGTGGTCTACCTAAGAGATCTCAGACTCACCTTAGGACATGATGGGTCTCTCGCTGTTTCAATCATTAGTGTAGATCCCATTCTATCCCTTTATTAAACAAACATACATGAGTTATATCAAAACTATTTTATCTCTTAACAATCAAGAACTATATACTTGCCTGTAGCTCTGTTATAGTGCTACAACAAACAAAAATAACTTTAAACCTCCAAGAGGCTGAAATCCAATGAATGAATGCATCACACTGCAATGACGTATCATGCAAATTCATGAAGACACTCTCAGAAGTTACAAAATAAAAGACCATTTGGTGGTACATTAGCTGGCTTTGTAACTTTCTTTTATACATCTACTGAAACATCTTAAAATAGTATTATGACTTCATGAGAAATGATATGAATTATTCCTTCCTAGCAGGCTCAGAAGAACGTGAAATAACATTTAACCTGCAATAATGGGTAAGTTCACAAGTTGAAGGATGTAAATACATACTGTGTTATAACTGATAATTCCTACATAATTTCCCATGGAATCTTTCTAGTGTGGCAAAAGTAGCTTAAGATTCATTTAAAAGATTAGGTGACAAGAGCTAACATATTTCTAAGAAAGGGGAAAAATATTTCATTAAAATTAAAAATTTAGACACTGAACAAAAATTAATAGAAAACTTGAACATAGACTGTCATGTAATGTGGTATTTCAAATCAATGAGAAAAGAAAACAAAAAAGTAAACTCAAACATTTGAATTGAGTAAAACAAAGCTAAATGATTTCAGTACACATCGAGATCATTTTCAGATAGACAACTTACTTAAAAGCTTACCATTAAACTGAAAATAACAATTATTTACTTGATTTCAGGACAGAAAGTAATTTTATAGGCATTAAAACAAAGTTAAAAATCATTAAGAAAAACATGGTTAATGAACATTTGTAAATCCACTACATTAAAAATATCACTCACTAAAAATATTTTCTGAGGCTGGGGAGACATCTCAGTGGGAAAGGGCAGGGCACTTGCTTTAAAATCAAGAGGGCATGAGCTCAAGTCCTGAGCATCTACATAAAAGCGAGACAAGGCTATGCATGCCTGTCACCCTGCACTGAGGACAGAGACAGGTGGGTCTCAGAAGCTCACTGGCCATCTAGTCTAGGCAACCTTAGGTTCAGGGAAATAAGGTGGAGAGTGATGCAGTAAGACAGCAGATCACAGAGTGTGGTACCCAGTGCTACCTTCCGGCCTCTCTTTGTGCACAAAAGGGTAACTGCATACATATGTGTGATTAATGCTAACTCAGTACAAGCTAGGATCATCTGGGAAGGGGGAACATTTTGCTTGAGAAAAAAGCCTTCATCAGAGAGGCCTGTAGGTAAGTCTGTAAGGTATTTTATTGGTTAATGATTGCTCTGAAGAGAGCCCAGGCCATTAGGAGCAGGTGGTCTAGGGGGTGTATAAAAAAGCAAGCTGAGTGAGCCATGAGAAACAAGTAAGTAAGCAGCATTCCACCATGGCCTTTGCTCCAGTTGCTGCCTAGAGTTCCTGTCCTGACTTTAAGTCACAAAGGACTGTGCTTGGGATGTGTAAGCCAAATCAACCCTTTCCTCCTAAGGCGCTTTTGTTAATCGTGCTTTATCACAGCAATAAATAGTAAACTAGGGTATAGTCTCTCTCCCCTGGCCCCCCACCCCACCCACCCACCCACCACCCTCCGCCAAAAAAAAAACAAACCAAACAAACAAACCACCACACTATTAAAAAAAAAAAAAACTAGGAATAAATAAAGTATGTTCTTGAAATAACAACAACAGCAAAAAGTATTCTGGACCCATTAGATGGCTCAGTAGATGAACATGCTTGCTGCCAAGCCTCAAGATCTGAGTTCAATTACAGGAACCCACAGGTAGAGAAAACAGTCTGGTATGAAAACCCAAACACAGATATACACAATAAATACATGTAAAAAACAATGAACACAGTTTTCAATATATGGTTAATATATTCATGATATAATGGGCACTGCCCTGACAGAAAAATAAGCAAAATATCCATAAAATTTACAGAAAGAATGTAATAAAAAAATATAAAAAGGTTCATGGTCTCTAAAAAACTCTAAAACTCATATATTTTAAAAGTTTAATTATTTGGTATTTTAAAAGGCTTCATAAAACAGAAATAGAAAACTGGCAGATGAATAAGCCAGGATCCCATTTTTAAGAACAATTTAGCTAGATACAAACATATACCTCAAGATTTATTGTTTGAGACTTTCATTCACCCATGCATTACTGTGTCTGGATCAAATCCATCCCCATTCTCTGCCCTCCAATCCCTTCCCTCTTCCTACCACTACTCTTCCCTCCCAAATTCATGTGTTCCTTTTCCCCAAGACCTTTAAAGCATGTATAACATTCTGACACAGGGTTTTATGTTTAGGATTTTCCTTTAAAGGTATCAGCAGACTAAGTTGATATATAAGGTATCCATGTCCATTTGTGAACTATAAAAATAAGACATCTTATGTGTCCTTTTCTAACAGGAAATATGTTAAGCCAAAAATAATATATTCATAATATGAGATAATGAACAACCATTCAAAATGCTTTCAAATATATCAATGATAGATCCCCGAGACAGGTGCTAAGTGAAAGTGCAGGACACATACACAATCATCCCAACTGTGCGGAGAAGGAACACACATGTGAACACAAGCACACACTTTTTTGGCCCTAAGTTCTAAAAAGGAATGTAAAGTTTTTGTTCTTAGTGGGATTATAGGTTATTTTCATTGATTTCTTTAATGTTTCATTATTTTGTAAAAAATATTGGCAGAAGTTTAAAATCAGTTTTCTGATATGGGATGTCCTTCTGTATGTGTGTTACTTTTATTGGTTGATGATTAAAGCTGTTTCGGCCAATGGTTTAGCAGAGTAAAGCCAGGCAGAAATCCCAACAGATATAAAGAGAGAGTGGGCAGTCAGGAAGACACCATGTAGTTGCCGAAGGAGAAAGATGTCAGAACAGAACCTGACCTGGTAGGCCACAGTCTCATGGCACTACACAGATTAATAGAAATGGGTTAATTAAAGGTATAAGAGTTAGTTAATAAGAAGCTTGAGCTAATAGGCCAGTGTTGTAATATATATATATGTATATATATATACACATATAATATATTTCATATATAATATTATATATAATTATATTAATATGGTTTCTGTGTGATTATTCAGGTCTGGGCGACCAGGAAACAAAAAAAGCAGTCTCCATTTACAGTTTTCTACCACAGCTTATCCTAATCACAAAAGAAAGAAAAATATAAATTCATAAACATCCTATATAAACATGGTTAAGAAAATATGATATAGCCACACTCTGAAACGCAGTGTGGTTTTTCAAAGGTGTTACACGTTTTAATAAAATTAAAAACAAGGGGGAGGACACAAATTTACAAGTATAAAGTAATTTCAGGTATACATAATACATGTGAGAAACAAAATGAGCTAAGGAGATGTCTCACAAGGAAGCATGAGAACCTGAGTTTGAATCCAATCAGAAAGCTGGGCATTTGCTTGTATTTCTAGTAATGGTGAGATGAAGAGATGGAGACAGGTGGACCCTAGAGCTTCATAACCAACCAGCCCAGCCTATTTGCCAAGCTCCAACCTAACGGGAGGATCTTGTCTCAAGCAAAGGGTGAAAGGTGCCTGAGGAATGATACTCGAGGTTGACCTCTGACCTGCACTTGTACACATTTTTATGCAAACACATGAACACCACACACACAAACATTCACCCACATGCCACACACAAACACACACAAATGTAATCAAGAAAAGAAAACTAGATGTTACAAGTTCCGCAGCTTTCATTAAGTTTGAGGTGATTTTAATTTCTACTCCACACTTCTAGTTTTTATTTCATTGCAACTGAAAAGAAATTTGAGTATTACCTTCTGTTTCAGAGTAATGACTTAAGAAAAGACTGTAAGGCATCAAAGAAAAACAGTATACACATACAATCTACACTCAATATCGCCTCATAATTTTTTTTTTTTTTAAAAAGGCACTTATTGAGGGCTAAGGAGAGGATTCCACCTGTAAAATCCTGCCCACAAACGAAGACCTGAGTTCAGGACCCAGGACCTATATAAAAGCCAGGCATGGTGTGGACCTGTAATCCTAGCGATGGGGAGACAAAGACAAGTGGATTCTGATGACCGCCAGCTTTAGTAAAGGACCCTACTCCCAAAGATAAAGTAGGCTTGGAAAATGCTCAGTGGGTAAAGGATGAGCTTCACAACCATGGAACCTGACTTCATGAAAAGGTGGAAGAAGAGAACCGACTCCACAAACTGCCCTCTGGCCTCCACATAGGTGCTACAGAGCACGCATGACCACACATCATACACAGAATGGTAGACAGGTAAATAAAAACGTGGAATGACCAAGGAGGACACCTAACATCAACCTTTGGCTTCCACTTGAGTGTACACATACATGTGACCACACACATATAAACATACATAGAGATGAAAATATGCACTCTTACACACACTAAAAAACATTAGTTATAATTTCTACATGCAAGTCTTACACACACAAGTTCAAGAATCTGTGACTAAAACATGACGCACCAAAACAGTAATAGTAGTTATTTCCAATAAGTAGGAATAATATTATTCTCTGTATTCCTTTTAGTTTTCAAATTTTAATATGTATAAACAACAATATAACCAAAATATTTTCAAAAGAATTAAAACTCACTTAAGGATCTTTTCCCACGTGTGACTGTCATAAAATGCATGGCTCCAACTCATTTTGACTGTCCCGACAATGACGTTCTGTGAGAACACGTCCGATCCCAACTTTCGATAGAGTTCCTCACATTCATCCAGTGGCATGTGGAACAATCCCAGCATGAACGCTAATATGGCCCCTGGAAAGAACATTCTTAGTCTTTATCAGCAGTGAGGTGACTGCTCTTACAAGTACACATGACTCTGAGCCACCGAGCTGCTGAAACTCTACATCTGATGCTTTCTGTCTGTGAAATGAGCATAAATAATAACTACAATTTTAAGTCCCTTACACTTGACTAATACATGTAAAATGCTTTTTCACGTCCCAAAAGATGACACTGAAAGGTATCAGTGACTTTAAGGTAACAAAGAAAGCAATTAAAAAATATTATCAAAATGTTTTATACGAAATTAGATTATATGTAAGATGAAATGGCAAGTAAAAGCAAGTTTTACTAACAAAATACAGTGTATTTGAGAACTCCATAAATTCATTAAGTAACTTCCCCTTGAGTTAAGCCCTAGAATCAATGTGATGAAAGAAATTAGATAGTCTAAGATGGTCTTTTAAATAGTTGATTTTATGTACCAGTTGTAATGGTAGGACACTCTGCCACCTAGTGGTTTTATTTTGCCTAACTCTGAACTAAAGAGGAAATGAAGTGCTGGGATACGAGTAAAACAAAGACCTGCTTAACTGCTTAACCTGTAAAGGAATAACAACAATAAAGTTTAAATGCTTTCTTAGTTTTAACGTTTTCTATTTCGTACATATTAGGTTCTGAATGTATTTATGTCAGGACACTACATCATGCCTGGTGCCATGAAGTTCAGAACAGGGCACTGGCTCTTCTGGAAATGGAGCTAAAGAGAGCTGTGAACTGAATCCTGGTCCTGGAGAAATTTAGACGGTGCTCTCTTAATCCCTATCTCTCCAGTGATGAAAAGTTTATTAATTTTATTTTAATTGGTATCATTTTAGTAAAAGATAACTCATAACTTGAAAATACAATGTTATGGACCAAACTACATAAAATATTTTTAATTTGGAGAATATTCCTAATAACATAATAAGTAATTTGTTTTAAAAAGTTAAATGATTCTTTTTTTTTTTTTTGAGACAGGGTTCCTCTATGTAGTCCTGACCATCCTGTAGTTAGATACGTATGCCACGCTGACCTCAAGCTCACAGAGATCCCCTTCTGTCTCTGCTTCCCTAATACTAGGAAAGTGCCTTTCTATTACCTTTAGATGTTTAATTGCCAGGACCATTGCAAATTTCAGAAATGGAGAATGTGTCAAATCAAACCCACAAACAACACTAGTCTTAGGAAATGTCTCTTTGAGAAGCTTTTAGAGTCAAGTCAATTACTTTTGGACATGTACTTTATTTTCTTTTATCCTTTTTTTAAAAAAAAAACTTTCTTTTAATATTTATCTATTTATCATGTATATAATACTCTGTCTGAGTGTATGCCTGCAGGACAGAAGAGGGCACCAGAACTCATTACAGATGGTTGTGAGCCACTATGTGGTTGCTGGGAATTGAACTCAGGACCTTTGGAAGAGCAGGCAATGCTCTTAACCACTGAGCCGTCCAGCCCTTTATTTTCTTATTTTAAGAGTCATACTATATATTATAAAAAAATCTACAAGAAAAAAAAATTCAAATATGACATACTAAGAGACCTCTTCAAAGAAATGTTTTCTTCCTTCTCCATGCTTGCTAACACCTGAAACCCTGGGTTCCTTACTCCAATGTGCATCACCCCATGAATCATCCTTGCAATAGTTCTCATCATTCAGTCTTTCAGCAGGGGAACAATTAGCGTGCACTCTGGGAATATGCCACACTTAACACTAGCCATATAGAGAGAGATCTCTGGTTGTTTGTAGTGGTCTTTAGCGTTACCACAGTTCAGAAGAATAAGGCATAGACATAAACCTTGTGAAGAGCACAATAAGATGAGAAACTGAGTCAAACAGTAAAATAAATTAACAATTACTTCAAGTAAAATTCTTGTATACAAACATAAAACCTCCTTTCATACATATGCCAAGTAGGAGTATTTAAAAGTAGCTTTGCAGACCAAAGACACATTTGCCACTTTAAGTTCTAGTTTCAAACCACCATATAAGTAACATAGGAGTTATTTTCTAGATATATAGAGATATAATTCAGCTCGTTGATAGTCCTTACAAACAAACAAGGCTTTTACCACCCTTAATTTCTTATTAACTCAAGTGCCATCTGGCTACTTGCCACTTCATCCTTCTGCCATCATCTCCTTATGGTGACTATGCCAAAAAACAGTGATTTAGTAATTATTGTCAATGTGACTTGTTGAAAATATAATAAAAAAGTAATTTTAAATGCTTACACTTAAAAGGTTAATGTTCAAAAAATAAGTTTGAAAAGTTCATGACACAAAGGGTTAATCATCATTAAAGTTGAGAAAAGAATGCCCAGCATTTCAGAAGGACATAATCTCCAGTCTTCATGCTCTTCCTGTAATTCACTGGTGGGACACACCCAAGTACATGATAGTTACCTGTGCTTACACCACAGATGTAATCAAAGAGCTGATGAATTGGCTTCTGAGTAAGTTCAACCAATTTCCTCAGAGTCTGAAGAGCAACCACACCTCTATGAAGGAAAAAAATACAAATGGATAATTTGTTTTAAGGGAAATTCAAGTTATAGAATAAAATAATTCTCTAAAACTGCTTTCAGCATTTGACAAAATTCAACACCCCTTTATGATAAAAGTCTTGGAAAGATTAGGGATACAAGGATCATATCTAAATATAATAAAAGCAATATACAGCAAGCCGACAGCTAACATCAAATTAAATGGAGAGGAACTCAAAGCAATTCCACTAAAATCAGGAACAAGGCTGTCCACTCTCTCCATATCTCCTCAATATAGTGCTTGAAGTTCTAGCAATAGTAATAAGACAACATAAGGAGATCAAGGGGATTGATTCGAATAGGAAAGGAAGAAGTCAAACTTCGTTATTTGCAGATTATATGATAGTGTACATAAGTGACCCCAAAAACTCTACCAGAGAACTCCTACAGCTGATAAATACCTTCAGTGATGTGGCAGGATACAAGATCAACTCAAAAAATATTAGTAGCCCTTTTATACACAAAGGATAAAGAAGCAGAGAGGGAAATCAAAAGAAACTTCACCTTTCACGATAGCCACAAATAGCATAAAGTATCTTGGGGTAACTCTGACCAAGGAAGTGAAAGATCTATCTGACAAGAACTCTAAGTCTTTGAAGAAAGAAATTAAAGAGGATACCAGAAAATGGAAGGATCTCCCATGCTCTTGGATTGGTAGGATCAACACAGTAAAAATGGTAATTCTACTAAAGGCAATCTATAGATTCAATGCATTCCCCATCAAAATCCCAACAAAATTCTTCACAGATCTTGAAAGAACAATAATCAACTTTATATGGAAACACAAAATGCCCAGGATAGCCAAAATAATCCTTAACAATAAAGGAACTTCTGGAGGCATTACCATCCCTGACATCAAACTCTATTACAGAGCTACAGTAATGAAAACAGCTTGGTATTGGCATAAAAACAGAGACATTGACCAATGGAATCGAATTGACGACCTGGCCACAAACCTATGAGCACCTGATTTTTGACAAAGAAGCTAAAGCTATACAATGGAAGAAAGAAAGCATCTTTAACAAATGGTGCTGGCATAACTGGATGTCAACCTGTAGAAGAATGAAAATATATCCATTATCTATCACCATGCACAAAACTCAAGTCCAAATGGATTAAAGACCTCAATATAAATCCGACCACACTGAACCTGATAGAAGAGAAAGTGGGAAGTAGCCTGCAATACATGGGCACAGGAGACCACTTTCCACGTATAACTCCAGTAGCACAGACAATAAGAGCAACAATGAATAACTGGGACCTCCTGAAACTGAGAAGCTTCTGTAAAGCAAAGGACACACAGTCATTAAGACAAAAGGCAACCTACTGAATGGGAGATCTTCACCAACCCCAAATCAGACAAAGGTCTGATCTCAAAATATATGTCACAATATAGCCTCTATATTCATAAATAAAAGTGGCTTTATGTTTTAGTTTTAAAAATTGATTTTATGGCTGGGCAGTGGTGGCACATACCTTTAATTCCAGCACTTGGGAGGCAGGGGAAGGAGAATCTCTGTGAGTTTGAGGCCAGCCTGGTCTACAGAGTGAGTTCTAGGATAGCCAGGGCTACACAAAGAAATCCGGTCTCAAAAAATAAAAATAAAAAAATGATTTTAGGATAACGCTATTAAAATCTTTAAATAAAATCTCTAAAGCTGAAATATGTAGTTTTAAAAGCCATTTTTCTAGCCTTACCTTGTTCCTCCACCATCAATTGTGAGGATTCGGATTCCTCTGCCTTTCACTGGGTCCACATAACCAATTAAGGCCAAAATTTCTCTAACTGCAGCCTGAAGAGTCTCATCTTTAATTTGCCTAAGTCGTAATAAATACGGGATAATTTTTTCCTACATTGAGAAAAAAAGATACCTTGTTACTTATGTCAGATCAAGAAGGAAAATGTAGCTGGCATGGCAGCACACATGTGGAACCCCAACATTAGGAAGATAAAGGCAGGGGAACCTAGAGTTCAAGACGAGCCTCGGCTAAAGTGACACCACGTAACAAAAAGAAAACATATTTTTAGCTGACATGAGTATAGCATAAAATGAAAGTGTATTTATTACTTTCGAGGTAATTAAAAATGATTACTTTATGACATGTCAGTATCAACAATTTAGCATATATTTGTCCTTATTTGAGGATCAAAAACAAATAAACAACCAAAAAATACCAGCCTCTTCCCAAACATTTTCTTAAAATGTTCAATGTTTGCTAAGTGGTATAGCACACCGCTATACTCCCAGCATTTAGGAGTCTAAGGCAGGAAGACTGTGAGTTTGAGGCTAGCCTGGGCTACAGAATAAGTTCAGCCAGCCTGAATTACATAGCAAGACTGCCTTTAGAAAAAGAAAACATTCAATATTCAATACAGAAAATATGACTCTCTTAATACAATTAGTAGTAATTTTGTCAAAAAGTTTACATAAACTTAAGAAAAAAGCTGAGCCATGTAATGTTCAATACATTGAATAATTTTCTAATGCATTACTCACTTTGCTTCTTTTGTTGACCAACCAAACCCGAAATACTATTTTTGTTATTCTGCTTTTTGTCCTAGCTAGTATTGGGCTGCAAAGGACCCCTACAGGAATCTGAACAATAGTGGAAGCTACAGAGGCAAATTTCCATTACTGGTTAGGATACAAAATTTGTTAAGAGGTCCTTGCTCATGTCAAGAGCAACCAGAAAAACCTTAGTGAACTCAAGAAGGCCACGTTCTAAATGCACCACAGAGCTGCTAACACAGCATGGGAGCAACTTTCCATCTGGAGAGGGTAACTGCTGCCTGGAGCTGATAACCTTGCTCTTTCCTCCAGACATTTGCTGATTCTGGGAAGACACAAAGGACAGAAAAGCTGGGCTTGATTTAGAAAGGGTCACAAAGGAACAGAGAACTCAGTGAAGCTTGCATTTTCATGAGGTTGGAGTTAAAAAATGAAGGCCTAGGAAGCCTGCATAGCTGTTTTCAACTTAATACACCTGCAGAATTCTCAAAGTAGAATGTATGGGAGGGGAAAAATGCTAAATTTAAGCCTTCTGTAAAAACAAGATAATGTTTTGTATTCTTGAGTTAGTTTGGATGACCCAAGGCATGGTGGTAGTGCAGGAATATACCCTAAGAACAGGAAAATTAGAGGTCTTTCCCAAACTCTCATAATCATTAGCTCTGTCCTACTTAGTGATGATGGTCCATTTCCTATGTCAGCAGAGGAGCAAAATAACTCTCTGGAAAAAAAATCTAGAATTTTTGCAATTTTTGAAACTCACAATTGCCCAGAATACAGAAAAGTTACAATGTAGATCTCTCCTTTCTGGCTATCCCTGACATGAACACTCTCATTAAAAGCACACATATATTTGAAAATCTTATCTCTAAAAGATAAATCTATATATGAAATATAAATTTCAAATTTTAGGAATATGAAATGTTGAAAATCTGTATATATGTATTAGAAAATGTAAAACTTGCAGGGTATATTTCAAAAAAACTTAATTAGCAAAACTGTAATAAAAGGTAGAAAATAAAAGGTAGAAAAGTATGAACTAACAAGTTTCTGTATGGTAAAGTAACTAATTAATTAATTAATAAGAATTAGACTATAATATCTAATAATATATATAATATATTAATAATAATATATAAGCACTAACAGGGATTTAATGAAACTGTAACAATATCTTCATGACATTTCCAAATTATTAAGCAGACAAGTAAACTTGGTATAGACCTGGAGACTCTCCTTCCTTAGGCACTCAGCTTCTTTCTCCTCAAGTGGTCTAATTGCTGAAGTCTAAACCTTGCTCACTTCTGTGTATGTAGACCATGCAGGAGAGGAAAGCTAAGTGCTTTACCGATTTGATGATTAGTTAAAATTTGGAATTCAAATGTAAAAGGACCATGGGATGGTGAATAAAAAACAGCAATGGCTTTCTATATTGTTTTTCCTGTCTTTTGTTTATAGACAGAATCCTGCTCTCCAGCCTAAGCTGGTCTCACATTATTGATCCTTTTGCCTCGGTCTCCCAAACGCTGGGGTCAGATGTATGACACACCTGGCTATTTATTTTGAAAAAGTGATGACACAGTAAAAATACCTACACTGCAATTAAGATTTTGACGATTATTAGGCAATGTAACTAACATATTTAAACTTTTGCTCCATTTCACTACATGCTCAAATCAAAGTATATAAAGTCACAATAAGCAGAATTTATATCACAGAATAAAAGTAATTCATTAGCCTAGTGTGTACTATAAAATAACAGGCAATTCCCAAATATACTGTATGATTTAAAACAACAAAAATTTTCAAAAGAGAAGGGCTTTGCATTCCCCACTATAAAAGGTTTATTAGAATTTATATTTCAAGACAAATATTTAAAGAGTTAGACATTACCTTGACAGCCACTCCTTTTCCTTCAGGAAATTCTAGAAGATGAAAAGTCAGTTCTTCAACCCTGGTAATACAGAGCTTTGGGTCGGTTGTTCTTCTTAAGGCCTGAACTAAGGCTCGGGTTCTGTTATCAATACTCACTCTTGCAATAATCTACAAGGTCATATGAAATAAGTGATTAGGAGATAAAGTTACCCTATAAATGGTTAATGTTTCTTAGGACCACTCTGAGAAACAACTTGCCTTTTCTCGCTGAAGAGACACACGTTTTTTCTCCTCTGCCTTCTTGTCTTTGCTGACAGCTTGCTCAGTTTTAGCAGGCTCTTCCTGTCCTTCTGGCTGACTCTTTGAGTCAGGCTTTAATTTGGGCACAAGTCCACCAATGTAACCACCGACTAAGGCTTGCACACCCTCAGTGGGACGAGAAAGGAAGTTAGCAATACTTTGCTTTGCAGACACAGGAAGAACCTCTGGCGTCTGGGTAGGGCTGGAAGGTTTGTCCCCAACATCTAGAGAAGATCCTGAGTCTGGCCTGTCTGTCACGATGTCGGGGTCAGAAGAACTGGATTTCTCTTCTTCAAGGTCTGGTTTGTCCTGAAGACATTTAACTTCCTTTGTTTGAGACATTTTTTCCTTGCGACTGAAGTATGAATTAATGTGGTTCGCTAAAAAGTGGAATGACTCTCCAAATCTGGTGGTTATCGTGTACGTGTAATGGAAAAGGCTCCGTTTACCTGCATCATCTTCTTTATCTGCAATGTAGCTTTTCTGTTCCACAGAAGAATTCTTTTCTGCTGATTTATCACTATAGTTTTTCAGAGACTCAATGGCTTGTTTAACATTTTTTTGTTCTAACCAACCCCTATCTGATACTTTTCTTAATATTCGAGAATTTGGCTTAAACTGAGTTAACCGTGAAACCATTTCATTTTGACTGCCAAAAATAGCCTTTGAAACAGAATTCAAAGTACTTTTAATACGGGACATATGAATGTTCACTTTTGTAAGTCCCTTGGGAGCAGAAGTGCTAAGTTTCAAAATTCCAATATGTAAGCCATGGTTGCTTGGAGAGGGCCAGTGCTTACTGCAACACGCTTCACCTCTGTTCCACCTACAGCTTTTCTTACATGTGTGAAAATCTCTGTGCACATTGATATGGGGCATTCGCCAGTAATGTTTGGAACACACAAAACGCAGCTGTTTGCTTTTCTGATTCCCACAAAGACTTCTTGCATTACTGAGGAAGTAAATATATATATCTAAAGTCAAATTAATAGACATAACTTAAAAATCATTTATTTTCTATATGGCATTCTTTCATTTCACTCCTGAGTGCTTCACTTAAAAAATTCCATAATTCATAGTCTTACCTGTAAAAAAAAAAAAAAAGAGTTCAGTTTATACACATGACTTTGTACCCAGCAACAAACCATTCAAAACAAGACGGACTAAGGCTGGAGACAGCTCAGAAGTAAAGCACAGTTGCTGCTGCTCTTGCAGAAGACTCAAGGTTCAATTCCCAGTTCATAGCCCGGGTATCTACACCTCCCAGATCCAGAGGATCACATGCCCTCTCCAAGCCTCTCAGGGTACTACACAAATGAGGTAAACAGCATACGTGAAGGTCAAACATCCAACACATAACAAATAACAATAAACAAAAATTAAAAAGATGGAATAATATATTTCCAATATGACTGGTAAGATTTAATTTTAAAAATAACAAAAAAATTAAGCATTCAGTGCAGATGTCAGTAAGAAGTTGGGGAGTAGGAGAAGAAATCAGAGACACTGCCTACTAAGTTCTTCTAATTATGCTATTTTCTCTTTTTACTATTATTAAATTCTTGACTAGAATGAAGCATTAGACTTTAAGTACTCTGGAGACAAGAGTCAGGTCTTTACCCCATCTGCTGCGAATCATTTATGGGATGCTCAATCCACAGTGGACATGGTATTAAATGCTGAGGCCACCCACAGATTAGAGCAAGAAAGAGCCATGTCAAGACTATCTCCCCTATCTAGTAATAGGTGCTCACTAAAGAGGCTCCCTAATTTCCCTTATCTAGTAATTTCTCATTAAATTAAGGGAGACGGGTGGTGGCTCGGTGGTAAGGTGTTTGCTGTGCAAGCCTGAGGACCCAGGAGAAGTGGAGAGTGACACAAGATGACTCAGATGCTGACTTCTGGCCTATACAGTACATACACATCAGAAATTATGTGCACCAGCTTATAAGTGGTTGTAATTACAATATAGAAAAACATACAAAAATAGGAATAGTGTAAAAGGGACAAGAGACTTATAAGCCATTCACAGATAAATAAAACAGTAAAATCATAAAAATAATTATAAAATTAAAATGCACCAAATAAAACAGACATTTTGGCCAAGTATGATGGCATGTGCCTGCAGTCCCAACACTCAGAAGGCTGAGGGAAGGAGGATTACAAATTCAAGACCAGTATGAGCTTCATGGGATAAGTGGCTAGGGTTACAGGGTGAAATACTGAACAAAACAACAAAAGCCCTAACCTTTTAACTAGTAAAAATGGGGGCTACACACGTACCTCAGAGGTACCTAACACAAGCCTCACCTAGTGCACACAAGGACACAGAATCAGTTTCTAGCACTGGGCATGGGGGTGAGGGACGGGTAACAGTTGAGAAAAATACAAGTGCTATCCACTGTTGATAATGAATTAGGAAAATAGGATATAAAAGCTACTTGACAAAATCTGACAAAATTTTATTTAGGTTTTTTTTTTGTTTTTTTTTTTTAGTTTTTCAAGACAAGAGTTTCTCTGTATAGCCCTGGCTGTTCTGGAACTCATTCTGTAGACCAGAGTACAGAGTAGCCTCAAACTAAGAGATCAGCCTGCCTCTGACTCTGTAGTGCAAAGAATAAAGGCAAAGGTGTGCCACAACCACCAAGCGATCTGAATCGCTTGTTAAATTTTATTTATTTTTTTAATGATAGAGAAAAGTCAGACCAAAGAAGATGCTATGTCCTGTGAAGAGATGTAATTCTGAGAAGTGAGCAAACACAAAACACAGCTTTAACCCTTTTTAAAGAGAATAAAACAGCTTTCTCTTGAACCAAATATGAGTGAGTATGGTCTGAGGACATAAGATTCGGGCTGACCACTGTAGACGTGCTTATGTAAGATGTTAGTAGTTATGGAGCAAGGAAAGTCATAAATCACAGTACTGAGACCTGGATTCCAATGGAGAGCCAGGGAATACAGAAGACAGCAGAGCAGGTGCACAATAACACAGGTTCCAGTGTTCCGATCTCAGAACATTCTCAGATTCTGGACTCATCTGCTGCTGTGCAACTTACAAAAGAAAGTGCTGAATTTGGGGATTACAGGGTCAGGTGTTTAGTTAGGAGTCCATGGCAAAGTAAAAAGCAGGGTGGCAGCAACTAAGAGCTTTGTCTTAGTTTTTGGGCTACTACTGCCATAATAAAACAACAAGACCAAGAAAAAGGCAACTTGCCCAGAAGCACTTCCCTTACTAAGACCACACCTCCTAGTCCACCCCAAAGAGTTTTACTAACCAGGGACCAAACATTCAAACACAGAAGCTTATGGAGGCCATTTTCATTCAAATCACAAGTACAAGATTATATCTTGAATCACAAGTAGGAGGCAGAGAGAGCTAACTGGGAATAGGAAGGGTATTTGAAACTTCAATGTCTGCCCTGCTAACATACTTCCTCCAACAATGCCACACCTCTTGATCATTCCCCAACAGTTCCACAAACTAGGAATCAAATATTCAAACAGATGAGCCAATATAGGAGGCCATTCTCATCAAATCACCGCAATCCATTTCCCCACCAAAGACTTGTGGTCATATCATAGCGTGAAACCCATACAGTCCAACTTCAAAAGTTTCCATAATCTTTCAGTCTCAACACAGTTTAAAAGTCCAAAGTTTCTTGTGAAACTCAAGGTAACCTCTTAATTGCAACCCTAGTAAAAGCAAAAGCAAAAAGCAAACTATATATACTTCCACCATAGAATAGCACAGAATATACATTACCATTCCAAAACAGAGGACTAGTCCAGCTCATGGTGGGCAGTGCTATCCCTGGGCTGGTGGTCCTGCATTATAAGAAAGCAAGCTAAGCAAGCCATGATAAGTAAGCTAGTATGAAGCAGCCCTCAACGGTCTCTGCAACAGCTCCTGCCTCCAGGTTCCTACACTGTTTGAAGTCCTTCCTTCCACAATAAACAGTGACATGAGAGTGTAAGCCAAAGAAACCCTTTCTTCCCCAAGCTGCTCTGTGTTTGAACCCAGACAGAAACTCTAAGACATTCCTGGATTTGCATATTCTGTTTACTTTCCTGGAGTTTTAGACAGTCATTCAACCTTATACTTCTTTAAGGAAGTGGTTTCCTTCTGTGAACTTCAGTCTGGAGTTACCCTTGCAGACCAACTGTTAGAAAAGATCACTGCTCTCCTACTATCTGATAAAGGTGAGGCTGAGTAAGCAGAAGGGCAGTCTTCATGAAATTGTTGGCAAAGTCATTAAGAAATAAATCTTTGGATGTCATCAAATCTTTCAGACACCAGTATCTGGGTTGATTTTTTTTCTTCTTCTTGTATTTTCTGTATCTGAAATAAATAAAATGATGTGTATATTGTATAAACATAAGTAGTTTTATTTATGTACATGGTGTTTACCATATATGCCTGTGAATCATATGCATACTCAGTGCTTATGAAAAGTCAGAAGAGAATATCAAAGTTACAAAGAGTTGTGAACCATCATGTGGATGCTGAGAACTGAAACCAGGTCCTCTGCAAGAGCAACAAACTCTTAACCACTGAGCTATCTCTGCAGCTCTGGACATAAATATGAGGTTATATATAAAGTTAAAATAATCAAGGATACTATATGGTCTAAATAAGAAAGGTAGCAGGTAAGAGAGGCAGACCTTTTAACTTATTTCCAACCAAAATCATACTCTTTAACTAGACTGAAAATATGTTTTCAGTTATTTGTACTCTATGAAATATTTCATTTGATGTTTGGAGTATCTGAGATAAGTTATTAGTTTTCAATTTTCATTTATTTGAGGGTGGGAATCAGGGCAGATGGATTCCATAGCTATAACTTCCTGTGGGATTCTAAGCTCTACTTTAAGGAAAAACTTGTATTTAATATCTAAATTACTGATATGCTTTACTTATAATTACTAATTTTATCTGTCTTACTACGTTAATACTACATTAGATTTCAGGTTGGGAAGTAAATGGATAGTCATAGAAAGAATCAGATAACAATATAGTATCTCTTTTCATTTCTTTTTAACAAAATTGTCCTTTTCCCAGATAGCAAATACTATTAGTGACCAGAGATAGAAATGAGATCTGACTTGAAATCAAGACTTTTATAGATTTTTGTTAGCATAGTCAAATCTCATTTTTAAATTTTATGTTCAAGAAATGGAAAAAAGAGCCACTATGTAATATTGTCCACTTACTTCTCATTAGTAATATACGAATATTGTGTGTATATACATGCGCCTATATATCCTAAGTATACTATTGGGACACCTTTAAAGGTCTTTTTAAATAAAGAAACACTCACTTCTAGGGTGAGGGGGCCCAAGTATCTAATACTAATACTTGGAAGGTACAGTCACGAGAATCTCTGTGAGTTTGAGGCCAACCTGTTCTCTAGCCAGGGCTACAAAGTGAAATGCTATCTCAAAAACAAAACAAAAAAAACCAAACAATAAAACCCATGGGTGCTGTGGGACAATGGTCTTTATCCTGTAATGATTTGTTGCTTGTATTGCTTTAATAAAATGATGATTGGCCAGCAGCCAGGCAGAAAGTATAGGTGGAACAACCAGAACAGGAGAATTCTGGGAAGAGGAAAGGCTGAGTCTGCAGAGGAAGCAAGATAAGAATGTCTTGCTAATAAAAGGTACCAAGCCACGTGGCTAACACAGACAAGAATAATGATAATTAATAAGAAGCCTGAGCTGATAGGCCAACCAGCTGATAATTAATGTAGACCTCTGTGTGTTTCTTTGGATAAGAGTAACAAAGAAGTGACACTTTCTTGGTTCAAGGAGGAAGAACATCTGACCAAGAAAACAGTCATCGGAAAACCACCATCACTAAGAGGACATAACAGCATGATCTTCATTTGCAGTTTGCTGGAGCCAAGAACAGCACTGTTTTTATATTCAGAAAAATACACCAAGGGAATTTTAAGTATCTCAGACAATGTTTTAAGTGGTAAATACAAAAAGTTCTAATTGCTGAGCCATCTCTCCTGCCCCAATTCTATTCCCAGACTGAAGAGAGTCTTTCCTGTTTCATCTTTTTTAACAGACAAAGAATATCTTAGTTTTAGTCCACTTTCACTTAGTTCTTTGTATTTTGGCAGCTCACTGTGGAAAAACTAATGAATTATAATTTTAAATTTATATTTTAAAGTTCCTAGTAATGTATCCTTCAGCAAAGATGGCTTTAGTTTTTCTTTTCTTTTTCTTTCTGGTTTTTTTTTTGTTTGTTTTTGTTTTTCAAGACAGGGTTTTTCTTTGCAGCCTTGACTGCCCTGGAACTCGCTCTGTGGATCAGGCTGGCCTTAGACTCACAAGAGATTCTCCTCTCTCTGCCTCCTGAGTACTGGGATTAAAGGCACCACCACCTGGCTAGTCTTTATATTTCATAAGATGCCCAGTAGTTATTTTATAAGAAAACTGGTATTTTCAAAAAGGTTTAGATCTTAGATTGAAAATAACGTCTTTGGCCGGGCGGTGGTGGCGCACGCCTTTAATCCCAGCACTCGGGAGGTGGATCTCTGAGTTCGAGGCCAGCCTGGTCTACAAGAGCTAGTTCCAGGACAGACTCTAGAAACTACAGGGAAACCCTGTCTCGAAAAACCAAAAAAAAAATAAATAAATAAATAAAAAAAAATAACATCTTTGGCTAAGGAACCCAAAAGCTTTTGCCAATTCTGACAATTAAAAGTTTTGTAGAGCCATTTGTTGGTAGAACTAAACCAGAAGAGTGGATGACAAACACAATAAAATACTGTATAATAAGCCAAATTTTATAAGCAGATTTAAACGTTTATTTACTAAAGTGAGTTTCTTAATCACTTTATACTTTACCAAAAATGCCTCCAGTAGGAATACTTCTCCCTCTCATAATTTTCCCTACAGCTAAGGATGTGGTTTTCCAGCAAGGAAAAGTTTTAGCTGGGAAAATACACAGACTAGCTCACTAACACTAACACATCATTATATCCTTGTGTCAGAGTCATGTGGATAAAACATAATTGTTCAATTTTAAATATCAAATCCTGGTTTTCTATGCAATTTTTATAAACAAAAGATGTTTTTGTCAGAAAGTTTTAAGTTTTAAATTTTTGAATTAAGTTTAGCGTACAAGCATGTGCATTATGTCAAAGGACAACGAGGGAGTTGATTTTCTCATTCTATCATACATTTCCTAGAGCTCAAACTCAGGTTATCAAGATAGGGGGCAGCAAATGCTTTTATCCAATAAGACATTTTGCCATCTCAAAAGTTGTTTTAACTTTATATTAGTGTATTTAATATTTACCCAGAGAGCTTTAAATAGCATATAAATAAATAAAATGAATATACAATATATTTACAGGTTAGTTTTTACAAACTTTTTGGTGACATACTTTGATCTTTTAGATTTGTATTTAGAATGAATATCTTATTTTACAATATAAAAATCCTCCCTTAATATTACAAGTAAAAGTCACATACTTTAGGATGAAAATCTTACTTTACAATATAAAAATCTTTCCTTAATGTTACAAGTCAAAGCAATCAATATGTTAAATGAATTTACGAATGTGTTAAAGGAGAGTTAATTCCACTTATGATATAACCTGGGGACACGAACATGCTGAGAAGCTGTAAAAATCTCATCTGTCGCAGAACCCAGGTAAACCTCACTGTTACTTGGATTTTTTAAAGTTCTTTTGCAAATTTTCTTCTCTTGTTCTCAGAACAGTTTGAGTTACAGAATGTTACATTCCAGTGGGAGGATAAGAACACATAAGGGAGACAAAGATAAAAAGAGCCAAAAGAATTTAAATGTTAATCGTGTAATTGCCATTTTGCATGCAAAATGTATTTGACCCTTTGGATAGCTGAGGGACCCAACAAGTGCCTATTCTTTGCTGGAGCAAATCAATCAAACGGTGCAGGTTGGCTAGGAGACTTGTTATTGCAACCAGCGAAGGCAGGCTGGACCCAGAACATCGGTACGTTCACTAGAAAATCTGAAAACATTTATTTTCATATTCATAGTCTTTCTACCTTAATTAGAAGAAAAGCTTCTCTCTGTAATGAACAAGAGTCCAGAATATGGTGCAGAGAGCAGGCAATGAACAAAGGTGCTGAGAATAAGTGAGAGCTGAGTGCTTAGTCCTAAACAGGACATTTGTACTACCCACTCTTAGGCTCAGGGATCTTCAGGAGAAAAGCCAGAAAGAGCAAGAAGCAAAGGGCAGGGAGAAGGCCTGGGAAATGCTGTCTGCCGGGCAGTGCAGCCAACAGTCATGACCTCACAGCAGCTGTGGCTGCCTGCAATGGGCCTACACTGCTGTGGAATAATCCTTTGTACACTGTGAAAATCTGTAGCGCACACCCATCCCCAGGTAGAAGCACGAGGAGCAGAAGTTCTAAGTCATCCTTAGTGACACAGGCAGTTCAGGACAGTCAGGGCTACAGGAGACTCAGTCACTAATAAAACAGTGTTTCTCAACCCATGGGTCATGCCCCCAAACCATTGGAAAACATAATATGTTTACATTATGATTCATAACATTTGCAAAATTACAGCAATGAAGTAGCCATGAAAATAATTTTATGGTTGGGGGTTACAACAAAAGGAACTGCATTAAGAGAGCTGCAGCATTAGGAGGGCTAAGAACCACTGCTCTAAAAGGAAAATGGAAAAAACAAAAATAAGACTTGCCAATTAGAAAAAAAAATTGGTTTTCTCTCTGCAATAAACTTCCTTCATTGTCAAGGACAAACATGGAAGCAAGACGATGAAAAATGATATTCAAGCAAATGGTATTTGGAAGCAAGTAGAGGAAGCTAGTTAATAACTGACAAGGAAGGCCTGATATTAAAATTTGTTCAAAAATACAAAGGCCACTCTATAAAAGGGGACAATCCATTAATAGCATACAATGAATGCAATATACATGTTTCTATCTTGGTGCACCCAATTTCTTAAAAATGGATGGACCCTAATGGCCATAAGCAGACAGATACAATGACGCAGATGACTTTAATATCCTACTCAAGGTACTTCAGAACAGAAAAAAACTTGGCCAAAGATCAAATGGGTTTTACATAACTCTGGAAAATATTTCACTCACAACTGTGGTAAGCACATTCTTCTCAGCAACCCAAGGAATTTCCTTTTTTTAAAAAAAAGTCATATTGAGCGCAAAGCAAACCTTAACCAAATTTTCAAAATTTTTACTTCTTATCAGATCATAATGGAAGAAACCTAGAAATAAATAGCAAGAGAAACATAAAAAATGAACATATGGGTATTAGAAAATATACTTGTCAAAGACTAATGGGCCTGCAGAAGGGGGGAGGTCAATTCACAGTATCAAATAAAAATAAAAACTCAACTTACAATAACATAGACTATAGCATCGATAAGTTTAAAGAGTGAAGTACATAGCTATAAATACCAAGATTTACAAATCAGAGTAGGAACAAATAAATAACTTAGTAATATATTTCAAGATCTTAGAAAAACAAGAAGCCAAATTCAAAGTTATTAGGAAAAATAGTCAAGTCCTGGGTGAAACAACCACCACCACAACAAATGATCAATGAAAAGAAGTCGGTTCATTCAAAAGAAAACAAAGCTATAACCAAAACAAAGAATATGCAAATTAGTCAAATCAGAGACAAAAAATACTTAACATGTAATATCCCTACTACAGCAGACCCCACTAAAATCCAGATCATTAAGGAATATTTTTAAAAATTATATTCCAATCAATAGGAAAATCTAAAATAAATTTCTAGACACTAATGACACAAAAGATTAAATCAAGAGAATACTGAAAAAGAAAACAAAAAAACCTAAACAAATCAATTAAGGGGCAATGAGACTGAAGCTGTATTAAAATTTTTCTCAAACAAGAAAAGCTCAGAACTGGAGAGGTTCATAGTCAAATCTATCAGACCAACACAAGCTCCCTATTTTATGTATTATTTATGTGCATAAAATTTTTAGACATATTTAGTATATAAAAGTATACCAACTAGTATATAATTAGTACATAAAATAGAAAAGATAATACTTCCAAAATAATTCCACAAAGTCAATACTACCTTGGTATCACAACCAAATGTAAATAGAACACAAAGTAAGACTATAATGTTATTGGCATACATAGTGCAGTGGTTTGAATGAGTATGGTCCCCATAGGCTCATGTGTATGAATGCTTGGCTTATAGAGAGTGGCACTATTAGGAGGTATGGCCTTGTTGGAAGAGATGTGTGTGTATGAGGGGGGAACTTTGAGATCTCACATGCTCAAGCTACACCCAGTGTGGGACCCAGTTCACTTTATGTTGCCTGCAGGTCAAGATGTAGAACTCTCAGATCCTTCTACAGAACCATGTCTGCCTGAATCCCACCATTGAAGTGAGGAGCTGTGGGCAGACCTGCTTTTCGTCCTGCCCGGCTCCCGCACGGCTAGCTTTACACCTGAAATAACAACACACAAACTGTATTCATTTAAATACTGCCTGGCCCATTAGTTTTAGCCTCTTACTCACATCTTGACTAACCCATATCTAATAATCTGTGTAACACCACGAGTGGTGTCTTACTGGGAAAGATTCAGCACGTCTGACCTGGTGGCTGGCTTCATGGCATCTGTCTCACTGAGGAGAGGCGGGGCAATTGTCTGAGCCATCTACCTCACTTCCTTCTTCCTGTTCTGTCTACTCCACCCACCTAAGAGCTGGCCAATCAAATGGGCCAGGCAGTTTCTTCATTAACCAATGAAATCAACTTAAACAGAAGACCCTCCCACATCATTTCCCCTTTTTCCGTTTAAACAAAAAAGAAGGCTTTCACTTTAACATAGTAAAATTACATATAACAAAACAGTTATCAAGCAAGAATTACAGTTACAATATTTATATCTACTTTAACTTTTATCATAACTAAGGAAAACTATAACTATCTATTTATTCTTCAACTCCATCAAAGACTCCAGAAGGATATAATATTACCTAGGTGAACAAGAAGTAAGCTACTTCCAAAACTCTAGAAATCACAGAGACATCTTGCTACCTGGACAGTCACCCAAAATTCTTTTGTACTGTTGGGGCATCCATCTTCAGCCTACTGGCCCATAAGTATCCAGCAGACATTTCCATGAAGCAGGAAATTTCAAAGGCAGTTCAGTCACTATCTGTTGTGTCCTGTAGAATTCTCGCAGACTCTTTCATGAGTCAGGAACCCCAAAGAATCATCTCACATTTAGGCAAGTTCAGCACTCCTCTCTCTGCGGGTTTTTTGTGTCCAGTCTATGCATCAGTCCAGGCAAGAGCAGTTTCTTGCCCAAATGGCTATCCAACTCAATAAGGAGCCTCTCTGATGCCCATCTTCCTCTTGAAGTAGATTGGTGCTGGCAGGAGCAGATGTGTCTCATTGTCATAAAAAATCTAAGTTATTAAAACATTAAATGCCATATTTTGCAGTCTTTGAAAGATATTAGGAATGCCTATCTAACTGAAATATATCTATATATCTAGAAAATCTAACATGATTACAAGCTCGACTATTATCGATGATTATTCATTAACAACCTATATTTCCTAATTATACATTACATTTTTAAATGAACTACACCATCATAATACCTTAATTAAGATCAGAAAAACATATACATATAAAATTGACCTAAATTTAAATCACTAAAGCAAAATCCACATCAATGCAAATTATTCATATCTATATCATATCCCCCTTTAAATGTAAAAGAACATTTATAAACAATTATTTGGGAATATGGGCGCAGTTATTTCTCTCCAAACTGCTTCCTGCTGAATGGGGGCGCTGTTAATCAGATCTTTCATGGTGTAACCTGTGTGCTAGGTTCATCTCAGTTGGCAGTTGAGCGAAGTAATTTTTTGAGGGTGTTCACAGCAAGCAACCTTTCAGGAGGGCGTGGTCTATCATAACATATTGGGATAGAAGCAATCCATATGGTCTCATTTTCTGTAAAAACAAAAGAATCTCTTTTCTAAAGTATCATATCCTTAGATCCAAATTCTGAAGTCAAGGTATTTTTAAAATATCTATCTTGGATTAGTTCAGCAGCATTTATAAACAATTATCTTTTAGCATCTGTTGCTCCTTCCTCAGCATTCAAACAATTCAAAGAGAGCATAATAGCATACAGTATCAAGATTTTCTGTGTATTTTCCATCTTATACGACCTTATTTTAACCTCTATTTTGTTTATTTTTACTTTTATTTTTTGAGACAGGTTCTCTGTATATCTTTGTCCTGGAATAACTCTTTAGACCAGGCTGTCCTTGAACTCTCAGAGATCCTTCTGTCTCTGCCTCCCAGGCATTGGGATTAAAGGTGTGTGCTACCACACCTTCAAGTCATAGAGGTCAATCTACCTCTTCCTCCTAAGTGTTGGGATTAAAGGTGTGTGCTACCATACCCAACTACTTCCTTTTTTTTCTTTTTTACTTTTAAGAACTTTAACCTTTAGCCTGCATATATTTTTAACACATAGTAAACCATTTAGAGGTTTTTTTTTCTTTGAATCTCTCTTTAATGTATCTCTCTCTCTTTTCTGACCACATGAGTCTTTACGAAACAATATCGGTAGGACTAAAGCCGTGACTTTGGCGGCTGGATCCAGCCCATTCCTTAGTTTTCCAGCCTCATGGCTGAGATACCCACTGTAGCCACGTTTATTGCCACAATTCTATGGCGTTTCAAGGTCCCTGCCAGCAAGCAAGCTGCAGCATTGCACTCAGAAACCACACTCAAACGCTCTGTAGTAGGATTGCCTGCCTGAAAGAGTCAGAGTTTGCCCTGGCAGGATGGCCCAGAAAACCGGCATTTTAAAAAGGCACAGCTTTGCGGATCTCTGTGAGTTCGAGGACAGCCTGGTCTACATGAGCTAGTTCCAGGCCAGGCTCTAAAAAAGCTGCAGAGAAACCCTGTCTCGAAAAACCAAAAAAAAAAAAAAAAAAAAAAAAAAAAGGCACAGCTTTTTTCCTGCTACGGCTGAAAACCGAAAAGCATGCATTCAGCTTTTCATCAACACCATTTAAGTGTTTGGTGTCAGGACCTCTTAAAGAGCTGCAGAGTTTTATAGCTAAAGCCGAGTCAGGAAGCCTCTCTTAGACGAGAGTGCTCGCTTACCTCTAGCAAGCAGAGCAAAACCCGAGAAATTGCTGCTATCAAGAACACATGCTTTACTCTATTCTTTCCCAAGCTTTCTCAAGCTTTCTGTAGATTCAGTTATCCACGTTGGCGCCATTCTGTAGTGAGAGCTGCGGGCTGGCTTCCCTCCGCCCGGCTCCCGGCCATAATTGAACTAAACCTCTGCAACTGTAAGACAGCCCCAATTAAATCCTTTCCTTTATAAAAATTGCCGTGTGTATTGTATGTCTTCACAGCAATAGAAATCCTAACTAAGACATATAAGATGCAAAAAATGTTCAGTAAAATACCTGTGAACCAATTTCAGCAATACACTAAACAAATCATGAATCAGATCATGTTCATTTCACTTCAAGTATACAAAGATAAACAGGCAAATTAGTAATGTAATATAGCACATAAATAAATTCAGGAACAAATCAGACAATAATCTTAATAGATATGCAGGACAGTCTTTGACAAAATTCAATATCCCTTTGTTGTAGGGTATTTGAGCACTGTGTGGCATAATATTACTGTGATGGACAGATGAACAGGGAAGAGGCATAGGCTGAGAAAGAAAGGAAGTAGGAGATGAATCTCTGTGACTATAGAGATGCCAAGGATACATAAAGGAAACTGGACATACAGAATGAAAAAAAGGTAAAAAGCCACAAGGAAAAACACAGATGACAATAAATGGGTTAAGTTATAAGAGCTAACAGGACAAGCCTAAGCTAAGGCCGATGTTTCATAATTAATAAGATGTCTCCATGTCATTATTTTTGAGTTGGCAGTCAAACCAAAGCTTGCTACATACCTTCATGAGAAAAGTCTGGAAGAAACTAAATGTGAAAGAATCAAACCTCAATATAATAAAGTCTACCCACACAAATGCACAGCCAACATCATACTGAATAGGGAAAACTACTAGCTCTACTCTGAAATCTGGAATGAGAGAAGTGTGCCCATCCTCACCTTTCTTACTCAATATGCTATTTGAAATCTTAGCATAATGAGGTAAATATAAGAAATAAAAGGAAACAAATAAGAAAATGAGAAGTCAAATCATTCTTTATACATGACATAATCTTATACTTATATGGCCTTAAAATTATCACCAGAAACCTCTTAGATCAAATAAAATAAATTCAGCAAAGTAGTAGGATACCAGATGAACCCACACAGATCAGAAGAGTTTGTCTACTTCCACTCTCCCTTATTTCCCCTCCTCTCTCTTTACCCGTACACCTCCACCTTTCTCCTAGTATTGGGGACTGAACCTAGAATTTCTTGTACACTAAGCAAGCTCTTTACCACTGAGATATATGCCCAAGCCTCTTTTTATTTTGATAATTTATTTTGATAGAGTCTCACTAAATTGAATTCACTCTGTAGCCACGCCAGGCTTGAGCTCCTAATTCCTGGTAGGTGGGTTATAAACTTGCACTACTAGGCCTACTCAATAGGAAGCTGTTCTATGCGCCAACAATGAACTTACTAGGAAAAGAACAGGAAATTAATTCTGCTCAAAATAGCCACGAACTCCAAAGAAAATAGCTGTAAGTAAACCAAAGCAGGTAATAGACCTCTACAGTGAAAAATATAAAATACTGATGAAAAAAGGAATTAAAACACCATAAGGAAGAAAAATCTCCCATGGCCATAAAAGCAGCAAATCAATATAATTAAAATGCCCATATTACTAAAAGACATACTGATTCAATGCATCTCCACCAAAATATCAATACTATTCTTCATGAAGCAGAAAACCTAAAATTCCAAATACTCAAAGCAATCCTGAGCAGCAATGCAGGAGGCATCCTAGTGTTCGGTTCTAAGATGACTCTAGAGCTGCAATGAAAGCGTAGTATTAGCATAAAAGAGACGTGCTAATAGAGCAAATACAACAGAGGGTCAAGAAATAAACCAAGGCATTGGATTTTTGAGAAAGAGACAGAAAATACGTGTTAGAGATAACCTCTGTAGCAAATGTGCTTGAAAAGCAGGATGTGGAGGTCAATGAGATGGCTCAGATCACAAAGGCACTTGCCACCAAGCATGAAGACATGAGTTCAAATGCCCTGGCGTGGTGGACAGGAAGAAAAACCCCAGCAAACTGTCAATTGACTACTACATGTGCATCAACCCTCCCACATAAATAAGCAAATAAATGTGTTTTGAACGCTGGTGATACCTATAGAGAAACTTTTAGCTAGAGTCCTACATGAAATACAACTCAAATGATTCAAAGACCTTAACATACTGAGAATTTGAAAACATTCAAAGAAAAAAAATAGGCAATCTCTTCAAAACCCAGAGTGAGAAGTGGCTTTCTCTTTCCATGTCTTTCTATCCTGCATTTTCATTCACAATAGCCAAGTTATAGAAATCAACCCAGGTACAATGTAGTATACAGACACACAATAGAGTACTAGTCATCCACAAAGCAAAACAGAGTCAATGTCATTTGATGGAAAACACATGGAACTGGTGATATAATACTAAACAAAATAATCCAGTCTCAGAAAAGTATCACAAAAGGTATCAGTTTCCTCTTACAGTGGAATCTGAGGGGCCAGAGACATGGCATGAAAGTAAAGGGGAGCTATTCCGGCAAGGAAAGGGCATCAGGACAAGCTGGGAGGAGAGACAGTGAGGAGAGCATAAGACAGGAGCATGGAGTGGGCTGATGGAGGTTATATGGATGCACAAGGACGTCACAATAAAAATCGTACTTTACACAATTCACACGGACTAACAGAGGTTGGATTTTAGTTTAGAGGGTCAATGCTCATACACTGGAGAAATGAGTGATGACGACTCAAGGCAAAGGAGAGTTAGGGTTACTATGTATGTTACTGTAAGTTACTCATATCACCCATGAAGCACACAGCGTTATGTTAAACTGCATTTAGATTAGGTACAACTATATATTACAAACTCTAAGTGTAAACACTAATTTTTTTTAAGATATGGGTGAGAGTTAGTGGAATAGCTAAGTAGATAAAGGCACATACTGCCAAGTCTGATGGTCTGAGTTTGATTCCCCAGGGCTTATGTGATGGAAGTGAGATTGACTCCCAAAGTTGTTCTCTGACTGGCATGTGCTATGACATGCGCGTGCACACATGCGTGCACACACACACACACACACACAAAATAAATGTATTCTTTAAAAAATATGACTAGCATGCTAGGAAAGGAAAACACTGGAATCGTCTCCAATGATTGGTTAAAACAAAAGTGCTAGCATAGTGGCATATGCCTGTAATCTCAACACTCAGGAGGCTGAGGCAGGAAGATCACAAGTTTAGGACCAATCAGGGCTACAGGGAAAGACTCTGTGCATCAAAAATATATACATACATACAAACATGCATACATATGATTAAAATTGCAAACTAGAAGAAAACTTACAAGTAAAGATGAGGAGAGAATTCTAGATAATGTTAAAGCGCGCACACACAAATAAATAAATAAATAAATAAATAAATAAATAAATAAATAAATAAGCATGCAACAAAACACAATGAGTACCTTCCAAGAGTCAAGCAATGCAGTTTTCCTCAGGATGTAGCATATATAAGGAAGAAGTAGAAAGTTGTACTGAGAAAATCAAAACAAGAACTGCAGTTATGCAGAGGGGAAGAAAGTCTGAACTAAACCTTTTCTACATTGTAGGTTCACACATTATTTTAACATGCTCACTGTACAGAGGAAGGATAGAAGGGGCACAAGTCTGTCTGCCTTTCTGTCCTGGCCTTCTAAGCTTCATGGGACTTGCTGTGAATGTGGTTCAGATAAACACTGGCATCTTCCACCACACAGAAATCCCTGATAAAGTACATGTAGACAAGAAGTCATGCTGTGTGGCTACGGATGTAGTTCACCTGGCAGAATATTTCCTAGCACGCTCTAGGTTCCAGCTACATGAGCCCAGCATGAACAAAAGTCATGCTTAAAAAAACAGCTGATCTATATAGTCTTACTACCACCACAGTGCTCAGATGCTATGCAAATGGAAACTGGTCAGAGCTGGTTAACTACATGGAATTCCAGCAGAGACAACTAAACTCCAGTGCAAAGTCACTTCCCAAATGTTGGGCAAGGGGTAAGCACCAATGAACATTAACTCAGATTACAAAACATGCCACAGAATGAACTGTTACCTAGAGAGACGATCCACCCATACAGCTAACAGGAAAATGTGCAAACAAGCTTTAGATATAGGACCTAATTTAGAAATTAAGTAAGGCTAAATATCCAGCAATAACAGGAAGAATAAAATATTAGAGGCAAAAAAAAGCAACCAAGAATAAAGAATAAAGGAGACTAAAATGTTGGAAATGAATACTCCTAGCCACATACTCGCTCTCTAATATACATGTAACCTACTGGTAAGGATTGAGAGGTTTAGGAGTGATGAGATTCTAAATAGTAAAAAGTGAAAGCTTCCCACAACGAATATAAGGGAAACACCTTTCACAAGATAAAAGGGGGCACACAACAGTAAGAGGACGACCTATTTACTTACTCACCTTCAGACAGTCTTGTAGATCACCACAAATTACTAACAAGTAGATGCATTTTAATTAGTTTGTGCGCACAATAGTGTCATGAATTAAGGCAGAAAGGGAAGGGCACAAAGAATACTAATTATACAGGAAGAACTGATACTTTGGCATTTTAGTGGCTCTCTCAATGAGGTGAGGAAATGAGTTCTGAGAATCTTGATTAAAAAGAATTCCAGACAGAAGAAAAGCAAACGACATTCTGGTGACAGCATGAGCTTTTTATAGAAGGTGGTTGAAGGCATATAAGAGTCACAATGATCAGCCCAAGACTGAGGCAGAAGAGAGATCAATGCAGATCTAGACTATGATTATACAGTCCGCACTGTTTCTTTCCAAACAGACCGTCATCTGGGGCCAGGGATCTCTCAGTAGGTAAAGCGACGATCTGGGTTCAGTACCTGCAACTCATCGTGGAAAGATCTAATTCCTGAGACATCCGCACACCCACACAGTCATTCATTCTTATTCTCTTCTCCCCCCCCTCTTTTTCTCTCTCTCTCTCTCTCTCACACACACACACACACACACACAGAAACCAAAAAATGCTTTAAAAAGTTTTAAAGATGTAATTGCCTAATTATGAATATATATACCTATTTGGCATCAAAATACAGAACATAAAGCCCCCAAATGGGAAGCACTACAGAAAGATGATTTTGTGAACAGAACAAGACGTTACTTACACCTATCAGAAACCACAACGACCAATCACAATTACTTAACACAGAAATGAGCAACAAGCTTCACTGCCACTGTACAGATGTCAGCACTATAGAAAAGGCTTTGAGAGGAAACGCAAGCACAAGAAAAGACACAGCAGAAGTAGGGGAAGAATGGAAAGAGAAGACTGCTATAAACTGGGACAAGGGAAGACAGACCAGAGCGGGTCATCATACAGTAAAGGTGCGCTCGGAATGAGAGACACTTTGACTCCAGGGAAAGGAGTGGAGTTTAACCAAAGGACATCAAGGGACTGAAGGAAATGCTAGGTGTGGGCCCAATTGTGGGCGGAATGAATATACAAATTTAGCGGGGCGGGGTGGCACACACAATTAATCCCAGTACTCTGGAGGCAGACAGGTGGATCTCCCTATGAGTTTGAGGCCAGGCGGGCCTACAGAGAGTTTTCCAGGGCAAGCAGAGTGGTTACACAGAGAAATCCTGTAAAATCACGTCCCACCCATCCCCCAAAGACCCCAAAATATAGATATATAAATAGTCATTTAATAATCACAGTAACACAGCCAAAAAGAAAACAAGGGTCTGGATATAGAAATGGTGCCAGAATGCAGAAATGGGCTATCTGTGAGCCACATTTTGAAGCGAGGAGAAAAAAAGAAAAATACATAAAAGGAATGGGCCTGGGAAGACGGCTCCCTGGTTAAGGGTGTGTGCTCTTCTTCCAGAGAACTACAAGTCCATTCCCAGAACCCACAGCAGGCTGCTACAGCTGCCAGCTCACAACTGTCTGCACTCCCCAAGACATCCAACACCTTTTTTTTTTTTGGTATCTGAAAACACTTACACTCATGTTTGCACTAGCTACATACAGACACATAATCAAAAGTAAAAGTAAAATATTTTTTAGAAACAAAAACTGGATTTGGTGACAAGCATCAGTGGGATAAGAAGTTGTTGAGAGAACTCTAAGCCTTCAAATCAAACACAGAGGAAAAGGGCCACTTGTGAACATGAAAAGCCTGGAAAGGGGACAGTGTATCAATATAAAGGAAACTGGATTTCTCTTTTGGATTTACAGAATTAGGAAATGATAGCTGAAAGAGAGACTGCATTTGTGTATGAAATGATCCACACAGTGACAACAGAACCGGTAAGGTCAAAAGGGTTTACCAAAAGCTGGCCTGCAGTATTGGATGTATAGGACCTAACAAAAAGGAGCTCTTCAAGACCTTTTCTTTTGAAAAGTGTTTAGCTACAAGCACACCCTATACTTCCTCGACTCTTCGGGATATCCACAGGCCTATTAATACAACTTTGGTTTCAAACGTTAAGCTCTTGGTTTGGGGAGAACGATGTGGTTAGCGCTGTGAGTGGCATCCAAAGTTAGGAACAGAAAGAAAAAAGCATGTAAGTAAACCAGAAAGCATTGAAGGAGAGTTGTCTATAAAATTCTGCAATAACTTTCTAACGCAATAGATACCAAAGAGAATAAAATGCAGGAAAAGTAGGGAAGAAAAAAAAAAAGGAAAAGTAGGGTAAAGAGTCGCAACTGAGAGGAAACAAGAGTCTAACTCTGACCTTTTTATGAAGGTAGGATCCCCAAATGAGCAACAAATTCCGTTTTTACTGGCTGAGGAAAACAACGCCAAGTACAGGCTGTTCTTGTATCAATTCTGCGTGAGAATACCTACTAATAGAAATCAGTGAACTAACCCTTACATTAACCCAACACCATTAACGAGGAGGGCCACCGCTAGAAAGATTTTAAAATGAGATGTAGGAATAGAAAAACAAGATAAATGAAATACAAAGATTAGCAAAAACTATCAAGTGACACCATTATCCCTTCTTTCGTTGTGGTTAATGCACCATCCTGATTGCCTGAAATACATTGTTTACAATCAAGAATGTAGTTCTAGAATACCACTGTTCTTGGAAATAAAAATAGCATTTTAAAGCGTATTCTATGATAGTCGCTTACGTCAACATCTATCTCTAAGACATTCCTCGGAGTGTCACTACTTTCCCTTAAAATGATCACTGTACTGGGCGTGGAAACAGGTTCCCCCCTCTATTCCCGCCCCCCGCCCAGCATCATGACAGAGACGACAGAGACAAGAGGCACTGCAACCTGATGACTCAGACAGTTTTCTTCATCTTTTAAAAGGCACGTACATCTAATTCTGCTTAAGCAACAGCGGTCTGGGAAAGGATCACACGCGAACGAAGAGACAAATCGCCAAGGAGTCAAAACACAAGCTGCACGCTGCCCGGTCAAGGACGACGTACGACAGAGAAACCGTCAGGTCTCCGGTGGACTAACTGCCCGAGAACACCCTGTCCGGGACCCAGCGCGCAGCCGGGCCGAGGAGCCTGGAGGGAGGGCCGGCCCACGGGCGGGGACGGGACGCGACCAACCACAACACCCGGCGGCCCTGCCCGCGACCCCGGAGGCGACGGGAGCCAGCGCGCCCGGCCGCGGACGCCACCCGCCACCCGCCGGCGCTCGGCCACTCACCGAGACGCGGGCAGTCACGGGCGCCGCGGCGGCCACTCGCCTGCCTCCGTCCGCGTCAGCTGCGGCGCCCGGAACCCAAACAGACGACCGCCCGGGCGAGCGCCGCCCTCCGCCGCGCCCCGCCCCGCCCCAGCGGAAATGACGCATCGCTGGGTGGGGCTTTCTGCTGCTAACCCTCCTAGACTTGCGCGACTCGCTGTGGCCGTGGGAGGGAGTCGGGTGCGAGTTGCCTGCGAGACGCTCGGTGGCGGCGGGAGAGCAAGCTGGCTCTTCGGTCGCGTGCAGGTCCATGGCTTTTAAGCTCAGTGCTGGATCTCAGCGTAGAGTCCCTAATGGCTTGGTTGCTGGTCGCCATCCGTTTTCAGCTGAGAGTGTCTACAGGCTCTGCGCGTGCTCTGTGTTGCCCCGGTCCCTGGGAACTGCTTTAAAAGCCGGCTGGGTCTGAGCAGACTGGCTGGACGCTGTGATACTGCAGTGGTGATACCTTCTCATTGTCTGTTTCTATTAGGCTACCCGGTCTCTCGACCAAAAAGCTATTTTTCGTTATGTTGTCCTGTGGAAGTGAGCGTATACTGCCCCACTGGTGGCCCTGTTATCAACACGTCAAAATTCTGATGGGTTTTGTATACCGGAGAGGCAAACTAGTGTCAACTAGTTAAATAGAGAGTCAGATGAGGTAGTCAGGGCTCAGGGTGGTAGGGTTCTGTAGCCCTATAAAATGAAGATGATTGTAAAGCCCTTTAGAAAGGGCATTACATGTGTTGCCAGACTCACTGAGTTTTTAATTAAGGGGGACCAGCATTACAGAGTTTAAGGATGTAGAGGGATTATAAAGTCAGAGGCCAGCCTGGTCTACATAGGGTGACCTTGACACTTTCTCCTCCCCTAAAAAAGAGAAAGAGGAGAAAAAAAAAAAAAAACAAAAACCAGAGCATGTTAGATGTGAGGGGACTCAAAAAATTTGGTTGTGTCCACCATAATGTCTGGAAAGCACTAACAGTGTATTAGCTATTAAGTAGCTACGCAATAGTTAAAATTTGTACCCCACAAATTAAAATTTAGAAGGGCTAGGAAGTAACTTTAGTTGTTGGTTTTTCGTTGTTAAAATACCCTGACACTGTTGAAACAGTGAAAAGCTTGTTCAGAACTATTGCTATAGTGAGCTATCGGGTCCAAGTTCTGACACAACAAAGAGTGGAATTTAGAGGCAACGGGCAAAGGGGGTGCCCCTTGGATGGAAGACTACAGAGGTGACATGACAAGCAAAGCTAACACATTCTTGCTGAGGGCAGGTGAGAGTGACCAGTGATCAAGGGTGGTACTCATTTTATACGACTTAGAGGATTTTTGCTAACACTGGTCTTAGGCCTAAGGAGCTCAAAGCATGACAGCTACCTGTGAAAAGGCATAAAAGGAACCTAACTAAATGTTCGTCAAGGAGTGAGTTCACCACCATACCCTCACCCTTTGCATTAATTCCTTGTTAGTCAGATAATAGAAAATGCCCAGGGTTGCCGGGCGACGATGGTGGCGCACGCCTTTAATCCCAGCACTCGGGAGGCAGAGGCAGGCGGATCTCTGTGAGTTCGAGACCAGCCTGGTCTACAAGAGCTAGTTCCAGGACAAGCTCCAAAGCCGCAGAGAAACCCTGTCTCGAAAAACCAAAATAATAATAATAATAATAATAATAATGCCCAGGGTTTCTTCCTGTATCAGAACTTTCCATGTAACTCAGTTCCTCCTATCCCTCCCTTTCCTTCCTTGTTAATGACCAGACCTTTAATCAATAATGAAACTTGGTGGATCTCTCATCGCCAGCTCCTGCCATTCTGTCAGCTCTGTTTTCTTGTTTTCCTTGCTGTAGAGCTTGCTGCTTGTCAGTTTTACAGAAACTGGTTCTACAGTTTGTAACTAACCTCTCACCCAGTGTCTTGCGCAGGTAGTCATCTTTCAAAACTGCAGATGCAGTCGTGTGTTTTCCCAGAGCAGAAAGCTTGGTCCAGCAATCCATCTCCCGTAAACCACAGAGTCATGGGTCATGATAAGATTTGACTGTGTGACCTCTTAACACCTGTCCTTACCCCCAGTCCCAGAGCCTGAGGGTATAGCGAGTTTTTCTCTGTCCTGCCAAGCCAGTTCCCCAATCAAAACACAGAGACTTATTATTAATCATGAAGGCTTGACTGATAACTTAGGCTTGTTTCCAACTAGTTGTTACAACTTAAATTAGCCCATATGTTTCAATCTATGTTCTTTTATGTGCCTCAATTACCTTTACTTTGTAATGCCCATGCTGTTTGTTCTGCATTTCTGGGGTCTCCCCCTTCTTCTTCCCAATGTCCTGTGTGTCTGGAAATCCTGCCTAGCTATTGACTGTTCAGCTTTTTATTAAAACAATCAGAGTGACATTTCTTAAGTGTACAAAAACATTATTCTACAGCATAGGGCATACTAAGGTCTGGAGTTTTATTTTTTTAAAACAAGTTACTTCTTTTTTTATAACTGTACTCTTTTTCTTCTCTTTCAACAAGCCTGCATACATTTATCCAATACTGTGACCCATTTAGAGGTCTTTTTTAAAATCTAAATATGCCTTTATTGTGTATCTGTAATTATTTTCTGACCAGAAGCACCTTTTTTTTAAAATTCTAAGCAGGCGTGGCTATGGCCAACACAGCCCTGCCTGCCTGCTCCGCCCAGTCCAACATGGCAGAGTCATGTTCGCTGCCTCTGAGAGCCATGTACATTGCCCCATTTTTAGGCACATAGCAGGTCTGTGTTGCCATTAAGCAAGTTGCAGCACTCTGCTCACAGACCCCATTTAAATGCTCAGCCACCTGAAGGAGCCAGAGTCCATGCTGGCAGCATGGACCAGGAAGGCCACTATTTTGATACCACACTTTTTTTTTGTTGTTGTTGTTGTTGCTTGTTTGTTTTTTGGTTTTTTTGTTTTTGTTTTGTTTGTTTTTGATACCACTGAATCTGGAAGACCTATCTTAAAAGAGCTGCAGCATACTCCCATCAATCAGAGCCCATCTGAAAAAAAAAATGTGGCTAAACTTTGCTTTTTAGTGTCTAGAATTCCTTTCCAATCCCTCTCAGGTTTATGTGGATTTAGCTAGCACACATTAGAGCACTAATCTGTTGTTCACTGACTCTGTTGGGTGCCATGTTTATCATAACCAGAACCTGGAAAAAAGCTAAATGGCCCTTGATCAAAGAATGGATAAGGAAAATGTGGTACATTTACACAATTTACTACACAGCAGAAAAAAATGACAGCATGAAATTTGCGGGCAAATGGATATATCTAGAAAATATCATATTGAGTGAGGTAACCCAGACCCAGAAAGACAAATATAATATGTACTCATAAGTGGCTTTTAAGCATAAAGCAAAGAAAAACCAGCCTACAATTCACAATTCCAGAGAACCTAGACAACAATGAGGACCCTAAGAGAGATGTACATGGATCTAATTTACATGGGAAGTAAAAATAGACAAGATCTCCTGAGTAAATTGGGAGTGTGGAGATCATGGGAGACGGTAGAAGGGGAGAGGAGAGGAAGGGAGGAGAGCAGAGAAAAATATATAGCTCAATAAAAATAAAAAAATGAAAACATAATTAGTGTCAGATCTGTACAGTTCCAGTTCTCTACAATCAGGAGCTTCTACTTGTTAGCCTTGTATAATCTTTATCACCGATGCCCAGATTTTATCTGCTTGTTTTCTGGAAACTTCGGTTCACATATTTAGGCAACTCTTAAGGACCAAGAGAGACTCTTGGCTGACAGTTAACAGAAAAATGGAGGCCTTAAGTCTGTAGTAGCAGGAACTGAACTGAATTCTCCATCAATCTAGTAGACCCTTAAATGTTTGCACTTTTTACTTTACTAATATATATTTATTGTACAAAATAATGGCTTTAATTATAATCTATTAATCACACTTAATTGAAAGCACATTCCTTCCTCAAACCTACGTATAAAATCCTGTTTCTGCTGATACCTTGAGTTCATCCTTCAGAGACCTATGACAAAACACCCAGCCAGTAATTCAAACAGATCTATTGAACTGTGACATAATACACTTGCTTTAAGCCACTAAATACATAATGTTTTGTTTCAACAAAATTCATCTAATTAGCTGCATATAGTTCGGAGCTACAAAAGGGAAAATATTTTTACCTGTAGCACAGATGTTGTATTTAGTAGACATTCAGTAAATATTTGGTGAGTGCATATTAAATGAATTTAAATCATTGAGTCAAAGCTTTCTGAGTGTCATTTGTATGCTTAGCACCAGCATTTCATTACATGTGAAGAGGGCACCTTCATGGATCTCAAAGTTAAAACTTCCTTGGAGTGGCGGATAGGACAACTTTTAAGCCGAGTCTTAAGAGATCGGATTGTGAGGAGGAAGGCAGGTGGCAGGTGTATTGTATGCAGTAAGTAAGGAAAGGCCAGGGCTTTACAGGGAGAAGGGACACCATGATGGAAGGCAGTGAGGGAGGAGCTTAGTCACTGGGTGCTCATCATGATGTATGTATGAAAGTGACTGCTTGTTCCTTCTTCTTAGTAATGGAAACATGTTAAAAGGGTTGGCTGACAACTGGAGCTGAACATGTGCTTGTTATTCCAGGTGCTTTGAGTCCCTGTCAGACTTTAAGACAAAAAGGTATACAGTAAAGTGTAAGCTTTTCAATCGATTACTTTTGGTAGTGAGAGAGGGCAAAGCTTGAAGGAGATGATGAGCCTGTTACTCTGTTTTCCTCTTTAGACTGTTAATAAAACCATTCCTTTACCACACCAAAGTTACCATCAAGAGTTGCTTATCTATATTTTAGATAAGCTGAATTTTTCTGCTTGCCTTGAGGCCAGTTTATCTAACTTCCTGACAGAAAAATAAACCAATATAAGATAACTTTCTGGATTAAAAAAAAAGCACAGTAGCTTTATTGTTAGACTAATCATATCCTAGATTTTTCCAAAGAACTCAACACAAAGTTGAAACCTATTGACACACTATAAGTTGCTTCTGAATCTGAGATGCATTTTATTGATTAGCTAATATTTGTTGCCTTATTTGTAGAATATTTCATCCAGTTAAAATTTCAGAAAAATAATCTAAAAATGCTCCTGATACTCAATTTTATGTTGCTTTCTTATAAACAGGTATCAGTATTTGTATTGCTTAACTTCAGAGATAGAAGGGCTAGAGTCTTACCATCCCTACTTACTGGTTAAAAGACTATGCATATAATTACTTCTATAAACTTCCCTTTTCTCACATTGAAAGTTCTCAGAAACCCGGCTAAATCATTCAAAGGTTTCATGACCTATGGCACAGGAATGAGGTGTGGTGATTGGACTCAGGCTGCCTTCCCTAAGGCCCTCAGCAGTGCCCTAGCATGTTGGGTCTTCCCTGAAAGCAACTGCTATCACAGACCTCAGAATTCATCTCAGGACAAAAGAGTGTAGACTTACTATTATTATTAGTGTGATTAAGCTCACACTGATCTACCTATTATCCCATCCAATTCCCTCTTTTTTTTTTCCAGAGATCCCTCAGCCTACATTATTTTCACCCGAACCGCCAGCCCTAAACCAATTATAATCAACCCCAATTTATGTCTTTAGCCCTGAGGACAAACTTTGTTAGGAGAGGGGATGTTGACTTCTAGAATTACTGTGTGGGAAATCCTGTATATGTATTGCTTTTATTGGTTAATAAATAATCTGCCATAGCCTGTGATAGGATAGAGTAGAGCTAGGCAGAGAAAACTAAACTGAATGCTGGAAGAAAGAAGGCAGAGGCAAGGAGATGCCATGTAGCTGCCAGAGGGGAAAGACATGAGCTGCCAACTGGAACCTTGCTGGTAGGCCACAAGCCTCATAGTAAAATATAAATTAATAGAAATTGGTTAAATCGAGATGTAAGAGATAGCCAATAAGAAGCTAGAGCTAATAGGTGTCGGGGGCCAGCCTTAACAAAATACCTTTCTTCCAGAGTGGAGGTGTGGGAATTTAGAAATATAGTAAAGAATAGAAAGATGTGAACAAAAATAATAACTCAGAAACCATAGCATAGTATTGGGAGGGTATTTCAGTGAGTACTGAAAATTTGTCCATGTTTTATTTCCAGCAGCTTAATATATCCCTGATTTCAAAAGGTAGGAGTAGAACAAAAGGACTGCATTAACATGCTAATTGAAAGCCATGGGGTACATTAATCTCTCATGCCCTTGACTCAAGCCCTAGACCAAACACTTTGTAGGCAAACTACTCCCTGGGTGTAATCCCAAGTTATTTCCACAAAGGGAACTAGAACTGAGTTGGATCCTTAGATTTTGTTTTATGTAGGAACCAACTACTTCCCTGTTTCTAGTCTGGCAACTAGCCACACCTGTTTACAGTAGTCTTGAGAGAGCAGAACTCTGATTTACAACTAGGTGGGACCTTTGTTTGAGTTAGAAGCAGAATAATCTTGAATGAACTAAAAACAAGTCCCAAACTCTCTGACCTTTGGCCTCTTTGGGCCTCCACAAATAGGCTGAGCATTGGTTTAAATAATATAGTTTCTGTGTGATTATTTCGGTTCTGGGCAGCTGGGAACATACAAGCAACCTCCTACAACACATGAGTACTACATTTCTCTCTGGGAACCGCAGTGACTAGGAATACTGGCAAGCATAGTAGTATTTGAAAAGGAATCTCACAAGCTGTGCTATCTCACTGGTCCCCCTTTAATCAAATTTTGAACTACTAACAACATTAGGGTACAAAGGAAGAAAAATAAAATAACTACATCAGATTCAGATCATCAAGGAAGAGAAGTATGGGGTAATTGTAAAATATGTAAAATAGTATCCTTTGAACTGATTTTTCAATGCAAAGAGTTCCATGGGGTCTTCTAAAAATATGGATCTCCAGGCTACATACCTGAAAGTTGTAATTAAAAATGTGGTGGTGCTCTGGAATGGTATTTTTATGTTTCCGTGTGGTCAGATATAAAAGACTAAAGCAATAAATGCAATCCTGTCCCAACATTATTTTGTGACTGGTCACTCCTCAGCCTTCCACGCCAACAGCCACATTCACAGGGACACTTCTGGGACTGTCCATGACCTTGTCCACAGTTCAAAACATATTACGTAGTGTCTGGAGATTACCCAGATCCTCACAAAGAAAGTGGGTGTTACCAAGCCACTGTGAATCCCTCACTAATGTTACCCATCCCCCCCGCCCCCCAGTTTGGGCACCAAGAGACTCTCCAGAGGAACAAGCCCTTTTGGTCTGGCCATTGATAATGAACTAAAACTTTTAATCACCCTGGTTGTCTGTAACTTTCTCTTGTGGATCATCTAATTTGGATGCCCCCAGTGAGATCAGCCTTCCTCCTGGCTTTTTTAGCCAGGGAGAGGTTGCAATAGAGGGGGCCCCCTGTCATGACAAACGTTCAGGGCCCTGGTCATCTCATGGAGTCAGGAGAGGTCTGAGTGACTGTTGTGTTCCCAACACCAGAACGGAGTCCTTCTGAGGCCCATAGGAGGTAAGTCTGTATAATGAATCAGATCTGGTTCAGGCTAAAGAGGAATAGGCCCAAGGAAGTCTCCTTGGCATTAGAGATATCATTTTTAAAGGATGCTTTCTTCTCCATTTCCCTAGCACTAGTGAGCCAGTTAATATTTGCCTTTGAATAGACTGGTCCAGTGTCCAGTGAGACCACCTAACCTGGACATGGACACAACTACCAAAGGGTTAAAAACATTGCCCTACACCCTTTGACAAGGTAGTACAAAGAGATTTAACAGAATTCAGGCTGTCGCACCCTAATTCACCCTTGCTCCCATGCGTAGATGATCTTCTATTGCCAATAGGCAATATGGCCACCTGCTCTAGCTGCTCTTGATATTGGGGTATCAGGTTTCCATGAAAAAGGCTCGGCTCTGCCAGACACAGACAGCCTTTGACGAGGACCGAAACAGAGAAAGGCCTTTCCAGGAACTAAAGCAGACTCTAACCTGAGGCCCAGCTTTGGACCTACTGTTCCACCTTTTCATTCATGAAACCCAGGGCATTGCATAGGGCATTTTGACTTAGATCCTGGGACCCTGGCAGGGGCCTATAACCTATCTCTCCACACGTCTGGAACTGATAGCCTCTGGTTGTCCAGACTATTTGCATGCCATAACCCAAACTGCGATACTCTTAAGAGAAACTGACCAGCTCACCCTGGGCCAGAATCTGACTTAATACTCGCAAGCTCTAAAATCCCTCTAAAATCCCTTTTTTTTTTTTTTTTTTTTTTTTTTGGTTTTTCGAGACAGGGTTTCCCTGTAGTTTCTAGAGCCTGTCCTGGAGCTAGCTCTTGTAGACCAGGCTGGCCTCGAACTCAGAGATCCGCCTGCCTCTGCCTCCTAAGTGCTGGGATTAAAGGCGTGCGCCACCACCGCCCGGCCTCTAAAATCCCTCTTAAGGGGCAAATGGCTGGAGAATGTCAAATACCTACATCACTCAATATTGGAGTCTGTTATTTGATCAGCCCATCTCGTGTTTGATGCTGTGCAGTCTCAACCCAGCAACACTGATTCCCAATGACCACCCTGAAATCCCTCTCTGTCACTGTGAGGAATTGCTGGATATAGCTCAGGTCAGCCACTCACAACTGCAGGACACTCCTTTGCCTGAGGCAGAGGCTGGTCTGTTTATCCATAAATGCAGCCTGATTGTCAGTGGAGTCCTGAGAGCTGCAGTACAGAGACCTCCGATTAGATACAAGCCTTGCCACAGGGCACATCTACCCAAAATGCAGAGCTGACTACTTTCACCTAAGCCCTCTACTGGGAAAAGGACAAATTAGTAAACATTTACACAAACATCAGAAGTGCTTTTATGTTTATGCCATAATTTACAAGAAGAGAGGCCTACTTACTGCTAAAAACAACCATTGAAAACAAAACAAAAAATTCTTACTGTTAGTAGACTGTACCTGCCTGCCCTTGGGTTCCTGACAGGGTTTGTCCTCAGCTGCAGCCACTGAGAACACCACCTGTACATTCACTGTGCTTCCATTTAAAAAGGCCCTGCCACCTCCCATCTCTGTGTGTCTCTGTGTGGGTCTGTTCCTCTCTCTCTCTTTCTCTCTTTCTCTCTCCCTCTCTCTGATTTTCTGCCTGTCAGTCTACCCACCCATCTCTCTCTTCTCTTCTACTGCTCCTGTCCCCAGAGATCAGTCTCTCCCCTCCCCTTCCCCTTTTTTATGTCTTCTTTCCCCTAATAAAAACCCTTCCATGTTTGTGTGGTGTCTTTCTCTCTCGCAGTAATTTTTAAAAATTACAACATTGATTCCCTGTCTGGGAAAGGCTCTCCTGGTGCTTTCTCCTACCTGCAGGCAGTCTGAGGCACTGCCTGGAGCCTTGCTTCTCTGGATCACTGGGACCCTCCATTCAAAACTGGCAGGATTGGTGAGCTCCTCTCCCTTCCCCATCTCATGAGTATGCGTGAGGACCTGTCCCGTCCCCGTTTGTCCCGCCGCCTCCCCCCCCCCCCCCCGCACTCTGCCTATCTCTGTCTCTTCTTCTCTCTTACTCTCTCTTCTCTTCTGCTGATCCCGTCTCCAGAGGCCAGTATTCGCCCTCCACCCCCCCACCCCGTTCCTTTTTCTAGGTTCCCTTTCCCCTAATAAAAACCCCTCCACGTGAACTCTGTAGAATGCTGTTTGTTATGGTTTTGGTCCCTGGTCTCTTTAAAAGAACAAGTGTTTCTTTCTCTCTTGTGGTGCTTTTCTTTTTTTAAATTACAACACCTACTCTCCGGTAGCTCTGCCTTGTGAAATGCACGCAGCTTCTCTCTTGGGCCAGCTCAACATCACGCCTACAGCTTTGCTTGAAGTCCTATGGTCTCGGAATTTCCAAGCTCCTGAGGTTCTCCACTGAAACTTAAGCTTTCCCTCTGCAGCTCCCAACAGTGGGTTTTTGGGAACTCTGCAGGAACTCTCACCCTGGCAAATGTTGCCCGGTCTCAGTGGCTCTCTAGAATGGTGGAGCAAGCTTCCAGGACCCCTTCAATCTTGTATCTCTCATGCCTGCAAAATCATTAACAGGTGAATAATGCTGCCATCATCCAGGGATAGAGCCCGACCCTGGACCACAGCTGCATTGGCTTTTTAGTGGTGACCCTTTAGAAACATCTTTCCGGGCAGATGCTTCTGAGAAGTATTCTTTCAGGGGAGGTCTCTGTGACCGTTTATGCTTTCCTTCCAAATGAGTTTTCATTCAGGAAACGGAGCTTTGGATGATTGCGGTTTTTCCCTGCACACATTTCCTGTCCACTACAGGATTCTAGGTTTCTTTTTAATGCTGCTAAGCCCTATAACAGTTACTTTGAAACTACCGCATTGATAATTTTATACTTGTTCATACTCTTCACAAAAATGAATTTTTAATATTTTTCCTGCTTTAGTTTTTCTTCTATTTCAGTGTAGACCTGGATGAGCAGTAACAGTAGCCATGCCACAGACTGAGCGCTGCCTTGAAATTTCCCGTCAAACAGATTTGTCCATTATTTTCAAATTAAACTTTCCTCCTTGTCCATTATTTTCAAATTAAACTTTCCTCCAATTCTTTATCAGGATACCAATAAACAATTCTTGGCCCAGTTTCTGATAGTCATTGTTGTCTCTGAAGTGGGCTCCGCTGTCCTCGCAACTCTTGCCTTCCACTCCCCAATCAGAATAGCTCATTAAGGTCAGCTTGCAAAATCCAAGGACTTTTGTAGCCAAAGTAGCAACTCTTCTGAATTCCAGCCACAAAACAGTTCTCACAGACTGAAAACCACATGGTTAGGTTGTCACAGCAAGGCCCTCATTTTGTGTACCATTTTCTGAATGAGTTAAACATTTGTTGGCAGTGTGTAAAATACTCTCATGAAAGCAACTCATGAGGGAAAGCCTCACAGTTTGATGTTCTTAAGGTTAATCCTCAGGGTCAGCTTCACAGAATCTGCAATAATTTGGGACCTGGACCTTCGGGTGTCTCTGGGAAGAGAGTCTCGATGTACTGGGATGAAAACACGCACCACTGAGGGTGGCAGCGTTCCTTGAACAGGATGTGGGGAAGCAGAGGAAGGGAGGTGAGCAGCAGCACACACTTGTCCACTACCTTCTGACTGTGAAGGTGATGGAGCCATCTGAAGGGTCGGCCACCTTCCCTTGCCTATGGTAGACGTACTCTTAAACACTGATCAAGAGCAAACCCTGCCTCCATTCGGCTGTGTTAGAATATTTGATAACTGTAGCAGAAGAAAGGCTGAGGCAAGCCCAGTGATGTGGCTTATCTTGGCAAGGCAGGCAAGGGAGATGGGATCTTGAGGCAGCTGGTTATATTCAGTCCAATGTCGAGAAACAGAACAATGAATGCCCATGCTTGGCTAGCTTCCTTTTTTGGCACAGTTAACAACACAAGCCAGGAAACAGTGGTGCTCTTCTTTAGTTATCTCAAGCAACCAAGATCATCTCTCACAGACATGCCTAGACACTAGCCCAACCTAAGTAATCTCTCATAGCTGTGTCAAGAATCTTGCCCCTTAAGTTATTACAAATCCTGTGGAGTTGACAGCATTATCCATTACACTTGGCTTAAGCTCAGTTGTGGAGACACTCGGTGATGAGTCATAGGTGAAGTAGCTCAGATGATCTCCACTTTGTAGCACAGCCACTAACTTCATAAGATAAGGCCCATGCAGCATGGTTGGTGAACACACAATTGGACAGGTTGGAGATCTCATACCTTCTGACCTCAGATTCCAGCGTACACATGGTATGGTATGGCATGGTATGGTATGCAATTGAAGGAGGATAGCTTTTTTTTTCCTTTTTTTTTTTTTTTTTTTTTTTTTTTTGGTTTTTCAAGACAGGGTTTCTCTGCAGCTTTTTTAGAGCCTGTCCTGGAACTAGCTCTTGTAGACCAGGCTGGCCTCGAACTCACAGAGATCTGCCTGCCTCTGCCTCCCGAGTGCTGGGATTAAAGGCGTGTGCCACCACCGCCCGGCTCAAAGGAGGATAGCTTTATACCCTCTGACCTCATGTGTAGGGTTCTATATGGTACATCAGGGACAGAATGTGCAGCAGGAGTGGAACCAGGGATTGTGGTGTCCTCTGACACCATGAACCAGAAGAGTGTGCCAATGGCGAAGGACTGTGCGTCCTGTCACCCAACTGCTCAGAGTGCATGTGTGTGTCTAAGATAACATCCTCACATATATTATAAACTGTAAAAGCTGGAGTGCACTGTGTCTGCCAGGGGTAGAATGGGCAGACATGTATCTTCAAACCTCACAGCTGGAATGTATGGGGTTGGGCAGGATAAGCACTAGAGATGGGAGTTGAGGACTGGGGAACAGGTGTTTACGCACATAAACCTATAGGAACCATTTATTGCTCAAATCGCCACAGAGAGACTGTCTCAAGGGAATGAAGTGGAAAGGAAAGCCAGGTGAAGTGGTGCACTTCTTTAATCCCAGCACTTGGGAAGCAGAGACATCCAGATTTCTATAAGTTCAAGGCCAGCCTGGTCTACAGAGTTCCAGGACAGTCGTGACAGCAGTGAGATCCTGTTTTCTTGTTCTTGTTGTTGTTTGGTTTAAGTGAAAGTAGCAGAACAGGACACCCAACCTTTTTCTTTACATGAAATGCATAAGCGCATGCACCTGAAAACATGTATGCATATGCACTACACACACACAAACACACACACTTGCACGCACGCAAGCATGAATGAATGTGTGCAGGAACACATTCATGCACACAAAAAGCAATATATCAAGAATAATGTAAGATGAAGATAAATCAGTACAGCCTTGTTTCTATTTAAAATACAATTCGATTTTATAAACTTTGTCACAAAGAAAACACAAGATTCTGGCAATTTTTGAGTGAAGTGTTTCAAGAACTTAAGAAAAGTGAGATTATTCAAGTTCTACAGTACAGAGAATCTTTTGAAGTAGCACAGTCATAAAATATGATTGTTTTTAAAAGACAAGGAGTGAAAATTGGGTGTGAAGCAAACCCACAGCATATTGACCTGAAAGCCCACACCGGAAATGCTGGGAAGTAAACCAAGCGCTGGAGCCATGGCTCTGGAGGAACAGCTGCACATACGTAGTCCATCACTGTCCTAGTGAGCTAGAGTGCTTCAGCCTCTGTGGACTGTGAGGCTGCATTTTGTGAAACAACCAGACTCTGAGGAATGACAATTCTCTGGCTCCATAGAATGAGTTGATACAGATTCAGAAGGTAGAGCAGAGAATCATAATGCTATGACGCAGCGTTCAGAGTCTCTACGTGGTGAAGTTTCCCAGCTAAACACACAACTGCTTCACTCAGAACAATCCTAAGTGGGGTACAGTGCCACTTCCAGGGAGCTGGCAGCAGACATCTGTGGCAGGAAGATAAAATGGCAAGCTTCAGGTGTTTTAAACCAGACTTACTTTGTATTTTGTCCATTGATGAAATGTTCACAATTTTGTGGTGGTTTGCCATAAACGAAAATCCTGGCTAACTGAAATATTTACTAACAATTAGAAATAGATCACCTGTGAAGATACAAAGCAAATTTAAGGTTTTTTTTTCAACACAGGGTTTCTCTGTAGCTTTGGAGCCTGTCCTGGAGCTATCTCTTGTAGATCAGGCTGGTCTCGAACTCACAGAGATCCTCCTGCCTCTGCCTCCCGAATGCTGGGATTAAAGGTGTGTGCCACCACCGCCCGGCCATAAAATAACTTTCAAGTCAGGAGACTAACCACTCAGGTGAAGATAATTATGAAGATAATTATGAGAAATTGTCAAAGGCTTGACTTTAAAACTTCATTCATGTAAGGAATGTTTGGGAACGGCCAATGAATCACTTTTAGTATCTCTGGGATTTTAAAGTTTTTGAGTTTCATGTACTTGTTTTTATTGATTTTATGTTGAGATAAAAAACAACTGGTACAGGAATAAATATTTTGTGATTTTTCTGAGTGGACCCTTAAGTTGAAAAGAATGGATGAATATTTTTAACCATACTAAACCTCTCAACCACATCCTATTTAAAATTTAAAAAAAATGTTTTCACTTCCTTTGATCTTAATTTCCTATGGAATTTCTTCTCTTTGAGGGGGGCTTTATAACTGAACTTCTCTTATGGATAGGTTTCTCTTATGGATAGACTTTACAACTGAACATTAATTAAGTAGTTAAATTGCATTTTGCATTTGACTTTAATAACCACCATCAATCAAATCTGACCACAACACAATATATTTTTGTGGTGATTTTCCATTAATAATTGAGGCCCTACTTGGTGCCAAAGATGAGTAAGTTCTGGCCTCCACTTCTTAGGGACTCTGAATCACAGAAATTGGTAAGAAAAGGGTAATTGCAACAAAGCAAGGTTTAGTAACAATGTGATCAACTGTATGTGAGGATAGAGGAATAGATGGACAACTTATGTGTGTATAAGAGACTCAGACATTACTAGAGACCCTTACTTATACTCTCTGTCCCTGTTTTCCTGAAAAGTTTAGTCTTACTCAGATTAGCAACGAAGAAAGAGAAAGAGGAGAACTTTGGGGTCTATTTCTCCTATACTGTGGTGGTTTGAATGAGAATGGCCTCCATTTGAAAACTTGGTACCTAGTTGGTGAAACTGTTTCAGAAGGATTCAGAGGTATGGCCCATTTAAGGAAGTCTGTCACTGGGGGATGGTCTTTGAGGTCTCAAACGCTGAATGTGGACACAATTTGACCAGCTCTCTCAATTTCCTACCATCATTTTCTTCCCACCTTGGAGGACTCTACCTTCAAACTGTAAGTCAGAAGCAACTCTTTCTTTCTTTCTTTCTTTCTTTCTTTCTTTCTTTCTTTCTTTCTTTCTTTCTTCTTTCTTTCTTTCTTTCTTTCCTTCTTTCCTCTCTCTCTCTCTCTCTCTCTCTCTCTCTCTCCCTTTCTTCCTTCCTTCCATCTTCCTTCCCTCCATTTCTCTCTCCCTCTCTCATTCCTTCTTTTCTTCCTTAAGTTGCATTTGGTCAGGTATTTGGTTGCAGCAAGGCAAGTATACAGAAACTAAACTAGAAGGTAGACTGCAGTCGATGTGCTGAAAGGGTCTCAGATAACAAAACACAAAATATTAGCGAGGTAAATCAAATTGTTGTTTAATTAACACTGACAAGGAATAGATGTTTTATACTGAATGATTTTGTGGGGATGTTTTGAACAGCTTGCAGAGTGTGATTGACTTGTCATCCTGTATTACTTCAAAGAGCCCTTATTTTAAAACCACACAATTATTGAGTCGATTCACTTATTTTTCATTTGTGATTCAGATACATTCTAGTTTTCGTGAATTAATTTTTATCTGGAACAAAGATTGAATACTCAGTAAAAATGACCTCATTTCACATTTATGATATTCCAGCCCATTGTATACATTTAATTACACCCTGCTTTTAATAATAGGAAGTCCAGACTAAGCAAACTAAAGATTAGTTCTCTCTGAAACAGAGTCCTGCTTTATTGCCTCTCATTTTGAATTATAGTTCAGTAGCTAAGAAAACAAGAATGAATCTTACACATTGCTTTCCAGTGATCCAAAACCATTGATCTTGTGCATTTGTTTCCCAATACCACATAACTTGAACATTATAATTTAGTTCCTGAAAGTCATGATTTAGAATGTGATTCGTAAGCTCCAGGTTCAGTGAGAGATCCTTTCTCCAAAAATAAGGTGAAAAATGAAAAAGATACCTAACACTCACCTTTTACATCCATATGCATGTGTACACAAACACGTCTGCACAGATCTCAGTCTGCTTCCTATTACTGTGATAAAACACTGTGATGAAAAGCAATGTGGGGAAGACAGGATTTATATTGGTTATATAACCTGAGTCACAGTTCACTGAGGGAAGCAGAGATATAGGGCATGAAGCTGGAGGCTGGAACTGAAGCAGAACCATGGAGTAATCATGCTATTTACCGGCTTGCTCTCCATGGCCTGATCAGCTTGCTTCCTTATACAGCCAATGACAACCTACCCAGGGGTAGCACTTCCCAGTGGGCTGGGACCTTCCTCATTAATCATCAACCAAGAAATGTGCCAGAGTCCTGTCTGCAGGCCTATCTGATGGATGGATTCTCAATTTTCCTTCTTCCCAAATGGCTCTACACACACACACACACACACACACACACACACACACACACACAAAACCACTTTCATGTTAACCCCTAACTTCTTAACAAGATTATATTTTTTAAAATGGTTATGTTGTATTTACTCTGCTTTAACTAAGTAAGTAGAATTATGTACTCCAATATGGTTTGACTTTCTGTATTTTGTGTGAATATTTGCTCATCTGTGCTTATCATTAATTCAATGGCAATACCTAAATCCTATCTAGTAGATGTGAGTTTTCTATGAAGATGTTCAACATATTTGCTAATCTGTCCATTGTTGTCTTCCTGAAGAACTCTATTTCTGAACATTCTGTCCTGGCTGCCCTCTAGACTTGTAAAGGTGCTGTTGGACTGTAACCACTTTTAGCAACTTACGATTCCTTTTGCTTCTATTCTGTCTTTTTTTTTTGTTTTGTTTTGTTTTGTTTTGTTTTTTCGAGACAGGGTTTCTCTGCAGCTTTAGAGCCTGTCCTGGAACTAGCTCTTGTAGACCAGGCTGGTCTCGAACTCACAGAGATCCGCCTGCCTCTGCCTCCCGAGTGCTGGGATTAAAGACGTGCGCCACCACCGCCCGGCTCTATTCTGTCTTGAATTATCTTCTTACTATTTCTCTTTGTAGATCAGCTGGATAATAAATTACCATCTAAAATTATTCCAGAAAATAATTATCAAGACTTATTTTTCTATAATCTATTTTACAACAGACTCTTTAACAAGGGTTCAGTAGAGGCACTTTCATGAGAACTTGAATCAAACAATTCTACCTTAGATATTCTCCCTACTTAGAATTTTCAGATCATTGATTACTTGTCTGCTTGCTTACATTACAGCCGTTAAGAAGCTTAAGTCATTGTTTCAACTGAGATCTCACTTTGATGCATAAGCATGGGATTCTCTTGCTTTAGCCTCTCAAGTAGCTGCAATGACAGCTGTGCTTCACCATGCTCAGGGGTTCCTTTCTGGGTTCTGTTCCTTTATTGCTTTTTATTGCAAATCTTTTTGGGTTGTTATTGTTTTGTTTTTAATGTTGCCTTAGTGAGTACCTATTGCCATTTACTGTTCTAGTCACACAGTGGGTTGTTTCATTTGGAATACATGTTCTGATCTATAAAAATTTTCTTTCATTATTTCTTTCATTATTTTCATTTATTTTTTTCTCGTCTACTTTTCTAACTATGCCCATTGTTTAGATACTGAGTCTCCTGGATATACTGTTGAATATCGCATACTGACAGACTGCATGTATTATGATGGCTCTATAAAACTTTAATGGAGTTTAAAAGTTCTATTGCCTAGTGATGAAGCTATAAAAATACCATAGTACATGACACTATGGACAAGGCCGGGTGACACTGGTTTGAACAAACTCACGACATTGCCAGACTCATGAGAGTACAGTACATAAAATTATTATATATGTAGACAGTAGGAGATAGTATACATGCATAGTACTGGACAATGATAATGAGTTGCTAGCTTATATACATATACAGAATTTTTTATTGTGCTTTCATAGTGCAGTCCTCTACTAAAAATGTTTATTGTAAAACAGTTTGCCATGCTTTTCTAAAAGCAACTAAATACACTCATGTTTACTACACCTCATGAGACTCTTTTAACACCTAGAAGCCTCTTTGAATAATTGAATTGTCACCATGCTTTCTATACACATAAGTATACTCTACCATGTTTGTACAATGATGATGTAGCCTTCTAGAACTTCTGTAACAAAATACCACAGATTGGTGGTTTAGCCAATAAAAATGTATTACAGTTCTATTCAAGATCAAGTAATTTTAGTCCTGAGGCTTCTGTTTTGCAGATGGCTGTTTACTGTGTCTTCTCATTGTTTTTCCTCTCTTTTCTCCCATCCCTGGTGTCTTTTCAAACCAGTCCCTCACCAAAGGCTTCATTTCAATTTAGTCACTTTTTCAAAGTACTTATCTCCAAATATTGTCACAATCTGAGATACTGGGGTTAGAGTTTTAGTGTATACCTTTGGTGAGAACATAGTAACCCTGGATTTGTCTAACTTGGATATTTTCTGTTTCCTTTTTTTTTAAATTTGCATTCCCCATTTTTGGGTGGTTTCTTTCATTTTAATCTTCTATTAAGTTACCTAATTTCAGATTTTCTGTTATAACAGCACAAAATGGACCTAGATAGTCACCACCTTAATATTGTCTCTTTAATTGATTGTTAGTTGACAGGAAATTTAAAATCCAATGAGAAACTTGGCACTCATGAATGAGGCTTGTCTGTAAGTTTTATTATGGAGTATTGATTCCCAATGTTTTGCTAGACACTAAAATAATCTTGGTAATCTTTTTTTGTTTGTTTGTTTGTTTTTTGTTTTTGTTTTTCGAGACAGGGTTTCCCTGCAGTTTCTAGAGCCTGTTCTGGAACTAGCTCTTGTAGACCAGGCTGGCCTTGAACTCAGAGATCCGCCTGCCTCTTCCTGGGATTAAAGGCGTGCTGGGATTAAAGGCGTGCGCCACCACCGCCCGGCCCAATCTTGGTAATCTTTAAAAGCAGAGATGCCCAGGCCTGAAAGCAGACCTGAATCAGAGAGGAGTGGAGCCCAAGCAATGCACATACTACAAATGTCCATCATGGTTTTAATGTGCAGCAAAGGTTGAGAATTTCTGCTATAAAGTGATGTAGCAGGGCAGAGTTAAAATTCCCACTATGACTTTTCTTTTTCTTTTGGGCTTATCATATTTCCCAGAAAATCCTCATTTGTCTTACATCTAAAGAATGTAAATTCAGTTGCCAGCGTCCCAAATTGCAAATTATATAATATTTTATACTTATTAAAATATTTTATGTGCTTCATGCTTATCTTTCTGTACTGCAGGAGAGTTGAATGATAACAAAAACAGACAAAAAAGCCAGCAGTCACACATCCTACCAGTGACAGAGATGTTTTTCTTAGAGTGGTTTTTATTGATAAGTTTTTTTTTTAAAAAATTTAATATGTGCTGGGTTAAGACTGTTATTGTCTAAATATATCAAATACAGTCTCTTCTCAGTAAGGTAATTATAGTTGGATTACCTCTCTAAGTTATACTCCACCTATATACTGTTTACAAAGTTAAAATTAAAGCAGCTCATTGTATGCTGTGGGACAATACTCTTGCATACTGTAAAGATTTGTCACTCATATTAGTTTAATAAGTGCTGTTGGCCAGTAGCCAGGCAGGAAGATAGGGCAAACAATTTTAGTTCATCATCATGAGCTTTACTGGTTGTTTCCACGTACATCTGTGTGCATGAACATGTGTGGGTCCAGGCAAGAAGGGTTTAGTGATGGGGCTAGGCTGGCAGGTCAGTGAGTTCCTGCCTGTTTCCAGTCCACTCCCCCACACGCGGGGATTATAAGCCTGCACACACCACTACACCTTGCCATTTTATTGTGTGATCTGGGTGTCAAATTCACTGTCAGGCTTGCACAGTGAGACCTTTACTAACTGAGCCATCTCTTCAGCATTCAAGACCTTTAAATAAGCACCATGTGTGTGCAGTGTCTCTCTATCCAGCCAGTCTTTCCCATTCCTCTGAAGTAAACTCATTTTTTCACTTGTAACGCAAGAACTCAGATGTTTTTCTTTATTTCAATACACAATCTCCTTATTATTGGCTACTCTCCTTAGCCATTTTCTAAAGAGAGTTTTAAAGAAGAATAAGCTGCTTTATTCTCACTACTCTGGATCTGAAGTGCAACCAATCTGTTTCATACTCTGCATGCTTTCTCGGTTTTATTTTTAACTCTAATACACATACAGTTACTATTGCTTACAGTCTTTATTATAAATTATATTTGATGTTGGCATTTACAAAATGTTGACTTTTGCCTTGTTAAAACAGGTCTGTCCAGCTGATTCCACGAATGCTACTCAGCTACGGAAAAGTGGTTCAATTTGTTGGCTACTTAGAAACAAATTTTAATGTCTTTCAAAGTGAAAAAACCCAGTCTGTTTTAATGCTAAATATAAAATAGTACTTAAGTTATTTTTAAGGGAGAAATGTTCACTATAGTGTAAAGTTTATGTTTTCAACCCAGCACATCTTGAAAATTCACTTTATTGATCAAGAAAAACTATCTGCTCATCAAGGGCCATTTGTACTACCAGATACATTTTCCCCATAATTTTTATTATCTATTTTATTCTAAATATTAATGCAACCTGTCCCAAATGCCAGAAATAGAGATTATGTTTTAATTACATGTATCTCTAGATGATTTTCAAAGAATAAAATGATTCTAGTAGTTTTTTCCTTTTAGGTAATAAGAGAAATCAAGGGGCCACAGAGAACGGAACAGTTGCTATTTAGGAGGAAATAACTATGCAGACTCTCTTTACAGTTGGGGTCGGGAGAAGTTCCTGGTACAGAGACTGTAGAACACTTTACCTGATTTCTTCTTTACAGTTCTTGAGCCCTTGTTACACCCTAAGAAATTATAAGTGTCTAAAATAAATTCCCAGTATTTGCTATCCAGCCATCCACTCATCCACATCCCTCTTCCTTCCATCCTGTCTCCTGCCCTTTCATCCATCTACCCACATCATTTCTCCTATTTCCACTTAGAATCTGAGGCCTGTTTACTCTAATGTTCAGATGTTCACAAACTTCTAAAGACTACTTCCAAATCCTAGGAAATATTTCAATTTTAGAATGCAAGGGTTAGGAGCAAATCTGGGGCTTACTTTATCTCATTTTATATCACGACGATAACTGAATTCTACCCGCATTTTCACAGGACTTGTTGCTGTACATATCCAATGAAACAAACTACTAAGATTACTCTCCCTGCCACAATTCTGCTGAGGGGAGCAATAAATTTTGAATTTTGTGTATATTAGACCTCAGTGGGTAAATATAGGATATAAATATGACTTTTGAGCTTTGGTCTAAGAATAAAGAGAAATCAAGTAACAATGTTAGTATCTGACACCTCTGTAGCCTTTTACAGGTTACAAATAATTTTTACGTATTATTCCATGCTTGCAAGCTCCAAATAAAACATTAATTGCATTTCAATAAGAAAACTGTCACAGTGAACTAAGCAACACAGGCTAAGACGAGATATACCTTTAATACATGGGGTTGAGACTTAAGCGGAAAAAAGTAACTGAATCTCAAATAGATGAAGCACTTGCATTATTTTCTTATTGCTGCTCTTAATAATGGGCCCAGATTGGTGAATTTAAACAACATAAACACTTTTATAGTTCTTTAGAAGGGAGGTATAGGTGGCAGTAGACTGTGTTTCACTCTAGAGGGAGAACTTATCTGTTGAACTTTTAGAAGAACTGGATTGCTTGAGGTTTTAGGACCAAGGTCATCACTGTCTTGCTGGCTGTAAACTGGGAGCTGTTTCTGGCTTGTGGATGCTTCCATGTTCCTTGGTTTCTCCTTCTTGTCTTCAAAGCTAGCAAAGTGGGTTGAATCTTTATATTCATCTCTCTGGGAAGAAAAAGTTCTCAGATTGCATTAGTTACTTCTCATTGATATCACAAATATAACCAACAAAAGCAACTTAAGGGTGATCTGATATTACAGCAAAAAAAAAAAAAAAGAAAGAGAACGAAAGAAAAAAAGAAAGAAAGAACGAAAGAAAAAAGGAAAGAAAAGAAAGACATTTGAATCCAGCCAGGAAAGTACTTAGCTACATAAGGGTAATGTTTTAGAGGGGAAATGGTCAAGAGTAGCAGTGACGAGGATGACAGAGAGAAGGAATAGCTTTGGTTGTCTAATTGTCCACCCCCAAACTACCGGCTTAAGACAAACACTGCCCGCCATCTCACACAGCTATGTGAGAAGTACTCAGCAAGGTTCTCTCTGTTCCATTGGGTGTCATTTAGAGCAGCTGGCACTTCAGGATCAGTTGTCTCAGTCTTTAGAGCCCATGAGCAATGGGCTTTTCCAGCATGATGTTATTGGGGGTGGGGGTTATCCTACATGGTATCTGGTCATCCAAGAGTTAAGTGCTCCCAAAGGACATGGGAGATGCCAGGACAATGACAAGGAAAATTTGGAACTGCCGAGTCAGATTCACAACATTCTACTGATACAATCAATCAGTCAGAGAGCCTACCCTAATTACAGAAGGAAAAATAAGCCTATCTCTAGATAGAAGAACTGTAAAGTCATATTATAGAAGACAGAGAAAACAACAACAGAAACCACTGGAAAAAGCTGACAATCCAGTGAAAGAGGGAGCTGTAGACAACACAGGATGTAACAACAACACCAGGACTGTTAGGACATCACAGCTGTAGACAGCACAGGATGTAACAACAACACCAGGACTGTTAGGACATCACAGCTGTAGACAGCACAGGATGTAACAACAACACCAGGACTGTTAGGACATCAGAGCTGTAGACAGCACAGGATGTAACAACAACACCAGGACTGTTAGGACATCACAGCTGTAGACAGCACAGGATGTAACAATAGCACACGGACTGTTAGGACATCACAGCTGTAGACAACACAGGATGTAACAATAGCACACGGACTGTTAGGACATCACAGCTACAGACAACACAGGATTAGACTATTACAAAACAAGCCCAGCCCAGGACTGTGGTGCATGCCTGTTTCTCTACTTGAAGCAATCTACAGGTTGACATAGGTGGATGGAGGGACAAGTTTGAGATTATCCTGAGGATAAACACAGTGATAAATCATAATCCATAATGGTAATAAGTTTGGCTTTTATTTAGTAGCAATGAGATTTCTAAGCTAGAAAACTACGTGGTATATGGATGATAGAGTTATCTAATATCTGTATGACTTATGTAAGATATAAGTTATCTCCCTTACAGGCCTGTATCTATAAGGTAGTTAACAATATGCTGAAAGGCTGGGAGCCAGATAGAGGGCAACCCTTAGAGGAGCATAAGTGCTTCACCAGGGTGTGCCTCCCTTGTTCAAGAAGTTTGAAAAACACCCGCAGTGAAGTTTTGAAACTTAACAAAGAAATGGCAATAACTAAATTGCAAGGAGAATCTGAAGAAAGGCCTGTCATATCATTGAGCAGATGACTGCCTTCCAGTGAGCCTTTGCTGGGGCAACTCGGTCCTGAGTGACAGACCACATTCAAGTCACATGTCTAAGCACCTGGGAGATGGGGCAGCAGGGGTTACACCAGCAGAGTAATGGAATAAAATCACATAAAAAGTCATAGCAAAACAAAACAATATGGATACAAACAAGATTTTTACTTATATCACCATCAATTTTAGATAAAAGTCTTAACAAAATAATTTAACTTCTTCCTTACAAGATACTAAAAAATACTTAGGAGGCAATGTATAATATTAAGTTACACTATTATTTTGGGTATAAAAATAATAGAAACACAGCCGGGCGGTGGTGGTGCACGCCTTTAATCCCAGCACTTGGGAGGCAGAGGCAGGCGGATCTCTGTGAGTTCAAGGCCAGCCTGGTCTACAAGAGCTAGTTCCAGGACAGGCTCCAAAACTACAGAGAAACCCTGTCTCAAAAAACAAAACAAAACAAAAAAGCCGGGCGGTGGTGGTGCACGCCTTTAATCCCAGCACTCAGAAGGCAGAGGCAGGCAGATCTCTGTGAGTTCAAGACCAGCCTGGTCTACAAGAGCTAGCTCCAGGACAGGCTCTAAAGCTGCAGAGAAACCCTGTCTCGAAAAACCAAAAAATAAATAAATAAATAAATAAAAATAAAATAAATAAAACAAACAAACAAACAAAAAAATAGAAACACACACTATGTTTACAAATAGGTTTAAAACACAGGGTACTAAGACACTTAAATGTATTATAATGGTGAGCAACATAAATATGTATATATTAAAATATATATTTATATTTAACTTTAAAAGTATTTTTGACAGCTATGTTCAGTTCAAATAAAATTCTAAAAGTGATATTTTACTTTATTCTATAGGTACAGGCTTTAACTATAGCCAAATGGGTATACCACAGGAAAGATATTGAGGATACCTAGTAGTTAATATTACATTCCAGCCATCATTTACTATTACTTAAGTATGTATCATCATGTAGAAAATCTCTTCGAAGCAAAGTATCACTAAAAAACTCAGTATTTATTTTAAGTACCCTTATTTTACAGATTAGGGGCTGAGGCTACCCTATTGCCCCCAGTCCTGGGGGTTGACTCTCAAAGCCTCATAGTGCTTTATCACTAAACTACATCCCCAGCCCTCTGAGGGTCAGCACACTAGCTTGTTCAAGTCATATGCCAGCAGCAGGTCTGTGAGAGTCTAGCCAATTTTGACTGCATCTTTTTTATTATTTTATAAATAAATTTTACTGTTTTAACTATAATAGGAAAATCATTTATTAATAGGAATGTTTCTTCAGCCAAACAACTCTTTCTTTTCTCTTTTCTACTGAGCATTATAAGGGCAGGATGCTGTTCATAACACTGGAACACTTTCATAGCTTCAGAGAACGTTATCTACAGGATAAAAGTCACTTCACACATGATTTGATTTAGCTGGAAAAAGCTTACGCAAAAATCATACCTTTAAAACCTTCTTTATATCATAGTGACATCATACATTGTGAAACGGTTCTTTATTATCTTAACATTTTCTTCAGATCGCCAGTTCTCCTGCTGATGTGGCCTGTAAGAGTTTCCAACGACTTCAGTCTTCCTAGAATTTGTTGTTCTTGTAGCTCAGGAAGAGTGATCTTCGAGTGTAGGTTAGAGACTTTTGCCAAAGACATTTCTTATTTGCATCTTGTCTGAAATATGAATGTTTAATTTGTAAAACCTCACCACTGTGTAGGCCAGGCTGGCCCCAATTTCATGGTGCTGAGTGCTGGAATTCCAGGGGTATACCATCATGTTCACCTTGAGTTAATATTTCAGGGAAAAGTCAACTGAAACCAATGCTTTAGCTGAAAATGCAATCACTATAACTCCATTCTCTTTACTACTGGGATCTGCATGAGCTCTACTTATGCTCAATTTAGTTGAACGTTTCTAGGTGTTGATGCCAACCGATTAGGAACTGTAGCATTCGTTTTCTGAAAGAACTCTGAAGCAAGGAAAGAGCTGAGCATGTGTACATGTTCAGCCTCAGCCGGGTGTGATGACATACCCTGAAATCCCAGCACTTGGTTGACAGAATCAGGAAACTTGACACCCTATTCCTGTATTGACAATCTGAATTTAGGGTTGTTTCTAATGTATAGAAACATGTTTTATAGGCAAAAGTGTATTAGTGGAAGTGCCAGAATTCGACAGAAAAAATTTCTATTAGTTCAATAAATTTAAAGTATATTAATAATAGCTAATAATTATATTTCATTAGGTGACATTCCAAAAAACATAACCCAAGGCATATATTATATAATTTCATGTTCCTTTATAAGTTACAATATAAGGCTTCTTACACAAAACATAGCTGTTATATTCACAATATCAATTATGCTATGCTTTGTAAAATTAGCATTTTTCTTCCCTCAAGTTTTGCTAGGTTTGCAGGATCCTAAAGGAAGAGCCTAGGTATTTAGGAAATAACTTTTAACACTGGCAACTTTACGTAGAAACCTGGATGACCTACTTTTGCTAGTTCTCACCAAATGAAAAATATGTCTGGAGAATCTTTCAACCTTGAACATATAATATATTGGGTTTTAAGTATGATAGTCATAACCAAAAAAGGTACTTAAAAGCAAAAAGGACAAGTTCAAGCTTTTGTTCCATGTAAAATGAAAATATATAGTTTTATAAATTCATGTGGAGAACGCAGCATGCAAATTATTTAATGTACCTACATGCAAAGCTACATAGTAAACCTTTATAAGTAAATCTTTTGATTATCATTATTGGTGACTGGATTGCCTTACATTTCTGGCCTAGTTAGCCATGCTCTTTAAGAAATCTTCTAGATTGTTTCCTGAATAATTTCTGACATCAGCTTAATTTTTTGGTATTTTGGTTTCACTTTCTTCTGTAATTTGTCTACATTTATAAGATAGCCACATTTCTTTTTGCTGACATGGTCTCTAAGTTGCCCAAAGTGTCCTTGAACTCCTGATTCTCCTGCTTCAGCATCCAGTGTTGAGATTACAAATGTGCACCTCCATGCCCTACCCACAATATAAGCTGAACACTAAACGCATACATATGAAGTAGTAGATTCTTATACTGATAGTAGAAAAATATTTACTTCTGAAATGATGTCCTCCACACAGAGCAAAGGTATCTGAAAGATCTTTGACTCCAAAGCTAGAACCATCAATGACAATGGCCTTGCAACTAATTATGAATTGAACTTTTCTTTCTCTTTACTAAGTAAGTATCATTGCATTTTGTGGAAAGGATTCAAGGAAATCGATCATAGAAATAATGGCATGTCATGTGAATTACTTGGGCTTATAATTTTTTCACATTATTTGACTGAACCATTATTGAATAACAGCATCAGAACTAAGAAAAATAGTATTCTCAAAATAATTGGGAAGCAAATGATAAATCAGGTTAGCTCTATCTGGAATTACTTTTAAATACAAGAGAAAAGAAATGGGGACAAAATATTTTGCCTGCACTTATTTTCATATATATATGCACACACACGCATATATTTATGTTAAGCATATACTCCAAACACTGTTTTGTTTATCCATACAGAAGAGTAAACTGAGAAACAGGTGCTGACAGCTTCAAGACTGCAAAAGTTACTAAGACAAGAGAACCACGGTTTGAACTCCGCTAATCCGCTTTTGGAATCTGACTCACCACTTGCCTTGGCTTATGAATAAATTAAGTACTATCTATTGTTTCTGAAATATTTCATGCTGTCCTAAATTTATTTTAATAAACTTACCTATCACGCTCTCCGTACTAATTGATGAGTATGAATACCCTCAAACAGGACACAAGTTATATTTTCAATCTAGCAGAATGCTCAAGGTTGCCCAGCATTTTTGGCATGAGTTTTCGCAGAAGAAACATGGGATTACAATGTACCTGTGTGACCAACTTCACAGGAACGCTATTAGGGACTCAGATGCACTTGAAATGTAGTTTACGTTGAAATGGGGGTCAGCTAAAGCACGGGAAGGGCAGAAAAGCCCCGCACACCGTGCAAACTTTAGTATTTTAAACTTGATGCAAAGCTGCGTTAAGCACCGTGGGCTCAAGCTTTTTGGGGAACTGAGGGATGATAGACGAACAGGTGACAGACTCACGCCTGGTTCCGTCCGAGGGCCACTGCCTCACCACCTAAGTGTGAGGCTGAGTCTTCAGTCAACCGGCTACTAACGGATAAAAACCTCAGCTTCCGGTCTTTATTACGACGGCGGCGATTCTTGCAGCAAACGGTTGCACAGCGGAGGAGCCTTTAGTCAGGTCCTCTCCCAAGAGGGGGCCCTGTGCCCCGCGAGCAGCCCATCGCGCCTGCGCGGCACCCCGCCCCAGGAGGGAAGGATTTGGGTGGGTGGGGATTCGTCCGACTCACTTCCGCTTCCCCTAACTTTAGCACCACCCCCTGGAGGCTGGTACCGGAAGTGACGCGGGGCCCAAACGGCAACAACAGTTTTCCACGTGCGCGTAAGGCGCCAAAGTCAGGTGGGCGGGCGGCGGCCAATGGGCGAGCGTTTCGTGTAGGTCGGCTCGGGGGCGGCCGCGCCGGTCGGGACTCCCGCCAGTAGGGAGCGGGCCGTGCGGGACGGAGGCAGGTCGGCGGCGGGGAGCCGGAGCGAGCGCGGCCGCGGAGAGGGAGCCGGGCCGCGGAGTGGAGCAGCTGCAGCGGGACGGACGCGCGGGTGAGGACCGGGCCGGGCGGCGCGGAGGGGACGGACCCCGGGGTGGGGAGGCTGCGGCACTGCGCGTGCTCGCGGTGGCCCCGGAGCCGGCTTTCCTCGCCGGACGTCGGCCGGGCCGGCGCCCCGAGGGCAGCGGAACGGAGGGGTCGACGAGGGCGCTGCCATTGTTCGAGCCGAGTCGCCGTGATCGGGCAGCTAGGCCGCTGAAGCAGCCCCGGGTGTCGGCGGGAAGCCGGGCAGGGCGCCCTGCTGCCGGGTGTGGGCTCGCCCTTTGGCGAGTGGACAGCCGCGGTTTCTGGAGCTCGCCCGGCACGCTCCGCTTAGGTTTATTTGTATTATTATTATTATTATTTTTAAAGCAGGATCATCCTGGCTGTCCTTGGAGCTCAGTGTGTTGTCCAGGCTGGCCTTGACTTCCAAAGTAATCCGCCTCTCTCTGCCTCCCGGGTGTTGGGATTAAAGGCGTGTGCCGCTCTGTCCGGCTTCTGTCTTTAGATCAAGAGGTTGAACTTTATGGCTGGTACGCGTGACTATGGCTGATTCTCAGGGGAAAAAAAAGTAATCTACCTGCTCATTAGGCTCAGAAGAGGCCACAGGAGAGGACGGCCGGCATTTCCACAAGCCAGAGTGCTTTTTCGTCAGCCGTGTTATGTCATCATAGGTTATTAAGGGCGCCTGTGGTACAGCATTGAAAAAAGCAAACCAAGGAGTATTATCAGTAATTCTGAGTAAAGCTTATTGTTTTAACGAGAAACAGTTTACTCGCTGAGAAATCTGGAGAACCTAATAACTTACCCAAAGTACAAACTGTTGTCTTCCTCTGGTAGCCTAGCCTTAGTAAGTCTTAACATTTTATTTTGAGAGCTCTCTACCCCTCTCTTTCTTCCTTCTTTTCTTTCTCTTTCTTTTCATTTTTCTTTTTCTTTCTTTCTTTCTTTCTTCCTTTCTTTCTCTCTCTCTCTCCCTCCTTTCTTTCTTTTCTTTCTTTCTCTTTTGGTTTTTCGAGACAGCGTGTCTCCCTGTGTAGCTTGGAGCCTGTCCTGGAACTCATCTGAACTTGAATTTCAAAGTAATCCACCTGTCCCTGCCTCCCAAGTGCTGGGATTAAAGGTGTGTGCCACCACCACCCAGCTTTATTTTTTGAGCTTTAAGGAGAGGCTATTTACCCATGTTTTCTAAATATTTGGGATCCTACATATAAGAAAACTGATTGTTTAACCTCTTTAAGAATAAGTAGATTTAACCAATTTGAGAAGCCTCTTTCCTTGCTGCTGAGAGTCTAGCCAAACGCAGAGAAGACAGAGTTTTTCTGAAGCTGGATATGATGAAGACAATACTCAGGAAGCTGGGGTAGGAAGATCAGGCCAGCTAGGCCAACTTATACTTAGGAAGTGGCTCTCTTAAATAGGATTCTGAAGAGGCAATAATCATTAACAAGACAGGCAAACAGAAGTTCATTACCAACATAAATAGAAATCTTGCCTTCCTAAGAAAGTATCAGTTTAACTTTTCAACAGATAAGCAAAAGACTTGCTAATAGATTCTTACTATTAGAAACTGACAGCACACTATCATAAGTGTAAGATACTGTGTGCATAACGTTATGATGCTGCTGTAAGTCTCATATACCAAAGGTTTGTTGAATTTGATTGCTTTTTAGAAATCTTAAGATGCGTTCCTTGGGTAAAAAACACCTGTTTTTTTTGTTTTTTTGTTTTTTTAGGATATTAGAAATGGCTACTCCCCAGTCAGTTTTCGTCTTTGCGATTTGCATTTTAATGATAACAGAATTAATCCTGGCCTCAAAAAGCTACTATGATATCTTAGGTGTGCCAAAATCTGCTTCAGAGAGACAAATAAAGAAGGCCTTTCACAAATTAGCCATGAAATACCACCCTGACAAAAATAAGAGCCCGGATGCTGAAGCAAAATTCAGAGAGATTGCAGAAGGTAAGTAAATGATTCTTCCTGCAGTCTCATGGGCATTTATAGTAAGAGTGATGCTAATCGAGAATTTGTGTGCTCTTAAAGATGGTGTGGAGATGGAAGAGTTTGACGTAGGCTTTTGTAATTCTTTTGTTAGAATAGATACCTGGCTGCTGAGTAAGTAATGAATTATAGTAGGTAATTTTATTGGTTTACAATTCTAAAAAATGTTTGAAATACACTATTTCCCTTACTTGTTATTTATGAGATCACTGTGTATAAAAAGGGATTAGAAAGCCCAAATTCTTATTAAGTAACTTAAGAAATGTATTTTACTAAGTATTGATAAAATATAATAGGCTTATATAGGTTAATATAGTAAATTTAATATAGGTTAAAGGTGTCTTTACTGCATCTGCATTTCAAACCGTGTCTTTTAAAAACTAAAGCACATTTTGTCTTAACACTAGTTCTAAAACAAATTGTACATTCTGCAAATTAAGTAGTTAATGGCCATAACTAGGAGTTGGAATGAAACATTTCCTTCATTTAGTAAGTGAAAAACCTGATTTTCTACTAGTTGGATACATTTGATAATTTCTTTAACAGAAATGATAGTTTTGCACAAATAAATAATCTGAAGACTAACAAATTAATTTTCCCCATGTTTATCCGTGATATATAAGTTGATAAAACAAAGTCGGTGCCTTCTTTTACAATTTATATTTTTATATTCATTGTAATATTTTGTTTATGATGTGAATTTTTTCCTTGAAATACATAATGTTTGAAGTTTACATAGGCATAATTTTAAATATTTTGTCTCAGTTGCTAAAAGGTTTTTATCTCTTTCAGCATATGAAACTCTCTCAGATGCCCATAGGCGGAAAGAGTACGATACAATTGGACACAGTGCTTTCACTAATGGCAAAGGACAAAGAGGGAGTGGAAGTCCTTTTGAGCAGTCTTTTAACTTCAATTTTGATGACTTATTTAAAGACTTTAATATTTTTGGCCAAAACCAAAACACTCGGTCCAAGAAACATTTTGAAAATCACTTTCAGACACGCCAGGATGCCTCCAATAGACAGCGGCATCATTTCCAGGAGTTTTCTTTTGGCGGTGGATTGTTTGATGATATGTTTGAAGATATGGAGAAAATGTTTTCTTTTAGTGGCTTTGAGACCACCAATCGACACACAGTACAGACTGAAAATAGATTTCATGGATCTAGTAAGCACTGCAGGACTGTCACTCAACGAAGAGGAAATATGGTTACTACATATACTGACTGTTCAGGACAATAGTTGGTTCTTTCTTTTTCCACTAAGCTCACTTAGTTTATTCTTTCTCACCATGTCTGAAAAAACAGTTTTCTCTGAACTATTTTGACAAATGCATGATTTCACTTAACATTAAGCCATTGGTTGTAGGTATTCCATATATTAAATTTTTTTGACAGATTCAATCACATTCAGCTAGCAGACAACTCTTAATTAATTTTCCTGATTAGGAAAAGTTCTTTTGAAAGAAGATCATTTTCAAGATCTTTTTTTCTTTACCTATCCTTTAACTATTTAATTTGGCCACCCCCCCCCAAAAAAAATCCACGAACAAAATTCAATTTGTCTGGTACATACTCAAGATTAAACTTTAAAAGATAAATTGTGTGAACTTGAATAATTTTTGCAGTGAAACCTCTGCTAATTTAAAATCGCATGCCCTGTAGCACCTGTGAGTTGGGTTACTAAGTGTCTGAAACTAATTGAGTCAGTCAGTGAAGGAGACAGTAGGCTCCTGGCTAATTGCCACAGAATGCTTTAGAAAGTGGTTGGTTTGATATTTATCACAAAAAGATGCCTCTTCTGCAGTAGAATTGGTGTTACAGGAATGATTGTATTGCACGTAGTTAAGCTGAACTTAAGATGAAATATTTGCCAAGAGATTGTGTTTGGTCCTGGGCTAATGATTTTGTCTGATCAAAATCATAGCTACTTAAACATCCTCTTTTTCTTTTTGTTGACTTTCTAGGTTTGTGTGTGTGTGTGTGTGTTAGGTCTTTTTTTGTTTTTTGGTTTTTTTTTTTTGGTGTGTATGTGTGTAGTTACTCTTGGACTTACCTTTATCTAGAGATTGACTAATACCTCATTCTTTTTATAAAAGCAGCCAGTAATTTCTGTGCAACCTTTTATGTGCAATATTTTTAAATCCTAAGAAATGTGTGCTTTTGTTGTTGTTAGAGTTATTTCTTTAGTTCTGCACTTTTCCATGTTATACTCTGTATGAGTGTTAATCCTATGGATGCATATGAAAATAGTAATGTCTCATGCAATATTGTGTGTGAGTGAGAAATATAAATATTTACAACCTGATCTTCACTGTTGTCATTTTATTATGCAGTCCTGGGGGGTGTACAGTGTATAAATGGGTCATTGTCTAGCCAGAAATCACTGTATTTTATTGCCATTTGGTAATTTCCATTGTTTTACCATCTTATATTTCAGTAGCTTGAAGGTCTTAACAACTAATTTTTGTATATTTGCTTTTTGAGAGCAAGTGTTCTGTCACAAGGCTTTTCCTAATTAGGTCTGGTTGAGAAAAAGACTGCATAAAACTGAAACTTTGGGAATTAACCCAAACACAACACACACTCTTTCTTGCAGTGCTTGGAATGAGTTCAAGGCATGTGAGGTACTCATTCTACCATTAAGTACATTCCTAGCCCTCTCATCTGTTAAGAATTCTGGGTAAGTATATGTGCACATGAATAGTGCAGGTGTCTTTGCCTGTGGAGACAGAGGTTGACGTTTGGGTGACCTCTGTTGCTCTTCTTATTTATTTTTGAGGCAGGCCCTCTCACTGAGTTGAATTTGTAGTATCTCCTAGACTAGCTGGCTATTCAAGCTTCTAGATTTCTCGTGTCCCGCCATCCCCTTGCCCCTACTGCTGGGGTTACAGGTACAGGCCACCAGCATTCCTTGCTTTTTGTGGGAGTACCGGGTCTCTGAATTGAAGTCCCCAAGCTTGTATTTTTATCTGCTTTGCTATCTCACTAGCCGTACTTTTAAGAATTTTTTAAAAATGAATTTATTATATTCATGGATCTTATTTCCTAGAAGTTGTATTTGCTCTTACTTGGTAATAGAAATAGCTATATCTTGAATGTTGGGCCAAAGAATTTGTCAAAAAGATCTCATTTTCAAGTAAGTTCTAACAAGGAATTACTTTATTTTTTTAACTTTTTTCAAGGCAGGGTTTCTCTAGCTTTGGAGCCTGTCCTGGAACTAGATCCTGCAGACCAGGTTGACCTCAAACTCAGAGAGATCCGCCTGCCTCTGTTGGGATTAAAGGTGTGTACCACCACTGCCCTGCTGGAATTATTTTCATATTGTTAACATGTGTATCCCCTTTTCTAAGACCTGATTATCTTCATTTTTCACAATTGTGGGTTCTCAATATTTATTTTGATCCTCTTAGGAATTTATTATTCCTTCTTGGGCATGGTAGTACATAACCTGTAACCACAACCCTCCAGAAGCTGAGGCAGTAGCATCCCAAATTTAGGGCCAGCCCGCACCATGCATCAAGACCCTGCCTTAAACACCAAAATGATTTGTGCATTCTTGAGATAATTTTAGTTTTTTTAAATGTTTGTTGAATATTTAAAAGAACTCACTAGTAGATTATGAGATTATTAAGTAGAATAAGGACATTGGCAACAGTAACTATTCAGTAGGTCTCTAACATTTTTAAAAGGTGTACATGTAGGATTTTTAAATTAAATCTCTGGGAGTGCACATGCCATATATGTGTGGAGGTCTGAGGGCAACCTCTGGAAGTTCTGTGTTTTCACTGTGGAGTACTAGAATTGCCAGGAATTGAACTCAGGTCATCATGCTTGGCAGCAAGCAGGCTAGTGTAACTATCCTTAGATAAAGTTCAAACTAAAACTAATTAAAAATAAACACTACATATTAATAATTCATTAAGAATATATAACAATTGTAAATATGTACCTAATGTTGGAGTCCTCAATTTCATAAACAATAAAGCCATAAGGCCACATAGATTTTAACATAATAATAGGGGACTTAAAAACCTTACACTGAGGTATTCCGAACTGAAAGAGCTAAAATATGGCACAGATAGTGGTTCTCAGCCTTTCCAGTTCTGCAACCCTTTATGTTCTTATCTTGTGATCCCCTAACCATATGATTTTATTGGTACTTCATAACTAATTTTGCTACTGTTATGAATTGTAAATACCTGATAGGCAACCCTTGTGAAAAGGTCTTTTGACCCCAGGTTGAGAACCACTGGATTTAACATATACAGACTATTCCACTCAATAGATTAGAAATATCTTTCTCAGCAGTGATGGAATTTCTCCAAAATTGATTGTGCCATAGGACGCAAGTCTCAACAAACAAAAAAATGGAGATTTTGTGTGTCCTATCAGATCACAGTGTAATAAAATTAGAAATTAACAATATTAAATTTAGGGACTGTGTTGGGAACTCTTGCTCTTTACTCCTGTAGTTAAATAACAGAAGTAGCTTTTTCTTCAGGCCATGGAATAAACCACTGAAGAGAGAAATTATCCCTAGAAACCCCAGTGACAGTAATGCAGTATGACAAAGTAGTGAAGATGCCCAAGCACACCTGGGCGCCTCCTTGTGGTGCTGTTTCAATTGTATTTTAATAAATAAGGACTGCCTGAAGATCTGAGAGCAAAACAGCCCCACTGGTTAGTCTTACAGACCAGGTTATGGTAACACACACCTTTAATCCCAGTAACCACATGACACTTTTCTAATCCCAGTAGACACTAGTTGCCATAGAAATTGGGTGGTACATGCGTTTAATCCCGGTGGTGCACGCCTTTAATCCCAGCCCCAGAGAGGATTATAAAATGGGAGGAAACAGCTCTCAACACACAGTCTCATTCTGAGATTCCTAGAGACAGGATCATCATTTCTGTCTGAGGTTGAGGTCAGAGCCAGTGACTGACCAGCTGTTTTGCTTTTCAGATCTTCAGGTTGAACCCTAATTTCTGACACTGAGCTTTTATTAGTCATGGTTCACCTCCTGGCTGAGCCTACTAAACTCACCCAAAACTGTGGCTTTTACTTACCAAGGGGATTAGTTCAAACGTGACTCCTAAGGAAACTGCTTTTCTCAGAGCACATTTAGGGAGTGTCAGCACCAAGAATTGTGTGTAGCAACAACTAACTCCAAGAAAGGAATTGAAGATTATAAAAAACTTTAGTATTGTCAGACTTCTGATGGAATTCTGCATCAGCAATCCAGGTCTAATTTTTTAAGTTTTTGAATTTTTTAAAATTATAATTACATACTTTTTCCTCTCTTCCCTCCAACTATTTCCATGCACCCTTTGTTCTCTCAAATTTACAGCCTCTATTATATATTATACACATTATATACATGTACATATATTTTAAGTTATGGTCTCTTATCTGTGGGCAAGGAGACATTTCTTTGGTGAGGGGTGAGACATAAGTATCTGGATAGAAGGATAAATATTTAGAATGTAGTTAGGAATTATGTTGGTTCAGTAAAGTAGGTTCTCCAAGATCCATGAGCTCGTTAGCCCTGGCAGTTGCCTAGGTTTTGGGTACCACTTCCCTCTTGTTGAGCAGGTCTTACACCAATGAGACAGCTGCTCTTTGTTACTGCTAAGGTTTGGGTGCCACTCTTGTACCTTTAGGGGTATCATGCCATGCTGTGCTGGCCATTGTTTTAGTTTGTAGGAACCAGAGCTGGGTAAGTATGCTGCTTACTTTACTCCCTTGGAAGCTTTCATGCTGCCTTTCTAGTACTATGGAAGCTGGCTCTCTTGCTTCCGGCTCTCACTCTGGCTGCTAGACTCTTCCTGTTCTCCATTCCTGCAGAGGATTGTGATCTAGGACAGTGATCTGTGACTCTCCCCTAAATAAATAACCCTTTATTAAACACAATTCTGAACTAGTGTGGGATTATTTTGTGCCATTATAAAGTGTACAATTTGAGAAGAAAAGTAGCACCAGGATGTATAAACAAACTAACGAAAAGCCTGATGCTTAGTGGAATCAAGGGAGTGGTGGCCCACCCTGCTAAGCTTCTGTCTTAGTTAGGGGTTCTATTGTTGTGGAGAGACACCACAACCATGACAGCTCTTATAAAGGAAATCATTTAATTGGGTTTTGTTTACAGTTTCAGAGATTCAGTTCATTATCATCATGGTGAGAAGCATAGCAGCATTCAGTCAGACATGGTGCTGGAGAAGTTCTCCATCTTGATCTGCAGGCAACAGGAAGTGAATTGTGACACCAGACAGAACTTGAACATAGGAGACCTCAAAATCCATGCCAATAGTAACAAATTTTGTCCAACAAGGCCATGTCTACTCCAGCAAGTACACACCTCCTATGGTGCCACTCCATGTGAGGGCCATTTTCTTTCATACCAAATCTAACATGCGAAAAAGAATTTTTTAAAAAAAGTGGAAAGGGCCGGGCGGTGGTGGCGCACGCCTTTAATCCCAGCACTCGGGAGGCAGAGGCAGGCGGATCTCAGTTCGAGGCCAGCCTGATCTACAAGAGCTAGTTCCAGGACAGGCTCTAGAAACTACAGGGAAACCCTGTCTCAAAAAACCAAAAAACAAAACAAAACAAAAAAAAAAAAGTGGAAAGGATATAAAGAAAAGCTTAGGGCCAGGCATGGTGGCACATGCTTTTAATCCCAGAACTATAGAGGCTGAAGCTGGTAGATCTCTGGGTTTGAGGCCAGGCTGGTATAGTGAGCGAGTTCCAGGACATCCAAGCTTAGGCAGTGAAGGAAGCCATTAAAACAGGTGGTGAAAATGTGTTTGAACAAGAGGGCCATGTTCCAGCCCTAGCAAGCAGCAGAACTTGGCAGCTTTGGTCATGTGGTTCTGGTTTAGGAGGTTTTTTTTTTGGGGGGGTGGGGTTCTTTATGTAGCCTTGGCTGTCCTATAACTAGCTGTGTAGAGCAGGCTGGCATCAAACTCACAAAGATCCACTAATTTCTGCCTCCCAAGTGTTGAGATTAAAGACATATGCCACCACCACCCTGTGAAGGAAAACATTTAAACCACCAAACTGATAGACAATGGGGACTTTTGAAGTTGCACTGAATGCTTTTTGCCAATAGGTCAGAACATAGGTGGGTAGAGTAGACAGAACAGAATTCTGGGAGAGAAAAGGGAGACGCTTCAGGCATTCGCCATAGACAGTCGCCATGCTTCTCCTCTCCGAGATGGACGCAGGTTAAGATCTCTCCTGGTAAGGGACCACCTCGTGGTGCTACACAGATTACTAATACTAAATATGGGTTAAAACAAGATGTGAGAATTAACCAATAAGAGGCTGAAACTAATGGGCCAGGCAGTGTTTAAATGAATACAGTTAAATGAATTATTTCAGGTGTAAAGCTAGCTGGGTGACGGGACGCAGCCCGCTGCTCCATCTACTCTACAGGCCTATGGGAGCAGGGAGTAGAATGTGGTGGTTTGAATGAGCCTGGCTTCCATAGGCTCATAGGGAGTGACATTAGAGATGTGGCCTTGCTGGAGGAAGTGTATCGCTGGAGGGTTGGGCTTTGGGGTTTCAAATGCTCAAGCCAGGCCCAGTGGCTCTTTCTCTTCCTACTGACTACTGAACCAGATGTGGAACTCTTAGCTACCTCTCCAGCACCACATCTGCTTGCATGCTACCATGTTCCTGCCGTGATGGTAATGGACTAAACCTCTGAAATGTAAGCTAGCCCCAATTAAATGTTTTCATTTATAAGAATTACCTGGTCTTGGTGTCTCTTCACAGCAATAGAATTCTGACCCTCCTCTTTTTCTACTCTCCTCCTCCTGGAAAGTGTTGTACAGCAATGAGTAAAATTTGGTTGGACAATAACATCCAAAGACATTTCCCACAAAATTTTAGTTTAGCAGATCTCTAAAAACTAATACCAAGGTGGTGAAGTAAAAGCAATGACTTGAAATATCTGAAGGGAAATGCTTTTGAACTTATAAGTAAAGAAGTTATTAACAGGGGTGAGACCAAAATTATGGGCATTAAGAAATTATCACCACACACCTTTTATGTAAAAACCTTTTTCTCTAAATTATATAAGAAAAGGTATAACCTGAAAAATGAAGCAAAAAAGCTGAAACACCTCCATGAAAGAACAGAGGAAGCCAGAAAGAAATTGAGATTATAAATTAGAAAAGTCTGCAATGTTTTCATGTGTTTGTGAATGCATTTTATTATACTTTTAAAGAAATGAAACAAGACAAAGTGACCCCCTCACTTCAAATCTAGCACTTAAGTTATGATTCCTGCAGCCTCCAGTAACAAAGCTACCATTAAGTCTACCCAAACAATAAAAGGCTTATTTTCCTCTCAAACAAGAAGTCCAGAGGTCAGGCATCTTCAAAAGTAGAATGCCAAGAGCTTGCCTGCATGGTTCTCTTGATTCTGACCTCTCTCTGTGCAGGCTTCCTTCTCTGGTGATGATGGTAGCACAACAGAGATGCTATCTGTCACTGCATGTATATGCTCAGACCAATCAGGAGAGAGGAGTGTGACTGCCATGGCTAGCTTGTTTAGGCCAGTTAATAGCATGATGGATCTAGTCAATTCTTTAGAATAAGAAGGATGCCTATAAAAATCAGAGCTCTGTGTTAAAGAGGTAAAGTGTGTAAAGGAGGTTGGAGGGAACAATTTACATGCTCTGAACAATTGAATATTGACACTTTAAAAAAGCCTTAATGGTTTTGGAATGTCTAATTTTTATGTTTATTATATTGTTTAAGTGTTTTCAAAAGAGCATCAGACTCTTTTCTTTGTACCCCTAATTGTCATGGTTGGGTTCAGTTAGGAACAAAGCTCACCTTAAGTATTGTAGTGCCTTGGTAGGTTTTAACATTGATGGTTTTAGCTATTCTGTGTCGATCTTAATGTTTTATGAAATAATAATTTATGACTTTTTTGAAGTGTAGTTACAAGCCTTGCCTTGTTGCCTTGGTAGTTTAACATCTATTTGGGTAATAAGTGAATGTTGCTGACTATTTCAAATCTATGTATCAAAATATCTTTGAGTGTTTGTAAATATAGTAATTAGGCATTTTGAGAGAGAGACTCCAAAGACCCCTAATTCTTACTTACTTATTTACCGAGTACTGTCACTTAATTGGAGATCTTTGTCTCTTTTATCAAAGTCCAAGGTTATTACTTTTTGCCTGGAATTGGCTGCTGTCCTGGCTCCTTTATCTCATCAAATGTTTTGCTGACAATACTTTCCTACTTTGCCTTACCCTGACATAGTCAAACTTAATTTCCCTTTATTTATTTGAATATTGACTTTGAATTTCAAACCATAGTCCTTTAGAGAGTCAAATCTACATCTGGATTATTTCCCTTAGCCTTGATCCTACAGACTTGTTATTTTTCTTCTGCCGTCTATTTGTGCTTCCCCTGGTCCCAAGAAGACCTCATTATGGAGTCTTTCTTCTACCTCCACCTCATGTAATTATCACTCACTAGATTAGCAGCGTTAACCAATATTTCAAACACTTCATTCAATTTTTAAATTTAATTCCATATTACTTCAATATAATTTCACACAATAATTACCCCCAAAAAAGCATTACATGACTCATTAAATACATTAAAGAAAAGTCATCAAAATAAAAATTTCTGCTCACATTTCACAATTTACTTTTAGTTACAACTTAAGTTTATTAATATTTAATTTTTTATAAAAATGTGCCATCATTTTTAATTTAAGTTTAAATGAATTTCACGTTAGCATTTTTCTAATGGTTTTAGAATCGTTCTTGCTTATGTATTTTATAGGCAGAAATAGGAAGTACTGTTTGCTAATGAAAATTTGGTTATTTGTAATACCTTATCATTGGCTAGTGTGGTGGTTTAAATAGGAGTGCCTCCCTCCATAGGCTTATCTATTTGGATGCTTGGTCATTAGGGAGTGGTGCTACTTGATGGGGATTAGGAAGTGTGTCATTGTTGGAGCAGTTGTGACCTTGCTGGATGAAGTGTGTCACTGGGGATGGGTTTGGGGTTTCAAATATTCAAGCCAGGTCCAGTGTCTCTCTCTGTCTGCTCCCTGCCAATACAGATATAGAGCTCTCTGCTCCATCTTGAGCACCATGCCTACCTTCACCACCATGCTTCCTACCACAGCCCCAGTTAAATGTTTTCCTTTTTAAGGGTTGCTGTGGTTATGGTGTCTCTTCACAGCATTAGAAAACCTAAGTAAGACAGGTAGTACTGATTCTAGTTCCTTGACACATAGATTAGTCGTGTAGGTTTATTGTGTATGTTAGAGCTAAGATGTGGAGAGAGACATTTCTTTTGCTATGCAGGGCAAATTATGATACATTCATCTCTGTTCTTCTCAGTGCAGTCAATGTTGCAGTAACAACGCATGATCTTAGTGACATAAGTCTGTCTTTCAAATGATGCCCAGGTTTCCTTCAAATGATGAGGTATCCATGCTGATCCAAGGGTATTACTCTGCCAATTCTATGTAGGGCATCTTTGGTTACAAGAAAAAAATTAAGAGTTTTTTTTTTTTGTTATTGTAGAGCCCTTAAGAAGACATATTATTACTCTTGCAGAGGACCTGAGTTATGTTTCCTGTTCCCATATTGGATAGCCTTTGGCCTCTTACTGCATCCACACACTTAAATATGTAAAATCTCTTATTCTTTTGGTCCAGAATTAACATATATTCATCTCACTGATCAGTTGAGGTCTTATGATGTGGTCTAAAATAAAGGATCTAGAAGTCTAATCTTTCATGTGATTGTGAGGGAAACTAGAGCAATACAAGAGCAAATGTTAGCAGTATTGACTTCAGGGAGGTACTTTGTAGATCATAAGAAAGTCTTTAGGAGGCAATCTTCAGTTTTGTAGCATTCAATGTACTTCTCATGGTAGGCATTACATCTCAAATTGAAAGGTATCCTGGAAGCCAGTAGTCAAGGAATACCACAAAGTCAAACCTCACATAACAAACCTCACACAAGAGATTTATTGTTAGGGAAAGAAACAGGAGGGTGGCTGCCTCTGCTTGGGTGAAAACCAGCAGCAAACTGAGCAGGTTACAGGGCTTATATAGAGCTTCTTCGGAAGGGGGTGGAACTTTTCAGGGTGGAGATTGGTGGGGTTTCATGTCCAGAGACTGGCCTTCTTACTCTGTATGGTGGAGGCAGGGACCAGCAATTAGGGAAGTTAGGGTGTTGTGTGGTTGAAACCTAGCAGTTAGATGTCCTTGCGTGAAGGGCCTGGACACTCGTGTGGCTTTACACTCACAGTATCTGTGTGAGTGCAGATTGGTTGCAATGACTGAATGTGTCCTCCATATATGAATCAAAAAAATAACTTCACTAGCACACACATAAAGTGTATGTCACACTAATTTTCTTTAGTATTAGAATACTACTATCAAAACATTTCAAATAATTTGATTACTGAATACTGTTATTTTGGCAAAGGAATAGCTGCAGACCATCTTTGCCCCCAAAGTGTTTCGTTTTTATTAAATGAAAAGTAAGAATTTCATAGTCAAGGATAGCAAATACTGGGTTTCAGAAGGTGCCTTGTTATCCAAAGGCTTCTCAAAGTATTTAATATGTTAATTTACATTTGCTATCTCCAAGAAGCTGTTATAGTTTGAGGCACTTATAAAATATATGATCAAGAAACTTTTACAAGGAGTGTCTCTGTGGACCAATTAAGAGGAAATCTGTGTGAGGTTCTTTGGAAACTCTGGACTAGACCTAATTAAAGAACAAACTATTGTGGAAAGGCAAAGTTCAACTCTACTGTAACATTGAGTCATGAGCAAGTGCTGCTTAATGTTCCCTACAGAGCTGAGCACTGAAGAAAATTTTCCAGAAGACTAGTTTGAGGAGAAGGCAATGACCTTAAAGATGCAAAGTGTGAGTGGTGCTATTTTGTTACTCTTTGTTATGAACATTAGGAAGCTCCAGACTAAAGGGGGATGTAGGTCATAAAGACATAATATTCATGAATTTAAAACGTGTGTGTGTGTGCGTGTGTATGTGTGTGCTGGTGTAAAAACTGTAAGAATCTTCCTTGAACTTTTACTCTTAGAGGAATCATTAACTTCTGTAGTTACCTGACTTTTGGAAAGTGACAGAACTGTGAATATCGAAGCTAGAATTGGGGAAATACCTTCCCACCTCTTTGGAAAGAGAGTGATAAGATGCACATTTATTTATAGTTGTGACTTTTCCTTAACTAAGAAAATGGTGTTATCTGGCATAATTTCAGGATTCTCCATCATCGTATAAGAACAGCCCACTTTCTTTGTCTTTGGGCGAACCCACTACCATCAGCAATTGCTCCTGTTCCCATCTCCAGACAACTTTTCCAGCTGTGCATTGGATCCCATCAGTCAGATTCAAAGACTTGCCTTCTTATTTGTTACTAACTTTCACTTCCCTGTAACAATTCACACCAGAAACCAGGTCTGTTGCTCTTAACATTTCTCCCATATTGAAACCAATTCCTAGGACTGGAGAGATGCCTCAGTTGTTAAGAACACTGACTGACCTTCCAGAGGACCCAGGTTCAATTCCCAGGACCCACATGGCACCTCATAACTGTCTGTAGCTCCTGTTCCAGGGGATCAGAAACCATCCCACAGACATGTAGGCAAAACACATGTGCACACAAAATTAAGAAAATAAATTCCTTGGACTCATTTCCCTCTTTTTTAAAATTTTTAAAAATTGCTTTATAAATAATACCATTCAAAATTTCCACTTCCTCCCCTCCTCCCATTTCCCTCCTGTTCCCCCACTCTCCCTTCCCTCTTCCCCTCCAGTCCTAAGAGAGGGCAGGGTACCCTGCCCTGTGGGAAGTCCAAGGCCCTCCCCTCTCCATCCAGGCTTAGGAAGGTGAGCATCCAAATAGACTAGGGTCCCCAAAAGCCAGTACATGCAGTAGAGACAAATCCCAGTGCCATTATCATTGGCTTCTCAGTATTCTCCAAGTGTCAGCCGCATTCAGAGAGTCCAATTTGATCACATGCTCATCCAGTCCCAGTCCAGCTGGATTTGGTGAGCTCCCATTAGATCAGGCACACTGTCTCAGTGGATGGACCAACCCCTTGTGGTCCTGACTTCCTCGTTCATATTCTCCCTCCTTCTACTCTTCAACTGGATCTTGGGAGCTCAGTTCAGTGCTCCAGTGTGGGTCTCTGTCTCTATCTCCATCCATCGCCAGATGAAGGTTCTATGGTGATATGCAAGATAGTCATCAGTCTGACTATGGGACAAGGCCAGTTCAGGCACCCTCTCCTCCACTATCCAGGGTCCTATCTGGGGATATCCCCGTGGCCTCCTGGGAACCCCTCTAGAGCCATCATTTCCCTCTTTCTAACTGCTGCCTCTTTTCTTTGTTTAGGTTTATAACAAACTTCTACAACTTTCCATCCTCAAGGCATGTCTGAAACTTCTGTTGAGTTTATCAGTGACCTACACTCACTGTGAAATTATCAAATGGCAAGTTGGAGATTTCTCAGGCCCCATTTTCTGCCCAGCTCAACACCCTCTTCCTTGACAGTCTTAATTTACCTCACCTTTTCTCAGTGAGTCATGTTGGTTCCTCCTTATCACTGCATCCTCTCAGTCCTGGTCCTTCCTGCCTCCTCTTCTCTTTAGTTCAGTTTTTCTATCCTTTTCTTCTCACTTTTCCATCCCTTTTCTTCCCCCTCCCTTTCCCTTTATAGCTTCTGTTCTACTCCTGGTTTTACTCATTTCCTTGATGATCGTTCTTAATTTCATAGTTTCAATATCATCAATACATCTGCTGGTTAGACATTTCTACCCTCAGACAAGACTCATTCTCAGAACTCCAAATTCACATATCCAACTGTCAAATACACCTTAACATATCTAATAGGTAACTCATGGTTCTGACAGCTAGACTACCCTTATAGCTGTCCAAGTTATAGCCTGGGACTGACTCTTAGTTTCTCTCATCCCCTTGTGCTTACACTTGTAGACATTCCAACAGAGTAGTAATTTAGATTAGTTTCAGAATTTCACAGTTTTTTAAAAATTTCCTACAGCATTAATACCACCATGGTGTTTCATATGGGTTATGAGGTAATAATAAGTATCCTTTACCCTTTCCCTTCTGTCACTCACCCAGCAGCCAGATCACTCTTTGAAGAGGTTAATCAGAGCTCCTTGTTCTTCCCCTGCTAAAGCCTTCCATCTGCTCCCTTAGAGCTAAGAAGTTAACAATGGTCTGCGGAATCAGCCCACAGGCTTCCCTAATTTTGTTATTTTCTAATCCAACTCCCCTGTCTTAGAAAGGTTTGTATTCTTCATTTTACTGTGTTCTCTGTTGTACAGAAAGAAGTTATGAAGCACCAAGACCAGGAGTGACATATACGGTAGGGTCAAGTACCCAAATATTGTAAATCATCTTTCCCCGATGATGCTCATCTTCTCTTTCCCAGAAAAATGATGATGCTCAGTTTTGAAAGGGTTAAAACTTCAGCTAGAATTTGGAGTTCTCATCTGCTGACTTTAGAATCAGGAAAAGATCCTGGACTCTCTGGGTGGGCACATTGGAAGTGGGGCAGAGGGGAAAAGAAGTCAGACCCAGACATCGTTCGGTCACAAGAAGGGTGATTTGCCCCCAGCTGGCTTTGCAGGAGAAAATGGATCCTCTCCCGAGATCTGGAAACTCAGTTTTAGGCCGATGAGGCCTGTTTTGGACTTCTGGTGTCTAAAGCTGTAATACAAGACATTTGTGTTGCTTTTAGGCCACCAAGACTCGTAATTTGTCACGGCTACAATACAAAATTTTGCAAAAACCATCTACAGTCTGGAGTAATGTGTCTATTACCCTCTCTGGCTAAAACAAATGCTAAGCTAAATGTGCAATTAAACCAATATATACCAGCGATTTTTAGAAGAAATAAAGACCGCAGTCTGAAAGGAGAATAGAAATTCAGGTACATTTCTCAGAGGTATGTCATATGTACCAATACTAATGGCACTGATAGTCCCATAACCAGGCAGGTGGGATTCAAACCAGAATGACTTTCTGCCAAGGCTCCGGATTAAATCCACAATACTAGAGTTGCTGAGCAAATCCCCTACCACTGAGCCAAATCCCCAACTAGCCCCAAACCATGTTTAATATGATTCAGGAAATTCCCAGAATGCCACGAAATAATTTATATTTATTCCTTCTCAGTTATATAATATCACTTCTGAATTTTGTTCGCTTATCTTTTGAAGTCACCTTTAGAAAGAATTATGTTTGGCAACTGTGTCTATTCCTGTAGATTTCTAAAATAACGCCCATGGCTTCCTTCTTTTTAAAAAATGCTAGTCAAAAATCATAAATAAATATTTATTTATTTATTTGTGTGTGGTGCATTTGTGTGTGGCATATTACCATGTGTGTACATGTACACACGCATCTGCACACGAACAGACGTCAGAAAAGGGTATCAAGTGTTTTCCTCTATTATTCTTCTCTTATTCTCTTGAGGCAGGGCTCTGCCTGAACCCAGACTCACACGTCACAGCTGAGTGGAAACCAACAAGGTTCAAGGCACTTCCTGTCTTTGCCTATAGCAGAGCTAGGATTATAGGTGTGCACAGGACTGCTTGGCTGTTCTATGGACGCCGGGATCTGAACTCCAGATCATGATTCTGTATTAAGTGCATTTAATTGCTGGAATATCTCCTAATTTCTCTGCTTTGGCATTATCCTCATCAGAAATAAGCACTGCTGGATTTTGTTGATGACCGTCACTAAATATCTATGATCTTATTTTCGGCTTACATCTTCTTTGAACAGTACTCAGACAACCGTGAAGCTCGTGTCTCCCCTGGCCACCTTTACTATTTCAGCGAATGTCAAAGGCTCAGGCTCTCCTTACCTCTTCTCGAAGGAAACGTTTCATCATCGAGGATCACTAATGTATCCTTCAGTGTGGCTCTAGCTAGCTTCCCACTCTGGGCCCTGCTGGTGGCAATCTGTCCACAGCTTTCTTTGTATCTCATTCTCAGATATACTATTTCTTTGATGTTTTTCTAACAGACCTCTGAACTATCACACTCCTAAAAGCAATTGTTTATCTATCAGTTGCTCAAAGATTTTAATTAGAGCTTGATTTGTGGCAGTTTATACAGTTTCTTATGTAATTGAAGTACAGAAACACTAAATTTGATTTCAGTCCAAATAGAAACAGCATATTAAGGTCACTTTATTCCCCCCCCCTTTCTGCCAAACCATCTTTTTTCTCTTTCCCAAGCTTCTCTCAATGGTCACAAGAAGCTGGAGCCTGAACTCTCAGACATCGAGTTTTAAGTGTGACTGGGTGATAGTGTGAAATGTTTCTTACAACTTGAAGAGTCTTCTGTAATAAACCACAGCAGAGAGTGTGACTTCATAGACTTTGATGCTGTCTTCATTTCTTGTAAAAAAAATCGCTTGCTGTATATTGGTTGAATTGCACATTTAATTTAACATTTGTTTTAATCAGAGAGGATACTACACATATTGCTCCAGGCTGTTAATGGTTTTTTTTTTTTTTTCCTGAAAAATGGCTATGTTCTTCATTTTCACCACTCTGGCTCGGAGGGAAGTTTATTCTATCCAGCCGACTGCCTGAAGGATGGAAATTTTCTTCATTTAGTGTCGCTGGTTGCATTAGCACTTGTGACACGGCAGACGCTGGAATGTTACAAATGTCTGTAATTGTTTGCATTGCTGGAGGGAATATAATGTTGTTAATATCTATTACTGGACTAAATGAATGAATGAAGTAGCCAGAAACAAATATGAGTGTCAAGTCAAGCATGATTTAGTTGGCGTATAGCCTTGGAACAGCTGCCAAGTTTAATGTGGGACTGGGAGGAGGCAAACACGGGCGTTTGCCACCTCAGCTTCACCACTAGGTGGAGGTGTTGCTTTAGTTTAAAGTTACCTACAGTCAGGGTACTGCAGTGCGGTGTAAGAGAAGATTCTACTGACATTCCCCTTTCCTTTTCTGGTCCATTGCTCTGTTTCTGCTGTTGGTTTGTGGGCACCTTTTCCCTTCGGACGGGAGCCATAAAAGTAAAGGAGGATCAAATCAGAACTTCCTCCAGCAAAGGCCGGGGAAGCCACAGGGTCAGCTAGTCGGGTCGTTCTGAGAGAGACGGAGGCTTTTTAGTTCTTCAGTATCCTAATGTGTGGTCCCTGCCAAGCTCTTGTATTCCTACTTATGCATGACTGCACAGGACTTCTCTTCTTTGGCCGTTCTTGATCTGCATAAAAACATATGACCTTTTTCTTCTTGAGATTCAGGCTTGTATTTGTAACCCCACCCGGTACAGCCTTTAGGAGCAGCTTTCATTCCTCATTAGTCAGGCTTGATCACAGCAACCATTTATATTCACAACAGTTCAGGACAGAGGGATCGTCCCTCGGCTTGTGTAGAGTCAGCCAGCCGAGATGGCGATCTGATAAGATTTTTTTTAATATTGTGGTCTAATAAATTTAGATTACCTAATCATGGACATCCTTACTAAGTTTTTTTTTTTTTTTTTTAGACTTCTATGAGTCTTCCATAGTGGCTTTTGGTTGTGGAACATTCTCACTAATAACAATCTGAGTATTCAAAAATCTTCATCCTCCATCCTAACTATGAATCTCTCGATATGGATATATTCTTAATAGGACCAATCATTTCCATTAGGCTGACACTCAGGCTGGGAGTGGTGGCACATGCCTGCACTCATAGACTTGGGGAGGTGAGTTAGGTCTGTGAGTTCCAGCTTCCTTCTCTATTACAATTGGGAGGCAGAGCAGATCAGGAGCTAACAAAATCTCCAGGAGGGAGATGAACAGGCAGCCTTTCTGGCAGGAAGTAAAATGGAAGTGACTTTTGTCACTTAGGAGGGGGTTGGTAGCTTCTGGCACTTTATCTGATCTAATGACTAGCACTGCTTGGAGCATTCTTTTCCAACAATTCCTAGATCGTGGATTACGGCTCTCAGTTGTTTCAAATCTAATGGCCGGGTCAGCAAGTTGGCTCCGTGGGTAAAAGTGATTACTGCTAATCCTGACCTTCTGAGTTGGAACCTCAGAACCCATGATGGAAAGGAGCTGTAAGATTATGGGTATTGGTGCATACTTTCTTGCTTACAGTGAAAGAGTCATAAGCCAGTCAGACGTCCCGCTGCCCTGTGTGGTGGTAGACAAGGGGGGAATGAAGCTGTGAACTTCCTAGTTTGGCAAAGACAAGGGTCCATAGAGCTCTGCTCTGAGAAGAATGCGTCACCCTCAGACTTGCCTCAATGACACACTCAATGACACACTCAATGACACACTCAAAGCCACTCAATGACACAGTTGACTGCTGCTGGGCCTCGGTCAATGGATCTTTTTCTCTCAGTGATTCTTTCAGTCAAGAACCTTTTGGTCTTAGCTACCTCCGGACTATGGCATTCCACAGATATCAACCCTAAATCTTGAGCCATAGGGTTGGGGGTTTGGTTTCTTCTTTCCCAGGAGGCTTCTGCGCCACTTCTGTAAATCCCTTGGCTTGCTCCCGCCACCTTTCCTAGTTAATCTTGCTGTGACAGCAACAGCCCAATATGAATATTATTTATTACATTTATGCATTATTACATAGCATCAAGAACCTAAAACAGAGCTGAGACCCTTTTGTAACAGGAGGTCAAATGCAGCCGCCGTTTGTCTCAGGGGAAAACAGTCCGCTGAGAGCCACATAGTAAGTGCCAGGTCGTGCCATAATCTTAACGGGCTAGACATGGGAGTCTGTTCTCCCTGCAGCCGGCCCAGTGCTCCCCTAGCTACTCCTATACCTATTCTCAGTTCCCCTGAGAAGACATCCTCAATGCTGCGTTCCACTACCCAGCCTTTCCACGATGTGTCTCAGGGGAATGTCCAAGTATTAGTGGATTGGTGTGTGCCTCCCAACCTGTGGGGATCTGTAAGCCTGCTTCCTGGGCTGTGTGGAAAGAGAGGGATGACACAGGGAATTGGGGAAGGATCGTAACACTATTTTGTTAGAGATAGGCACCGTGGAAGGCAGCTGGATGGGTTGTTTGAGGAAGATTCTCACAAAGTCAAATGGCGCCATCCTAAGAGTAGACAGCCCTATGGGATTAGGGTCCCAGGCAGAAAACTGAACAGTTCTACAGGAGGACACCAGCATCTAAGGGTAGCAGAGGAGAGCCTTTATGTCAGCATTTGCCTGAGAAGTGCCTTCTGCAGGCCAGCCTGAGTCCTCCGCAAAAAAAAACTCTCTCCATCTGTTCAGCCCAGTAGGAACCAAGGCAAAATGGCTGCCTCCCAGCACTTCTTTCCCCTCTCAGCCTGACCTGCAGCTGTCAGTTGAGTGACCTACCAAGGTGAACAAAGAACTCATTCTTTTCTATCCAAGGTCTCTGCCTGAGGGCGGAAGCAGAGATAAAACTGCTCAGGGTTAAATGTGGTCAGAGGTTTGATTGCCTCCAGCACGCAGAGAACTTTCTGTGGTATGAAGTTGGTTTGAAAGACTATAGGGCCTGTCCATAGTTTTTCTAAATGGCAGGAAAGAACAAGCTTTATGAACTGATGAGGGGTAAGGATAACTCTTCTGCTTGTACCCTGTGCTCTCTGGGCTCTGGTTTGTCTAACAGAATGGTTCCACTGAGAAGGTGTCACTGACTGTTGGGAAGCTGCTGAGGCTAGTCTAAGTCTCCAGTCGTTGATGCCCTAGGAAAACTTCCAGGAAGTAATGGACAATTACCATGACAACCAGGTGAGCTGGGATATATTCAGCTTCATCACACTGCACACATTTAGCAGTTCTTTGGGTATCCACGATACCTTAATAAAATTGGTTCAAAAAAAAAAAAAAAACAAGCCAGCAAACAAAGCAACCAATTCCTAAGACTCTGAGTCTTCCTTCTTAAGAATTAAGAGCTAGGGGTCCAGTACCGCATTGTAGTCTATGTTTATAACCTCTACACTCAACCATAGCTTACAAAGGGAGTAAAGTCAGAGCATGGACGTGAGCTTGTAAGGGTTGCATAGATTTGTTTTTTCCATCCTTCTAAAAATTAGGAACATAATATGTAAGAGCACAGAGGTAGGGCCAGCACTCTCACCAGAGTGGTTTCTGACCCCCGTGTCATAAGCCCAGTTTCAGTTCAGTTAGAATGAAAGAAGTTAAGGAATAGCTTAAGAAGTCATGTAATTTCTTTCTTTCTTCTTGCCTAGGTATTTCTTCCCTGGACTCTCTTTTGGGCACGCAGTGGTACATAGTGGCCATCTCCTATTTTTGCCACTCTCTTGGTGGTGGAAATTAGCTTGAATTTAGCCGTTTTTATGAACTTATTCATTTGTTCATAAACAGTCCAGACCTGGTCCACTCTCAAGCAATTAAAGATAGCTACAGGGAATTTTGCAGGCCAACGCTAACTTAGTGAGGTAGCATGGGTCAAAGGTGAAAGCCAGGCTCCCCTACCTGGCATATCAACTGTCCATACCAATCATCTGTATTGTTGTCTTTACCACTTTGCAGACATTAACCCTCTGACACTTCAGTGGAGCAGATGTTGTCACCTTTTTTTACCAACGAGAAAATTATCTTTGAAAATTATAAAGCAAAATGCTAAAATGGTATTTACCTAAGACTTTGTCTTGCCCCAGTCATATGTAGTGGGAAAAACAGACAAATGCCTTGCCTTTCTTTTTCTATCTACTCCCCTTCCTCCACCCAGAAGCTATGCAGAACCTAGATAACATTTTGGGAACAATATTAGTACCCCCCCCCCCCCTCTTTTGCACATGTTTTTGAAGAATTTAGAGATCAAGAAAAAAAAATCTAGCTCTGTAATTAAAACGTGAAAGCAAAAGCTATTTGTAGCAGAAAAACATCCCATTAATGTGATTTCCTTGTGGCGGATTGACAAGTTCAAAGCACTGGTGCAGGTTGCCATGGGCACCAGATTCTATTTGCTCTGCTAGTTCATTTTGCTTAGCGACTAAGAGGGTAGCACCCAGGCAGCGCTCCCTGAGCATTGTTAGAATAGATTTGTAATTTCCGTGGAATACCTTCTCTTTCTATATCTATCCGGATAAGAGCTACAATCAGTATATGGTTGCTTTAGGAACAGAGGTTGTGGGATTTCTTAGGCATATGAACAGTAGAAAGATGCAGGGCAGAGTGGGTTTTCTTCCTTCTCAGATCTCTCATGCACCACAGGCTGTAAATTAATATTTGTCAAAAAGATGGGGGAACGGCTGGATGGGTAACTCATTATCATGTGGTAGGTGCCTGGATTAGTCTTCGGGTGTGTGCGGAGAGGAGCTAGGGCAGAAAGTGCAGCAAAGAAGTAGCTGAGGATGTCAGGAGAGAGAAGCAAGCAGGCATTCCCGAGTGCTTCATGCTCACTAAGGCACTTTTGCACAGCAACCTGGGATCCGGGAGAGAAAGTCAGCAAGGTGACTGAGAAGAGAGGTTCTCTTTTGGAGGCCACCACAGGCTGCACAAGAGGCAATCAACACACAAAACCTGCCCCGACAATGTTCTGTGGCCACCTTCTCCTAATACCGTTCTTTTCTTAGACGTGTGGTACCTTAGACGTGAGGTAGAAGTGAGAAATGGTGAGGGCAATTTGCTGTAACTGGAGCGACAGGAGTGGTTCCCTGGCCCCGAACCAAAGGGCGAGGTTTTGTTTCATTTGTTTCGCGTTCTCAGGCCAGGTGACTTTCATTTTGAATTATGTGTTTTCCTTCCCTGACAAACGATGCCTCCTGCCAGCGCCTTCAGATTGGGAAAGGCTCCTACGCCTTGGTGTGCAACAACCACACAATTTAAAATGATGATGGTTCCAGGATTGCAATAGAAATGGCAATATTTCACACTCACTGCCCGCTTCTCACTCCCACCCCTATGTTCAATGTTGCCTAAGCAAATTCTGGTAGTCTCTTTTGTATTTGGCCAGTGCCTAAGTAAGCAAAAGGCAGGATATAGCAAATGTCTTCCAAATCTCCATTTATCACGAACACAAATTGTAGCTTCAGCTTTTTTTTTTGCTATATGCAAATGAGCCGGCAGATGTATGCCATTGGCAGGAAATCTTGTGAGGGACATGGCCCTGTCTGTTGCTAAATATACATCTCTAGCTCTTCTGGGAAGAGATACAGCTATGAACTTTAATTAATTGCTGCTAATGTTCTGACTTCTCATTCTCTGCCCCCCACAAGTCCCTTAAGACAGTCTTTGTCAGAGCTCCTAGAGGAATGATGATGGCTCGGCTGCCCCTGGGTTCCTGGTATCCCTATTTTGATTTATCTCTATGAGTACTACATTGCCTTAACTCACCCACACACGACCGGTGCACAGTTATCTTTCTGTGCTTACAGGTGATTGTTTGATGATGATTTCTGATGCTCCGATACCCTGATTCATAACAGGTGTTAGTAGATAACAATAACATAGGGTACAACTCACTGAGAATTCCAATTAAAATCCTTTAACGATAGAGAAAGCAAGAATGTCATGAAGAGGCATAGAGATGGGGGTTGGAAAGCAGGGGAGCTGGGCCAGGCAAAAGGAACGCCGGAGGGAAACTTCTTTCAAAATCTGTCTCAGGTTGCTTATCATTTATATTACTTAATGCTTTAGAATTTTCAAAATACCCAGCAACATTTGCCATAGGAGGATGGGCCCCATTCACCCAGCACCCCATATAGCTCCCCGCCTGCTGCCACTGTTTGCGCTGCTGCAGGTGGGTACAGCACACATTTAATTCGCACAGACTTCTGCTAATTATTTATATTATCCTTTCAAAAGTTTTATTGATGTAAGTATAAACAGCAAAGTACTTGCCTTTGTAGACTCTCCAAATGACACAGGAGTGTGAAGAAAAATGTCCCCTCTCCAATTTCCTTCTGTTAGACATATGCTAATAATGCATGTATTGTTTTCAGAATAAAAGTGCACACTGTCATATAGATTATAACTTCTTATAAAATACGGATATTTTTAAGCAGCCTGTTCCATCTTTAATCAGCAGCACAGTATTGATCAGTTAGCTTTCACTCACCTCAGAGACGATCAACACTGGTGAACTGGCTTGAAAGCTACGTTCGAGAACTGCTGAAATTTGTTTAAAAATGATTTGTTTTGTTCTTATAATGTGTGTCGGTAATATTTTACCCTTATGAAGCCTGTGAGGTGTCTTGCAGTACTGCACAGGTTCTCTGGAGGGGCAGGAAGCAAGCATCTAAGTAAGTTCAGTATTATCCCTGATGCCTCGCACCAGAGGCCAAGGGTGCTTTTGTGTTCCGTGTGGTAGAAAGGGAAACCTTGTCATTCCCAAATCCTACAGTGAAATGTTACATATTCCTCTGGAGATGCTTTTCCTTCAAGGTTGTCTGCAGTACCAAAAGAGAATCTTCACTTCTTCGAAATAGACAGCATGACTGTGTATGTAACTACCTACTGGGGAGTCTTTGTCTCTGCTTCATTGGGATGCAGGATGTGAAATCCACAAAGAACAAATAAAAGGTTAAAAAAATTCATCTGAAATTTGTTTTCAGTTGGGAACAAAGAGACAAAATGCCACACCGGTTTGTAACCACCAGAGGCTATATATCCTGCCAAAAGCACCAGATGACTGCGAACAAGTTGGTTTGAGTCTCCGACACAAAATATAAAACTAAAAAACAAAGAGATATTTTAAAATGCATTAATTTATAGAAGCAACTAAAAAGGATTATGTAATCTATATCCCTTGTCCAAAATGTATTGTGAGGTATATTTCTAATATAGTAGCTTTGAGTGTTTTCAAAATTCTAATGGAAGATACTTTTCAGAAAGATAAATTATTACTAAACTGCACATTTATATCACACAAATTAACGTCTGTTTTGTTGCATTATCTCTTCATGGGCTAGGTATTGAAAACATTTGCTTTCTAATTTTTGTAGTAAAACACATTCATCTTGGAATGGTCGAATTTAAAAAAAAAGAGTGAGAAAGTGTTTTAGCAGGTAACAGCATGTACTACTCTTACAGAGGACCCTGGTTCAATTTCCAGCATTCATATAGTGACTTACAACCATCTGTAACTCCAGTTCCAACAAATCAGATGACCTCTTCTGGCTCTGGCAGGCAACAGACATTCATGTGGTGCATGTGCACACATATAGGCAAACACTCATACACATGAAAATCTTGGAAAAAGAAAAATGCAGTAACTGAATTCCTTTCTAACCCTTCTATTAGTGTATAAACTGAGGACATGACAGCTCTAAGGTATGGTTGAGGGGAAAGTTTTTATTGTAGGGGGGGAGAGGAGAGACAGAGAGATGAAGAGAAATAGCTTAAATAGTAGGCTTCTACAGGAATGAGAAACTGGGTGAAGGGAAGTTCATGAGCTGGAGAAATTCAGGGTGGGGTGCGGTAAGAAGAGCCGAGAAGAACCACAGGTAGTTGTGGTATTGAGAGAGCCTGGAGACCAGCGTGTGCTTGTATGCTAATTAAGGCACTATACATAGCCATGTGTTCAGAGTTTCTTTTGACCTCACATTTGGAGATAAGTTATTGGCAGTTGATTTTTTTTTGTAATTTGAAAACATAGTTTATATATGGCCCGTTTAATTTGCATACTCATCTCTCCAAGTAAACAAATAGACAAGACAGTGACCTCATCTTCTGCTGTTTACAAATATTTGAAAGATGTTTAGAGAAAAATGTAAAATGTCCTAAATAAACACACCACTGTTAGTGGTGAAGCTATGTTTTTGTTTTGGCAAAAGGAGAACAGTTGCTTTATTCTCTCTTTGATGATTAGTTTTATTCACTATGACTTGAGGGCTCCAACCTGACTTTGCTATCCCAGGAACCCTGCAGGGTTCTCCCTCAGTGATCCATTGGATCTGGCCTTCATTGTATAATCCACAGAGGCACCACTCCTTCATCGCTAAATCCAGGTCACCCTTCCTTCATTACTGTTGTCCCGAGGAAAAATGAGCATGTAGAGCATTTGCGCGGAACCAGCAGATGTCTGTGTGACCCATGCAGCCTTCTCATCTCGAGATGTACTAACAGAGGTAAGATGGAATTAGACACTGTGTTTCACAGAAACAGAGAGAATCCATCCACAGCTGTTGTCTGGCAGCTCTCATCTCATGAGCCTGTGAAGTGACAGCTTCCGCAGCTGGGAGTAGAGATTGGAAAGCCTTCTAGGGTCTAAAGGTGCTAATTAATGTGCTACTTAGGTGCATCTAGTGACTGGAGCTAGTTACATGCTCATTTTTAAAGAGCTGACCTTTCTCTCCTGGACCTCATCTGAGTCCTCTAGGTAGTCAGGAAATCATAACAGATATTAAACCTCTCCTATTCTTTCAAACCTTTACAGAAATGCAAATCATTACCTTCAGGAGGAAGCACCCAGGCAAATGAATTTATATCAGCAATGTTTGCCAATGAGTCATACCTGATGTTGTAAAAGCTATTCAAGTAGGAAGGCAGTCGCTGCAATAAGGAAACAGCAGGGGGAATGCCGCTATGTCCTGAATGCTGAGTTCAATGTTGAGTTTTAGAAGCGTGCAAAAGACTCACTTCTCCCCAAATACAGATAATTACACTAAAACGTTTGTTTATTTGTTTCCAACATCACCACAGGAAGAAAAATTCAAGTCCTCTAAATATAGATGGCTATTGCAAAGCCAGAGAGTAAATCTGTAAGGTTGCGGCAACTTGTGTTACTAAGTTAGTACAAGAGCTCGAACTCATGCAGGTGTGTGTTATTGATGCTTTAATTGTTACATCTGGTAGCTGTTTAGGTGCCAGTGGATAGGACTTCAGTACTGTACAATAGGTACAGTAACAGATGTTACATATCCCAAGAACAAAAGGGAGTCAATATAAGCAACAGGGTGAATCTGATTACCGGAGACACTAAGCAGAAGAAGAAAAAGCACACAAGGGCAGATGAACCTATGGCTGCAATTTATGAAACTACTGCTCTCATTGCAATATATAGTGCAATGAATACACCAAGAAAGGTGGTCTTGGAATAACAGATTCTGTTTGGGGGGAGAAAGAGGGGGAAAAGAGCGTGTGTGTGTGTGTGTGTGTGTGAGAGAGAGAGAGAGAGAGAGAGAGAGAGAGAGAGAGAGAGAGAGAGAGAGAGAGAGAGAGAGAGAGAGAGAAAGAGAGAGAGGAGAGAGAGAGAGTGGGGGGGAAAGAGGGAGGAAAGGGAAAGAAGAGGGAGAGGGAGGAAGGGAAAAGTGGTGGAAAGAGATGGAGGAAGGGAGGGAGAGAGACAGAGAGAGAAGGACAAAGGAGGGGAATACTAGCCAATCACATGGTCTAGTGAAAGAAATATGGGATTGAAGGAAAAGACAGAGAAGTTGTGGCTCTAAGTGTTAAAAGCTCCCTGACAGGGAGAGATGAACCGGTGTACCAGTGGGGCTCACCATGCAGCCCCTATCGACTGAGATGCTTTACAAAGGCTTAAGGGAACTAGGAGATCTGATGGGGAAAAAGCCTAACAAAACATGATTCAAAAGAAAAGCAAACACACACACACACACACACACACACACACACACACACATACACACACATCTGGAGCAAATAATTTTGAATAAAGAGACCCAACTGGGGAAAGAAAATGTGTAAAGCCTCAATCGGAGTGAAAGCAGCCAGTGAATTCTCTCTGGATTGCAAGGTATTACAACAGCTACGGAAGGCGAGTCTTCCCTCTTGGGGTTTCAGGCGCAGAGCTGCCTCATTAGGAGACACCGACAAAGGCATTCATGGCCCTCTTTACAAGCAGAATAAGGTCCTCGCTACATTTCTGCAGTGAATGAATCTCATCTGCATTGGAGAATACATTCTGAAGTAGGCGAAGGTGCACACGAGGCGGTACTTCTGCCCCCTTATCATTCCTAATTGAACAAACCGACAGGAACTTGCCATTAGCAAACTAATTGTCAGCTCTTGAAGGAATCATTTAATGGTAGGATGTAGTATGTGCCTGACAGGGTTATAAAACACTTCATCTATTTGAACCATTAAATATTTGCAACAAACTCTTGTCTACATGAACAGATGGGAAAACTGAGTTGTAGACAGCCTAATGTCCTCCCCAAGATCATGCTTTAAGTAAAGGGTGGTTTGGGGATCCAAACCCACACAAATGCCTTCCTTACTTTGTGCCTCTTCAGTGATGCCTTCATCTTTCCAAGTAGGAAGAAAAGGAGGTTAACTAGATAGTTCTCTACAATTTGGCAGATAAACGTCTTCTGTGAATGAGGTCAGAAAAACCAATAACACATTTCTAGCCTTTACTGTTTTCCCAGAATATTCTGCCATCACCTCAGCTTCAAAGAGCTAGTTTCCTTCCAAGGGTAAACTGAGGCCTGTTGCATATGGGATCTAGGTTTTTTCTTGTGGCTTCTGTCCCTGGACTTTTGTGGGCTTTGGTCTATTGAGCCTCATTGGCCCTTGAAAAACGGGATGAGATGAAACTTCCTGGAGCCTGCAACCATCTCAGGATCCCCATGGCATTGTATCTGAGATCTATAGTTAATCTTAAGAGACTGCTTAAAATAACTACAATCAATAATATAATAATATATGCAGATATATGTTATGTATAAAATGTTGGATTTTCAGTGTCTTCTGGAATGGCAGAACCATTATATTCATGAACCCATAGCAGCTATGGTTGTTTACTGAAGGCCTGTGCAAGATCAAGCCAGTCAACATTCTAGCATAAAGGAAGGGAGGAGCTTATGAGCCCCAACCCTTAACTGAAAAGTTATTGATAGTTGATGGCCTTTCTGAAACAGAGATGCATGTATGGTCCCTGCTCGTGAACATATGGGCAGCATAATTTGGACTCAGTGGGTTATGAAAAGGGCAGAGGGGCTGGGGAGATGGCCCCGCAGTTAAGAGCTCTTGTTGCTCTTGCAGAGGACCCAGGTTCAGGTCCCAGCATTCATATGCTGCCTCACAGCCATCCATAATTCCCATCTCAGGGGATCTGATGTCTTCTGAGTTCCTTGGGCTCTAGGTATGCATGTGGTGCTCATACATATACTTTCGGTGGTGATGGCACATGCCTTTAATACCAGCACTCGGGAGGCAGAGACAGGTGGATCTCTGTGAGTTTGAGGCCAGCCTGGTCTACAAGAGCTAGTTCCAGGACAGGTTCCAAAGTTACAGCAATACCTTGTTGTAGTGATTAGCTGTGGGCTGGCTTCCCGCCGCCCTATGCCCCAAAATAATTACACGGAAACTGTATTCTTTTAAAGACTGCCTGGCCCATTATTTCCAGCCTCCTATTAGCTTATTCTCACTTCTCTTGCTTTAACCCATTTCTAATAATCTGTGTAGCACCACGGAGTGGTGTCTTACCGGAAAGATTCTAGCATATGTCCATCTTAGGCTGCAGCTTCATCGCGTCTGTCTCCCTGAGGAGAGGCACGGCAGTCTGCCTAACTTAAGAGAGGCGTGGCATCTGACTGAGCCATCTACCTCACTTCCTTCTTCCTGTTCTGTCTACTCCACCCACCTAAGGGCCGGTCTATCAGATGGGCCAGCAGTTTCTTTATTAATTATCCAATGAAATCATCAGATAGATAGAAGACACACCTGCATCATTTTCCCTTTTTCTGTTTAAACAAAAAAGAAAAGCTTTCACTTTAACATAGTAAAATTACATATAACAAAACAGTTATCAAGTAAGAATTACAGTTACAATATTTATATCTACTTTCTTTTATCATAACTAAGGAAAACTATATCTATCTATTCTTCAACTCCATCAAAGACTCCAGAAGGATATAATATTACCTAAGTAAACAAGAAATAATCAACTTCCAAACTCTAGAAATCACAGAGACATCTTGCTACCTGGACAGTCACCCAAAGTTCTTTTGTACCATTGGGGCATCCATCTTCGGCCTATAGGCCCATAAGTATCCAGCAGACATTTCTATGCAGCAGGAAATTTCGAAGGCAATTCAGTCACTATCTGTTGTGTCCTTCAGAATGTCTCACAGACTCTTTCTTGAATCAGGAACACCGAAAGATCATCTCACATTTAGGCAAGTTCAGCAGTCCTCTCTCTGCTGGTTCTTTGTGTTCAGTTTATGCAACAGTCCAGGCAAGAGCACTTTCTTGCCCAAATGGCTATCAAACTCCATCAGGATCCTCTTCGATGCCCATCTTCCTCTTGAAGTAGATTGGTGCTACCAGGAGCAGACGTGTCTCATTGTCATGAAAAGCCTTGTTATTAAAACATTTAAGTGGAATATTCTGTAGTCTTTGAAAGATATTAGAAATGCCCATCTAACTGAAATATATCTCTCTATATCTAGAAAATCTAACTAACATGACTATAAGCTTGACTATTATCAATGATTATTCATTAACCTATATTTCCTATTTATACATTACATTTTTAAAATTAACTACACAATCACAATACCTTAATCATTATTAGAAATACATATACATATAACAAAATTGACCTTAAAATCCATACCAATGCAAATTATTCATATCTATATCACCTTGTCAAAACCAAAACAAAACAAAACTGCCATAAAAAACCGACAAAACAAAGCCTATATGCATAAAATAAAAATAAAAAAAATTACCTAATAAAAAAGAGGATATGAAGTTGGGAGGAACTGGAAGTGGGGCCCTGAATCTGACAGGAGTGGATATGATCAAAATTTATTTGTATGCATGTAGGAAATGCTCAAGGAATTGCTAAAATTTTATATTAAAAATACTGGTTTCCCTGGTGTGACCCTTTGCCTTTTCAGAATCTTATTGGTTGGTGTCCCCATGACTGTGTGTCGGAGGAATCCATGAGTCCTGTTGAGGTAATGATTTCTGACTGTGCTGCTGTGGTTTTCTGATTTATCTTTTCTGGCCTGAGGTCTCTCCATTAGAGCTGCTACATTCATCTCACACACACAAAGGCACGGTATCTGTAAGTTCCTTATCCAAACCCAAGAACATTGTACCACGAGTCTCTCTCCCAGCACTGGCAGCTTGGAGACTCCCGGGGTCTGACCTGGCATTCTATGTCATTACCTGTCAATCCCTCACCACCCTCTTATTCTCATTTGCATGTATTTCATTGCTATGTTATGAATTATACTTCCCTAATGTTGAAGTGGGAATTTTCTTATTATTATAGGGTAGGAAAATATCCTGGGACCATGAAGGTTTTCTTTATATCCTTAAGGAACTCAGTGTGTTGACCACTTCCAGATTCTGCCCATGTCCAACCTTGCTTTGGGCATTTCCAAGCTATCATGGAGAAGGGAAAATAAAGTCAAGCAAGAAAAGGGGCCAAGCTTCATTTGGCTGCACAGTATGTTCTGTGCCTTCTGGGAAGGACTGGGGAAGGACCCACTGAAAAGCAGAATCAAAGGGCATTGAGCTAACAGGCCACCCAGCTCTCCTTTACCACAGGAGTTGGGAAGCATGGTCTTTCTTTCTTGGTAACTCTATAAAGCTCCAAACCAAGCACTACACACAGAGAGTTTAAGACAAGAAACAAATTCACCCAGGAGCAATTTTAGATAAACTACAAACTGATTGGAAGTTCTAATTATGTGTTCAATGTTGTACATACTACCATTCACCTTAATTTACTCAATCTTTGAGCAAACATTTTTTTAGGGGACATCTGATATAGGTGCTATGCTAGATGCTAGAGATCATAAATGATTAGGGTATGATTCTTCTCTTAAAGAAGTCAGAACCTAATAGGAAAGACAGATGCACACGTGGTAATCCTAATAATGATGTACATTTCTGTTCTAGGAATCAAGCACTATCCTATCAATGAGGAAGGGGAAATTTGGTGCGTCTGGTTTTGGAGACGGGAATTTGAGGTTGGCCTTGAAGGACAAGACAGTTTCTCAGTATCTCATTAGGTTGTTATCCTTAATATAGCAAACACTGAAAAAAATGCTGATGCCTAATACTCTCAGATAAATGAAAATAGGATTTCTTGAAGCGTGAGTCAATTATTGCCCCCAGTGGTCTACACTGATCAGACATGGTTCTAACATGGCATCATTTGACTCATATGAATAACTAATATCCTTGAGATCATGTACAGATGATAGATAGGAGGGAAACTTGACATATCACAAGTGCCAAATTAGTTGTTGAAATTGTCATCTCTCCTGTATTTTTTCTTTATGAGGGTTTTATATTTTCAGGCTTGGGACCTTGACATCATGTTTATAAGCCGGTAGTACAGCCCTAAGTGTGTTCTGATGAATGACTAAAATTTATCACCATGGTGACACTTAATTTGGGTCCAGTGAGAAGTCAACTTAGAGCTATAAGTTTTAGATTTTGTAATGAAATTTTGATTAAACTGGGCCTTTTCCCTAGTGTCATTTATTTTGTAAACTAGCACAGTAATTAGAAAATAAATGGTGGGAACACAACCACAAATTCTGTGTAGTTATCACCAACTCTATATTTAATAGTAATGGTTGTGTTTTCTTCCTGTATTTAATTTCTATTGTCAGGCATCCCAAGAAAAATAATGAAGAGTTTAATGTTGAAAAAATGGCTACTTCCGTTGAGTATTCTTGTGGGGATATAGAGAGTGGTGTCACATACGTGTGTGAGAAAGGAAAAAAATTCTATGATCCATTGATCTTTTCAAAAAGACCCATGTGTGAATGACTTAGTAGACTATCAAATGACGTGAATTTCTGTTTAAACATATCTCTGGATGTGAGGCTCTGGTGGTTTGAAGGTGTCAGTTCTGACTTTCACCACCAGGTGGGAGTAGAGCCCCAGAAGAGTATAAAATGAAGCCCAATGAAAAGGCATGTGTAAAACGTATTTATGATAAGAAAAACACATTCTGAAGCGAGAAATAAGAAAATTATAGAAAGAGTCAACTTAAATCTAGTAATCCTTGTGGCTCTGCATCACACTAATTTTTGCTGCTTTATAGTTGGTAAATTTCTTGCAAATTTTGCCTTCAAACTAAATAAGTAGTTTATAAAGCAGACAAACTGAAGGAATACCAACTGTGAGTGAAGGGAAATAATGCTGTATTTTATGTTGAATGATAACATGGAATCTTAAGCATTTGGAGTTGGTTATGGTTTGTCAGATTGACTGGCTGGCTGGCAGGGAAGTAATTATTTCAGAGGCTGTACTAAGTAGAAAAGAGATCGCTCCAAAAACTTGCTTATGCTGGCCCATGTGTAGAGTAAACTTCTTTCAAGTGGAAAATATTTAACCTGAACCTCTAGCCTTGCGTCCTGGGCCTTTTATTAGAAGAGAAAATCAGGTAAATCAACTTTTTACCAAGTCTGACCCAAGATTCTCTTCAGGAGACATTGCCTGTCTCATCCACCCGAGACAACCTCTAGAGAAGTTGTGTAAACACAGACAGGTGGGCCCTAGTGGTAGAGCTCCTGATTCCTAGGTTTGGAGCAGGAACTGGGGTACAGACTTCAAGTACGTGCAGCTGTGACTCTGAATTTGCTGGCAATTATCCACACTAGTTAGACGGGTGTTTCTAGTTGGTTCAGGTTACTGCCTGGACTGTGTATAATTGCAGTTGCAGAAAGACAGACAATGGTAGCTGCGGAGCACAGGCTATTACAGGTGTGCACACACACTCACCTGCTTACCTTGGCAGCACTACTGTGCCTCTTTGAGAACTTCTCCATTTGATCTCTCTCCCAGCTTGCCTTCTTTGCTTTCTCTTTTGGTGTTCCCCATCCTCTAGCCAGTGCTCTCTATGGGTTCTGGAGAAAGCACAGATCCTGAGGTCAGATTGCCAGAAGTCAACTGCTGTTCTACCACTTCCTGTCTGAGTCCTTTTCCTCCTCCCTTGGTCTCTGAATGGGGATTACCTGGAAACAAGAACAGAAACCACCACAAGGATTGTTGTCAAGATTCATTAAGTCCAATTCTTGACAAATGTCCATGTTCAGCAAGTCAGCTGTTGCTGCTGATTAAGTTTTTGCTCAGTGTTTTATATGGCTGTGGCCCTCTGCCCTGCTATGACGTTCTCCTGCCTGATTCTGCAGTGCTCCCTTGATCCAGGGTTCCTGCAAACTCTTCTTCCCTGAGAGCCTCTGGCCTCCTCTGTTGGTGGAGGGTGAGGGAGTTTCTACTTCTTGAGCACTACCATTGTCACCACTAGTAACAGACAGCAGCAAACTCTTCAGCTGGACTGGCAAGAGAAGTGACCCGTTGTTTTTGTCCGCTGAGCATATTCTATAGACGACGTCTGGAACGATTTGGCTCCAGAAATCAATATTTCTCATTGGAACCGTTGAGAAGCGCCGCATCCTGTAGCAAGTTCTACTCATTAATCATTGATTAATTGAAGATGTTTCCTCTGTTCTCACTCTATGGGCGGTTAAAGGCCAGAAATACAGTCATCCAGCTTCTGTTTTTTTTTTTTTTCTTTAGCTATGTTTCTAGTAGAATAACCACTTGTCCAGATGTGAAGTCCTCTTTGTAGGCCATTCTCACTTAGTTAAATAGGTTGCTGTACTTAGTCACCCCGAAGAAAAAGACTTCATATGTATGATGTAAGGACCCTAGTACTAGATACACCCTCATCTCTCAAAGCTAAATAGTTTTGCCATCTTGTGGGTATAAGTCTGACTTCTGGGAGATGAGGGCCAGAGGCCACAAAAGCCAGAGAAGCTATTTCTCAGTCATACAGAATAGGTAAATAGAGGGTTTCTTCCCTTGCATGATTTGAAGCATGCATTTGGGTGCTATGAGGAGCTGGGGTTACATGGCAGATTCAGTTAAATAGTCAGGCAAATGTACCCTGAACAGACAACAGTTAAAAATGGTTTTTCCTTATGGAATAACACATAGAAATCCAGTTTATTTTTAGATGAACTAATCCTAGCCTGTCCTTTAGGGATGTAAATGAGGAACACAAGGCTCCATGAATTCGGAATCCCTGTGCTGCACTACTGTAACTAGGGTTTGCGCTTCTGTCCCATGAATGAGCTGTAGATAGGGCATTACACTCATATGAAATACATGAATACGGTGGATTGTGTTGCATCCTTATGCTGCTAAAACGTCTTTTCATGTCCAAATTCCACTGTGTTTTCAATGTCAGCTTTTTCTCTTTGAAAAGGAGAAGGGTCCCCTGTGGAAGTTTATGAAGGCCGACACATTTTCTTGTAAAATATCCTCTGGAGATGATGTGCTTTATTGTTAGGCACATATTTTTGGGCCTTTTAAAATGAGTATTATGAAATTAGCGTGAGACGTTTTCAGAAAAATGGACTCTGTTGACTCAGTACGGCAGAATGCCTTTCTCCTTTGTGGTCGGTACTCTTTCTAATCCCCTGAAAAAGACATTTTCAGATAATTAAAAAAGGTGTTTTGGTCTGTGGAGCAAAAATACTTTTCAAAAGAGGTTCTATAACGCATGCATGGCAGCCACTTGTCAAAGTTAAATATACCCATTCTTTTCCCTCCAAAGCCATTAGATCTATTACCACCTAATTGCTTGGAAAATTCATTTTCTTTTTCTCAAATCACAGCCTTAATTGAGGTCTGAAAGCTCACCAAGTGCCTCTTAAATCAGTAAACCTAACTTTTTTTTAAAAAAATTCTTCTATAATTTAACTTTCTGACTGAGACCTTTTTTTTCCCTTCAAGACAGTTGTATGGTTGGTACTCATGGGAAAACCTTTCTGAAAATAAAAAAGAGAGCTGAGTATCACATCTACTGTTTTTGTTAATGCACTTGGGGCCAAGAGTTCACAGCAAAGTGAATAGACAGATATTAATGTGGACATATTTAATCATGCTGAAACCAAATGACTTTTTGAATTTTCTTTTTTAAAATTTGTTTTTTATTTTATGTGTATTGGTATTTTGCCGTGTGTGTAGGGTCCCCTAGAACTGGTTACAGACAATTGTGAGCTGCCATGTGGATGCTGAGAATTGAATCAGGGTCCTCTGGAAGAACAGACAGTGCTCTTAACCACTCATCTGTCTTTCCAGCCCACCCAAGTGTTTTTTTAAAATCCAACTTATGTGAGTGTTTTATCCTAATGTCAGAATGTGAAATGTGTATCTTAGTCTTCATTACACTGTGGAAATATACCCTCCATGTAGCCATCTGTGTGGGATCTGTATGTTTAACAATGTAACCTTATTCTTTGTTGTTTTTTTTTTTTTTTTTGTTTTTTTTTTTTTTTTTTTTTTTGGTTTTTCGAGACAGGGTTTCTCTGTAGCTTTGGAGCCTGTCCTGGAACTAGCTCTTGTAGACCAGGCTGGCCTCGAACTCACAGAGATCCGCCTGCCTCTGCCTCCCGAGTGCTGGGATTAAAGGCGTGCGCCACCGCCGCCCGGCAACCTTATTCTTTGTTATAAAAACCTGAAAGCATTTACATAACAGGAAATAATTCTCAACTTTGCTTTGTGGATGTATCAGGGTGCTTTTAAGTGTATGTGATGAGTAGAATATTAAAGTTGATGCCTGAAATTAGACAATGATTTATTTGAGAAAAATGAGAATAAAGGTGGTTTTTCTTATTTTTATTTTAATGGACATTGATACAGCCACTGAAATTATATTATTATTTCAAAAGGTTTACTTTGGGAAGTGCCGAATTAATTTGAAAAATGTATTAGTTCTCGAAATTACTTTAGATTCCTCCATTAAAATAGCCTCAGAGTTAGTTTTTGGTCTGTCTCTTTATTGATTGCGAATTATACCTTGGTATACATGTTATCATCCTTCAAGGGTACATTATTCACAAAACTTGACTTTGAATTAACTATTTTAGAATATCTCTAATTTATTCTTTAATGACTTCACATGTGTGCGGCGTGTCTTGATCATAGGTACCCTAAACTTTCCAATAAGATCTCTTCTCATCTTAATATCTTATTTCTTCTACTTCTGCTTTTATTTCTTCTTCTGCTTTTTGTTATTTTGGTTTTTTATTTTTATTTTCTTTTGTTTTTCAAGACAGGTTTTCTTGTGTAGCCCTGGTTACTCCATTCTGGAATTCGCTCTGTAGACCAAGGTGGCCTCAAACATACAGAGCTATGTCTGTCTCTGCCCACCAAGTGCTGGGATCAAATGCATGCACCAACTTGCTTGGTCTTATTTCTTTTATACCTGAAAGAGCCCAATGGGTGTTGCCTGCTTGTACATGGGTGTGGGGCCATCCAAAGACACATGGACAATGTGCTACAATGTGTGCTACTAGCCACATCCAGAAGAATGACCTCTTCCCCCAACAGCCATCATGTTTAAAAATTTATATAAGGATGAAGTTTGAAGCAACTCCAAAGTATTTCATGTGGCACAGTTGTCTCTGGAAGTGTGTTGCAACTTTTTTCTCATCTTAGGATACTTTAGTTATGAGTTGGGAGAAATGACCTGGGTGATAATATGCATGATTAACATTTATGATGCATAAATTTCCTAGAAAAAGGGATTATTCCCATTATCCAGCTAAGGAACGGAATCAAAATCTTTAAAACTTTAAGACCCTATAGGATTAATGAATACTTGAAATTAACTGACACCTAGTTCCCATTTTTTCCCACCTATTTTATTTTCTCTTTCCAAGATGACATCATTTTGGTCTAACAAGTACTGCCGTACTTGTGATGTTTTGGTGACATCACTCCAAGTATATTGTATGTGTATATATGAGCTTGGACCATCAGGCATATTTTTCATATTTTATTAGTGATTATGTAGTTCTAAGAGATGCTGAATGATGAGCAATATCTTTTGTTTATGCATAGCAAACTAATAGGAAAGCTGAACCACATAGGGTGCAATTGGCAGTAATAATGTTTTAACTCCTAGGATAATGAAAATTCGCCTCAGTCAACAAGATGAAGTACATGCACTGTTGAGAAGAAAGCCCCATTTCTAACAACCAGGACTTAGGAATAGCAGGAGGAAATAGCAATGAGATGTGAGTCACTGTTTTCAGTGACATACATTGAGAACAAAGGCTGCAGACGACTTGGGTCTTTATTTGTTGTGGGTATCTTTGAAAAAAAAAACAAGAGACTCCAGACACATCCTGAATATTGGTTTAGAAGGCTATATGTATCCTGCTTGCTAACTTGGTTTGGATTTGAAAAGTAAGATGAATTGTTCTATTTTGTGTTGCTTCTGTTTGCTGTTTTTATGTAATGTCCTCAGCTGGACAACCCTGGCTACACCTTAGACCCTTCAAGCAAATATCTGAAGTATGTTTGTATATGAAGGATCCTAGACCCTAGTTGGTTTGCATGTAGCCCCAGGTAATTCCTATGTGGTTTGCAAGTAGTCACAGCTTATTCTAATGTGCTTTTTAAGGTTCCAAATTCAGTAATCGTTCATTCCCTGTGAACTTGCTGATGGTCTGAACTAGCTAGATATCCTCTTTATGTAAATCATAAGAAATAGTCTAGGATTCAAAGAACCTCTTGTCACCACAAAAGGGAATTCATGGTGTGTCTTACAGTTGGGCAGTGAATCATCATACTTCCAAGTTGTATTATCAGACTATGCAAAACAAGCCCTCAATGGAGGCTAACATCTATTTGGAAAGCTGATTCATGGCTCTAGGTGCTAATTAAAATTCCTGTAGAACTTAGCATATTGTGAATTTCTATCTCATCAGGAAGATATGCTTTTTTAAAAAAAGAAAGAGGGCTCACATTGTTGGGAGCAGTGAGACCCCAGATCCTGAATTTCTTGTAATCCCCTGATCTGAGTGCCTACAGCTGCTCTGGGCACGAGACCTTCAGGAGTTCCTGATGGCAGGAGAGTGGTTTCTGGTGGGTTTGGCTGGGGCGTGGCTCCCCCTATATAGTCTGCCCCTGAACACAATAAAGGGGGTATTCTTGGGGAATTCAAGGATGACCCATGTCGCTGTCTGTCTGTCTGTCTGTGTGTCTGTGTATTTTAACCTCCAGCCCCTTGCCCAAAGCTCGCAAACTGGGTTTAAGCGCACAGAGCGCAGACACAGGGGCGCGGTGCGAGGCACACATGATAGCCACACTAAGAGAAGGGCACCCCTTTCCTGAATAGGCAACACTGAGTTACAAGTGCCGTGCACACAGCTCTCTTTGAAAAGTTGCGCCTCGTTACCTACTGTTTCTGTAGCCTCACATGAAGCTGACCTCAGCTACCTGACTATTGGATTGGCTATTTCTTGCCTTTTCACCCCCACACCATTGCCCACACTAGTATACACTCTAGGACTATATTTCTGCATCTATTCACATCTGTGCGAATGAATGTCCCTCTGCGGTTGGGAGATTTTGGTCTTCTCTTGGTGGGCACATGGAGCCAGTGCTTGCTGCATGTGAGAAACAAGGTTCACTCTTTTCTTTGTTGCCTTGCTTACCTGGAATGTTTCTATTTTTTTAGTTCAATTTGCTAGCTTGTACTCACCCAGGCTCAGTGGGGGCCACATGAGGTTAGGATCCCCTGCTTTGTGCATCTTTTGTTGGCCTCCTTGCCCTTTGAGATCTATAAACTATTGAGAGCAGCTGTATTATAAGAAGGAATCTTTGCCTCACTGTGATTCCCTCTCCTGCCACCTTCTCTGAGGCCTTAAACACATCATAAGCAAAAGTTAATTGGAGATAAAAGTTTATAGTTAGGCAGGCAGGTTGTAGCACAATATCCATATAATCTAAAGTAATGGGGACTCTCTTAGGGTCATTGAAATGTACAAAGGTATTCTTCCAGTGCCTTTTAAAACCTAGACAAATTGTGTGTCACATAAAATGCATTATAAAGGTTCCAATTGAGTCATTGGATTAAATGAGCCTTTCAATACCTTGCAGAGGAAATAAGGTATTTGATGTGATGGAGTGGTTCATGCCTGGCTACTTACATACATGGTACAGCATTCTTCTGGGAAGACTTTTCTTATGGGAAATAAAAGAAATAAACCAATGAACTCCCGACTCTCTGTTAGATATAAAGTGTTCTTTTTAAGAAGCAAGATTTTCATAGTGTTTATTTCTAAGAAGGAAGATGATACAGCTTCTGCCTGCTTTTGACAGCTTACTAAGTGAAACCTCATCCACTTCCCCCAGAGGAAACAGTCCCACCCCACCCAAGCATTGGTTACTCACACGCTAACCACTGCCTGCATTCATGCTAACAACAGTCATGACATTCTGCCCAGAAATGAAAAGGACACTGGGGGCCGACGTCTGCCCAGGGAGCTGTAGAGACCACATGGAGAACGCAACAGGTGCGACCAGTCCACTGGTGTTTGTGTTTAAATTACCTTATTCTCAACCTATTTAAGAGTCTATCAGCATGAGGCCATTTGGATAGTTTTGTACTTAGAAATGGGTTTAATGTGACTCTTAGAAATACTTTATTTGCAAACATAGTTCTGTTGCCTTCATGGAGGATAAGTCCTGAGAGGACTTTTCTGATTCTACACTGTCTACATTCTCCTGTTCTCAAATACCTGTGTTCCACCATCTCAAAAGCTAACTTTTTTAAAAAAATTAATTAATTAATTTATAAATCTATTTTATATATCAACCACAGTTTCACCTCTCCCTTCTCCTTTGGTTTCCTCCCCCACCTCCCTTCTACCCCCACCCCCCAATACACTTCTCTGTCTCCATTCAGAAGGGGTAAGGTCTCCCATGGGAATGAACAAAGCATGGAATATCAAACTGAGGCAGGAACAAGCTCCTCCCTCTTGCATCAAGCCTTGACAAGGCATCCTACCAAAAGGAATAAGTTCCAAAGAGCCAGATCATGTGTCAGGGACAGGTCCTGGTCCCACGGCTAGGGGCCCCACAAAGGACCAAGCTACACACTGTCACCCACATGCCTAGGTTGGTCCCATGCTGGCTCCCCAGCTGTCGATCCAGAGTCTGTGAACTCTCACAAGCTCAGGTCAGCTGTCTCTGTGGGTTTCCTCATCATGATCTTGAACCCCCCTTGCTCACATAATTCCTCCTCCCTCTCTTCAACTGAACTCCTGGAGCTTGGTCCAGTGCTTGGTTGTGGATTTCTACATCTGCTTCCCTCAGTTACTGGATGGAAGTCAGTTCAGGCACCCTCTCCACTATTGCTAGGAGTCTTATCTGGGGTCAACCTTGTGGGTTCCTGAGAGTTTTCCTGGTACTAGGTTTTTTTTCTTAACCCTATAATGGCCCCCTCTATCAAGATATCTCTTTCATTACTCTCTCATTATTCTCTGTCTTGCCCCCAAGATTCAACTAAGCTAATCCCTTGTTCCCTTTCCTCATCCCCTCTCCTCTACCCCCTGTCCCCAGTTTGCCCAAGACATCTCATTTATTTCCTCTTCCCAGGGAGATCTATGTGTCCCTCTTAGGGTCCTTCTTGTTAGAATGTGGGATTGTAGCCTGGTTATCTTTTGCTTTACATCTAATATCCACTTATGAGTAAGTACATATATACCACGTTTGTCTTTCTGGGTCCAGGTTACCTCATTAAGGATGTTCTTTTCTAGTTCCATCTATTTGCCTGCAAATTTCATGACATCATTGTTTGTTTTTCCACTGAGTAATACTCCATTGTGTAACTGTACCATCTTTTCCTTATCCACTCTTTGACTGAGGGGCATCTAGGTTATTTCCAGGTTCTGGATATTACGCATAATGCTGCTATGAGCAGAGTTGAGCAAGTGTTCTTGGGTATGATTGAGCATCCTCTGGGTATATTCTCACTATATAACTCTTGTAACAAGTCTTTTTCTTTCTCACCAGCCAGCTTCAAAATAATGACATGGAGACTTCTAATTAATTATGAAAGCTTGGCCTTAGCTTATGTTTGTTCCTAACTAGCTCTTATAACTTAAATTAATCTATTTTTATCAATATATGTTCTATCACATGGTGTTATCTCTCTTCCATCTTGTACCTCCTGTTTCTTCTTTGTGTCTCTTGAAATCCCCTGTGTGCCTAGATCCCCCCTCCTCTTCCTTTCTCTCCACAGAAGTCCTGCCCATGCTTGCTGCCTAGCGATTGGCTGTTTAGTTCTTTATTAAACCAGTCTTAGCAACAGACCTTCTCACATTGCACAGATATCCCACAACAAACTCTGCTTCTCACTGATTTCCCATGACATCGTAAGTCGTTTTCCCCTCTAAAGAAGTATTTACTTCAGGTATTTTTGTTGACTCACACTTTTATCTAAACCACAATTATTTCTCTTAGAATTTAAGATTTCTAAAAGTAGACTTCAGACTTTTATTTTATTTAATTTTATTTTTGCTAACATGATATTCCCAGTTAGTGATGATGAAAAGTTAAAGGAAAAAAATCAAATTTGTTTATATTGAGTGGCCATAATGCTTGAGCAGAGTTTATATTACATTACCATTTTTGGAAGAAATTCTTAAAAACAATACCTATGTGTTGACAGAACTTAATTTGTAAAGCAAAACAAAGAACCCACAACAAAAGACCTCAAAACATTATTTTCATCTTGGAATTCTTATTGAGTATCTAGGGGTGCTTTACCATGACATAGCTCTTCCAGGTTGTGTTTTTCATTCTGGTTCCACTTGGATAGAGCCCCAGATTTTCCTGCAGTCCCTGGAAGGAGGGAGGATGGAAAATCACTTGGAGAGTTCTGAATATGGAGGGTTGCTATGACAGAGTAGGGGTGGCTCTATAGCTCAGAGTGGCAGAATAAGTCACCAGAGTCAGGACCAACCACCTTAACAACAGCGATGATGATCTGAAGTCAGACAACAGAGCACTAACAAAAACAAAAGAGGTCTAGCTACAAATCCCACCATATGCTGAATTTAACAGCAGGTGCCAGAAAATGCCCAGGAATAGATCTCTTGGCACATTTCAGTCAGACCAGGAGACTCACCTTTCCCTGATCACAGGGCAAGCATTATGTTGCTAAAACATTGCTGGAAATCAGTTTAAAAATCACCACTTTTACTCTCTCTTTCTGGGCCAAAAGCCTTGAACAAAAGCGTTCTCAGCCTGACAGCAAGCCATCTTGAACCATGGGTGCCTTGCGACAATGATGCCAATGATTGCAGCAGTTTGCCCAGGTTCCTGAAGACACAGTCCCACACAGGACCAGATGATTGTTATCATCTTCTCAGAGATCACACACCTCACTGAACCTGCTGTGATTATCAGCAAAGCTTTGATTGGTTGGTCTAACTCACAAGCCTTAATGATTGTGATTGATCTGCAAGGAATGGCTGTAATTGTCCAAATGAGTGTGGTCATCCAAACACTCCTTCCTGGCTTTATAACCAGGCTTCTCAATGAAGGCTCAGTGACAGCCGTTTGTGCTTCCTCTGTTAGTCTTGCACTAGCAGGTTGAATAATGACTTCTGGGCTGGTATTTTCTTGCCTGTTCTGAATAGCCTGGGCTGTGCTGGAAATTGAGAAAGGCACATCAGAGGGTGGTGACAGCAGTGTAGCAGGCAAGTGCAGAGGAGGCATCATAGCAGCAGAATGAGTGACCACTTTGTGCAGATGGGGTTTGGCTGTGGCTCACAGCTAAAGATCTCGCTGGTGCTAAGGTGACCTGATATCTCAGTTGTAGTGTGTATTACCCATCAGCTTGACAGCTGAAGATCACTTGGGTGCCATGTCAATGTGTCTGGTGGTCTGGAAAAACCATCCTTCATTCCCCTGGATGGAACCTTTTGGAACTCTTTCTGATAGCTAAGAGTGTGGTGGCCTTGGAGGTTGATCCCAGAAGCTGATGTTGACTTCTGATACCCAGGGATACTGAAGTTGAGATATGGAACAGCTTGTAGTGGCACTGGGTTCCTAGATCCTAGCTTCTGGTTTCCCACACCAAAACAATTACCTGTGGCTACTTCACAGTTAAGGAAGTAGTTGAACTTAGGTGGAGACTTTGGTCTGTGAACTAGTCGTCTTCCCATGCCTGAATCTGCTGGTGGTGACGGTGTTCCACCTCTACCATGGATTGCCCACTGATGCCGTCCACACAAGATACTCCTCTACAGGGAAGGAATATATGCACTGATACCCTTTGCTCACAGGTGCCCAATTCCTGAACATCCCTCCTGCAGTTCTGCCTCCTGAATGCTGTCCTGACAGAGGCAGGTCATAGAGTCAGTCATTCTGGACTTGCCACTGACAGCTGAAGGAGAACCAGAACAGCTCTAGACTAGGGCAGGGAGAAGAGATGTAGAAGCAGAGAGATGCTAAGAAGACAGAGAGCTTCTAGAAGGCTATAGAGAGTCTACGGTCATACCAACCTGGACATGCCAGGCCTCATATGATCTTGGAAATCAATCAGGTTAGCACTTGAATAGGCAAAGGCTGTAAGGAGTAAGAGAAGAAAAAACACAGTTTCTGGTTACCAGAAAAATTTCAGAGAGCTTCGAATTTCTAAGATCAAGGTTCTTAGTGCCCAGGTGAGCTTTAACTGTCGAGGGCATAGGATATTGATATTTAAGACGTCTCAGGGTGACTGTGACACTTGTCAAGCTAAGGTTTCTGATATCTTAGACATGCACAGGGGACTATATCATTTGTAGGGCTGAGGGTCTTGATATCCAAGGGCCACGTGGAGATTGTGACACAGGGTCAAGGATCCTGAAACTGGCCCAAGAGCTATGATATTAGAGGGTGCTATTTGCGGCGTCTCCTCCTGCTGCTCAGTGTCAGCTCACTCTCAGACACTGAGAGCCGTGGAAGCTGTTGAAGAGCAACATTTCAAGAGTATCTAATCTCTCTATGATTGCTAGTCCGAAGAAAAGCACTGATTGAGAATATAAATATGAGGTCTTGCTTTCCTGCTTAGGGAGGGGGAAAACAGAAAACATAATTAGATCTAGCTGTCCTTTTGAGGAAGAAAAGGAGAGCAAGCTGGACATTTATTTTTTTTTAAAAAAAAGACAGCAGTCTCCAGAGAGAACTAGATTCATTTACAAGAGAGGAGTGAACTCAGTTCTTAATACCCGCAGCAGGTGGGTGCTAATGAGGAAAATTAAATTGTTACAGACAAAATAAAGAAGGTAATTTTTTTCCCTGCACATTTGTGTGGTGAGAAAAGCTTTGGAAACCTCTGCTGTATACTTTGTGTGTGTGTGTGTGTGTGTGTGTGTGTGCATGTGTGTGAGAGAGAGACAGAGAGAGAAACAGAGAGACAGAAAAACAGAGAAACAGAGAGACAGAGAGAATAGGAAAGATAGATATGAAAAAAATTTTATCTAAAAATGTAGAGGTAGTATTGACAGGAAAGGGGAAACCGGGGCATATATTTGGGTGGTTCTGGTAACCAGTGGCCAGTGATCTCGATACTAACCGAATTCCACTGTATGTGAACATAGTTGTTGGTCAGAAAAACTAGAATGGGAAATGAGGTCACCAAAACTGTAAGCCAAACATAAGGAACACACAGAAAAATCACTTAGCACTGCTCAGGACATCACGAAAGACTATGTTGAAGAAATAATTCGGGATGTGCCATGAAATATGGGTGAGTGACAACAACTTCCAAGAAGCTTGTTGAAGATCTCAGAACAACAGACACAGGTACGCACACTTCCAGACTCTGTGGTGCATAGAATGTGAAGGGAAGGATAAGACAAAGACGGAAGCATGGCGCAGAGTTCCACTGTATTCCGGAGGACACAGGGACCTGCATGTGGATGTCGTTCCCATTGCTCTTCTGCGGATACCCCTCAATGACTTCACTGGACAATAGCTTCATGTTCTAGGTGTCAAATAATAATCTCAGGTGTACCATGGAGAAGGATGTCCCAGGTCATATAAGTTCGGAAAATGTCCTGTGTTAGAGGTTGTGTGATGGATGTACTAGAAACGCTGTTGTAGGCACAAATGCTTGGTGCTCAGTCGGTGGAAGTGTTTGGTGAAGCTGGAAGAGGGGTGGCCTTGTAGCCTTGTTGGGAGAGACGTGACACGGCCAGTGTCCCATCGTTCCTGTTCTCTCTTTTTTCTCTGTTTGGTGGTTGTTGTTTTAACATGTGAACTCCCATGCCTACTTGCCTGCTGCCATACTCTCTTCCATGCTGGTTATACTCTCACCCTTTGAAACTGTAAGCAAGCCCCAGATGAAATGTTTTATAAGTCGTCTTTGTCATGGTGCCTCTTCTGAGACAGGAAAGTAACTGAAACAGGTTGGATTGGTCAAAGTCTGCTGCCAGAGTCTGCTGTGATTCATGGCCTGAAGCTCAGGGTGGTCCTCTTTGGGTAGTGCAGCCTTTACGGGGTGAGGCCTCATGAGAGGTCGATAGATTTTGGATGGCCTACTCTTAGAAGATAGTTCTCATAGTCATCTCGTCCTTTAGTTTCTCAGAAAATTGTTATAAAAACAGAAAGCCTCTTCCCTCCTGTTCTTTTTGTTTCTGATTCAAGAAAGACATATTACTTGCTTGCTCTTGAGTACATTCCATAATCTGCCATTTGTCACGGGGTCCTTGCCAGAACTGAGTGTCCCTATTTTCCCCAAACTATGAACTTAAGGAAATGTTTTTCTCTGTATATACTCCATGTCAGAACTTTATGATAAAAAGCTGAATGGTAAGTCTTGTATCCAATGCTGTGTCACCAATTTATGTTTGCATATTAGAAATTTTAAAAAGTTCTATTGTAAAAAATCTGGATCATTGGTTACTTAACACAGCAGATTTTCAGCAGTGATTTATGGAGCCCTTTTTAAAATAAAATAATTTAAACTAACCTAAAAGTACTGTTTTGATTCTCCTATTTACAGTGCCCCAGTTCCTTACATGAGAACTATAAATTCTTCCTGACCTGGTCCTGTCTGTGAAACAAACTTTCTCAGCATTTTCTGATTAGTTACATTGCTTTAGATCCACCTGGTCTCCCCCCTCTTTTTTTTTTGCAGATCAGGGAAGAATTTGCTATTCTGTTTGTCTTCTCTGACTCTGATGAACCTTTATAGTATATATTTACAGTGATTGGATCCTCACTGTTCTTTGAGTCCCTTAGGGGTAGAATAAATACTTCATTAATTTCTGCTTTTCTGTCATCTAAGCAAATGCCTAGCACATAGCAACAACTCAGTTTATGTTAAACAACTAGATGGTGACAATACTATCTAACGATAGTAGAGGAGAGACAGATTTGAGTGACAAGACTAGAAATAAGATGTAAGGAAAGTCAATGTGGTTGTTAGAGAGGATTCAGGTTGTGATAAGGTAGTAAGAATGGGTACCAAACTAGGGCAGGGTAAAGATTTATTGACCATTTGTCTTATGCCAGGCCCTGGGCAAGCAGCTATTCATCTTGTCTATCCACACACACATCTTATCGGGCAGGCCATGGCATGTTACACCATCCTAGCTAAGGAACCTCTAAGGATTTGCTTGTGAGCCTTTTCTTCTTTAAAGTCCCATATGCAGATGTCCCCTTTGTCTAGAGTTGAGCTCTTTGAGGAAGATCACCAGGTTCTCAGGCCGCTGTCCACAGGCTGATGGTCTATGGCCTGTAAAGATTGCGCCTCAGGTTCTCCTCTGATTATTCTGAGGCAGTAATTCCATCTGACCCTTCCTCTTGAGCAGCTTAAAAATGAAAGAAGCAAGCGGGATCAGTGGGATGGCAAAGAGAGAAATATCCATAGGAAAGCGGGAGGCATTACATGCAATGAATAGGAGAAGGCAGTTGATGTAGAACAGACTACAGTGGATAGAAAACAGGAATCAGAGGAAGAGGGAGCCGGTCACGGTGTTGACATAGTCCTTAGGATGGATATAGTGAATGCTTGTCTTTGAAAGCGTGAGTCTGAGTCGATGGACATCAAAACATCGTCAACAGTGTCCTGAGAGGCTTCCTTTGCTTTCTGCACCTCCCTTTTGTAATTTTTATGACACCCTGTAAAATGCTTTATAAGATTCTGAGATAATCAGAGCATCCCCGCTTTCTTGAGCCTGAAACAGCCAGCATTGTTCTGAGTTTTGCCGGTGAGCAGAACCTGGGCGCAGAGACACTAGGTATTTTTCTCAGGCTCATAGAACTTGTAATCAGTGAGTGGAGTCAGAGGCAGAAGCTAGATTTGCCCAACTCCGAGCTGATATTACATCTCACTCAATATAAAACTTCCTCCATCTGGGATGAGAAGAGCAGATTCAAGGAACACTGTAGAATTTGCATCCTTGGTGCTTGGTGACCTAGTAACTGCTTCATTTGCATTTCATTAAACAAAAGGTCTTGGCACTTCCTTTTGCCTCTTCTCTCACCTTTCTCTTTTTACAAGCCTCCATTTGCACTGTAGGAAGGTGACATAGAATCACAGATCCAAGGGGTGGGCGCTGTTGAGTTTAGGTCTTTTTGTTCTTTTTGAAATATTTCAGAAAACACTTGTCCTTTGCTGCAGTTTAATAGCAGAGATTTAAACACAGTACCTCATAAGTGGTACTTGGGAGAGGACAAGCTTTTCTGCTATTGAGTAGTTTAGGTGTTATGGAGTTTGTGACCCCTGGGAAAAGACCATAGACTCAATCCAATTATAGTGAAAAGATTTTTTGATTAGCTGCTAGCAGGAGGAACAATCTCTAAGTCAAATATGATATTGCTGTGAAGAAAGAGGTATGGGGAAGAGGTTTTTAAAGTGGAAAGCCACAAGAAGATCTTCAATATCTACTCAAGCAAGCAGAATCTGTTCTGATCTGCCAAGTTCAAGTGGTTAAGGTTACTCAAAACAATCTTTGGGTGTCTACGTAAGCAAGTTACAGAAGCCAAAAAGACAGTCATATAATGACAAGTACATGGTTATGGCTGTACAGTTCTAGGTGGGGGTCACTGAGTTGGGGTTTCTGAGAACTGATCTTCCAAGGACTGGAGTCAGAGACAAATGGCTAGTGAGTACTAGGATGTCAAGCATAAAATGGAGTTTCTTTAGCCGTCACATTCTCCACTGTCTTTAGGTCACATCAATCAAATCATTGATTCATGTTTATGTAGGGCTAAAGGTTGATATCTCAATTAAGTCATCTACTCAGATCCCAGCCCCCATCCTGAGTAATCATTTTTGTGACTCTCTGATTTTAACAGGTATTTGTAGGAATCTGAAGGAAGCTGGAGACCAGCAGGAGCCTTCCTTTGCAAATAGGTGTCATAAAGAGATTTATGCTAGAGAGGAGAGAAGTGACTCCTTTTGGTAGAGGGAAACTAGTTTCCTTTGGACCTAATGTTTCAGCCTTTGGCTAATGATAAGGGCTGATGTAGTCTCTTCTGTAACTGCTTCTCAGCTGAGCTAGGATATTACTGTCAGGCCTAGTCAGGCTGGAATGCAGTCAAAGCCTGGGAAGATTATTGAGACCAGTCATTGAAAAGCAATTTTTTTAAAAAAAATAAAATAAAATAATAGGAAAAGTTACATTGAAACCTGTTTTTTGAGTTTACATCTTTTAATGTGAAGCCTGTTGGCAAGTAAACTGGATGAATCTACTTTTTCAGGAGGAAAAACGTTCTAGTAGCTCGGGAAAAAGCAAGGCCTGGGTTTCTACTTATGAAATGGACTGATCAGAGAGCTGCTTGCATGCTTTTGTTCAACCCGTCAACATCTTCAGAGATCTGATGATAAATCTGAGCAAGAAGTATAATTAAATGGCCTCTGTATCAATGAAAATGACAGAGACTTACCTAGAAGCTTCCTTTGGGACCCTGTATGGTTGTTTTGGGGGCGAGGTCATTGGTTTTCCGCGGTTACACAGGACAATATTAAGTCTTTCACAGCTACACAAGCAGCATCAGACTCAACTGCTAGGCCCAGAAAGAGGATCTGGGAAACTCTTTAAGTCTTTTTTTTTTAAATTGTGGGTGGGACATTTGAGAGGTTGACCTACCATGGGAGGCAAAGAGGAGCAGTCAGTTCTTAGTGTCCTGCTTGACCGCAGCTTGAGCAGGGTCCTGGTGGTGGGAAAGGCACGGGGCTATTCTCTGCTAGTGTCTAGTGTTACCGTAATTGAGGTGAAGTTGTCTGTGCCACCCATCTTCTTTAGAGGAGACTTTAGGGCTGCCTCTAGGAGCTGACAGTTTTGTCAGGGGAAGCGTTATTTAATTAAACACAGAACTCGTAGGAGTTGAAGGTCAACATTTAATTTATTAAGTATACCTGATTTTAAACAAAGTTAATTTACTTTTAGTGGCTTGGGTCAGGGTTAACCTTGAAAATATACACAGAAAGCTAATTAAAGCTTGTTCTGAAAAGGAATTACATTTGTATTGAAGAACCAAATTCCTCCATTTTGTTCTCCGCCTCCATCTTGTGTCTTGTGTGAGCTATTTCCCTCAAAACATTCCAGTCCTCAGAAATGGCTAGGGGCAAAAGTAACAGGGTAGCCATCTTGAAAGTACAGATAACCACAGAATGTCCCCACCCATAGGTCAGCCGATAAGAAAACTTGAAAAACAACAGGTCAGGTTTGAAAATAAAATTTCTGAAAAGTCCTTAGATACAAGCCAATCTGGATTGAACCCATCACCCTGCTAATGTAACCTTTCTGGTTTTTGCCTTTAAATAATGCCCTCTAGAAGGTCAGGGCACTTCCTCTTGCTGCTGCTGTGCCAATTGTGTTGATGAGGGCCCTGCTGGCTTATACTGTGCACACAATGAGCCTTGTTTGCATTTTGGTGAGTTGGTCTCCCTGGTTCTCTTGGGACCCCCATGGACTGGGCATAACAGTATTTACCATGATAGTCCACAGAGAGACTGGAAACTTATTTTTTTTTTCATTATTTTAATAATATTTTTATCCTTTTATTTTTCACCATTACAGAATATCACAGTTTCTTGTATGACTCAGTTTATCCAAAGCTTAATGAATTAAAACTGAATGAATTTAGTAAAGATAAAGAGGCTATACATTCATCTTTTAGTCAGATATTGTTACCTGAGTAGACCTTAGGGATTTATAAACCTTATTTATCAAATATTTTTTATTTATTAGATATATGGATTATTTTTGTTTAAAAATTTTAAGACAAAAGTCATCATAGAAAAATATATCCTGAAAAAAATTGATCTAAAATATCTTGGAGACCTGTTGCAGCTTTAGTCTTAAGGGGAAATAACAAGAGTTGATTTAAAGTTACATACATTTAAGCATGTAGTAACACATTAAAAAAAAAGGTTTTTTTTTAACTATTAGCGTTTTTGTTACAAGCTTTAAACTAACTTTTTTTTTGCTTTTAATTTTAGAGCCCCTTCCCCACAATGATATTACAGATTCTGAGAGGAACAAATTTGCATTCCAGAAAGAGTTTTGAATATTCATGACCTTGAATGGAGGAACAGTTTTGTAAACAGGAACCAAAAAAGAGGGAAGAAGTCAAAGAACTAGACATCTGTGATTACATTTGAAATTACCTGGTGCATGAGAGAAGGAAACACAGAACATGCAACAAACCCGCTTAGGAGTTTATTAGAGGGGGCGTGTACAGGCCTGGGGAAGTCAGTGTACAGAGAGAGAGGGAGGAAGATGGCAATTCCAGTTTTTAAAAGCTGCCTAGCGCATGTGCAAAGGGGGTTGCTGTGCTATGTCATATGCAGATGTTGGGGCTCACACATGCACGCAAGGGCTTAGCTGAGTCATACGTGGATGATGCAATCACACATGCACATGGGTCACATGGAGGGTCCTTTAAGATTCCCGGGGCCATTAGGCACTTCTGCCTGAGGACTTGTCTGCACATGTATGGCCCTAGAACCCAGAAGAGTGAGCCTTATTGTGACTGAAATCATAACAACATTTAGCCATCTAAATGTTGTATATAAATACTTTTTTGATTAACAGATTTAAATGCATGAGATGTAGCAATAACAAATAAATTTACCATTTGTTATAACAAAACATTTTTTATGGTGGTGTTATATGATACCTGAACCTTTGCCAGCAAATATGGCAGCTTTCTCATTGCTGCATAGTCGGACCCCATCCTTATTTTTAGTTTTTAGCCTGTATACCCCAGTTTATCCAGAAAATGTGGAGGCCTCATATAAATAGGGCCTAATTACATATCAACAGATGGGAGGAGTGGCTGGATGCTTAGGGGAAGCTTCAGTGACCTTGCCTATCTCCTCTTTGGAAGGAATATTAACTTTTAACAAGTCTAACTACTGTAACTTTACACAGGAACACCTTGAGTTATTACTGAGAGATTTTAGACAGAAGGTGTATTTTATAACCAGTTTGTGTTTGTAGATGGGAGAAGACAACCTGAAAAGTTTAATAAGTTTATATATATATTCATTAAGTTGAAGAATAATTTAAGCACCTTTAACCTAGAAGCCATTAAACAGAAAATTATATAAAGCAGATGTCTATAGGAACTCAGAAATTGTTAGTATCAGGTTGTTTCTGTTTTCTTTACAAATTTTTAAACATATTCAATAAACTCAGAACTTTAAAGGTTTAGAAAGCATATATTTTAGAAGCTGTAAAGCACATAGCTCCCTTTTTTGGTCTTGTCCTAGAATCAGATGACCTTTTGACCCAGGACAGAGATTTGGAAGGAAGTTTTTAAACAAAGATGCCTAGGTCAGGAGAAGGGGACCATTCCCTAATTCCAGAGCTAACTTTTTGATAGCAATATTGTCCATATGCCAAAGACATCCGAGTCCCTGCAAAACTGAAGCCATTGATCAAAGGGAGCTACCAGAGCAAGTTAAGTACAAGCAGACATAGAGAAAAGAAATCCTGTGTGCAGCTCAACTGCAGTAGTGCATCAAAACAGTAGGGAGCAGAATAGAGGCCTTACAGTGCCTGAGAGGGCTGTGCCCCGGGAGTGACCACGTTCCCTCAGCCTCAGAGCTCAGGGATTGCTGGCAGTCAGAACTCAATGGTCAGAGACAGAAGCCAGCTGGGAGATAGAACAAGCAGGAAAAAAAGAGATATCTTTCAGAAGCAGGGTGAGGGAAAAGGATTGTATATAGATGGGCATCAAGAAGTACCCAATGTACCTGTGGGACTTACATAGCAGGCTTATAGGAGCCAATGAGAGGGACAGAGAATAGAGCAAGATCCAGTGAGGAGCTCCCTTGGAGGAAGCCAGGCATCCTGAAAACGTGGCTTGCAGCTTGGGGGCAGTTTGGCTGTGCTCAGCGTAACCCCATCTCTGCAACAAAGCTTGATAACATAAATCCAACAGACAACAGAGAGCAATGGAAAAAGACAGCACAGAAACACAGTCGGGAAAGACAAGATGAACTCAGACATGTGATGGCCATCTTCATTCATATCCCAAAACCAGAAGGAAAGTAAGGCATTCGCTTGGCCTGAGAGACTGGGTTTATGATCCTGTTGGATCTTACCTTTTTTTCTCTACAAATATCTGGACTCTGAAACAACTCATTGATGATCCAAGTGTGAGAAGCATGTTGACCAGCAATCTTACTTTCATTTTGCTTTCAACTGGCAAATTTGGGGAAGTTGCAGTCTTGGCTCCCTGGAGCCTGCCAAGTCCACTTTGGGCTTGCTTCCTCTGTGGCCTGTCGCTGAACCCTAGACCCAAAGTCCAGGGTCTGCTAGAGATCCCACTGAGGCCTCCAAATGCCATGGAGTTTGTTACCCCTAGTAAAATACCATAGACTCAATCAATTATAATTAAAGGATTTATTGATTAGCTCCTGGCAGGAGGAAAAAAATCTCTGAGCCAAATTTGATATTGCTGGAAAGGAGAGGAATGGGGGAAGGGTTTTAAAGTAAAAAATCACAAGAAGACCTTCAACATCTACTCAAGTAAGTGAAAACTGGTCTGATCTGCCAAGTTTAAGTGGTTAAGGTGATTCAAAACAATCTTCAGGTATTTGTGTAAGCAAGTTATAGAAGCCAAGAAAGGCAGCTATTCATATTATAGCAACTAGGTGGTCATGGTTGTATATTTCTGGGTGGTGGGGGTCACTGAGTCGAGGTTACTGAGAACTTATCTTCCAGGGACTGGAGTCAGAGACAAACAGTGGGTCCGGAAACACGCCTAGCATCAGATGGAGTTTTATTAGATGTATTACATAGACATGAGAGGAGGCAGCACTATACCCCACAAAATTCACAACACTCCTCACTCTGCATAGCTGTCCTGGATGAACCTTGGCCTATTTCTTCTGCCTTCAAGAAGACCCTCTCCTGTGGCTGAAAGGACTTCCAAGCAAAGTTTATTCACCCAGTATTTGCAAATTTAAAGACACATGATTAGACACAAATTAGTCTAAACTTCAACCTTTGTAAGTATATAAAATTTTTTTCCTAAGGTGTTTTTGATAAATAGTACTCTGAATATGGAAACATGAATGTATTCTGTATTTTTCTCTTCTGGGTGCATGGTAAGTCTCATGAAATCAGAAACAAGTTTTTTTTTTTTTTTTTTTTTCTGTTACTGTATTTCTAGCCCAAGTTCAGAATCTGCCATGTAATGGCTCCATGCATTACACTAAATTGTATCCATGTTGAGGCCTTAATACACAAAGTGTCTGAGGTAAAGACATATGCGAGGCTATGACTGCCACCTATAAGTTAGTCAGGGAGGCCTCATTAGAAACCTGTCCTGGTGGCACCCTGATTTTCAATATCTAGCCTCCAAAATTGTGAGAAAATCATTGTGGCTTAAACCACTTGGTCTCTGGTATCTGCCAATGCTGACCTTAATAGACTAATACAATACTCAAAAATACTTTGGAATTAAGGAAAGTATGATAAAGGCAGGTGGGAGAAGAGACCCAGCTTGAGTAAATCACTGCAGATACCTGTTCGCATTTCTATTTCCTGTAGGACAAAATACAGATGAAGACTCCCTCCTGTGCTGGCTATTCAAAGGGTCAATAGAATCACTTGAGACGAATGGCCAAGATCAAAAATACGGATGATAGCTTATGCTGGAGAGGATGTGGGGTGAGGGAAACACTCCTCCATTGCTGGTGGGAGTACAAACTTGTATAGCCACTTTGGAAATCAGTACAGTGATTTTTCAGAAAATTAGGAAACAATCTACCTCAAGACCTAGCAATACCACTTTTGAGTATATACCCAAAGGAAGTTCAACCGCGTCACAAGGACGTGTGCTCAGTTATGTTCATAGCAGCATTGTTTGTCACAGCCATACCTGGAAACAATCTAAATGCCCCTCGAATGAAGAATGGATAAGGAAAATGTGGCACATTTACACAGTGGAGCACTACTCAGTAGTAAAAGATAATGACATCTTGAAAATTTCAGGCAAATGGATGGATCTAGAAAAAAAAAACATGTAGAGTGAGGTAAGCCAGACCCAGAAAGACAAATATAATATGTAGTCATAAGTGACTTTCAGACACAAAGTCTACAATCCACAACCCCAGAGAACCTAGGCAACAAAGAGGACCCTAAAAGAGTCATACATGGATCTAAATAGGAAGGAAAAAAAGACAAGATCTCCTGAGTAAATTGTGAGTGTGGGGGTCATGGGAAAGGGCAGAAGGGGAAAGGGTTGGAAGGGAGGGAAGCAGAGAAAAATGTATAGCACAATAAAAACAACAAAAAATTAGTAAATAGGAAAAAAGAATCACCTCAGAGGAGTCTGTGGGCACGTCTGTGCCTGGTTATGTTGATTAGGCTAACTGAGGTGGGATAAACTTCACACAGTGAGTGGCACCATTCCCTAGGATGGGCTGTTAGACCACACCAACAAGAGAAAGTCATCTGTGCATAAATAGTCATCTTCCTATGCTTGCTGACTGTGGGTCAGCTGGACTGGGACTGACCAGCTGCCTCGGATTTCTAACCTCAAAGTTTCAGCCAAAGTAAACCCCTTTAACCTTCAATTAAACATTAAGTTGGTATTTTATCACAACAAGGGGAAAAGTCACAAGATACTTGCTTTGAGTTCTAGGCAGGTCTAAATATGGGTGTATAGGGAGTACATGCGCACACTGCAAAGCTATTCCGGGCTTAGTTGCTCTTGTTTAAGAAACAACCCCTACCCCCATCCTGTCACCAAAGCGCTTATTCAATGACTTCTTTTTTCTGTGAGCCTGTGATGCCTGCTGCGGGACTGTGAGGTCTGGAAACATCATTCTTATTTTACTGCAGAAATCTGTTTTAGTTGCTAAAAGAAAGATAATTTAGATAACAACGAAAAAGATACAGCTTTCTTTTTCTTTGACTCCTGTTTATTTAAAAAAAAATCAATCCATACACACAAAAATAAACAAGGTATATGATCACTTTATGTGTATATTTTAATCATCTCATGCTAAAATGTGAGGGACCTTTGAGGCTTTTTTTGGGCTAAGTCCTATCCAGAGCAAGAGGCAATCTGAGCTATTTTCTGTAAGATAACACCTATACCCCCATCTGCTTCTGAGTCCTTGTACGAAACTAAAAGGAAGACTAAGAACATTGTCAACAGTACTGAGGTATTGTCGCCTTTATAGAAAGGCGGCTGCAAGTGGGTGATTAAGTGCTGTGGAGCTGGATATAAGCACAGTGCTGTAGCATATATTACTTACAGTCAACAGTATCATAATTTGGTGATGGTCTCTGTACAGGCACAAGAAGCGGGGAAGCTGTTAATGCACCAAGGCATGGACTCAAGAGCTAAGGAAATCAGGCAGAGTGTGCTGTCTGCTTTTAACATAAGAAAACGGTTCCATTGAAGAAAAAAAAAACCAATGAGCTATACATTGTCCTTCCCCGAGTCCAGGCAGCCCAACATAGACAGTTACTCCTCCTTATAGGAGGGTGAGAGAATTAAGTCCAGGCCTCAAAGTGAGACCAATGCCAGGCCTATTATGGGGAAAGCCAGTATGTATGTGTGTGTGCGTATATACATATACATATACACATACACATACACATACACATACATATACATATACATATATATGTATATATCTGTTGCTAGACTCTGCATCTCCTTTTGCATAAGCCATTCTAGTAAATCTACTTCTGTGAATGTATTATGTGGTTTCTTTACTTTGTTTCCCTAGAGAACTCTGCCTAATTTAAGGTCTAACTCACAGAGTTTACTTTGGGCAGAGTTACTATATGCTGTGCGACATAGTTTACCCCAATGATTTTATCTCCACCCACAATACTAACATATTAGGACCCATGTTCTATAAAGAAAGATGCTGGGCTTTAGAGAGGAGGATAAATGAGTTGCCTGTGATGGATAGTATCAGGACTGAAACCATGGTCTCCTTTCATCTCCATGGTATGCTTTGAACTCTCTCCTGCTCTTCTTTCTAAAATGATTTTTATGTTTTAAAGAAATTTGTGTTCAAAACATGAATTCACAGAAAGGAAAGTGGCCGTATAGCTCCTGCCTACTGACATGTGCAGCTCCCCTGATAGCAGCAGCATCCTCCACCAGAGATAGCAGCATTTGTTACAATTGATGAACCTACAATGACACATCATTATCACTGAAAGCCCAGAGTTTATATTAGCATTTATAATGCCATACTGTTATGGCTGAAATCTGGAATATCTCACACAGCTTCATGCTGTGGATGCTTATTATCCAGCTGTTAGCCCGTTTTGGAGAGCTGTGAAGTCCTTATGAGGTGGGGTGGGGCCTACTTGGCAGAAGTAGGTCAGTAAGGGTGGATCTTTGAAGGTTATGCCATGATACTGGCTCTGGTTACTCTATGCTTCCTAGTTCACTGTTGTGTAAGCGTATTCTTCTTGCTTCTGCCACCGTAGGCAGAGGTGACTGATACGAATGGGGGTAGGTGGGAACCGCAATCCTCTGAAACCATGAGCCCAACCAACGTTTCCTTCTGTGACGTTTCCTGTGAAATATTTGGTTAAAGCTTTGAGAGACCCACCAGAGGGTATCAGTTCTCTTCGGAGTGATGAGCTCCTGAGGATTGACTTCCTTATGATTTATGCAATAAGCAGATCCTAGCATTCACATTTCCTGGGAACGTGCATTTTTCATCACTAGAAAACCACATCTAAGGTAAGCCTTTCCATTATTAAACTTCCTTGGCATCCCAGTTGTTCACTAAGAAACTGTGAGGCAATGTGAACATATGGGGATCTTGAGTGCTTTTGAAGGAGCTTTCTTCTGGGCTATAACAGAATGCAGAGAATCACACCTGCCACCAGACACATGTGTCTAGTGACTCATGTCCCCTATGTTCCAGCTCTCCACATAAGTTCTAAGGAACAATTATTCTCATTTTCTGAGCTTTATGCAGATCATCCTCTTATTTTGCTTACATTTATAGCAACATGTAGCATCTGAGTTGTGAGAAGCCAGACTAATCTAAGATTTTCTCAGAGGTCCTGATGAAAGGACAAAGGGAACCTTATTTCTGTGTCCTTGTCCAGGAGTGGCCTTAGAAAGGCGAGTCTAGTACTGGAGCCAGTGTCTTGAAGGAGTAAAGATGTAACCATGCCCCGACTCTTCCCTTTGAGCTGTGGTTATCAATCCTAAGACATTGGTGTCTGAGGTGTCTTGTGGTCTCTTTGTCAACATTGCATGATCTAGCTCCCTATAGATCTTGACTGTTGCCCCTGCACCCTGCAAATAGTATATAAAATGCTATACTTCTTAATAAACTTGCTTGGCATAAGACAATGTTGGTGTAAGATGTCCTCACACCAGATTTTTTATCTTCTTTAGCTTTTAGCTTTATCTTTCTCATCTCCTGGCACCTCCTTCTTAGAACCCTGTCATTGGAGAATGACCAGTCCTGGTTCATGTCACCAGGTTACCTAAAGATGAAGTCCAGGCTGTAGTGACTTGGCCTCTTGAGGAGATTTAGGGGCAGCTAGTCTTCCTGTGGTATGCATGAATTAGCACGTCAACTTGTCAAAATTCAGAGTCACCTTGCAAAAACACTCTGCTGGGCATGGTTACATCTTTGAGGACATTTTCAAAGTGGGTAGCATTTTCCAATGGGTAGCTCTGATATACAGCTATTAACTGAAAATCCAGCATCGATGGGACTGCGTTAGCTTCTTTGGAGGAAGTGTTTGTCCTTGGTACTGTCACCCTCTGATGTCTTCCCACTCTGGATCTTTTGGCCTCCTACTGTGGACTAAATTTTAGTGACTCTGCAGAGAATGTCTGAGCTTTCAGTGTCTGGTTGGGACTGCTGAGGCATACAGCATTCCATATGGGGCAGCTATGGGTTTTCTGGACTATGCAGCCCTAAATGTGCCAATCTATTTAATAATCCCATAAATTCTCTCTCTCCCTTTCCCTCTCCCCGCTTCTTCTCTGTCCCTCTCCCTCCCTCTTCCTCTCAGCCTCTCTTCCTCCCTCCTTCTCTCTCCCTCCTCCCCCACAGGATTTTGTTGTTCTTGAGAACTCTGCTTTCTTTACCAGAGCAGCTCATTTCAAAGACATTTTCCTGGGTAACTCCACAGAAGGCTTTCTACGCCAGCTTCACTAATTAACATAAACTTGAATCTCAAAGGATGACTCTTTAAATTCTTGTTCTCAATTTTGGTGACTTACTCAGGCTTCAGATTTTAGCACACACTGATTAAAAAAAAAGAGACAAAAATGTTATCCTACCATTGCTTGAACCGGGTTTTCCAGATTCAGGGAAGATGACAGGTATCGGGTAGATCTTTGTGACAATGTGTGTGTTTAAAGTTTGTTTTTTTTTGCTGAGTTTCTGAAATAAAGATGTCAGATATGTCAAAGTCACTTCACAGAAAAAGAAGCCTTAGAGAAAGAAAGATTGCAGCTCATCAAAACAAAGATCCCTTTAGTTTCCTCAAAATCCCCCTTGTCCCAACCCTACCTCTGCCCCTGGCTTGGGTGGCTTATGACACAGTGACCAAGCGAATTTCATTCTGACTTAGCTCAATTGTGCATCTTATGTTATCTGGACAGTTCCATTCTCTTCGGTCCCCATATCAGTGTCTGCCAAATGAAGTGTCACTTCCTATTGAGTATGGGATGTGAACTACGAGTTTCCAGGGGACACTCTGAGAAGAACTCATTTTCTCCCTCTTCCAGGTGGCGAACATTGCTGGCATTAAATTAACGAGCGCAGTGTCTGAACCTAAGTAGAAGAATGGGAGGCCGCCATTAATAACTGGACATTCTCGAGAATCCATAGAGGTTCTGCTTCAGGCTATTCGTTGATTATACGAATAGGAATTCTGAGCTTTTGTTTTTTAAAAGAACATTATTAAAAAGAAGCTTCTCCTTTATACCTTAGCTAACTTCAGCTTGGTACTGGTAAGTCTATTCATGTCCCCAAATTGTAAATCACTGTGTGATGTGTTTCTGTATTTATATGGACATTAGTATATAATAAGAAAACATTATATACTCTGGAATTTATTTTCTAGTTGATTCTGAGCAGTGAGACAGGCAGCTGGAAATTCAGTATTTTTCTGAGCAGAAGAACACAGATATCCTTAAATATACTTCTTTTGAAATGACAAATGGATGTTTCCTTTCTGCAGTGTGAACTAGACTAGTAATGACAAAAGGACTCTGCCAAGTTTTGCCTCTTCTTCTTAAAATTCAGGGTCAAATTAGACTTGTAAGAATGACAGTCTTGAAAGTCATTGCAAACTGTTCACTATTCTTGCCAGAGAAGGGCTCATCAGTAAACAAGGGAGATCCCAGGGTGTCAAAGCCATGCTAGGGCAGTTCCCTGTGCCTGTTTCTCTCTTGGGGCAGACATTAATTGCAGTAAAACGATTTTACTTTAAATCCATTTCATGTAATAATTTCCTGGGTTAAGGATTATTTTAGAAGTGACTAATCTAAATAAAATAAACATATTTGAATAACGGGTGCTACTTTGGATGCTGTGCTAGTTTGATTTTCTGTGGCTGTGATAAACATCATGACCAAAAGCAACTTGGGGAGACATTGGCTTATTTGGTGTACAGGTTATCTGGGTGGGGAGGGACCAAGCAGAAAGAGAAGGCCGGAGTTTGAAGCAAACCCTATGGCGGAATAGAGCTCCTGGGCTTCCATTCAGCTACCAGTCTTATGTAGCAGGCCTACCCGCTCTGCGATGGCATTGTCCACAATGGGCTGGGCACCCTTTTATCAATTAACAATCAGGATAATGCCCCGCAGGCATGCCCACAGGTTAATATGACAGAAGCTGTTTCTTACTTGAGATTCTCTCTTTAAGTTGACACCAAGATTAACTGTCAAAATCAAAACACTCAGCTGCAATTTGTAAAGGATTTTGACTTGATTGATAAGGCTTCAGGTGTTTTTCTCATTCAAATGTGGTTGAAGTTTTCTTACTATATTTATGTATTGTGAAAACATGCCAAAAAAACATTTCAATAGAAACAAATTCTTTGGCACCCTGTTACTATGCACTTGCCTATAAATTTGTTTCTTCTTAAAGACCCAGCTGTAGAGTGGAATGATGGGCCAGATAAACAAAAACCCAAACAAGATTTTTCTATAGATAAACAAAAAACCCAAACAAGATTTTTCTAGGGTATTTACCTGACTGATTTCTACAGCATTTTTCTCTTCTTTCTTTGTAAGTTTCATATTGGGAATTCCTTCTTTATGAACACGAGAAATGAGACGCGGGTAATTAGTGCTAAAATAAACTGCATTTGAAGAGAGGAGAGCACACAATGGGTTTGACGTCTCTGCTGTTACATGCGCTTGAACTTGGAACAGAGTTGTAGAGTCTGGAGGAAGAGTGGACAGACAAGGGTTAATGTGCAGAGTTGCCCTGGAGCAAGCAGGCCCAGGCCAAACAGGAAATAGAGAAGGAATCATGAAGACGAGTTTAGGCTCTGTTAGGGGAATGAATGTAGGAGAGATAAAGAAAAAGTGGGAACCTACAGGTCACATAAATCCACTAGAGTGGGAAATCCATGCTAGTGCGGCCACAGCTACTTTGGTTACTTGCTAACCAATCCTATTGGGTCATCCTTGCATGCTTCACTGTTATGATAATAGGAGGCTAGGCAACCTTATGCACAAGTCTACACACACATCTGATCATTTCCATGGAACAGACTCTGAGAAGAATTGCTGAGTCACAGAAAAGAATATTTTATGTCTTTTGATATCCTTTATGGAAGCATTGCATAGGAAGGTGGTAACAAGAGACAACCCACCATCACGGTATGAAAACATTCACCAGAAATGGTAGCATAAACCCCTGTTGGCTTAATCTGTACATGGGAGCAACGATGTTGAGAAATCTTCCATTTATGTATACAAAACAGTAGAAGAACATTTACTAATGATGCTAACTTATAAAAACTTCCAAGCACCTGTGGTTTCCCCTCAGTGAGGTTTGGCAGTGTGTTCTAGTTAATTCTCAAATCTGGAACTAGAGCCAGGCCTGATAGTTTATGCCAATAATCCTAGTGGTCAGGAGATGGAGGCAGGAGCATTATGAGTTTGAGGCAAGAAGTCTGGAGTTTAGTGAGACTGTGCTGGGTGAGAGGAAAAGAATGCTGAGCCAGTGTAACTAAGTGGATGTATTTTCTCTGCTTTAGTCTGGATGTTTTTGTCTGGTTTAATGGAGTCTTCAAAGAGTGTCTTCGTGTCTTCTTCTTCTTCTTTTTTTTTTTTTTTTTTTGGTTTTTCGGGACAGGGTTTCTCTGCAGCTTTAGAGCCTGTCCTGGAGCTAGCTCTTGTAGACCAGGCTGGTCTCGAACTCACAGAGATCCGCCTGCCTCTGCCTCCCAAGTGCTGGGATTAAAGGCGTGCGCCACCACCGCCCGGCTTCAAAGAGTGTCTTAATTCAAAGATCTGGCCTTCCTTCTGAGTTTTCTCGTATTTGTAAATAGAACCAGTATCCACATGGTCGGCCAAGTCAGGTCCAGGAATAACCCAGAATACCACTTGAAATCTATCTGGATTCAATGGCCTATTGGTCTCCTATCTTATCAATTCTATATCCTGCTATCTTTCAAACATTTTTTTTCAGTTCCAGGGCCCCAGTTCACACCATTTCATTGCTTGTATTTTTTATGTTTTTATTGCCTTCAAACTCATTCATTTCTAATTTTTCACACTGATTATAGAACGGAATTTTAAAAATATGTATCAGATCGTGTCAGGTTACTGTCACCACAGAATGGAAGGGACTGAACCTCATCCTCTGCTTCATGTCACCATATGCTCTATGAAGATTTCAACCATCCTGGTCTAGTCCCTGGACATCCAGAGCTACAGAGCAAGACCCTGTTTCAAAAACAAATAGAAATTAATAAACAAATACCTTGAATTGATGGGGTATAAATTACAGTACAACACGTTACTCCATAAAGACACACAGCTATTGGGACCCGGGAGATGACTCTGGTTAAGAGTACTTGGTGCTTTTGCAGAGGACTGAAGTTTGGAAACAGCACCCATGTCACATAGCTGGCTTTACAAAACACCCTCATACAATGATGACTTTGCTTTCCTTGTATACTGGCCTAGTCTCTATACTCTCGGTTTATGCCTCACCTTCATAGGCAGCCTTTCTTTAAACTTCCCATACCTGCTCACAACTGTGTCTCTGGTTTCATTGTTTTCCTCTTGTCCTGTGATTGGGAGTCCCCCACTGTTCTTCTTGCCATCACCTAATGTGGAAAAGGCATCAAGAATTCTATTAGACTCAGGACCTTACTGTGAAAAAAAATACTAATTACTTGATATTTATTTTGAGACAGTCTCACTATAAAACACAGGCTAGCCTCAAATTCTCCATCCTCCTGCTTCAGTCTTCCAAGTAGTAGTGGGATTACAAATGTGTTATCATGTCCAACTTCACGAGGTATTTCTTAATTCACTTTATTTTATTTTATTTTTTTTAAAAAAACTATCATTTTTATTTTATATGCCAATCCTAGTTCCCACTCTCTCCCATATCTGCTCCCCAGAAAGGGCAAGGCACATTGTTCCGAGGAAGAAACAAGGCCCTTACCACTATATCCAGGCTGAGCAAGGCATCCATCTAATTTCATAGAGTCATAGTTGGACCAAAGTCTGAGTACAGACTGAACTTTCCAGAAGGGGGCTCAGTTACTTGAGTGTCAGGACTGAAGATTGCAGGACCAGAACAACAGCCAATCCTAATCTTAGGGGAAAATTCCTCTCTGACAGTTCCACTTTATTCAGTTTTCCTTAGTAAGCTAATTTAGGAGTGCCATAATGACAAACATTAATAACAAATCCTCAGTTATTACATTTATTCATTTTACTTGACAAAATCATTGCTTCTGTAAATGTTTTACATGCATTTATTTGTGTGTGCGTGTGTGTGTGTGCGTGTGCTTGTGCGTGCGTGTGTGTGTGCGCGTGCGCGTGTGTGCTGTCTAGAATGCAGAAGTCAGAGGACGACTTGCAGGAGCTGGTTCTCTCCTCTCTTTCCCCAGGTGGTACCCAGGAATCAAACTCAGGTCATCAGGCTTAGCATGTAGCATCATTGCTCACTGACTCAGTTCACCAGCCTGCAGCGTTAGCGTGTATTTTAGCTGTATCTGCGAGTATGTGCATATGTCTCTCTGTGTGTATGCCACCTGTGTGCTGAGGTCATCAGAAGGCATTGGATTCCCTGGATCTGGAATTACAGTTGATTGTGAGCCTCCAGTCAAGGGTGCTGGGAAGTGAAATATAGTTATTTGCAAGAACAGCCAGCACTCAACTGCTAAGCCATTTCTTCGGCTCCAGTGCCTGCCTGTGTATCTTTGTAGGGTAAAGTGTGATGCTGTGATACATTTATACATCATGGAAGAACCAGTTTGGAGGATTTATTTTTTGAGACAGGATCTTGCTATCTGGTATGGAGCTTGCTATATAGGCAAGAATGGTCTAGGACTGTCATCTGTTCTCCCGCCTCTGTCCCTCTTCTTTTTTTTTTCTTTTTTCTTTTCTGTCCCTCTTCTTAGCCAAGAGGTGAATCTCTGGCATGCACTACTAGGCACGACTTCCAGAATATTTATATTTTTAAAAATTAATATTACTATTGTTTTTCTATCCACAAGTTTGGAAAGGATTTTTCTATTTGCAGTTGAAAAATATTTTAGGGTTTGAGAAACCAGGCTGTAATAATTTCTTTCTTTATATTTATACTGATCTATAAATAAGTAAATAATAAAGTAAACTGTCACAATTTTAATTTTTTAGAGATAAATGGCACTTCTGCAATTAAAACTTTATCATAACCAAGAAAGAAATTAAGGAAGACTCATGCATTATGAAATTGTGATTTCACAATTAATATTATAAAAATGGTTATTATAACAAGAGTGAGCAATTCAGTGAAATCCCTCTGAAAATTCTAATGATATTTTTCAGAAATAGAAAATCAGTTCTGAGTTTCATTTAAAAAGATCTCCTTTAGCCATGACGTTGTTGAGCTGAAAGAACAATGTTGGAGACATCGTCGCTCCCACTTTTAGCTAAACTAGAGTCATCCTAACAAAAACACCATAGCACCACAATAAAACCAGCCACCTAGACAAATGGAGTAGAATATAGGGAACAAAATAAATTAATACAGCTACAGCCATTTAGGTTTTGATAATGGTTTCAAAACGACACATGAAAGGACAGCACATTCTATGAAAGGTCCTGGGAAAAGTGGGCATCTACCTGTAGAAGAACGAAACTAGATCCTTATTTCCCACCCTAAACAAAAGTCATCTCAGAGTGGATATATGACATTAATATATGACCTCAAATTCTGAAAGCTGTTAGAAAAAAAATACAAGTAAAATACTTTAATCTATAGACATAGGGAAGGACTCCTATATCCCAGGAAATAATACCCAGAACTATAAGACAGAATTGTATGAAACTGAGAAGCTGCAGCAAAGTAGAGGGGCGAGGGGACAGATTACACAAAAGAGAAGATGTTGGCAGCTATACATCTGGCAGGAGGTTAGCATCTAGAATCTATAAAGAACTCAAAAGCTGAACATCCAAATCCCCCAAATCACCTGAACAATAAGTGGATGAAGAGATTCAACAGTTTGTTCTCTCAAGAAAAAGCACAAATGGACAATAAATATACGAAAAAATATTCAGTGCTTCATTTGCTTTTAGTCTTCAGTATGCACATGAATGAGGATGGCTGAGTTAAGAAAGTATTTAGAGCCCTAAATAAAATCAGAGTCTATTTTTTCAAGGAGGCCTAGAAGATCAGATGGGAGTCACTGAATGGAGATAAAAAATAATGACCATGTAGTTGCAGAGCTCAGAGAGTTCATACTAGAGAGAGGCTATCCCTTTATGCAAATTTATGTAAACATATGATCTCTGTTTTCACTGAGCATCAAATAAATATTCACCATATTTACAATTAAGAAGATGCCAGAAATTGCAAAGTTGTAAGGCACAAAATTTCATTCTAATGGAAACAGAAAAATATTTATATTGAGGCAAATGCTGATCTTTCAAACATGTTGCGAACCCTTTCCAGATGAGAGCAATTGTGTCTCAGTCACAGCCGCACTCACCAACAGTCCCCACTTGAGCAATAACAAACATATTGTAAAACATCCGACTGATGAATGGTTTGGGCTTTTAGGAGAGCTTTCAATAAGATAAAGAGACTGAAGGAGAGTAGAAAAGAAGCCATCTGCTTCAGTGTTGAATTTTAATTTTCTATTATTAATATAACAATTAACAGGTGACAACTATTCCGGATAAAAGCTGTGCTCATAAACAATCAAAGCAAGTGGGTGGGTAGCTGTGTGACTTGGAGAGGATTTGGGGGCCTGCAATCAGAGTTTGGTGCTTTTGTGGCCTGTGAATTCCTGTTAAATTCTGGAATGTCATGGGAATAGAGAACAGCATTAAATTAATTTCTTTTTCACTCTTGTTTCCATGCAATCTCACACATTATACCCACTGCTATAATATGTGCCATGTTCAATTAAGGTGTGCTGGTATTGTTGGAGTATTTTTCAACAACTTTGCTGAAATCTCATGAATGAGGTCAGCTCACAGGGTCAAACTAATACATGCTAAATGCTTGTATGTAATTTTTTAGTTTGAGGCAGGCTCTGAGGCATTTATTTGACGAACTCCTAAGAATAATTGGTTCTTCAACAACCTTGGCAGAATAGGCTTTTTGAGAATAAAACAGGTCCTCTTTCATTCTTACCCTGAAGCTCATTTTAAGGAACATCTTGTAACAATTCCAATTTTGAAGTTCCTTCTATTCACCTGGTGAAAGTCACTTGTTTCTTCGGCTCCTTTGCACGCTGGGTCATTAAATTGCTTCAAGCTGTTCCTGTGGACTGTCACTGTTAATCACACACATTTGTTTTGCCTTATGCTATTAGTATGATGCAATTTACTAGCTTTTTTGCATGATCCTGTTACATGGATACACTTAACATCTGCCATAAATCATTTATTGAGACTTGGTGAATATTGGATATAAATATATTTAGAATGCAAACTTGGTTGTAACCATAAATGGCTTAGTAACATTTTAGTGCTCTCCAATATTTTCTAATTATAATTAAAACATGATTTCATTTCATTATTGTTTTGGAGAGCTACAGTATCACAAGTCATCTCTTTCTAAAAAAATTTCCTTTTAATATGCCCATAAATTTTCATCTTATCCAGGTGGGTGCTGGCCTTTCATTGCAATCTTTCTTAGATAAAATGCATGTTTTTTAGGATTGGAGGTTTTGTGATTTTTCAGAGTCATGGAAAGGCTTAGGCTAGGAACATAACTTAACAGGTGCAACAGATGCAGCAAATAGAATTTCGTGTTCGTGTATTTATTTTTATATTGCTCATATCGAAGGTTATTTTATTCAAATAGGTCAAATCACTTCGGTCACTGAAGCTAATGTAGGAAGTCTGATTGCTTATGTTAAAGCATTGGCTTGATGGATTAATATGCCTCCTCTGAATAAACAGCTCTCTAGGGATTGCTTCCGCACAGAAGTTTAATAAATTTACCACCCCCTAAACATTAGGCTTAAATAGAGTTCTCCTCTCTTGGGAGTTTGGCCTTGCCAACTTGGAATCTAACTTATAAGGGCTTTCAGCTGTGTTTCCTTTCCACTCCCTCTCTCTTCCCCAACTGTAGATTTGGGAGAATCTATGCCTCGGTTCTGTATCTGTGGACTTGTCTCAACCTAAAGCCTTCAGTTGGTGACAACTGAAGTGTCATATAATATAAGCTACAGTGTTTATATTATCCTAAAGTGAAGAGTATCACTTAACTTTGGCTGATTTACTTAATTTCTTGGAGGTAAGGTGACTTCACCCCCTTCATAAAAGTAGAACGTATCTATACATGTCTGTGGATAAAACAATTAAATATCCCCAGGGCTGCTAAGCTGAGTTTGGTAATGATTCAGTAGATAACTAATTTTTCTTTTATTTAAGAAATTTACAACTTTTTCCATGCCTGGGTGCAGAGCAGCAATAGCTGCAGAGGAGCAGAGTAGGCTACGCAGAAGCTCACACTCAGACACCCCAATTCCAGTGGAAAATCAGTGGAAAGTGAGGGTCACAAGTCTGGTCTGAATACTCCTTATGCATGAATGCCATCGGCAAGCAGCCACAGAAATCCTTCAGAGACTGTTCCTCAATTCAACAATTTTATTAACTGAAACTAAAAAAAAAATGCACAAATAGAGAGAAAAAAAAACAAGGGCAGGTTTGCAATCCCACGTTCTGGGAATGAAAATTGACCTTTAATGTGTTTTGTTTGATTCTCAGAAATGGTTTGAAAAAGTGAAATGTGGGATTCCATGAGCAGGACAGGCACCCTTTATTTTGCTATAGGTTCCATGCCTCTGTCTCCTAAATAGTATGAGGTTGCCAAGGTTACCTACTTGTGTCTTTCTGGCCTTTGTTGCTGATTGCGTCTACACTCTCTGTTAACTAGGCATCTTGAGCAGTCACAGTCACCTTACTGCATTGCAGACATGTATAGGACCTAGCGACACTGGGTGCTAAGAACAAGTACTGTCCAGCCAGCAGGAAGTATCTAGAGCAAGCAAGAGGCTCTCTCCTTGGACTGTTGCTCAGAATTCTTACTTCTTATTGTTGAGTTAGGGTCTTTTTATACTCATGGCTGGCCTGAAACTTTCCAAGTAGACCAGACTGGCTTAGAATTCACAGAGATCCATCTAAGTCTACCTCTCAGAGTTGGGGTTAAAGGTGTGAGTCATCATACCTGGCTTAAAATTCTCATTCTTGAGGGCAAAGTAGCACTTGCTACCAGAATCTCAGTGTGAATTATCCACTGATATTAGAAGCATTTATGAGTTGACACCATTTGAAAACACAAGCTTTTTACTTTTTGTGTGAATTAAGATTTCTCAACCCTTGGCCTTGGAAGAAGTAGTGGTATTTCTCTTGCTGTGCTACATACAGAGTTAGTGGATGGGAATTAGGATCCACTGCCAGTGTTTATTTCATCTGTGGACAGTGGGCTTTTATTTGATTTTATCTTTTTGTACAAAGTTTGATTAAATCTATAAAAAATCTTAAGATACTTGTTTTATGACTCAGCAGCTCATCTTTGAGGAGTTTGGTGGAAATGACCAGAGAAGTGCAGAAAGATATGGTTAGGAGCATTGCTCATACCTATTGCTCGAATGAGGAAAGCAACCTAGATGCTTCAAAAAGGGGCATTTGTTGAGTAAGATCTAGTGTAGTGAGTTGACATTCACTGTAGTCATAAAAAATCTTTATTAGAATGTACAGAAATGGAGAGAAAATGTTTACAGCCCAGTGTTCTATAAGAACACTTTCATTTTGTAATAAAGAGACTTTGCTTGTTTCTCAGAAAAGTAAATATAAAGTCATAGTGTAGGCTTAGAACCGTGCTCCCAATTATTAATCAGGAAAGTCATTGATTTTCAAAGATTTGTTTTAAAATCTTCTCTCTCTCTCTCTCTCTCTCTCTCTCTATTTCTCTGTCTCTCTCTGTCTCTCTTTCTCTCTAGCGCATGCACACGTGTGTGTGTGTGTGTGTGTGTGTGTGTGTGTATGTGTGTGTCTGTGTGTGTATAAGTATCCATAGAAGCCAGAAAAGGGTGGTGGATGTCACTTTAGGCAAAATTAGATATTTTTACTGGATGTCCAATGAGGCTGTAAACTGGGAGCTGGTGTGACAGATTACATGGTTTATTCATAATACCCTCCTCCTTCATCCTTGCCTTGGCTTTTCTTAGATGGAATCTGCCTCTCTTTCTCACTCATGATGGCTGGGCCATAATACTAGCAAGAGTTAGTTAAATGTGGGTAGAAGCCATAGTGTGCTAACTCTACAGAGCCTGTAGCTGGTTTCACAAAAACAAAACAAAACAAAACAAAAAAACCAACCAACCAAAAAAAAAAAAAAAACCCACCCCCCCCCAAAACCCCAAACATTCCCTTTGAAGATTTTAGTTTCTGCCGTGACAAGAGCCTCCTCTTGAAGAGCTACAGGAATGAGGGCTTCGTGAAGCAGACCTGAGCTGGTACCTGTAGCCCAAGGCAAAGATGTCTCTGCAAATCTAAAGATAAACAAGGAACAGTAAGTAACCAGTTGTTACTATAAGCCACCAAGCCTGTGGTTTGCTTGCTCCACTGTGCTGTCAAAGTAGAAGCCTGACTAATTCAGGTGCATATTTGAGAGCACTTTATGGAAGAAATCAGGGGTGAAAATAAAGACCGGAGTCAAAAGACATAGATGGGTAAGGCATCGAGGAAGAGAGATCCAGGGAGAGCCAGGGCCTCGACTATGAGGGTGCCCTGATGGCAAAGAAAGACGATGAGAATGATGCTTGGCTAGCAAGGGAAACTGGACAGTTGGTTTATGATCAAGAGAAAAGCCGGAAGGCCACGGGTCCTGGAAACCTGGAGGAAAGTCTTTCAGGGAGGAGGAGATCAATTGAAGGAAAAAAAAACTTTTAGACATGAAAGTGAAGGATTGAGATGCTGTTTAGCAATGAGAAGGTGACTATGGCAACAGATATTTTGGCTAGTTGGTGATTCTGTGCCTAAAAGAAGATTTAGTAGAGAAACCAAATCAAGAAAGAGAAAGAGGAGACTTTGAATACAATACAACTTATCTGAGGAGAGATTATGGAGTCCTGTGCTCAACTGGTGGAGGAGGGCTACAGGTGAAGGCATGGGCTCTCTGCCTTTGCAGAACAGAAGAGTCGTGAGCCATTGTGTGTATGGTGGTGGTGACTACAGTCTCTAGAACTATTTTCTCACAGATCCAGGAAGCAAAGTCTGAGAGTTTTTCATCTTCACTAAGAGTGAAGATCTGGAACTTGAATTTTGAGGTAAAAGAAGAGATGAAAATAGCTTTTAGGGTAGTGAGAAAATTAGGTAGAGTTATACACCCATTCTCTGGGAGCCACTAAAACTGCGAGATTAGAAACAATAATTTCAAGATAGGGCAGACTGTTTATCTATATGTTTGACTTCATGGATGGCAGGACAGAGATGGTGGAGCGTTTGACTTAACCATGACAGAGCTTTGCCAGGATTGCGCCTGAGGACAGAATTTAAGGGAGCTGATATTTATGTGAAAAGGAGATGATGAGATTTAGATTTTAAAGTATATGAGAAGGTGACATATGAATAGGATATGGGAATTAGCTAAAGATACTGGTTAGAAATGGGATGTTTGGAAGTTCTGGAGTAGAATGAGACGCTAGCTACTCTGTATGTGTAGACACTGGCACTGAGGGTACCTGGATTTGGTGGACATTGGAACAGGTGAGCTCTAGTGTGTTAGAGGGAGTGTGCAAGTGGAAGATGAGGGGGGAAATCCTGAAGTCTGACGAGAAGTGAAGGAATGGGAGGAGCAGAAGCCCAGGTGTGTAGGTAGCTGCAGGGCAGACAGCCTGAGGACGTGAAAGAAAACACTGTCATTTCGGAGACGAAGATCAAACTGCAGTAAAGGGGATGTTGCTGATTCCATTGGAAGTGTTTCAAGATTTAAAATGAAACAGAGCTACACAGTAAGAAGTCAGGGGAAGAAATCGTAGATGAGAATGTGAGGGGAGCTGAGCCCCGCAACCATGGGCAAATCTAAGTCAAGAAAAAAAGTGTAATCTTGATCAAGAAAGATAAATCATCTGAGTGGGCAGAGAGAACGTTGAGGATGAGATTCTAGTGATAGCCCATAAATTTGGGAGCTCTTTTATTTGTGTCAACGACATTATGGACATGATTATGGTGCTTGAAAGCCTTCAGTCCAGGTGATTAGGATTGTGTGGAGGTAGCACCTATGTCAGAATCAGCGAACATGAGCAGGGGACATGGCACCTGGCTTTAAAGGCCTTTAAGTTTAGAACATGAGACTTTTGTCATCATAATGGCTTTTCTGAATATGTCATGAAAGCCGTGGGTGAGTAGTTAGGTATTTAGCAATTATACTGGGACCAAGAAATTAAAAAGCATATGGTGAGAACATGAATATTTGACAGCTGCATGAACCAGCACACTTTGCCTGTCAAGGTTTTCATTTCTGTAATTTGTAAGTATTACTTTGAGCCAAGCACTCTCCCTGGCTTCAAAGAACTTTCAAACGGGATAAAAAGTGGCCAAACTATTTAACATGGAAAGAATAAATCAGGGCTGTGTACCTGTTTCCCTCTGCATGGATTACATTGCAGCAATGAATTTTATTGTAAATGGATCAGTTTCACAGGGGAAAAGTTTTCAAGCAAGTTGTCCACTCCTACACTTAAGAGACTTTGCCTCAAATTTGCACAAGGTTCTGAAGACTAGAACTCTTGGAGCAGATTAATTTACATGCTTCTTAGTAAGAAGCCCCCTTTCTCTCAAATTGAAGCCTAGAAATATCAAGTGAGGTCACTGGTGGTTTCAAATAGAAAATTTTGCATGACAATTGGGACAGAAATGTAACTTATTTTTATAAGGTGCATTTTCATAGTGACTTCATTTCTATGGCAGAATTTAACTTTTTCCCCATTTTAATTTATGTTGTTAAAGTGTTACATTTGAGTACTTTGCTTAATTGGCTTCTGGAGAGTGAGTGACAGGCATGGCTATGCAGTCAGCTCTGACTCTCCATAGAAATTTTCTCTAACCTTCTATGATAATGTTATGCTTAGGGACTGCCAGGAAATCGTATAAACGCCCTTCTGAATCCCAATTCTAGGAAAGTCGATCTGTGGAATGATAATAAAGCCTGTGGTTTCAGCAGACATGAGCTAATGGGAGCCCACCCAGTCAGACCTGACAGCGAGGGAAGCAGCACAGGACCAAACTAGGCCCTCTGAATGTGGGTGACAGTTGTATGGCTGGGGAAGACTGTGGGGCCACTGGTAGTGAGACCAGGATTTATCCCTACTGCTTGTTCTGGCTTTTGAAATCCATTATCTCTGTTGGCTTCTTTGCTCAGCCTAGATATAGTGGGTAGGGCCTTGGTGCTGCTCCAAAGCAATGTGCTAGACTTTGTTGACTTCGCATGGAAAGCCTTACCCTCTCTGAGGAGTGGATGGGGAGTGGGATAGGGGTGGGGAAGGTGTAGGGAGTGGGAAGAGAGGAGGGAGTGGACACTGGATTTGGCATGTAAAATGAGAAAAGATAGTTTTTAAAAAATTAATTATTTAATAAATTTCTAAAGTTATTGAAACAAAAATTTACTTCTGCTCTTATTATTTTTTATTCTAGATGTAATAAAGATACGTTAAATGTGAAAAAAACCCATGTGGTTTCTTGATGCTTGCAGTCCTCTAAGATCGAAACCGAAGCAATTGAACTATGGGAGTCTGAGCCTCTACTATGCTGCATTTAAAGGTGGGATACATTTTAGTTAATAACTTCCTATATTTTGGAATGGAGATTGTAGATACCTTAGCTGCCTACTTAGCTTTTTATTTCTTGTAAATACCAACCAGAGACAAAACAAAACAAAACAGAGAAATCTACATGCAAGGATGGACACACATTGTGATATGTCATTTCATCTTTCAGGTGAAAGTCATATGTAACATGTGGGGCTGTCTGGTTTTCCCGCCTATACTTCCTGCCTGGCCAATCAGCGTTTATTTAAAACATGATTAACAGAGTACAGACAATTCTCCCACACCAGTTGTAGGTGACTGAAGTATAAAATGTAGTTTTTATTAAGTGGTAAAAATAGATTGCAGTATTATTGTTTATTACTATTCATTATCATTATTATTATTAGTTTTTCAAGACAAGGTTTCTTTGTGTAATAGCCCTGGATGTCCTGGAACTGACTTTGTAGATCAGGCTGGCCTGGAACTCATAGGGATCAGCCTGTCTCTGTGCTGGGATTAAGAGCTTGCACCATTAAGACTAATAATTGCAGGATTATTTGATGTAACTTTGGTTCACATCTTTGTAATTTATTGTGGATAACTTACACATTAAAAAATAATTAACAAATTAAAGTATACCCCACACAGTGATTTCTTTTTGTATTTGACTAAATGAATAAAGTTTTTAAAATCGCAGAATCTGACTTTCTAACTTAGTAGTTTGCAGTGTGATATCAGCCAAAAGAGCCATCTAGTTGAATGATAAAGGAGAATCAATGCATAGGGCAATGTACATAATGTTTTCTGCTTTAGCTAATGCTATATAGAGAGTTTTAGTAGACTATCACTATTAAAAAAAGAATTATATTAAATAATGAAGTGGCTTTATTAGCTTTCTCTTCCTGATGTCCAACAAAGTTGTCATAGACTTGGTGGGATAAAACAGCACAACTAAGAGTTATGGAGATCAGAAGGCCAGCTTGGGCTTCACTGATGTCAGCAGCTCTAGGGGTGACCCAGATTTCTGCTTTCCCGTTCCACTTAGAAACACCTGGTGGCTCATGAGAACAGTCTGGGGTCATCTTCTAAGGCCACCAGAACAGCATTATATTCTTATTCTTCTTGTGATGTAATCCAACTTCTCTATGAGCTCTGGAAGTTAGCACTTGGCTATTTTTCCAGAGCCATGAGAGATCTGTGGACAGATGATGGGTCTGAAAAAATTTAAAGACACAGATTGTAACCAAAGGCTTTCCAAACAGTTCTTGTTCAACACCTGGAAAATGTAGCTTTTGACTTAATGATTTTTACTAATATTTGTAGCTAGCCACTGAACAGTGGAGGTCAGAAAAGAGTCCCTGAATCACAGAATTCTTCTGTCTGTTGGTGATATATCCAGGCTGTGGCAATGGAGACACAAGAGACTGTGAGGGCCAACTAGGAAGTCATGCACCTTTTGTTTAGGAGAGAGGCAAAGGGAGTCATATGTGAAGCTTGAATTGCTGAAGAGACAGCCCCCTGCCAAAGAGACGGTCAAGACTGGAAGAGCTGTAGACTGAGAATAGCACAGTTAGGCAGAGCAAAGAAAAGTGATATCCAGGGACAGGTATTTCCATAGGAACAAAAGCTTTCAGCAGAGAATCCGTGTTTGGTATAAGATATAAGTTATCATTTCTAGGCAAAGACATGGTTAATAAGATTAGACAACGCAGCAAGGTCAAAGATGGTGAATGCTATTAAAGTCTACTGATGTTGGCATTGGTGGAGGCTTCCCAGCTGTACGAGTCTACGATGTGACTTGTAACATACCTGGTGTGGTCTGCTTCCTGTATGCCTGCTGGAGCCTCCCTGATGTGTGGTTTCTCTTTAACCTTCCTCAGAATTTTTTTGTAGGTCCAATCTTGATATAAATAGTTGCTATTGACTCAAAGATGTATTGGAGGGCAGGACAAAGAAGGCCTGGCCAGAACTGAATATGAAGGGAAAAGAGTCAGGGGAGAACAGAGTTAAGAAAAATGGTGAATTGGCCAGGACTATGAAGCAATGAGTCTTTTCTCTAACAAGAGAAATCAGGAAAGTTAAACATAAGCATAGATATTGCAAAGTACTGAGCTCAAAGCACAAAGAGCCAGGGTGTATCTGTCTGGAGGAGTTTTTCTGTGATGAGTAATAGAACCGGATGCCCTATACTGAGTTGAACCCTTGTGCACGGAGGATAAACTGTCCTTTTCATAGTCACAAACCTGGAACATACTTCGCAGGGAATGCAGCCTTCTGGAGGTAGACATTTGGAGCTCATTGTCACTGATGTTCAGGTTTGCCTGTGCATCTGTCTTTGTCTGGGGTGATCTCTCTCACCAGAGAAACCGATACACAACATTAAGCAGGCTGTTTGGACTCCATTTTGAGTCATAATTTTTTACAGCAACTAGGTCTGCTTATTCCAGGTCCTGGTGTCAATGCTATTTATGTTAGAAGCTACTTCCTTTCTGGAAGAGGAACACACACGTTGCCAGGGTACGTAGTCTGGTATTCGGTTAGTAAGTGGATACAGTAGAATTTGCTATAGATTATTGAGACTCATAGTTTTGAAGTGGAGCCTGATGATGAAGTGAGCTTGTGGAATTGGAGAGAATTCTTCTGCGTGGAATTGTCCTGCAAATCCACAAGAGGGAGACATGTTGCCATCAAAATGGAATTAGAGCCCACACTCTGAGACAGCCACTCAGAAGCATGATGTTTTCATGTGTGTCCCCAGTGGAAAGTGAGAAAAGGGCAGGAATTCTAAAGCGTGGCTTCACAGTTTTTCGTTGAGATGGGAGATTAGATACAGGGATGCTTGGTAATTTACCTCTGGAATATGCACGATGTGTCCAGGTTTACAACTATTTACCAGCTTCAGTGAACATATTCAATGGACTGGAGCATTTTTGCTTGGTTAGTTTTGATTGGCTTGTGGCTTTTTCTGGAATGGGTGGTAAAATTGGCTTGGGTCTGCTCCCCATTCCTTGTCTTGGCAGCTGTGGTACAGTTAGTGCTGGCTCAATCAGGGAAGGATCCTGGGTGCAAGAACCCCCAGAAGTCTCTCTGGGCCAGTTGAACTCCTCAATCACTAAGAGTTCAAACAAACAAACAAATAAACAAACAAACAAACAAACAAAAACTGGTAACAGTTCCAAATAGGATGAAGGAAACATACACTTGTCTTTTGAGTTTGCTGCTCATTAGCTGGCTTTCTCTTTCCTAGGTGGTACGTGTGACAGAAGCCCTTCATAATTTCAACAGAACCATTTTCAGTATTTTTACTAGTTCATACACATGTTTTATTTGGTTTTCTTTTGTTCTTTTCCTGTGTGCATGGATGTTTGTTCCTGTGTGCATGGATGATATCATTTAAGGATATTTTTTCTGTTTTACACCCCTGACATTCTCTCATTTCCAAAAGCTGTTTCTTCCTTTGATATTTCCATTCTCAATATTCTTCAGCATATTTTTTTCTTTTTGATTCTGCTTTCTGTTGTTGTCAACTCTCTGTGCTTCACATTCATTCTCCCTCATGGAGACTGTACTTGGGAAATACAAGAACTCAGACCAGAGACCTTTTGTTGAGTTCCCCACCCAACACTGACTAGCTGCATGAGACCTCGGGAACGTGACTTAACTCTACAGTGCTTTAGTCTCACAAGCTGAAAAACGAAGAGAATGATCCTGCCCCATGTCACTGCGTGTCTGTAAAGATGAGAAGAGTTCATGTGTGTGAAGGGTTGGGAACAGGGTCTGTATAGCTATTAATAGTCCGGTTAGCCTTATGAGTCCATGGACCCCATGCTGGTGCAGCTGACTGAAGGTGAAAGTCTTTTAAAAAAGGTCTGTTCTGAGCATGCACCGAACATGTACAGCTTGACTTTCTCTCCTGTCTGGATTCCCTAGATAGTACAGCCATGACTTACACAGCATTTACATGGTATTAGGAGCTGTAAGCTATTCAAAGACGATTTAACCTATGTGGGAGGACATACATGGGTCATGTGGCATTTTGCTTAAGGGACATGGACATTTTCTGATTTAAAAATCTCTGGAGGTCCTAGACCAGGGGAGGGCTGTTGATATCATTAATCTCTTCCATTATAGTCATTCTTTGGAGAAGCTCATCTACACTGAGACCCTCTCTCTCCCCCTTCATGAAGTTTCTGATCAGTGGACACATTACCTTGGGGGTTCCAAATACTTGCACACAGGTTTCTCAAGGTACTTCAGTCTTAGCATGTTCTTGCAAGCCTACTTTTATTTTTCTTTCGTGCTCCTTCTTGTAGCGAACAGTACTGTTTCTTGTCTAGTAGGCAAAGCTAAGAAGGGGTGAGTTGTCCTTGCCACTAGGCTCTCACTTCTAATTCATTTGGCTATCAAATTAGGCCCATGCACTTTGTAAACTTTATCCACACTCAGGATTTTAATAAGCCCACAGACTGAGTGCTTATTTTCTTGCCTCTACTTGTCCTGTGTGTTTTTCTTCCCAACCATGACACAATTATCTTTCACAAATGAAAATCTGATCTCATACCTCTTAGGATCAAAAATATGGCACAGCTCTCAAGGCTCTGTGTGACTTGACACATGGATCTTTAACGATCTGGTCTCTGCTTCTTTCCCTCTATTAGTTTATTGCTTCTCTCTGCCACTAAGAAAATTTCATCTCTACCTCAGATTGACAGGGTAAAGAAACTGTATGTGAAACTGCAGTAGAGTAGTGTATAAATCCCTTGTGTCTATTTCGCATCCTAGCACATAGTAGGAACTAAATATAGTTAATATCATATGAGTAAAGGTCTGGACCCCGGTGAGTGGGAATTCTCTCTGGCACAGAGACTATAAAACCATCTTCATCATGTTGATTGGAATCAGCATGTTTCGCAACATAATTAAAATGTGAGAAATGCTTCTAGTGCATCAGTAACATAGACACTTTTAAATAATGGCTTGGAAAATGCAAGCTCAAACTTACAAATCGCCTTTTACACAAACAACACTCAGAGGTGCATTTTCTCCTTAATGCATGTACATAACTTCCATTAGCGTTCTTTGCCTCAGTGTTTAGCTTTTATTTTTATGTCTGTTCTATAAATCTGACTCTTGACACTTTAATGGAAAGATCTTAGTTCGTAATGACATCATATCAAATGTGAAAAGTAGAGGCAGTTGGATGGCTTAGAAAACTTCCATCTGAAAATGTTCATCTGTAATTCCAAAGAAAGTTTTCCTCAAAGCAGTGACAATCTTCCTGACAGGAGGTCCCTCTATGCCGAAGATCCTGATGCTACCTTCATTCCTCCACCACAGCTCTTGAATGAGATTTTATGGATAGCTGGAGGGAATTAGATTGAGGAATCCTAATTTATGGAATAACTGAAGGGCCAGACTGAATTTAGGTGTCATTATGTCTTCTGCAGAATGCTTCTGAGGTGGGGCTGGGGAGATGGCTAAGTGGGTGAATGCTTGCTATGAAAATGAGAGGACCCAAGTTTGAATCCTCAGCCCTCAGGTAGAAGCCTGGCATGGCATGCCTGTTATCTCAGTTTTGGGGAGCATATATTGGCAGCCTTCCAGAGATAACTGACTAATAAATTTAGCCAAAAAAAGGGAGCTTCAGAGTCAGAGGAGAATCAAAGGCATCTAATGTCTTTCCCTGGCCTCTGCATACATGCACATGTGTGCGTGCACCTGCACACACCCATTCTCATACACATACTCTCTCTCTCTCTCTCTCTCTCTCTCTCTCTCTCTCTCTCTCACACACACACACACACACACACACACACATCAATCACATTGAGAGAGACACACACACACAGACACACATATGTACAAAGAAGCTGAGGTGCTTTAGGGAATGGCAGTAAAAAGGAACAGATGATAGAAATAACTACAGTGTGTGTGTGTGTGTGTATGTGTGTGTGTACATGCATGTGCATACATGTGTAAAGGGAGGCTAGAGATTGGCATAGGGTGTCTTTTTAAATCATCCTCCACTGTACTTTTTGAGGTAGAGCCTCTCACTAAACCTGGAGGTTACCTAGAGAGCAAATCCTGTATCTTCCCAGTGCAGAGATTTCAGTTGTGCGATACCATGTCTGCTTTTATGTGGGTGTTGGGAAATGGAATGAGGTTCACATATTTGTGCGGCAAACACTTCTCTAGGCTAACCATCTCCCAGCCCCTCTCTAGGGCTTTTTTCTATTGTTCTGGAATTATAAAAAGTTGGGCATAACTATTGTTCTTTGATTTTTTTTTCTCACAATTTTTCAGGTTTCCATGAAAGACATTTTGGATGCTGGATCTTGCTTGATACAAGTGGAAATCTGAAGCCCAGAATCTTCCTAGCTAATCTTTATTCCCCTCCCACCACATCTGCCTTGAGCACAGAAACCACCCTGATGAATGATGCATGCCTTTGACCTTCATGCTGAATTGGGGTCCTGGGTTTTTATTCTTCTAATTTATTCATGATATTAGATTGAAACTGAATGTTTTAATTCCTGAATGATACTATTTTTCTAAGTGTAAAGTGCAATGAATCTCCCTGGGATCATAGGGTATGATCTGAACCTGCTGCGGAGAAGGAAGCTGAATCTCAAGACAAATTACTCACTCAAGGCAAGTTTAGTTTCAGTGATAGCATGGGCCACACAGACTCTTCTTCCACTGTAAAATTCCTATGTTTCCTTCTACCCTCTTGCCATCTTTCTATTTTTTGAGATAGGGTTTCTCTGTAGCTTTGGAGCCTGTCCTGGAACTAGCTCCTGTAGACCAGGCTGGTCTCGAACTCACAGAGATCTGCCTGCCTCTGCCTCCCAAGTGCTGGAATTAAAGGCATGTGCCACCACCACCCAGCTCTATTTCCTATTTTATGGGAGCTTTATCAACATAGAAGACACAGCCATTTTAAAAATTACAAACCTTCTTTCACACTTTCATGTATGGGTATGAATATAATGAGCTATGATCATACCCTCATCCCATTATCTTCTCTTATTCCCTCTCCACCCCATTGAATTTTTCTTTCTCCTTTTCAGCATTCATGGCTTCCCAACTTCCGTGTCTTCTCCTGTGTGTGTGTGTGTGTGTGTGTTTTCCACTGTATGTAATAAGGGTTGCTTCCACAATATTCACAGGAGTTTTTTACTTGAGCAAGAAAAAACTTACCAGCAGTTATACCACTAGCAAATACGACTCACCTCCCCCACAACCATTATTTGGTGTCTGCTCATCAGTGAGGGATAGTATCTTAGGAGCCCTTCATCCTTGATGGAATGTTGATGGGCACAGTCTTGTGTAGGTTTTGTGCAGGTGGTCACTGCTGCTGTGAGTTCATGGACTCAACAGTCATGCTCAGAGTATAGGATTTTATAGTAATCTTTCTCATCCTCTCTCTCTTACATTCTCCCTGACTCTTCTACAATGATCCCTGAACTGCATTCAACACTCACTTACTTTTATTAATTTAACTAGAGTCTGTATTGACCATTGCCCATGTAAACAAAAACATCTCTTATTGAGGCTGAGAGTACAGTTTGTGAGTACAAGCATAAATATTTAGAAGGCAGTTAGGCAGACACCATGACTACTTAGTAAAATAGCAGCAATAACTTCTTCCTAGAATCCATGATCTCCCAAGCCATGGGTTCTAACCAGTTTACAGTACCAGACATAAATTCTTCCTGAGGAATGGGCCTAATATCCAATAAGAACATGGTTGGTTATCCTCATAATCATCATGCCAGTATTGCTTCAGTGTGCACATCTTGACTGGCAGGCTGGCATTGTATCTTGCACGGTTCCTGTCTGTATTAGACTATTGAGGACTTTTCTCTATTTCTACACCATGAAAACTAACCATCAGGTGGGAAACTTACAGTTCAGTTCCAATATGATCTTAATATGTCCTGTAACCAAAGTGCAGGATTTCTTATGCAATAGGTTCTGACCACGTGTTGATGGCTAACTGATATGGGATTCCCCTCTGTATACTGTAAATACCAGTTATTGGTTAATAAAGGAACTGCTTTGAGTCTATAGCAAAGCTATAGGGGAACAGAGCTCGGTGGGGGAAAACTAAACTGAATGCTTGGAGAAGGAGGGTGGAGTTAGAGAGAAGCCATGTTGCTCCACTGGAGACAGATGCCGGAACTTTAGCTGGTAAGCTACAGCCATGTGGCAATACACAGATTAATGGAAATGGGTTAAATATATAAGAGTTAGCCAATAAAAAGCTAGAGCTAATGGGACAAGCAGTGATTTAATTAATAGAGTTTATGTGAGACTATCTCGGGGCTAAGCGGCTGGGAACTAACTAGTGGCTTCCTCCAACAAGTAACTATGAACAATGACACCCTTCTGTATTGTTTTGGTGACCCCTAGGGTCTCTCTGACCAATATCTCACAAGGCAGTACCCCACAACTGATGCTGTATTTTGTTTCATAACCTATGGCTTCTTGGCAGCATTATCCACCCATGCAAGATACCTACCTCTCTTCAAACTCTTTTTAAAAATGTGTTTAAAATTAACCTACAAAAACAGGAACTTCCATATGATTTTGTGTTTTGTTGACTCTTGCCCCATATTCCGACCTGATCTCCACATATGCCTTTACACTCCTTGTAGTCTTCCTTTATCCTTTCCTGTCACGTGTATTCTACTAACCCCTCTCTCTCAGCCCATTCCCAGCCTGTTTTCTAGGATCCCGGCCTACAAATTAGCACCACCTATCATAAGCACTACATATTAAATACATAATTGAAAAACCTGAAGTCAAGACCTGTATATGGGAATCAACATGTAGCATCTGTTTTCTGGGCCTATGCAGGTTAATTCTGTTTCCTAGTGTTTGTCCAAAGAGCAGCCATTAAGACGGATATGCAAGTATCTCTTTGGGAGGATATGGAGTCCTTTGGGAATGCACCAAATAATGGTATGACTTGATGGCACAGTTGTTCTATTTTTACCTTTTGGGAAACTTCATACTGGTGTTCATAGTGGTTGTGTCAATTTATACCCCACTGTGAATAAGGGTTTCCCATTCTCCAAATCCTTGACATTGTTTGCCATTTGTTTCTTTGATGATAGCCATTCTTGTTAGGGTAAGATAGGGTCTCAAAATAGTTTTAATTTGCACTTCCCTGATGCAAAAATATTTATTAGCTGTTTTCACTTCTTGTGTATTTGGGTCTCTCCTTATGCCATATGGGCTTTTGGACTTGAACTAAAGTTGTCAAGCTTGGCAGTGTTTTCACCCATTGGGCCAGCTTGTAGGCTCTCAGTTTTTTTTCTTGTTGTTTATTTGTTTCTTTTTTAAAAATTTATTGTTGCCCCTGACGGAATGTACTGATTCTTCTACATTTTCCCCCCCAAGCTCTGGAGAAATTTCCCACTGAGCATTTTATTTGATTTATTGGATTTTTCATTTCTAGAATCATTTCGTTTGGGTTTTCTTCAGTATTTCTACTTCTTTATTGAATTTTATTTTCACATTTTTCAGCGTCTTCTTTATTTAGCTGTTTGTGTTCTCTTGAAATTCATTTGGGGATCTGTTCCTATCCTGTTTCATCCTTTTGAACATATTTGTCATCATTCTTTTGGTCTAGAATTTGATCTAAGTCACTGTCATTGTGTTCCACTTCCTCTGGGATTTTGGAGGATACTTATTGTCTCGACTTATGTTGCTCATGTTTTGCATAGGGATTTGAAAATCAAAAATTACTTTTTTGATTTTTTTTTTTAAAAGAATATCCCAATGTAGCTCTGGCTGGCCTGGAATTTGATATGTAGACTAGGTGGGCCTCAAGCCCACAGAGATCTGCCTGTGTGCTGCTTCACACTGCTTCCTGAGTGCTGGAATTGAAGGCATTTTATCAGATGCCACTCTATGCCCAGATGATTAAAAGAAACCAAACAAAATCTAGGTCATTCTTCTTTTAGTTGGAGATATTTTCAGTGTTATGAGGGTCTAGGTATAGTAGGGTCGAAGTATCTTCTCCTTGGTAAGACTGATGTGCAAGGTCCGGGATCTATCTCTAGCTACAACAACAGCTTGGAACAATAGCCACTATCCAGAGCTAGACCCATGGTGAAAACAGAGTAATAGCAGATTATACACCAGATACCGTTTAAGAGGCTACTGAAAGCACTGTATGTATCCATATATTAGTTATTGTGCATACAAATAGAAATAAAAGAGAAAAAATAAAGAAAAAGAAAAGAACCCCGGTAAGACTGTTGATTAAAAGCAGTATGATAAAGTGGAGGAGGGCAACACAGATAGGAGGGGCACAGGAGATGTAAACAGTTGGGGAAATGAGAGATTCAGGCCTTAAGGTAGACTGCAGAGACAGAGGGAAGCAGGTTCTCTGCAGTCCTCTCTTTCAGGAGGCTGAGGCCCAGGAACCCTGCATAGGGAGCCAGACTGGGTTCTGCAGGAGAGGAAAATACAAGGGAAAGAGTAGGAGAGTGGAGAGAAAGAGGAAAAGAGGAGACAATATAGGGCAAGAACAGCTTGCTGCTAAAATGATCCTGGCTCTTAAGCACAGATAGGAGTCAGTTCTTGCTTCCTGTCACATGGATCCTAGGGATTGAACTCAGGCTGTCAGATTTAGTGGCGAGAGTATTAACTTCATGATCTATTTCACAGGCACCTCAGGTATTTTTAGAAAAACAAACTAATCTTAGATATATTAATAAAGTTCCTGAGTTTTCAAATATCCTCATAGATAATCCTTGTCTTAAAGTTAGTATGTGTTCATTTCTTTATGTTCCCACTTGTGTTTCTTGTAACATACACAAATCCAGTGTATATACTCTTGTAAGTTTTTAAAATTTATAATTAGTTATTTTTAGGTCATGTATACTGATACGGTAATTTATTTTCATTGACCCATATATTGTATGTATATGAAATGATTCAAATAAAAATATGATAATTTAGCTTTCATAATTGTGGTAGTTCTAATGTAATTGGCCCATAATCTCATTTGGAGTGGCATGATTAGAAACTGTGGCTTTGTTGTAGTGGCTGTGGTCTTACTGGAGGAGGTGTGTCACTGTTGGGGTGGACTTTGAGGTTTTCTCTGCTGAGAATACTGCCCAGTGTCTCAGTCAACTTTCTGTTGCCTGCAAGCTATAGGACTCTCAACTGCTCCAGTACCACATCTGCCTGCATGCTTTCATGATCCCAGCCATGATGATAATGGACTGAACCTCTGAAACTGTGAGCAAGCCACCACATGTTTTCCTTTATAAAAGTTGCTGTGGTCATGGCATCTCTTCACAGCAATAGAAACCCTAACTAAGACAATAATTAATAAATATTTTCTTACTATGTGATGCAGTGAGCATCCTTATAAATTTATAATACCATTTATGTGAAATATTTGATAGGGTACCAGCCCAAAAGTAGAAAGTTTAATTGTAGAGAAATTTAATTCTGCGGCAACTTTCATGACTCTATATTTCAAGCACATGATGAAATTCTATTCTTTCAGCTCTTTTGAGGTGAAGTGGATTCATGAAACTTTATTTGTACAATGAAATATTTTACACATTTCAGTATTGCATTAAAAGCCAGCGAGAATTCATTCACTACTTATGTCTTTGTATCTGCCTCAGTAAATGTAATGATCCATAGAGTGATATTTGGGTCTCGAGTATGATGTGGAGCAATAATGGTCATTCACTTGTAATGAATATTAGCTATCTGATATCAATTAGTCAATTATATTTTATATCAGGAGTTTCAGAGTATGGGTGTTTGGCCTAGTCGGACCTATTGTCTGGCTCTTTATTGTGTAGGTTGACAGAAACAACATGATCTACAAATTTGAATTTATTATTTACAATTTGGCTTTTTGAAGAAAATATTTGACTGACAATATTTTAAATAGCTGAGGCTGTTAGTGAGTTCCTGATCCTCCTGCCATCTTCTCCCAGGTGCTTGGATTACAAGAATATAGCACTTCCTCTGACTCTGGACATACATTATTTTGATACTCATGTCTATCTCCTCCTCCTCCTTTTTCTACTCTTCTTCTTCTTACTCCTTTCTTTCTCTTCCTTTTCCCCCTCCATCTTCTTTTCTTCTTCCTCTTCGTTTTTCTGTCAGTAAAGCAATTTTAGTGAAATATATTACATACCATTAATTTACACATTATACATATATAATCCTATATTTTGTTAAATGTCTGGAGTTATGCAACCATCCTCATGGCATTTAAAGAGGATTGAGACTCAACAAGTCATTTCTCAATAGCAATCCAGTTTTATAACAATCAATTTTAGAAGAATCGTTACAAGTTCCCTTGTTTCCATTGGCAGTCAGTTCTCAGCCCCAGGCAATGCATGTATCTTCTGTCTGCTTATACACATTTACAGTTTCTGTAAGTTTCATAGAAATAGGGTGATATCAGATATAACCTTTTAGAGTTGGCTTCTTTTATTTAGTATATTTGGAAATCCATCCCTTTTAGAACCAATCAGTACTGTGTATATTGCAGAGTGGTTTTTCATTATACACACACACACACACACACACACACACACACACACATTCACATTTTATTATCCATTAACAGGGTGATGGGAATTTGAGTTATTTTTACTTTTTTGCTGCCATCAATAAAATAACACAGGTGTCAGTATTTATGTCCATGTATTTACTTTCTTTGGATGCATTTCTGGGGCTGGAGTTGATGAATCACATGGTAAATTTTTACTTTATTTTCTAAAGGAATCACAAACTCTTCCCAGATGCGTCCATTTTATTTTACATGTCCATGAGCAATGTAGGAAGATCCACTTTCCCACTAGCCACTGCTGGTCTATTCATTAGCTATTCTAATGGGGATGTGGTGCCACCTGAATGTTGGTTTAACTGACTTAATTCTCATTCTACTTATGGTTCATGATTTTGAGCAATATTTCATATGATTATTGATAATTCACACATCTTATTTTTGAAACACATACTTTAGTTATTTTGTTCATCTTTCTTCAGTTTTATGTTTAAACAGTTCTTTTTCTATCTATCAAACCCAACCTTTTGAGTTTACTATTTTGGTAACTTGAGCATGGAGAAGGAGGAGAGAGAAAGAGAGAGAGAGAGAGAGAGAGAGAGAGAGAGAGAGAGAGAGAAAGAAAGAGACAGACAGACAGACAGACAGACGGAGGAGATAGATAAATAGATTATATAGTGAAAATTTGGTTATGGTCCATTAAAATATTCAAATGAATTTACTTTTTCGCTTTACACTTGTGTACTTTCTATGTGCTCTCAGCTATATTGATTGGCATGCAGTTTTCTCTATCAAATCATTTATCTATGCTTTAATTTTTATGATGTGAAGCATGTATGGATATTTTTCCTTTTTTAATTGATTTTATTGAGATCTACATTTTTCTGCTCCCTCCCTTCCTCTTCCCTCCCCTCCTATCCTCTCCCATCGTCCCCATGCTCCCAATTTACTCAGGAGATCTTGTCTTTTTTTACTTCCCATGTAGATTAGATCCATGCATGACTCTGTTAGGGTCCTCATTGTTGTCTAGGTTCTCTGGGATTGTGATTTGTAGGCTGGTTTTCTTTGCTTTATGTTTAAAAACCATTTACGAGTGAGTACATATGATAATTGTCTTTCTGGGTCCGGGTTACCTTACTCAATACGTATGGATTTTTTTTAATTAAAAATTTTTACACAATATCATATTTTCTTCCATCTTGAATCTCCTCCCAGATCCTGCCCACCTACCTCTCCACCTAACTTTATGTTCTCTCTTTTTGTCTCAAAGAAATAAGAAATGTAAGCAAAAACCACAAAACAAACAGCCCTCTCAGTAGAAACACGAAACTGAAAATAAAAATATACAACCAAAAGACCAACAAAATAAAACAAAAAGTCCAAATAAAGCCAAATAAAACAGAAAGTCCACAAAATTCTATTGAGTTCATTTTTTTCCATCCAATTACTCCTGGGTATGGGGCCTTCTCTTGAGTGTGACTGAGATAACCAATAACACTCTATTATAGAAAAATAATTTCCCCCTTGCCAGTGGGTATCAATTTTAGATAGCTTCTTGGTTAGATCCTGTGTCTACTTTTCCTTCTTTGTGCTGAGACTTCATTTATCTTTAACCTTTCGTGTTTTGTACCTGTTTCTGCAATCTCTGTGAATTCAATATGCACATCGGTGCTGTTGTGTCTGGAAGACACTGTTTCCTTGAAGTCATGCATTACCTCTGGCCCTTACAATGCTCCTGCCTCCTCTTCTGCATAGATCCTCGAGCTCTGAGTAAAGACGCTTGATGAAGATATCTTATTGAGCACTGAGTACTCTCAAGTCTCTCTCTCACTCTGCACATTGTCCAGTTCTGGGTCTCTTTGTTGATTCCAATATACTGCAAGTAAAAGCTTCTCTGTTATGGGTTGAGTGAGGTACTCATCTATAGTTTCAGCAGAATGCCATTAGGAGTCATGTTATTGCTATGTCCCTTGAACAGAACAATAGGATTAGGTTTTTTAAGCTGATGATTGATCTAGATTGTTAGCCATTCACACATCATTTTTTCTAAAAAACCTCTAATTTCTTTCTTTTCTTCTCATTTATCTGAAGCTCTGGGTTTAGACAATCCTTTACACTTATTCTCTCAGTAAAAGAATGTTATTAAATATACAATCTGAAAAATTATTTCCCAGGCCATGGTTCATCTTTTTATTGTACTTACCTGTTTTCATGTATTACTTTGATTTTGATTAAATCCAGTTATCCTTTTTGTCCTCTTAGTTCATTTTTGGTGTTGTTTTTAACTACGTGCTCAGCCCAAGGTTATAACAATTTTGTCTTAGAAGTGGTAGAATTTCAGCTGACATTTAGGATTATGGTCCATTTTAAACTGACTTTTTCCCCCTGGGACAGGTATGTTGGGTCTTAACTCATGTTTTTGAAGATTATTAATTGTGTTCTGAAGGGAGGACATAGCAGAGGTGACAGTCTGGTTCCTCATTGACTTTGGTGGAGAAGCAGGATGGTTAGAAGTCAGAGAGTACATTTCCTACTTAGAATAACTTAACACATAGGAAAATGTGAAATGTCTAAAGTATGAGAATACCTTGCATTAATAAAACACCCATTTCAAAACAGAATGTTCATACTATAGACAAGTCATAACGACTGCTAGTCTCTCTCAACTCTTCTATGAGCTCAAAGTAGTGGGTATTTGAAAAGAATCAGCCTTATCGTTCCTTGCAGCTTTAGAAGCTTCAAGAGAGTTACACAAGTCCAGAGAGACCCAAATTTTCTTCAAAAACTTCAGGACATGACTCAGGAAGGAGCACTTTCATGCCTCTTTCATAAGATGAAGGGAACAGGGATGTCCCTCAGTAGGACTAACACTGCTTTCTGGAGAGAGTTAATTGTACACATGGAGATAAGAGCGCATTTTCTTTGTAGCTGCAGCAACTTGGGAGCCGAGTGGGATGCTACACTGTAGTTAATTAGCTGAGAAATTGTGTGATATGGGATGAGGGTGTTTGCAGCCTAAAGAGGCATCAGTGTCACAGCCAAGACAGCAATACCAAAAGAACACCCTTGCCATCTCTACCCACCTCCTGAATGCTCTAGTCTCCTTTACTCTACCCTGGTACTTCTTTCCTGGTGTTGTCCGCATAGCCCACACTATGGCCCTGGAATGCATTTGCTGCTGCTCTAAAGCCAAGCTGGCAGACTAATCATTGCCAAGTTGCTGCCCAAGGCACCCATGGGCTTTGAAACCAAACAGACTTGCTTGGGATCCTGACTTTGCTAGTGGCTCTGTGATCACGAGCCTCTTTGATAGTCAATGTTTGCATCTGTACAAACAAGATAATAACAGCTGACTTTCAGAATTGCAGTGAGGATTAGTGACAGCAGGAAGCATGTACCATGGAGCATATCGTTCATCACGACCCTTCAGCACCCTTCTAAAGGAACATTATTGAGTGCATGCTGTAAATACTCACCACGGTTGTGGTCCTGATAGACTTCCCCATCCTTATACTTTTCTCTGTCTCTTCCTCTTTTTATTCCCCTCCTCTTCTTTCTTCCCCTTTCTTTCCCTATCACCTTATAGAAGATGGCACTGATGCTACAGATGGTTTGATAAATGGTTCTGCAGCTGAGCCACTGTCATTGCCACAAAATCCGCTCTCCTTTGCAAGCTCAACATTTCTACCACTTGCCCCATAATACTTAGGATAGGGCCATGTCCATCATCTTGAATGAAATCTAATACCTTTCATTTCAGAGTGGCAATGAAATGTTTGTTGTAAGGAGTAAGAATATTAGAGCAAATTCTAGGGGTAGGGGCTTCTCTTCTGCAGCATGAATTACTGATCCAGCGTGTGATACCCAGTGGAAGGGGAAGAATGGAAAGATTTAAGTGTGTGTGTATTGTGTGTGTGTGTGTGAAATAATATGAGAAAGAGGAGGGGTGTGAGGATCAACTAAAACTAAAGATATATGCAAAAGCCTCAAAAGAATATGCTACTGGATAAACTAATTAAAAAAATTGAAATTGGTTTGAACAGAAGTACCCCAAATGGAGGTGTAAAGCTGATCTCAGAAGCCATAGTTTTTAAATGAAAACTCCAGTACCAGGGATGAGCAACCACACTACAAATTTTTGGTCAGAGAAGCCCCTGAGTTCCCCACAAAACAATATAGGCATCTGCCACTGCTGTTGGTTACTTAAAAGAATTACATGATAAGACTCTACTGCCAAAGACTCCACATAACCTGGTCAGAGGGGAGAAGGGAATCAAATTGCAATTGGGCTGGAAGCTTCCTCCCTGCTAGTTATCTCTCATAGTGCCAGGAGGTGCCCTGTAAGCTTCTGGGGGAGAATTGTCATCTGGTGTTTCCCAGCTGTGGATTCTGTGGACATTAATACTGACTGACAAAGCAAGATGTGCCTATGGGTGCAGTATTATATTCTGTTACTGGGATAACTAACCAAAGACTTCCTAATTGAGTTTGGGGCTTGCTCCACAGGAGGGGTTCACGTCTGGTATGTTAAACTTTGTAAGAGGACCATATTGGGAGAAGTCACAGGTCCTTGTGGGAAGGTCATTTTCCTAAGTGGACATGCTCTGTCTGTCAAATTGCTTTCTAAATAGCTGTTAATGCCCATATATTTGTGTTGCTGTCAGCTTTGTCTAGAGAGGCTTCTTTGTTCTGTGGGAAGTGATAACTGCAGAGACCCATGACTGGTCAAAGTAAGGAGAATAAGTGAGTCTTGACTACTCACCCACGAATGATGCACCTATATCACCCTTCCCAAAGCTAAGGGAACATTGTCGCAGAAGGGATAGAAAGAATATATGAGCTTGCTACTGAATGCTGGCTTGACATGGCCATTGTGCTCTTGACTTCACAGCAGCTGTTATTGCCTGAACAAGGTATGCACAATCCTGGGCCTACAAACATCCTGTCATGGCGGAAAATAAATTCAGGAGCATATACCCTCCCTGAAGATGAATATGTAGTTTGTAGTTAAGGATAGGTGGGAGAAGGAGAGACATTTTCTAGAGACCCGTACTCCTAGAAGTAACCCTAATGAAAATCATGAAGGCATAAAAATGTTATGCTCTTAGATGATGGACTAGTTGAAAGAAGGGGGAGATCGGTGGGAGTGGCAGAGGAACAGAGAAGGCACCAAGAAATGAATATGATCAAAATCTGTTATATACACACATAAAAGTGTCATCATGAAACTGGCTATAAAAACTAATATATAAAAAGATTAGCAAATCTGAAAAAAAAGGATTATTGATCTGCATGTACAGTTTTCAGTGGCTGTTATCTGGAGAAATCCAGGTTTTTGTCCAATGTGGTTCTTGCCCACATGGAAAATGTTGAAGAGACTTGGCTATGTCCTTAGGCTACAGTGTCTTCTTCATTTATTATACCAGCAACTAGACTTATTATTTATCCAGTGCCTTTATCAGACTCTCTGAGCTCCAATAAGAATATATCTGGAATACTTTGACTGTATTTTTAGATACTGCAAACCCTACCCTAAGCATCGATGGTGTCTCTCTGGGATAAGAGACTCCTTACTGTTGAATCTGCTTCTTTTGAACCCCTATAATCAGTTATACTCCATTTTGCAGTCAGAGAGATCTTGGCATATAAATCACAACATATATTATTTTACACAAAGCCCTCTTATTGCTTCTTATTGCTCTTAGCAAAAATTCAAACAATATCAGGCTTTCAAAAATCCTTTGTACCCTAGCCCCTCCAGTGCCTCCAACAGTATTTTCTGTTCTTATTTGTTCCAGTCATACAGAGTTTCTCTTTGTTATTTTACCCAGCTGATGTGGGATTCCCCTCTGGATGCTGTGAATATGTTTTATTACCATTGGTTATTAAAGAAGCTGTTTTGGACAATGGCTTAATAGAATAAAGCCAGGTGGGAAATCCAAACAAAGATATAGAGAGAAAGTAGATGGAGTTGAGGAGACGCCATGTTGCTGCTGAAGGTGAAGGATGCCAGAACTTTCACAGTAGGCCACAGCCTTGTGGTGATACAGAGATTAATAGAAATGGGTTAATTCAAGACACAAGATTAGCTAGAAATATGCCTAAGCTATTGGTCAAACAGTAGTATGATTAATATAGTTTCTGTGTGATTATTCAGGTCTGGGTGGCTGGAAACGAACAAGCAGTCTCTGCCTACATCCAGCCAAGGTGAGTTCCATTGTAGATGTTTGTATTTCCTTTGATGTTTTTGACTAGGATGTCCCTCCCCACACCATCACTATCTTAGGTTAAGCATGGTAACACCAGAGGACTTTCCTAAATCCCAGTGTCTTTGCTATTTTTTCACCCTTTAATCTTTGCTATTCTTTTTTTTTTTGGTGTTTTACTATATTAAATATTTTTCTTTATAAAAGTTGTTGTGGTCATGGTGCTTCTTCACAGCAATATAACCCAAACCAAGAAAGATTGCTACCAGGAGCTGGGGTGTTGCTCTGATAGACCTGACCATGCTTTTGTCTGAAGGAATGTGGACTTTGGCGCTTCAGAAAAGCAGCTGAACACTTAAGTATGGTGTAAGAGGCGCTGGAAGCATGGAAGACCGTGGTACTGAGGGTGATTTGAACTGGGGGATCCTGGCTCAAGAGGTTTCAGAGAAGCAGAATTTTTGTATGTGGTCTAGAGACTGTTCTTGTGGTATTTTGGCAAGGAATGTGGCTGCTTTTTGCCTTGTCTGAAATGTTTGCCTGACGCTAAATTTCAGAGTTTTGAATTAACTCCTTTGGCATAGAAAATGCCAAAAAACAGCCTAGTATTGACTCTGTTCTGTGGTTATTAGGGATCACTCTTATGAAGATCCGTAATGAAAAGGAACAAGCTGAGCAAATAAAAATACGAAATGTACAATTTGAGGAGAAAGGGGGCACCAGAAAGTGGAATGGAGCTCAATCTGGTGTTCAAAGAGATAAACTAAGAAATGGAATAAAAGGAGTGGAGACCTCAAGGGAAGACCCCAGTCAGCTGAGCTTCTAATTGTGAAAAGGAATTAAAGAACAGCTCAGGTCCAGGTGTGGTGATACAGGCCTTTAATCCAGGCCAGGAGGCAGAGGCAAGCAGATCACTGAGTTCAAGTCCAGTCTGTTCTACAGTGAAGAAAACCAACAAGCTAGTGAAGCTGTAGTTGAATGAGGTGGTCCATAATTCAGCCCCAGCAATCTTTGGCCACATGGTTCTGGTCTTAGAGTCAAGGACAGAAGAATATCCCTAATGAAAATAGATGAGGCCAGGCATATGGCAGGGAAGTCAACTACATAGGGGCCCAGAGAGGCCATTGTATAAAGCTGTGTAGGGGAAGCCTGGACTGCCTAGGATACCCCAAAATTTTGGAGATGCTAGAATTGTGGGATACCTGCTAACAGGGAGTAGAAACACCTCAAGAGAAAGAAGTGTGCTGCAGTCAACAAAGATAAATGGAGTTGGAGATCTGAAGATTGCTTTGACATCAGACATGGAGATGCAGAGTTGGGAGTTTGCCCAGCTGGTTTTCAGCCTTGCTTTCTTTCAGTTTTTTCCCCAACTATGCTCGTTTCTCTACCTTTTGCAGTGGTAATGCTTGTCCTATGCCACTCTATGTTGGAAGTATGTGATCTGCATTTTCATTTGATTTTATAGGAGATTACAGGGGATCACAAATTGCATGAATATCAGAAGGGATTTTGAGCTTTGGACTTTTCAACGTGTTGAGTCTATAGACTATGGGCACTTTTGAAGTTGTACTGAATGCATTTCTGAACTATGTTATGTTTACAAGCCTATCGCGGCCAGGAAATGGAATGTGGTGGTTTGAATATGAATACCCCCACCCCTGACTCATGTGTTTGAATGCTTGGCCCATAGAGAGTGGCATTATTAGGAAGTGTGGCTTTGTTGGAGGAAGTGCGTCACTGTGGAGACAGGCTTTGAGGTCTTATATGCTCAAGCTGTGCCCAGTGTGGCACATAGTCTCCTTCTGCTTCCTGCAGATCAAGATATAGAACTTTCAGTTTCTTCTACAGTACCATATATGCCTGCATGCCACCATGCTTCTCACCATGATGATAATGGACTAAACCTCTGAAGCTGTAAGTCAGCTCTAATTAAATGTTTTTCTTTATTAAAGTTTCTGTGGACATGGTGTTTATTTACAGCAATAAATCCCAAACTAAGACACCTTGCATTATTGTTATTATATATTATTATCATTATAGTAATGTAACATATTGCAAAATAACACATTATATGTTACCATATCATGCATTAAGTTTTTAAAAATATTTATTTATTTATTATGTATACAATATTTTTCTACATGTATGCCTGAAGGCCAGAAGAGGGCACCAGACCTCATTACAGATGGTTGTGAGCCACCATGTGGTTGCTGGGAATTGAACTCAGAACCTTTGGAAGAACAGGCAATGCTCCTAACCGCTGAGCCATCTCTCCAGCCCTCATGCATTAAGTTTTAAGTAATTATTTAGCTTATACATTTAGCTAACATTTCCTCAATTTATCTTTTCCTGCATTTATCAAAACACTTCCAAGAAGTTTCTGGAAGGCCCTTCTCCAGTTTCATAGAAGCTGTAAACAACTGCTGGGGGAGGAGACTCTAGGAAAATTGCTGATAAAGGATTTCCAGGTCTGTCTAGTTGACTGGAGATGCCTTCATTTTATGTACAGAGCTCCAGGGCTTATGTTTCTGTGAGTTTCCACTCCGAGTGGAGTGCGATTTTTCTGTGGTGTGGTTGCTTTGGGTCATCCCTGTTCCACTAACTAAGTCCTCACCTGTACTCCTATTAGTAATCCCAGCAAAAACTTTGGTTTATCAAATTGGAGTTAGGTACAATCGTTACTTATTCTGTAATGGGTTCTCTTTCTGTGCTGAGCAGGTGTATGTGTGTGTGTGTGTGTGTGTGTGTGTGTACATGTTGCATCTATCAGAAAAATGGTTCTCACACAGCATCACAGAAGTGAATTTGTCTTTTTGAGTTACTGGTTTTATTTCCTTCAATATCTGCTCCCCAAATGGGAGAGAATGCTTATTTTCTCCACGCTATCTCCAGAAGTACTTGTAATTAGATCTTCAGGAGTAAAGCTTGTTTCTCTGTTTCTAGGCGTATTTATTTAGTCTTTTGTATCTTAACATACTTGCTTATGAGAGGACACTGTTGCCTGGCCTTAGGGCAGAACTCTTTGAAACAATACCGAGATTTATTGCCTTCAAAAAAAATCTCTAAATATGCCTGAATTTGCTGAACTCTAACAGAAAGCTCTAGAGTTGATCATTTTACAAAACAGCAAGTAATGAACACATCTGATAACTCAAAATAACATTTAGTTTAAAAGAATATGCTTACCTTACTCATTTATGGCATAGCATAAGAGAGTACACGCAGAAGCAATTTTCTACGCTCCGGTGGAATAGTTATGCATTTTTCTCAACTCTGCCATGTGTAGAGTGTGAATTCTGGTTGGATTCATTACTGCGCAAAGCTATTATTTGTTCAAGGTAGTGTTTTCTTTAATTTTCACATCCCAAAGTAGCATCCAGAAGTAACAGCCTCCACACCCTGCAATCTCTCCACTAGGCCTTTTCATTTGTGCTTCTCGCCAGCCAAGCTAGGTGCGATAGTCTCTGTTTTGCAGCTGTAGACACAGATAGAACAACGGTCTTCTTACAAACGTGGCTGGAGCCTCACACATTAAGTCTTGCCTTTTGAACAATAGCTGCTCATCTTACTTCAAATCAAAATCCCAGCAGGATTTTTAACTTCACCAATTTCTTTACAGTGAGAAGGGAGCTAAACAATGATGTGTCTAGAAAATGAGCAAGAACTGCTGGTCTTGAGCTTTCATTCTGCAGAAGGAGAAGCAGAAAGCATATTGATTTCTGTTCTTTTCATCTTCACTTAAAATGTTGCGAAAGTCTACAGATGATGTTGTTTGGGAAAGAAGCTAAGAAGTGTAAATATACTGCGGTGTTCTGGCTTTAAGGGCGTGTTTATTCTCTCTCCCTCTTTCTTCTAATAACCTTATTTACCTCATTGTGAGTTATTTATCTCAAAGTTTCAATACCCAGCAAAATCTAAAGTAGAATAGAATATCAATTAGTAACTGTTGCTTGTCTAGTAGTGATTCTATTATTCAAATGAAAAATGTACAGAATTTGAGAATAGCAACGGGGGAGACCAATCAAGCATAGCTGGATTTTTAAAAAGACAATGTTTTAATATATATTTAAGACTGAGAATTGTGGGTGGGAAAGAGGAACAGAAAGAGGTGGAGTGGAGGAGGTAGATATTGGTGAGCATAAGGAAAAGACAGCACTCATTGGACAAGGGTAGAAACTGCTCAAGAAAGAGGTTATTTTCACTATTTTATCATGAGGATAATTTTAATCATGCAGAATATGTCCTGACAAGCTTAGAAGTTTTAAAGTATTTGATAGAAATTTAACTGTTATTTTCCCTGAAGTAGTAGGGACTTTAAAAAACTCACTCCATGTAACCCAGCCTAGCTTTGAACCTGAAACCCTCTGGATACTGCTTGCTAAGTGCTTGGATTACATGTATGCACTACTACACCTAGCAAGAAAGCATTTTAAGAAATATGTTTAATCATCTGGGAGTGGTGGATCCTGAGTTTGAGGTCAGCTTAAATAATGTAATATGACCTTGTCATAAGTAAATAAGTAAAATAAGAATACTTAAAATAAAAAATAATAAATCATATGCCACACAGTAGAATTATTTAGAAAGTGTTGAGGAATGCAGAAAATGCTCTGGGACCACCAGTACTTCTTCTGTTTACAAATTTGTGAGAGAAGTAGATGATCCCTTGCTAGGAAGAAACCCACATCGCAAAAGGCAACGTGTGAATGCACTCTGGAGACCAGAGGTAGCAAGTGTGGGAAACTGAGAAGTGCTAGAGGGAAGTGGGGGTGCTAAGGTTTAAGACAACACATTTTTTTTTGTTTGAGAAACTCTAGAGGACTGTTGTCATTTGTTTACAACATACTTTATAGATTCAAAGTGCTGGGCTTTGTACTCAGAGGTCCTCAGGGGAATGACTACAAAGCAGAATGATCAGTCTCTACAATAACTACTCTATGAACACCAGGAACAGAATAGCCAAGAGGTGAGTCCACCCGTGAACTTGTGGCCTGAGTACCCCTTAAACACACACACTTATAACCCAGGCAGCAGCCAAGTGGAGGACTTGGAATTTAGAACCTGGATTTAGGAATACAACTTCTCTGAACCAAACCAAGGTTTAGGTGAACCACACTAGTCTCTTACAAATGCTTACAGATGCAACTATGCTTGCATATAAAGTAATAAAAACGTCAGTGTCACCTGTGAGTCAAACAGTTCTAATAAGATATAAACATACCTGATGTCTCAATACATTTTCAATTTTTAGTATATAGTAAGTCTTTAATTCCACTCAATAAAGAAGCTAAAAATGACTGGCTTACTTTTCAAATTCCACAACTAGGCATCACATTCTCTTCTCTTTTTAAAAAATATTTATTTATTATGTATACAATATTCTGTCTGTGTGTATGCCTGCAGGCCAGAAGAGGGCACCAGACCCCATTATAGATGGTTGTGAGCCACCATGTGGTCACTGGTAATTGAACTCAGGACCTTTGGAAGAGCAGGCAATGCTCTTAACCTCTGAGCCATCTCTCCAGCCTCCTTTCTTCTCTTTTATAACTCAGCAGCAATACATTCAGAAGCTCTCTCAGCAGGCTACCATGACATTTTCTTTCTATTCCAGTTTTTGAAAATCAAAGTATTGAGTTCATCTTCTATTTGGGGTGTAGAAGGATTCCAATTTTTAAAACTCAAAGTATTGATTTCATCTTCACATCTATTTGAAAAGAAGGATTAATTTAATGAAATAGCATAAATACTATGGAATAGTCCAGAGCTTTAGAATGGAGGTACAATGGGAAGAGGTCCTTACAGATAACAGTCACTGGAAAAGAAGACAGAGCCTTTTCCTGTCCAACACACTCCCTCTGAGTAAACAAAGGTAAGTAAATAAGCCCTTGCTAACAAATACTGTGTGAGTATATATAATACAGGATGTATATGCATGTCCTACACAAGTTAATGCAAATTAGTAGTGTTTGCTTTGTGTTTAGAGATTTGACAGAAGGAGACTAAAAAGAGAAACATGTAATAGATCACAATTCTTGTCCTTACTGAGTCCACACAAATTGACTTCTTATTAACCCTGAATATTCCCTCTGCTTCAGCTCTCTGCCTTCTTATTCCCAATTCTCTTCAGTAGGTAGCAAAATTAAGGTCTTTCAGAATCTCTAAATATTAGAGAAATAGAGAAATTATGTTTCCAAGAACTGTTTGGAAGACTAAACCAAGGTTTGCCTGTTATATAATCAATGGTATTAATATTAGCAGGGGAAAACATCCCAATGGAAGCAATCAGTACCATAAAAGCAAAGACAGGAGAGGATAGAGGAGAAGGAGAAAGAAAGAGGGAAGCTTACTCTAATGCTGCTTGAAAAGCTATGTGTTCTGTGGATCGAGTTCCATTGCTACCTAGTCACTGAAATCAGTTGTCTATTTTCTGATTGCTAGTACTACCTTTTTATTACTGTTGGGACTACCATATATCTTTGCCACACTGTCGATAAAATATCTAAGACAACAGGCTGCTATATCTGTAATTGTAAAGGCATGCTTTACAGTTAAAGGCATTCTGACTATTTCAGAATATTCTGAGTTCAACTATTGAGGCAGATTTATGATATTAGCCATCTGACAAATGATGGTCTCCCAGTATCCTGTGGAGTCATGGTCTGAGTTGAAGGAATCTCACTAAATGTCTGTGTTTAGTCAGATTGTGTGTGTGTGTATGTGTGTATGTGTGTGTGTGTGCATGTGCATGCGCGCGTGAGCACACCCACTCATGTGTGTTCATGTGCGTATGTGTGCATATGTGTACTTTTCACCAATGTAACAGAATACCTGATAGAAACAACTTCAAACCAGAAAAGATTTGTTTCGGCTCACAGTTTCAGAGGCCTCAGTCCATGGACAGACCATCTTTGCTGTGCTCGTGTGTCCATGGTGAGGCAGAGCACTAAGCTAGGGAGGGCATGGAAGAGCAAAGGTAGTCACTTCATGGTGTACATGAGAGAAGGAGTGGAGAGGGGAAAGAAGAGAGAGAGAGCAAGAGTGATGGAGAGAGAGAGAGAGAGAGAGAGAGAGAGAGAGAGAGAGAGAGAGAGAACCTGTCCACTTCCAACATCTCCCATAATAGCTCTACTGCTGACCCAGTTCGAGCACATGAGACTGTAGGGTAGAATTCATGCTCAGACCACAGCTGTGCCATCATTAGAAGTTGAGGATAAGATTTTACCAACAATATTTCCATCCATCTCTTATTCAATGACAGTGTTTGATTTTTATAATCTTTCCCTCCTTCTTTTTTCTTTCCTCCCTCCCCCTTCTTTTGCGTTTTTGTGGTGGTGGTGGTGGTGGTGTGTGTGTAGGTGCATTTTTCTGTGCATGTGTGCTTGCGGAGGTCAGAAGTGAACGTAAGTGTCTTCCTCTAGTACTTCATCTTATTTTTGAGACAGGGCCTTTAAATTTAATTCATCCAGCCTCACCAAATTCCCTCTTCTCCACATTCATTTGGCATTCAACTTATTTTCAAATGTCTTCATAGTTTGTGTCTTTCTCAATAAATACAGGAGCATGAGGAGAGATCTTAAAATGAATTTGTGTATAGTTTCTTAAATTTTTTCAGATCGACAGAAATACCTGTAGAAGCAGTAAATAGTACTCTCTCTAACCTACAATGGACCATCTTCCCAGACTGCTTAGATGCAAAATATTTTAGACTATAAATCATTTACTTTAAAATTTGATAGTCTTCTATATTTAGCACAAGGTGTATAGGAGAATACCTATTTGTGTGCGTCTGTGTGTTTATCAGTGTGTTTGTAAACTTATGCAGGAAGTTGTTTACATACTGTGGTTACACACACACACACACACACATACACACATACACACATTTTACAAGTATAGGAAAGCAATTTGCAGACAATGGAAACCTTATATTAAAATGTGGACTTTGTTCTTCTTCAGGCAACAGGCAAGCGCTATGTAATGTACACCCTCTTATGATGCTAGGCAGTGGAAGGGAGCCACTGTTCCTAATCAGCTGTGGATTAAGAGGGAAACTTCTCACCTTCTGCAGTGTGCTGTGTCATTGAATTTACATGGTGTTTGGTAGGGTAAGTGTGTTAAAAACATGGCCAGGTACAGTGTTTTCAACTTAGGATGACTTTATTGGAACACAGTTCCATTATAAGTCCAACGGCACCTGTAATTTGAATTCTGTAGAAATTTCTAAGCAGCATATCCAACAGTAGTGGGAAATTTAATTTCATTATCTCATGTTATTTGACAGCCTGCTTCTATGATCCATTTTTGTTCATTTTGTTCCATCAGTGGCTTATGTTCTTTTTAAAATTTGTGCGAATCATGAACATGAACCATTAAACTCCTAGGATGGCACTGTAGAGCAGTTTGGTTGGTGATTTAATGCTCTGTTAACAAACTCATATCTTCACACTGAAAACCAGGATTATGATAAGATTATGATATTTCTGAAGTTTATAAGTGGACAAAATAAGACTAGCTTTTTTGTAAAAATAATTTCCTTCTACTCTCAGCTGAGTTTAAACATGTGTGACTCGGAACCTACTATGCTTCCATGTTCTTAGCAGTGGAAAAGTAAAAGTTTAATGAACATTTGTTGAACTCTTTTTTTCCTTTTATTATTTTTTTCTGAATTTGGATAAAGCTTTTAGAATTATGGCTTCGGGGAACTTTTAAAGCCTTAAGGACTACTGGAGGAGCTGGGTGAGTCAACACAGCTCAGCTCTGGGCTCTTCATGTTGTTCCTTCCTCCACCATGATTCATGGGGAATCAAGTTGTTTGAAAGGCCATGCATTTAACTATTTCTAACTTTCATGATAAAGCTGAAAACCTTTATTGTCCTCTGAGATGGGAACCATAATAAAATGAGCAGTTGAGACTTCCGAACATTAGACTGGGGGATCATGTTTTACTTGGCAGATCCTGTCAGGGAAGGAGGTACTGATAATATAACATTTACTATGAGCTACATAGTTGGTGTAAAAATCACCTCAGAGTCTGTTTTTAAGGAAACATCCTTTTAGGATGAAAGAGCTAAAGAGTGTTGACTGATCACCTCAGCTGTGTTGACTTGCTTTAACCTTTAAATAGTTGTTTCTGCTCTCTACTCACTGAAAAATAGCCAAGCCTAAGCTGATTTCAAAAAGGGACTCCATCTCATACCCACAGGAAGTGAATCCATGTGATATGTTTTGAACTTAACAGTTGTGAACATTTCATTAGTTTTCTGGAAGACCCAGTGCATCTGGATTGTCTTTGTTATAAAGCCTGCCATTTCTTTCTAAGACCGAGAGCTCATCTCTTCTTTACTAAATCCAGGGCCATGCTGGCTTCTCTGGTGCAATCCAACAGAAGGCTCCTTAAGGGGTGTTTGTCCTTATTTGTTTGTGTACCACACTCAACAGTATCTCTGTTTTTAAAAGATAATTTGACAAATGGAATTTTTTTTTTTTCGAGACAGGGTTTCCCTGTAGTTTCTAGAGCCTGTCCTGGAACTAGCTCTTGTAGACCAGGCTGGCCTCGAACTCAGAGATCTGCCTGCCTCTGCCTCCCGAGTGCTGGGATTAAAGGCGTGTGCCACCACCGCCCGGGGACAAATGGAATTTTTAAAAGGAGTATTAAAACAGTAGAAATACAGCCTCAGAAATTCTGGCAACCTAAGGTAATGACTTATTTTTTTATTGATTGGTTTCATTGAACTATACATTTTTCTCTGCTCCCCTCCCTTCCTCTCTCTTTCTCTTCTACCCTCTCCCTTGGTCCCCATGCTCCCAATTTACTCAGGAGATCTTGTCATTTTCTACTTCCCATATAGATTAGATCAATGTATGTCTCTCTTAGGGTCCTCATTGTTGTCTAGGTTCTCTGGGATTGTGATTTTTAGGCTGGTTTTCTTAGCTTTATGTTTAAAAATCATTTATGAGTGAGTACATATGATAATTGTCTTTCTGGGTCTGGGTGACCTCAATATGATGTTTTCTAGATCCATCCATTTGCCTGCAAATTTCAAGATGCCATTATTTTTTTTCTGCTATGTAGTACTCCATTGTGTAAATGTACCACATTTTCATTATCCATTCTTTGGTCAAGGTGCATTTAAGTTCTTTCCAGGTTTGTCTATGACATTGTTGTATGTCATTGGCTATGACAAACAATGCTGCTATGAACATAGTTGAGCACATGTCCTCGTGGTAAAATTGAGCATCCTTTGGGTATATACCCAAAAGTGGTATTGCTGGGTCTTGAGGAAGGTTGTTTTCTAATTTTCTGAGAAATCACCATACTGATATATATCCAAAGGGGTTGTACCAGCTTGCACTCCCACCAGCAATGCAGGAGTGTTCCCTTTACCCCACATGCTCTCTTGCATAAGTTGTCATCAGTGTTTTTGATCTTGGCCATTCTTTTTTTAAAATTTTTTATTGATTTTTATTGAGCTCTACATTTTTTTTTCTGTTCTACTCCCCTCTTCAACCCTCACCCAAGGTCCCCATGCTCCCAATTTACTCAGGAGATTTTGTCTTTTTCTACTTCCCATGTAGATTAGATCTATGTAAGTCTCTCTTAGTGTCCTCATTGTTGTCTAAGTTCTCTGGGATTGTGGTTTGTAGGTGGGGTTTCTTTGCTTTATGTTTAAAAACCACATATGAGTGAGTACATTTCTTACAGGTGTAAGATGGAATCTCAGAATTGTTTGGATTTGCATTTCTCTGACGGCTAAGGATGTTGGGCATTTCCTTAAGTGTCTTTCAGCCATTTTAGATTTCTCTGTTGAGAGTTCTCTGTTTAGGTCTGTACTTCATTTTTTAAAATTGGATTATTGATTCTTTTGATGACCAATTTCTTGAGTTTTTTTTTTTTTTTTGTTGAGAACCCTCAACAGAGGAATCTAAAATGGCTGAAAGTAATGACTTCTTAAACACATTCTTTGATAATTTACATTTGATGTTTGAGATCCTGAGCAACAAAAGGAGACAGGAATTAACATAGAGACAATATGTTTCCTAAGATCTCACTTGGCTAGGTAGGTCTAGAAAGACCTGGTACGACTGCATTCATTTCTGGGGATCTTGTCAATGATAGGGTTGGTGCCAGAAATGTGTAGGAACATCACTGAGGCTACTTAAATGTTGGGATCCATTTAATTTACACACACTATGTTTTTTAGTCATATTGTTGGTCAGTAATGCTTTGAGAGAACCTGAGACTCTTATTTCAAATGTGGCAAACACAGGTAGATTCATCTAAGGACAGGAGACATGGACTGCTTGACCTCAGTGTTGTGATGATTGGGCATTCTTTGGCATCCTTGGGTCTTATAGTGACAGAATTTGTGTTCAACCATTCCTGGGACCTAACTGTACTCCAAATGTCTGTTCTTTATTTTATTCTAGTCTAGTTGACTGTAGGATGAGGGAAATTTATGGGCATCTATCCTTTTAGCAGGGATTAAGGGTCAGAGAATGTTTTTAAGATTATGGTTGAGGTATTGTTCTAAAACACTGTTACCAAAAAATTCTACTGAGTAAAAAAAGGAAGATTGAACCAGAGAACCCCATATTTTGGAGAAGAGATATTATGTTTAAAATTGCTTATACTGAGTAAGGAGTTAACTACTAATATTCAAGTGAATCTGTCTAGAGCAATGGTTGACTCTGAAGCTCAAGACAGCAGGCAGGTTTATATAAGCAGCTTTTGATGTCATTAGTGCATAGGTGAGAATTCAGATCTTTAGCTCAAACAAGAATCATGTATCTGTCTGTCTGTCTATTTATTTTTTTGTGTTTCCAGACAGGGTTTCTCTGTGTAGTCTTGGCTGTCCCGGAATTTATTCTATAGACCAGGCTGGGCTCTGCCTCCCAAGTGCTAGATGCTTTTAAAAAGTGGTTTTATGTAATTGGAAAAAAGATGGCAGAGCAGAGCCATGTGAGGCAGAGAGGAGATGAACTAGAGACAAGACAGTGGCAAGGGCCTGTCTGCCAGGAGGCTAGGACCACCACTGGGCCTATCTCAACTGATTAGGCTGGCTAGCATCATGGAGCCACCACTGCTGCTGCTCATATTGCCTGCCCTGCTGTGGGGAGGAGAGCAAGGAGCCAAGGATCTGCCTGCAAACACTATGATTAGGCTAGGGACTGGGTGCTGCACAGCAGCTTGGAGCTCTCACAGATACTGTCTCCAAACATGAGGCCAACTGCATGATTTCCCTGATCTTTTTTTTTTTTTCAAATAAACTGGGAAGCACTTTTATTTTATTTTTATTTTTATTTTTTTTTAATTTTTTTTTTGGTTTTTCGAGACAGGGTTTCCCTGTAGTTTCTAGAGCCTGTCCTGGAACTAGCTCTTGTAGACCAGGCTGGCCTCGAACTCAGAGATCCACCTGCCTCTGCCTCCCGAGTGCTGGGATTAAAGGCGTGCACCACCACCGCCCGGCTTGGGAAGCACTTTTATTTTATGACCCACTGAAGTAGCTACCTTTCTGGGCTTCCAGAAACAGTGCAAAGGACCATACAGAAATTACCTGATTTCATCTGCATAAAGTTGGAGATGGAGATCATGTGATAATTTCATCTGTATACAGCCTCCCTGAGGGGGCTGGAGATGAAGCTCATTTGATAAATGCATAAAGCCCAGGCTCGGGTCCAGGGCCACATAAACCAGGCATAGTAGAGCATACCTATAATCTCAGGACTCAGATGGTAGAAGCAAGAGACTCAGAAGTACAAGGACAGCCTCAGGTGAGTGAGTTCAAGGCTAACATAGAATATATAAGATCCAGTCAAGAAAATAAAGCCACCACTAAGGAAGCCATTTATTATCTCCATTTGATCACAGGGGATCAGATTCTCAGAGAAGGAAAGTAACTTGCTGAGTCTAACTAGCTAGAGACTTGACAAAGTGTTTGACTCCTATTTTTTTTTGGCATTCCAACTCCAGTTTCTCCTTCCTTCTCTCCTCTCAGTCCCCCTACTTCCCCTCTGTAGCCCTTCATCCACTCCTTCCTTTCTATTCAGAAAAGGGCAGGGTTCCCATGGATATCAACAAAACATGGCATATCAAGTTGCAGTAAGACTAAGCATCTCTCCTCATATTAGGACTGTACAAGGTAACCAGTATGTGGAATAGGTTCCCAAGAGCCAGCCAAACCATTACAACAGCCTCTACTCCTATTGTTAGAAGTCCCAAAAGTAGACCAAGCTATGCAACTGTCACTTATATAGAGAGGACGAAAGTCGGTCCCATCCAGGCTCCCTAGTTGTTGGATCATTCTCTGTGAGCCCCTATGAGCCCAGGTTAGTTGATTCTGTGGGTTTTCTTGAGGTGTCCTTAACCCCTCTAACTCCTACAATCCTTCCTCCCCCTCTTCTGCAGGATTTCCCGAGATCTGCCTAATGTTTGGCTGTGGGCCTCTGAATCTGTTTCCATTAGTTGCTGGGCGAAGCCTCTCTGATGACACTGGGGTTAGGGACCAATCTATGAGTGCAGCAGAGTATCATTAGACAACAATACTTTGACCTTTTTTTTTTTTTTTTTATACAGTCACGTTTGGTTCTGTCTTAGGTCTCTGGGCCATCCAGCCTCTAAGGCCTGGTGCTACAGGCAGTGTCAGGGGTGAGCAGTGGTGGACTCACTCTCATGGCATGGGTCCCAGCCTGGACCAGGCATCTGTTGACCACTCCCACAATCTTTGTGCCACTCTTACCGCAGCACAACCCATAGGCATGACAAACTGTAGGTCGAAGTTTATGTGGATGGGTTAGTGTCCCAATCCCTCCACTGGAAGTCTTGCCTGGTCACAGCAGATGGGCAGTTCAGGTTATATGTCCCCTGTTGCTAGGAGTCATAGCTGGTTAACTCCCTATTTTATTTTATTTTATTTTTTGAGTTTTTAAATATATTTATTTAAACCCCTTATTACTTCATTTTACAGTCTGAAATAGTCCCTGCGTTGGCTGTTGCCATTTTTACCACTTGGTCCCGATGTTTCCTTGAAACACCTTAATTACTGCTTCTTGTGTATTCATTTGTTTGCTTTCACAGTTCCTTTCTTTTTTTTTTTTTTAAAGGAGGAGGCTTTTTTTTATTCAAGATTTCCATCTCCTCCCCTCCTCCTCCCCCTTCCCTCCCCTCCCTTTCACCCATACCTCCACTCCACCCCTCTCCAAAGACAAAGAACCATCAGGGTTCCCTTCACTATGTTAAGTCCAAGGTCCTCCCAGCTCCCGCTAAGTCCAGGAAGGTGAGCAACCAAACTGACAAGGCTCTTCCCTGATCTTGAGCAATAACAAGATACCTTAGATGAAGAACTGCTCATTTCCTGGATTAAGCATCCTCAAAAGTCTTTAGTGATCTCTCCTGTCTCTGGTGGCCTTGTTGGTTTCCTTGGTCCATGTAGATGCTATGTTAATATCCATCATTTCTTCTAATGCCAGAGACCATGTTGAGGTCTGTATTTCGTGTTGTTGCTGGAGGCCCTATGTGCAGCGCATAACACCTGTCTGTGCTCTATGCGCTACCATAGTTTGCAAGCTTCAGGCAAGGGGCTGGAGGTTGAAACACATACAAAGACACACAGAGACACACAGAGACACACAGAGAGACAGCACAGACAGAGACCTGAACCTCTAGTCACTAGTAAGAAGCCTTTTATTCAATAGCACCATGGAGGCTTATATACCCAACAATCAGGTAGGCCAACAGGTGAAAACCTTATCCTCTGATCCTCAAGGCCAAGGCAACACGTGCTTGTGAAGCAGAGCTGGTAAACAACTTTGACACAGCTTTCAGTAACTCAAATCAGAAGGAAAGTAAAGATCTCTAGCAGGTAAGAGCAGCTGGAGGCCAGGACGCCAAATGGTCCCAACACCTATAGATGTCCATGGTCCATACTGCCAGAAACCATGTGGAAGTCCATGATCCATGCTTCCATGGCAAGGAAGCTTCTTTTGTGAGGGTATTGGTTACTGCAGACTCCTGAGAATGAAAGACAGCCAAGGCTTCTGTGATACCTGCCCCCACGAAAAGAGAAACAGTCCAGACAGGAGACTATTGGGGAGAGTATCTCAAAAACTATGATAAAGATGCTCAAGTGTAGCTCTTCACAGCTGACGGCTTCCAATTGACAAGGGCTGGGCTGGGGCTAGGTTTTCTTTAAGGCACTGGCCACTGGGAACTTGACCATATTCCAATGACTATGTGGGCAACACAAATTGGTCTTGGTGTATTTCTCCTTTTTTGGGGAGGGTGGGCAGAGGGCATGAAGGCTGGAGAGTGGACCTTTGAGGAATGGAAAGGGAGTGTGATAGGAGTGCGTTAGAGGAAATTCCTAAACAATTAATAAAATATTATGTTGGGGAAAAATAAACATATGAAACAAAAATAATGAGAGTATACAATTTTGTTTGTTTTTATGTTTATTTATTTATTTTGTGCTTGTGCATATGATGTTGCACATGTCTAGAGGTCAGATGACAACTCTTGAGAGGTGGGTATCTCTTTCTCCTGTGTAGGTCCTGGGTACTGAACTCAGGCTGTCAGCCTTGGCAGCAAGTGCCTTTACTTGCTGAGTGTGTCTTCACTGTTTTCAAATGGGACAGAAAAAGCCAATAAAGTTGAGAATAGACTATTGATAGGTTTCACATTGTGGATGTCATTGGTAGCAGTTTTTGCTGAATTGAGACAGCTATGTGATAGATTATAAAACACAGATCTTTATATTTGAGCACTAAGAAGAAACTGGGACCAGTGAGGATGCCACATGGCCATTCTAGAATGTTCTCCAGAGGTAGCTAGCCAAGGAAAGAAGCAATCTTAGGGCTTAGGCCATGGAAGACATACATTTTTCTGGATAGAAAATTAACTAAGCTTATTAGCTGAAAAAGTGGAGAATCCAAGAGGACTAAATGATTGACAGTCTCAGAAGATGACTTGGAGGAGATTTTACAATAGTGAAGTGCTGGTGGGTTACAGTCATTATGCAATATGCATTATATATGAGCTGCATTATCTAGTTAACTTGAACTTGTTTATTATGTCATGGGCATGTTTGTTAAGCTCTGTAGACCTCTATTACAGGTAATGACATTTCCTTTCTTCTTCTTTTTCTTCTCTGTAATGGTCTTTGGAGAGGGAAGAAGACTGAAGTCTTCAAAAACCCAAGAAACTGATTTTTTGCTTCTTTTAACCATTTTGTTCTGCTTGCCATTTTAGAGAAATTCAAAGTTTCATGTCCCTGACTGATATCTACCTATGCTTCTTCTCCCTGAATTTCCAATTTACCCCCAGTGTAAAAAAACTAATTAGAAAAAAATTGTAACATTTTCCTCAGCAGAAAGATTCACCAAACACGCCTACCTCCCCCGACTTTGATGCAAGTGGCTTACTCAGTGGGAAAATTAAAGACAGGAAGTTTTGATGATCAGGAACTTTCTACCATTTCAGAAGTTGTAACTACTTTCTTATGGTATATTGGTGAGTCGCAACTTGCTTTTGGATGTCAGTGGAGCTAAGGAACACCATGTTAGCAGAGATAGAGACTTGGAGATATATAGCATGGGACAATTATGCATAATGAATTACGGATATATAGCTTTGTGCCATCTGCAGAAAATAATTTACAGTCTCAACACAAATTTCTGATATTGTGCTTTGTGTTCCCTGAGACATGAAGTCAGATATAACAGTTAATTATTTATCTTGGAGTATTTGTCATTAACAGCTTCACTCAGCTGTGCATGTGGTGATCAAAGCTCCAAGGAGCAACGAAGACTCAGAGCCGTCAACATTTTTCTCTTCCTGTTAGAACAGCCTTACCTGGCATCCTGGTAAGATCCAGAATGTTCCACATCTTCTTCAGTTGCTGTTTCTCACTTGAAATATTGATGACAAATAATATATGTATTGTTACCACTGGGAGACTTCCAGAGTGTTTCTTTTTCTTTTCTTTTTAAACACATGGGCTACTTAGAATTAAAATTTTAAACCAGGGAAAGATAAGACCCTAAAGAAATACCAGAGAGGAAACAAAAACTTCTGAGAGTAAAGAAGCATGAAATGCTTCTTTAGAACCATGGAAATGCTCTGTAATGTTCTGAAGAGGAGATAGGATTCAAATAGCTTCTTGTAGCACACAATAGGTTGGTATCAGACAGTGAGGTGTGGATCCATGTTCAGGTGTCAAGGTCGTGACAAGCCCTGGGACATGGTACACAGTCCATAGACCTGGAAGGTCTCACTTGCCTGTCTGCAGACGGGAAGTAGAAAGCTCTGTATGAAAACTGAAGTGATAAGCACACGGTAAGGGATGATGGGGAAAATGAATACAGTAAGTGTTAATAGAAACCACCCTGGAGCTAGGCACAAGCTGCTGCTCCCTACCTGGCAGCACTGTTAAGGTGTCCTTCCCTCACTTTAATAGGAAGTGTACCTGTTCAGGTGAACTCAAGAAGCAAGGACAATGGGTCTCCAGAAATCTTTAAGATATGTCTGTATGTACATATGCACACATTTATCTATAACTTAAATGTATATATTCATATTCTTGGGCTGACTAAGAACTTCCCTGCCAATGTGAGTTGTCAATGAATATGCTGGAAAATGGTTTTAGAATTCATATATTCAAAGCAACCTCAGTGGGTTTTACAACTTAGTTCAAAGGCCTGGGGTTAGGATACGAAGACTTGTAGGAGAGAACCAGTTAAAAACAAATCTGTACCAAGGCAATGATTTCAGAATGCATTTGGCAGGTCTTGAAGCTCTCTGAGAAATCTTATATAGAAACACTGTAATCTGTAAAAGTGCAATGCAGGCATACCTGAACAAATCTGTATACATTTCAAAGCACTCTTCCACATCGGAGGCTCAGCAGCACCAGACAAGAGGGCTCCAGCTGTAAGTGATTATTTGTGAAAACAGAACCAATTATAGCATAGTCAAAAAGGAGTGGAGTCTGGGGATTGTTTCTGGTTGTTTGTGGCAAAGGAAATGGCTGTCATAAAAATTCACTTTTTCCTGGTACAGTGTAGGTCTCTCTCTCTCTCTCTCTCTCTCTCTCTCTCTCTCTCTCTCTCTCTCTCTCTCTCTCTCTCTCTCTCTCTCTCTCATGTGTGGCAGTAGTGGTGCCCTTGCCAATGGCATGTGAACAAAGATGGCACGTGGCACTTACAGAAGGAGACTGTTACGAAGGAAACATATCTTCTTTATTTCCTTCTTTCCCACCTTTAGGGTAGATGAACATTTCTGGGTTGGCTTTGGAAAGCATGTGTTGGAAATAGGAGTGCATTGAGTGGAGAGCTTGTCTGAGAAAAGAGCTGGCAGCTCACCAGAAACATCCATCTTTATCTGCATTCAGGAGAAACAAATTCATTACATGTTAAACTACTCAGGTGGCTAGGTTTCTTGTTTTTAGGGAATCAGGTGTGATCTAAGTGCCCATTGTAGATTTTTGGAACTCTTTGTAGAGGATTTAGCTCTGATCACTGCCTGAGAGATAAGGGTCAGCTGTGTGTGTGGTCTTCTGCTCTAGGTCGGTGGGATACCTGACCCTGGTTGAGGATTACACATCTCTTAAATGGTGGTATGCTTGGAGGCAAAGTGATGAACGAAGACAGAGCTTTTCTTGGAGCAATGTCAGAACTGAGCAGTTAATGTTCTCTTGGCTCTCCGTTTTAGGTAGGCCTAGACTTTAGCTGATTTTACCTTCTTCTGTCTCAGAACTGTCAATACCAGTCTTTGGTCTGAGGGTGAGAATAGTTCCTTCTTCCTTCTGTTGTTTCAGCATTCACATTAAAACAATGAAGAACTTTGATTCCCATTCTCTAGGTAGGCATGGGGAGCATTGACAGAAAAAGGACTCAATGACACTATGACAGAGACTCCCATTTGATCCCAAATCTCTTACCTTACCTTTCCTTCCAAGCACACTTCCTACTCTTGTCTTACAGTTCAGTGCAGCTGTGAGACTGAATTGATCACGACAAGAAGTATGCAAGCCCTGCATTTCTGGCCTTGCATGATCTGCTATGCTATTTTCCCTTTTAGAATTGGCTGGAGGAGGAGACGTTCCTGCTCTTAGTCACCACGTATTGAAGAGGGTAACATGCCTACGCTCTTACAACCAGCCTCCCTTGAATGGCAATGAGGAGGACATTCCTACTGATGTGATCACATTCTGTGGCAGTTTGAATGTAATGGGCTTCCATCGGCTCATAGAGAGTGACATTATTGGGAGGTGTGGCCTTGTGAAAGTAGGTGTGGCTTGTTGAAGGAAGTGTGTCATGGGGGGGGGCAGGCCATGAAGTGTCTTGTTTAAGCTTTTCTCAGTGTCACAGTCCATTTCCTGTTGCCTTCTCTTCAAGATGTAGCCAACACCATGTCTGCCTGATGTTGCCACGCTCCCCACTGTGATAATAATGTATCGTACCTCTGAAACTGTGAGCCCAATTAAATATTTTCCTTTATAGAAGTTGCTATGGTCATGGTGTCTCTTCACAGCAGTCAAAGCACCAAGACACCTCCCCAGCCAGAAATAAAGTCTCATTGAATTAGGCACACAATTGGGGGTCTATTTGTTATCTCTCTTTAATCAATCAGCAAATGTATAAACATTGGTCTACCCTTTGCTAAATGAAAAATCCTTTAGACACTTACAAAAAGTATATATGTGATGGACATATAGTATCTATAAGATCATTATACAATATACCAATGTGCATAATATATCAATGTGCATAAAAATAATTAATGTTTTAATTGGCATGTTTTGGAATATAATAGTAAGAACAATGGGTAAGTCACAGAGGGACCTGACTTGATACACCAGATGTTAATAGACAAGTATTTACTTATTTCCCTTATTGAGGACCAAATTAGTCAATGGTAAGTAGAAGGATGACTTTGAATAAGAAATGGCTTAACTTCAGATTGCCTTTTTAAAAATGAAAGTAGGTGGAGTCATTATGTAATATTGAGAAAGTCTCAGCAGAAGCTACCTAGCATGTACAGGTCCCTCCCAGAACAGTCTGGATCCTGTGAACTCTCATGTTGCTTTTGGATATGACACAATCTCATTATCTTAGAAATATATAACACATTTTCCCATCTCTTATTTTCTACTGTGTGTACTTGATAAATAACACCAAATTCCATTTCCACTTTATTTTTTGATTAATACTAACCTAATGAGACTGAACTTATGGGAACCCGATGATACTTTATCTTTTCTAAGGGACCTGAATTTGAAAACACTTGAGTTCCCAGGACTCAGACTAAATTACCATATAAGAATAGTCTTAACGTTTCCATAATTAATTTTGTGAAAGAACCTTCCCAGTTGCTTTTAATGATAGAAATATTGCTACTACCCTTTGGAGTTTAAGTAGAATTTTATTCCTGTGTGATGCCTAATATTTGCAACAATAATTCATAGTACATTTGATTAGGGTACTCTTTAAGGCCTGTGAGAAAACCTATTTATGTGTTAATTTATAGTTTTAAGCCTTATTCTAAAGCATTAGTAAAAGAAAATGTTGCCTGATTTCCTCAGTAAGCAAAGCAGACAAGATACTCAAACTGAGCAATAAACAGAGTAATTGTAAGTAAGGAGAAGGTACTTGGATTGAGACAAGACACAGTAGGTCTCTGGGAACTAAGAGCATCATAGTGCCTTCACTCTCTTAGTCATGGGGGAGGGAAATGGGGAGGAGTTTCTAGAACTTGGAGACAGAGCAGACATTGGAGGAGGTAAGCTGAAAGGAGCTGTGCTCTGTGGTTGAGGGAAATTGCTAGTTTTTAAAAACCTGCTGGAAGTAAATAGGAAGATAAATAGCTGAACTTTACTCCTTTCTCTCTTCGGTCTGTAGCAGATTCCCAATAACCAACCCCAAGCAGAGAGTCCTTTTGTATATTCTGTACCTGTAAGATTAAGGAACTGAGGGCAGAAAGGAGAAAAATAGATTCAATTTCAGAAGGGAGCCAGGATATCTAGACCCTGCCTATATACCTTTGTTATGAAATTTAAGACTGTTAGTGAAATTAGAGTAATTAATTCTCATAATCAAAGATCTAATAACTTATTTTTATTATAGGTAAGGCTACTATCAACACTGATAAAATGTCTAGTGTACACATCTTGAAAAAAGGGAATGTGTATTTGGCTCATGGTTTCTGCGGACTTAGATCATGGTTGCTTGACCCCACATCATTGGGCCGAACCTCATGGTGGTGGGAGTATGTGACAGAGGAGCTTCCCAACTAGTTTATAGTGCACATGAAGCAGGAAGAAGGAAGGGACCAAAAATCATGCATAAATTTTAAAAGTGTAGGTCCAGTGGCCATCCCTCAACTAGATCTAACCCTCCAAAATGCATCCTCCAGCTGGCCATCGAAGCTATAACACATGACTTGTGGGAAAATTAGATAAGCACACAGATAAAGTGTTATTACTCATAAAGTACTAGCACTCAGGCTCTTCTCTGTTCTAAAATAAGAATTAGCCATATAGGACATTTAAGTTAAGGTTAGTTAATGTTCTTTTGGTTCCTGAGTATTTTTGTGGCTAGTGGTTTTTTCTTAGAGGACATTTCAGATTTTATAAAAGTTTTTTTTCTGGGGGGGAGACTAAATTTCTTATTTGAAAGGCAACAGAATATTTTAAGCACTGGGGTTGCATGCTCAGTTGTACAATTAGAATAGTATTGGATCTAATTATTACCTGGATTATATTAGTATTTGTTTAACTAGTTGGCCGACCCTGCTTCCCCAAAAGAGTCGATTTACTCTTACCCTATCAGTTCACCAGGCTGCCAGCAATCTATAATCATGAATTACAGTTTCTTCTTTAATATTTTTCCAAAATCAAACAAGTTGTGAATTCGGATCACATAATACATACTGAGGATAGTTTAGGCTTATGTTTGTAATTTACCAGGGCAAAAATGTTGTTTTAATAACTCCAGGACAGTTTAGATGGAGCAACTGAGTTTCTTTCCTGTTCCTTTCTATGCAACAGGTATACATTGCAATGTGGGTATACCAGGGGTCACTTTGTAGAATATCCCTGCCTTGAAGAATTCTGATACGACCCTCACATTCTTGCCCATCTAAACAGCTGCCAAAGCAGAAGCTCAAAATTCACATTTTCTGTAGCAATCTTTAAGTCAAAAATCAGCCTTTATCTTCAACTTCCTGGCTCCTTCTTTCTAAGGCACTTCTGTAATGTCTTAATGATGAACTGGAAAATTACTCAGCTGGAGGGTTTGTAGCTCACTGGTTGAGTCCTTGCCTGGTGTGAGGCTCCAGACTTCATGCTAGCAATGCAAAAACAAAAAGAAAAAAGCCTTAAAATAATATGACATCCTACTTTACTAAAAAAAGATTGTTCAGGTTGTCTGTTCTGTTATGACATCGAATATGGAGCTCTTCCACCTTTATTTCAAAGGTAAAGAAAGAGGCTCAGTGGGATCAGGCCTTCCCAAAGATCACACAGCTCTTTGGAACAACCACATATGCTATGTAGATACTAATTTTTAAGACAAGGCAGAGTCAGTCTTTCTGATAAAGCTTGTCAGCTTGTTCTTTCTTCTGTGCTGGAAAAGAATCAATGGCTGTATGAAAGATTTTTCACTCTAAGAAGAAAAGCCTGTTAAAATATGCTAAGCCAAAAGGAAGATGTGGCTTCTAGAGCCCAAAGGCAAGAGGTACAGTGTGGCCTACTTTTGAAGAAAAATCATCCCTACCTTCAAGACCTCCATCTCTGCCATCATTTGTATTTGTTTTTTCTTTTCCTTTCCTGTCAACTGATTATCTCTGTTTGCATAAGGTGAAAGATGATCTCTCTGAACATTTTAAGTACATCACAGCGGTCAGTCAACAAAGCCGGATTGGTGACTTTTAGTCCCAACTAGTCCTAATTCCAATACAATTGGTACAAAACAATATGGTTGTCTTTGCTTGGAATTTTTTCTTCCTGTTTCCTATGGCCAGTGTCAGGATTGTATATAATTATAACAGCAGACTGACTTTATGAGGATGGGTCTGTAGATGTTTAAAAAGAGAATGAAGAGAGAGAATAATTAAAGAAAACACATATACATTTTTAATCTCTCTATGTATGTGTGTATATATACATATATATATATATATATATGTATATATACACACACACACACACACATACACACACACTCTGTTGGAGGAGGGAGCCGCTTGTTGGTTCCCAGCTGCTTAGCCCCAAATTAATCACACAGAAACTGTATTAATTAAAACCCTGCTTGACCCATTAGCTTTAGCTTCTTATTGGCTAACTCTTATATTAATTTAACCCATTTATATTAATCTGTATATCGCCACGTGGCTGTGGCTTACTGGGTAAAGTTCCCAGTGTCTGTCTCCTGTGGCTCTGTGGCTTCTCTCTGACTCTGTCTGCCCTTTCTCCCAGCATACTGCCTAGCTTTCCCTGCCTAGTTCTGTTCTTCCCTAACATAAGTGCAAAGCAGTTCTTTATTCATTAAACAATAAAATCAACACACAGACAGAAGGACCTCCCACACCAACACACTTTTCTAGTCCATGAATTATTGTGGAACTTTGAAGTATACCAATATTTGTTTTTGGCAGGGTCTCTGTATGTACCCTGCCTGGTCTAGAAGTCATTATGTAGACCAGGATGGATTCACACTCATAGAGACATTCCTGTCTCTGGCCCCTCTGTATTGAGATTAAAGGTATATGTCACCATGCCTGGTTACTAATAATCTTAACCTTTCTTGAATAAAATATTTTAAAAGTATTTTGTTTTGATATTAATCACGTATTATGTTTTAAAAGTGCTATTGCTTTTCTTTCTGGGTTCCAGAGGGAAGAGTCAGTAAACATGGTTTAGTGTTTTTTTCTAGTCAGTATGTGCTAAATAAAAATGCAACAGATAATAAATAATGTGTATCAGTCCAACTCTTTGTAGATGACAGCTGCCAAAGGAAAGCTATCTGATAGGCAGAGTTAAGGGTTGGAACAATTTGCCATGAATAAGGCAAGACTTATTTTAATTTTGGTACTGTGAGCCTGTTTCATGTTTTACCCCATTATCTGTATCATCAGTTCTTTCCTTGAATTGTCTTATTTATTACAAATATCACATCTTTATATATATATCACCTCCATTGCAACAAACTAGGCCCTCTGAATGTGGGTTATAGTTGTGTGACTGGGGCAATCTGTGAGGCCACTGGCAGTGGTACCAAGATTTATCCCTAGTGAATGAACTAGCTTTTTGGAGCCCATTATCTTTGGAGGAATAGTTTTCTCAGCCTAGATATAGTGGAGAGGGCCTTGGGTTTTGCCTCAAAGTGATGTGCCAGACTTTATTGACTCCTCATGGGAAGCCTTACCCCTTCTGAGGAGTGGATGGGGGATGGGGTAGAGAGAAGTTTGGGGGAAGTAGGAGGAAGGGAGGGAGAGGGAACTGGGAATGGTATGTAAAATGAAAAAGGATTGTTTATATATACAAACATTATACATACACATATATGTATGATTTCTTTTTGTTCAATGGATACTCTATGTATCCATTAAATACTACTCAGTCTTCTAGTGCTATTCAGTTTTGTGTTTGTCAGAAAAACTGACCATGCATTCCGAGACCTTTAATCACGTGATACCTTTAAGACACATACCATCTCAATTTTGATTGAACTCTAGATAGTGCTCACCTTTGTGTGTGTTAAGCCCTGCTCTCTGAATCTACTAAAGTAAATCCAACTTAGGATAAATTTTACTCTGGCACATAGATCTGACTTGCCCTCCCAACCCTACCCAGAAATCTTTTCAGGAGTTAAGAAAAAAATTCCTTTTTTAGAGTTCCCAAACTTTTACAAAGAAGTCTGATAAAAATATACTGTGCTTCTAAGAAGGCAGGGACAGCTTTATTCATCAGTGTAGATGGCATTTATACCTAATATGCAGGTGGCTCAGTGTGTATTCCATTATTGTCTGTTGGGTGAGCAGAGAAGGTACTTGCTCTATTATTTCTAAAAAGAGCAAATGGCATGATATACCACTATAGACCTTTCATGGGGTTTTCAGGGTATAATTATGGAGTTAAAATAAAGATAATTGCTATTAAATTGATTTATAATTTAGGCTTGGAGGTCGAGGAGTTCCTGGGTCATAAAATGATAGTTAAGACTGAATCCACATAATGTATACTAACTGCTGGTTTGTCCCTGAAAACCTGCCCAGAGAGTTCACTAGCACTCAAAAGATCAGGAATTATGAAGTTCAGCCTTCCTGAACATATAATTTATTTACTTTCATATGGCATTTACCTTGAATGGTGATAAATATATTAAAGTATCATAAGTAACAAGTTATATTAGCCTGCTTTATTTTAGAATTTTGAAACTTAAAACTTAGGGAAGAAAGGATACAACATAGAGTTAATTGGATCAGAAAGTAACACTTTCTAGTAAAATAAGTTTGAAGTATGATGAGGACCTCATCACATTTACGTATATAATTAGAACTAAGGAGACCGCCAGTTTCTAGGTTAAAGCTTTCTGGACTGAGCATCGAAAGGGCAGGTATAATGGACTATTCTCCTTTGAACTATCAAGTCGCAGAAAAAGCCTGTCTTTATTCTCTCTCTAGGGAAGTGTCACTGACAACAGTCAAAGCTGGGTTAATGGGATAGTGGAGTTGCATTTGGCTCTGAACCCACTCATGAACACTTTTGTTGATGGTCTAGTGAAACTACCGAGTTCTTCAGAACGTTACTTCCAAATTCTTAAAGATGTTCCAGTACAATGTTGCTTTAAAAATGTTTACCGCATGTGAATGGCAAGAATGTCACTGCAAGTATTATCTAAAAATTCCATTTTCCGGAGGGGGGGGGGCAAAAAAGATAAACTGAAGAAGACAAAGGCCTGCATTTCAGTTTTGAATTGAATGTGTCTTGAAACATGAGGCAATATATCCTTGGTTGACACAGGCAATGTGTAAGATAAAATACCTCTTACAGAATCTGTCTTGGAAAGTATAAGCCAACGACAGGCAATCAGTTGTTTTTCAAGATGAGATAAGAACATAGTTAAAAGCTTTAATGTTGATGAGAAATGGTCTTGACGATGCTTTAGGGAATACAACAGCTTGTTTGTGGGAAAAGAGATTTATGTTTTCAAGAAAATTTTAAGGTCGGTTAAATGTAGTTAAAATGAGTTTATTGAGGAATAGTCACGGGTCAGAAGAACAGACCCGAGGTTCATTTTCTTGGACCCATCTTTGCCATGGTAAGGGGTGCTTAGTTCTATGTATCGTTGCCACTCTTTCATAGTTTTATGCTTTAATTTCTGTATAAGCCAGGGACCTCTGTATCCAGCTTTGACCTTTTTCCTGACCTTGAGGATCATAGCTATGCATTCCCAGTGTCCACCTTCAATTGGATATCCTCTACGACCCACACTTTTTTTTTTTTTTTTTTTTTTTTGAGACAGGGTTTCTCTGTAGCTTTTGGAGTATGACCTACACTTTTTAAAATGTTTTTTGCTCCTTTTTTCTTGCACTGCCCAAGCAGTACAAAGTAGCTAGCTCACTTACACTGCAGTCACTGTTGATGATGTCATCATTCATCCTTGTGCTGAGGGCAGAAGACCAGGAACTCCCTGGGCAGAGCTTAGGACTCCCTAGTTCTTGTGGGGGCTCTTGTGGAAATTTCAAAGTATTGACCTTCTCCTCGGCACTTAAACATTCTTCCTGGTGAGCCTAGCTCCTTGGATTTTAATCTCACCTTTTCTCCCTCAGTGAGGTTGTTATGTGCTCAGAGCCTGACACACATGCCTTCATAGATTGATCTCTCAATCCAGATCATTCTAGTTATTGGTACTGATCCATTTTCAACTCACAAATATCTTGTTATCATAAATTCCTATTCCTTTCTGCTTACTTGTCCCTTAAGTAGGACAGAAGATATATATGTGTACTTCGTAATGTAGTGAAAACCACTGAACTCAGAACCTTCCCTGGGCCATCACATTATTGGCATCTTACTCGGTTCTTTCTGATCCTTACTGTCCCTGCCATAGTTCACCTTCCATCATCTACTTTAACCATGGCTGTAGCCCCCTAGTTTAATTTCAGCCTCCTTAACAAACATTCATCCATCTCATTTCCTGATGAATTAGTCTCCTTCAGCCTTTTATTCTTTAAGAAGAGACTCAAGATGTACAGTGTGGCAGGCAAGGCTATCTGAAGTCTGTCTCAACATAAGTACTCTGTCCAAACTTTTGTTGTCCCATAGTGTGGACAGAACTAATGGGGAGTCTCCAATGAGTTCACACAAGCTTATTCTCAGATTCGCTTACTTTCTTCTTGACTTGGGCAGCCAATCTTTTCACAGTTTACTGAGATTCTTTCTCTCTGTGTGTTTCTCTCTCTTCCTACAGTGCTAGCTCTTTGAAGTTGGAAATTCTATTTGATTTATTTCTGTTACTAATTTTATTTATGAAGCATAATAGGATTTCAGCTGTCTGCATTGGAATTGAGGGGAAGAAGTTTTGGGTGATGCCAAACCTTCATTCTAAATATTTGTTTTTTACTCAATGGGTCGTCTTGACATCTGATCCAAAGTCCTTTGAAAATGTAGTCAGTTTTCTCCTATCTTGTAGACACAGAGTCTGAATTGCCTTGGAGGAAGTAGTGTTAATTTTACTTACAGTGCACGAAGGGTGCAACAAACCTCAGGGGCTTGCCCAGCATCCTCTAAGCTCAGCTTCTATACAGTGATGCTCCAGGGATTCTTGGAAAGGTTTTAGAAGTTTCATTAGCACCCTGTATCTTCCCTTTATTTTCTCTCCATCTTGGCCTTTTTCTCTTTTTGCTGTCATCTTCTAGGTTCCTAGTTCCCTGCAGCTGCTCTGCTGGATCCAGCAAGACTCCCATGAGCCATCACTCTCACAGAAGTTTCCCTTGTCACAAACTTTCCTCTCCTCCCTCTCTGATTTTACATGCATCTTATTTTTTTTTCTAGTCCACGATGTATTACTGGCTCTTGGAAGAGGATAAATCTCATTAAATTCATTCAATTAGTGTGTGAATACTTGTTCTTTAACTTACTGCATGGACTATCTCGAGTGTGCCTCAGTTTTAAAAGAGGGAACGTATTACTTCAAAGGAATGAAGCATGAAAGGCGCCTCACACAGAGTGGGCAGAGCATCCTCATGTTTTTCTAATCAGACAGATTAACGCACATGATGATTCTTTTCCTACAAGGCTGGTTGGATGTCTAAATCTTTGACTGGCTTCTTTCAAAAAAGAAGTAATAAGCTTTATAAATATTACGTATGCATTAGAAAAGTCAGACATAGCTAAAAAAATTCAAAGCCAACTCAGGTGATTCTTATCTGTGGATGTTAGCCATGAAAGCAAGATATCACTGAAACAAGTGTAGGATTTGATTTTTTTTTCTACTGTAACAACTGTCCCAGGCTGTGAGACGTAGGTTACTCACTTTTTTTCCAATTCAAGCAGATTACAGTGGTAAGAGAAATTTGGAAACGTTAATACATCTTTTACTGTGACAAATATTTGTTGGCAATACCATTTTTTTTCAGGGCAGTTTGCAATGAATAAGACACGATTCCTATCCCCACATATCTTATTAGAGGACTGGAAGAAATGCAGGATGTGATCAATGTTATACAGGAGGTTCAAAGAGCCCTACAATCTAGGGAGAAGATTAATTCTATATGGCAAAGACAGAAAGGACATAACAAAGGGGCGACATTTGAAGAATTGTTACAATCTCACAATATAGCATTGGACAAGGGTGCTGCACACAAAAAGCAAGGACCAAGAGCCAGATGCAAAAGTAGGAAAGAAAAGCATGGATCAAGGCATAGTTCAGAGTGCAAGAATAGGTCAGGGTGCAAGAGGCATCTGAAGGCCATGTTGCTTGGGTTTTTGAACAAGAAACACACTCAGCACACAAACTCCTTTGTTCCTCTTATAAAAGACATACTCTGCTTTACTACTTAATATACTTAAAATCTAATTGTTTTCCTTGTCAATTGGTTTGCTTTTGTGTGTGAGTATGTCGTGTGTGTGTGCACGCGCGTGTGTGTGTGTGTCCGTGTGTGTGTGGTGTGCGCATGTATGCAGGCACACTACGACGCATGCAGGGTTGAATACATGTGGAAGTCAGAAGCTGATAACAGATTGTCTTCCTCTATCACTTTCCGCCTTATCTCTTTTGAGACAGGGTTCTTCATTATACCTGGAGTTCGTTCATTTTGGTTGGCTGGCTGGGCAGTGGGTTCCAGGGGAGTTGAAATCTGAGTAAGGCTTAATTTTCTTTTTTGCTTTAACATGACAGTTTGTGGGGTATTCTCAAGGAATGTTTTAGCCAGAGGCAATCTCACAATTTGTGCCTTTGGGAAGATGATACGGAGCGGCAGTGCTGCCGTTTAAATCTACCTAAACCTATCACTCCTGTGTGTGTCTTCCAATCTATCTACAGGTGAGCACAGTCACTGTGGAAGGCAGGGACTGCTGAAGTCGGAAGTTTTCCCAGTTAGGGGTTTATGATATATATTTTTGGAGTCACCCTCTTATGGTTGACCTGTCTTCTGCTGACAGGGTAAGAGATGGTAACTCTAAGCCTTATGCAGCAATTTGGCCTGTAATGGAGGGAGTAAGCCATTGTTTTGGTGAAAACACCTTAGCATCAAATTGAGCTGTCAGGGACTTGTAGGTAAAATGTAGCAATTTTTCAGGCAGGATTCTCAAATTTTCTGATAACATCAATGTTTAATACCTAATTATTGCTACTGCTATTTGATTGGTGTTTCTGAGAACTCCACAGCTGGTTCGTAAGTTTTAGCTTAGGGAGAGAGGTGACTCTTTCTTAAATGCCTCAATTTTTCTTTTTGTGTTTATATAACTTCTCATGTGTTGGTTTCCATTTTAATTTTCTTTCGGTGAAAGGTGCAGGCAATATCTCCTGAGTAAACTGTTTATTTGAGACGCATTCTCACTACCCAACTGACCTTGAACCTAAGTAGTCCAGGCTGGCCTCTAACTTTTGTTCCTCTTATCTAAGCATCCTGAGGCATATACTTAGCTTCCAAAAAAACATATAACCCCTCCCATCAAGGGTTTTTAATAAAGATACTATAATTATAGTTATGCATCTACATTGGCAACTCCAGAATTGAAAATTGAAATGTGTCACCTCAGCATAGATAATTACTTTCTAAGTATGCACATGTCAAATGGTTTCCAGAAAGGGGAAACAAGGAAAAGGAGAGAAAAGGTGGGAGTCCTTTGAAAACCCCAACACAGAGGGTGAATGTTAATGAAATCACTGTGAATAGAGGGGACCCCATAAACTGCCAATGAAGAAAGTCCCACAGCTTCTGAAAGGAAAACAGCCTTGCCTGGTGAGACTTGAGCTCTGAAAGAAGAACACGATTCATATTAGTTGTAGTCACAATGGAATGTGACCTTGAATAAGTATAGGCCAGAGCATGAACTGGAGAAGGAACAGAATCACCCTTGTCTATTCCTCAGCCTCCCGTTTCCTTTGGTGATGTCCATTGGCCTAGCTCTATTTAAGGCAGACTGCAGTGTGGCTCAGATGAGCAGACCCTTAGGGCAGATTTACAAAGCAGGGCCTAGAGAAGAACTGGGGATCAATTCACAAAAATTAACAAACAACAGCTGTCCGGTGTAGGCATTTTCGTCTTCTGCTCCATACATGGAGTATGCTCCTGGTAGCCTGAAGCAGCTTTAAATGCTCTCTAAACAATAATTGAAACAATCTTGTGCATAATGTTAAGAAGGCCAAGAGTTTTGAAAATTTTTAAACAGCTATGGAATCATGAAAAGCATTCAAAGCATGTGGCGTTAGTTCTACATTGAGTATTCCCATTGAATACTTTTAAGGTCCATAAAGTGCTTCCACAGAGTGCTTCCAATAAGTTTCAGATTTTGGCCCTGCCACCAAATAAAAGTGAGTGACTAGCCATTCACTGATTCTGGATTTCTCTTGTAATGTGAGAAAGAGTTTAGCTGTCATGACCATTGTAAGTAGTCCTAAATCATACAACTTTTAGAATGTGTATTTAGGAAAGGCAAATGCACAGTTAAAATTTTATATGATAAAAGCTACATATTTATTTTTTTAAATTTAAGTTATCACTTTGGGATTATCTATAACATTGCATTTAAAACAGCAAGGTTAGCTACAAATTGGCTTAAACACAGATGTCTGTTGCATAAACAGTCTGGCATAGGTTTGTGATGTGAATTAAATGCAAACATTTGGGATCGCGGAAAAATGAAGCGTAAGCATTGCTGGAATTCAAATACTGATTTCATGCTTCCCTTTGAACCCGGCCTTGCGAACAAGCATCTGCGGGCAGTCACAGATAACATTGGTGAAGCCACTGGCTGCTTTCCAGGAGCTGAGCATTCTGAAATCACAGGATATTCTTCATTTCCACTGTCCACGGGGCAAGGATTTCATTTCCTCCTAGATTGTACCACTCTCCTTTTGATGTCCCTTTCTATATGCAAGTTCCTCCTTCTAAATTCTCTCCGTGGCCAGCATCCCATGGCTCTCCTCTGAGAGCAGATGGTATTTGTTGTCAGACATGCATTTGGGGCTGAGGAGTTCACAAGAACTACATTATGGAAAAGGCGGTTGGGATCAAAATGTTTGCCGATATTAAGAACTCAAAGTGAATGGAGGGGCCCACTAAGAGGAAGGTGGCTTCACATTCAGAGGGTTATTGGGCAGTAGGAGAGAGACAAAAGCAGGATGAGGAGTTGGATTTTATGTTCACCACAGAGGGGATGCCAGCAGAAAGTTGGAGAGTGACATGGTCAACCTCCAGGTTCACAAAGATCATCTGGCTGTTTCCTAGAGAATGGATTTTGAGGGCATCAAGAGGTAGGCAGAGAAAACTAATGAAGGGAGATTTCACTGTCAAGGTGAGAGGAGGTAATAGCTCGAGTAATGGCTTGGAACAAACAGTGTTTCTAACTCCAGCGAGGAGACAGAAAGCCTGTGATGTGGATGCTATGCTGAGCCATTAAATTCTCCCTCGAGACCAAGGCATATATTCCCCTGGTGCAGGAAACATTGAATGCTAACAACCCTGTAGCGCGAATTCTAATTTGTCTTAATAGTAAAAACCTGGAGTCAGATGCAGGGGTTAATGCTGAAAGATCAGAGAAGCAGAACAGCCAGCCACTAGTTCTTACCTCTACAAATTCCTTAGACTGAATGGGTGATCCTGTCTCGACGAGCACTCAACTGAATGCTCGGAGCACCTACATCCTCCCATCTTATATTCCTTTCTCTGCCCAGCTGAATCACTCCTGCCTCCACCTCCCTAGTGCTGGGATTAAAGGCATGTGATCCCAAGGCTTTGATCCAAGCTTTGGATCAAAGGCGTGAGCTCTGTTTCTCATTTAGACTGATTCAATCTCTTATAGCCAAGGGTGGCTTTGAACTCACAGAGATCCATCTGCCTCTGTCTCCCGAGTCCTAGGATTATAGGTGTGTGCCACCACTGCCTGGCCTCTATGACGAACTAGCATGGCTAGCTCTGCACTCTGATCTTCAGGCAAGCTTTATTTGTTACAGCACAAATAAAATAACACTGCATAACCCTGAGCATAATCTACCTCTGACCCAATGAATGTGCCTCCTGCAAGGAGTTACCTCTAGACTGACCACTCGCAGTAACTGACAGAATGGATGCACTAAAGCTTTTGTCTTAATGAGACAAATGGGAAGGACCAGAGCCTCTTGTGGGATCAGCTGAAATTTCTTTTGCAGCGATTTTGCTGTTTGGCTTCTTCTCCCACCCTGGATTCCTGAACCATTAGAGAGACTGCAGTGAGCATGTCCCAGTTAATCCCTTGGACACAAATCTTTTTCTCAGAGACTGTTTGCTATCTGAATTAAGGAAACCCCATGTAGATTCAACAGGTGGATTTGTTTACTTTGTTTTCCTAGTACCCAGCAGGGCATCTGGCTCTAGATGTCACTTAGTGAATTTATATGTTAACTATAAACTGTTTGACCTATGTTTAGGCTTATTACTAACTACCCCTTTCTGTTCAGGCTTATTACTAACTACCCATTTCTGTTGTTGGAGGTTTCTGTCCCACTGCTCCTGCAGTCATTCAATCCCAAAGAAATCACACAGAGGTCTGCATTAATTATAAACTGATTGGCCCATTATATCAGGCTTCTTATTAACTCATAACTTATATTAGCCCATTATTCTTGTCTGTGTTAGCCATGTGGCTCAGTACCTTATTTAGCAAGGCAGTCACATCTTGCTTTTTTTGTGTCTGGGTCATGACTCAAATTAAATTAAATTAACCCACAATTCTTGTCTATATTTAACCACGTGGCTTGGTACCTTTTCTCACTAAGTCATTCTCATCTTGCATCCTCTGCTTCTGGATGATGACAGTGTCTCTATTTTTTTTTCTTCTTTCCAGAGTTCTCCTACTCTGGTAGCCCCACCTATACTTCCTGCCTGGCTACTTGCCAATCAGTGTTTTATTAAACCAATATGACTGACAAATCTTTACAGCATACAAGAGCGTCATGCTACAGCTCAGGCCCTCACGTGACAGTCTGTAAATGGAGGCAGTGGGATGAATGGAATCAGAATGACACACAATCTCTGCTGTTCTACAAGCTTGTGATAAAGTTTAGAACAAATGAAAGCCAAGCAAAGCCTCAAGTGCACACAAATGCATTGCATCTGTTCTCCTCAAGGTACTGCCTTATGTGTAAGCATTCACTGTGGAGTGTTGCTGGCTCTTCACTTCTCAGAAGCTGCCTAATCCTTGCTTTTGAAATTCCTTCTCCCATCTTATTTCAAAAATCTCCTTTAGGACATCAAAGATTTTAAAGCTTTTTTTCCCCTCTTGTTTTTGTTTTATTTAATCATCAAATTGTATAAAGTTGTGTTTAGGTAGTCTCCAAGCAGGAAGAAATTCTGCTGTTTTGTGAGTGGGTATAGTAAGAACCCAAGTAGACAGTGTTCTTTGGGGTTGCACGATAAAAATTCAGACACAGTCACAGCTCAAGCTGTTGCATAGGTGCGGAATCGGGGAGCTATGGTGGAAAAAGGCCAAGTGCTCTTTCAGATGCCATAGCCAGATGTGGGAATAAAGCAGCATTAGCAGTGGATTCATTCTACCACGTGCATCACGAGTGAGCAGTGAGCCCAGGAAGATTCCTTGCTCTCAGGTGTGTGGTGCTTTGAGCTCTGGAAGATGCACACTGCTTTGGGGGCCTCATTAGCATCACAGTCTTGAGGGCCTGTCATAATGCCAAACGCAGCTGAGTGCTGTCCTGGGCTCCTCGGCACCTGCCATGCGTGGATCACTGATCACAGCCAAGCTTTCATTGCTTCTGAATGCCTACCTATCAGTTCAGCTTGGGAAGGGAAGCGATGTACACAGAAGCAAAGACAGTAAATAGTGTTTGCGGGAAGCGCTGGATCAAAAGTCCTGTCTTTTTCTTTGTCTTCACAGCACATGAATGACAAGGGCAGGCTTAGTGTAGGTTCCCTGAATCCCCACTTCGGGAATGAGCTGGCTGCCTGTGCTCCTGGGGATTAAAGGTGCTGGTCTGTGGATCCTGCTCTGTCAGTCTCTGCTGTCACCAATGACACCAATTACTGTCAGTTTTAATGATGGTTCTTGAGACCTAAAGGGGACTAGTGTTCTGGATACTGAAATAGGAGTTTGGTTTTCTATTCAAATCTCAAGAAAAATAAACAATCTTTTCGGGTCACCGATGTAGATGAAGGGTGAGTGAGCCAGTCATTTGACAAGCATCCATATCTATGCATGATTAATACTTTTATTTTTTAGGAAGTGTTCTGGGCATATAGGCTTCTGTGGTATGAATTGCATATGGGATAAGGGTTCCCCCGAGTATTTTATTTTTCTGTTTTGGCACACATGATGGCACATATTCAAAGTATGCTTTCCAGGAGTGAAGCTTTATTTTGTATAGCTCTTCCCCCTTACACAGGTTGCTTGCATTTTTATCTTATCTGAACTGAGTCCTTACGCAGATTGAAGTCAGTAGCAAAAAAGTTCAGGGTTTGTATGTGTAAACTGTGTTTCCTTAGGATGTGATTCTAAATCACTAAGTTGACTGATAAACTCTTACTTAGTACCATGCAATCTTCTTGGTGAGAGGTGTTGGCCCTGGTTGCCCTCCTGTATTGCTTGACTTTCTTTAATTATACTTCTACTTGGGGAAGGAACCGAAGTGTTCAAGTGGCCAAAGCCAGGGACATTATCTGTATGCAGCACAAATTTCCTGTCAGTGCTGATAATCCAGTAGCTTGGAGATACTGACAATTAAAACTGAGCAGAGAAAAACACTTCACAAGCAAAGAGTTGACCCTGGGAAGAGGAACTGGTTCAAGCTGTGACAGTGTTGGTACCCTTGCAAGTCTAACTGGTCGCTGTGGAAAGACCTATAAACATAAAAAAGGAACAACAATATTATTTTTTAGGAAAAGGGAAGCCCCTGCTTTCTTACAGGTTTCCTTTTGTTTATAGAAGTGCTATGTAGCAACCACGTGTCTGTGCTTCCCTGTAGAAATAAAAAGGATGGTGTTTACAATCTGTTTAAAGGCTGAGTCTATCCAGAGGTCAAAATGAGCCAGGACACATTTCTGTTTTGTCCTTCAATGTCCTTTACCCCTCTCTACGTCATGGCAGGATCTAATAGGACCTGTTGGGCCATCTCAGGATCCCACACTTCACATATCTCATTGTTTTCATCCTAAGATCGGCACGCTTCGGAAGGTTCAGTGAGGAGTGGAATTTGGGACTCAGGATACATTTTTATGATCAGAGCTAAGAAACTTTAATAAATAAAACATGTCAAAATTTTCTGTGACTCTAGCAGTGAGATATTCATTAGTGATTCGAAACAGATAGCAAAGACTACAGCGAGGGAATGTCAGAAAACGACTGGATCATCTCAGAACCATTATGGCTGTAGCATTCCAGTTCTGATTTGTGTCACACAGAGACCCATGTTACCTGCTGCTGCCGCTGTAGAGTTTCTTTCTCACGGTTCCTACATAAACGGTAAGGAGTTCTAGGTGGAGTTGAGGGCAGGAAGGAAGTGAGGATGATGACACACGATGGCCTTGTATCCATTTTCTTCCTTGGCTCAGCGTCTAAAATTTGAGTTGTTGAAGGGCAGGACTACAGAACAAGTGGAGAGAGATTTGAAGAGATTCTGGGTATAGAAAGGGTTTTGTGGGGCACAGATATTGGAGACAGCTTGCCATATGTACAGGTGGGATACTTTAGGGCAAAAAACTACCTGGGTGAACAGCTTTCCTGGTGTGCTCTCTCAGCCATGAGTTTTCTACACTGGCTGTTGAAAGCATGAACTATTACTTACTCTCCTTTCCCCTTCATCTGGGTGTTAGCTGCCCTGGCCTCCAGGGCATCTCAGTTCTGCTGCCTTTCCATAGGTAGTCACAGAGATCTCTGTGGACTGTTTTCCTTGCAGCCTCGATACTCTTCTTGAGCATGATTCCCTTCCCTGAGAGAGTGCAGTCTTATATGACCTCGTGTCCAGTGTCTAGCAACCATTGCTTTCCCATATTTCCCACTGGTCTAGGCATGAGGATACATTTGGCCTCCCATTTCATCTTAGTCAGATGGAGAAGACATTAGGTACCATTTCCTGTCCTATTGGGTTTTGTTTATCCAGGTTATTGGGAAGAATGTTAAGGACACTGAGACTTTGCTTTGCTTCTAAGCCAGCAAGGAAGTCTGTCACATTGTAGTGTGCAGGCAGAAGACTCGAGAGTCTCATCTACTTGAACTTATTGTTATCACTTCCTTTTTTTTGATGCCTATGGAGTTTTGCATAGTGGTAGATATGAATGGTGTGCCCACAGTGGACCCATGCCACAGCTGAGGAATCCAGAGCCCCAGGCTTATAAAAGAGGCAGCCAGCTAACTTGTCAAATTTTGTCCCGGGAGGACATATTGTAAAAGTACTTTGGTTGTTCTATAAACCTGCTGCTTCCCCAGAGGGACGCTCTATTTTTATCTTTCCAGGATGGCTTGACATGCAATTGTTCTTGGAAAGATAGCCAGGACAAACATCGTCACAACGCTATGGAGGCTATTCCTGGGACACTGTCCTAGTAAGTGACCTTGCTGACGACTTTCTGTATGGTGGTTATTTTGGCCACATTTTGAAAATCAGATAGTATGAGATACAAATACTCGTGCAGCATGACTTAAAAGTAAATAAACATCCGAGTCAGTCTGATAGTGAGCATTAGCACATACATTGATTATTTGGCATTCACTCAATCCCGAAAGATAGGATTCTATATAAACACTTGAAGGCACTCAAAATTTTCTCTTTGTCAAAGCAAATTATGAAACAAGGTTGAGTGCTGCTTTTTTAAAGGACTAATCAGGATTTCAACATAGGCATGTGTTTGCTGTATAGATTCAAATGCAGAGCCCCATGGCTGAACTTTTAAAAGGTGTAATGGTATAATTTGGTACATCAAAGGTGATTTCCAGTTTAAACTGTGCATTCCTCACCAGTGACGTGGACATTTGCTGGGCTGGAACCCTTTCCTTGTCACTGAAGACACTGAAGACTGTGCCAGGGCACAGTGAGCATCTTGTCTTTACAATGGAAACTCTGGGAGCTTTGATGAGCTTTCACCTGTAACGTGAAAGAGAGTCTAACAGACTATAGATGGGCCGTGGTTAGATTCGATAATAGAAACATATAGCTCCATTATTTTCAAAGCACTGTAGAAAACTAGGACCTTTGGGTAATGCTATCTTGACAATGTCACATGTAAGCTTACAGAAGCCACTCAAAGGCTTATATGATTCACATAACAATTTTAAAAGCATTGTATTTTCCAAAGAGGCTTGCTTTTTTAAAAATCAGGTTTCAAGATACGGTCACAATAAATAAAAATACATCATTCTTGTTGGGTGTTTATCTGGTAGCAGAAAGGGAAGGGCCTAACATCTATGAATGAAGTGAAAAGTAAGTTTGTGTCTATCTAGCATGTCATGACCCTGAAGCTGTGGCTGTCTTGGAAAAGTGTGTATTTTTGTAACACCTCAGGCCTCTCACTTGGATAAGGAGGTACAAGGAGATGTTTCAAATAGTTAATGCCTCTGTAAAAGTTGGTGTGAATGGGTATGTTGTTGCTGTTTTTGTTTATTTGTTTTGTTTTGCGTGTATGCGTGAGTGAGACTCAGTAATTTTGATCAAATTCTTGAGGATCACTCAAGGTTAAGAGCAGGGCTTCAAAGTTTACTAGATTAAGGAAAGAACACCCCCAGGACTCTTCAGCAGGGGATTTGTTCAGACTTCCACAGCTACTCTGAAAGGAAGATGTTCATCCAGATGTAAATGGACAGAAGCAGCGCGATGACTCTGTAGGTGGAGCTGCTGCCACGAAACCCAAGAGCCTGACTTTAATTCTTGGGTGTCTTTGCTCCCAGATGTGTCTTCTGGTCCTAATATCCCATGTCTTTGCTGGCCAGGTAGTTCAGAGAGGGCCTACCTTGCTGCAGGCAGGCTATCGAAACAAAGAAACTCCCACCCTCCGGTTGCACTCCCTACGCAGTCCCAGCACCCTGATTGGGCTGAGCTGGAGATGTTATGGACCCGAAGAGGGGAGGAAGAAGGGACGGTTTTTCTCAATTCTTGGGACTCAAGGTGTAAGGAGAGAATTGACTTCTGCAAGCTATCCTCTGGTCTCTGTGTACGCATTGTACATGTGTGCTTCCCCTCCTCTGGTCTCTGTGTACGCATTGTACATGTGTGCTTCCCCTCCTCTGGTCTCTGTGTACACATTGTACATGTGTGCTTCACCACAAAACAAACAAACAAACAAACAAACAAACCAACAAATGTTAAAAAAAAATAAGATTAGTAGTTGATTTGGTAGATGGAGTAATGGGGCAAAGGTAAAAATGGGATTGAGAGGTTGTGGAGTAAGGGGTACACTCATCCATTGCTGGTGGGAATGCACACTTGTGCAACCACTTTGGAAAGCAGTGTGGCGGTTTCTCAGGAAATTCGGGATCAACCTACCCCAGGACCCAGCAATCCCACTCTTGGGAATTTACCCAAGAGATGCCCAATCATATTACAAAAGCATTTGTTCAACTATGTTTATAGCAGCATTATTTGTAATAGCCAGAACCTGGAAACAACCTAGATGCCCTTCAGTGGAAGAATGGATGAAGAAAGTGTGGAATACATACATATTAGAGTACTACTCGGCGGTAAAAAACAATGACATCTTGAATTTTGCATGCAAATGGATGGAAATAGAAAACACCATCCTGAGTGAGGTAACCCAGGCCCAAAAAGATGAACATGGGATGTACTCACTCATAATTATTTTCTAGCCATAAATAAAGGACATTGAGCCTATAATTCGTGATCCTAGAGAAGCTAAATAAGAAGGTGAATCCAAAGAAAAACATGTAGTTATCCTCCTGGATATTGGAAGTAGACAAGATTGCCGGACAAAAAAATGGGAACTTGGGGGTGGGGTGGGATGGGGGGATGGGGGCATGGGGAGAGAAAAGTGTGGAGGATGGGAAGAGCTTGGGGGAATAGGATGGTTGGGATATAGGAAGGGTGGATATGGGAACAAGGAATTATATATCTTAATTAAGGGAGCCATTCTAGGGTTGGCAGAAACTTGACTCTAGAGGGGTTCCCAGGTGTCCAGGAAGATGCCCCTAGCTAGTTCCTTGGGCAGCTGAGGAAAGGGAGCCAGAAATGTCCAGATCCTATTGCCATACTCATGAATATCTTGCATATCACCATAGAACCTTCACCTGGCATTGGATGGAGAAAATGACAGAGCCCCACATTGGAGCATCAGACTGAGCTCTCAAGGTCCTGATGAGGAGCAAAAGGAGGGAGATCATGAGCAAGGAAGTCAGGACCGTGAAGGGTGCGTTCACCCATTGAGACGGTGGGACAGAACTAACAGGAGACCACCAAGTCCAGTTGGAATGGGACTGATGGAACATGCGACCAAACCGGATTCTCTGAATGTGGCTGATGGAGGAGGATGACAGAGAAACCAAGGACAATGGCGATGGGCTTGGACTCTACGGCATGGACAGGCTCTGTGTGAGCCTTGTCAGTTTGGTTGCTCACCTTTCTGGACTTAGGGGGCGTTGGGAGGACCTTGGACTTAACATAGTGAAGGGAACCCTGATGGCTCTTTGGCCTGGAGAGGGAGGGAGTGGGGGTATGGGTGGAGGGGAGGGGAAGGAAAAGGGAGGAGGAGGGGAGGAGATGGAAATCTTTAATAAAAAATGAGGAAAAAAAGAAAAAGGGGTAAGAAAGATAAAACGAACTGTATATTTTGAGAACATAAAATATTGCTTGCACATTTTCAAAGCAAAGAATTTTTTTCTGAGGGCTAATATATAGGCCAGTCTGGAATTTCCTCTTTTGAAGTAGCCAACAAGGGTCAAGAAAAGCATTTTTTAGGTGCCAAAAACTTTTCTAGAAAACTTTGAGAACTGAGCTGAGAAGTCAAATGGCAGGTTTTCCCTTCACATGGAGCCACCTGTCAGAATGTGGAGCACTTATTGGCTGCACCAAACAAAATTCTAAGGGAAGAATGCATGGTTACCTCAGTGTTTCCCTGTGAAATGCTCCCTGATCTTCACCAAGCTCTGAACTTGAATTAATGTTGATTTTATGCCTATCTCGTAATGAGGATCCCTTCATTACAAACTGTGTTAGCTTAGATGTGTTGAATCATCATTCTCCACATTGTATTTTAGATGAAAACCTGGATTTAAGAACACATGCTTTTATTATTGACTGTTACACAAAGCAATTTTATATTAATTAGGAAAATGTCAAAGAATAATTAGAGGCTATATAATGATTAATTGGTGTAAAAAATTTTATTCTTGAACATTTAGGAACCTCTATTGATTTAATTGTACCCAAGAATTCAATTTGAGACTATCAATATCCTTTTCAGTCAGTTTTAAAACATTATTGCTAAAACCAAAGTAAAGACATTGTAAGACTGTATGGAATTCTGTTTTTAATTATTAATTATCTGGTTTATCCATTAGCAAATATATTATAATGTTGTACTTCAAAATATAGGAATATTTTTCCTTTTTCTTGTAATCCATGTTTACATATATGTAAAGGAGAGGCATGGCGATTGACTAACTTCCTTCCTTTCTTCCCAGCATTCTGTTCTGTCTACTCCACCTATCTAAATCCTGCCCTATCAAAAAGCCAAGGCAGTTTCTTTATTAACCAATGAGAGTCCTCCATCACCCCAGCCATGGTTTGATTTTTGTGCAGTTCATGTACAGACAGCCAAAGATTCCCTGAGTTCATGTGTGCAATGTCCCTTCATGTGCAGAAGACACTGCTGTGGAGCAGTCCTCGTCAACTTCTGGCTTTTCTATTTTTCTCTCCATAATGGGCTGCTCTGGTTTGATGCTGGGTATAGAGTTGCATTCAGCTGCTGCTCCAAGGCTTTCTCCTTCTGCATGGATACCCTGGAAAACAGCAGCCAAAATGATCTCGTTTGATGGCATTTTTGCTGCACTCTATATGGCTTAAGTAATTGGGCTCATGAGTGAATGAAAAGATAACAAACTTATGTACAGAAGAGCTGCAATTAGGTGGGGCATGTGTGCTGATGGAGAGGCACTAGCTACAGCAGAAACCCTAAAACACAGTGTGTTTATTTTCTTACTGCTGTGAATACACACTAGATAAGAAGCAACTGGAAGGAGGAAGCAGCTTACAGATTCTTGGGGCAGGGAAGGAAATGCAGGAGCAGGGGCAGGCAGGAGGCTGGTCACATGGCATTCACAGTCAGGAAGCCTTAACTCACTTTCTTCTTGTTATTCAGACCACTCCCCCAACCATGGAATAGCACCATCCCTGTGGGTTCTCTTATATCTACCAACCTAATCTAGAAACTCAATCATAGACATGCCCAGAAGTTTGTTTCCATGGTGACTCTAAATCCCATCAAACTGACAGTCAAGATGAACTGTCATCTTATTTTTACCCCAGGTAATCCCCAAACCAAGAGAGGATAGAGAATACTTGTAATAAAATACAAAAAACTAAGAATTCATAGAAAACCTGAAAGGGTAAGAAGAGTGGCTAAAAATTAGTTACTGTTTTGCTATTTTGCTCTTTATTCTAAGAGCTCAATAGCTAAATTTGGAAATCAAGGTGTTCAACTCAGGTGCTATTAAAGTGGTATTTGACCTATGCCCTTTAGATGGTCTGTTTTAATTTTCTCCCTAGGAATCATATTTTGTATTCTGTGGTATTAGTTAAATTACTATAAGAGTTATTTGAAACAAATAGGACAGAATGTCAATTAATAAAAAAAAGCACGAATCCAGTCTCAGAGGAGCTATCTGTATAATTTTGAATTGCTTATTTTAATGCTCACAATGATGAACTGCAGACTGATTTATGAGCATCTCAACTACACAGATGAATCAGCAGCTTTGCAATACAGGGTCGTAATTTTATTGACATTTTCCATCTAAAAAACTCAGTTTTAGAAAAAGTTTTTAAAAATAATCATCAACTCTCCTTCTTGATGAAATGGGGTAGAATTTGCCCAAGTAAATAATTGAGGAATCGGTTAAAAATGGCTCAGTCCTACTGATCCAAATGGTCTGAGCTTGCTATCAAGGTTTTCTGCCGAATTTTTTCCCATTAGCTGTCATCAAAAAGAAGAGAAATATGGTTCCTATAAATTATGTTGCAGAGCAATTGCTGTAGAAAAATGGCAGCCATTACTTTATCAAATTACTTTGTATCTATAGGACAGCTCTCTTTGCTGCCACTGTGTTGTAAATTAGGTGACAAGGTTTAAGAAGGGGAGTTGTTACTTCACTTCTAATCTCTACTTCCATCACTGACAAACTAAATTTGTCTCTTAAGTAAATCCCACAACATCTCATTGTTCCTTCGCAGACCTGGTTGCTGCCCTCGCTTGATGCTGATGCATCCATGAGATAAGGCTCAGGCTAAAGGAAGTCTTTTATTTCAATAGCTCATGGAACTATGAGTTGGCCAAGATTGTGTTAGGAATTTGAAGAACAGTTAGTTAAGTCCTGGGTGCCTACGTCTCTTGATAGTTTAACTTTTAACTGAATTTACTTCAATGACTGAAAATTAAACACTCCATCTCAATAGTCCTTCATAAATATTATTTGGCTGTGAGTAAAGGTGTCAGCTTAGAGGAAAAAAAGGAAATCTCAATACTTGTTCAGCGTTTAGGATGTATTAGGTACTTTATCTCTTTCAACATCCACAATTCTATAGCATACAAACATCCAGCAGCTACCTTGGCTCATTCCTATTATAGATGACCAAATATTTCGAAGACAATATCATATAGTTACAAAAAGAACAGACTCAAGGCTTCTCAAATGCTAAAGCAATGATATGGTACAAGCTGTCTTAGTCACTTTGTAATGCTGTATCTAAATACTATCCACTGGGAGGCTTAAACAGCTGGAACTTGTTTCTCAGGTTTCTGGAGGTTGCAGGATGCCAGTGAAGTCATGGTTTGGTGAGACCCATTTTCTGAATTTCAAACAGTTGTCTTCTTGTGGTGTCAGCACATGGTGCTAAAGAGCCAGGGCACTATCTGAGGTCTCTGCTCATTCTTATCTATAGACTGAACCATTGCCGTCCACAACGACTCACTCACCCTTATGACCTAATACCTACCAAAGACCCATCCTCGACGGCTACCAAATTGAGGGGTAGGACTTTGACATGTGAACGAAAATGCAACACAAAGATTCTCTCATTGTTCCACTCAATATCATCTTCACACGTTTTGCAGAACAGGAACTATGGGAAAGATGAGGATAATTATGACTTTGAGTTTAGAGAATATTGAGCATATTAAGCAGTTTTGATGATTGAGGTGAATGATAGTAAAATATTTTTAGGTATTCAGCTCCTTTTCAGGCATAGAAAACCAACCCTTTATGGGGAAATAAACAACAATGTGGGAACATGTGAGATTCTCTGTAAAACAGTACTTGATTTTAATGTTTCTAGGTTTGACTTGTTTTCATTCTGTAATGGTGAAGGATTGCTTGTTCACTTTGGCTTTAAACAAAAGGAGAAATGCTCCAGAACACACATCTGCACTGGAGGCAGCGTTATGACCAGAGGTTGTGGAAACACTTGTTTCTGCCTCTCATCTTCTTCTTTATTTGAGACATATGGTGTTGTTTTCTCAAGTTTCTGAGTATTATTATCCATCCCAGTATCCCAGCTATTGAAAGGATAATTGGCTCTATCAGGGTCCTGAGGATCCAGTCTTTGCCTATAGATCCATGTGGTGCCTTGGGGAGATCAAGCTGGTATAATGTTTATTTGCCTAGGGTTTGAAATTGACTTTATTTAAAAAACCAAGGTGTATCACTATAATGAAGAGAATCAGTTTCTCGCTTGATACTATCTCAGATTACTATATAGATATCCTCATTTTATTAGGCTTGGAAAGTTTGGTTTTCTGGCTGGCAAATGATGTTCTTTCTATTTTATATTTTATATATATTTTATACATATATATATTATTTTTTGTGGCTATGTATGTAGTATATTCTTATTAGCATGAGTGTGTGCTCATGTGTTTGTGTACATGCGTATGATGGCCTGAGGTTGATGTCAGAGACTTACCTCAGTCGTTCTCCATTTCTCTCTTTTGCTACAAAGTCTCTCATTAGATGTGAAGCTCATAGATCTGAGTAGCTGGTAGGCCAATGAGTGTCATGGACCTGCTCGTCTGGGCTCTCTAGTGCTAATATACACAGGTGCCGCCATACCTGACCTTTAAATGTGGATTTGGGGACATTCAAACTCAGCTCTTTTAACGCGTGCTAGCAGGCATTTTACTGACTGAGCCAAGTTCCTGCTCTCTTTTTCCTTTCTTTTGAGCCAGGGTCTTGCTATGAATCACAACTCCAATGTTGGGGCTATCATCATGATAATTCATGAAGAGTTACTACTTTAGACTTCAGTGTGATTAAAGTCTTACAAAGTTGAAATTTCTGTAGTTTAGCTTTTGTAGACAAATGTTTACTTTTGTGTTCAGATCTGTAATAACTTTTAAGCTGATGTGGGGTGTCCTTCTGTATATTTGTTGATTTATTGGTTAATGAGTAAAGCTGCTTTGACCTATGGCAGGGCAGAATATAGTCAGGCTGTAATATATACATACATATATACATACAAATACATACACATCTATACCTATATCTGTATCTATTTCTATATCTATATCTGTATCTGTATCTATATCGAGAGAGTAGATAGAGTCAAAGAGACACCATGTAGCTGCCAAAGGAGACAGATGCTGTACCTTTACCAGTAAACCAAAGTCTCGTGCCAATACACAGATTAGTAGAAATGGGTTAATTTAAGAAGTAAGAGTTAGTTAATAAGAATCCTGAGTTAATAGGCCGAGCAGTGTTGTAATTAATATAGTTTCTATGTGATTATTTGGGTCTAGACGGCCAGGAAATGAACAAGCAGTCTACTATACTAGAGTATAGTAGGTTATATCACCTAAATATATCCTGTCAATTGCATTCCTACTAAATGTAACCTTAGGAATCCCATGTGTCACCATCAGAGAACCCCGTGCAGAGAACCAGATGTAACCACAGAAGTTTCACAGCGTCTTTAATCATTTATCTATATTTTCCAAGCAACACAAAATAGAATCGATCCATAAGTGTACTTTCCAGTGACCTTTCATGTCTTATAGCCTTAAATCTTTCCCATTAAAATACTTAATTAATATTAATTAAATATATCCTCCTGACCAACTCAAGATCTTATCCTTTTAGCATCATAAGGTTTTTAAGTCCAATCTGGAAACTGGTTGTGATTGAAAGCATGGGAGAAACAGAGAAACCAGGTCTCCTTCAGGAGTCAGGATGACTAGTAAAGGTTGTTTCGGAGTCAGATTGCAACTGAGGATGTCAAGGGAGATACACAGAAAAGCAAGAATTAAGCTGTGCCTTCAAGAGTGGCTTTGTGAGCACAGAGGAAATATGAGATTGAAGGCCCTTCAGCAGTGAGTGTGCAAAGCTTGAAATGATGTTTCTTTAATTCCTTCTGAGGAATAAGCCCAGCTCCTTGAAGCAACAGAGTATGAAGAAGCATTAAGGAGGGTGTTGGGGAGGGCATTGCCTCCTCTTTGTTCAAAATTTATTCATGTGTTAGGAGAAAGTTTTTAAGAGGAATAAAAAAGCTATAGCTAACTGGTATTTGAACTTGGATTTCTGAAAGATTCATGAAGGCATTGTATGAAACACAATGTACATAGTCACCTTATACTTGTAGCTTGTTCCAAGGGGAAAATTGAGGTGATGTTACCTTGGAGCATGTGGGCTGTGAGCCACCACTTTGGTATGAGGAGGACTTCAATGTCTCAGGCTGGAAATGCTAGCTGGAACTTCATAGTGGTTCTGGACTGCATGCACTGAGGCAGGGGAGTGAAGCCTTTTGGCAAGAGATGCCTTCAAAGAAAGGAAAGTACTTACTGTTTTCCCATTGGTTGGTGGCAACCAGGGTGCCTTATACTCAGGCAAATAAAAAATCACAAAGGCTATTGGGTTTGTCAGAGTTTCTATTGCTGTGAAGAGATACCATGACCATGGCAACTCTTATAAAGGAAAACTTTTAATTAGGGCTACTTTACAGTTCAGATATTTAGTGCATTGTTGTCATGGGTAGGGAAGCTCGGCAACATACAGGAAGACATGATGCTAGAGAAATAGCTGAAGGGTCTACACCAGGATTGGCAGGCAGCAGGAAAAGAGAGACTGTGCCTGGCTTGAGCATTTGAAACCCCAAAGCCTACCTCCAGTGTCATAACACACTTCCTCCAACAAGGCCACACCTACTCCAATGATACAGCACCTCATAATTGAACTCCCTAACCATTCAAGTATATGAATCTATGGGGGCCCATTCTTATTCATACTACAAAATTCCATTCCCTGGCCCCCATAGGCTTATAGACATATCATAATAAAGAAATGCATTCAGTCCAACTTTAAAAGTCCCCATGCATAGTCTAATACAGTCTCAAGAATGTCTTAAAAAAATAAAGTTCAAACTCTCTTTGGAGACTCATGGCAATCTCTTAAATGTAATCCCTTATAAAATTAAAATAAAAGAGCAAATCAAATACTCTCAACATACACTGGCATATACATTTGGATATATGTTTGAAAAGGGAAGAAAAGGAGTATAGTGAGGCAATAGAGAGCAAAAGCAACACAAAAACGACTCTGGCATCTCCAACATCTTGTTATCTCCAAAGCAACCCAGGCATCACTGTAGAAGGAAGCGGAGGGGCTGCGTCCCGCCACCTGGCTGCCGGCTAGCTTTACACCCGAAATAATTACACGGAAACTATATTCTTTTAAACACTGCCTGGCCCATTATCTGTAGCCTCTTATTGGTTAATTCTCACATCTTCCTTTAATCCATATTTAGTAATCCGTGTAGCACCACGAGGTGTGGCTTACCAGGAGAGATCTTAACCTGCGTCCATTTCAGAGAGGAGAATCATGGCAACTCACTATGGCGACTTCCTGAAGCGTCTCCCCACTGCCTGCTACCCCTTTTCCCACAATTCTGTTCTGTCTACTCCGCCTACCTAATTTTCTGTCTCTTAAAGGGCCAAGACAGTATCTTTATTAAAAATGAAAGTAACACATAGACACTCCTCCATCACATCACCTTCACATAATGTCCTCCCTGGTTCTGCATGGAGAAACACCCTGACACATGCTTGGCCTCAGCAGCTTTCCTTAGTCACAAAGGGGGTTTCCATAATCCCTTTCTTGTATCCTTGACTCTAAAGCTATAACCACACGACCAAGCTCCCAAGTCTGCTGCTTGTTGCTAGAACGTGGCTCCCGCCTTCAAACACATTTTTAGCAGCTTTCTGTTTTTGATGGTTTCCTTCATGATTGACTAGCCTATAACTCATTCTGTAGGCTGGAATGGTCTTGAATTTAGTGAGCCACCTGTTCCTGCCTGCTGAGTTCTGGGATTAATGACATGTACCACCACACCAGACCCTAAACTTTTAATTCCTTTTCACAAACTGGAAGCTTAGGTGGGTGGGGTCTTGCTCTGAGATTACCAGTTCCTTCATTCCATTTAGAATCAGCCTTTCCTTTAAACATTTTTTATATCCTTGAGCACTGGATTTAGCTCCATTTTACTTCCTGGTGCCTCCTTCTCCTGAAAACTGTACATTTCAAATTTTTCCTAGCTCAGTGTGCTTGTTTTCATTATAGATCTGCATATGACTGGCCACTAATAACTGTTTGACACAGTCAATACTAATCTGTTTTGAAATCTCCTCTGCCAAATGACATTAATCCAAAAACTCTCCAATTTGTTCCCAGGCAGACTTTTCAGATAAAGGCAAAAAACAATCACATTCTTTGCCAAAATATCAAGAATCTCTAGGCCACTTACTAATATTCTACTTGAGCCAGCCCATCATAATCTACATTGTCCTCAGCACCACTGTCTTCCCTACTCCTACTAGTATGATAGTATGGCCATTTAAGTCCTACTGAAAGTACTCAAATTTTCTAATCCAAAGTCCCAATGTCCACATTCCACCAAAATGAAGCGCGATCAGACATTTCACAGCAATTCCCCACTCCTGTTGCCAACTGCTGTCTAAGAGATTTTATTGCTAGGAGGAGATATCATAACCATGGCAACTCTTACAAAGGAAAACCTTGTTTTGGCTTGGCTTACAATTCAGAGGTTTAGTTCATTATCATCATAGTGGGAAGCAAGGTGACATGAAGACACACATAGTGCTGGAGAGGTAGCTGAGAAATTAGCAGAAAGCAGGGAAAGAGAGAGGAAATGCACCCAACTTGAACATTTGAAACCCCAAAGCCTACCCCAGTGAGATACTTCCTCTAACAAGGTCACACCTACCTCAAACAAGGCCACACTTCTTAATGCTACTCGCTAAGCATTCAAGTATATGAGCCTATGGGGGCTCTTCATATTTAAATCACCACAATGATACAGGTGGATTATTTTAAGGAAAGCAAATGGGCCAAGTAGAGATGTTGGGGGATGTGTCTGAGAATTGGTGCTATCTTAGTTCATATCTTAATCTGCCTTCCATCAAGTTTTTCCTCCGTACCAGTCTAGTGAAGTCTTATAGAATTTGAATTTTACCTACAAAGTGGATATGCAGTAAAATGGCTAGCAGTAAATGAGTAAGACAAATTTCAGGTAGGTCTGAATGCTATATAGAGAAATGGGATGACTCATTCGTCCATTATATGAAAATTTAATAACCTTCATGTATTACATTGACGTTGGTCTAAGTGCTAGGCATGCAGAAAACAATTCAGGACAAAACCTTCTCTTGGAGCACATTCTTATTTTTATCCGAGGAAAGAAGCAGCATCTAAGCAAGACTGGTCCAATGCAAGGTTAGATAGTGGTTAAAAAGAAAAAAAAAACAGCAGGAAAAGGGGAAGGGGAAGGGGAAGGTAGGTAGAGTGGAGGTCACAGGGCCCTCTGGGGTGATGACAGTCAAGTGGAATTCTTTTTGGAATAATGAATTAACTCAGGCAAAGCTGTGAGAAGATTTTATTGTAGATGTGGGAATCTGTAGGTGAAAATAATATTCTAGGACGAACAGGGAGGCCAGCAGATAGCATGTAATAGTGAGACTGGCAGGGGCTGCATGCCATCCCAAAGCTTTTCAGACAGGGTGAAGAGAAATCATTCTAAATATAACTCAAAGCTCTTAGAAGATTCAGAGCAGAGGTGTGAGGTACTCTGGCTTCATTTTTTTTTTTTTAAATGAGAACATGTGATTTTGTTCATCTTGTCAGCTTATGTGACATGAAGGTGACTTTCGCTTGGGTGGTAAGGGAAGCTGTATCAAGTAGATTCGAGTTGCACATCACAGTCGAGAGCTGAAGGGCAAGAGCTGCTTATGTGTGCTCTCAGAAAAGCTGCTGTGCTGTAGCTGTAGCGGCATTAGCAAGGGTTTAGGTCTGAAGGGGAGGTAAGCATGCCCGTCTGATAGAGCTGAAGTCCAATGTACAAATGCAGGGCTGAATCCAGGAGGCTGAAAATGGAGACCTGGAGGAAGCTAGGGTTTTGTACTGAAGGCACGGAATATGGCTGAAGGACTTCAGGTAGAGGGGTATCAGAACAGCTCTACGCGTTAAGTGCTTAAGGATGGGGAAAGGACACATTGGGAAGATATAGCTGTGTAGATAGAGGGCTGGCAACTTAGAATATAGTAAGATTTTTTTAACACCTCTAGAATTAACTTTGGACTAGTTTGGGGCAGTGACTATTGAATAGACAATTCTTTCTCTATTAGATCATCTTGAAAATTCACCAATTCATTTTAGCCCTTTTTTCCCCCTCTGGCCACATAGAAGAAATTCAGTTATTCTATAAACATATCATTGTCAAAAGATGTCTCATGGGAGTCTTTTTTTCTGACCAAATACCCTAGATTTCTCAACTAATGTGAGTTGAGTGACATCGTTGTTCCCCACGCAGCATTCTGCTAATTTCCAGCCCAGGTTTCCTTAACTCAGTGTCTTTCTCATGTCACTCTGTCCTGCTTTTGCCAGTGTAATCATGGGATCACTTATTTATTTTATTTCTGCAAATATCTTTTACAGTTCTTCTTGCTATTTCCTCAAAGCAGTGTTTTAGTACGTTTACAACATCATTATGTTTACAGCGAACTCAAATCCCCATTTCCTTTCCAGGTACATCACTGTTAAGTACCTTTGCATGTTTAAAAGACAAATTACAAGGATTAAGTTTGATCAATTGTTTTATTCACTTGGATTCTGGTTTTGGTACCCAATATATTTCCAGGTTCATGATGTCTACAGTCATGTGCATGCCATAAATCTTAGAGTAGCTTTATTGGTTCCCTTCACTTGAAACTCATACCCTGTTTCCATAGATTCTTTCCTTGATAAGAAACCTCAGCAACACGAACTCTACAAGAAGCTTCCAGCCTTCCTGCTGCCTCTACATTATCCTACTTACAGAAAAGAATATATACTTTGTGGCGCATATTCATAGTTCTGTGTAATTAGATGCACAGACATCTGATATTGCTTTCAGTATCTAAAATACATTCTCACTTGATAAGGTCCTTTATAATAGACTTCTAAAAGGGGAAATAATCGCAGATTCTTAATTCGTCTTCATGTTTTAGTTGGGTCTTTCTTTCTCCTCAGATCTAGGAGTTGAATACATTCATACAACAGCTTTTTAATGGGATATCTGCTACATGTTAAGAAATGTTCTCACCATTGGTCATATGTAAACAAGGACTTCCATCTTTATGGAATTTATTATTCTAGTAGTTGGGAGACATTATAAGCAGACAAATGGTGTATATCAGAGGATAAGAAATACAAAGGAGAAATGCAAGGAGGAAATGGGACTCTGAATACTCGCTATTCTATAAGGGTGGCCAGGCAAGGCTGCTCTGCAAGCTGAAGTTTATATAAATCCAAGATGGATACAAGCTACAATGGCATCAGGGCAAAGAGTTTTCTTGGTAGAAGTGACAACATGTGCAAAAGGCCTGAGCTTGAAGTGTTTAAGCCTTTTAAGATGTTTAAGGCTCTTTATCTGGATTCGAGCAAAGAAAGCAAAGGGGAATAGAGAAAGAGATGATTCCAGATCACCGGGAGGAGAGAAAGCACGGGTCTGTGAGGCTGAGATTTCCAGACAGAAGCCTTCTTCAGGAGACTATTGAAAATATGAGTCTGGATTCCAGAGTTTGTAATTTGGTAATTGTGAGAAGATGCCTGAGGATTTGTCTATATGTATCTCACAAACTTTCAAATGACTTTGATACTGTCATTATGGGCACTGAATCAGAGATAAGGCACAGCTTCTACCAATGGGTATGAGAAGTAGTGGATGAGAGAGGGTGAAGGAGAGACCTACCACTGCAAAAAGCACGATTGCACATAGCAGGTAGCATAAAGATGTAGGTGACTTAGGAGGAAGTCAAATGTCCAAAAAGGAGCTTTTGTATCTTATGCGATTAAACTGTGTCTAGGGCAGAGACAATAGAAGTGGAGAAAAAAAAGTAGTGACTAATTCAGGAAGGGAAACTCATTTAAAAGAAAAAAAGGCTCAAGTAAATATAAATAAGCAATAGCAAGAAGAAAATCTCTGTTCTGCTGTCTCACCTGACTGATCCTTGTTCACCCTCTGCTACATGACTCAAGAGCCTTTGTTTGGTGCCCATTTTGCATTCTCTAATATAAACAGGACATATTGTAGCCATTGTACTCCAGTGATCAGTTTCAAGTGTGTTCTTTTAAGTACTAGACATGAAGTTTGAAATTTCATTTTGTCTCACCTTTGTTATTTGGACCTATTCTCTCTGTTGTAATAATGTTATGAGACCATTGCTGTCAACTTCAAATTCCATTAAATAACTTACACTGTAGAAGAACACAACTCTGAGGGCTGGCTGTACTTTGCGTCTTTCATTTCCTAGGAATGTCATTATGATTATAGATTTTTGTAGAATATGCTCTACATTTATAGAAGAGATAAGGGCCCCTCCTTTACGAAGCTTAGCTCACTGCCTATGGTTCTTAATGCATTTTTCATGGGTGCTCATTTCCACAGGGCACAGTGATCTCAGCCTCTCTGTGCTAGCTACAATTCCCATGAGATCAAGTCAGCCTGTCCCGTGCCACAACCATCCATACTTTGAACCCATTGTTCAAAGCCATAATTATCTCTAAACAGCCATTCAGGATGGCCATTGCACTTCTTAGCTCAGCCAACTGAAACCCTTAGTGTGTGTTCTCATCAGAGATTGTTAAAGCTGAGGGAACACCATAAATTGTCTTCTCTGTTCTCTCATCTTACAGAAGTGGAAAGGGAGGCTGTGAATGGCTAAGATGAAAACATTTTTTTTCTTATTTATTTTTACCATTATCAGAGACAGGAGGTGCGCATTTAAAAAGCTATTATCTGGGGCTGAAGAGCAGACACTAATAAGACATCTTGACAAAATGTCATAGCCATCATTCTGGGGTCAAAGCCATGGTGCTAAAAGCTGTTGTGAAATTACCATGGAAACAACAGTCCAGAGGAGGCACCTAGGAGATGTAGCTCCAACACACCCTATACAAAGTGGTACTTTGTTTCTTCTTTGAGATCAAATATTTGACAGGCTCCAAAAGCCACAGAGAAACCCTGTCTCGAAAAAAAAAAAAAAAAAAAAAAAACCAAAAAAAAAAAAAAAAATATTTTTTGAGCCCTACCAAATTATTTTTAAAGGACTGTTTCATTAATAACAGCTAATACAACTCCAGAGGATAAAAATAAGATTAGTGTTCAGTAACGCACAAGGAAAGATAGTGCGGAATGATGCATTTCCCCAGCGGGATATTACCTCAAGAGCATACCATGTCTTAAGGCATTTCATATCTGTCCTCCATTTAGCCATCAGCCCAGCACTGATTTCATTTTCTCAAATATGTCTAAGCTGTGAGAGATGACTGCCTAAAAGGCAATCTGGGGAATGTTCCTAGAATAAGGTGAAAATTGACTCTGGGAGAGAAAACAATAGAAATTCCCTACAGAGGGGTACAGAGAGTGGAGCTTTCTCTGTAGATTCTGTTAACATAGAACTGAAGCTTATCCACAGGCCAGATTTGCTTTATAATAAAGGTATTTGCGAAGGAAAGCAGGAACGAATGCTATCTGCATTCCCCTCCTCATGAATACAAGGCTGGATTCCTTTCCCTTCATTTCTTTAAACTCACATTTCATGGGCAAGGTGTGCTGGGATTTGGACCAGTGCCCATGGAAGGTTTATGTACTAGACTTGACTGTGATGCTACCGGCAGGTGATGGGGCCTAAGAGGTAGATCCTGTTGGGAGACTAGGTCACAGGAGATGCCTTTGGAAGGGATATTGAGGCCCCAACCCCTTCTCTCTCTTTATTTTCTGACTGTCACAAAGTGAGCAGCTTCCTCTCCCATTTGCATTTACTTCCTCTACCTGAGATCAAAAGCAATGGGCAGTTGACTCTCCTCTGAAACATCCAAAATTGTGAGCCTAAATAAAACTTTCTTTATAAAAAAATTATTTATGCTCTATCTATCTATCTATCTATCTATCTATCTATCTATCTATCTATCTATCTATCTATCTATCTATCTATCTATCTCAAATATTAATTATAGCAATGAGAAGCCTTTTAACTCCTTATTCTATGTAGAACAGTCCTTTCTTTCTCTCTGCTTTCTGTCCTGTACTATTTCTGAGTACAATTATCGTATATACTCACTCATCAGTGGTTTTTAAACATAAAGCCAAGAAAACCAGCCTACAAACCACAATCCTAGAGAACCCAGACAACATTGAGGATACTAAGAGAGACATACATGGATCTAATCTACATTGGATGTAGTAAAAGACAAGATCTCCTGAGTAAATTGGGAGGATGGGGACCATGGGAGAGGGTTGAAGGAGAGGAGATAGGCAGGGAGGGGAGCTGAGAAAAATGTATAGCTCAATAAAATCAACAATATAAAACAAAACCAAAAAAGATGGTATATTACTGTTCCCAGCACAGTACCCCTACATACAGCATTCATTTCACTATGCGCATACAAAGTTTAGATGCTTACTTTCATGTCTGCAACCCTAAATTTTAGGTTTTTCTGAGCACGAGATCATTTTCTTGTATTTGCACACCTAAAACAGTGACTATTGTGACACTGGTCCATTCAATATATGTTTGCTGGATGAAAGAAGTTGTTGGATAATTTTACCTTCTATTTTCTTCATACGGGGGCCTGGAGGAAACACAGTCGTATCTTATCTAGTATCAAAGATGGAAACCAATGCAACTTAGCCTTGATTTCATTAAAATATGTTGATATTTTCAATGCACATATCAGCTTATTTTTCATATATTTAAAACATATGTTCTGATTTTTGTTACTCTATTAGGTTTTAAGAGAGAAAAGGATGGAAACAATTTTGTTTACTTTTGCACATTCCTATGCAAAATGTGTTCCTTCATGCATATGCTTACATACCTAATTCACAAACACATATATGTATCACACATATAAATATTCATACATACACATAGCACACACATTTATGCACAATGCATTTCCACACATGTAATAGACATACATACACACATATTTCCTCACTCACATCCCTATCATCATAAGTGTCGCAGTGAACAAAGAGTCTCTGGCTTATGGTTTTGGGTTGATTGAGGCATCTGGATAAAATTCCCAATTCAACAGTCACTATCCTTTTTTTGTAGTGTATCAGTAGAATCATGTAACACATGAGTCAAAGAAAGAGTGTTTTCACACACAGGAAGAGTGAAATTATTTGGAAGTTCTCTCTGGGAGGTAAGGAATATGCACATGCCATCTTTTCTTGATGTGCACAAGTTATGAGTACATGAGCAGCTTCCTTTCAGAAGAATGTTAAGAAAATTCCCATCCTAAGGGAAAAAAATGTCTTTCTTATAGCTTGGAGAGGTGTGCTACTTAATGTAAGGGTACCAAGAAGATAGTAGAGCCTTGGTGGTAGCACCGAGTGTTCCAGAACTGCCAATGTTAAGAAGAGGTGAGTGGGGAGATGATGAAAGCCCCAGTGGGGAAAGGAAATCTGTGGAAGGAGAAGAAACACGACGAGAGGGTACAGAAGACAATCCCTCTGTCCTGTAGAGTTAGCAGGAGAATAAACGAATTTACAGGATTGTTCAGGACTACCGTGCTAGGATATTTTACATACTGAATAAGTGGAGAGCAAGAAGAGCCTAAGGCAGGACAATAGAAAGATCATTGTATGCAGAGAGGCAAAATCAAGCACACTACTTTAGATGAAGCATTTAGAAAACTTCAAAAAAACGCTCAGCCCTGAAAAACATACAAACACTGGTAACATATGGACGGGACAGGTTATATTTGGGGTAAAGAGATTAAAAATAAAGATAGGATAGGAACACATGAGTGTTGTGTCTCCATGACAACGATCTAGAAGAGCTTCTAAATTTCTTCAATGAATTTGCTGTTCAGGGTCCTTTGGAATGCTTTGGAAATTTTGAATGCCTAGATCTGGGCTTTCTGTGAACCAAATCAGGTTATGAGGACAAGATCTCTCCTTCTCTTCCTCCCATTAAGTTGTATCATAATCTTACAAACCTACCTCATTTAGATAAATCATTTACTATACATGGAAGTAAATGGGTATGTGAATAGCACATATCAAAAATGACAGAGATTGGGTCTCCTTTGCAATGTCAAGAAAAAATGGAAAATTGGTTTGGAAAGTCATAGGAGATGCTTTTGTTTTGAGAAACGCTGATGCTGTTGATGATGCACATTAAGGAAGTTATTCTGGTATCTGCAATATTTACCGATAAACTTGTAGAAACATGCGGCAATTTTTGCTTGTATATTTAGGATGGAGGCATTTAGTATATTATGATTTTTAAATAAACTTACAAAACTTTTGGTACAAATAAAAGTCAAATCCGTCATCTAAACATTATTTTTGTCCAATATTGAGAAACATCCGTTATTATTTAACGCACAGAGTTAAATTTATCTACAATAAGACATTTATTTAAAGTGGAAAATTATTCATTTTTCTGTAATATTGATTTCCAGTTTCTGTGAATTAATAGCTACTGAGTTTTAAACTCATAAATAAAACTTTTATAGTGCTTTTTATACCAAATAATTATCTTTAGCTTTGCTTTTCAGGATAATGAATTACTTTCAGTATGGTAGATACTCTTGGGTCACAAAGAAACTTATATGCTGGGAATGTATTTTATGGTCTTTGCAAAAGCTTTGGAGCCACCTTTCAGGTTTTAGCTTATTTTTGGGTTTGTTTTGGAGAGCTACCTTTAAGAACTATCTAATTCTGATTAAGAATTCTGTTTCTCCCTGAAAAATGTCCTCCTGTTCTTGATTTTGGGTGACATGATGCTGATTACCTTTGTTCCCGCTTAGATGTGTGGAAGTCGTTTCAAAGCTTTGAAGTTCAGAGACTTAAGGCAGAGATGAAATTCAAATATGTACATGTTATTTTCTGAATATATTCTGAATCAGAAATATACTTCTTTGTTGGTCTACACCAAGTCTTATAGAATAAATTAAAGACACTTACAAGGCAGGGTTGTGGGTTTTTTTTCTCATTACCTATGCCAATCTATACTATTAAGTAAGTAGATTCGGAAACTTTTAGCATTTTGAAGAAAGACTGAAAATTCCATACATAAAAATCTGAGCATTTTACTTGTTTATTTCCAGTATGAAGTATGTCCACTTCAGTTTTCAAGTTCTAGTGTTTCTTTCTTTAGAAACTAGCTTTATATTTTACTATTCTTTATTAATCAAGCTGTGAATTTGATGGTGAAAAAATCAAAACAGTTAATGGAAAAGGTGTAACAAAAATGTCCCCAGACTCCATCATTGTTAACCACTTCCTCGGTCTCCTTCCAGAATCTGGCTGCCTGCAGAAGTGTCTGGGTATGATGCAATGTATGGACATTGGATTGGGCTGGCTCTGTCTTGGTTGAGCTTTCTCCTTTACTCAAATGTTGTCTCTATTCTATCTAATGAGGACTTCTTTTTTATTTAAGTGTCTCTGTCCTTATCTTCATTGTTTCCTTTCTGTCATACACTTGCTATCTTTCTGTTCTCTATAGATATTCACACATATGTATGTGTTTAATTGCATGTGTATACTATCTATATAGGAATATATATATGTTGTGTATGTATGTTATATGATACATATTCAAATATGAGACTGTATATACATAACACGAATGTGGGATATTAAGTTTTTTCTCTTCTTATGATTAGTTCCTTGAGTGTTTTTATGTATTTGTACAATATCTTCTTCCTCAGTGATTGAAGTAAATTCTAAAGCAGTTTTTAAACGGTTTTCTTTTAAAGGATGAATTGGTGACATATTTCATTATCTTTGAGTTCTGAGTTGCATATTTTAGATTCTTCTTCTTCTTTTTGATTTGAAAGAAAACATTATCCTGAATAGAAAACTTAGGAACCGTATTTGTCTTCAGAAAGGTTCACAGTTTGTGTTATCTTATAATGGAATGTAGAAAGATACACACAGCTTGCTTATGAGTGTTATTTTCCATTTGTCTGTAACCTTTAGTTTTCTGGACAAGGTTTTTGGGAACAAAGATGAAAAAGGAGGGTAGAAATATAGGTACATGTTTTAGGTGCATTAAATACGATCGTGTTATAGAGAGCATGTATTTGATGACAGAAAGGAAGTGTCCCGGATTCTCAGTGATTTCTGGGTTAGGGTGATGGCCTCAGTACAAGGCTATTTTACTCAGGCATGTACTAAAGTTAACTAGAAGGCACTTTAGGAAAGAAGTTAAACAATCAATGTTCAGAAAAAACAGGATAGGAAACAATAGCAAATACATCTTCTTAAATTTTTTTTTAAGGAGGTGGTAGGATCAGAGTGGATCAGGAAAGGGATAGTGGGTCTGAAACATCAGAGGCAAAGGATTTTGTCTCAAGGAAACTCATGTAGTACATCGAAGTCAAATAAAAAATTCTAAAGAGAAACAACAACAAAAGCCCCAGGGTAGTCCCTTCCTGAAGTGAATTTGGTTTGCTTAGGGATCACCAGGAGCCTTTTGTGTGACTGTCAGCTTAGTTTGATCTGCACGATAGGGATGCCCAGGCTTCTCCTAACACAGGGTTAATGAGCAAAGACACCATTCAAGGTAGAGAATTTGATGGAATAATAACAAAAAGACAAAGGGACTGGGTAGTATAGGGATAACCCTGAGATCCTCTATAAACACAAAACATTAAGGAAGCAGGTAGGCCATGAAAAGGAGCAGTTAGTCAACCACAGACTGTAAGAACTGCAGGGTACGTACTTCACAAAATAGCCCAAAAGCAACCTCACAAACATGACAGTTCATCCAGAGCCATTTGTTAATGGTAAGTCAGGAATCAGCAATAGCCTAAAGAGAAAGACCAATATGATGAAAATGAATAAGAGACTTGCACTACAATTACTGTAATGCCAATTTAACTACGATGTACAGAGAAGAAATCTATCTACTGGAAGGTTGCTTGAAGGTCACACAACTCGAAAGCCAAAGAAGTAGGTTAGTCATTTAAACCTAGTTCTTGAAATGACAGGTTTATGAGGACCCTAAGGAGGGCCATGCTGAAGATGCCTTCTTCAGACAGATAATCCCTCTAGAATGTAACTTGGTTCAATTCCTCTTTCCCAAGAAAATATTACCATGTTATTTGGAGTGGGTTTGTTTGATGTTTTGTTGTTAAGCTTTGACTTCTCAATTTTTTTATGATCACAATTAAATATTCTATGCTTATATTCTTCTACTATAAAAAAAAGAGACTTGCAAGAAGACAGATAATTCAGGGCAATGAAGTACAATACACATGTATATTACTAATAACTTCAAAATTTTTTAACATTAGAATATTTTTTATTAAGAATGAGTTTTAATACAGTCTTTTCTCATTTTACATAGATATCCCCATTTTCACTCTCTCTTCCCCACCTTCCCCACCACCCTACTCCCCCATCCATTCCTCAGAAAGGGTAAGGTTTTCTATGGAGAGTAAACAAAGCTTAACACTTCAATTTGAGGCATGAGCAAGACTCTCCCTTCTATATCTAGGCTGAGCAAGATATTCCCCCCCCCCACAAAAAATGTGCTCCTAGATGCCAGTTCAAACACTATGGATAATTTCTGGTCCCATTGCCAGTGGCCCCACAGACTTCCCAAGACTCACAACTGATTCCCATATTCAGTGAGTCTAATTTGATCCTATGCAGGTTCTCCTGCTATCAGTCCAGAGTCAGTGAGCTCCCACTAGGTCAGGTCAGCTATTTTTGTGAGTATCATCATGGTCTTGACCCCTTTGCTCATATTTTTGTGTCTCTGTCTCTTAGGCTGGTCCCAGGTAGCTCGGCTCAGTGCTTCACTGTAAATCTCTGTATATGCTTCCATCAGTTGCTGGTTGAAGGTTCAATGATGACAATTAAGGTAGTCATCAGTCTGATTACAGGGGAAGGCCAGTTTAGGCATCCTCTCTACTACTGCTTAGAGTATAAGCTGGGGTCATCCTTGTGGATTCCTGGGAATTTCCCTAGTGCTATATTTCTCAATAGCCCTTTAATGGCTCCCTCAATCAAGATACCTCTTTTCTTTCTGTCCCTCACTGTCCTTCCCCCTTCTTAAGCATCCTGTTCCCTCATGTTCTCCTCCTCTCTCCCCTTCTCCCATCCCTCCCTTCCTAGTTTCTTCAGATCTCCATTCTTCATAGACTTCATGTTAGTTGTCCCTTGTGGCCAGATATAGAAGCCAGGTGTTTGCTAATGTTCATAGACTCATAAGAAGGAAACAGATAGCCATACCCTGATCTTTCTGATTTGCTCTCTAAGAATCCTGTCCCATTAGGTTTCTTTGAAGTGTATCTTCTAAATAGCTTTTGCGTGGTCCTGGGAATGGGTAAAGAGAGAACATTCAGTGTTTGCTGTATGTACTCCAAAGAGTCAGGAACCACACAAAGTGCTTTTTCTAAGGAAAAACAATAGCTTCACATGTCTTTACAAAGTTTCTATAATACATTAAAAAATGTAGAGTAATTTGAGAATCTGTTTTGAAATCAGTCTTTCAAATGACTAAATTTTGATTATGACTCTATTTTGTTTTGATGACATAACATGGTATTGTAATGGGGCAAACCACCCAAGCTTAGAGAATTACAGACACACATTTTAGAGTTTTGGCATCCTTTGGATGGTTAAAACATAGGCAGTTTTATCTTCCCTCATGTTACAAACCTGCTTTCTGAGGGGGTCTGTATGGTGCATTGCCTCACCCGTCAGCACCACTTTCCCCATAATCAAATGCCCTTTTCAAATTTTGCTTTCCTTGCATTGCAAATACTCTAGTGGGCCCAATTATTGTAAATGCTAACCCAAATTAGCTGTTCCAGGATATATAAATGTATGAATTCATTGTTAGACTAAATTCAATATGGCTTTTATGAAATTGTCTTGGGAAAGGGTAGATTTTTTTAACTAAGAAAATGACATAAAAAGTTGCTAAGCAATTATTGCTAAAATGAGTTGTTTATTCTTATTTTATTAGTTGGGTCTCTCACAACTGGTATGTTCTGAACTATATTCTCCATGACCAACAGAAAGCAGGGCTTTTAGAAAGCCACTGGAGCTGCATCTGCTGTTTGGGAATGAGACTTACATCTCTGCCCTAGCTCCTTGGATCGATCCCATTCTTTTTTCAGCAACAGCAGGTCCTTCTCTTAAGTTTTGATTCTCTATTCTTTGTCTAAATAATCTCTAAGCTGTTTGAGACGGGCTTCTTGTTTTCACTGTGTTGTTTTGTGAAATGTCATATGCACACATGACATTTTGTAGATAATAAAAACAGCAGTGATTATAGGTTGTTGGTAGTATTGTGCTGATATCCCTGCTGGTAACAATACACAGAGATATCACTTGACATTCCATTGAGTTAACAGAAGCCATTGTGATGATTTCTACTGCTGTTAAGAGCAGGAAGAATATTGATTTTAATCAGAAGAAACAGGGAGAGATTGCTTTGACATGTGTTTATCGCTTGGTCTTTGAGAATGTCAAGAAGTAATGAAAAGAATAAATAATAATCTGTGTGGGTCTCTTTCAAGAGACCTGTAAGGTTGTTTGAAAATAGTGACCCAAGGATGAGAATTTCGCTTTAGAAATGAGATGTTTAATCAGCTACCTCAAAGCAATCTCTTGCATGACTAATAGAAGTTTCTCACTAGAATATTAAACAATGATGATTGTAGTTAAACTGATTAAAATGGAAGAAAATGCTTTTATTTGTTCATTTTTAAATGTATGTATTGATTTACTCATTCAACAAATATGCAGTGAGCACATAGACTGCAGCTGGTGTTGTCTAAGGTCCTGGGCTACAAAACAGAATAAAGCAAGCAGAGTCCTCACTCAGGTAGGAAGCTCTGGGAGCTAAATTGTGGAGTGTTGGAAGAACCATGGGCTGCAAAGATCATCAGAGAAGATAGAGAAGATGTCAGATGACTGGTGGACAAGAACCACCAAAAGGGAGTGAAATTATGAAGCTCAAGTGACATAACTTTTCTAGAAGGAGGGAGGGATGCACAAAGCCAAAGCTATTGGTGGTCTCATAAAAAAGAATAAGATATGGCAATGGGGCAATTGTTGATTGTCTTGTGACTTGTTCAGAGGAATGTGGGTGCTGAGGCTCTTCTTTGATGGATTAAGAAGGGAATAAAAGCAACAACAACAACAACAAAGACCGTAGTAAGTTTTGATCTTTCTATTCAGGTGGTTTTCTATAAAAAGGGATAATAGTACTGTTGGAATGGTAGCATTAAGTGAATAGCTATGTAACAAGCATATTAGCCTGCTGGAGCAGTCTCTAGAAGGATATCCTGAGGGGACACACCACATCAGAAGTAGAAAGTATCTTGGACTGGGGGAATGTTACTTGGGGAAAGGGCTTGGATAGCATGTGCAAGCCTCTGGGTTTGATTCCTAACCACAGCACTGAAAATAAATAAACCTGTAATTCTCTTTCTTAGTAATGTCTTTGTGTGATTTGGGTATCAGGATAATTGTAGCCTCATAAAAAGAGTTTGGCAATGCTACTTCTTCATCTATTGTGTGGAACAATTTGAGGAGTATTGGTATTAGTTCTTCTTTGAAAATATTCAAGAATTCTGTACTGAAACCAACTGGCCCTTGGCTTTTTTTGGTTGGGAGACTTTTCATGACTATTTCTATTTCTTTAACAGATATGAGTCTATTTAATTTGATTTAATTTTGACAAGTGATATTTATCTAGAAAATTGTTCAATTCCTGTAAGTTTTTCAATTTTGTGGAGTACATATTTTTGAAATATGACCTAATGATTTTCTGGATTTCCTCCATGTCTGTTGTTATGTCCCTCTTTTCATTTCAAATTTTGTTAATTTGGATATTCTCTCTTTGCCTTTTGGTTAGTTTGGAAAAAGGTTTGTCTACTTAGTTGATTTTCTTGAAGAAACAACTCTTTGTCTCATTGATTCTTTGTATTTTTTGTTTCTAGTTTGTTGATTTCAGCTCTCAATTTGATTATTTCCTGCCATCTAGTCCTCCTGGTGAGTTTGCTTCTTTTTGTTCTAGAGTTTTCAGGCGTTCTGTTAATTTTTCAGTGTGAGAGTTTTCCAGCTTCTTTATGTAGGCATTTAGTGCTATGACTTTTCCTCTTTTTTTTTTTTTTTTTTTTTTTTTTTTTTTTTTTTTTTTTTTTTTGCCTTTTAATTTTTTTTTTCTCATGGTTTATTTTTTTTTATATTTAAAAATTTCCATCTCCTTCCCTCCTCCTCCCCCCTCCCTCCCCTCCTTCTCCCCTTTCTCTCCCCTCCTTCTCCCCCTTCCCTCCCCTCCCCTCCACCCATACCTCCCCTCCCTCCCTCTAAAGGAATGATAAAGGTCTTGGAGTGAGTAGGGATTCAAGGACTATACCTAAACATAATAAAGGCAATATACAGCAAGCTAACAGCCAACATCAAACTAAATGGAAAGAAACTCAAAGTGATCCTATTGAAATCAGGAATAAGACAAGGTTGTCCACTCTCTCCATATCTATTCAACATAGTACTTGAGGTTCTAGCTAGAGTAATAAGACAACAAAAGGAGATTAAGGGGATACAAATGGAAAAGAAGAAGTCAAACACTCACTATTTGCTGATAATATGATAGTTTACATAAGGAGTCCCAAAAATTCTACCAAAGAACTTCTACAACTCAAAAACATCTTCAGTAATGTGGCAAGATACAATATTAACTCGAAAAAAATCAGTAGCCCTTCTTTACATGGATGATAAATGGGCTGAGAAAGAAATCAGAGAAACATCACCCTTTACAATAGCCACAAACAGCATAAAATACCTTGGAGTAACTCTAACCAAACAAGTGAACGACCTGTATGACAAGAACTTTAAATCTTTGAAGAAAGAAATTGAAGAAGACACCAGAAATGGAAAGATCTCCCATGCTCTTGGGTAGGTAGAATTTAACATAGTAAAAATGGCACTCTTACCAAAAGCAATCTACAGATTCAATGCAATGTCCATCAAAATCCCAGTAAAATTTTTCACAGACCTTGAAAGAACAATACTCAACTTCATATGGAGAAACAAAAAGCCCAGGATAGAGAGACAATCCTGTACAATAATGGAACTTCTGGAGGTAACACAATCCCGGATTTCAAACTTTACTGCAGAGCTACAGTACTGAAAACAGCCTGGTATTGGCATAAAAACAGACAGGAGGACCGATGGAACTGAATAGAAGACCCAGATATAAGTCCACACATCTTTGAACTCCTGATTTTTGACAAAGAAGCTAAAAATATAAAATGGAAAAACAAAAGCATGCTTAACAAATGGTGCTGGCATAACTGGAAATCAGCATGTAGAAGAATGAAAATAGATCCATATCTATCACCATGCACAAAACTCAAGTCCAAATGGATCAAAGACCTCAACATAAAGCCAGCCACACTGAACCTCATAGAAGAGAAAGTGGGAAGTACACTTGAACACATTGGCATAGGAGACCACTTCCTAAATATAACCCCAGCAGCACAGATACTGAGAGAAACAATCAATAAATGGGACTTCCTGAAATTGAAAAGCTTCTGTAAAGCAAAGGATACAGTCAACAAAACAAAACGACAGCCTACAGAATGGGAAAAGATCTTCACTAACTCTACATCAGACAGAGGTCTGATCTCCAAAATATACAAAGAACTCAAGAAATTGGTCACCAAAAGAACACATAATCCAATAAAAAATAAAATACAGACCTAAACAGAGAACTCTCAGTAGAGGAATCTAAAATGGCTGAAAAACACTTAAAGAAATGCTCAACATTCTTAGTTATTAGAGAAATACAAAGCAAAACAACTCTGAGATTCCATTTTACACCAGATGACAGCTTATGCTGGAGAGGATTTGGGGTTAAGGGAACACTCCTGCATTGCTGGTGGGAGCGCAAGCTGGTACAGCTGCTGTGGATGTCAGTATTGCAATTTCTCAGAAAATTAGTAAACAACCTACCTCAAGACCCAGCAATACCACTTTTGGGCATATATCCAAAGGATGCTCAATCATGCCACAAGGTCGTGTGCTCAACTATGTTCATAGCAGCATTGTTTGTCATAGCCAGAACCTGGAAACAACCAAAATTCCCCTTGATAGAAGAATGGATAAGGAAAATGTGGTACATTTACACAATAGAGTACTACACAGCAAAAAAAAAAAAAATAATGATGTCTTGCAATTTGTGAGTAAATGGATGGATCTAGAAAACATATAGAGTGAGGTAACCCAGACCCAGAAAGACAAATATCCTTTGTACTCACTCATAAGTGGTTTTTAGACATAAAACAAACAAACAAAAAAGCAGCCAACAATTCACAATCCCAGAGAACCTAGACAACAAAGAGGACCCTAAGAGAGACAAACATGGATCTAATGTACATGGGAAGTAGAAAAAGACAAGATCTCCTGAGTAAATTAGGAGCATGTGGACCATGGGAGAGGGTAGAAGGGCTGGGCAAGGAAGAGAGGGAAGCAGAAAAAACATATCTCAATATAAATAATTTAAAAAAGAAAATAAATTGCTAATCAATTAATAAGTGGCTATGAATATCAATGTCCATTGCATTTTAGAGCAGCACCCAAAGATTGTCCCAGTCAGAGGGCCAGCTGGACTCCTGGAGCAGCACTGGAACCTACACACACTTTCCTTGATGTAGTCAGGGATTGTTGCAATTCATTGGTTCTGGCCTGGGTTCCCTCAGTTCTTACATTGAATGCTCACAGGTTTTAGGTTCAAGCCTTCTGCTGAGCAGCTGTTAATGATAATGTTTACTTATTCCTGAGTTCTATAGGATTTCTGGGGAACAAAAATTCTTCCCTTGAGGCTCACCCTAAAGGAAGCTATTATTGAAAACGTGAGTGTTGGGCAATAAGAGAGGCGACCGTCAGGTGTTGGAGGGCTTCTCTAAATACTTTGCACCTGTCCCTTTGCTTTTCCACCTCCTCCCTCCATCTCTCCTCCTGCTTTTCCTCCTCATTCCATTCTTTCTCCTTTTCTTCTCTAATATATAATAACACAGAGTTTTCTATGCTGTTAGGAATCTACTTGAAAGGAAAAGTCACTAAAAGAAATGCACAGAATGAATTCTGTTCAGAAAGTGAGAAGATCCAGGGTGAGTGGAGGGCGTGGCTTCTGAGAGAACTAAACTGTTCATCTGTACTAAGGAGAGACTGAATTTGAAACCAAGAATGTTATATATGTAAACTGAGATTCGACTTTCTTTTAGAACAAGTTCAAGTTTCTCAGTGAACCATGAACTTGCTTTGAGAGCAAAGGAGAGAGAAACGAGCTTGGGATTGCTTGTAATGGTCTATAATTAACAATTATGTTTTCTCAGAAAAAGCAAATTCCATTGACTGTGTACCCTTAATAAAGAATCTGCCTCTCTCTTACTAAAGATTTGGTTTTGTTGGTTTCTAATGGAAAGTCTAGGTTAAGTCCATTTAGCTTTTGACTTAATGTTAATTTCTATTACCCACCCCATAGGAAAAAATATTCATTTTTTAAGTGTTTCATTTTTAAGTGATTTGAGACATGTTATATTATTCTATCTATAGCAGAGAAATATGTATTTGGTGGTGGCATGAAATGTTTATAAAGAGGACTATACTTAATGAACATATAAATGTTTAAAATTTACTAATCTTTATATGAGTCACAGCAGGAAAAGCATGACATTTGAAATTGTATCTTCATTTCATTCGGAAGGTATGGGATGATCGTATATCCTAACCTTTTAGAAGTGTGGTATGCAACCAGTTATCATAACAATTAATATTTTTGTATTTGGGTCTTAGACAATTGCATTAAATTATAACAAAATAAATCAAGAAAACTCTACTTATAATTTAGATGGACCAAGAAGTTAGCTACTCTAGCAAAATCTATGCCATTAAAAGTGTCATTATTATTTATGATTCCTGAAAAGAAAGCAAAAATGCCCTATTTTAAAAATGAATAAAGGTCTACTTCAAGATAAATAAAGATAATAACTGGATTCTCTGGCCATGATTTGCTGAGCTTTACCACAGAGGTAAAGTTAAGGTTGCACTAATTGACTTCTGTAGGACTTTTCAATTACAAAATTTTATGATCATGCCAAGTCATTTTAGTGGGTGACCCCTCTGCATGCGTTATCAACATATAGGATACCATATACCATGTTTCCAAACAATCTCTAGCTCTTTTCCCCAAAACAGCCTTGCCTTATTTGCTGTGGCAATGCCCCTGCCTTTCTACGCACTTGAAGACAGGGTCCTAGGAACTGACAACCATGTGTGTTCGCTTGCCTTAGTAATACATTGGTAATAGTTGACATGAGAGTCAAACTACCCTGATGTTTACCTTAAAACTATAAGATGTAGCATATTAACAAATGGATAGCAAATAAAGTATGGCAGATTTTCTTATTTCCTATGGTGACAAGGAAATGAAGTTTCAGAGATGATTATAAAAGGAGGCAAGGTGTCACACAAAAGTTTCATTCATTTGTATACTCTTTGGTGTGAGATAGAAAAGCCAGTGTATTCTGTGATGCACAATGATGTTAATACAACAACAACAGCAACAGCAATAAATTCCAGGTACTTGTAAGTTGATTTAGTTTTGTGTTTTTGATTAATGACTTCAGGCCATTAATCATAATATATATATAAAGGTATAGCCACTGAACTATGGTCCCTGAATCTGCAACATATAAGTTGATTTAGTTTTGTGTTTTTGATTAATGACTTCAGGCCATTAATCATAATATATATATAAAGGTATAGCCACTGAACTATGGTCCCTGAATCTGCAACATAACTTCCAGCAACAATACCCTACAATCCTTGCACTCAAGAAGTGGAGGTAGGCTGGCCTAGAATACATTGTGTAGCATTCTAGGCCTCAATTGGCCCTGAATTGGAAGTAGTCCCTTGGCCTCAGCGTTCTTTCCCTTTTGTGTTAGTCATCTCTTCTTTGCAGTGACACAATGCCTAAGTGAAACAGTTGAACAAAGACCACGGTCTTAGATCACAGTCAGTTGGCCCTGCTGTTTTTAGAGTCGTCATGATGAGGTGTGAAACAGGAAAGCTGCCTACCTCAAGGGGAATGAAGATGGAGGGAAGGAGAACGAGACAAAGGGAGAAAGAACCAGAGAGAAGGAGGGCTATAGAGGGCGGGAGAGAGGGATAAGGAATTACATACCAGGTGCCATGAAGAACATACAGTCTTTAAAGCAAGCTGGAGAGTGTAGAGCCAAGCTTAATTTCTCCAACAGCCTTTCCCTCAGCCATCTCGGTGATCAAAGAAAACCAGACATGACTGAATATCCATGTCAGTTCCCGGATTAGAACAAGGGAAGAAATTGCTGCCACCCGAAAGCCTTCTTGACCCCTCCAAGTCTCTTGTGTCTAGAAAGAATTCTTTCCTATCTGTCTTTGTGTTCCTGAGCTCTTTTGGTAGCTCTTCGGATATAGAACTGGTCCCTTTCTTCTTGTGTCCTTTCCTTCTTTTTATGAAAATGTTTTGTGCAAATAAACTGAAGACAAATGAAGTATAAGGAAAAGAAAGGACAAACATTAAGAGATAGTTGACCTTCTGTTTCCCTGACATTCATCAGGAATACTGGTTTTCTCACTTGAAAAGTGTCTCTGTGTTTCTTAGATAGTAAGTCTCTTGGGCAGAAACCATTTCTCTGCTTGCCTTGGGATTGTGCCAAGGACAGTGTGAATATCCCATAAGGAGTGATGCCCACATTTTCATTTTTTTTTAATTTAAAAGTTCTTTCTGCAACGTGAATTAAACAAGGAGACTACCTTCTTTCAAGTCAGATCAATTCAAGTTATAAATATTGATGAGAAAAGAGATTCGGGGTTCAGTTATTATCTCCATGTCAACAAAAGGACAAAGGTCATATGGCTTTTTTAAAAAATGTTCCTGTTTTTTTAACATTAATAAAAATACTTTTTTTCTTGTGTGGCTATTTAATGCACCTATCTATACAAGACCTTTATCTTACAACTTTATGGACATCCAACATTTAACCCACAGGAACCTGACATTTGAGCTGAAATGCATGGTGTGACAAGGACACTTGAAAAGCCATGGCTGCCACATTCTTCAAAGACCCACTTTCAAGTTCTTATGATCCTTTCTCAGACATTAGACCTTTGGATCCAAACACGGTGTTTTGTATTTTAAAATTGTTAATTAGACTATTTGTCAATGCTCATTAAATGAAAAGCCATTTATCTTGTCATGAAATATGAATTATGGATCATACAAGAAGTTTACTAGATAATTTAAGTTATATTTTGAAAGAAGTCCACAGTTAGTTTAATCAGTGAATTTTGGTGCTTTTAGTTAAAATTGATCAGCTATGTTAAGGTAATGGCTATCTGAATACAGAATCAACTTGCACTCCATTTGGTATCGATTCAGTTCCTCATAATTTTCACCAAAAGTGGTCCATCAAACCCAACTTTGCTTTTATACTGTCACAGAAAAAAGTCAGTGACAACTGTTTTTTTTTTCCAGAATGATTAACCGCTCTTGAATAGCACAAAAATTTAATTGCATGTTTCCACAAGAATTTTATAGAAGAAAATCGACTAAATAAATTTACTTTTAGAGTTGCTGCAAAAGACAACATCTTTGGCAAACCATATGTAAACATTATGCTACGATGTGGGGTACCTACGAATCTGAATTCCAGCAAGTATAATAAAATACTTTTTTTAGGGGGAAAAAGAAGTTTTGTTCCTTTTGTAAAATCCCCAACTGCATGTTCTTTTTCTCTTTTAAGTAACTAGTGTAGTGCCACACTGCCTTTCCATTAAACAGTCTTCTCCACAGCTCGGGGAACCAATTGGGAGGGATTGGGAGTTTATGAAACACATTCAGGGATGAGATCAGTCATATTAGGAAAAACCTGGTAAGGCTAGATCCTAATCTGAGATCCTAATTAGGATCCTAATCTCAGATCCTAATCTGAGCTCCAAAGCAGCTGAGGCTGTTAGTTCAGGCAGGAGATTGAGGGTGTGTCTGAAATCTGGCTGTTGTGGAGCTGCAATAATCTTTCTGAACAAATGTTGTTTGAGGTTGATAAAGACTCTAGGTGAGCAGATGCAACTGGTCAGGCAAAAGGGAGGTCATCAAACGCGTCAGCAACAGATAGGGGTAAGAGCCCTCAGTAAGAAGGTGAAGGAATGACTCAATTAGAAATACTGAGTGGTCCAGGGTCCTGTGCATGGAGATTTATACTTGAGAAGCAGCGTTCATCATAGCAAGATGGAATTTACTGCATTGAGGAGTGAGGGGCACATAAAATATGAAGATCTCAAAATGTAAACCAGTAGCCCACTTGACTATGAGGAGATCAGTAGAGAAGCATATGAGGACATACTTTAGAAGGCTATGTAGTTTCAATGACTATTATCCTTGGATACTATGGACTCTTTAAAGTGTACTCTACTGTGTAGTTATAAATTACTAATATGAGTTAGGAACTTCAAGTGTATTAGCCAAGCAATGTGATAAAGTAAGAAGATTATCTCGTTAGTTGAAGACACAGGTTACTGATTACCACCTGGCAACTCTGCCCTCAAGTCTCCAACCCACAGTTCCTTCTGTAAAATGAGACTGATAAGGGCTTTTTTTTTTTAACCAGGTGTAGAGATTTAAACTCAATAAGAATATTAGCTGGATTGTTTTGTTTGTTGGTATCTAGTTTCTTGAGTTCTTTATATATTTTGGAAATCAGTCCTCTTTGGGATGTGGGATTGGTGAAGCTCTTTTCCCATTCTGTAGGCTTCTGTTTTGTCCTATGATTGTGTCCTTTATCTTATAGAAACTTTTTAATTTAATGAGGTACCCTTTATTAATTGTCAGTCTTAGTGCTTGTGTTATTGGTGTTCTATTCAGGAAGCTGTCTCCTGTGGCAATGCATTCAAGATTATTTTCCACTTTCTCTACTATCAGGTTCAATATATTTGGATTTATATTGAGGTCTTTGATCCAATTGGACTTGAGTTTTGTACAGGGTGATGGATATGGATCTTTTTGCAATCTTCTACATGCCAACATTCAGTTAGACCTGTATCATTTGCTGAAGATACTCTCTTTTCCCAATTGTATAATTTTGGCTTCTTTGTAAAAAATCAGTTGTCTCTGGTGTGTGGATTTATGCCTGAGTGTTAGATTTGATTCCATTGATCCACCTGTCTGTTTTTACGCAATACCATGGGGTTATTATTACTATAGCTCTGTAGTAGAGCTTGAAATCAGGGAAGATGACAGATACTTTGGAAGTTATTTTATTGTATAAGATTGTTTTAGCTATCTTGCGTGTTTTATTTTTTTCATATGAAGTTGAGTATTATTCTTTCAAAGTTTATAAAGACTTGTTTTTATGATTTTTACTGAGAGTTACATTGAGGAATCCTGTAGAAAAGGAGGAGAAAGAAGTGTAGAGCCAGATGGGTCAAGGACACCACAAAAAACCTCACAGACAACAACTAACCTGGGATCACAGAGGCTCACTGAAACTAAACCGACAACCAGGGTGCCTACATGGGATCTACTTAGGTACTTTGCATATATGTTACAGTTGTGTAGCCTTGTGCTCTTGTGGAACTCTTAACAGTGGGAACATGGCTTGTCTCTGACCCTTTTACAGGTTTTTGGGACCCTACTCCTCATATTTGGGACCCCACTCCTCATATTGTGTTGCCTTGGCAATCCTTAATACATGGGGGAGGTGCTTAATGTTATTGCAACTTGATATGCCATGTTTTGTTTATACTCATGGGAGACATGCTCTTTCCTAAACAAGAAAGGATGAGGAGTATGATTGGGGGTGGGAGCAGAGTAGGGGATAAAGGGGAGGGCCAGGAATGGAAGGAGAGAAGGGCGAGGAAACTGTGGCCAGGATGTAAAATAAAAAAATTAATTAAAAAGAAAGACTATTTAAAACCTACTGGGTTGTCTCTGGTTTGCATTGGTACCTCAAGAAATTGTCATTACTTGAGGCAATCTCTTGGTATTTGGTAAATTTCCAGTGCCAGCAGTTATTTTCAGGCCGTACTAGCAAGAATTCTATATGTAGGTCAGGGCCCAGATGGGACAATAAATATGGGTCAGTAAGGAAAACATCTTCTCACTTTATTGCAGTGAAAATAGGCTATTTTGAAAATTTCTTTTATTTTCAGAAACTGAACTTTGACTAGATCATGTAACCAAGTTAATAATATGTCTTGAAACCATTTAAAATGACGTACTCAGTTTCCCTACTGTATATTCAGTCTGTTTAAATCTAACTCGCTTTAAAGAATGCAATGTAACCAACCTTGATATAGCTTGGACTTTCCCTGTAACTAGCTTTTACAGCCTAAGATAAATACACAGATTTAATCTTATTATCTGCTCTTCCATGTCCCTGATCCCCAGAAGAGTGGTGTGTGTGTGTGTGTGTGTGTGTGTGTGTGTGTGTGTGTGTGTATGTGTGTTTGTTAGTAATCATTTGCTGAAAGCACCTAGCAGGTTGAAAACAACCTTAAAAGATATCTACCATGAATGTTGGAAGCAACATATGGATACAGGTTGGTAACATCTGCTTGGAGCTTTTGCATGGTATTCTGGGGTCTGTAAGGTAGCTACTTCTTGTGTAAAACTGTTAGAAATTTTTGTAAATAAAAAGTTCTTATTACTTTTCTATACCGTGTTTCTGTGCTCTTGTGTAAATACAGAGCAAGCCCTTTGTTCTTGACAGACAAAGAGATAGATAGACACCAGAGACAGCACAGACAGCAGCCGGCCATAGACTACAGAATGCAAACATAAGGAAGACACAGGGAAAGGAAGTGGAGAATTCATATTTGGGCTCACTTTTCATCTAAACTCGTCCAGAAGAAAAAAATCATTTCGTTGTGTAATGTGAGGTTGACCCATATTGTGTGTGATACACTGGAATTCTTGGTGAGGTTTTGAGTGTGTTGCTCTAACGGGGAGCTGAGCTGGAGTTTTTCTATTGTTGTTATCTGTACTTCGTGGAATTCAAATGCCTTTCTCCTTGGGCTGTTTTGGTCTGTGTTGACTGCAGGATCTGAAACACAATAGACATAGAGAATATTCTATGTTTCTGCTCAGCCTTCAGTGTTTAGTCATCTCTGAACTCCTGTATCACACAAAGTGGGCTGTCTTCCCAAGAGCTTCACTGTGCAGGCAGCCTCCTCTTAGGCTGATCTGCTGAGTCTGGATCTCAGCTCAGGGCGTTCTAAGCCCCCCCTTTTTTTTCTGGAAACCAACTCTGCCTTTTAAATCTGAAAGGTCTTGACTAGGAGGGGGATTCGTCTAGGCTTTTCTCTGTGTTAGAAAAATCCTCCTTTTATAGCCATAGTCCCTTAGGAGCAGAAGATATTGCTGCTTCTCCACATGTGGATACATGTTGTCTCTGGCTTGCCATACCAACTTTCTCCCAGCAGTGGGAGGATTTTTCTTGCTCTGAGGGAAGGGTGTGGGGAAGCCCTTAAGACTGCTTGCCTCTCTATAAGAATCACTGGCTTCCACAGGCATGCACACCTCGGCTCACTAGGGGTGCTCTGTCTTCTGCCCTTTCTGACATTTGTGGTTTAAAATGGTAAATACATCTCAATTATTCCAAACGGTCACTTTGGTTTTTAATATGCTGCTAAAGTTGTCTCTTCTCCGGCTCTGCCAAAGGTGAAACAGCTTCCGTGTCCTGTTCCCTTCAGGGGGACTTGTCACTGGCTGGGATTCATTTCATTTGTTGGCCTAGTGACTTCAATTTTCTGGCTGACTCATAACATGTTATGATTTTGTGAATGTTCTGTCTTCATTTTCTTTTCTTTTTCGTGCTGACAGAAATGATGTCTTGAAGTGATGCTATTTTGTAGCTTTCTTCATCTTTGGTGAAAGTCACTTCAATAACTGAGACTTTTTGGCAGTTAATAAGAGGTAACTGGTCCAAGCTTTCATAGCCAGGAAGTAGCACTGAGCTCCCCAAACTCACTCTCCTCTGTTCTCCCTCATTGAATTATTGAGCTCATCACAGACCTGGAATGATGCTGGTGAGTTATATAAGGTTCCTAACTAGAAGTTAGGAACACTTTAGGTTTATGCTTAGTACCTAATTGAATCTTCTTAGTGTTGTAATTTATATGTTGTTAAGGTCTCCAGTTTACAGGTGAGGAAATCATGATTTAATAGCTTAAGCTGGTAAAGCAATGAAGATGAAGCTCAAACCTGCTTCAAGTTTTTGAAAATTCTACATCCATGCATCAATTTAAAGTAGACAGAGCCATGTGCATTATTTAAGTGCTACATTTATTCCCTAAAGGATAAAAATTATTTAAAAAGAAGTTTAGTTCCTCAATTGGAAAGTTAGTGAAAAATAGCATTTAATACAAAGGATATTAGTTCTGGAGATAGCTATAGCTATTGATATAATTATTTTCTTAGATTAAAATGAAAGGAATGATCTTATACTCTTATCTTACCAAATAAATTTTGCTGTTTTGGTAGTAAGCAAATAATGTCAACATATTGAGAAATAACATTTCTCTGTGGGACGACACCATTACTGTAGAACAAATTAGAATTTTATTAATGTCATCACGCATGCCATTTTAGCAACCCACATACAATGATGCATTACAAACAAGCGAAAAGTATTCATCTGAAAGAAAGCCAACATTGATCCTAACCTTGCACACACTGGACTCAGGATTCAAAGCTGGTGTGAGTGGAAGGTTTGTTTATGTGAAACATCTGAGCTGGCACAAGTTCTAGGAGGATGTTCTTTCAGTGTGTGCTTTAAGTGAACTGCAGTTCATTCCTTATTTAGGTTCAAAGTCAAGCAAAGAGAGGTGGTAAAGTATTGTGTTGAGCTGAAAGATGGGAGGTCTCCTCTGCTAACATGTCAACATTCTGGTAAGTTTCAGTCTAAGATCCTAGATGTAATTAGGATCTGGATGCATATAAGAAGAGGTCAAGTGAAGAACAAAATCTGTTTGCCTTGAAATATATTTTAAAGTGTCTAAATTCTTGCTGCTGCTGTCCCTTGCAGGTTTAGTACATTGCTTCTCGATGAAGCCTGGAAAATGTATCTTTTATTTGGAAAGTGGGGCAAAGCATCAGACTAACAGACATCGGTTCACAAACATGATGATGTGGCAAGGCTACGACTGTGGTCAGTCTGAGTATGAATACTACACAGAGCAGGAAAGATGCAGAGGGAATAACACTTTCTCAAGGAGAAGGTGATCCTGTTGGACACGAAGACATTGATTGTCAGGGAGAAGTGAAGGTACTGAGGCTAATGGGTGGCCACTGGTTTAACATTTCGCACAGATGTAGGGAACACACTCAGAAACATCCATAGCATGCAGTCCAGTCCCATGAGCACCAAACCCATGAGAGCACACAATTTACAAAATGGCCACATGGCCACATTATTCTGGAAGCAATGAGATGTAAAAAGAATATTTTCTTCTTTAAGTAGCCTTTATATGTTTGGGGATATGTTGGTACAGGAGGGAAAAAGCAAAGACAGGTAATAGCAAAGGTCAATATCCACAAAAGGGACAGGGAATCCCACCAAATGCTATAGAAAAACATCTTATTTTGGTTCCTAGAATCAAATCATTAAAACCAAATTCCACTGATGTGGTATTATATGAAATGTTTCCTAGACAAAGAATCAAGAAAAGTTTGGATGAAGGGAAGGTGGGATGACATCTTTCAAAGGAAGAAGCAAAAGACAAAGGATCTTTTTCCCTGGAGCGGGGATTCTCTACAGGGAAGGCCAGTGATCAGTGAAGATAGGTGATAGAGGGCAGGATGGAATTGTGGCCTTTGTTGCTCAGATCTCTCTTTTCCTGTTCTTTAAATGTTGGTATTGCCTTGGTCTATAACTTCAAACTCCTTTTATTTTTCAGAATGTCCCCAGAGATGCAGACTCTTTCAAGATTTCGGTTGTGAAGGACGTGTTGACGGTGTTTCATATCTAGCCAAATTTCCATGCATCGCCTCCAAGCTGGTGTCTCTCACTTCTTATCAGATTTCATCATTTGAATAGCTTCCTACCAAGACTAAGAAATTCCAGACTGAGTTTGTAATTTCTTCAGAAACTCCTTCTATAATCTTGTCTACCCTACTTTATTACCCGGGTACACACATATTATACTTCATACTCTGATTGCTGTGCTTGGGAAAGAAGGATAAAATATTTTCAGGAGTGTGCCGATTAGTTTTACATCAACTTGACACAAACTGGAGTCATCCAGGAAGAGGAACCTGAGGTGAGAAAATCCCCCATCAGCTTGACCTATAGGTAAACCTGATCCTTTCTTAATTGATAATCGATGTGGAAGGGCCCAGCCCACTGTGGGTTGTGCCACCCTGGGTTGGTGGTCCTGGGTGGTATAAGGAACCAAACAGAAAGCCACAAGGAGCAAATCAGTCAGCAGCTTTCCTTTCTGGCCTCTGCTTCAGTTTCTGTCTCAGGTTCCTGATTGAGTTCCTGCCCTGACTCTCCTCCCTGATATACTGCGAATGAGATGTAGGAGCTGAAATGAATCCTTTCCTCCCCAAGTTTCTATTGATTGTGGTGTTTTATTACAGCAACAGAGTATTAGGTATACAAGGATTTATCCTCAAACAAAAAAGTAAGTAAGTTCATATAAAACTCTAAGAGTGAGACTATTATTGTCAGACACATCTCATCAGGCTTATTCCAACATCAAGTGGTCACAGAGCTATCACATATATGTCTCTCTATGACCTGCTTTCAACGTCACGCATCATTCACTACCTTAGTCCAAATGATGGTTAATTTTTGGCGCCATGATGAAAACTGTGATAAACTGGAAAATACTCTCCTTATCTCCAATTTCACTTCTTTCCTCTCCGACTCCCAAATGTCACTACTGTAATATTTTTGGTGCTGCCTGAATGAAATGCTTCAGAGATCATACATCATATTCTTAAGGGATCAAGATCCCCTTGACCAGCATTTTCTCCCTCTTCCTTGGCTAATCGTTCCATTGTTTACCTCAGATTCATGGTGCCCCAGACATATGAAATACTCTACATCCTCTACATCTTTGCAGACACAATACCTCCCGTCACACTATTCTTCCTACGTATGATCTTTGCCACCATAGTCTAAACTGAGTGGTAGATCTAGAGTTGGGAGGAAGGGATGGAGAGACAGCTTAGCCATTAAGAGCATGTGCTGCTCTTACAGAGGACCTGAGTCTGATTTCTAGCATTCAGATTGGGTGGTGAAAAACATTCATAACTCATGTTTTGGGCAACCCAATGTCTCTGCCTCCCACTGGCATCTGAACATAAGCACATACACATACATGAGCCCCCACACATATACATTCTTTAAAGCAATAGACATCAATCTTTTAAAAAGAAAGAAAAGAATCAGTAGGAAATAGCACAGATAAAGTAAGAAACTCGAGTGGCATTTAATATTAGAATTATTTATAAAGCTGTGTTCGAGATGAAGGGGAACAATAAAGATAGATTAGGATGCTAGCACCAGCAATATGTGGGCACCATTATTAGCTTTTCTCCTGGGAGCGAGGAGAGCCTGTGATTCTCCCTTACAAGGGACATGGCCTGCGGTATGACCTGAAGTTTCCCCTTGAAGGGGAATTGGGGCTAAATACTCTGTTCTGTGTTCTCCCACTCTCCCCGCCTTCTCCCGCTGTCTGTGCCCAATCTGGAAGTAGAATTTACAGCCACTGAAGCTGCCTAAAGTCTGCCTCCTGGGAGCACTAAGCCCTTTGTGGAGGATAGAAAGGGGCCCTGAAGGACAACTGAAGGACACCACCCCAGATGTTCCAACAGAAGGCTGGACCCCAGGACATACTTTCCTTATACCATCCCATGTTCTGTGCTGATCACAGATACTTTGTGATAAGTAAGGAAGCCTTTGACCACAGGGCCTGGCTTTAAATTTCCTTAGCCTTCCTGTCAGAAAGATGATACTCTAGCTACATGAATGAATGAATGAATGAATGAATGAATGAATGACAACATCACAGTGAGGTCTCTACCCCAAAAAGCACAAAGCTAATTATCTATTTCACCTGCTGAAACTCCAGGTTTGTGCTTAAAATCTGGATTTTTTTCTCTTTCTAATTCATATCCCTATCACTTATCACATATTTACATGTGTGTGACATGTAAATGAATACAAGTGTATGCGTATGTTGTCTACTTTATAATTTTAATAACTGGCAGTGGGTCAGGCAAATAACAGACAATTCACAAGCTTTAGATAAATATGAGAAAGCTATTTCGCCGAGAAAATGATTCCCATTTAGTCATATATTCGTTCAATTTAACCCCATGCTGATATTAGTTATGCAGTGAAAATAGTGTTTTAATGACTCTTCAGAAAATGTTTACCACCGGAAGAAATACTGCGTGACTGGTATAGGCTGAGAAGTAATTTGTCTTTTTGTGCACCTGTGGCTCTTTCTGGCATCACACCTATGTTCTCCAAGAAAGACACGCTGTGGAACAGGTGCACACACCTATGTTCTCCAAGAAAGACACGCTGTGGAACAGGTGCACACACCTATGTTCTCCAAGAAAGACACGCTGTGGAACAGGTGCACACACCTATGTTCTCCAAGAAAGACACGCTCTGGAACAGGTGCACACACCTATGTTCTCCAAGAAAGACACTGCTGTGGAACAGGTGCACACACCTATGTTCTCCAAGAAAGACACGCTGTGGAACAGGTGCACACACCTATGTTCTCCAAGAAAGACACTGCTGTGGAACAGGTGCACACACCTATGTTCTCCAAGAAAGACACTGCTGTGGAACAGGTGCACACACCTATCTTCTCCAAGAAAGACATGCTGTGGAACAGGTGCACACACCTATGTTCTCCAAGAAAGACATGCTGTGGAGCAGGTGCACACACCTATCTTCTCCAAGAAAGACACGCTGTGGAACAGGTACACACACCTATCTTCTCCAAGAAAGACACGCTGTGGAACAGGTACACACACCTATCTTCTCCAAGAAAGACACGCTGTGGAACAGGTGCACACACCTATCTTCTCCAAGAAAGACACTGCTGTGGAACAGGTGCAAGAAGCTGTATATAATTCTTACGGAAATTAAGACTTCAGAGCACACGAAGTCATCGAACCATAACAGAATGATCACCATTCACTCCTATTAAATGGCATGACTGGGGCTGCAGTTAAAGATAACTGAAAAATGTGAAGTTAATAGTGTGATTCTGCATCTTGTTTTATTTTTAAAGGCGGTATTGTTCAATGACCAAGTTAAATCTCTTGTGACAAAAAAAGCAAGCTACTGAAAATGGGAAGGCAATATGTGTTTTTAAAATAAATTAGGAAACTGGTTTTTAAAGAGTTGGTTGCAGTGACAGAACCTATATTTAGATTTGTAATTCTGAAATTATTTTGTCACATTGTTCTCTGTCCTAAGAGAAAGGTCTCATGGAATAAGATGTCATCCAAAATTAGAACTGATTACATGGCCCAGCAGATAGAATTACTTGCTGCTAAGCTTGATGACCTGAATTCAACTCCAGGAGCCTACACTATCCTGTAGAAGCAGAGCACAAACACTTGGAAGTTGTCCTCTGACCTCCACACATGTCCAGTGGCACCCAAGTATTGACTGAGGTTTCTGTCCTGCCTAATTTCCACAGCTGTAAGTCTCAAAGAAATCACACAGATTTATTATAAACTGATTGACCTAGTATCTCAGATTTCTTATTAACTCTTATAACTATTAGTCCACAAATCTAGTCTGTGTTAGCCACGTGGCTTGGTACCATTTTTGGCAAGGTAGTCACAATTTATAAACTATGAGGTAACCAAAATCTCTGCTAAGCGAATCTTATGAACTTATGGTTGTAATATGGGGATGATGACCATTTCCTTTCTTTATAGGATAGCAGAAGTGGCCCTATTTCAGTCTGGGGACAGCAGCTCCTTTCTGTTGTCATAAATAAAAAGGACCATTGTTATCTAAAATACCTCTTAAAACAGTATATTGGTATGGGGATTCCACTTTCTCCCTTTGCTTCTGCATGCCGTCTGTCTTACCGTCCTCACAGTTCATAGATCAGATTCATTGTTAATATTCTTGATCTGTGCCCAGCTCCCTTCCTTGTCATTTTTACATTGTCTTGAAAGCTGAACAAGTGGGAAAATGAGCTAAGAAACAAGAATTCATTTGATTAAATGGAACCCATTTGTTTTAATCATACAGATAAAAACTTATCATCTAAAATATCATCACCATTTGTTCCCATCTTTTCTGTGCTTCTGGTGACCCAGTCAGACTTCAAGGGTTGGAATTATTTCTTTTTTATGTTAATTCTTGGAAAACTAATACTAGTTTTTATTATTTATGATAGGCCACGACATTGGAACTACTTATTACTAGTTTGGAGAAAATAGAATAGAGTGGTGTTTTTCTTTTAGGCTACCTGGAGCATATCCTGAAGCAAAAAAAATGCTCAGTTGCAGCTTAGCCAGCATGAGCTGTAGTGCTGAGAATTTACAGGAATCTTGGGTGAGATATTTATTTCTGAACTTCGTTCCAAAAGCTTTTAAACTCTAATTGTTGGGAAAATGGAGTCTCTGATGTATTTTGGAAAACATATTCTGAAGGAGGTGACTTGTATGTAGAAAGAGACATAGGAAACTCAATGTGAATTTGAGATACAGATTTCAAAAAGAGGTAAAACAAGGGTTGTGGTTACAGTTTATTTGGTAGAGTGCTTGTCTAGTACACACGAAATTCTGAGTTCAATCCTCAACGCTGCATAAAACGGAATGTGAGAACATGTGCCTGTAATTCCAACACTCTGGAGTAAAGGTAAGACGTTCAAGTTCATTCTCAGGCTTGAAAGCAAGCTTGAGGCCAAACTGAGCTACACAAAATCTTGTCACAAGCAAGCAAACAAATGAAATAACTGTAGTCTGCTTTGAGAATGGTGTATTTCAAAGGGAAGCCTGTTACCCCTTCTTTCTAAGGCATTTTGTAAGATAATTGGGAACAGAGAGGGGCCTGGCTTTAATAAGGATTGGAAAACCTTTGGAGCCAGCATTTGACGCTTCTAATAGGAAAAAGTAGACCGCATGCCATAAATCACGCCAGTTTATTGGGAGAGGGTGGGATAAACCCTGAAGTATGTGAAGAGAGAATTAATGAGAGAGTGCTTTATTCTGAAAGCACTTTATAAGATATATAACGAGTGAAACAGCTTTAAATAAAAGATCTGGCAAGAAGCACAGGAGGGAGGCTGCCGGCAGGTGCCACGCTCTGAAACTAGTATCCGCCATCTGCCAAATACTCTGATTTGGGAACCTGGGTTACTTGACATTGCAAAAGTAGTGGGTTGTGTATCTGAAGAGATTACACAAAATGACAGCCTGGGAAGAGGCAACTATTGTGCTTAAAAGAATTTAGCGTGGTCTCCTAGCATGAGAGAACTGCCGTTATTCTGAAGATATCGAGAGAATGGCCAATGTGCACAACTGAAGCCCTGTTACTCATGGTTACAGCCCCCAAACTGACCTGCTTTAGGAGTTCTTCACTATCTTTTTCCCATCCTCGAAATTTCCTCTTCATCTGGGCCTTTAACAGCTTATTGTTATATAAAAATTACAGCATTTCTTGATTCCCCAGACTCATGCTTCTCAATACTCTTTGTAGCCAAATTAGAATGATGTGTTTATGTTTATTACTTCAAGCTTCTCCAAGCTCTGCAGGATTCACACATACATTCCTGCAGAAGCTGCAGGCTTCGAAGGTTCCTGATACCCCTACACCTGCCATATCTACTGATTTCTCAGCGGCTAACCTTCAGGGCTTTTACGTGGTATTTTCCTTTTCAGAGCAGTTTGTGGCTTCTGTCACTGTTGTCTACCTCTTTTAGCCCACTGTTTATCAGCCTCCTTCAGAATGTCTTTATCTTCAGAGGTATGTAGACACTGATATTAATCAGACTGATGTCTATTTGCTGTTCTCGTTCTCTGTCCATTGCTGTGCAGGCCACCATGTTGATTTCCAGTCTCCAGCCAGATGAATTAAGCTTCCAATCATCATCTGTACCTGTTTGGCCTCAGGCTAAGAGGTCACATACCTACTGTTTGTGTTAAGGGTTCACCCCATCCCCTGGCATCCATCTATCCAAAGAGTCAGGAATGTTTGGGTGGAAGTTTCATCCCAAGCCTCAATCCAGACTCCACCTCTGAGAAAGCCTACCAAACCATGACCCTTCCCCAAAGAACTCCCACAGAGTATTTAAACTGCCCCCCAGAGAACAAAAGTGGTTTTTCCAGTCTTCCTTCCCTGTCTCCTCTCTGGGGGTGGGGGTGGGCTGGAAGGCCACCTGGGAGCATTGGTATCCATTAAACCTGGGTTTTTCCTAATTCGGTTTGATTTGGTTTGATTTGGTTTATTGCCTCTACAGAGAGGCTTATTGGGGTGCAGCAACTTTTTACCTACCTCTTTGTGTGAGGGCCCACAAATGTGAGCCTGTTCCACCTTGACTAAATAAAGGTCAGAGAGTTTGAGCTTATTTTTACTCTTTCAAAGTTGTTGACAACAAGAGATCCTGACCTAGGGTGCGCTTAATGAGTATTTTGAATATAGAGGTGGATCTGCTGCATCTTGCTATTCCTGCTCTTTCAAAGGAGATTGGCAGGAGGTTCCAGGGAATAGCTGCCTGCCAGATACTTGGTCTTATTCTCATATCATGTTAATGAAGGCTGATGCCTCCCTCTCCCCTTTTGGAGTCAAGTATATAAGCATGTGGAAAATAAACATAGGTGGTTCAGTATTCACTGAATGTCCTTCCTGGTGCTATTCTGTGTTTCTGTCTTTTATTTCTCTCATATCTCTGTTCTTCTTGCTTAATAATTTTAGTCCTCTAGCTCCTAGCCTGGAAAGTGCCTGGACTCCGATGGCTTACAACATCTTTCTTAACCATTCTCCTCCTCCACACTTCCATCCTCTTAGGACGGTTGTTTTGCAGTTATCTTTGATGGAAAATTAGCCAGCTAAAACTTTCATTTCTCATAACCTCACAAATCTGTCAACCATATATATATATAGCACACACACACACACACACACACACACACACAACACACACATATTTACTTTAAGATGCTACTGTTCAAGGGGTCTAAGAAGTGGGCTGAAAGAGAGTCTGAGTGCTGAGATGGAGAAGCTGGTGTTGTTCTTGGAGTTGGATCTGTTCCAGCTATGTTGTAAAAGACCTAATGGGTACAAGGATAAAAAACAAAACAAAACATGTCTACCATAGGAAACTGACACTCAGGCCCAGACCAGTGAACAGATGGATAGATAGGCAGTCCAGTAGGTTCATCAACAGCCAAGCAGAAGCCCCAGGGACAGCTGGGAAATCCTTTGTTCTTGATGAGCACACCAGGTATCAAATAGGTTGATGTGAGTACATGCCCTCCCTGTACCAGGCACCATCACTTTATGGGGTTAGGTGAGGGTTTGGGGCTTTTTATTTGGTCTGGTGTGTTCTATAAATTCTTGGACTTAGTTTCCTTGATGCAATTTTAATATTCTTATGTGACCCTACAGTATCAGGTTACCCCAATAAATTTATGGGGAAGCTTCCTTTTTATTCCCAGGAATGTCATTTGTCAGTCTTTTGGCTGGTTGGTGCAGGACAGATGGTACTATTTTGGGGGTCTGCCCAGCTACTGTAGTCATTATTCTCCCTCAAAATGGAGTCAAAAGCTGCTTGTAAAAATGAGCCTCCTGGAGCTCAGCACAGCCTGAAATACCACTGTTTATATAGTACAGAGTGAATGAACATAGGGCATGCCCTCATCTCAACAGGTTATGTGAGTTGTTTTTTTCCTGATGGTTTAATTTTATTTTGATGATATCAGAAAGGACACATGGTCCACATTAACATTTACTATCAAAATTTTAATTTGATAAACACATAACAATTATTCAGTGGAAATTCAGAATGTTCCAGAATCTCCTTGACTTTTGAATTCATGCACAAGACTGAGTTAGAATAAGGAACTTCTGAGTGTATTGTAATCATCTACCATCCAAGTGCTTCCCTAAGACCCAAGAATGTTTAAGGGGCTTGATGCTTTTTCCCACAAGGGATGTGGGAGTAGAGGCATAGATCTGACTGTCACTGTCTTTGCTTCTCGGGGTTGTTTTATGGAGCAGAACAGAGAGAACAGCTGTTCCAAGGGTCATTCAAAAAAGAAACGGTAGGGTATGGGGAAAATCAGGCTACACATCCTTCACCCCATTGATCATCAAAATCGATTTGGCTGATCTGGTTTGCTAGATGAGTATCTCTGTCCTTTCTCACTACTCTCTACCTCCCTGCTATGTGTACAGAGAGGTAATAAATAAAAGCGAAGTTCTCTTTCTAACCAGGGTTTAATCAGCCTTGGGTTCCCTCTCTTTGGAGGAGTGAGTAGTCACATCTTCAGACTCAGAATCTCTTAGCAGGGTCAGTCAGCGTGATTCTGAGTGGAACGCAGAGGGGTCTAGGGGTCTTTTTCTTCTCTGTGTACTAAAGGAATAAAAGCCATGGCACACTCCTAGAGGGACTGAACTGTATCAGGACTTGAAAGTTCTCCACATGCCCTGCACAGATATCTTGCTGGGAACTTTGCTTCTCTGCTTGTGGGGATTGCAGTACTAGGGGGAGAACTTTCTTTAGCAGATCAGTTTGCCAGGGACAGTCGGATGACTAAGAAAACACATGCAATTCTTACTCCTGTCAGCTTTGTATTTTCCCTTCCTTTCTTTTAAAATGTTAATGTTTCCTTGGAAGGAGTAAGTCCAAATCTTCCTTAAATTAAAAAGATAACTGGAAATGATGCTATGATGCTAAAATTGGCCAATTTCTTTGTGAGATTCTTTAAGAAGAATCTGAATCTACTTTACCGTCATGGAATCAAGCTAGGTGGGTTTAACATCATCTTGGCAGAATCCAGGGAATTCTGTCTTCTAGATACTTTTTCTGTGACTTTTGCAGGTCTCAAGGAATTCCTGTTTCATTCTTTAAGGGAGGTGATATTCCCCAAAATTTGATAGTCACTTTCTCCCTTAATAAAATCTCTCAGAAGTGTCTAACTATGTCTATAGTATGAAATTTATATTGAAAGGCTTACTTTTCACATAATGTAGTGTGACTTTTCCAGGATTGTCTTGACTACCTTCTATGCCTTCCTCTGAGGTTCTCCCATTCCCAGTATCTTATAGTTCTCCACTGTTTCCTGCTTTGCCTACTGACTCAATGTCCGTGCCATCTGCTTAGGAAAGGCTTTCTTCATTGATAACCTCTTCCTCCCTATTTAGACCTGTCCTCATAAAGCTAATCCATCTTTTGCCTTTGCCCAAGAACGGCTATAATTCCTGGTCTCATTTTTCATCAGGCTAAGAACAAGATTATAAATTCTAATTTATTTGGGATTCTTTTTTTTTTCCTCTTGTGCTTAATATTGTGCCTGGGATTTAGTGCCATGTAACACCGTTCTTGGCTCAAAATAAGAAGCAAGAATAAGGGGCTGGATAGAAAATCTGTGGATAAGACTTCTTCTTACTCTTCCAGAATCCCTGAGCTTAGCACCCTAACGTCCACATGATGGCTTACAACCACCAGGTCCAGAACCATGATGTCCTCTTTTGAAAAAATCTGCATGCAGACACAAACACACATACTCATAACCATGATAAAATAAAACTAAACCCCAAACCGAGGTTTAAATCCATGGAACGGGTACTTTAAATGACATCTCTCACTTTCATAACTCATTCTCCGCAGATAGCACAGAATTTATAATGTTGTACTCTGTAGATGACTCTTTGAATATTTAATTTGGCCTAAGCAGCTGACTTAAATTATATATAAACGTTTATAGGTTTCTTAGTAGCTACCTAGAAAGTTCCCTAAACATCAATGTAAATCGAATCTCACTAAGTATTTTCAGACTGTGACTTGATTAGCTTCTTAGAGAAGGTGAGAGACTAGAAAACACTGTAGCCACAGCTTGTTATTTCACTTGGGATGGGATCTGATCAAGACTAAATTTCTACGTGTCAGTTTGCAGAGCATAGACAAAATACAGAACTTGACTTATTTCTGTCCAGGTGCACAGGGAAAAAGCAATGCATAGCAGCATAAAAGTTGGAAGACAGTGTTCTCTCTTTTTCAGCCAGTTATTTTGTTCTTATTTTTCCAGTTCTGAGTCATTCAACGTGTGTTTCCTTAGCTGTTATAAAGTATTTACCATTTTTTAGATCCACCAAAAATGCCAGACCTTCCTACTCTTAGGACTTGTTGAAATGGAGGTCTCTCCAAGAGAGAGAGAGAGAGAGAGAGAGAGAGAGAGAGAGAGAGAGAGAAAGAGAGAGAGGGGGGGGAGGGAGGGAGAGAGCGCAGTGGTGATGAGCTGTATCAGCCACAAGATGTCACTGAATTTTCAAACAAATGGCTTTAAAGAACATTGAATTAAAAGCTAACATGAAACCCAACTTTTCGGTGGCACCTGTGAAGTAAGTAATGGAGCTATCACTCATCCGAACAACACGTTTCTTCCATTTAGGTTTTGGATTTTATTTTGCCTTATCCAACCACTGCTTTGGGAACTGGCTACAACTCATGAATGGTGCTTTTCATAATGCAATGCCGATCTTGTCTTCACTTACAAAGATACGGAAACTGTTCAGAGGAACAAAACAATATATATTTAATAGCCTTTCCATTACGGAAAGCTAATAAAAAATCCACCATGAATAGATTTTACTTAGGAAATTACATTTCCATTTCTCTTGGGAAAAATGGGTACTTTATTTTTATGCTCCTTTGTAAATAGCTGCAAAATCTTACAACTTCTGTGCCTTCTAGTTGTGCAGCAATGGTATCAACTTTTAGAAAAAGTACTACTAAATTATTACTTTCATCAATTACAAACTTTCTTCTATGAACTCCTGACATTATGTATGTTATATTTGATCAAGGGGCTGAACATGAATCTGTAAATAGAGACTGCTTGTGTATTTCCTGGCCACTGAGACCCAAATAATCACCCAAAACTTTATTAATTGCAACACTGTTTGGACAATAGCTTAGGCATATTACTAGCTAACTCTTAAATTATTATTATCTTAAATTATTAATTTCTTAATATCTTAAATTAACCCATTTCTATTAATCTGTTTATCACCATGAGGCTGTGACCTACTGGTAAGTTTCCAGTGTCTGTCTCCTTTGGTAGTTACATGATGTCTCCTTGACTCTGCCTACTCTCTCTTTCTATCTCTGTTTGGCTTTCCTTCCGGTTTTACTGTGCTAATCCATTGGCAAAAACAGCTTTATTCATTAACCAATTAAAGCACACATATACCAAAGGACATCCCATGTCCTGCATCTGTTTTCCCACAACAAAAGTAAGATTAAATGTAAGAAAGGAGAATCGGTGAAGCATGGCAATCCCATCCTTGCATAGTTTATAATCTCGGATCACATCAGGGATGATCGTTATCTAGCTGCATATTTAGATAATAAGCTTTAAAAATCTCAAACCAAGCAGTGCCATTATGAATGGCTACACGTTCCTCATTCATGCCTTTTCACAAATTGTGAAAAAGTTGAACTTCTTATAAAGGACTGATGTTTAGCATTGGGAGCCTCATTTTCTGCCAGGTTCAAATACTTCATCTTTCTGCCCATTTCCCTGACAGGACATTTTCAGATTTAAACATGAAAAGAGGTCTTCCTTCAATGCCTTCATCCTATACGATTTATCTTATGTATACATCATTCCCGAATAGAGGATTTTCTTCTGGGATAGCCAATGCTTTCTTCTATTAAAACCTCTACATGTGTACATAAATGGTTATTGTTATAGTCACTATTCTTGACCTCTCCCCAGCCTCTAGTAAAGTTGGTTAACTGTGCACTGGGTTAAATAATAATCTAGGTCTACCTACCCTGGAATCTTGTGTGCCCCCGAGGCTGCTTCTGAGAAGCTGACACAATTGATACTTTCTACAGTGGCTACTTCACGGGAGTCATGGAAGCTGCTCCCCGTGCTGCTCCCCATGGTGTGGCCAGTATGGAAGCATGACAACTTTTATTCCTGTCAAGGCAGAGGGGTGTGACAGAAGTATGAAAGTGAACAGAGATAGTGAAGGTTATTAGACTCTATTGAGAGGATTATCTTAGGCATGTGCCACCTCGGTCTCATTGGGTAGTTTGCCACCTGGTTGTCATACGTGTTGGGAACAGAGAAGCTGGGCAGACAGTTAAATTCTTGAAACAATCTTTAAAAGCACATACATGTTTCTTTGTTACTATTATGAGGTCTGTATTTCAGAAAGAGCAAAGGACTGTGTATGTGTCTGTGTAAAGGAGTTTATTGTGTCTAAAAGCACAGAGGTGTCCTAGAGAGAAACTTAAGTTAGGGTACCTATCATATGGAAGACAAGGTGATGCCTTTTGCTTGTTGAGTATCTGCTTTTCTTGACTGTGACTGTCAGCCCTCTCTTGGTTATATAGAGGCGTGTCATGTGATCACTAGTTTTCTATCATTGCACATCTATTGCAGTTATATGTGATTGTTTTGAAAATCTGTTGTTACCATAGGACTATTTCTGTTTGATACTGTACCTCTGCTCGGGAGTAGAAATTTCAAGAAATTGATTGTTGTCTCATTTGGACATGTGATATATTTTAGATACAAATTTAGAAAGTTAAATTTAAAAAAGGCTGTGTGTATTTAAAAATGTGACCTGATGAAAGAAGAGAACCTCACCTAGTCTGTGTAAGGAAACCCTCAAAGGTGCTTACTAGATGCTCATTTATGAGATATTCTAAAGAAAGACTTCACTTAGAATAGAAGACAGCATTTGGGAATGGCCCAGCACAGTCACTGCTTTCTACCCAGAATAGCTCGAGTATCTCCATTTTCCCTGGTGAAGGGGATGACTGGGCTCTTGTGATCTGCCTGCCAGAATCTGCTTCCCTCCAGGAAACAGTTGTTGACCTCTGCAACTGACGTGATCTCACTATCACGTTCGTCATGTGATATAAACTAGGAATGCTATCACGGCCTCTCATCAGGTTATATCGTGACATTTAAAAAACTGATCTGTACATTTAGGAAAGTGTCATGCAGTGTTGTGGTTGCCATTAGTATTGTTAATACAGTAGATTTATGCCTACTAATTCTTTTTGAAAAAATTCAACAATTTTTCTCAGCTAAGAAACATTGAAGCCTACCCACCTTGACTATTATTATATAAAATTTCTCTTTCCACTACTCTAAATGTTTTGCCTGGTAAAATTGAAATAGGTCCTGCAGATCAGAGCAATGAAGAGTTGGGTCAGTGCTCGGTGAACCCTGATAAATTGGTCTTTGATGAGTTGTCATTTTCTATATTTTAAAGAGGCATTAAGAATTTATAACAATGTTCTAGTTACATTATCATTTGGATGGTGTGTTTATGCCAATTTCTACTGCCAATCCTAATTACCAGGAGTTAAATTCATTAAAAAAATAATATTTTTCCAGTCTCTTGTCGAATTCATCTTGCTTCCTTGAATATATCAATTTCCTTGTGGCACACTTGCCACAGTTATCAAGTAATTTATTCACCAGGTGAAGTATATTAGAGGCACCCCAGTTTATTCACTGGACAGTTTCCAGGCACTTCTGGATGCAATGTGGGTGTCCACATAATTCCCAAATAACCTTATGGATGACCTAGTCCAATAGATCATATATTCCTAAGTTACTTTTATGTTCTCAGTGATGGGTGTGTCTCAGTCTGTTATTTGAGGAGGTGTTCTAACCTACAGATAACATACACAATAGTTAGTTAGACTTTCTATAGAGTTAAAGAAAAGTTACAAACCCTTCACACATTTTTAGTCTGATTAGCTTATGGGTAATCCTGACTCACGTCACGAACTGTGTTGAGGAGGGTTAACTTACACTATTTAGACACTTTAGTAAAAACACACTACCATTTTGCTACTTTGCTTAGAGCCATTGTTTCCCACACCAAGTGTTATCAGTGGCAGTTAGATGGTTAGGCTAAACCACCAGACTTAAAAATGAGCATTTGTTTTTTCTGGTCAGACACCCTGGGCACGAAGCCAGGGTTTGTTACTACAACAGACATGTGAGACACAGAAATACCTCTTTAAGGCACTCTGTCTTCACAGGGGAAGAAAGACGAGCCTAGAATATGCTGGCTCAGTCTGGAAGCATTCATGCTTCACTGCCGTAAACCATACCCTCTCTATTCCCAGATGACTTGGCAATGGGCCTTTGCCTTATAAGAGTTTTATGATGAGAAAAATTCCTTTTTGCTTCCATTCTAGAAGACAGTGGATCTGCTATTCCTTTGGGTGAGAAAGCTTATAAAAGGACTTTATGGTTTCCGTTGTGAAAACTAATGTCCTGCGGGATTTAAAGACCTGTAGTGTCTCCACATTGAAAGAACTTGGTAAGGACCAAATATGGAGTAGGGAGAGGACTGGTATAACAAACAAACACACAGCAAACTAGAGGTATATACAGTTTTACCATTTTGGGGGAGAAGTACAGGGAAAAAGTGATTTATGTTACAGAGAAAAGATGAAATGATTGACTTAATTTGTTACCTACAGAAGGACTACTCTGCTTTTAGAGTTTTGGTAGCTGGTGAGCCAGAAGCATGAGGGCATCTTAGTGATCATCAACCAGACAAACTGAAACTCTCATGCTCTAGCCTATGCTTCCCATTCACCTCCATCCAAAAAGGAAGTTGTACTCTCAAGTTAGTTGTAGCTCTTCAGCTGCTGCCACACCTGGGAATGGTAGAAGGTGCCTTGTGAATGCTGTTTGTGTTCTTATTGCCTACAGAGTTGGAATAGATTTTAGATGCAAAGAAAGTGAAGCCATTAATGCCGTTCCCATATCTGCCTTTCTCTTTGGGTCAAATTCCAAGTCTTCCTTAGGCTGTCCTACGAAGACAGAACTCTAGACAATCCTGGAAACTCAGGCTACTACAGATCCATTTTCTAGAACATTTATGTGAACATAGATTCAATACTTTCTAGTCTGAGGGTTCCTAAAAGTTTGTTGATATCTTTGCCTTTTCAATTCATTTTGTTCAAAGTGGTGAGCTTATGAAAAAGAGGAGGATAGCAACCAAGTTTTTCAGGAATAAAGAGTGCGGATCCTGTTCTCTGTTTCAATAGTAAAGAAGAGGAAGACATTGTATGGCCAGCCGTAAGTTCCATCCTCACAGGATTCTGTTCCACATACTTCAATCACATATACCTTACTCGTAGGTTGAAAACAGCTAATGGGAATTTAGTCAAACAGTTCATCTTCTGAATGTCCATCTGCCTCGTGATCACTGGCAGCATGGCTGGTGGGACTCTCTGGCACCTTCCACCTACCCGAAGCCATGGCCGTGTGGCTTGCATCCAGGCTTTGAGCAGTCATCGTTCCAACTTCTTCAGCTGTCAGGAAATCTGCTCAGATTTTCCTCTGGGAGCTCTGAGCTTATCCCATATTCATTGTCTTCTTTGTCCCTTGAAGTCCAGGATTCCCAGAACTGGGGGAAAAAGTCCCCTTTCATTTTAGAACAGACAATGGTGATTTTTCTCTTTCTTGATTTCTATGGCACAATTATTTTTCTTTCTTCCCCACGATACCTGGTATCTCTTATCAACCTGCATTCCAAAATTCCCTGACATAAAGCTCACCCACAAAGCATTTTATGAAGCAGTGAATGCCCTCTAAGTGAGTAGGTTTTTTTCTGAATTAAAATAATTATATCCACAAAATTTTGATTTTTATCAACTAATTGTTTTTGGGTGGGGGAAATCAGTTTTGAATGGAGGAGAATAAAGCAAGTGAGTTGGTTGGGACCTCTTCAAAAGCTTTACAAGTCAATGGCTGTTGTTCTTTTTGTTTCTTATGTTGGAGCTACTATGACAAAATAGAGTTCAAAGTGTCATGTGCAACGCCATCACAGGACCGAGCTCCATGAAGGACATCAGATCATCTGTCAGGCAGGCAGTTAGTTCTTAGAATCACTATGACGGGGTAGTCTGATCGGCACCTGTTACAGGAGGCAGAAAATGTTTAAGCACTAATTTCTTTTGCTGCTGTGGGTGTGCATCTGGACTGTGGGGAGACCTGCTTTTAGCTGTGATTCTAGTCATGAAATTTATATTTTTTTCCCCAAAGAGAATGTTTAGGACCAAGCATCATCTAATATTAACAGATGGCAGCCAGAGAATTGGAAGCACATGGGAACTGTCAGGCTGTATCATAGGGGAGACTTGGAAACACGTAAAAAGACTGTTGTGGGATATTCTGAACCACTTCCAGATGACACTTTTAAAGATGCACGCCTGAAGATGAACTCTAACTGGTTACTGCATAGAGATATCCTGGACATCCATATTTCCTCCTCTGGAACTCTTCAATTACATATCCTTGCCCTTAGCATAAGGATGACTAAGCTCCTCAGTAAGCCACATGCTACAATTCTGGCCTGGTTTATTACTTTATGTTCATTGCAAAATATATTCCCTATTTCTCAACACAGCCCTGTGAAATCTTATGCATTAGCTGTATGCGACAACATGTAGCATGGATGCACAGACTGAAGAGTAATATATCCATACATAAATCCATATGGTGGAATATTAGTAATGAATATATGCAAATATGAAAAAAAACTTAGATTAGTGGCCAGACATGGATTTGTACTGCTTAGTTCTACTAATGTGAAATTCAGCAAAAAGTATCATGCTGATACTAATTAGGATGGAGTTTGGTCATGGTTGATCAAAACTGACTTAGAGGTTACAGGAAATCTGGATGAGGCAATGTTTTACATTTTAATTGTCATATGAGGTACAAAGTTATAAATGTTTGTCAAAATTCATCAGGGTTTTTCACCGTATGGAAGTTTTACAATGAAAATATAATCTTTTCATTACAGATCAGAGAACACCAATTCAGGAGCCTACACTTCAACTAACATCTGCTGCTGCGTATCTTCCCTGGCAAATGAAGGTATATTCCAAGGACCAAATCTTTATTATTCGTGTTGTGATCAACTGAATAGTCAGAATGCAAGGGGAGACTATGGGCAACGTCCTCATTATCCTTCCTAACTCAGAAATGGGGCTGAGGATGGCGAGGATAAACTCTGCAGTCAGAATTCAGGACCCTTGCTATAAAGAAGCAAAAATAAGAACAATATTTATTTTTTGCCACAAAATTAGTGCTCCTTTTAACCAATACATGTATATATGTCATTAGCACTATTGTTAAATTGTAGAGATCTGCCTGACTTTTTGATTCAGATGTCGTCAAATGAGTATCAGTTATGCACATTTTCCTGTACATGTTAATGACTTACACTAATGATCTAGGACACATGGTGTGAAAAAAAACGGTGAAATCAGATATAGAGATGAAAACAAATTGTGTGTATTAGTTCCCTTGATAATTGTGATGATATACCCAACAAGGAGCAATCTTGCAGAGGAAAGGGTTGCTGGGGACAAATACATCCCATTGTGATTGGGAGGGCCTGGTTACAGGAGTACAACCTACCTATGGTCAGAAATGGAGACATGCTACTGCGCAGCCTGCTTTCTCCTTTTTCTTCAGTATAAGGCCCTAGCCATGGAACTGTGCCTCCCATATTCGAGCTGAGTTTTCCCTCTCAGTTAAACCTTACTGTACACACCCAGATAGGTATGTTTCCATGGTGACTCTGAATCCAACCAAGCTGATGATGGGAATTAACCAGCATGATACGTGTTTTGGAAGAGAGAAAGTCAGGGCACAGGGTTTCTGTATTGTGTGTGAAGAGAGCAGGAAGGAGGGGCCATGTAAACTGTCATCTATGCCTCCGAGACAGGAGAAAGGCAGCCTTTCAAAGACAAGAGCTCTCTATGGTGACTCTGTAGTTGTGCCGTCAGTTCTGAATAGTGAACAAAAGGAGGGTTTGCAGTGGCCATGGGGAAGAAGGAGACAAGGAGTGCGGCAGAAGTCTGAAAAGAGGCTAGTGGACAATATGCACCAACAGGACTAACACTACAAAATTTGTCTCCTGACATGCCTGTAGTTATTCATAGGATGTTCAGAGCGTGGTGTATTCATGTACGAATCACAGCTGTCAATGAGTCTCATTAGGGCACTGTTCTGTTAGAAGGCTCCATGCCTTGTTCTGTCTATCTTTGACCTAATCCTAGCTTCTTGAGATACTTCTAATAAGATGTGCAAAGATCCACTTATGTGTTCCCATGTTGTTTGAGAGACTTTCCTGGGAAAATAACACATACACCCTCCCCTTCTCTCTCTCACACACACCTATTCACTCCACAAAGGGAACCCACAACAGATCAAAGCAATGTTTTTACCAAAGTCTAACTTAGTTTTTATTGGGAACCTTTATAGGCAAATGAGTGAGGAGCGAGGGGTTGCAATAAAAAGAGGGAGAACTCAAATGCTGTTGAATTACCAGTAAACCTGGCCTATATGTGACCTCTCTCAGAAGCTGCATCCTTGGAGTTCTTTGCATGACTTAGAGGCAGCTGTACAAGTCTGAGACAACTCCATGCAGTACCTGAGCTGGTCAGAGTCTCCACCCCCAGAGACTTCTTACTTCTTCTTTGACCCTGGGGTGGGGGGGAGGCTACCCTGTGAATCGTGCAAGTTTCAGCTTTCCCAAATATCTCACGTCTATTTACTCCCTGAGTCTTCACTTCCCCCAAAAGGAACGTTTCAGTTTGCTGGAAATTCCATACAACACACCATTGGTCTAGATTTTGGCAACAACAATAAGATTGAGCAGCTGATCCCATATTTATGAATTATAGATGTTAATGGTATTAAACACACTGCATGTCAACATATGAAGTCCATGTGACTTGCCGTATGATGGGAACTGAGGAGAAGGATGCCCAGGGGCTTGTTTTCTTGTGGATCTGTTGTGAGTTTTCTTTCTTTGGAATTGTGTGTGGTAATCTTCCATGTTCTCTATTATCTTCCTTCATAATGTGTGTAAGTTAGTGTCGATTGAGCAATTCTCAGTTATTTTATTTGTAATTTATAAAAATCCACAAGCATATGTTTTTATCTTAGGCACAGAACTTCTTATTTTGAGGTATTGTGTGCTCACTACAAGGATTCTCTTAACCACAGACACAGTCAGTGGGAATGGCTATTTATTAGACAGACTCAACTTAAGTGGATAATTCATTCTTTACAAAAGCTCCATGAGGTGTTGCCATTTTATTGTTGGAAATGTTCCACACTATGCAAAGTGTCCATAAATTGAATTATTTTAGGACTTCAATAAACAGATTTTCATTTTTGTCTATCCATTCTTCATAGTAAATCATTAATATAACTAATGCACACCATTACTATCTAGATTCACAGGCCAGGGTACAGTCATAGAGTGTAGGTGTGGCTGACGAGGTGTTAGAGCAATCACATCTGAGGGCCTGACCGAATAACTGCGAGTGATATTTTGGTTGAATTATGATTTTTGATTGATTTATGCAAATGATGAATGTGAAGAGAGAGTTCTGAAAATAGGCAGAAAAAAAGTGATATTAAGTCTGGCCTTTGTTCCATGAAGAATCAGGAAGTGATGGAAAAGTTGGGTTGGTGAAGTGAGTTTAGAGTCTGCCTTTGAAAAACATGGATTTGAACAGATAGCATGATACTAAACAATGTAGGTGAGTGAGAGTTTAGGCAAACTTTGGAGGGAATCACGACTAGGATGTGGATCATCTGCAGTGGTTTGCTGTATTTTTATTTTCTACCAGATGTAACAATCTCTATACTATATTATTACTGCTTTTTGGTATCTGAGATAATTTTAACTTATTTTAGGAATGTTATCACAACTTTATCTTTATTATAACGAGATGTGAAAAGATTCAAAGCAAGTGGAATTGTCTGGAAACATTGACGTACATGTAAAACAGACACACCAGTCATAGGTGGGCTGTGCTAAATTGTAAACAAAACCCAAAACACTCCACAAATGATAAGAGGGAGACGTAAACATGCCCATAGGAATACATTGCTAGTTTATGTAACTGTAAGTGTCATGAAATCTAGTTTATTAGGTTATTTCAAATGTGGATTTCCAATAAGCTATTATCTTACAAGCTAGTGCTATTCAATTTTATTCATTCATTCTTCTCTGTAAGAGGTAAAGTCTCATAAAACATTAGAATTATAAGGACCTGAGAGACTATTGGATCCAACTCTGTATTTTGGCAAATGACAAAGTGGAGGTACAAAGAAATAAAGTGGTTCTTTCATGGTTATGCCACTGAGAAGCAAGAGAACTCATGCTGGAGTTACAAAGTAAATGCTTGCTTTCTGAAGACTCTCTTGGGTGGCCTCAATGACAGTTTTTGGAAGTCAGTACTTTGGAGGCTGGGATGAATCACACCATACATTATTATATCACACCATATACAAGCATTACGGTGCATTATAAGTCATATAAAGGCTTCATGAAAGAAACAGAAAAAAATATAAGGAAGTTTGTAGTTTTATTTTATAACACATTAGGGAAATTAGAATTAGAGACAAGGACAGAGCATTAAAAAGAAAAGAAATTTATATAGTGACAGACCAAGGTAGATTCTTCATCAGGGAGTGATGTGATTATTATGTGTTCTAGAGGATTAGTCTGCCTGTTATACAAATATTAACAACAAACTACTTAAAACATCAAAAGCAGTGATAACAAACTTTCGAGATAATCCAGGCTTGAAGTAAAAATCTAAGTGCAATAGAGAAAAATGTCTGCTTGAACCCATTAGACATGGATGTAGACAAGATTGAGGAATTATAATTACAGCATGCAAGGCATTGTAGAGAAGGGAGATTTAACTTCTAAACCACTTTTGTCCTTAAGGCAAAATTGCAGAAGGGAGCAAAGTTAAGCAAAGACCAGCAGGAGTCCAATGTTTTGAGGAGTAAAAATTGTCCTATGGATCTTCTAGGTACAGGTCTTGGGAGTCTAGAGGACAGCATGCAAGGAATAAAGACAAACTGGAAACAGAGGACGCCTGACAAAGATCAGATCCTTTAAGCCAAACAGCCTTAACCCAGATGGAGCATGGGCCTGTTGCTATTCTACCTGCCTCAGTAGAGATTTGAAGCAAACATCACTTCTAGTTTCTCTATGGTGTTTATGTACTGAGGTTGGCAAGATGGCCCGGCATGTAAGGACACCTGTCACAAATCCTGAAGATCTGAACTGAACCCCAGATCTCACTGTGGATGTTTATGTACAGTGTCTTTACCAGTTACTGGAGAGGACAATGGGGACAACAAGACAAAATAAACAGGCACTTCTGATTCAGCTGCTGTGTGTTAAAATAATGTTGGACTCTATTTAGAAGAGAAAATAGATAATTTTCTGAAATTCTGAAATCCAAAGTAAAGACCTAATGGGAATTTGATCACTAAAAATTTAATCATTTTTCTGATAGTGATAACTTTATAATACCTTTTTTTCTGTTGTTTGTTTTTCTTTGTAAATCTAGGGGTTTTTATTTTTTTTTTAGTAATCTCAAAGAACACACCTTCGTTGGCATGATTGTTTCTAGAGAAACAGTTTTAATTACTGCTCTATTTCTAGTAGACAGTGATAGGAAGAAAAGCCACTAAACTGCTCAGACCCAGTTTTTACTTTTGGAATAAGAACTATGTGTCAGTGAACACAGGGTTAAGGGAGTTGGGTCCTGGTTTAGGAGATGTGTCTGAGTTGGAGTTGAAAGCTGTAAGGGTGTCATCGTCCAGGACATGTGAGTTGAAAGACACAGGATGTCAAATCAGAAGAAAAGAAGCAGCAACAGGAGGTAGAGGATGAAAGGGATAAGAGAGTGGGTCCCCAAGTCTATGCATTTCAAATCAAGATTATTAATCTCCAAACGTGAGAACTAGACGAACTGCTAACAGTGGGAAATAAAGACTAGGGAGTTGTCACTCACCTGCCTAGAGACGCAGTCACTTGAGATATGGATGACACCCAGAGTTTTGCTATGTAACATTGCACTAATACTCAACAATAAGGTGCTGCTTACTGAACACTTTTTTTTGTTTTTGCTGTGGATACATTTTTGTATTTTCAAAATACAGTAAAATAACGTTTTTTTAATACTTCTCACTATGTGTTCAAAGTACATCATACATGCTTTCTGGATTGCAGAGAAGGTCCTGAGTAAATTGTGTTGTTGACATGGGGAAGGCCATGTTAAGAACCCCAGTGTCTCAGACACATGGGAATGATAAAGACTTCTCTTGGGCTACATCTAGATTTTGACACTGTGAATTTAAATCTTAGCTGAAACTTTCCCTTCTCGGGTGTTTATAGCCTGAGATTGCTCCTCTACAGAGAGCCTCTACTGAGATTAACTAAAGCTGCCTCCTTGTTTAGCTGTACTCAATGAACCCACTCCTTAGCACAGATGAATAAAATGAATGAAATGCTGTGGAGCATCTCTATCAGACCCACCCACCTCCAGATTTTCTCTATGTGTGTCTCTCATTTCTTCATTCCCAAGCTCCTTTACCATTGCTACAGGTAGGTCAATGTGCAGGTCTCAGAAATGTCTGAAGTTTGCAAAGATTAAATAGCTTTTAAAATTGTCATAAACTATTATACATTTTTTGAGACATATTGCCCAGTCTGGTTTCAAACTTGATATGTAGTTGAGTCTGGCCTTGAACTCCTGATCCTCCTTCCTCTGCCTCTCAAGGTCTGAGAGTATAGGCATTTGCCACCATTTTTAGCCCCCAAAACAGAACTGCATTATTAATGGCGCAGTATGGGCTCATCCTGTATTACTCCCATATAAAAATAAAACAACTTATATTTAAGTCATTCTCTTCTACTTTTCAAAGCTTTTTCTTTAAATGTAAAGAAGGTGTCGGTGGTGTATATTTGAATATGTGGATTATACTTAAAAGGAACAGTGTTTTGAGACATAGTGATGGAAAAAATGGTTTTAAGGAATCAATGAGGCCTTTGAGGTGGCTCAGTGGGTATGGGCACTTGTCACCAAGCCTGATGACTTACTTACATTCAATCCCAGGACCCGCATGCTAGTAGGTGAGAGCTAACTTTCTCACCTTTGACCTCCACACATGCACCATGACATGGACTCACACACACATGAATGCACACACACACTCTCTCTAAATAAATAAATGACTAAAGAAAAATTTAAACAGAAGATACAGTCAGTAGGAAGAATTAAACAGATTTTATGGGATCTAATAATTTAGGCAGAAGATTATTGGAATGGCCTGGGTTGTAGCTCACTCTGGGACATGGGTATGGGAGAGGTTTGAGAAGCCTGCGACTTAAGAGCAGGTGTTGGCTTACTTGGAAAATAATCAAAGCATCCATGGAAGGTGGATATTCATCACAACGGAAGTATCTTCAACTCTTCTCTTTCAGTCATTCACATCTATGCCTTGCATAAGATTGAGTGCTTTTAATTTCTTGAGCATATCGACCATAAATACTGTCTGAACTTGATGACATGTTACTCAAAGGCCTATAATGTCATACTGGAAACTGTGCTGATCTGGCATGCTGTGTAAGAAATTCTCATCTCTCCACTATTATCAAAATCCTGACAAGCTTTTAAATAATTGTTAGAATTGACTATGACACTTGCTTTAGTATACACATTGCCTTACAATTTACAATGTATTTGCCATGCTAAAAGATTGATTTCAGATAGGTGTTAGCTTGTCTGACTGGGGAAAATATTGTCATTCTGTTTTATGGAATACAGCAAGATTCCACCAGACACATTCAGTTAAAATGAAGCAAAAACTGCAGTGCTTGAGGATGGTAATGCCTTGTGGTATCTGAATTTATTGATCAAAATAAAATCAGTGTTCCATTTCAAATCTGTCTGTAGCAGCATACCCTTTTCTTTCAACAGCCCCAACTTTTGGAGGGCTTCCTACTGTACCACCCCCACTTTTTTATGCATTAAAAATCTTGCAGAATTGCATACTAACAGAGATTACTGAGTTTGTTTCTACAAGATTGAGATAGAAAGTGAGCTAATAAATTAAAGATTCATGGGCAGGGGAACTGTTAAAGGAAGCTTTTAAGCACCTGGAATTGCAAAATTGTTTCCGTTTCACCCAAAAAGTTAGATTTGAAAAACAAGTAATCTTACATTAGTTTCTCATAGCATGGGGTCTGTGGAAAATTCATAGATAGGCCTTTAAAACAGTCCCCTTTTGGAATAAAATTTTATGAATAATACACTGGTTATTAAAATAATTTTTAACATGTGTTTTCTTTTTATGTGTGCATGCTGTATGTGCATATGATGTGTGTGTGTGTATGTGTGTGTGTGTGTGTGTGTGTGGTCAAAGGATTATTTACCAGAGTTGTTTCTCTCTCATCTCAGGTCATCAGATTTGGTGACAAGTACCATCACCCAGTGAACCGTTTCACTGGCCCAAGATACTGATTTTTTAAAATTCTATTATACAAGAGAGAGAAAAATCAAGGAAATAAAAAAGTAGCATATATTCTAGATAGCTGTTGTCTCAAACAACTCCACAATTAATGGTGAAAACAACTACTTTTACATTTCTCCTGGGAGTTACGTGGAGTAGGAACCAGGTAGAGCTTGGCTGAATGAATATTTTTTGATGTTGGCATTGTTGATGGCTATGACTCAATGGTATTCAGTAACAGAGCTAAGAGTTTAGAGGTTCTCATTCCCACTTGCCTTTATAGACTCCTGTTGTTTATGGGAAAGTTAACTCCTGGTATTTCTACCTTTTAGTAAAAAAATTTATAAAGAGTATGTAGTAATATTTTATTGTTTGGGACATTATATGGGTTGGCTTGAATCTCAAAGACAGTGGGGCCTTGAACTCCAGGACAACTCTCCTGGCTTTGCCTTCCTAGTGCTGGGATTATGGCAGTAGCAGTCATAGCCAGCTGAATTTGCTTTAACAAAGTCTAAAAGATGGTCCTTCAGGAGGTCAAGATGCAATTGGATATTGAAGTTATTGAGAGGAACTACTTGTGAAGACTACAAACCAAGGGAACGAGATGACTCAGGGAGCCCTCCCACCACCATGCAAGTGCACTGTGCGTGAACAGAAAGAATGGGGAAGAATTGGATGGAAAACCATTGAAATTTCTATAAGACACTGACAAGTCTCAGCTCAGCTCTGTGCAGAACTTGGTCCTTAGAGGTCGAAATGAGTGCTAATTCATTGTCTGGGAACAGAAAATGAAGACCAGGATCCAAAAAGGTAGCAAGTAGAGTTATCAATCAGCCATGTGTCTGATAGTACTTCCCACTGAATCTCTATGTAAGTGAGATGCTTCCATGGCTAGGATATTTACAGAGGTAAGTAATGCATAAATAAAACATGGAATATAAAGGTAGTATGAAAAAGCAATTAACCTCATGAATATGCAACAGTCTGCAAAGAGGGCTGGAATCTAGGAGTTATGCTCACTCTGTTCTTGACCCAAGAGAAAATGTGTAGGCTGACAGTAACCACTCGGGTTTTGAGCAGGCTGCTCTGGGTCATTTCTGACTTAATGCCTAGACTTCTCCATTTTGTCATTTCACAGAATATGGGTCTGGGCCCGGGCTGGATTGGAGTTCTATTGGAATGATATGATGAAGGCTCTGTGGAAATATAAGGAAAATACTACTGAACACAGCCACAAATACCATGCTAAGAGCTATTATGCAAAACCACTAAGGCCAGAACAATTCTATTTGGCTTATAAATTATTTATGCCCCGAGGAAAAGTAAAAATAAAGTTTCTCGGCACCAGGCTCTAATTTTCTTACTTTAGTTTTTCAACTGGAACTGTCTAAATGACTTCTGGGGTCCCTTTGATTTTTCCATCTTTGCGTGCGCCTTTATTTCTTCCACGTCTTCAAGGGAAGCATGCCAGTTGTGACCAAAGTTGATTGTTCTTTGCTGCCCAGAGTAGTAATGAACTTTCATGCTTACGCTCACAAAAAGAAAACAAATAAGAGTTTACATTTGGTTCATGTCCTGGGACAGAGAGTGGTTTCTGTTAAATCTTGACACTATAGTTCATTAGGCTCACCTGGGCAGCTCAGCAAAATGTGGACAGCAATGCTTCAGCTCTCGAGATTTTGGCTCAGTAGGTATAGGGTAAGTTGGAGGCTCCCATTCCCTAGTTTTTAGAAACTTTATGCCTAGTGCACAAAAACTTCAGAATAATTTGTAAATTAGGTAAGAATAGTTTTAAGGACAATACTCAATTTCTGGTTGGTATCCAGTATATTGCTATAAATTACTATCAGCCTATTTCAAATGATTTCGTTCAAAAACACATCAAGAATAACTGTTCTATACCTTGAGCTCTTCTAGAAGACGGAACGATTCCCAAAGAGTAAGACACCATCTTTCCCTGAAGCAGCTCAGATTTTAAGGAGGCAATAGGCAAATATACAGTCCAAATGGACAGGGAGGAAATCTATTTCTAGAGTCAAAGTTTATAAAGGGAAGCAATGTGTTATGAGGCCAGGTATAGAGTCTTATAAGGGAAGGTATATACAAGCTGGATTCTTAAGGGTGCATTGATAATTACTAAATGGATTATGACAGGAATAATCATTTAGAAAGAAGTTTTGGTTTGCACTCACATAAAATAGGGGTGTACTCCAGTAACTGCAAGCAGCTTACTTTTGTGCATCAATTATACTGAATAACTTTGAGAGGCAAGTAGCAAGCACACTATGAGAGGTCTGATGTTCCCTGTTAACTATCCTAGTTTTTGATTTCTTACTTGTGTTTTTTAAATAGAATTACTAGGCTGAAGAGTTCTCTAGGATAATTTATCAGAGGGTCATATATTTATATATTTCATGGTTTGCTTGTGACATCACGATAGAAGTCCTCATCATACAAACCTCTTCCAGGCAAGGACGCTTTGGGGTTTAGACTAACTCCTCTTGTACATGAGAGCTCAAGAGCTTGTGCCTGGTGAGAAAAGGCCACATGAGTAAGGGACATGAGCTAGGAACAAGTGCCAGTAGAACGAAAGCATGAGATGATCATAATTTGAGACTGCTTACACATTAAATAAGATGATGAAAAATTCTCTCAGACTTCTGGCAATGGTGTGTGTGTGTGTGTGTGTGTGTACATACACATATATGTGATATATATGTGTTTAAGGATGTCTCTGCTTTTGAGATAGTCTCTCGCTGATCTTGTAGCTTACTGATTTGAATAGAGTGACTGGCCAGTGATATCCTAGCATCCACCCCTCTCCAATTTCCTAGCCATTGGATTACAGACGTATGCAACTATGCTCTGTTTTTATGCAGATATTGCAGACAGGTCCTTATGCTTGCATGGGAAGCATTTTATGAACAAGGTCTCTCCACAGCATGCCCCTCCCATGGGAGTTTTGATTGCTTATATGTAATGTGATAAGATGCAATAAGGCACATAAGAGGATCTTATGAAGGAGGAGGAGACAGAACTTTGATGAGATTGGCATAGAGTGGACATAGTTCTCCATGAGTCTAATGCCCATGGCATGCAGCAGTGCAGATCAGACAGTTTCTTTGCTGGGAAGCCATTACTATATTATTTTTTTCTTGCTGACAGAATCATGTCTTTGTGCCTGTACCCTCCTCTGTAGCCATGCACTCTCTGAAGAGGAGACTGATCAGTAACTTGAAGCAGTGGCCATGGAGGTCTGTTGTTCTCTGTCTTACTCAGGCTCGTGCTCAGCCAGCTTCTTTACATAGCCCAGGACCACTTACCCAGGGAAAGCTACTTCTCACAGCGGGCTGGATACACTTCCATTAATTAACAATGAAGACAGTTCTCCACAGACTAATCTGATAATGACAATTACTCAAATGAGACTATTTTCCAGGTGATTCTAGGCTGTGCCAAGTTGACAGTTGACACTAACTAGGATATGACTTTTTGAAACTGAGATCAACTTCACACTCACCCTGTTCCCACCATCCCGTCGCTCCCATCTCGGGTGTATGCTGTAATGAGCATTTCCAGGCAGCCGGAAAAAATCAGTGCTTCAGTTGCTCCAGAGGCAAGAAGAGGGCGCTTCAGATCAAGCAGCTGCCTGGGTGAGGAAATGGACCTAGAGCAACTTTGCGCCTTGCTTGCCTTATCTTGGTGAAATCTGTGACTCCCTGTGTTTTATACTCATGTAAGCATCTGGGTCTACAAAGGAACATTTTACAAAAGTCTGCAGTAGGTTTAAATATAACCTGAGACGTCTACGATGCCAGGTTCGTGGGTTAATGCCATTCACCCATGAAACTATAACTCTGGAGAATTTATAGCAGATCTCTCTACCTGTTCAGGGCACCTTTGAAGATGAGTATATTGTGAAGATGAGTATATATTGTGTGTGTATAAGTGTTTCAGCATGAACACATTGTATTGTTATCTTCTCTTGAAGAGACTGGTGGGCAAAGATGATCTTGAACACTGTGGAAGAGATATAGGCATATTTAGATGAGATTCATTCCTAAGAAATTGTGTTGAAAATGAAGCTGGATATTCATGGATTTCTTACTTGATTATTTAAATTATATGAAATAAAAACACCAAGAAACTTCAATATAAAAGTCATTAAAACTATGCTTATTCAAAAGAGATTCTGTGTGCAAAACAAATGTTTGTTATATTACTCCTCCTGGGGGCAGAAGGGGGAGAGTGAATCTGGGAGACAGGGGAGGTGGGGAGACTGGGAGGAGTAGAAATGGGAGGCTTTGGTCATGTATTGTATAAGAGGATAATCAATAAAAAATTAAAAAACCAAACAGACAAAATGACCAACTTGGTATTTTTTGAAAATTTAATTTATACATGTTAGTATGTTTTTTTTTGACTGGGTCATTTTATTTTATTTTTTTTCTCATTTTTTTTATTAAAGATTTCCATCTCCTCCCCTCCTCCTTCCCCCTTCCCTCCCCTCCCTTCCACCCATATCCCCACTCCCTCCCTCTCCAAGAGCCATCAGGGTTCCCTTCACTATGTTAAGTCCAAGGTCCTCCCAGCTCCCGCTAAGTCCTGGAAGGTGAGCAACCAAACTGACAAGGCTCACAGTATGTTTTAAATTGTATCACCACCCTATTAGGTGTGGTGATTTTTCTCTGATCGACAACATTTCTCTTCCTCTTCCAATTCTATATCATAACTTCTAACCTCACACAGTCAAATGGTTGTCTTGACTGTTGATTAAAATTCCAAAGCTGAATCGAGAGACTAGGTATTAAAATGTGCTGAAACAGCCCATACAAGTTGGGACATGAGTGAACTACCTTTGAAATAGTGTGTGGGAAAACAACCTTTTGGATATGAAGATTGTTCTACAGAATGTTTTGATTTTCAGTGAATGAAATAAGTTTTGAAGTAACGAGGCAGTAACTATCAATTAATTCCCAAAAGGACAGACAGAAGTTTAGATAAAAAAGAAAAGAATTCGGGAGAGCATGTCATATCAAGCTTTCAACCATTCAAATGAAAACATTTCACTGTTCTACCAAAATAATGGTGTTAAATAAAAAGATAGCAACAGCGAGCGGTTCTGTTTGTGTTTATTCTGCTGCTTTGCAGTCAGGATGTATGTTGGAACCCAAATCAGATGTCTGTTTGCTCATTTGCTCCAACCCCCAGATGTCTCAAACATTCTTGTTGGCAGTTAGACTCTGTGGGTGCTGGAGGTTTGAAGATTGACTCCTATTTTCTTTATTATTAAGCAGTCGGCCCATGAATCTAGATCTAGCCCAATTATCACTGGCTCCTATCCAGAGATTTTCATTGTTATTGGTGTCTCAAGAAATAAAAAGTCAATTTAAGGTTGTTGTTAGCAAGAATTTCCGGCAGTGGGAAAGGTGAGGGATACATTTTTGGGTTGAAGATGCCCAGACCGAAGGACAGCATCTGCACAGATGAGGGAATTAACAGGGAGGATGGTTGTAATTGGATACCTCCTCTGTTCTTCCTACAAAATCCCCAGACAACCAATTTAGTCTGGGAAGGCTTTCCCTGGAAGGGAGGAGGTATTATTCTACCATTCTTAATTATGTCAACTTATGTTTTAAAAAAAGAAACAAAACCATATCCCAAAAGGAAAATATAAAATCTACAAAGAGTTCAAGTTCACTGGGCCTGCAGGATGTTTTCTGCCCAGGGGCCACTGAAGCCCAGTTGGAATCAAAACTCTCTCACTGTATATGCAAGGGCAGTTTCTTTCTCTTCGAAATTCATATAATAATTATTGTCTGCACAGTTCATAGAAATTAATCCTGAACTGCCTCATGACATCTCTATTATTTCTTGTGCTATTACTTAATTTTTAATGGTTCTAAAACTTTTCACTTGTTTGGAATCTCTGATCAGTTAGTTTTTAACTCCTACAGTGCGGAATCTGTGCCTTAGTGCTCTTTGTTTTCCCTGAGTTCCAAAGCAATGAAGCCCCAGGAAATTAATATTGCTTTCTTTTATTTCTTAAGGATGTCTAATTTTATATATCTGTGTTCACATTTTCTTATTAAAGATATAGCAAATGAAATGTTTATTGAATGTTTATTTCACCCTAGAAATTACTTCAAAATTTTTTTAAGACACAAATATTTGAAGAAATTCAGTAACTGATTCACAAGGGGCTCCTCTTTCTTCTTCACTACAGTGTGAGGAGTCCGGTGGAGGAGGAGGAGGAAGGAAGTGAACTTGAACTTCTTCTTTTATCTGCCTACCATTTTGATTCTCACAGATTGACCAGTATTAATTATTATTCTCATTTTACAGTTGTGCACCTGAGAGCTCCAGAGGTTATGTATAAGGTCACACAGTTACCATCAGACATTGGACTTTTACTTGAGTCTCTTTGCTGAGCAAAAATTTAGCTATCTTCTCTTAGCCAGTCAGCTTCTCCTGCCTCTCCAGGAACACAGACACTTAGGAAAGTCCAAGCTGAAGGGGTCCTGAGCCAAGGTCTGGCGCCACAGATTGCTTTTGCATGGGTACAGGGTGTCTGAACTCAGGTGCTCACTGGTCCAGCACTTTACTTACCCACGGAACCATCTTCTCAGCCCTAAAGAAGCATTCATTTGCAGTTATCTGGTAACTCGTCAAAATGATCAGAATAAATGACTGTTGGGTGCTCAGGCATCAATGGGGCAGCTATGTTGCCCCCTCCAAGATTCAGAGAATATCTTGGAAGAAGGGGCAGGAAGAATGTGAAAGCTGGGAGAGGTAGGGGGTGTGGTGTGCAACCCTGACTTAAGAGTTTGGAATGGCTGTTTCACGCTTGAACTCAGGGCAGATGTGATTTCCTTGTGATCAGACAATCTTGGGCTTATCAACCTCCTGTCATTGAATGAGAAGGAGATCATGGGTTCTTGCTAACTGTTTCTGAGGTCGTAAAATTAACGATTAATGGGGGATGGAGAGACATTTTCCTTAGTGGTATAGCCACTGGTAAAGAGCGCATCCTCCTATATGCAACCTTCATGGAACTCATTGGGTAATGCATAGAAAACAGACATGAAAGTAAAAGATTGGGCTAGTTGGGAGGAGAAAGGGGAGGAGGAACTCAGCAGCAATGGGATGACAAGGCAGGGGAACAGGGGTGGGTAAATGTGATTTAAATCAAAGTACAGACTCTACATGTATGAAAATATCATAATGATACCCATCATACATGCTAATAAAAACATTTTTCAAAAAGCACTTGTGCCAGAAGGACAATATGCATCTCGGGGATGAGGTGGGCTTCAGTGCTCATTGCTCTTCTCTTGGCCTTTGCCAGTCTACTCGTGTCTCCTTATCTACTGTTTGTAGTGATTCTCAGCCTTCTTAATGCTGTGACACCTCAATACGGTTCTTTATTTTGTGGAGACCCACAACCATAAAGTCATTTCATTGCTACTTCATATTTGTTATGAACCATAATGTAAATATATAGTCTGCAAGATATCTGATATGTTAACCCCAAAGGGGCTGAGATCCACAGGTTGAGAACAGTTGCTGAGGTAGGGCCTTGGAGTTGGTACTGGACCATCGCTGCCTTTAACGTCATGCACTGGAGGGCAAGTGTAAGCAACCCTGGCAACTGCTCAGCATATGAAATAGCAGCATCCCTCAATCTTTGAAGTTTTGACAATTAGGGAGTTCCTCAGACATGTGTCAAATTCCTGTTAGTGGACAAAAAGGCCCAGTTGTAAATCTCTGGGCTTGTTAGGGTGTGGGGTTGAGAGGGTCACTACCTTTGCTACCTGAACCTGTTAACCTCAATCAGGGGTGCTGGTTCATGCCTATAGGGTTAGTTACAGCATTTGGGTGGGCAAGTCAGAAGGATTGCAATGCATTTGTTGTCAGGCTGGAGAATATAGCAAATCTGAGACCAACCTGACCTACACAGTGAGACATTTCTCAATAAAATGATCAAATAAAATAGGGTTCTGCATGATAGCTCCATGGATGAAGGTACTTACTGCCAAGCCTGTTGATCCCTGAGTCCCAAATGGTGGAAACAGATAAACGACTCCCAAAATTTGGCTCTGTTGCTACCAATTGTCCATCCTGTATAAGGGTGAGCTCATGAGAGACTCATTTACCAGTGATGTTCTGTTGTTCCTGGAATCCAAAGTGACTGTAAGCGAGGATGATTGACAACCTCCCGGGATCTTGAAAAAGACATTGTAAAAGCTGATAGCAAGAAGCCCCTCATGCCTTGAGCCTTGAAACTATTACCAGTTTCTAGATGGACACTCTTTGAGTGACTCATATTCCTATGTGCAGTGCTAAAGCAGTAACTGGCCTCCTGTGAAGGAGATACATGCATGGAAGGCTTAGACGCCCAGCTAAGTTACCATGTGGGCCCAAATGGGAGTCAATGCTTCTCAGCAAAAGCAGTCTAAGCACTTGTGACAGTAACATTTTAAATTATATTTGGAAACTGTCTTTGTAACATAATTTATGATGATTTCATTCATTTAAGTGAGTTTTGATTCACTAACAGCACACCGGTACAGCAGGAAGGCATCACATAGGCTTCTGTTTTGTCCTATTTTATAGCAAGTGCTTTAAAATGAGGACATGGGAAGGATTTCAGAAGCAGTGATAAAATAACATTATGGGGAGCCAGAGGCTCAGGTCGTTCCAAGCCCTGGGTTCTCATGCGCACGGAATGAGGCTTAAGCTCGCCACCATGAAGGACTGGCTAAGCATTAGTCACCTAATCAGGGATTATCCACTTGGATAATCCAAAGACCGGCAAGTGCTCAGACTCTAACTAATCACAGAATTGCCTCTCTCTGCTTCCAGATGCAACCCCCAAAGCCTTCCCTCCAAACCCCTCCCTCACAGCTTGAAACCACTTTTGATTTACCTCCACCAAACTTACATAACCACCCTTCCAGACACACATATACACATAACAAGGCATGAAAAAAAGCCTTTAAATGTTGCTACTCAGATTTAGCAAATCATAATGTCATTTGAAGCATTATAGATGAGAAGGGGAAACAGAAACTGATCAGGCAGCATCATGTCAGGAGCCCCAGTCTGTTCTAATTCTTGTGTCAGGCCAGAAACTGGTTGTGTCCTTGGTCCTGTCTTGACCAGAGGTACGAAATGTGTTTGGGGGCCTTAGTTTCCTGTCTAGTTTCTTTTTTCTTTCTTTTTCCATTTCCACAACTGCCTGGGCAAGTTTCTACCTCTTATTTTCTTCAGTGAGGCTTAGAACCCAGAAAGGGAATTCCAAGTTGCTCAGTCATATTAGCCTGAGTTGGTGTGATGCTGGCTATAAAGTCTTTCCCAGTTAATTTCACAATCTCACCTGAAAAATCTCGGTTTGAATTTATATCTATTGTTCCCTAATGCCAAATCTGAAGTCAAAATCCTTAATAGAAAAAAATATAGAACAAACAAAACCATCATCAAGTCACCATAGTTAAGGAAAATCTACATTTTTTGTAGTATATTAAATGCAAGTGGAGTGCACTATACAGCTCACATTGGGTAAAACTATAATAATGTAATTGTGTATCTTATTTTTTATTTTTCAAGACAGGGTTTCTCTGCAACCCTGGCTATTTTGGAACTGGTTTCGTAGATCAACTTGGCCTTGAATTTAGAAATCCTTCTGCCTCTGCCTTCCCAACTGTGGGATTAAAGTGTGTGCAATCACAACCAGGTATGTTGTGTATTTTTTAACATTTCCCAGGGTATGGCTGCGATTTTACACAAAGAATAATAATGCGCAGAGTGCTTAGCTGCCCAACAGCCATTTGCTCAGTCACTAAAAACCTCCATTGAAATGCTGTCTTACACCTCACAGTGTTTTCCTCTTTCTCCTTTAAGTTTGTTCTCTGTTTTTTTCTAAATATCCATGAAAGGTAAAGGTAGTTATTTTAGGGAAAGGAATTTAACTGGCATTAGCTGAGTTGGCTTCTTGCTAAGGTTATCATGTCAGGAAGCAGGGTGCTGGCTTTAGTGCTATGCCATCGGATAGAGGGTGATATCCTTCATCCTGGAACATGGAGGGCAGAATGGCCTATTTCTCTTGTCTTCTCAGTTGTGCCTTTGAGAAAGCAGTAGAGGCTATCTTTGTAGTTTTCCCCATTAGAATATGTTAATATTTTCAAACAGCTTTTACATTTTCACTCTAAAATATTATTATGCATGTTTCTAAGAGAAACCTTAGAAATAAAACATAAACTGTATCATTTGCATCCAAACTAGTTAAATAAGATGGAAATTACTTACTTCTTTACGTGAATCAGCATCTTCTCTTAGAGTGTAGTGAGTCATCACACATTTCTTAAGTTAATCACTTTAGAAAAATGGTTGTGGAGATGGTGGGTGGATCAACGCTAAAATAAAGTAGTTAAAAATTCTTTTAATGTGGATATGCTTAAATTAGTGTTGCCTTAGAAAATGAGTTTGATCAGCATTTCAGAGCAAAATCAACCAAAAAGTAAAACATGCATTCTTTTCTTTACTGTGTCCTTGTTCCTTGACACATTTTTTAAAGGAAAAAGTGACTATTTAAGAAAAATGTGAACTGTTGAGCTCTATTGCTTAAAAGAAATGAGTAACACTTCCCAAATATTTGTTTGTAACTTGTACATACAAACACATACATCACCACATGCATGAGCCATCTCTACTATTACAAGGGACAATATCTAATTAGGGGGCCATTGATTCATAGGAAATGTGGATGGAGGCCTTTTGAGAATTTCAACTTTGAAGGACTGATGTAGAGTCATGCATAGTTACATTTTTTTTCATAATAAGGAACTTATGTTAGAAATGTTGACTCGGCGGTTTACTCCTTGAACTTTTTCCATTAATTTTATTTTCAGTCTATGTTTCTTCGCAGAGAATTCCTGTTTAACCCTTTGGCAATCTTGAGAAATTTTAGTATAAAAATGAACTGTTGGTTAAAGGTCTGCTTTCAACTCTTCATATTAAAAAATCATCTGTCAATCAATTTAGTTAGGCAGATGAGTCTAAAATCCACTGTGCAGAAAGCCATGGTACCGGTGCAATCAATAAGCTGATGAAATTCCACCTTCTATAGCATCTTGCTCCTGTCCCCTCTTTGGCTCATTAGTTTTTGTGATTTTCCTGGAAACAATTCATTGAGATGTATGGACACTTGTGTAGGGATGGCTGGGGTGTATTGTTGGGGACACAGAGGTCCTTGCACTCACAGACAAGCGTTAGGGAAACCAGAAAAGACAAATAGATAGGGATGTCTCTTTAAAGGAAGAGATGTCTTACCTGTTTTCTGCCTACAAGGCTGGGAATGGATGTAACTAATAGACTAGGTGATCCCTGCACTATCTGTAAGGCAAGGCTATATCTTTTCCCATAGCTGATCTAGAGGTGGTTGACAGTCTAGGTAACCCCTGTGTGTCTGTGTGTCTGACCAAGACCACTGTAGATCTTCCCCTAGGCCTTTAAGACAACACATGTAACCTGAATTTAGAATCCATCTTCATGGAATGATATGTACTTCCAGAAGAGTTTTGATGCAATTATGCCTCCATGTGCACACAGGATTATATTACAACAGGAAATATTTTTTCAAATTGTACAGTTCTTAAACATGCCTAAAATAAACTGCCTGGTGTTAGACTCTCGCTGGTGGAACAAGCCATGACTGTGGAGTCATGTTGACTGATTTTCTTCTTGACTCACAGGGGTTGTTACTCTGCCAACACTGATGTTGACAGAGATCCCCTCAAGTCATTGCAAGGTGAAGTTGGCCCCTCTTAAGGGTGAGAACAGACAGTGACCAGAGAGACTGTTAGGTTAGCCTTCTGTTGTAGATAGGCTTTGTACTGTTTTTAAAGTCTCTGGAGTAGACAGCTTCACACAGGTGCATTTTCCTGACCGCGTGAGTCAGAAAATCTTTTGGATTAACTCTTCTAGAACAGTAAATTGTATGTCTCTGCTCTTTACCAGAAAGACTCCACTGGATAGCAACCTTAGGATCTTCCAGGCTGTTAAGAATGTCATGTCTTTATCAGGGTCCCAGGTCCAACTCAGATCCAGTTGTTGTGACCAGTATTCAGAGGCCGGTCATTTTGTTGCTGTTTTCATGAGCCGCTGACTATGTGAACACAGGTCAGTTCTAGGTGACTTACGCGTGTGTTGATTCCTAACCCTGTCTAAAAGTACGGTTTTCTTAGCATTGTGTACACTGGCTATATGACATGTAAATTGAACATGTGGACAGAGACCAAAATTCCTCCTACAGTTATTAATAAAGTTTAATTGGCTTTTTAAATTCTAGGATGACATAATTGGAAATTCAATATTCTCTTTTCAAGCTCTGCTGCCACCAGGAGAGTAACAGGGAGTACAAAGGAGAGGCCACTTTTTACAGTCACCATCAGTAGCAGCCATATAATTATAAAACAGACCCAATGTTTCTCCTCCTCTCTTCTGATCTTCCAATAACCAAGTGTGTGCTTGCTTAGTAAAGATTAAAATGGCATGGATTAGGTAGGAAAGAAGGAAGGAAGGAACTGTCTTTCTGCCATTACCATCTCTACATAAAACATAAAGGAACCCGAGTTTGCACCTGCGTGCTCAGAGGCCTCTTCAGCCGGGAATTCTGACCACTGATATAGACAGGTAGTGCTGAACCATGTGCCCATAAAGTCTCCGACACACAGTTAGTTCAAGTGCACATTACGTCTCCCCACAGTAAAAGCCATTGACAGACTATGTTGCAAGGCTTTTAAACAACGATTCATATAGTCGCCCAACTGCTTGTATTGACAGTTTGGGAGCACTGCATATTTTTCGTCTGTCTTTTTTTTAAGTCTCAGCTATTCTCTTGAGCATGTTGTGTGGTATACAGAGCTAAGCGCTCAGCGCTGATGGTAGTTTTGCCCTGAATAAACATGTTCATTCTGCCCACTCCCGCCCCCGCCCCCGCTCTCTCTCTGTAGATTGTCTTGGTAATCTCAGGACTGCTTTTTAGTGCTGTGCTTTCCTTTCCCCAGTGTGAAACAGTCTGTCTTCCAAGGCGTGTGGCACTAGCTGGTAGCAGAGTTAACTGAAAACGGTGTCTTTCTCCCCGCAGGCAGTGATTTGCTTTGATCACGAAAGGACGTTTCTTGAGCGTGCTCTATGATAGCAGGAGAAGAAAAACGATTATGACAAATGCCGCTGTGATGTCCACCATTAGATACACAGTCTCAAATGGCGGCTGCACATTTCATATGCCAAAGGTACCCAAACGCAAGAGAGAAATTTGTCTTATTTTGAGAACCTGGAAAATTTTAGAGCTAAATAATGTAAAGCAAAAGTGAAAGGGTTTGACATTTTATAACCATTCCATATTGAAAGTTAATACTTACAGCCCACTATCCCATGCTGCCATTTTCAGAAAGAGAACAGAGTAAAGCTTTCCAGGACAAAACTCTCTGCAGTGTTATCTGCTGCAAGCCAAGAAGGAAAGTTATAACCCATGCTTCTACTTGGATGCTTTTATTGAAAATTGATTTTTAAATTTAAATTATATAAGAGAAACATTCTTTTTAAAAAGTTAAAAAGTAAAGTTCATCTGCTCTTCCCACAGACCATCTGCTTCCAAAATCCTACTCCCCAGTTTCCCAGAAGAAGCCATTATTATTAATTTTTTTTCTGTTTGAGACAGGGTTTCTCTGTATCCCTGGCTGTTCTGGAACTCTTCTGAAGACCAGACTGGTTTTAAACTCAGAGATCCACCCACCTCCGCCTCTGAGTGCTGGGATTAAAGGCATGCATCACCACTGCTATCTTAAGAAGACATTGTTAACTATTATTAAGCACCCAATACATATGTTTCCAGGCATTGTTAGTGTATATAGTAGCACACACACACACACACACACACACACACACACACACACACTTTCAGGGTTAGGTCAGCATTCCTGGAAGGAGGGTTTCTGCATGGATCAGCACAAGCACAATGTGGATCGCCATCTACATGGAAATATGTTTCTTGAACCATATATAAGCAATTACTTTCCCATTTTTATTTAATCTCCCAGGATGATGTAATGCCTCTGGACAAAGTTTCTCCCATTTTAAAATTATTTATGCAACTGTTGTCCAATCTTTTCAGAGCGCTGCTAAAGCACTCTACAAGATCTCAACTGCTGGCTGAGGGCTTTCTTGATTTCTTTTTCTATTCTCTCAAAAGTCCTTCAGGGAGCTTAAAACTAGTAATTAAGTCAACAAGGCTGTGTCCTTCTTTATAGAAGGTCTGGTAGTGTCACGAACAAACAGCTTTGGTTTGAATGTCAAATGTTCCTGATAGGCGGGAGTGGTTGAACACTTGGTCTCTGGCTGGTAGCAATGGTTGGGGAGGTTCTGGAAGCTTACGGGTGAGGTATCCTTGAAGGAAGTAGGCCAATGGAAGTGAGCCTTGAAGTTCTATCTCCTGGCTTCTCTGCTTTGCCTAACTGAGGCTGTAGATGTAATGTGACCAGGCACCTTATCTTTATCTTATCATTCCTTCTTTATGGTGATGAACTATATTTCCTCAGTCTAAGGCAACACAAATACATTATTCCTTTTAGGCCCCACGTCGTTGTAACATTGGTAATAGCAACAGGGAATGCAATTGATGCACAAACCTGTTATTAATCATGATGCATTTTAATTTGTTTCCCTAAAGATAAAAAACGGGAAGAGAGGTTATCATAATACAAACAATAAATTATATAAAACCTACTTAACTTGCGACAGTAGTCCTTATTAACTGAATTTGAACTAATTGGCTGGAAATTTATATTGCTGTATAGTTTTTTTTTAAGAAAATATTTGAAGACTATAGAATCCTCAGATTACAGGAAAAATATCTGCATCCTTTTGTAGTTATCTAATGCTTGCTAATTATGTTCTATGTAGCAACTGGCACAAACCCTAATGGCATCAAGCAACACAGGCTGTGTTAGAGAGCTATCTTAGCATGTCTGTAATTAGGACAGTAAGCAACATACTTCCATGGTTTCTGCTTCAGTTCTTGCTCTGACTTCCCTTAATGATGGATTATGATCTGGGAGTATGAGCCAAGCCATATCCCCAGCACCCCGTTTCCCATAGTTCTTTCTGGTCAGAGTCTTTTATCACAGCGATAGAAAGGCAAATTGGAGCAGATATTGGTACCAGAAGCGGGGTGGGTGCTGTGATGAACCCCATTGTTTCTGCTTTTATTGCCCTTGAATTATTTCCTTTTGTGGATGATTTTGAGCTGGTAAAGTCCAAGAGTGTTTATTAATATACCGTATTAGTGGGATCTTGGAAGATAAAAATACCGAGAGAAATGAAGACAATGGAGGCTTGCCTTGTGACATTACAGAGAGAAGCAAAGAAGGTATTGGAGCCATTTTTGTTCTCTGTTGGAGTCAGACTTTAGAATTTCTGGCAATGATGGGACTAAAAGAATAAGCTATAATGAATAAGGATCAGCACCACTGAGGCGAAACCTGTAATTTGCTGGGACAATGGACATTGGTCAGCTGGGCTGAAGAAACTGTGATAAACAAGAGATCAATGTTATTAAGGTGAAATCTTCTGGAAAATATTTTTATCAGAGTTATCGTACAGAAACTGTGGTACAACAATGTCAAGGCCACATCTCAAAGTGGTAACTAAAATGGTCAGTTTGTAAAAGTAGTCTGCTTGACATTGGTGTTTAAGGCATAAGAAGCAAGACTGGGGGTGCCATAGAAGCCCCAGGTTAAGAGACTTTGAACTTTTAAAGTGCTGGGAATTTTAAGAAACTGCATTCTATATTTTATATTATGATATCAGCATACATCTTAGGGACAAAAAAAATGAAAGTTGACGACTTCAGGTAGTATGTTTGCATGCCAAGTTAACAAGGAGGGGATTACTTTTCACTGTTCACTTGAAACAGCCTACAACAATCAGCGGCGGTCTCAATTGTGGTACCACCCAGATTTGATTGCCCTATGGTCATGTGTGTGAGGGATTGTCTTGATGATGATTTGTTTGAAAGGGTCCAGTCCACTGTGGATAGCACCATCCCTACGCAGTAGGCCCAGGCCATGTAAGGGAGCTAGCCAATCATGGCCAACGAGGAAGCCAGTAGGTGGCATTCTTCACCGGTTACTGCTTCAGTTCTGTTCTGATTTCTCTCAGTGATGGATTGAGATCTGGAAGTATAAGCCAAATAAACCCTTCCCTGCACTAATATGCTTTTTGTCAGAGTATTTTATCATAGCAACAGAAAATCCAACTAGAAAATATATCTAAAATAAAGAAACAACAATAGCAAAGGAAAAAGGAAATCTACAGACAGAGGATGTGATAAATATGATGCGAATCTCCTCAACAAAATAGTCTCAAACCAAACTCAAGAATACATTAGGAACATACATCATAACAAAGTTAGTTTCATTCCAGAGATGCAAGATGTGTTCAGCAAATAAAAATAAATAAATTTAATACTTCATATTAATAAGCTTAGAGACAGAAATTTCCTATTCATTTTGATAGATGCAGAAAAGGAATTATACAAAATTCAATATTCCTTAATGATAAAAGTTCTAAAAAAACAAGGAATAGGCAAAAACATACATTATCATGATAATGGCATTTTTATGAGAAATCTGTACAAAACATGGTTCTATCTTAGGGTTTCTATTGGTAAAATGACACCAAGTCTTATCAAGGAAAGCTTTTAATTGGGGCTGGCTTACAGCTTCAGAGGTTTAGTTCATTATTGTCATGGCGGGAGCATGTCAGTGTGCAGCAGACATGATGCTGGAGAAGGGTCTGAGAGTTCTATATCTTGACCTGCAGGCAGCAGGAAGAGACTGTGTGCTACTGGGTATAGTTTCACCATAAGAGACTTCAAAGCCCAGTCTAGAGAGACACAGTTTCTCCAGCAAGAGCACACCTGCTCCCACAAGGCTACACTTCCTAATAGTGTCTCCTCCTATGAGCCAAGCATTTAAACACCTGAGTCCATGGGGCCATAACTATCCAAACCACCACCACAGTTTTCCCCTTAAATGTGGCATGAAATGAGAGTGGCCACTCTCTTCACTCTTATTTCCTACACATCTTGGAGCATGAGCTAGAACAAGACAAGAGAAAGAGGTCAAGAAATAAAGACTTGGAAGGAAGTGTCAAATTGCTTACAGATCATGTGATGCTATATTTAAGACCCCATGACTCCACCAAAATACTCTGGATCTGATCAATAATTTTAATAAAGTAGCAGGATACATAATTAACTTACAAAATAATTGCTCTTTTTATGCACAAACAATAACATTCCAAGAAAGAAATTAGGAAAATATCTATTCCCAGTAGCATCAAACCTCTCTAGAAATAAGCCAAATAACCAGGAGATGAAGGAACTTCATAAGAAAAACTGGACACTGAGAAAAATAAGCTAGGGAAGACACCTACTTCACATGCTCCCTAATCGGTAGGATTAACCTTGTAGCTCTGACTATGCAACCAAAAGCAATCCTCAGAGGAAATGCAATCCCTAGTCAGATTGGCAACCACCAAATAAAAAAGTAAACAAAACAAGAAAACAAAAACAGGGCACCAAACAGTAGAGAGGATGTGGAGGAAGAGGAACTTTTATCCATTTTTTGGTAGTTGAAAATCAGTGTGAAATCCTTTCAAAAAACTAAAAATCAAAATACCACATGACCTAGCTCTACCACTTCCAGGCATCTACCCAACGGACTCGTTATACTGCTCTATGCAGACCCTTGTACATCCATCTTTATGGCTATTCTTGTCACAAGAACAAGGAAGAAGAATCAGCCTAGGTGTACAGCAGCAGATGAATAGGTGATAAAATATGGTATCTAAGTACAATGGATTTTTATTCAGTTATAAAAATGTAATTGTGAAATTTGCAGGAAAATAGATGGGATTGGAAACTTTTTAATTCACTGGAAATTTTCACACATTGTATACAATGCATATGACATATTTCCATTTCTACTACCTTCCTCCAGCACTTCCAGGGACTCCCGACACATCTTCTCACCTGCCTCAAGTCCTTTTAAAAAAAATTAATGACCCCCTTAGTCTCATTAGTGCTGCCTCATATGCACAGAAGGGTGAGGTCTTCCACTGCAGAACTGGCAGCCTACCATCAGCCACGGCCCAGAAAAGGTGATGTCACTCTCCAGCTGTCATCAGCTGCCAATAGATCCTCAGCAAAACATGGGGTCTCAGGAACCAGGTCCCCATCTATGCTGGATATTTGATTGGTTGGGTCATGAGCAGGTAGCCACGCCTATTGTGTGTTCATATATGCAGTAGTCTAGTTATGTCCAGAAGCTAGTATAATGAAGCGTCAATGACTATAAAGCTGAGATAGCAGAAGCAACATGAAAAAAAAGAATCCTGGAAGCAGAATAGTAGAAACAGTGACAGTAGCAGGAACTGAGGCATACAGTCTTGTAGGTTGTAAATTAGTTTTCAGTGAACTGAAATGTAAGCCCGTAGGCAGTTGTTCTTAGAGACAGTGCTTCCCATATGTCTTTTGAAACAAAGATGTCTCTAATTTATCAATTGAACACCAATAGGTAAGTACTGCTAGTATCTACACAGCAAGTCCAAGGAAGTATCTCATCAGTTAAAAGAAAGGTTCTAAACTCAAAAGTTTATCATGTCACAGATAACTTGCTTGCAGCCTCTCCTGTGCCTGTGATCAGAAGAACAGCAGGATCTTGGCCTGGAATCTGAATAAATACTGTTATTCTTTAAACATTAATTACCTGGTGAGCTCGAGTTTGACTCTCTGATACTGTTGGATTACTTAAAGGTTGCCATTCATTTGTATGAATTTCCATATTGAGTCCATTAAGCAAAGATAGTTGGACTATTTTAATTCCTTAAAATTTTAATCTTTCTGTGTCTTCTACTTTAGAGGAGGGTGCAATTATCTTCCCGTGAAAAGAGCCTGCCTGTCACGTGTGAATATTGCCACATCCAAGCCTTATGATGGCTTTGTGAAGCATTTCACCTCCCTGCTTCCTGGACTTGGAGAACTGCTAATAGCATAGCCCAGGAGGGCTGAAAATCAGTTCTCATCTTCAGATTGTCAGTATTCCCCATTGCGTCAAAGTCTATGATTATTGCCTCATGGATAAAACCAATAAAATGGAAGAAATCCAATTTAAAAATTATCATCTTATGTGATTACTCTTTAAACAGTTTCCCCAGTGTAAGACATTTGTCTCTTTTTTACAATACTACTGGAGAATATCAATATTCTCTGCCTGCTAGCTTACTAGTGGCCTTGTACTTTATAGCAACTTATGAAAAATACCACTTGTGTTGAATTTTCCTAAAATCATTCTGCATTTCTTCAAAAGTAGATGCTTATATGTATCTTATACAATTTACTTTAAATCTATTTGAACCTTACATCACCTACTATAATTTGATCCATAAAATGATCCCTACACTTCATTTTATTTTATTCCTTGGTTAGATGTACTCTGATATGGTAGGAAGGCAGTTCTTTCAGTTTTATTAATATGTATGGCCTTCTCTGGGTAGGGTTAGTGTCCTCAAATTTATAGTGGTTGCTGGCATTGGGAATGGAATAAACAGGTCTGCTTAGCTCTGCAGAAAATAGAATAACATGTAATTCCATCAACTTTCTTTTTAGTTGTTAGCTCTAAATGCAAGTCTCTTGTTATAAGGTTAGTAGGGCTGACTTTAACTCATCATCCAGGGCCTGAGCTGAAACACACTGGATTATGTATTTAAATGTGCTCACACATTATCTCCACACAGAATGAAACCAAGTAATCAGATTTCCACTTTACTTCTCCACCAAAACCTGCGCTATAATTTTGCACTCACTGGAGGGAATTTGGCAATGTGTTATTCTCCTCAGGCCTGTTTTCACACAATGGCAGATCGACTGAAGTGCAGTGTAAAAGTATTTATTAAAAGCAATTCCCCTCTGGCACTTGGAAATTAAAGACAATAGGACTGTGCTGTTTGCTCTCTGGGAAGGGTTCTCATTTCATGAGCTGATGAAAAAGTTTAGTGTATCACACCTTAAATAAATATATATACAATCCCCTGAGGAGGAAAAGCAGGTCCTTTCAAGAGTTCTTGCAAAGCTCAAAGAACAATGCCCAGGCCGGGCGGTGGTGGTGCACGCCTTTAATCTCAGCACTCGGGAGGCAGAGGCAGGTGGATCTCTGTGAGTTCGAGACCAGCCTGGTCTACAAGAGCTAGCTCCAGGACAGGCTCTAAAGCTACAGAGAAATCCTGTCTCGAAAAACCAAATAAATAAATAAATAAATAAATAAATAAATAAATAAATAAATAAAAATAAAAAAATAAACAATGCCCAACACCTTGGAGCAGAGATGACGGGAGATTGTTGTCCTGTCTTCCCAGTCCTTTGGATATCAGCCCCCCTGATTCTTCCCAACCAAAGGATTGGTCCCTTTCATTGACCCAGCAGCATTCCCATCCCTGCCTCTGGTGTCTAAAGACATTATTACTATTGAAGATGCACTTAGACTACAAGGTTTTGGACTCTGAAGGTTATTCTGACTAATGAAACACTTGGGCTTCCTGAATGGTCCAGGAGCGCCAGGGTACTCATTCCGTGAGCTGCAATGCTGGGTCAGGTAATCTGGCTAGTCCTTTGACTGAACTGATAAATTCTCTCTATGTGTTGTTTTAAGGGCTAAGGATGTTGACCCTGTCCTGGGGTGATATGAGTAAAAGTTTATTCACCAAAGCCTGGGAGCCAATAGAAGATCAAAGAACTGAGTCCATGCAAATTTAAATCAATGAACCAGTGAGTTTATTGAGGCTCTTTAAAGGAGAAGGGCTGATCCAAGGCAACTGTATTTCTGAAAAGCCCATCCCAGCAAGGGTGACAGGTCCTGAGAGTGACATCCCTGGAACTACAGGCACAGTGTATAGGCAGCTTGTGGCCAGAGAATCTCATCCCTTTCTTGGTAACTTTTCTGTGGCTATAAAGAGACATCATGGACAAACAACTTCCAAGGAAAGCGCTTCATTAGAGCTTCCTTACTATTTCAGAGGGTGAGTCCATGACCATCACAGCATAGAGCATGGCTGCAGGCAGGCAGGCGTGGCACTAGAACTGTAGCTGAGACCTTGCTTCTAGTCTAAAAGTTTGAGGGAGGGAGAAAGAGAGAGAGAGAGAGAGAGAGAGAGAGAGAGAGAGAGAGAGAGAGAGAGAGAGAGAGAGAGAGAGAGAGAGAGGGGGGGGGGGGGAGTTTCTGGTGTGGGCTTTTGAAACCTCAAAACCCACCCCCAGCAACACACCTCCTCAAACAAGGTTATACCTCCTAATCCTTCCCAAAACGGTTCATCAATTAGGTACCAAGCTTTCAAATATATGAGCCTATGGGGCCCATTCTCATTCAAACCACCACAATCCGTGTCAAAATACATGGCTACTCAATGTGTCCGGGTGTACGTGTGCATGTGTGCATGTGTATGTGTGTTTATATGCATGTATACATGCTCCTTTAAATATCTCACCTATCTTCTATTAAATTATTTCTATTACTAATTCTCAATCTATAGAGGATTTTTTTCTCAAAGTTTGTATCCTATATCGATGAGTTCTTAGAAATTGACTACTTACTTCATAAATATACTATCCCTCAAACACTAGAGGATGAATTATGAAAAATATGGATGGGCCTGAAAGCATGTAATTAGTGAACTAATTTTATAAATGGCTTTGTAAGGCATGATGATTCCAATTTGCATTCTTTCAGTTCCTTTGCCCGACAGACACAGTCCTTGATAACTGGTCGTATGATTACAGAGGAAAGCAAGGCACAGTTGCCCTGCACAGCTTCCCCTCCAGGAAGCCTTTGGGGAACAGCAGACAACACACCGGTAATGACTTGCAGAGTATCTCACGGCTCCTTTTTGGTAACAGTGCGTGTGTGTGAGACTCATTCTTTAGAGATCATATCTGGAATATAAAATACTTATAAATAGTGTGAAACAGTTGGAACTTATTATGGGAAGGAAACTGGAACATTATGACATCCTGTTCAATACTTTTTGGTCATTACTTTTTCCTTATGGAGAGTATCATCCATTGGGGTCATCAAAGAATGAAATTTTCTGGAAGTCAATTGCTTTCTTTTACCAATTAGGATGCTTTATTTCTGATGAATGACTGCATGAATAACTAGTTATTAAGTTAATTTGCATTAGAAGCACTTCGTGCATTTAATTGAAGAGGTGAAGCCTAAAGGAGCTGCACTTTTGTGAAATAAAGAACTTATTAGAAGACAATGCTAATTCCAGGTGGGCATGGCTGCCAGTCTCTGAGTCTTGCAGCATGTTCAAAGTGTGCCACACGTAATTCTTTTATTTCCTTCTCAAGATTCTTGCTTTTTTCTTGTCCCTCTTTCAATTCCTTGCATTGCATTTAATTTTAATGTTTTGTGGTTATTGGTTTTTCCTCTTCATTTTCACTTCTGAGGCGCAGTTCCTATGTTTTCTTTTGATATAAACAATAATCATAGGCACTTGGCTGAACACTTTCAGGGTTATTAATATGTATGATCCTTTTGTTACCGTATTTCAGCTGTTTCTTGAAAGTCACCTTTGTAGCTGCCTTATGATAGGCATAGACAACAGAGTAGTCTCCCAAACTTTACACTGAGAACAAGCCAGCAAGAAAAGCAGCCTGCCAATATACCATGGCAAGTAGTTTTCCCATTTTAAATTTTATATTTCAGTCCTGCTTCTCTACAGCATCAAGATTATTAAAAGTTATGTTAAAATGTTAATGTAACCCTATGGATAATCTTAAGTTAGCAGGAGTAGCAATAAGCAAAATGGACTTCCTGGTGAGGTCTTATCCAGAGTGGGGCATGATCATTTGAGGAGATGTGGAGGAAGAGAATAGCAGCCCTGAGAAGAGCAAGCTTGGCCTGGAGGAGGGAAATTGATTCTCAGCTGCTGCTGGAATCTGCAAGTGTCCTTACATTCTTGAAAACAGCTGCTGAAAATAAGAAGTTCATCCACGGAAACCGAGGAAGTCTAGCATCCGGGACAGTGTTGCTGGGGAAGGTGTTCCACGCCGCTGTTATGTGTAGATTTTTAAAAAAATTGCTGTAAGGTGTAGAGAATTTTGAAAAAAAGTTTCCACAAATCTTTAGCTGGATGAAGTTGTTTGTTTTGTTTTGGTTTTTTTTTTTTTTTTTTTTTTTTTTTTTGAGGGGTGGGTTTCAAGACAGGGTTTCTCTGTAGCATTGGAGCCTGCACTGGAACTTGTTCTTGTAGACCAGGCTGGCCTCGAACTCACAGAGATCCACCTGCCTCTGCCTCCCGAGTGCTGGGATTAAAGGCATGTGATAGAACCTTCACCTGGCGATGGATGGAGATAGAGACAGAGCCCCATATTGGAGCACTGGACTGAGCTCCCAAGGTCCTGATGAGGAGCAAAAGGAGGGAGATCATGAGCAAGGACGTCAGGACCGTGAGGAGTGCGTTTACCCATTGAGACGGTGGGACAGATCTAACGGGAGACCACCAAGTCCAGTTGGAATGCGACTGATGGAACAGGGGACCAAACCGGACTCTCTGAATGTGGCTGACGGTGGAGGAGGACTGAGAAACCAAGGACAACGGCGATGAGCATGAACTCTACAGCATGGACGGGTTCTGTGTGAGCCTTGTCAGTTTGGTTGCTCACCTTCCTGGACCTGGGGGGAGTTGGGAGGACCTTGGACTTAACATAGTGAAGGGAACCCTGATGGCTCTCTGGCCTGGAGAGGGAGGGAGTGGGGGTATGGGTGAAAGGGAAGGGAGGGAAGGGGGAGGAGGAGGGGAGGAGATGGAAATTTTTAATTAAAAAATGAGGAAAAAAAAAGAAGCATTGATGGAAAGGGTTTAATTGTATATGTATTTAAACTAATCCATATTGTGTTAGTAGATGGGAAAAAGGGCCTGAGTAATATACTGTTTACTGTCTCTGAACATTCCTTGAATTTTTCTCCCTTGACTAGTGATTTTTTGAGTCCCTACTGTGCCAGACACTGACAGAAATGAAAAAGGCTTTGGCAGTTAACCCTAGCATTTGAAAATGCTTGTTAACTTTTCTAAAGATGAGTTGTTTAATAATAATCTCCAAATGTTTAGTGATGAAAATGAGGTTGCTATCCATCTATTACATACTACCTTCCTGTTTTTTTCTGGGTCAAACCTAACATGTTCTGTTCTTTAGCCATGCTATAAATGTTGATGAATAGAAACTCTGACATGTGTACTGTATGATCTTAATACTTAGCACAATTTCTGGTGAAGGTGGTTTAGCTATTCACTTTATAAATTTCAGTATAAGGTACAGGTACATTGTTGGTTAAGAAACAAAGTGTGGCTTACTCTCTTTGGAAGGAGTAGCAATTATTAATTTGTCCTTTACTCATTTCAATCAATAAAATTCTAGAGAATATATATGTATTCTACATTCTATAAAATATTTCTTATAACACTGTATTATAACCCAGGAGGCAGGACTTAGGCACCAAGGTTTAAGTAGAAAAGGCTGCCAAATTCAACCTGATTAAATGTAAATATTGATCTTTTATCTTGAAATCACTAGGCTAAAGGGGTTAAAAATGAAAAATTTAAAACTATAAACTTACATTTTTTATACTATTGTATGTTTGATAGACAGGTAGTTCTTGACATATTTTATATATTCAACACTGTATACTTGTATTACAAGCGTGTAATTAAGTTAAAACTTTTAATTAAGGAAAATAAAACATTAAAAATGATGCATAAATACTACTATATTTATATTTCTAAATTTTATAATATTCTGAAAATATTTTCTTCTAAGAGTAGTTCATAGGTTGTCCAATATGTGAATGGTTTTGAAAATGACACGAATAAGATTTTTAAGATGATAATGAAATATTCTCATTTTTGTTCCAGTTCAGATATATTTTGCTGATAGAACGGGTGATTTACCATAAAATGATTTCCAGTCTCTATTAATTTGTAGAACAAATGATGTGTCTCTTACAGCCCTGCATCAGTTCGTTCATCAGCGAGAGAAGCTAATGAAAGTTTGCCTATACTCCTGCATGAGATGAGCATATTTCAACTTTTCTCATATTAATATAAATTAGATGACTTTTGTCCTTGCCCGGAGTGACAATGTCAGTGTCTGGAGCTTACATCTTTCATGACTGTCAGCTAATTAGGATGCTGGGGTGCTTCAAAGTCCGCACTTCTAATCCGCTCTTGTGGATTACATCCAGTGTGAGAACTCCTGCCAGCTACTGTGGGGCCCTGAGCTAAGTTCCCGCTGCCTGTGATAAGCACACCCACAGTGAGAGAGTCCGCAGCAGGAGGTAAAAAGCCACCTTTTTATGCACCAGCATGTAAAATAAATCTGATAACCACACTATTGCAAAGTCCTCCATCCACTGCCGCTGAGCAGATAGCATATTGCTTTGAACTCCAAGGCTGTCAGTCAACGTGGGACTCTTGCTGATGCCTGTTAACAGACAAGTGCAGGACTTGAGCTGTGGAGTTGAGGGAGATGGAGTCTCCAGATGATGCTGACTTTGTTTACAGTCTCTCTAGCTGTAAATAGAGTCATGCTTTCTGTTTCTTCGGTTTTCCTGCTCATCCCATGCAGGCCAAGTGCCTTCCCTTTTCGTCCTTCCTTCGCTCTCTCCTTTTGTACCTTTGCTCCCTCCTTCCTTTTTCTGTTCTCTTCTTCCCTTCTTCTCTTCCTTCCTTCATTCCATTGTCAGATACAGAGTGTCAAGTGGTCCACCCAAGCTGGTTTCTATCTCATGATGTGGTCTTGAAATTTCGGTCTTCCCACTTCTGCCTCCCATATGCTGGGATTGCAGGTGTGCTCCAACATGCTGAGGTGGTAGTTTCTCTTTTACCCTCACCACCGTTCCCCAGCTTCCTTTGTTGACATCTTTCCAAAGATTTCGCTGTTAGCTAACTTTCATCTTTCTTTAAAACCTTGCACACATTGGTTGACTCTGTCACTACCTCATTATTTAGCTGGGATTTTCTAAAACTCTGGTTTCTGAAGAAGTTTGCTGGAAGCTGTCCTCCGGATGGTTCATACTCTCCTTCCCCTCGTCACTAATCTGTTCTCAAGAGCCATTGCTTTTCTCAGACAGTTTTTTTTCCTTCTTCCAAAATTTGAGCAAAAGTGTATCTGCCTTCAGACTGTCCAGGTTGTACCATTTCTCAGTAATCACTGATCTCGTTCCCCTCCCCGCCCAGATACATTAAAAACAACAACCAAGGCCAGGTGATGGTGGCACACGCCTTTAATCCCAGCACTCGGGAGGCAGAGGCAGGCGGATCTCTGTGAGTTCGAGACCAGCCTGGTCTACAGAGCTAGTTCCAGGACAGGCTCCAAAGCCACAGAGAAGCCCTGTCTCGAAAAACCAAAAAAACAAAAACAAAAACAAAAACAAAACAAAACAAAAAAACAACCAAACCAAAGCAAACAGAACAAGAAAACCAACTCTGATATTTGTCACATAGTTTTTAATATGTCCTCATCCTTCCTATAGTATCAGTATCCACAGGGGACACTCTTCAGACCCTCTGATGTCCCTCCTCACAGTCTCTGCACTCGATACCCCTCAGCTTTTGTCCCCCTAAACCGTTTCAGAAATCTAAGTCATTGAATTCCCGCAGCTTCTTTACTTTCTGCTATTCTGAGCTTTTCTTATATTTTGTCTTGATGTCTCTAAGATCTCTATGTCCTGGACTTCCTTGCCGCTCAGAATCGGTTCTGGAGAGCAGCAGTGTGAGTTTTGAGATATAGGGCTCCTAGGAGATGTGGTACTCCCTGCCTCTCCTTTAATCTACAGTGTCACAGAGTCCCCAGATTGTGCATCTCTGCATACAACCCTGGGCAGGGCAGTGCTGACATCGCTCCGTTCTCTTCCTTCCACCCAGAGTGCCTGTCAACTTAAGTATTTCAATGCCCTCTCGCCAGCGCCCTTCCATCTCTGTGCATTGGCCGAGTCCCTCCTTGCTTTGCATCGGGCCCCAGTGTCTGTGTTCGGTGTGCTGGCACCCAGTTCACGAGATTCGGGCAAGGGGCTGGAGGTTAAAATACACAGACACACACAGACAGAGACACAGCAACACGGGTCATCCTTGTATTCCCCAAGAATGCCCCCTTTATTGTGTTCAGGAGCAGATTATATAGAGATAGCCACACCCCAGCCAAACCCACCAGAAACTACTCTCCTGCCATCAGGAACTCCCGAAGGTCTCGTGCTCAGAGCAGCTGTAGGCACTCAGATCAGGGGAAAACAAGTTGTTAACAAGAAATTCAGGATCTGGGGTCTCACTGCTCCCAATACCTCCTTACTCAGTTCAATCTGCTTGCCTTTGTGTTGTGCTTAAATGCAACAAGGTTCCCAGGGAAAGCCTAACAAGACTACAGTCATTATTCACTTGTGGCTTGTGGCACTGGCTGGGCGCAAGCCTGCTGCTGCTCAGTGCTGTTTCTGAGCTTCATTCTCCTGATTTCTAAACCTGTAGACCCTCCTTGCCTCACAGGCCTTAGTACCCTGCCCCCCCCCCACCAGCTGCAGCCAGCATGACCCCTCCCATTCTTTCCTAACTTTGTCCTGTAGCAGTTCTTCTTAATGTCCAATGTGAACACCTCTGTGATACCTGGATCACTTAACCTTTGTCTGTTCTTACCGATGGCTGAAATTTTTATTATGGAATACAGCTTTAGTTAAAAGGATAGATTTGGATGATGCGGGAGCAGGGTGTTTTGGCTCTCAGATTGGCGTCTGGAGGCAATAGATTGGAAACTGAGGCAGGAAAATCACTTGTAGGTACCAGGTGAATCTCAGACACATCATAGTGAGTTCAAGAGCAACCTGGGCTATAGAGAGAGGCCTTGTCTCAAGAGTAAACAAAAGTAACCAAGATTATGCGTAGATTTTTCCATACGACTCCTTCTTCTCCTAAGGTATCTAAGGCCTAGCCTAACACCTGTTGGTTGGAATGATGCTAATTGGATTTGGCTGGTGCACACCAGGCAAGCATGGCAGCTCTAGCCCTTTCAGGTTTCTATCTACAAGTGGGGCTGGGTTTTGATGATGCATAAGTATTTCAGTGTAAGCTGATCAGATCCAGAGCGGTTCCTAAATCCAGTGTCAAGGATCAAGAGACACAACGGTAGGATGACAAAGCGGGAATGAAGGGCAGATAGCTGCAGACCCAAACTACCAAAGATGGCTTGAAGCCAGCAGGAGCTAGGACTGTGTGCTGACACCTTGATTTCAGAGGTCTGGCTTCAAATCTGGGAGAGGACAGTTAAGCAGCTCCAGAAGGCAGTAGACCCACTTCCCAGTTACCACTGCAATCTCTCCAGTGTTTACAGTGTGTCATAAGACAGCTGCAGCGAAATTCAGAAACCAATGGCATCCGCTGCTGTTAGCATAACTTTAGCCTTTTGGAAAGGCTTAGCGTTTATAGCAATGTCCTCTTTCTGTCCCAGGATCTGCTGTTGGACACCATGCTGCACCAACTTATTGCCTTAATTTTCTTTGACGTTGCTTATTCAAGGCTTTTTAGTTTGGAGGGGTCCTGGCTGGTTGTCCTGTGGAAGCCCCTCACTTCAGGGTTGTCTGCTGTGACTCCTAGAACCGAGAACACCAGGGAGGGGCTCCATTCCTGACAATCAGTTTGTAGCTGTGGGAGATCAGCATGGCCCCTCCAGAGGTACGGAGATGGCTCACACAGCAGCTTCCTCTGCTGAAGAGTCATTCCTCCTCCTTTCCAGCACTCTGCTTAGAAGCTTTGCTCCAGGCAGAGGATCATTTGAATAGAGTCTTAGAATATTTCTGTAAGGAAGATTAGTTGCTGTCTGCACTTATTTGCTTATTCAATGATTTATATGATTGAATATAACTTTTCCTGTTGCATTTTTTCATTTAAAAAAAGATCTGTTCTCTCCTGCTCAGTTCCCCTCTTTTGCACTACACCCCAAACCCCAAACCTGAGTCTCTTCCTCCCCTTTTTTCTCTGTCACCTTCATCTTCCTCTTTCTGCTTCTGTCTTTCATTTGCTGAATATTAGCTGAGATCCAGAGGCCGTCCTTGAAAGATGTGGACATTTATGATGGATAGTTCACTGTCTCTGGAGGACACAGCCCAGAAGATTCCATCCTGTGATGCTTACTGTGCCAGGCCTGACAATGTAGAGGTCCACTGGGGGCCCCCAAAGGGGAAACAGATCCTGTTCTATCCAGTCAGTCCTTGTCTCTCTAACATAAGAACATAAGCTGATCCTGATGCGTTGATTACCTTCCTCTGTGCACTCTCTAGGGAGGATTTCAGCATTTGCCTGTTTTAAGCTTCTAACAATGATTATGAACGAATTCCTAACCCCTATCCCAAATCCCTATCCCTGCCTGTATATGTAATAATTGGCTGGATCTGGAAATAGTCCAGAGGTTCTTCAAATGCTGTCCAGGTGATACTCTTCTCCCCCAAGCCCCGAGTTTATTATGTAATGACACAACATCATTTACCATGCGTAACTCCTTCCTCAAAACTGCTAAGCCCTGTCAGGTAGAGCCTGGTGAAGCTGTGACCTAAAGATATTTCAACAGTTTGTTCTTATTCTCTCTCAGCATCTACATTGAGGTATTCAGCATCATCAAGATTTAGCAATGCACCACGTAAGTCTGCTTCCATCTTGTCTAAATGTCTGCATCATCTCTTCCCTTCAGTTGAAGACACACACATGCGAAGCCCTGTAAGCAGCCTTGACCTGTCTTGCCATGGTTGAGTATTTTTTGCCTAGTATGCTGAGGCACATGCTAGACAGATGATTTTAATGTTTTTTGGAATCTGAAGACATTAATTCTTGTGTTTGACTCTGGGATGACTTCCTCATTTCTCTCATATTCCTGCTCTTTCTTCATGATCATAAAAAAATATTTACTCTGAAAGTACTTTTCCATACTCTGGAGCCATGGCTTCTCTATGCCTCCTTAGCCTTCCCGTACCAGATACCTCTTAGGTTATATTTTTATTATCTAAATATGTCAACTCCCTCTAGAGGCTGAGCTATGAGCAAATTGGGGTTGTGTTTGGCTTATCTCTCTGTATTCATGCTGAACCACACAGGAGCTGGTTTTCAATGCTCAGTTACTTAAAGGATGAAAGAGTCCAAATCTGCACATATTTTATTTTCTTCTTGTCAGCTCAATGTTCTAGGGTGGAATTTCTTGTCTCATATAAAATATGCTATCTAGGTGATTTTAGCTTCAAATCATCTCATTTGCTTTTTCACAAGAAAATGCAGCATATGAAGGTATGAGGTGCAATCTGCAGAGAAAGGCCTTTGAGTCTCAGAAGCTGACTCAGAAGCTGCTCACTGAGACATGTGTGCTAACAAATGTCATGGCATAGTTTAGTTGTGACACAGAGCTATGTACCCAATGAAGGACACAGCACAAGCAGCCCTGAACTGTCTCCTGCTCTTTTCCTCCCTGTGCCGTGCTCCAAATCTGTCCCCTCTTCCTGGTCCAGTGGTCACCTAGTGCCAACCCACCTCTCCACCTCTCAGCTCTTGCAAACATTCATCCCACTTTCTTTTCCTTCCTTCTTTCCTTCGTTCCTTTCTTCATTCCTTCCTTTCTTCCTTCTTTCCTTTCAGGGTATCTTATCACAGAGATTAGAAAATAAACTAAGATACACCACTGTGATATCTGTGATACAGTGTTGGGAGATTTGGAAAATCTTTATGCCTCTGGCCTCCTGTAACATTCTTCTGTAAACTTTCACTTGATTCTATTTTAGAGAATTATTATCTCTATTTTCAGGCCATTAAGTTGAGATTCACAGAGTTCATACTTTCTGCACCTATTACTCAATAAGAGATTTGGATATGGAATCCTGTTTTTTTCACTCCGTGTGTGTGTGTGTGTGTGTGTGTGTGTGTGTGTGAAGTCAGAAGACAATCTTGGAGTGTTGTTCTTTTGGTGCTTGCCCCTTACTTTTGGAGGCGTCTTTCATTGGCATGGAACTCACTAGGTAGACTGTGCTGACTATTTAGTGAGCTGCAAGAACCCTTGTATCTCCCTGTTTCTACTGTGTCTATGATGACAGGAATGTATGATCACACTTGTGCTTTTAATGTGAGTTCTAGAGCTAGAAGTCAGGTTTACATGCTTACAAAGCTTTACTAACAGAACTGTCTATGCAGATCCACTTTCTAATTTTAACTTATATATTAACACATAAATATTGACTGTATTAATGGGCTAGTACATAATATTTTATTGCATCATGTTATATTCAAATAGCTTTAAACATAATCATGTCATCCCAAACTTACCATTTTATTATATAACGCTCCAGCTTCCTTCTAGCTTTCTAAGACTTACAGTTCATTGCTGTTGAGCACATTCAAACTTCTTGTTCCTCTGTAATTGACTCGGCGCTCACTGATCTTCATTTCCTAATGCCTCCCTCCCTCAACTTCCTCTGGCCCCTCATAATTACTATTCCACTGCCAACTACTATGACTTCAACTTTTATAAATAAAGTCTATGGATGACATCATGTGGTACTTGGATATTTTTTGTATCTGTTTTATTTTGGTCTTCAGTTCCATCTGTGCTGTCACAAACGGCCATACTTTGTTATTTGTGGCTATGTTTTATTCCACTCTATGCGTGCACCATAGTTTCCCTATGGCTCTTTGATGCATCTGTATTCTTTCTTCTTTGCACTAAGTGGACAGACAGTGGGGGTTTTTGAATCCTGGTTTCACATAAAAGCCAATTTGCTTTTCCATGCAGACAAAACATGCCTTGGTGATATCATTTGGACTTTGAGAAAATGACATGGGACCATCTGAAAGAACCATAGAGGTAACTGAAATTACATTGGGATATCTCAGTTATCAGGGCCAATGCTTTGTCAGAAGTGAGTTACTTCATAAGAGATGATTGTGATAAATATTTGGGTCAGATGTATCCTTTATAAGCCTTGACACTGAGACTGTGAATATTCATAAGGATGTGTATGTGTCTGTCTTTAAAGAAAAAGAAAATATAAGAAAACTTGTCATCTATTTTATTGCTTTGAAACAGAAAAAAAGCAAACTATGAAATAAGAATGTTATTTTTAAACAGAAGTGACTCTGTGTTCATAATTTTTTTTATTTTTTTCTTAAAATCAATTTAAGAAGTTGAATATAAGCTGGCTGGAAGAATAGATTAAAAAGTATGTCGAGCATTGAACTTAGACTTACATGTCAGTCTTTCCTTTCTGTATTTCAGTGTAGCTGACACTAGTCCTGATAGGCAGGTTTCATCCTTTAGAGCAACTGATGGCCTATGTGTGATCCAGGATCCTAGACTCATGGTAATAAGATACACCAAGGAGAGATGTTTGATTCCTAAGCGGCTTAATGAACTCATGGAATTTCTCCTCTGCTCTTTATAGCAGCCTGGCTGAATCAACAGTATAGCCATCTGCTAGATAATCCTGGGGTTTGGTCCCCAAATTTCCCCCAGGCTCATGGTCTATGTGGCTTTGCATAACCTAGGTAATTCGGAATTGATCCATCATCTGCATTTTGTTGGGTTTGCTTGTTTCATTTGTTCATTTTCGGGGGGACTTCTAAGAAGGAGGGGAGATGGAAGTATACACACAATGCTGGGTTTGGAACCTGACGTTTCCACGCCTTACACTAGTTCCTGGGATGTAGCCATGGCGATGCTGGGAGTCCGGCTTCTGAGTCCGACTGCTGCCTGAAGCTTCTCCTGGGTCCTCTCTGCAGCAGCCAGGCTCTTCTAGCAGCCAGGACAGCCAGGCTTTCCCCTTGCAGCTCATATTCTTTCAAGTTGACTGGAAGCTGAAGCCTGGTCATTTGTTCTGTAGAACACAGTACAGAGTTGACACACACGCCGTGTTAAAATCTTATCAGCTTTTAAAAATGTCATTTCTGGTGAAATGCCACAGGAACCAGTGTCCCAGAGTATCTTTTAAAAATATTGCCACACTTATGGATTCTGCAAACTCAGCCTGAATAGCATCTTAAACATATGGAGGTTATAAGATTGACATTTAAAAATCATTTATTATTGTGATATATAATTGCACACATATGTATATAGTATATCTTTATAATATATCACAATAATAAATGAATTTTTAAATGAGTGTGTGTGTGTGTGTGTGTGTGTGTATGTATGTGTCTGCAGTGTGTGTATGGCACATGTGTGAGTGCTTGTGGAAACCAGAAAAAGACATTAGATTTTTCTGGATATGGGCTCACAGTTTGTTGTAAGTCATCTGACGTGGGTGCTAGAAATGTAATTTGGGTCCTTTGGAAGAGCAGCAGATGTCTGCTGAGCCTCCTACCCAGTCCAGGCAATACTTCTTGAACAGAAGGTACAGTGAGTGTGAGTGGACATGGTGGTTAGTGGTATGGTCTGGAAGCATGCACTCCTACAGATTGACAGCTGTCACTCAGAATGTGGGCTCACTGTAGAGTTTGAACCACCATTGGACATTTGTAAGTACAACTGAAGTGACACACATAGACTAGTCAATCATTCTCATACGAGACTTGAATAAGAAGTTCAGACTTTTACATGGGAAGAGGAAAGTAGATAATGTCTTTAACAACAAATCCAACAATCTCCCCTCTACAGTTTTTTCACTTACCTTCTCAGCAAACCCACAATGACTAAAGTTCCATACATCATTTTCTGCCTCTCCCATCCAAGCTCACACTTTTTAGGGCAGTTCTGTAGGTCCAGATATGTGGATATATCATTGTAGATTCAAAAGGTATATATTTTAGAAAAATTAAGACATGATCCCCTTTACTTTGTGTTACTCCTCTGTGTTGACTGAGGGTTTTAGGTAGTGTGACTCATATTCTTTTGTGTCTTCAACATATTTTCACATTGCAATAATTTCCTTTCAACTTTATTGCCACCAACATAAGAGAATATCATCTTATCTGTATTACTATAGTTCCCCCCAATGTTACCTTACATATGTTATACCTCTCCTGTCATGAGTTTTCTCTGCACAGAAGTCAGCATGATCCTCTGAAAGAGCAGCCAGATTCTGCTCTTCCTAGGCTCTAACGCTTCCAATGGCTTTCTGTTCAGTTGAGTAATAGGAGTGTGGCAAAGTATTGGGATGAAAATATTTCTTATATGTAAGGAGAATGGAACTTTTGTTGGAGCTCACAATCAAAGTTAATGATGGAACTACTTACGACTGCCACCCTACTTTCTTTTTGTAACCTGCCTTCAAGAAAACAATGTAATAATCAACGTTACTTGCCTTGGATTTCCCATGTCCCATGTAGCCAACTTTTACAACCCAAGCTAATGCTTAGCTGTAATCTTAAGTTATGTACTCTTCCCTGCCCTTGACCCAGGCAGTGCATGTGTGTCATTTGCTGAGAGCAGCAAATGTAGTGGTTGGAGGAAATCTTATAAAATAAATGTCCACCATAAATGTTGTGGATAGTGCTGAATGCAATATTTGGTTATTGGTTCATAAACAATGATGTTTGTAATATTTGTTGCGTGGGTCAGTTGTGGTCAGGTGGAGTCAGTGACTTAAGCCCATTGTAAAACTCATAAAGATTTCTGTAAAGTATTCCTCATCTTTTCTCCATGTGATACTTTTGGTGCTGTTCAGTAACGATAGAGCAAAGCCTGTTGTTAGGAACAAACACAGACAGACACAGACACAGGGACAGATTCTTAAGGCAGCTTTCAGGCAGGCACAAAATTCAGATTCAAACAACAGACAGATGGAGGGAATCTGAAACAGAGGATTTAAATCTGTGCTCACTCTTCCAAGGAGAACTGATTTTATTTTTTTCCCTAATGTTACACCAATGCATTATTGGTGGCTTGAAGCTAATGCCTTATGAGTTTAATTTACACAGTAGGAGCACATATGATAGCTTACGATGCCTATCATCTTCTAGATCCTCTGACACTGTCAAATACACCCCCATGAACTGCAACACTCCAGTCTCTATCTCCTTTATGTTAGCATTGTCCTAGTAGTGTTTACATAGTTGCTGTTGTCCTGAGCTATCTGTAGGATTCGTCATCACCTTTCTGGAGTTTCTAGGCAAATATCTATGCAGTCTTTCTAGAAGAGTAAAAGCACAATAGTCTTTACATATTCTCGTTATATGCTTGCTTCTTATTTTGATCTGTGTCCCCAAAATTGAGGTATTGAAACTTAGTTGGTGTGGAAACTCCTTCTGTTGTTTTTATTGGTTAATGAATAAATCCAGTGGCTTAGCAAAATAGAGCAAGGTGGGAATTCCAAGCAGATAGAGGAGAAAAGAAGGCAGAGTTGGGGGGAAGCCATGGAGCCGCCACAGGAGACCATGCCAGACAGTGGATGGAACCTTGCCGGTAAGCCACAATCACATGGCAATACACAGATTAATAGAAATGGGTTAACTTAAGGTGTAAGAGTTAGCTAGAAATACGCTTAAGCTATTGACTAAACAGTATTGAGATTAATATAGTTTCTGTGTAATTATTTCAGGTCTGGACAGCCAAAAACTGAACAAGTGGCATCCGCTAGCACTTAGTGGTCAGTGTGCCAGCAGCAAGATGAGTCTTTCAGGTACAGTTAAGTCATGAGAGTAGACCCTGCAAAAAGAGTTCTGGCATCCTTGTTATAGGTCTTGAGAGAATAAATACATTTTGTTCTCATGCTACAGGGGGACTCAGTGTAAGAGGTGTCATCTTCAAGGCAGAGATAGACCTTGCCGGCGACTTGGTCCTGGATTTCCACCTTTCTCTTCTTAGGTTATCCAGTCTTGGATATTTCATTACAGCTGCTCCAGTGAATAAAGACTACCTTCACTGACTCTATCACCAAATAGTTGCTGTGTGTTTTCTCCCCTTGCTTCGAACTACCCCACTAAGAGCAGAATTGTTTTACGGTCATGTTCACAGCTAGATATATAGCACCTCACACCGAAGGATATGAATTAAATGTTTATTGAGTAGATATTCAATATGTGACTCTTTATGATGCTAACACTCTATTATGTAATGGAAAAGATATTTTTGTATAAAAGTCATTGGGCAAGCTCATACCAAACCATGAAGTTTCTAATATTCTTTACAAAATTCTGAATTCATAGGAAAAGTTGAAGTTAGTCACAGTTTTCTAAAGTATAAACAAACACATTTTGATTTTCTAAACATAGATGAGTGATCTTAAGTAACCTGGTTATATATTTTAATCTATAGACAATCTGTATGAACTATTTTTGTTTTTTTTACAAAAATTGCTAGTCACTAAAGTAAGAAGATTACATAGTCTTCTGCTGAAGTTATTACAAGAATAAATGCACATGCTATAGAATTCAGCTTGATGAGATGTCATCTGTGTTCCCAAGCCCCAAAGGACAGTAACATTGAACTTTGGGAATCTTTCAGGGGTTAGAGAGAAGGATTCCTTAGAAGTATCATTACTGACCATATCAAATAATTGGGAGTTAGGAAGTTACCTGAGTTGGCAAGAGATGATGTTGATGCTAGTGTTAAAAATAACTGTATCTGTGGTGCTGGAGCTCAGGATGGGCAGGTGCTGTTCTCACTGGACCTCGTGCTTCAGGCAACCGCATAAATGAAACATTATTTTTATTGGCAAGTGAGGCATCCTAGGTGGTATAAGAAGTCCTTCTGTCTGTGTTGCTTTTATTGGTTAATGAAAAAAAATCTGCATTGGCCTGCACAGGGAAGAATAGAGGTTGGCAGAGAAAACTAAACTGAGTGCTGGGAGAAAGACTGCAGAGTCAAGAGACACCATGTAGCCATTAGAAGGGAAGGATGCAAGCTGCCAGCTAGAACCTTGCCAGTAGGCCACAGCCACATAGCAATTCATAGATTATTAGAAATGTGTTAAATTAAGATGTAAGAGCTAGCCAATAAGAAACTAGAGCTAACAGGCCAAATAGTGATGTAATTAATACAGTTTCTTTGTTGTTATTTCTAGTCTAGGTGGCCAGGAACAAACAATTGATCTCCTACAACAACTAGGTGTGAAAACAGTGAACAAATTATGAACTTTACACAGAAAACACAGAGATAAGAGAGTTTGGTGCCAGCGGCCTCTATGCTGTAGTATATGGATCCACTTTAACAAGAGCCCCTGAACCCATTCAATAGAGCTTCCCAGATACAGTGAGAGGTCTACTGGAGGTCACAGGAAAGCCTGGACTCCTCCCTCTTGTCACCCTTTGTACCCAGAGACATCTTTTTCTTTCTAGTGTGACTGGGAGGGAACACTATCCAGGGGAAGACACTGGGTTATTTTATGAATATGTACCCTGGGGCTTAAATGATCAAGTATTGTCACAGACCAACTTATACTATAAAATGTTTCTGACTGAGTCTTGAACACACGGGAGCATTGTTACAGCTACAAATTTTCCTAAATCTTTGCCAATGTCCAGAATGCTGAGAAAACCAGAGGAGCAGAGGGAGGTCCTGCCTTGCACCTTGTGAGTTCCCGTGTAGATTCTCAACTCTTCGCTTATTCACCCATAGAAACGCTGCCTACTCAACGGCTACAACCAAGCAACACTTGGGTCAGGTGGCATGCAAAAAATCTGAATAAGAATTTGTAAACACCCTCCTCCTGTCCCTCGCAATGTAATTAGTACAGTGGTTCCCAAAGTTTAAGGCATATAAGGGTCACCTGGAAAGATATATGTATATATATGTATATCACCCAGAGGGATCATGTTCTTCAGAGAAGAACCCCAGCTCTCTTTTAGTGTATACTCTAGGCGATAGTAAATAAAGTTGTTTCAGGAGATCACTTCACTGCTGTCTTAGTTCTTTTGTGTGGACCACAACAAAGAGCTTAGACTTGGTAACGTAGGCATAATGAAAATTCACTCTTCATTTCTGGAGACTGGGAAGGCAAAGATCAAGTCACTTGAAAGTGTCCTGTCTAGTGACAGCTTTGTTTCCCATGGAGGCTTCTTTCTTACGATGTCTTCACATTGGGAAAGGACAAGGGAGCCACTTTTATGTGGTTGCTAATCACATTCATGACAATGAGAGCTCATGAATTAGCTAGTCTCCATTGGCCTCACATCTTAACAAATGTCACACTAGGTATAAACTTCCTGCCTATTTACATTTTGAAAGCCATCACTGTATAACTGTAAGAGGTATGTGCTGGTCTGGTGCAGAGAAGAAGATTTACTAGATATGAGATGAACCTGGCGATGGGAAACACATCCCAGCAAGTCTTGAGACAATGGGGCATTGCGTGGTTTGAGAACTTTTAAGGCATTAATGTGGATTATGATGCATTATGGTGTTATATATACTGCATTTAAAAAAATAAGTGAATGTATCTTTTGAGCTAGTCTGTGTGTTAACAAGAGGGAATTTTCTGTGAGCCTCCTGGGTTCCCCAAAAGAGAGAGACTTAAGCCTTAAGCTAAGTGAAGTGTTACTTTCTTTAGGAGTGGTTTAGATTACTTTAGTCATATAGTCAGGTCTACAGCAGTATTATGTATGAGCATTTGTTTCCAGGAAGAGAAGGCTCACTGTCTTTCACAGGGTGAAAAGCTGAACAATTTTATACCTACACATTTTCAAACTAGTCCTGTATGTATTTCAGACTAATGTTTGAGAGACGGGGAGATATGCACAGATATTTTGTTAGCTGTTGAACACCCCAGCTGCTGAATTTTCTCCAAAGTCAAGTCAAAGCAGTGTGCATTCTGGGAGGGACGCCAGGAACAAATTGTAGTAATTCAGCCTTGTTGTTATAGAGGCATGAATCAAAAGCTCAGCGTCTTGCTGAGACAGCAATTGTCTTAACCTTGTTATACTCCCGAGATGGTAATATGAGGTCTTATCAATGTGGCTGATATCGCTCTCAAAGGAAAGCTGAGGGTCAAAAATGGCTGACATTCATCACAAAGAATATTGCTTCATGGGATGTCCAGGCCTAGAATTGTGAATACCTATTAAGTCGCTGGTGAAGCAAGACATATATGGTCCACTGCTTGTAGGATGAGGGAAGGGGAAGGTGGTAGAATCAAAAGTGAAATAAATTGATCAAATGAGATAGAAGTCTGCCATCCTAATTTGCTGCCTTGAATGAACATCAGTGTTTGCCATTATTAGCAGCTGCGAAGATGCTGGTAAAGTGAAGACAGTTTTTTTCTATTAAAGGCTTTGGGAGTGACTGAATTTGAAGAGGTGGAAACTTTTGAAAGAGGTTCTGTTTTGAAATGAAATCTAGGCTGTGTTTGTGCGAAAAGCAAGTTACAACAGACTCCACGAATTAGCAGCATTGAAGCGAGAGCAAGACTGCAGCGATCCGGGCTTTCTGTGTTTCCCTCGCGCTCTTAAGCCTTGTAGCTTCCTTAGAAAGATGTCAAGCCAAGATTGATGCCAGAAGACAGAGCTTTCTGGGAGGATGAGCATTAGCATTCAGTTCCAACCTCATGCCCTCCAGGAGGAAGGGCAATATGCAGAGTGTTCATAAGCCCAGCCTTTGAAGCGACAAAGAGCTGGACATGAATCATGGCTTTGTCATCCCAAAGCTGTGAGACCTTGGGGAAGTTACTTAACCTATTTGAGCCTTGGTTTTATTATCTACAGAACACAGGTGATATCCGTACTTGCCTCAGAAGATTTTTGTAAAGATAAAATGAGATAACATACATAAAAATGTTTCTGCGTGCTTGATACGTGGCATAGTCTCTAAATTTTAGAAATTGGAATTTTGAAGTCTCCTCACAGTGAGTCCTTTTTGTCTAGTTTCTAAGTGACTTGGGAAATAGAGAAAGTAAGAACAGAGGGAAAATGTCGCCTTATTACTTATGGAGACATTGTAAGAGAGAGATTATCCCGCTAAGTGCATCACCAAATTGGGTCGTCTTGCCTTGTGGCAGCACCACCTCAGGTCTCAGTCAGGCTGGGATTTGAGAAATATGGCAGAGTTGAGTGGAGTGTGAATACACACACACACACACACACACACACACACACACACACACACACACACACACACACACACACCCATGCACAGAGAGAGAGACAGAGAGATACAGAGATAGTAGAGACACACACAGAGAAAGACAGAGACAGGGGAGACATAGAGAACAGAAACAGAGAGACATCCAGATATCAACACACACACACACACACACACACAGACACAGACACACACACAGACACAGACACACACACAGACACAGACACACAAGCCCTCACTCTTTTTCACAAGTGTATAAGGGGTTCAAAGGTTAGAAGAGACAGGAAAGTGTCATTAATTTTGTCATGGAAACAAAGCCTGGGGAAGATATTCTCAGCAAGAATAATTCATTTCATTACACTTTATTCTCTTAGTGAGATGACTTTTACCTTTCCTTTTCAAATCATACTGTTTCTTTACTAATATCTGAGTACCACTATAACAAATGACTGAAAAATCATACTAATTCATTTTACAGTTTTAGATGTCAGAATCAGAAGTACAAAATTAGGTTTAGTGGGCAAAAGTGAAGCTTTTGACAATACCGATCCCTTCAGTAACCTTTGAGGGGAGAATCCTCTCTGCTTTGTTCAGCTTCAAGAAACCACCTTCCTGGGCTCCTTTCTCACCATTCCAGAGACCACCTGTGTGGGCCTCTCTTCCTTCGTTCATTCTAGCTTCTTATTATACATGGCATCTCTTGCCTGTGACCTTCTTGCTTCTTCCTAACAATTACTGTTGTAACTGCGCTGGTCCTAATGAATCCAGAACCTCTGCCATTTTAAGATTTTGAGTTAATCACACCGGCAGAGTCCCCTTTACCATGTAAGGTAACAGAGAGATAGGTTGCAAGCATTAGAACATGGATATATTAGGGCCATTAATCAGGCTCCCACAATGACATGTTGATTGCCCAGCTCTACCTTGTAGTTGTTTTTCATACCTTGTGTGTGACATTCTTTTTAATATCTCCTGAATCTGGTTGTAAATTCCTCTAGGATAGATGTCAAGCCTTTCGTGTTTTCCTATTCTTCCTACTTTGTTATCTCACTTTTGAAAAACAAAACAACTATTCATAATACCCAGCAAAATGTACTGATTTAAAACGGTTTAAATCGAAAAGTCTTTAGAACAGAGGCAATGATCCAGATTTGCTATGCTCCAGGACAAACAAGATCTTAGCTCTGATTTTTGATTCTATAAACACTATGAACAAAAATGACAATGTACTTAAGGCAAAATGTTAGAATCTTATAACTGTTAACTCTCACTATTAGACAAGAGAGGGTGTTTGGGGCAATGAATTAATAATGTGTACCAGAAAATATGGGCTTATTTATACCCTTACTCTTTTAAGAGTAAAAAAATAAAAATATTGTTGTAGTTACAAAAGGATTTGGAGATTCACAACGCACAGTTTAATTCCCATTAAACTTTGGAGGAAGGAGGGTACAGTAAGGTTTATTCCTGATTTAGCTTCAGTGGTAAATAATATATGTGTTGTAATTTATAATGAACACAGACAAAAAATTGGTTTTAGCTTCCAGATATAGGTACATTTCAAATGCATGAGTGTTCATCACTTATAAATTGAATTAGAAAATTATGGATACCAGTATGTAATTTTAAAGTATTAAATTTTCACTAAGAGGTATCTAAATGATCCATAGAATTAGCTTTTAAGCATACAGATTTATTCTGTACCCATAATTCTACACTGTGGTGATGGTATGGAAATCCTGGCATGTAATATCTTGTTAGGTTAAAATAAGAGGATTGTCTTTGCCCTTAGTCCTGGAAGTTTGTCTGTGCCATTTTGATGGCTCCCTTTTTGCTCCTTTAGTTTCATTGTCTAGAAAGCAAACTCTAAATTTTTGGACAGAAGAAAGAACCTTAGAAATGTCAATTTGGACATTTATACCTAAAGATACAGACTAGAGATATACAGATATTTTAAGAGCATCCTCTTCATTTAGGAATGGTAATTTTGGAGTTGGCGAAGAACAAGAGATACAATTGAGAAATGAAGCAAAGGAGGGAGAGAAGATTCTGGATGCACTGTGTCTAAAACACCGACGACACGATTCCATTTAGTCACTTACTTTCTATATGTCTTCAGCTCTTACAGAAAGAGAAACAAAGGCAAGCCTGCTCTGGGAGATACGCCAAGCCTATGTGAAGGTAACTTCACTGGAGAATGGTGTCTGGCAGCGCCTGAGAACCACGGGTAGAGAGTCCAAGAAAGGACTACAAAGTAAGAGTGAGGAGAACCCTTAAACTAGTTGGGGAACAGCAAACATTGCAATGTTACCAACTGGAAAAGAGGTACAGCAGCTAAGAGGACTAAAATGGACAGGAAAGGATACTTTGTAGTCACAGTGTGCTCAAATGAACAATGTGCAAAGAAAATGGAACTCTAGGCAAGAAAATTAACCAAAGAGCACACAATCCCTAAATATAAAAGCATTAGCTACATGTGCATGGACAAATTATAAAGTATAAAGTCAAAACTTCGATAAAATAAAGTTATAAGGAAAGTAAAATTGTTGGTGCTTGTTCCTATGTACAGAGAGCAAGATAAACAGGAAGATTAAAGATACATATCCCTTGAGTTGAAAATATGAATTATTCTCTATATCTAAAGAAACTTTGTAAAAGTATATCATGAAATTAATCACAAAGCAAATCTTATTAATATTTTTTTGCTCCTACTCCTAGCAATAGGGGATATGGAGCTTGAACTGACCATCTGCAGTAACCAGGCAAGATTCCAGTGGAGGGGCTGGGTTACCAACCCAGTCACAAACCCTTCAATCTATAATTGCTTGGTCCTAGAAGTTCTGGGAGTGAGCAACTGATGACTGGTACAGCTGGAGACCACCCATGCCTTAAGAGGGAGCTCACCCCTGAAAGCCAGGACTCAGAGGTAGGACACCCCAGAGACCTAGGATAGAGCCAAACAGGAATAGCAAAAAAAGGAAAAAAGTCATTGAAATGATTGCTAACGATATTCTGCTAATTGGTGTCTAGCCCAATTGTAATCAGAGAGGCTTTCACCAGCAACTGATGGAAACAGATGCAGAGACCCACAGACACACATTATGGTCAGCTCGGGGAATCCTGCATAAAAGGAGGAGAAGTTTAGGACCCAGTAGAGTCAAGGGCACTACAAGAAAACCCACAAAACTTACTAATCTAGACTCATAGAAGCTTACAGACTGAACCAACAACCAGAGAGCCTGCATGGGACTGACCTAGGACCTCTGCATATATGTTACAGTTGTGTAACTTGGTCTTCATATTAGACTCTTAGCAATGAGAGCAGGTGGGGAGGCCGATATCTCTGACTCTATTGCCTGCTTTTGGGACACATTACATCTGCCGGATTGCCTCTTCCAACCTTGCTGGAGGAGGGGATGCCTGGTCTCACTGCAGCTTAGTATACCATGGCTGACTGATATCCATGGAATGCCTGCCTGTATCTAAAGAGAAACAATGAAGGAGCAGATAGGGCTGGAGAAGGGAAGGAAGGAAACAGGTGTAGGGGGGAGGAGAAACTGGGAAGAGGGGAGGGAAGGGCTAATTTGTTTAGCATGTAAAAAGAAGAAAATAAAGAAATAAATAAAAAGAAAAACTAAAAGTTTACTTTTAAATGTGTGTGTGTGTGTGATAAGCTCATGTGAGGAGGTCATAGGACAAGTTGAGGAAGCCAGTTCTTTGCATCTACCAACTGAATTATAGGGATTGAACTCAGGTCATCAACCTTGGTAGCAAGTGCCTTTACTTTCTGTGTACTCTTGCTGGCCTGATAAGATTTAAGAAGCAAAGAGCTTGCATGTTATCTCTTCTGATTATATTAAAATAAAATTAGGTGGAGAAAGCAGGATATTTCATGACAAAGTCAAATTTAAAAGTATCTATGCATAAATTCAGCCCTACAGAAGGGACTAAAAGGAAAACTCCAGCCCAGGGAAGTCAACTATGTAAACACAAGCAATACATAATCTAAACCAGCAAAATACACACACACACACACACACACACACACACACACACACACACAAACACACACACAATCACCACTACTGCCACCACTGACATAATAACAGGAATAAACAAGCTGTGATCATCAATATCTCTCAATATCAATAGACTCAATGCATAAGAAAAAAGACACTGGCTAACAGAATAGATACAGAAGCAGGCTCCATCCTTCTGCTGCATACAGGAAACACATCTCAACCCCAAACACAGACATTACCTCAGAGAAAAGGGTTGGAAAAAGAATTTCTAATCACATGGACCTAACAATCAAGCTGGTGTAGCTATTCTAATATCTAATAGGATATTAGACATTGAACCAAAATTAATCATGAAATAGAAAGGGACGTTTCATACTCATTAAATGAAAAATCCACCAGGATGACATCTCAATTCTGAACATCTTTGTTCTAAAAGCAAAGGTACTCACATTTGTAAAAAAAAAACTTTATTAATCTTTATTAAAGCTTAAATCCCATAATAGAACATTAATAGTGGGAGATTTTAACAACCCATTCAGCCCAGTGGATAGGTCATCCAGAGAAAAACTTAATAGGAAAAAATGGAACTAGAGATGTGATTCAAAAGGACCTAACATATCTACAGAACATTCCACCCAAACACAAAGTAATACGTCTTCTTCTCAGCACCTTATGAAACTGACTACATATTCAGTAGTCACAAATCAAGTCTGAACAGATACAAGCTAACTGAATAACCACTTCTATTTTATTGGACTACCACGGATTAAGGTTGGATTTCAACAATAATGGCTGAACAGCTCTACCTAATTACTGCTGGTTCAAGGAAGGAACTCAAGAAAGCAATGAAAGACTTCCTAGAATCAATGAAAATGAATGGACAACAAACCCACGCTGACAGGACGCAGTGAAATTGGCGCTAAGAGGAAAGCTCAGAGCACTAAGTGCCTGCATAAGGGAATGAAGAGTCCTCACAGCCGTGGCCTAACAGATGCCTGAGTGCTCTAAAACAAAGAAGCAGGCACCCAAGAGGAGTGGGTGGCAGGAAATAATCAAACTGGAAGCTGAAATCAATAAAACAGAAACAAAGAGAACAATACAAAGAATCAATGAAACAAACAATTGGTTCTTAGGGAGAAATCAACAAGATAGACAAACACTTATCCAAACTAATTAAAACGCAGAAAGAGATAACCAAATTAAGAAAATCAGTAACAAAAAGGGGGGATATAACAGACACCATGGAAACCCAAAGAATCATACTTTAAAGACCTGTACTTAGTCCTTGCCCAGGCTGGCGGGAGGACAGTCACACCCGTGCAGTGCAGGTTTGCATAGACTTGAGCCTAACTGGGACCTTCCCATCAGGGGAGAAGAAAGCCAACCTAGGCCTGACAGCACTGGGTATGTGGGCCCCCTCATTTTAAGTTGACCAGGAGCAGAGTGTTGGGAGAGTTAGAGAAATGGGATGGTGCATACACCATGGAAAGACACATACAGGGAGGAAGGTAGAGGTAGAGGATTAGGCAGATGTTGGAGGTCAGCTTCCCACCTGTGTCCATGGTGATGGCAGTGAGGAGTAGACTGAGGAGGGAGGTCTGCTTGCCACCTGAAACCATGGCAATTTCCAGATCAGGTGGCTACCAAGGGCCATGTGTGGGTCTCTGGTCCTACTGTAGCCAGGGTCTGTGTTTATATTCATGGGTCCTGTTGCGCTTGAGTGCCATGCTGACTCCAGTGGGCTGGGCCGCCTCCTGGAGCTGAGTTTGGGTTCAGTAATCTGCGGTCTTACAGATCTTGGTGGCCTTTGCCATCACTTGGGGCCATGGCGACAAGCAGGCCTAGGTTGCTGGAGAGGACCATGTCTGTGCCCATGATCCTACCACAGCTAAGGTCTATGTTGATGTCCATGTCTCCATAGAAGGCCACATAAAACCTGGGGTCTGGACCACATCCTCTGGCCTTATTTGTGTCCAGGGGCCATGCTGCTGTCAGAGCTATCCTAATCTGAATGCCCGGAGCTATCACTCAGAACAAGGATGTCAGCGAGTCTAAGGTACTGCCTGAGGCCATGTCTGGGTCTGTGGCCCAGCTGCAGTGGGGTCCTGCATTGAACTCTGTGGCACAGGTTTTCACTAAGGCCCATACACAGGCCCTGGATTTAGGCCGGAGCTTGTGGCTTGGATTGAGTCAGAAGGATCATGCCATAGCAGGGACCATATAGATATGGGTGGCCTATTTTACTCTCTGGGGCCAGGGTATCATCTGGGCACAGGCTGCCACTGCTGGCCATGTCTGGGTTTGTGATCCTGTAGTGGTCATGACCCAGACTGACAAGGTGGTTCCCTTTGCCAAGCATCACGAAGAAGTCCTGGGTCAAACCAATCACCTGAGTCTGGGTTGGTGTCTGAGCATCAGGATGCATCCATATCTGAGTGGCCTGCACTGCTACTCAACAACATGGTGACATCTGGGCCTGAGCTACCATTGAGGGCCATGTCATCATGCCACGGACTGATGTCTATGCTGATTTCTGATGCTCCTGTTACCGTGGAAGGCCCAGCAGACACCCAAGATCATGGTCCAAGTTAGTGTCTCAGGGTCATACCACCACTGGGGTCAGTGGTGACATCCAGAACCATATGCTGCTAGAAACCATGTTGGGGTCCATGGTCCTATCGCAGCTGGGGTCTGACCTGAAGTGAGGATCCTGCATGGCCACTAATAGCCGTATAGAGTCCCAGGGTTGGGGTGGCAGTCTGAGGCCTTGGTGATGGCCCTTCCTTCCACCCAGAACTAGGATGTCATCTGTGCCTAAGCTGTTGCCAAGGCCATGGGTCAACTGCAACTGGGGTCTGTGTTGATGTCTGTGGCTAGTAGTACCTCAGCAGGACTTAGGAATCATGTGAAATGAAATCAGAGGGCTATTCTGAGCCATTCCTGTCTTTACTGCCCTGGGAAAGCTGGCCTTGCCTCTTCCTGGCCACTACAAGAGAGCTGGCCCCTGCACTCAGGAGGGAGAACCCTCCCCCCCCCCCCCGCTCCACACCATAGGTTATAATGAACCCTACCCTGAGGGCATACATGTAGAGGAGCTGACTCTACCCCTGCACCAGAGTCAGGTGGCCCCGGTGGATTGATCTGATCTGCCTGACTAACACCCAGGCCTATAACTGGGATTTGGGTTGTCCCACCCTAATATCTACCCCATCTAGGTCCCATTGGAGCTTGTGAAAGAACTGGTCTTGCTGAGCGATACCTGCAAGATCACCAAGACACAGGATACCTCAGAAGAGATCCCATGAAGATCCAGTGAGACCTTGAACCAAACTGATGACTCATTGCAATGAATAGTTGCCAGTCAAGCTGATGGGACAAAAGGATATAGCATATGGCACACCAAGCCTCCAGTGCCTTGAGTATGGGTGAAGAGGTGATGGAGAGGCAGATGAGAAGGAGAAGCAGAGTTTTTTCTGTTTCTAGTCTGGGTTTTGTTCTGTTTTGGTTTATTGGAGGGTTGTTGTTATTCTTACTTTTGTTTCCCTCCTTGCTTACTTTGTTTTGTTTTCTTTCATTGGGGGGATGCAACAGGGTTGGGAGGAATATGAGGGGATTGGGAAGTGAACAGAATTGGGGTGCATAGACTCAGTAAGGAAATTTAAAAAAAATATATAACAAAACAGAAAAGCAACCTTTACTCCACAAAATTACAAAATCTAAAAGAAGTAGACATTTCATGGTACCACCAACCAAAGTAAAATCAAGATCAGGAAAACAATTTTAATATATCTATAATCCCCAAGGAAATAAAAATATAATAATAGCCCTGAATACATTGACAGGAGACAGTTTATTGAATAGAACAATAAAAGGGCAGACACTAAGATCAAAAATTAATAAATGGGACCTGCTGATACTAAAAGTCTTCTGTAAGAAAAAGAACAGTGTTAATAGGACAGAACAGCAGCCTACAGAATGGGAAAACATCTTTACCAACCCTACATCAAACAGAGGGCTGATTTCTAAAATATATATAAAAATATATATAACATATATAATATAATATAATATAATATAAATATATAAATAAAACTCAAGAAGCTAGATGTCAAGAAACCAAATAATCTAATTTAAAAATGGGGTACAGATCTAAACAGAGATTTCTCAACAGAGGAATCTCAGATGACCGAGAATCACTTAAAGAAATGTTCCACACTCTGAGCCAGCAGGGAAATGTAAATCAAAACAATGCTAAGGTTCCATCTTACACCTGCCATAATGGCTAAGATCAAAAACATAAGTGACAGCTCATGCTCGAAAGGATTTGGAGCAAGGGGAACACACCTCTATTGCTAGTAAGAATACAAACTTGTAAAAAATCACTTTGGAAATCAATATGGCAGTTTCTCAGAAACTTGGAGATCGATCTACCTCAATATCCAGCTATACTACTTCTGGGCATATACCCAAAGGGTGCTCAATCATACCACAAGGACACTTCCTCAATTATGCTCAGTACAGCATTACTCATAATAGCCAGGAACTGGAAACAGCCTAGATTTCCCTCAAAAAATGGAAAAAGAAAACGTGGCACATTTACACGATGGAGTATTACTCAGATTTAAAAAATCATAACATGGTGAAATCTATTGACAAAAAGATGGAACAAGGAAAGATCACCCTCTGTGAGGTAACCCAGACTCATAAAGACAAACATGGTATGTATTCACTTTTAAGTGGATATTAATTGTAAAGTAAAGGATAACCATGATGCAATCCTTAGACCCATAGGCTAGGTAACAAAGAGGCTCAAGGGAAACACTTGGCCTTCCCTGGGAAGGGGAAATAGAAGCAGTTTTGTGGATGGACTGAGGACAAATCAGAATAGGAACATGAATGATCAGGTTAGGGAGTGAAGGGGTACAGTACTGAAAGAGATTACTGGAAGGGGGGCATTTCAGGGTAAGGTAAAAAACTTGGTGCAAGGGAAACTCCCAGGAATCTACAAGGATGACCTCAACTAAGACTCCTAGAAAAGATGATACATAGCCTGAACTGGCCATCACCTATGACCAGGCAAGACTATTAATGGAGGGATTGACATAACAACCCAGCCACATAACCTTTGACCCACAGTCTGTTTTGCCTATGGGATGTCCTGGGGTAAAGGAAGCACAGAGATTGTGTGAGTGGCCAACCAATGACTGGTCCAACCTGATACCCATGCTTGAAATTGCCTGGAATGTTAGGACCCCCAGAAGCTTGATGGACCAGAGACCTAGGATAGAACCAAACAGGACTGGAGAAAAAAATGTCAATGTAAGGATGCCTAGAGATATTCTACTGTTCTCATTGATTGTTGCCCAACCCAATTGTCATCAGAGAGGCTTCATCAAGCAAATGATGGAAACAGATGCAGAGACCCACAGTCAAACTTTAGGTGGATTCTGGGGAATTCTGCTGAAGAGAAGAAGGAAGGATTGTAAGAGCCAGAGGAATCAAGGGCATCACGAGAAAACCCACAGAATCAACTAACCTGGGCTTATAAAGGCTCACAGAGACTGAACTGCCAATCAGAGGGCCTGCATGGCCCTCTGCATATATGTTACAGTTCTGTAGCTTGGTCTTCTCGTGTGACTCCTAACAATTGGGGCAGGGCCTATCCCTAATAGTTTGGCTGGCTTTGTAACCCTTTTCGTTATACTGGGTTGCCTTGCTCAGCTGTAATACAAGGCAAGGTACTTAGTCTTACTACATACAACTTGATATGCCATGTCTGGTTGTTATCCGTGGGAGGTTTGCTGTTTTCTGAATAGAAACAGAGGAGGAATGGATGGAGGATGGTAGAGGAGGTGGGGGAAGGAAAGGACTAGAAGGAGAGAAGGGAGGGAAACTGTACTGCAATTGAGACGTAAAATAAACAAATAAATACAAAAACCAAAATAATTATATTTCTATATTTTAATCAACACTAGAGAGTGAATTTTGTGCTCAAGGCCATGTTAATCTCTACAGTTATAATTATATTTGAGAACTAGTAATTTGGTTTTATTTAAACATTTAACTTTAAATCAATTCTTACATTTCTAAATAATATAATGATGATATACCATTTAAAACATTATATTAAACCTGCTTGCTGAAAAAGAAAAAGACAGAAAACCCCCCCAAAAATGCCAGCAAGTTTGTTTTGTGTTGGTCATCTACTGCTCGGCATGAGCCTGCTCTTGAGTGATTTGTATACTCAGTGAGACAGTGAGACTCGGGTAGAGAAAACTAATTTCTTTTTGTGAGTGGTTATCAATTGGAGATAGCTTCTGAGTTAGGTATAGGGGCATGCGTTGTCTACTTCTATTCTCAGCACTAGGATACCATCAGGCCCAGAGGTGTGTAAGTCCTGTGCATGCTCTACAGCCTCTGTGAGTTCATATGTGCATTGTTCATGCTGTGCATAGGAGGTCTTGCTTTCTTGGTGGTCTCCATTAGCTCTAGCTCTCAGAATCTTTCTGACATCTCTTCTTCGGAGTTCTTTATGCTTTGAGTGGAGAGAATTGATGGAGGTATTTTGTCTTAGCTAGGTTTCTATTGCTGCAAAGAAACACCATGACCATATAGCAAGATTGGGAGAAAAGCGTTTATTTGGCTTACACTTTCATCATCAAAGGAAGTCAGGACTAGAACTCAAACAGGGCTGGAACCAGGAGGCCAGAACTGGTGCAGAGGTCATGGAGGGGTACTGCTTGCTTCTCATGGCTTGCTCAGTCTGATTTCTTATAGAATTGAGGACCACCGGCTGAAGGATGGCACTACCCACCATGGACTGGGCCTTCCCCCATAAATCACTAATTGAGAAAATGCTTTACAGCTGGTTCTTATGGAGGCATTTCCTCAACTGAGACTCTTGCCTTTCTAAAGACTCTAGCTTCTGTCAAGTTGATATACAAAACCAGCCAGTACGCATCTCATTTAGGGTCTAGTATTCCAAAGTTTCTTACTCTCTGTATGTTGTCCAAATGTGGGTTTTTATATTTATTCCTATCTACTGTAGGAGGAAGTTTCTTCAAGATGGTAGGCTGAGCAAGACATTGATCTATGAGGCTAGCAGAATGCCATGGTAATTATTTCATTGCTACGTTCCTTTTACAGAAGAGTACTATTCGGTTTTCCTCTAGGTCCCTGAACTATCTTGTCTTAGGTTCTCAACTACCCCAGTCATGTTGGGAACAGGTTGATGCTCATGGAGTGGGCTTTGAATCCAATCAGAATTTGATTGGTTACTAACACATATTTTGTGCCACTACTGCATGAGTCATGCAGACTATAGTAAAAGGCCGCTTGTTCGTTTCCAGCTGCCCAAACTCCCGACATAACCACACAAAAAACTGTATTAACTAAATTTCTGCTTGGCACATTAGTTCTAGCTTATTAACTAACTATTACATCTTAATTTAACCCATTTCTATTAATCTGTGTATCACCATGAGGCTGTGGCTTACCAGGTAAAGTTCTAACATCTGTCTCTGGTGGGGCTACATGGTTTCTCTTTGACTCTACCTTCTTTATCCCAGCATTCAGTTTAGTTTTCCCTGCCTAGATCTACTCTTCCCTATCAGACCAAGCCAGTTTCTTTATTCATTAACCAATAAAAGCAACACATAGACAGAAGGACCTCCCACACCAGGAGATAGATGACGATTGTTGATAAAAGAGTTTGTAGCTGGGTTGGTATTTACATTTCTCCTTGGGTAGTATTCAGAATACCTTCCAGTACCATGGACACTAGTCTGTAGGGGTGAAGCCTCTAGGTAAACATCAGTTTGGCTTATGTTCAATGAGTTGAGTAGGTGTTGTCTTTAGCAATAGGACCTTACAGTCAATTAATTGGTGGAGAGCAACAAAGAAAGTGGGTTGTTTGGGATTTTCATGGGACTCCTATGGTTAATAACTTGAATTAGATGAATCCAATTTCTAGAACTAGAAGCTTCATTTGGTGACAAGAGATATCTGGTTGGAGCTCCATCTACTCCATTATTTGGCAATTCCATTTAGATGACTACCATATATGTATATATTGTAGGAAGCTTCTACTATATTGCATTTCCAAATACCCCAACAAATAGCCCTTTGCTTTAGCTGTCACTTTTATTATTCCACATATTTTGCCTCTTCTCTCCTCCCCATTTTATATTCCTGTTCCAGCTCTCCTGTCCATCCATAGCTATGTATTCTACTACAATCCATATACCACAGAGGTTAGGTATAGAACAAGGGACCATGGGATCATGTAAGCTTTCTAAGAAAATAGGGAATGAGAATAAAGCAATTGCAGCTAAGGAAGTAAGAGAGGTGACTAAATATAGGCCTTACAGAAGGCATTGTCAATATTCTAGCATTACTGATAGAATTGTAAAATGTTAAAGATACCAGAAGAAGTTTAGTGATTTATCAAGAAATTTTAGAGAGAATTGCAATATAATCTAGCAATTCTGTGCTTATGTATGTACCTACAATAAAGAAAGTAGGGGCTCAAATACTCACACACCCATGTTCATAGAGCCAATGTCCTCATAGCTAAACAGTGGAGACAACTCATATATCCATCAGCCCAGGAGTAGATGAAACAAATGTGGTATCCATATACAATGGAATACTATTCAATTTAAAAGGAAAGGGACCATTAGGGTTCCCCACTCTATGCTAAGTCCAAGGTCCTCCCAACTCCCCCCAGGTCCAGGAAGGTGATCGACCAAGCTGAGAAGGCTCCCACAGAGCCCGTCCATGCAGAAGAATCAGAGCCCAGAGCCATTGTCCTTTGCTTCTCAGTCAGCCCCTGCTGTTGGCCACATTCAGAGAGACGGGTTTGGTTGCATGATCCATCAGTCCCATTCCAACTGGAGTTGGTGCTCTCCCTTTAGTTCTGTCCCACCGTCTCCATGAGTGAACGCACCCCTCACGTTCCTGACTTTCTCCCTCATGTTCTCGCTCCTTCTGCTCCTCATCAGGACCTTGGGAACTCAGTCCAGTGCTCCAATGTGGGGCTCAGTCACCTTCCCCATCTGTCGCCAGCTGGAGGTTCCCTCACGGTCCTGACTTTCTTTCTCATGTTCTCTCTCCTTCTGCTCCTCATCAGGACCTTGGGAGCTCAGTCCGGTGCTCCAATGTGGGGCTCTGTCATTTTCTTCATCTATCGTCAGGTGGAGGTTCTATGGTGATATGCAAGAAATTCATCAGTATGGCTATAGGAACTGGCCTTTTCAGGCTCCCTCTCCTCAGCTGCCCAAGGACCTTGGACTTAGCATAGAGTGGGGAACCCTAATGGCTCCTTGGCCTTGAGAGGGAGGGAGGGGAGGTATGGGTGGAGGGAAGGGGAGGGAAGGGGTAGAAGGAGGGGAGGGAAGGGGGAGGAGGAGCGGAGGGAGGGGGGAGGAGGAGGGAAGGAGATGGAAATTTTTAAATATATATATAAAAAAATAAACCATGAGAAAAAAAAAAAGGAAAGGGAAATTTGGCATAATCTGGAAAACTTTATATTAAGTGAAACTAGTCAGATACACATAGGAAAGTGTGCTATCACTAATAGAAGGGATCAAGAATAGCCAAATTCGGAGACAGATGGAAGTGGAGAGTGAATGTGGTGGTTGTGGATGAGAAATGTCACCTATAGTCTTGGGTGTTTGAATACTTGGCCCACAATTAAGTGTAGGCTGAATTTTCCAGTCCCAGGATCCACTTCCTAATAACCAACACAGAGTTTAATATTACTTATAAATGCTTGGCCTATAGATTAGGCTTGTTACTAGCTAACTCATATGCTAAAAAAATTAACCCATATTTCTTATCTATGCTTTGCCATGAGGCTCATGGCTTGTTGCCTCATTTCCTATATGTCCCGATTGCTGGGCAGTTGGCTGGCATCTCTCTTGACTCCACCATTTCTCCTCCCAGAGTCCTGTCTGAATGTCACACCTACACTTCCTGTCTGGCAACTGGTCTGTCAGCTTTTTAATTAGCCACTGAGAGTAATACATATTCATGGTGTATAGAAGGATTATTCCCCAGCAACTAGTGGCATTTGGGGAAGTTTAGGAGGTATGGCCTTAGAGAAGAAAGGCTGAGGGTGGGCTTTGAGAATAAAACTCTTCTCTCACTATTGTCAGTTCATTCTCCTTAATGCTTGTGGAATGAAACGTGAGATCTGCTTTCCTGCCACCATGGTCTCTACTTGCTGCCATCCTTCCCTACAATGATGGGCTCATCACTCTGGAACTGAAAGCTGAACAAACTTTTTCTTCTATAGGTACCGTAGTCATGGTGTTTTATGACAGCAACAGAAAAGTAGCAAACACAGGGAGAGGTATTGTTTAATGGCTATTGAGTCTTTCTAAGGGATAATGGAAGATTCTAGGAAATGTTTAGTGGTGACATTTGTTCAGCATCCACAACTGAAGGTGGCAGATTTTATGTTATGCATATTTTATGATAATAAAAAGGCATCATGATTAAATATTTTCATGAGTTTTACTTAATGACTTTTTTTTTTTACTTAATCAATGACTTTTTATGTTTTTTTTTTGTTGTTGTTCTTTTGAAACAGGGTTTCTCTGTAGCTTTGGAACCTGTCCTAGAACTAGCTCTTGTAGTCCAGGTTGGCTTCAAACTCAGAGAAATCCACTTGCCTCTGTCTCCCAAGTACTGGGATTAAAGGCATGAGCCACCACTACTCGACTGACCCTATATTCTTTTATTTATTCAGTTTATACAATGGCTTCCCAAATAACCACAGAGAGTCTTATTATTAACTATAAATTCTCAGCCAATAGCTTGGGCTTGTTACTAGCTAACTCTGACATTTAAATTAACCCATATTTCTTATCTATGCCGTGTCATGTGACTTGGTACCTTTTTTCAATTTGGCATGCCCATCTTGCTTCTCCTTGCGTCTTCTGGTGACTCCAAGACTCAGCCCTTCTTCCTAATCTTTAGTTTAGTTGTCCCACCTATAATTCCTGAAGGGTAACCGGTCAATCAGCTTTTTAATAAACAATGAGAGTAATTGTAGGGACTCACAGAAGTGGGTCCACTCCAACTTGAATGAAGGCTAGAGAGCTTAAGTCTACTCTTTCTCTTTCAAAGTTATTAACAAGAAGTCTACTTAAGGAGTGGCTACAACCAAGATATCCTGACCTAGGGTGTGGCTACTAATGTTTTAGATATTAAGAAGGCCCATAGAGGTGGATCTGCTCCCCTTTGACCAAAAGTCAGAGACTTCAAGGCTGTTTCTGCTCCTTCAAGGATAAGACAGGAAATATGACCCAGGGAGCAGCTGCCTACAGTATAGTTGGTCTAAGGTGTAGTCACTGCATGTCCTGCCTAAAACATCAGAATGCTTAACTCAGGAAATAGTGGCTCAGTGTTTCAGATATTAAAGTAAGTTATTGCTCTGTTTGTCCTTTTTGTTATGTATAAAAAGTATTTTGTCTTTCCCCCCTTTTTTTGGATTGGGGTATATAAGCATATAGCCAATAAATGCAGGTGTATTCAGGATTCACTGGATGGTCCTCCCAGTTCTACCCTATGTCTCTGTATTTCTTTGGTATCTCTGTTCCTCCTACCTAATTTTTCTAATCTACACATCCCTACTCTGATGAACCCCATCAAGGCTGGACCCAGACAGATGTTGCTCCAATGTGTGGCTACAACTAGCAAGACATTTTCACAGTGTACAGAATTATCCTACGGTACAAGCACTTAGCTTTATAAGTCCATTTTTGAGACATATAATATTTCAATACACTAATTTGTTAAGGATGCTTCAAAGATGAAAACTAAAGACTAATTATACATGTTCATATGGGAATGCTAATACCAATTAATTTCAAAGATGATCTGGAATTGTATCTAAGATTTATTAAGACTAACATGGAATCAATGATAACATGCCAGATAAACGAGATTAAATCATCTTCTTACTGGTGAATGCAATTACATATTTAACAATCCTAAGACCTGTCACATAAGAATAGAGTACGTAAAATAACTTTATTGATGAACAGAAGGTGTAATCAATGGATTTTCTATGGGTCATTAAAACTTAGAATGAGAATTAAAATACCTATGCACGCAGACCAGTTTTGGAATGACACTGTGCAAAACACCCACTGTGGCTCATGATCCCAGCATTTTGTCTTCCCACTCAGTCTCTATGTCTGCACAGAAACTTCACACTGCTGCTTGGAGCACAACTTTAATTTTTATATTTTTGCTTGTATGTCTATGTATCATATGCATGCCTGGTGCCTAAGAAGGTGTGAGGATCCCTGGAATTGAGTTATGAATAGTTATGAGACACCGTGTAGGTACTAGGAATTGAACTCAGGTTGTCTGCAAGAAAAACAAGTACCTTTTGAGTTATCTCTCAGCTCCAATTGATTTTTTAAAATTATATGCACTTATCCCTGTAAGAGTGTGTGTGGGTTTAGGTTTGTGCACCTGAGTGCTGGTGTCCTCAGAAACCAGAGGAAGGAATCAGATAGCCTGCAGCTGGATTTATAGGTGGTTGTGAGCTTCTGCATTGCAACCCAGTTCAGGTCTTTAGAAGAGAGGGATAGACTCTTAACTACTGATCTAGCTCTTGGAGCATGACTTAAACACCTCAGGTTTAGTCCAATCCCCTATCAGAAGAGGGAGGCTCTAACATTTTTTCCCCACTTATTCATTAGCTAAAACAACTAAAGGCAAAAATTATATCCACAGCTCATTCTGAATTCACTCTCAGAAGATTTGAAGTCACTTTAAGTTCCTATGACAGCTGGCTGTAGTTCAGTTAAGTGTTGCCATTTTATATAACCCTGGCATAGGCACTTAACTGGACATGTAATTTTGCAAAGATTTATTAACCTTTCTTTTTTATTTAATTTTCTGTTTCCACTGGAAAGGATTTTGCATACTCCCTGGTTTCTTGCTGAAGATCCCATAAGCTTACTTGAAATATGCTTCCCTGTTGAATTATTAATAATTTTATGACTGTGCTAAGCTGCAAATCCCCTCACATTATTGAGTATAAATAGTCTAGTAGGGGAAAAAAAACTTCTCTAGAAGGTCTAATGATTGGGGTTGGGACAAGTGTGTGTACCCTGTATGCTGTTAGGGAAAAGAAAATAACCCATCAGATCTTTTCTGTGGGTCTTTCAAGTTTCTGGTGAATTTGCAAAGATTTCATATTTGTAGGTCTTTCCATAATTTTGTCTCTATATCCTTGAGTATTGTATCTGGCCTACAATTCGTCAGTGTAACGTGATGTCCATTTTTCCAGTCTTCATGGAAAGCTTTCCATTCACTGTTATGCCTGCATATACATATGTCCACACACACATAGATATCTACATATAGAAATATAGAACAAGAATTTGGAATTTTCTTTGGTGTATCATCAGTAGAGGCAGCAATGTCATAAAATCTCACATTTCTCTCTTCTTATCTGCTCTACTGGTATTTCTTTTCCTAATATACTTTGAATAGTTAAATTCTTCACCAAAACTTTGGAACTAGTTTATTCTTAGGCTTCTAAGGTAGAATATGGGAGGAAAGAGGACTAACCTTCTCTGAAAATGTGTTTTCCCTCTGAGAGAAATGGGCCCTCCTGAGGAGGAATTATGCCACCCTCTGTGTAGGTAATGCATTTTCTTCATCTTATTACATATTTATTATACATGTAAAAGCAAGTCTTCAAGGAAAGCTGGGTTCAGTAACATTCACATTGGAATAATCAGCGTGAATTCACTTCCTTAAAAGGTTTATTTCCTAGCTATGCCATTATTATAAATGGCCTAACAGCAGGGACACTAGTCTAATTTATTAGCAACCCACTTGTGCACCCCTAGCACACAAATTTTGATCCCTAATTGGTAGTTGTCTTTTAGGTTTCAAACAGACAAAATGAGATGAATTGAAAGCAACTTGTCTTTGACTAGAGATCAAGGTTGCTTCTTGAAACATTGGGGGTATAGCTTTAATGGAAAAGGAACCATCAAATAATTACAACAGTAATAATGCTAATGGTTAACCTGGAACAAGGTGTGAAAAGCCCAAGTTCACTGCCAAAAGAGAAAACATGGTGTGCGAAGTGTACTGGTAATGTGACAAAGAATAGGTCTGATGCAATCTTCTGCAATCTACTCATTTATACAGGTAGGAGAAATTAGCATATGTCTAGTACATATACAAAGTTGTATTTATGTAAGAATAAAGGAGCTGAAATACATGGATGAACCAAGACACGCATAGTTTCTGCATCATGATGGGGACTTTCTTCCTTCCGAAAAGACCAGAAAAGGAAGGATGAATTTAATGACAAAGGAGCCATTGCCATTAATGGTGAGGTATGTTAATCTTAGTTCATCAATGTTGATTACAAACAGGTGTCCACATGGGCAATTATATAACAAGATGTTCAAAATTACAAAGCGACCAAGTACTCCACAGAGAAGACTCAACCCTTCACCTCCTAGGCGATGGAACATCCACTAGTGATGAGCTCCTTTTAAATTTTATACTGATTTGTGAATAATATTTTAAGGGTAATGTCGCCACCCAGGTCAATGTATCATATTTCAAGTCTATAGCATGTACTTGGCTGTGAGAACCCAGAAAAGGTAAGTCCTCCAAACATAAACTTGTATTAGAGGTAGTGATGTCTAGGGGTTGTAATGATGAGAAAACCTGATATAAAAATATTATGTCTATTATAGAAACTAAAACTTGATTCACATTGGGCCCTAACATCAAATTTTATTCTTTAAATGTAAATGAAGCAGCTAGTCACTTGGATTTTAGTATTTTTTTTTTACAATTAGTATACAAAGTAATGAGTTTCACTAAAAATTTTAATACACTGTGTTATTACATATTCTTATTTAACTGCCTCCCTCATTCATAACCCTCTCCCCTATCCTTTGTCCCCTCCTTGTTGACCACTCTTTCTCCCAGAGTCTCCCTTGCTTTCATGTCACATGTATTTCATTTCTTTCTTTTTTCTTCCATTGTTCCCTTTTATTTTTATGATCTATAGACACACACACACACATACACGCACACACACACACACACACACACACACACAAAGTACACACACACCACACAAGAATTTCAATTAATAATCTGAACATGAGAGAATATATGTGGTATTAAGTGGCTGATTTTGATTAACATAATTATTTCCAGTTATATCAGTTTTCTCCCTGAAAATTTCATAATTTTTATTTTTTGTGCTAATAAAATCCCATTGTGCATATATGTCACATTTTCAAAGTTTATTCTAGAATTAGGTACTTTGAGATGACATTTTTAATTTCTAAATCTGGAAAAAGAATTTTTTTTAACATTGTGGGGAAGTTAAACATTTGACAAGTTTCACAATGTTTAGAAAATTATTAGAAAATTTCAACCCCAAGGATATAAAAATAAGAATTAATTTAATGTTTCTTTCATATTATTAACATTTTGGCAAACAGTCTTAACTTTGGGCCTTTGATCTCTTCTTAATCCTTGAATCCCTGTTTAATTTAATAGTTGAAATTAATATGATGTGCAAATCTTCAAAAGAATCAGTCACACAAATTACTAATTTCAGTTTAAATTGTTCAAAGCACTTTAATCAAATTTCTAGTCAATAATCAAAATTCCAGAAAAATTAATTTTCCATGGGTTGTTACGTTGATCTGTGAGCTTAATAAAGTGAGTATTGAATAAAGCGAGTCTTTGTATTGAATCAAAAATAATTCTTGAGATATTAACTTTGAAAAAAACTAGTTTTATCTCTCTTTTATTTTGTGTCTCCTGTGGGGCTAAGTTTTCTTCTATCTGTGTTGAAAACTGACACAGGCTTCATTAAGTTCAGAGAATTTCAGGTTAACAATTAAAATGTCCAATCATTTGTACTGACCAGACCTTGCAACTTAAAGTTGGTATTTCCTCCCATTCCTACCTTGAGCTGGCAGGAAACATAGAATGAGGGAAAGATGTGACTGAGTACTTTCAATTCACCCCCTTTCCTTGATGTTACCAGCAGTTCTGATCACTTTGTGCAGATAGAAGTTTGTCTTGCAGCTGTTCAGTCCCAAATAAACACACAGAGGCTCACATTATTTGCAAACTGTTTGGCATCTTAGCTCAGGCTTATTACTAACTAGCTTATACAACTTAAATTAAACCATAATTCTTATCTATGTTTAGTCATGTGGCTTGGTACCTTTCTCAGTAAGGCATTCTTATCTTGCTTCCTCTGAGTCTGACTGATGACTGACTCTTTCCCTTTCCTCTTCCCAGAATTCTCTTAGTCTGATTGCCCAACCTATACTTTCTGCCTGGCTACTGGCCATTCAGCATTTTATTAAACCAATATAAGTGACAAACCTTTACAGTGCACAAGATCATCATTCCACAGCAACTTTGTAAACAAGGTGTAGGAAGGAAGGCAAGAAAATTTAATTGACTAAAGCTATCATTAGCAGGCATCATGTACTCTAGGACTCCAAGGAAATTTGAAGTAGAGTACTCTTTTAAGGGCCCCTTAGAAGTTATCCCTTTCCCCAATTTGGCCCTAGTGTGTACAGCTCTATTTTGAATTACTTCTGTCCAAGACCATTGATATTTGTTGATATTTTTTAATTCTCTTCAAATGACTAGAAGTTAATGTGGTTACACATTGTATCTCCTAAGTATGTCCTCAATTCTGGGATGTGAACGGTACTTGTATATTGTTTTTACCAACTAAATCTGGATTTTTAAAAGAACCCAAGATTTTAGCTCCATTATCAAAATAGTGAGTCACTCCTCTCACTCTGTTGATTCCTTATGTGTCAACCACTGTCTCTGGATTTGTGATAGGGAGGAAGCTACTTCCATGCTGGGTGTGGTGTAGATCTTCCTAAAGAAATCTTCCAAGCCGGGCCGTGGTGGCGCACACCTTTAATCCCAGCACTCGGGAGGCAGAGGCAGGCGGATGGATCTCTGTGAGTTCGAGACCAGCCTGGTCTACAAGAGCTAGTTCCAGGACAGGCTCATAAGCTACAGAGAAACCCTGTCTCGAAAAAAAAAAAATCTTCCTTTTCAAGTTTTGTTTCAAATTTAACTCTTGATCTATTTAACACTTCAATTTGATTTGTTGTTAAAAAGATAGATAACCACTTTCTAGGGTTGGCATTTCAAATTATGATCAGAACCACAGTTAAGATTTTTGTGCCTGGGGAGCCTCAAGTTAGAGGTGGGTTGAATAGTCCCTCATCTGAAAGAAATATCTTTCCAAACCCTAAAGAGCATTTGAAATCCTTTTTTCTTTTTGTATTAAAATCTTACAGGTGGCCGAGAGGTGGTGGTGGTGCATGGCTTTAACACCAGCACTCCGGAGGCAGAGACAGGTGAATCTATGTAAGTTTGAAGTCAGCCTGGTCTACAGAGAGAATGCCAGGACTGGCTCTAAAGCTACAGAGAAACCCTATCTTAAAAAACAAGCAAACAAACAAAAAAAATCTTATGGATGAATGTCACCATGACAAAATTTAGAATCTCCAAGGAGACAAGCCCCTGGACACGTCTCTGAGGAAATGTCTAGAGAGGTTTCCTGGAGGTGTTAGACTTACTCTGAATGCCAGTAGCACTATTCCATAGTCTTGGACTGCATGCAAAGGAGAAAACAAATGAAGTGCTGGACTGACAGTGTGAATAGGGAGTTCCCTATAGTTGTAGGCATTTGAATTCATGGTCTCCTAGGAATGGTACTGTTTGAAAGGATTAGGAGGTGTGTTCTTGTTAGGGGAAGTATTTTACTTGAGGTGGGCTTTGATGATTTAAAGACTTTTGGTATATTGAGTTTGATCTCTCATTTTTGTGCTTATGGTTCAAGAGGAGAGCCCTTGCTTTCCTGCTCTTGTTCCCTTGCCTTCATTCTGCCTTCATAGTCTCTAATCTTCTGTAACTGTAGGCAATAATAAAGTATTTTTTCTATAAGTTGCTTTGGTCATGTTATTTTAATATAGCAATAGAAAAGTAATTGAGGCAATTAGCATTTTTATCTCTGTGATTCCTGAATGTATATTCAATATTACAAACTGCCTTAAACCTCTTTCAGAAAGCCTCTTCCTCATGGTAGACATTACCGTAAAACTGTTAATCAAAATAAACCATTTTGTTTTAGCTTGATTCTACTCATTCAAGTGAAATGTGATTGATAATTCTACTCAATTTGAGGTAAAGGTAACTTTGTCCTGGTAGCCATGACAACTAACTGAGCAGAAAAGTAAACCATTAGCTGCATCTATTGTAGTGGTAATAGAGTTAACAATCCCTAATACAAGGAAAGGGAAGGGTAATAATAACCCCACTAGGAAGACTCCATCTATTGCTTTTTCTGTCCACCGTTGGCTGCTAATGATCTTGGAACAGACTAGTGTACAGAGGAAGTAGAGGTTAATTGAAGGAGGGCTCACCTTAACTCATGCTATAGATGTAGGCAGAGTAATTATTTCCTTAATGAGACACTCTACTTTTCATTCCCCAAATTTCCACCCCTCAATGAGTTCCCAAGGACCATATGATGTCCAGCTGTGTCTGCCTACCCTTCTGAGAGGTCTGATACAAAAAGGTACAACTTTTCTTTATTTCCTTTGTGTAATTTTTGGGATATTTTGGGCTCCTTTACTCTTTTTCTAAAGCTTCATTTTGCTCTCCGTTCCTGCACTACACACCAGCCTAAGTGGCTTGGCTGTGCTTCCATCTCCACTCCCTTCTCCCCTTCCATGCAGCTGTTGAGATTTATGGCTTGCCTGGGCTGTGAGTGTTCTTTTAAACACTAATAAAATTGCCCTTGAGCGTCCATTTGAGTCTGTTTGTAAATCCCTTTATTAATGAGATCAAAAACCCCTAGGGTGTACCCCAATTTACCCTGTCTCAGTAATAAAATTGTAATTCAAGAGTGTGTGTATTTTTGAATTTTCCAATTTAGATGTACTGCCTGTAGTTGATTCTGGGTTACTCAGACCTGAGAATGTGAATCTAAAGAAAGGGAGCCACATGGTGAAATGCCGGAATGAGACTTTATCTTAATGTTCCATTAGTGTGGTCTTTTGTAATTGCAATTAAGTTATCACTGCTGGGGGATCAGGTCAGAACTACTTAAGAGCTTTCTGTTTGTGGAGGGAATCATAGGTTTTGGTTGTTAATTAACAGCACAGAAGTACTCTTGTCTTCTTAGGTCTATAATGGAAATCACAGTTTGAAACCTTTGCACCTTTATTATTAGAAAGGATCCCTGAGGTACCAGGTGTTGTTCTGTTCATTTTCAAATGGTATTCAATGGCACCAAGTGGATTGTTTTCACTTGAGACAACTTTAAGTCCGTGTCTAATAACCTTTATTTTGGAGGCATCCCTTTTGGTATTTTAATTGAGCATAAATTTCTAGGCTCAAATTCAAATATAATTCAGTAGGACTGGGATGACTATATGTGTCAACATCTTAAGTGAAGACTAAAAGTTCATCTAAAGGGACACATTTGAACCTATAAATTTTCTTTCATGCCATGCCTGAAAATGACTTACGAATGAAAAGAAGTGGTGGCCATACCCTCATCATAGCTACACGAGATTGAGTGAGAACATACTGCAATATAACTCTCTCCAGAGGATGAGTGCCCACTGAAGATATTTCTTTCTTTTTTTGAGTGTTTGGGGTGGAAGTACAGCTATTAAAATTATCTGCTATGGGGACATACATTATGTGAATTCCAGATGTGACTATATGTAAACATATTAGTAAATTTAGGGACTGGTGTTGTACAGTACAAGAATATAATGTTAAATCAGAGAAAAGGAATAAAGGGAAAAAGGCAGACCTAAAGTATACTCAGTATTAATATGACAAAACTCATATTTCCAATTACTTGAAAAGGGAAAAAATATTCAGTAACAGTATTCTATTAATAACTTCATAGTGAAAAGACTGATATGTGCCTTCTCCTTATAGCCTATGCCAAAAATGAATGTTTAAATGTAAAAACAAAATGAAAGAAACTGAAGGAAATTTGGTTTAACATATTCTGTGAATTCATTCTTGAGAAGAGCATAGCATTCAAACAGGGCATCATGAAGATAGCGGGTAGAGTTTACAGTAAAAGAAAATCTTGCTAAAAATATTGTGAAATTAAAACTAAGGAGGCAAAATGCTTAAAGAAGTGCATAAATAAGAGACAAAATAAATGAAATAAAATGCTCAAAGACAAGCAATTTTAGTTTAAAAAACCCAGTTTGATTGCTGGTCAAAGAAATAAAAATTAGAACAATGATGTAGCATTTTCCCCACCAAATTTACATTTTAAATATAAGACTATGTTCGTGAGTTTCATTTTTTATCGTTTTCCTGGTGGGCAATTTGCTTTGGTGGTTAAAACAAAGATTCGTCTCAATGAACATAGGCATCTATTACGTTCAGTAACATAACTAGTGTTAAGATTATCTTAATTTTTTTCTAGATTATGGTACACAAATAAGTTCATAAGTAAAATATTATCTTTTAAAAACAAAAAGAGTTAGCGTGTGTGCACACATACACATGTTACAATGCACATGTAGAGGTCAAAGAACAAGTCTTCCTTTACATGGGGTGTGGGGTTTGAATCCAGGTGGACAGGCTCGTGCAGGAAGTTCTTTAACACACTAAGGTATCTTGCTAGCTCCCCACCATTCTTAACTGAAACCACAGTGGTGCTTCAGGAACAATGTGCCTGGTGTTAATATGCTCATACAGACAAGAAAGCACATCTGACAGCAACCTAGGGAGATCAAAATGAAAACGTCGAAGTCTCTAAATTCTATAAGATTGTTTCATTTGTTCAAATTTGATTGATGACTTTCTGTTTTCTACCTCATCTGCAGCTGGGGCGCTTTCTGATTCCTTCTAGATTACACTTGTCCGTCTTGCTTCTGGCAAACAATCATTTAATGACCAGTGCCTGGATCTTTGTCTCCAACACATGTTCTCTACCAATGTGGAACTGACTGGCCATTTTCCTGACTTGTTTCCATTCACGTGTGCATCCCCTTATAGAGGGCTGGCTGTAACAAATTCACCCCAGCAATCAGGATAGAATCTACTAGATGGCAAATAAATATTGGCTGAAAGAACAAGTCAAATAAAAATATGTCTGCCTCACATTTAGGTATTTTGAAATTTATTGGAGGATCATTAGAATGTAAGAAATGATGAGCAGACAGTTTGCAAGTTGCTAGTGTTTTCTTTTTGGTACTTTCTCTTAGAGCATCAGAAACATTATAGATCAGTTATAAATTCAAGAGCATGGATAAGTAACTAAATAAATGCACAAATAAAAAGCTCCAAGAGAAGAAGCCCAAGCCCACGGACACATACACTACAGTAGATCATGACTAAAGCAATTAAGTAGTTCCAGAACATACACATTAAGCAGAGGAGTATGTCAAAAGGTGAAAGATGGGGAACAAAATGAAGAAATTACGGTAGCTTTATAGATACATTTTAGGTAGGTATAGACTGATGCACTTAGCCTGGGTGTTTGGACACTTGTGTGAAAGCCCGAGGGAAAACCACAGCATCCCTGAAGGCTCATGGTTTAAAGTGGCTCACCTTAAGGAAGATCAGCCTAAAGTGTGAGGAGTGAGTAAAGACAAGTGGCATCACCTTCAGCATCTCTCAAGCCTAGCAACCTAACAAGCTATGCATACATTACAGTGTTAAAGCATCAAATTAGACCCCCGTACTGCTTATCAATGAGAATGTAGCATTTTATTCTTACCCTTACTACTGTTCGCTTCACACGTGTTTTGTTTATACTGCCTCTGAATAGTCTTTGCTATTGTGTGTTCTATATCATGTGGATTCGTCTTTAGTTGTGTTCTCAGTTCATTGTGGGTGTCACCGCCTTCAGCTTCCACTATTCCAGATCTGCCACCATGTTCGTTGTGCCTCCCTTATGAGGGTGCTGTGATATGGCATGACCCTCTGTACGCTGTGAATATGTTTTGTTACCATTGGTTAACAAAATTCTGCAGGACAGAAAGGGGCAGGTGGGAAATCCCAGCAAAGATACACAGAGAAAGAAGGCGGAGCCAGGGAGATGCCAGCAGTCACTGCAGAAGCAAGTAGCACCATGGCCACCTGGCAATACATAGAATTATAGAAGTGGGTTAATTTAAATTTAAGAGCTAGTTAATAAAAAGCCTGAGCTAACAGGCCCAACAGTTTGTTATTAATATTAAGCCTCAGAATGGTTATTTGGGAACTGTTGGGCAGGAGAGAAAGTTATAGTGTTGTATTTTCTGACTGTTTCTAAAATTACCTTTTGATTTTCAGCTCCTCCACAATGTGCCTAGGAAGTGGTATCAAAAATGCTTATTACTCTTTATTCTTATACATTTTGGTTGGACATCCATAATCTGAAAATTATGATAATCCAACAGTTCTGAAGATTTTCCACTCAAGTCCTCTTTTTATTGCCCTCGTCTAGTCTATCATGCCCTTCTGAAATGCCAAACTGGTTGTGAATCAGCCATTCTCACTGTCTCCTACCATTTCCATATGGTTTTCCTCTTCTTTCTTTCTTTGGGATGTGAGAGGGGACTGTATTAGTCGGGATCTAGTTAGGGTACAGAAATCTGCAACAGGTGCCTCGATTGATGGATTTAGTTACAAGAGCATTGGAAAGGCAAAAGGGATAACGAGGCAAATACCAGCTCATTTGAATGCACCCTGAAAAGTTGGAAGAGGTTGACTCGTAATTACAAATATTTGGGGAAATTGTTTTCATTTCATCCAGCTCAGGTTTGTGGTGGTTTGCATGAGAACTGTCCCACCCCCCAATCTCCAGTATTGAACACTTGGTTCCCAGCTGGTGGTGCAGTTTGGGGAGGTTAAGAACACATGGCCTTAAAGCTTGCTCTTTCTCCATTTGTTTTCCCTGCTTCGTGTTCGTGTTTGAAGATTTCAGATTTCAGCTTCCTAGATCTTCCGGCACGTTTGCAGGCTTGCCATTTGCTGCTCTGCTCCCCTCACTCCACCATAATGAACTCTTATTCCTCTGGGATGCTGGGCCCGAATAAATGTTCCTTCTCTAAGTTGTTTCTGGCCTTTGTGTTTCATCACAGAAACAGAAAAGAAGCCAGTAGAAGGTTTAAAGCAGACAATATTCTTTAACGTTCACTTAACCACAAAGAGTTTATTTCTTATTCCCTTTTATGTAACCCATGTGATATAAACTCATCAATTATAGCTACAGCAGTGATATAACACCCAAATCACCCCATGGTTAGTGGCCGGGAGCAACACTCATTTATTTATTTTTTCTGTTATCAGATGTGATGATAGTTTGATGATCCAAATGTTTATATATGGATTGGGTCTTAGTTTTACATTTCTTTTTACTTGTGTATATGTGGTAGTGGGGGAGCAGATACATGTGTGTGCGTGTATGTAGAAGTTAGATGTCAAAATTAGTATCTTTCTTCAGCAACTCTCTACTTGCCTTTTTTGTTTGTTTGGAATGGGGCCTCTCAATGAACCTGTAGCTTAGAAATAGGCTACAATGCTGGCCAGTGTGCTCTAAGGGTCTCTCTGCTTCTACTTCTGTAGACCATGGGATGTGGCCTTTTTCACAGGTACTGCTATTTGACTTCAGGTGTTGTGTTGGCACATCCAGCACTTATCTGACTGAAACATCTTCCCAGTACCAGAGCTTCAGACTTCTCATCTCAAGGTAGCAGGAAGACTCCAGGCAGGATTTCATGGTGGTCATAAGACACTAGGAGGGCACTTTGCCTGTGCAGGGTCCTGCATGCTTGTTTTCGCCTGCATGACATTTTCCAACTCTTATTGTTGGTCAAACTAAGACATCCAACGAAGCCCGATGTCACTATGTTTGCAAGTATTTGTTGAAGAATAATCCAAACAATTGAGACAGACTGAGTTCATTTAAGATGTTTATTGGACTGTCGACCTAGGTTAATTATACTTTTGCTTCTCTTTTTTTCTATAGTGAGTGTCAATCAAAGTAGAAATGGCCAGGATTTACTAGAATCCTCTAGAAACTTGACTCCTAAGATCCTGATTTCATTTAGTGTTGGTTTCTATGCTAGACATATCTAGAATATTTTTAAAGATAATTAATCAGATATTCTGGGTATTTTCATTAGAATTCGGACTGAGTGTATGAAGGGTTGCCTTTTAAAGGATACAGACACCAAGCTTCCGTGTTAGAGAGGGCTCATTTCATATGCATTATTTACATATCTACCTAAGTTCCAATTAGGTAAACGATAGCACTTTCTTCATTTCTACACCGAGGATTAAACTGCTTTTGTTTAGTTCACAGATAAGTAAATCCTTTTAGGACAGCGTGTGGTTCTAGAAGTCTGTATTAGTTACTATTCACATCACTTGAGATGTCATCTGACAGAAGCAACTTAAAGGACAGTTTGTGCTCTTCATGGTTTAGAGAGATTTCAGCCTTTCATTGAGGAGTAAGCATGACGGAGCGACTCTGTAAATTCCAGTCTGTCATAGTGGAGAAGGATTGGGGAGATGTCACAGAAGTGTTGTAGTGGGGAAAATACAGCAGGCGGCGCCACAGAGGCAGTGAGGCAAAGGAGCCATAGAGGGGTGTTAGTGGGAAAGGCATGGCGGATGACTCCATGGGGTAGGATTTCTCACATTTTTATAGGCGGCGGCAGCAGCAGCAAGCAGATCAACAGAAGAACAGCAGCAGCAGCAGCAGCAGCAAGCAGACCAACAGAAAAACCATCTGCACTATCCAGGTTCCACTGATCTTCTTTCTAATACAGCACTGGTAGTTGGGGAACCAAGTGTTCATTCTATGAGTCTGTGGGAGACACTTAACATTAAAACTATTACAAGCACCCATAGTACTCTATGGCCATCGTTACCACTTTTAGAAAAGCTGTGAACAGAGAAGCTTGCAGGAGACTTCTTACAATTAAAATGACAACAGGGGACATCAACAGAGAATTTTTTCAGGTCTTCTTTCCTTAACATCTGGGAGTCATGTCTTCTGGGATCACATCTCCCCAGACAGACTCATTGTAACAGCCTCCCCTCCCCCCTTTTACTACTACCACCATCTGCAAAGCATCAGTGTGCCGAAGGAAAAAACAAGAAGCAATCTCTGTGATCTTAGGCCTAGTGTTCAACATTTTCTTGGGTAAAAGGTAAGGTTTTGTTGCTAAAGTCCCTGGGAGTATGCAGTGACAGGCTCTAGTGACCTTGTCTCCTATAGAGATGGATTTCCTTGAAGGTGCAGCCTGTATTTCATTCCTCGACCAAGGTGGGATGCACTTTGATTTAGCTCTGGGCATTTCTTAGCTTTCTTAGATTTATAATAAATGAATAGTTCCAGCCTTGGGTTATTTGTTTCGAAAGCAGAAAATGAGGAAAATTAATATTTAATGCATTGAAGCACTTAGAGTTTAATGCTAATATCCAGTCATTTAAGCAGAGCCTGACACTCAGGCTTCGTCTTCCTCCAGACACCACTGGAAATGTGTTTCTGAGTTAAGCCCTCAGCTTTTAACAGTGGCCATAGGAGAACTAACCTTAGACAATACAGTATAATATTTACTATAAACAAACATTTGTCAACTCATGTTGAAGACTGGTGAGAAGTGATGAAGTGAATGCTTTGCCTGTATAAAGCCGTGGGTTCAACCTCCAGACTCCTGGGCAACAAAATGACAAACACCTTGAAAGCATGATTCTGCTGTCACATCACCCAGTGCCAGGTTCTCATGCAGAAAGAGTGGGGGCAGAGCTGGACCTGCAGGACTCTCCCTGGGGCTAAACGTGATGGTGAGTGTTGCGACTCAGCCCTTCCCCCTGGGCACCCGGGAGAAACACACCCACTGAGTCAGGAGCCTGTTAAAGCAGGAACTCCTTTAATGGTATCAAGCAGGGACTTATATAGGGTTGTGATGGGGTGGAGAAGCCTGGGATGGGCCAAGGCTGAGCAAGGAACAAGGGCCAATAATATTTTGCCACACTAGAGGTGGCTGAGTAGAGATGGGTCTAGGTCAAGTACCTCATTTATAAAAAAAAACCCACTTCATGACCTGCCTTAGGTTGTTCCAGCCTGCCTGAGATCTTACCCATCACTGGTCATGTGGAGGGTGGAGGAGGGGTGTTATATGAGGATTACCAGTCATACGAAGGACCCAGACTCCTGAGTGGCCAGCCTATGACAGTATACCTCTACCTGATGTAATTCAACTGCCTCTAATCTTTGGTAAATAAATTGTGTGAGCTCATTAAACACAGAAAGCCCAAGAGTAAGGAGGTGAATAAGGAAAAGGAAGGGTCCCGGCAGAGTAGGAATCCATATGCCTGTCCACAGAGGGTTGTCCCAAAGGTCTCGCCATCTCTTCTTTAGGTCTCATCAGGATAAGTGACAGCATCCATGTCTTCAATTGTTTCTGGGGAAAAAAAAAAGCAGAAAAGCACTCCTTAGGGGTGGGACCCTCCCTGGGAACATCATTATCATTATCCCCTTTTTGAGGTAAACATTTAAGATCTCTAGCTGGTACCCAGATGGTCGTTTTTTCATTTTGAGGGAAGACATCCAACCCTCTTCCTGCAGTGAGGAGTGGGTCTGGTCCTCTTTACGCCCCGGTCAAGGGGTCCCACCATTTAGGGTTGGAGTCTAGTTTAATATGGGCCTCAACCAGTTTGGACAAAAGATTTAGAACATAGAGGTTTTCAGAGAACAGATTGAAAGGCTCTGGCATGGAACCCAATGCCATAACGACAGCGAATAATTCTTCAAACTATGCAGATCTCTCCACCTCATGGGAAAGTGATTTTATAGGAATTGGCTCCTCTTCCTGTTAGAGAGATGGGGATACAACAAGGGAGGCCTCCAAGAGCCCCCCATTGGTAAACACTATGAAAATCGGGGTTGGGCTGAGACAGAAAAAGCTTGGGCGTCTCCACTCCAGTAGAGAGAAGGAGCTCATCCATTTGTGAGGGCCATAATGGCAATCAGATTTTCCTGAGAATCCATCAAGGGCTATGGCAACTCTATTATTTCTCTGAAACCAGGTGAAATGAGTGATTTTAAATGGAATAATAAGGGAATGAGGTTCTGGGCCAAATGTCTGTCTAGAGTTTTACCTGTGTTATTATTTAACTATTTTTCAATCCTCCCCCCCGTTTTGTACAGGGATTCAGAAAGCAAAGCATTTTGAATGGTCTTAGGCTACTCGAAAAATTTTTCATTTTTATTTTAAAACCCCTTTAGATTACATTACAAATTTGCTGTCATTCTCATCCAATATTGATACTTAGACCGGGTTTTAGGGTCTTCTTTTTATACTTGAAAAGTTGTCAGAAGAGTGCTCTGGAAAACCCTTAAATAATATCAGTACTAAACAGTAAGCCATCCACAGACACTCATAACAGTAAAATTTACATATCATAGGATTAAACCAGCAAGGAAGTATTACTCAAGACTATTGATTTTTACTCAAGGGCATGCTAAAATTCAGTTTATCTGCAGAGGAGAGAAGAATTTTAGGAAGAACAACAAAGGAATGGTAAGAATGGACACTAGATTGACTGTGCTTACTTAGAAGGTCAACCGTGTTTACTTAGAAGCAAAAGTCATCTTCCAGGCTTTATTAGGCATCCACTCTTCTACACAAACCAGAGTACAGTGTCTTTACCAGTGATGACTTTTCAAAGGAGTAGCTCCCAGGCTCTTCAGGAACATGTTAATTTTTTGTGAGACATCATCTCTCTATATAGTCTATGCTGGCCTTAAACTCCATAGCTCAAGCTAGCTTTGAACTTCTGATGTTGTGGTCTATTAAATGCTGAGATTACCAGTATGTGCCACCATGCCCAGCCATTAAAACTTTCAATAGCTTTAAAATCACATCTTAAGGGGGTGTAGAAGTAATGGAATATTCTAAAGTAAACACTAAAAACCAAGAGATCAGTCACCTAGAGCCAGGGAGAAGCAGGCCTATGCATTAGTCAAGCTGAGAAAAACATCTGGGTCCTCCTAATCATATTCCATGCCAACGGAGTGAGTCTGGGAACAGTAAAAAGAGTTCAATGACTTTTTTCTCCTCAACAAATGCAAAAGCTCAGTAGTGGTTCCACTGTGTGTCAAACTCCTTGCAATTTGAGTGGATTGCTTTTTATCACATTTCAGGATCATTCAACACTGACACCACAATGAAAGATATTTAACATGAATTCTGTAAAGATTTAGGGTATATTATGATGGGAAAAAGAAGCGTTCGGTAACTGTTTAAGAGAAAAGTCAGTGTTTTACAGTTCAATGTGACTTGCTCCTTGTACATAACAAACTGTCAAAAATAAATTTCTCACTCAAACTGAGAGGCAATGGAACGAAGATGGCAAAAGACAGCAAGAGCAGGATCCGGGCTGATTTATGTTTCACTGAAGAGACGCTTCAAAAGGCTGTATGGGCCCACCATGACTCCATGGATATTGGGTGGATTTCACCTTGTGGGGAAGCCAGTGTGAAAACAGCAAGCTTCAATGATGTAAACTACATAACCATCAATGTCTGTGTTCGCCATCTGATGATATTTCTCGGGCCAGAAATGACTGCTAGAGTTACTTAAACAAAATCCAGGAGTGAATACTTTAGAAGGAGAAATAAAATTCATTGATGTTGAATTTTCCCATTAGAGAAATTCTAAAATCCAAGACCACAACTGTTTCAGAGAGAACAGCAACAATGACAGCAAAAATGTCTGCCTATAACAAATTTTTCAGAGGGTACACTCATGTTTAATACAGTGATGTGCAGACTGGGTTAAAATGTGGAGCAAGTAGAAGGAAATTTCCTTCTAAATAGATAGTTCAATCTAGTGAAACCAGATTTGGAATCTGTTATTATTATTATTATTATTATTATTATTATCATCATCATCATCATCATCATCATCATCATCATTATTAATTATTTAATTTCTTCAGACACCACTAAGAAATATCAAACAACAGACTATATACCACAGAGAGCAACATTAAACTGTTTAACTATGTCCAAGTACCAGATTTTATGTGACATGGCTTAAACTTATTAACTTATTATATTACCAAACTATAGGAGACCTTGGTATATGCTCAAAAGACTTGACATCCTACTCAACAGATATTGCTCAGAATGACTAATTGTCTTTCTGTTTTCAAAAACAAGGAAATGGAAAAACCTAAATGTCCTTCGACTGATAAGGAAATAATGAAAATGTGGTACATATACACTATGGTATAGTATTTAGGTATAAATAAAAGGAACTCATGGACTTTTTAGGGAAATAGCTGATGAAGACTATGTTGAATGAAGTAACCCAGAGCCAGAAAGCCAAACAGCATCTCTCATTGGAGGCTTCTAGCTCCAAATCTTAAGATGTTGGAAGACATATTGGAGTAGCTGTAGAAATGAAAAAAGTAAAAAGGGATCATCGTCAGGGTAGGGGTGGGGGAACAATATAGTGAAGAATAGTGGGGTACTAGTGACTGGGGACCCTTAAGGAGGGGGGGAGCGGTAAATATAGAAGATGTGAGAGAAGAAAATAACATCATAGTAAGGATGTCCGAAAAGTCATGACAAGTAATAACATAAAGTTTCATATATGTCTGTTTATACATATACGTACATAGTTTAAATACAGTTTCCTCATTTGGACTGGCAATGATCCCTACAAGAGCTATACACTAGCTAAGAAAACCCCACAATGCTAGACATGAGAAGCCCCTTTTGCATTTTGATCCAAATTTTCCAAGAGTCTCCCATAAATTTATCCTTTCCCTACCGCTGAGGATATCATGTACTTCAGACCAGGAGCCAGAAGATGGATCTTACTGGATCTTACTAGAAAGTTTTCTCCTTAAAGACCAGCTTTCATGGCACCAGTGGTTCCAGGCAAGATTACAAGGCAGGAGAGGGAAAAGCAAACAATAATCCTATCCAACTATGATGCCTATGAGCCACCACAATGACCAGCATAGCACAATAATTCTGGTATACAATGGTGGCTTACATACCTTGGTGGTAACCAACAGCCCTCTAAATGGACTTTATGGTCTGCTTCTCATAAAGGAAATCATGCCTAGTACTAGAAACCTAGTCAACAACCTTGAGTTAGAGAAGTCATGGATCTTGGGAGAAAACTTACATTTGCCATTTTACTAAGCAAGCATAATCCATAGCTACATTCTAAATATTTGTATTTATGCCCACAATTTAGTGTAGTTCTTGATTTTTATTAAGGAAATTCCTTTTAGCATCAGATGGAGTTCATTGCAAAAACCGAAAACAGTTCAAAATGCACAGAACAAGAGATTGTGTGGTTCCCATTTTCAACAAAGGCCTAAAGACAATTGTGGAAGAGAGACAGAAAAATTGTAAGTCAGAGGATTGGGAAATTTGCTATGGGAAGATTTTTTTATTTGTTTTAGAAATATCAGCGAAGCTGCAGAGATGTCTCATTAACACGGATGCCTAAATAGATTTGAACAATGAGGATACCGATAGACATGCTAACATATCATGCTAACATGGAAGAGGAAGACTCATGAAGCCTCAATCCTTGACAAAGAGCTACAGGTAACTAAGGAATCTTGAGAGTTTGAGAAACAGCCTTCCCCAGGAAGAGCACTCTAATCAGTTATCCAATACCAAATGGTCAGATGTGAACACATATATACATGTAACACTATAACAAACTGGTTGTGTATGTATGTATATATATATATGTATATATATATATATATATATATCAATGTCAAATATAAATATATATATTTTAAATGTGTAAAACATTTGAAAATACAGAAGCCATGCATTTGAGAGAGAGCAAGTATGGGAAGTTACCAGAGAGATTGGAGGAAGGAAAAAGAAGGGGGGGGAAATTATTTAATTATAATTTCAAAAATTCTGTATTATGAAAATTTCCATTTCAGATCATCACCAGGCTTTGAGAAGTCAAAATTTCCTCCATTTATGACTCATGGATGAAGGACTGGGATGAGCTTTTTCTCTAAGGTCTACTCAACATTGAGTCTAATAGTATATAATTCTAATGTTTCTATAGTCGTACTGTTTTCCTGATATGTTCAAAGTGCTTTTTAAATGGTTAGGATATCTAATTCGCAGTACTCCTCTATTCCAATATAGTGTTTGCCTCTGATCTGCTGTGAAGGGTTCTGCTCAAGGTATCCTCAAGTTGTTAAAATTTATATTTCAAAGCAGATCCTTCTTTACATGACAACTGCAGACAATAATGCAGCCAAGGCCTTTCTCAGAACATCTGCGTTTCTTCTAATTCTTCATGCCTAGCTGGCCTTCTATAATTCAACAACTGAAACCTACTGGGGCATCCCTGTGGTTCGCACACATCTCTCTCATCTGTCCATTCTATTATCTGTTCCTCTAGTACTGAGCTCTTCAATGACCTTTTAAAGTGTGAAATCAGTGAAATCTAAGTGAGAATGTCAAAATTTCATTGAAAAATAATATAATGGTTAGGAAAAGAGTTTATAGATGCCACAAAAATGAATAAAAGGTTAGAAATAACTTGTCAAAAGCCTTTCTTCCTTTCTGTGTTTTTCATTTCTTTTATCTGCAATAAAACCATGAAAGGGAAGCTAGAAACTAGGTCTGTGTGTCATAACTCCTAACCTTAAGTTCACTTCCCCCTGGGAAGTAATCTTAGGAAACTTTAAAGATTTTTATTTTTTTATTTTTATTTTTTTGTTTTTGCTGATGGTAGAGTTCGAGGAAGCTGAAATAGTCAAGTGATATTGCATATCTACAATCATATTAGCATATCTACTTTTTAAATTTAAAATGAGGAAGTGAATATGAGATCCTCCCTAAAAGACGAAAGCATTGGTTGAGAGTTCTATGATGCACAGCCACAGAGCTGATTTTCAGGGAATTCGAGAAATTGATAAATGGTGCACCTCTGACCTACCTAGCTATACTGAAAGAGAAGGGAAACTCTCTGGTATAAGAGATTTGCATTACATGGTCTATGTTAAAGGAGACCTCATGGCAACTCTTGTCCTTGTCTGGTAGTTTTAAATGGCCTACAGTCAGACTCATCAGCAAAGGCATTTGACCAGGGAATGTGAAACCATGAAACGAGGGGCTGTTACACCAAAGAGAAATTAAGAAATAAGCAGGCCTTTCCCCCAAAGCTCTAAAACTTGGTCTCACCTTTACTGCCTGTAAGTATGTGGCTTTGGCTCACTGAAGCTGAAATCCAACTGGCTGCGGCAGAGAGCTTAGCAATGGTGCTATAAAACATCGCAGGGCCATGAAGCAGCTTCTGAGATAATAGAGGACAGATGCAGAGAGGCAGTCATCAGGCAATCTGATAATACTGCATTCGCTTTCCAACCTCAACACGTGAGGAAGGCTTGCACAACACAACTTTTACTTCACCTGCACTTTCTATCAATTACCAATTGTTTTTAAGCAACAACATAAAAGATATGACCCCATAATGAGACTATCTTGTGGTTGGACAGGGAAGGATTATATTAAACAAATTAATGGAAAAAGATACAATCTTAGGCATCAGCGATGAGATTGTAGTATAAAGACCCTGAGAAAGAAGTCTTGGAATTTGGTTCTATGAGAGTAGGTCCTAACCATTGAAGAGGATACAATAATGTTTAGGGACTCTTGACTTCTTAGAATTCATGTTCATTATTTAGAGTGAAATGCATATTTCTCATGTATGTTTTTCTTGGGAAGATTTGTAATTATATTTTTCTCCTTTATTTGACAAATAAAAATTTTATAAATTATTGTGTATAACATGCTGTTTTGAAATATGCAAAGACTTAATATAGCTAAATCCAGCCAGTTTTCATGTGCTTTGCTTCACAGACTTGCCGTGTTTCTCATGGTGGGAACATTGTAAAATGTCGCAGCATTGTTTAGGAATACAATGTATCGTTTTTAGCTGTAGGTACTATATTGTAGATCAGCTTCTAGAACCCAGTTCCTCCTGCACATGACTGTTGAAATTTCTTTAAATGGTTTATATGAAAAAATTAAGAATTAATAACTTTCAGAGTCATTATTTTTAAGAAAAATTTCCAAGAAATCTTTGGGCACAAAGTCATTTCATTTTTATGAATAAAGAGGTATCATTTCCTTCTGTCAATTACCTAGGTTATAAAATAGGTTTAGAGAAAATTAGAACACAAAAGGTACAAATTAGGAGAGACTGATTGCGGACTCTGAATGACTTTCATAGATTGTTAGGAGACATTTCCAGTCTATGGCCAGCTTCTGGGATAATACATGATCTAATAGTTCATTTAAATAAAACCTTAGATAGTGACAAAGACTTAAATAGTCCCAGAGAATTAACAGCTGTAGCAGAAAAGGAACTGATTGTCGTTGAAGAAAAATTACAGGAGGCACATGTGGATAGGGTGAATTTAAATCTTAATTGTATTCTAGTCATATTGCTTTTCAGAATTTCCCCTACATGAATTTTAATGCAAAGGGAAGATATTATCTTAGAATGGATTTCTTTACCACATAAACCAAGTAAAAAATTAAAAACTTATGTGCAAAAAGTCTCTGAATTAATTATAAAAGGAAAATTGACTTTGTCAATTATCAGGTATAGACCCAGAAGAGATTATAATGCCTTTTACTACTGAAGAAATTAAAAACTTATGTGGAGTAATAGAGTGAATACTTGTGAACTATTATTTATAAGCAATTTACATTGGTATAGATTCTTGTATATTGATACAAACCTAAATTATATTGAATGTTTCTATTTTTGACTACAATGTTTGTATACCTAGGCAAAGTTATTTTGTCATGTTGTATGTATGCATGCTTCTACCTCTGCTCAAACAGGAAACAGTAACTGAATCCTGCAGCTGGAAGAGAGGGTGAGGGCGCCTTATATCAGCATTTATAGTATAAGAGACCACGGTCAAGTAGGCGGGAAACTCAAAGGCTACTGACTGTAGGAATTTCTACAGCAATTTCCAATTTTACTATAAGCATTACCTAAGTGCTTCAGAAACCATCTATATAGGTATAAACTATAAAGCACAATATAATTACCCATTTGTGTCCTTTTTGTAACAGTTTATTCTGCGTCTATATATGTTTCTTCCATTTCAATTAATGGCTCCTTGTACATAGTAATTCATGCTTTTTTGAATTTGGATAGCAAGTTGATGGGCTGCATAAAGAAGCAATTGCATTTCTTGGTTTGATATATCATTTTATGCCTAAATATCTTGTGAAGACAGGTTTGTTCTTTTACTGGGCTGCTGGCCCTGGGCCTTGTCTCTGGGTAGGAGACAGAGAAGGTAAGTTTGTATTGAATCATAAACATTACACGGAGAGATATTTAGTTTAATTGTTCACAAACTTCTTATTGATTCTCCTTTCCCCTCAATGTTGTTCAGTTGTTAGTCAGTTTAAAGTGAAGTCAAGGGTATCTTGAAAATGGAAAATCCATTACCTTTAATAACCCATGGTAGACAGAAATGGGCACTGGAAAGTTGACCTGCATGAATGTAATATACATTTATATTATATTACATTTTTATATATTATACTCACACACACACATATATATGTTTTACACACACACACATATATGTTTTTTTCTCTGAGGTGATGGTGCTGTAGATGTAATTTTAAAGGTTTTAGAACGTTTTGTTTCTTCTGTGTCTTTTATTATGATGGTCAACATTTTAAGTTAATTCCTAGGTAGTCTCATGTAAAATTTTCAAAATATTTCCTTGGGAGAAATTGTGGCAGTGATAAAGTTTAAGCTGTGCTTTGATACAGTTGGTTTTACTTCTATAACTGTGGAAGGTTTAACTAGTTCTGAATGTCAGAATAAAATATTGCTTTTCCTGAGAAGAACAATAATTAAAAGCTAACTGGAAGTTGTCTGAAAGTATGGGACAAAGTCTGCTGACACTTAGAATAAAAATGTGGGGGCTTTGCAAACTTAACCCTATGCCTGTCATAGTAATGCTGTAATTTGGCTTATTTCAAGTCACAGACTTGTAGGCCATATTGGGCAGGGTACTTGCAAACTTCGTTTCTGTGGTGTTTTAACCCGTCTTGACAATTTAGCCAGACCAAGGAAACTCCAGATTGCAAAACAGTGGAATCTGATTCTGAGAGAAAATCTAAATTGTGTTGGAAAGGTTTCTTCAACTATCATGTAACCACTCTAAAGAAAACTAGTCACAGGATCCAAGGGTGAGCATGCTTTGGCATAGATGAAACAATTATGTATCAAATTAAAGTTCTGAAGAGCGAAAGCCCTTAGGAATGTGGGTGCTATGGGTGGAAGGGACGACAAAGCTAATAAACTTGAGTACAAAACAAAACAATTTTTTAAATTATATTGATTTTGGTGGTTTCTCCAAATAGGAAAGGGTTAAATAATATATGTGTATATTAAATCACTTAGATATTAATGATTTCTGTCAAACTGCAATAAATGGAAAATGGTTCTACAAATTTAGCCCAGAATGTAAGTGTGCCTTTTGTGAGGCTACCCACTAACCTTTTTGCATGATAAATAGTTGAGGACATAGATGTTATTTAGTTTGGTGAGGAGATACAATTACTTCTTCCCTTGAAAATTCACTTAGCTACACAATATCATACAAGTTAGTAGATGGTCTTAATAAATTTGCATGATTCTGTGTCTCCTACAACTAATAAAACCATTAAGGGATGGAGTCCATGAAGATTAGCTTATACTGATAGAAAATATAGTGGTCTGAGTATCATTTAATGTGGGATAACAGATAAATATCAAATTAAGTCATGGAGGAAGTTAAACGGAATACAATAGTAACTCAGAAGGTAGCAATGATAATGGGTGAAATTGTCATGCACTTATTTTTCCTACATAGTAATAGCCTCTGGTTCAGGGGAAGTATGTTTTTAAGATGAATGTATTAAACCTTGTGTATAACAATGATGTAGTGTTCTACACAGAGAATCTGGTAAAGGTCCTCAAGAATTTATTTAGGTATAAAATAGGAGGTACACTCACTGATACAGAACGGGTTAGATGCTGCTGCTGATCCAGCTGTCTCCCTCCAGAAGTTCCATCCAGGGTTGAAGAACACCAACAGCAAAGCTGCTTGCTTCACTCTAACCACCCAGGAGAGCATGGGAGCAAGAGAGCCAGAGACCATCTCCTTAGCTTTATAAGGTATCACATAGGCAGACAAGACCACGCCCAAGGCTTGCTGCCCCAAAAGTCATTAGCTAAATGGATCAAAATCCCACCACACAGAGATACTGCAACCACTGAACCAATGGCTAAGTAATGATGGATGAGCAGCACATACAGCATGGATACACTGGGCAAAGGAAGGAAGACAGAAGACAATGCAAGATTTCATGAATTATTTCTGAGTTTTTCCACTTCATATTTTTGGAGCATGGTTTGTTATAGATAAATGAATCCATTGAAAGCAAAATTATGTATAAAGGGGACAGCTACATAAATAACGTTTTTCAGAAATTTTGGATAATAGGATAACATCATACCTTGGACCAGGAAGATATATTGCTGCTATCAAAAAATGATTTGGTCAAAACACGCAGAGCTATGGAGGGGAGAACATGTGAGAGTGGAAACATTTTTACTTCCTGTGGTTCCTTCACATAACAGGAGTTTGTATTCAGATAGGAAGCATTATCTTTCCTACTGCTGAATTCCATGAATTGGAAGTTTGATCTCTAGCTAGTGATACTTCTTTGGAAGGTTTTGAAAACTTTAGGGGATGGACCATAGCAATGAACTCCTGCTGTGTCCTGTTCTCTCTCTCTCTCTCTCTCTCTCTCTCTCTCTCTCTCTCTCTCTCTCTCTCCACCATCATCTGGGTCCCTTTATCATATGCTCCACTGCCATCAAGTTTTGCCTTCTCATGGGCCTAGAATCAAGAAGCCAAAGACCATAGTCTCACTGTCTGAAATCTCTGAAACCTGAACAAAACAAATTCTTCCTCTTCTAAACCTCTTCTAAACTGACTCTCTTGGGTATCTGACCACAGTGGTGAATAGCTGACTCATTGATAAATAGCTTTACTCTGGGGTGGGAAAACTCATTGCCTGGATTTATCCAATCTAGGGATTTCAAAGTATTTTTCTAAAATACATGTATGTTCATACAAGAATGAATGTCTGTGCTTAGATGATGCTTAGGCTCATGGAAACTTACTGGGGGAGGTGTGGGGGAAAGCAAGCTGAGAAAATCAAGGGGAACAAGCCCTCAGCACTCGCACAGCCTCTGCATCAGATCCTGCCTCCAAGTTCCTTTCCTTACTTCCCTGATTGACAGACTACAAGCAGTAAAAACCAAACCGAACCGAACCGAACCGCACCCAACCAAACCCAACCAAACCCAACCAAACAGAACCGAACCGTTTCCTCTCCACGTTATTTTTGCTCATGGTTTTCTAGCTAGAAACCCTAGCTAGGAACATTGTTAATTAGTTTCCATACAGAATATACATTGAATGCCCCTTCACACAATCTGTCACATAAAATGCTCAGTGAGTAGCCTTTTATCTACCTGTGTGGCTTTTCACTGTTTGAAACAACCTACGTCACCTAAGAGTTTGTTATAGCTTCGTAGATTAGCTAGGAACCCTCTAATACAGTTCCTCATGTTGTGGCATACACACAAGTATACAAAGAATGCAATTATTTTGTTCCTATTTCATAACTGTAATTTTGCTACTTTTATGAGTCATAATGTAAATATTTTCAGAGTCAGGGGTTTGCAAAAGGGGTCAAAACCCACAGACTGAGAACCCTTGCTCTAGAAAGACAGGTCATTGTGAAAATATAGAGTTAGAATGGAAGGTACTGGACATACCTAATTTTGGTTGTGAGCCTAGCCTTTAATGGCTGAGCCATCTCTCCATCCCTGACGTATCTAAAACACTAACAGTATACCTCTTTAGTTTAGCAAGTTTTGCTTTCCTTTTGTTATTATTTTAACTTCATATACATAAATGAGATGGCTGATTTCCAGACTGATGACCAGCTGATCTCTATAAAGCTAAGCAGGCCCTTATTCTGCCTGTTACCCCTGGGGTAGATGCCTTCATTTCTGATTGGCAATATGCTTCTCATTTCAAAATTCATATCTTCCCTCTTACTCAAAACATTCAGTTTTTTTCCTTTTGAAGAAACATACACATGCAGCCACAGACAGACAGACAGGCAAACACACACCAGGGGGTTAGGGGAGGGGGAAATGAAGGGAGGGAGGGAGGGAAGAAGAAGGAGAGAGGGAGGGAGGGAGGGAGGGAGGGAGGGAGGGAGGGAGAGAGAGAGAGAGAGAGAGAGAGAGAGAGAGAGAGAGAGAGAGAGAGAGAGAGAGGAAGGAGTCCTCTTAGGCAGTGAGATTTAGATGGATTAAATGCATTAGTGATTAACTCTGATTTACCAATAATACATTGATGTCATATTGAGAGAAGAGAAAAAAATACTTCCCTCGGTAACCAAGAGCAGGCTCAGATTTGAATTTTCTACTTCATATTCCCTGTGTCTTGTGTGTTCATGAGTATGAACTTTTGCCTGACTGAAGGCTGTCTTGTGAATTCGTCCCTGTCCTTGTCTGTCTGTCTCTGTGTGGCTCTCTGTTGTGCTACTTTGTGTGACTCTGTGTCTTTCCCTCACAAAGGGCTTTGCTCTGCATTTACTCAAGAGCACAGGAAGTATCACATGGGGAAGGAGTGAGATACTTCCCTGAAAGCTTTAACAGAGTTTGAGGAGGGATTAAGTCATTGACTCCAACTGACCCAGATAACAAACAGTATTATAAATATTGTTATTTATCAAGCAATATCCGAATGTTGTGTTCAACATTTATGGTGGATATTTATTTTATAAGATTGCATTCAGTCTCTATTTTTGCTGTTTTCAGCAGATGGTTATTAGAATACCCTGGGTCAGGGGCACAGGGGAGCTCATAATTTAAGACTACAGCTGTGCATTAGCTTAGGTTGTAAAGCTGGCTGTATGGGAAATCCAAGGTAAGGAAGGCTGGCTGTTACACTTTTTTCTTAAAAGCAGGTTAAACAAACAGGCTGAGTACACAGTAGGATAGCAGTCTTAATTTTTAAGTGACCTCAGGGTATTTTATTAGCTCTAGCTGTGGAGTCCAGAAAATGTTCCATTCTCTTGAAATATAAGAGGCATTTTCATAATTGTGCATTACCATAGGGGACAGCTTCACAAGTAATAAGTAAAATATTTTACCTCACATGAACCAGAATTTAAACTTTTCTAGTTTGTTTTATGCATACCATTCTAGCTTTAATATCTATCATGCATAGCATAGTTATAATTAGAGTGTAGCGAAACAGTGGCTTACGTCTGTACTTTCAGGGCAGAGGAAGCTGCTGTAAATCAAGGCTAGCCTGGTCTACCCAGTAGTTTAGACCAACCAGGACTGACTGCTAAGAGGAAAACAAAATAAATGACACTATTTGATGATTTGGAAACTGTCGGGCACCTATTCTTTTCGCCACACAGGTCCTGTTCCACAAAAAGACAAACTGCATTAATTTTTAAGGACTGTAAGCACCACTATTTTTCAGCCATGGTATCTAACCCAGTATTCATAACCAAACCACTTAGTGAGTTGTCAGGAAGATCAGAGAGTCTGTCTAGTTTGCTGTATTGACCAAAGCAAAATGTATCCATAAACAAATAGACAGTCCAGAAATGTCTCTACTATGGCTTCAATGGTGTGTTTGTCTTATGTTTATTTTATTTGGCTTTTAACTAAGAGGAGTCCTTTGTAGTAAAGACAAATAGCTTCTCATTTACCCATCTACGACCAGAGTTTTCACTGATGCTTGTCTTGGATTAGACTTAATCTCTGGGCTGGTTCTTTCTTTTTTGCTTTTCTTTCTTTTTTTAAAATTTTTTTGCTATTATAATTATGTTTTTGAATAGTTCAGATTTGGAATGCTATAAATCAAGATCAGCTAATTCATAACTGTCAGTAAAATGTCTTGCAAATATTTTTAATAACTTTGAAAGCTCACAGGAAGTGTCTGATTATATGCACAGTTCTTTTGATGGCTCTTCAAATATTATTGAAACTTGATAAAAAATGGCAAGACAATCCAGGCAGAACTGCGATTCATTTGAAAGTATAAAGAACATTGTGCTTGGAGTCATTCATGTGCTGATGTGGAAAAAAAAAACCATCTCCCGTGGTGACACATGGCTCAGTGGCCCTTTCCTCCCTCAGCAAAATGGAACAGAAACCAGGGAGGCCCTCAGTAACAGTGGCTGAAATGATTGCCAGGTGCCTGGGACAAAACAACTGAAGCAAATGTCACTGAGGAGAAGAAAGAAGAAAGCTGCCAGCCTAGGCCACTCGGCTGCAAGCACTAGAAAGATGGACAGAATTTAGAGAAAAGCCTGTTCTCAACACTACCTTTATACTGTGTGTTTGAATGTGTGAGGAAGAATGCACAGCTAATGATGGCGTATTCACTCATCTGGGTCAAAATGCAGAAGTGTAACGGGATGGAGAAAGCCCTTTTAGCAGGACTCTGTGTAGTGAAGCTAATCACGAGCAGAGAGGAAGTTCTGGGGAACTGTGGTTCAGAGTCTTAGCTAGGAGAGGTACTGATGAGGGAGGCAGAGGGTGAGGAGAGGAAGGCAAACAAGGTCAACATTTTTTTCCCAAGGAACTTTAAATTAAGCTGTGGAGAAAACCCTAACTTCATAAATCAAAGAACCACCTCTCTCTCTCTCTCTCTCTCTCTCTCTCTCTCTCTCTCTCTCTCTCTCTCTCTCTCTCTCTCTCTCTGTCTCTCCATCTCTCTCTCACACACACCAACTGAAGAAGAAAAACTTTGCTTGAACCCTGAAGAGTAAATCTAGAAGTTTTAGTTAGCAGGCAGCTCTGACCAGACTAATTGCTGATCTGTAGCCAGGTTAGGCATCTTGAAATGTGGCTTCCCTGGTTTAACTGTGGGAGAGACTCGTGCTCACAGAAATGCAGAGTGCCTGGTACAGAGAAAAAGAAAGGCAAACATAGCTAAGGAGGGCTGTTTATGGTTTTAAAGAAATCTTTTCAGCTTTTTGGAAGACTGGCAAAGGTTTGCATTGTATGTATGGTTGAGAACACTTAGGGTCTATGCTCTATGCAGATTGTATAATGTACAGCATTACTTCTGATCACCAGGATCATGGTAGAGCTCCAGAATTAGCCATCTTATAACAAGAAGTTTGTACCATGTGGCAATGTCTGTCTACGTCCCTTCTCTACTAGTTCCTGGTAGCTATTATTTTACTCCTTGCTTCTATACCTTTGACTTGAGAAACAAAACAACCATGTACAAGAAGTATTTGTCTTTATGTATTTGGCTTTATTAGTTAGCATAATGTCCTTTAGTTTTATCTGTTGTCATCAGTAGCAAGAAGTTTCCTTAAGGCTAAATAATACACACACATACACACACACACACTTTTTCTTGTCAATTCATAGGTTGTTTTGATAGCTTAGCTGTAGTAAAAAAGTTAGTGAGCATGGGAATATAATGTGTGTGGTGCTAATTTTCTTTCTAATATTGAAGCAGTAGGGTTAATGGATCATTAAGTAGTTCTATGAATGTCCAATATTGCTTAAACTTGATGAAATTGAAAAGGATGTCTGGACAGAAGATTAGGTAAAGCAAATATAATAGTGTACGTACACAATGGAACATAATTCAGCATTAAGAAAGAAGACATTTTTGTCATTTTTAACAAGGGTGTAGCCGGGCGGTGGTGGCGCACGCCTTTAATCCCAGCACTCGGGAGGCAGAGGCAGACGGATCTCTGTGAGTTCGAGGCCAGCCTGGTCTACAAGAGCTAGTTCCAGGACAGGCTCCATAAGCCACAGAGAAACTCTGTCTCGAAAAACAAAACAAAACAAAACAAAACAAAACAAAACAAAACAAAAAAACCAACGGTGTCAAAGGTAGACCTTCTGGCTATGAGATGATTCAGTTCTGGAGACTCAGAGCGCAGTGTAATGATGGTCCCCAATAATGCATGGCACATTGGGATCTTAAATATGTCATATGCAGGCACTCTGCAGTGTCACGTGAATCTCTGAATGAGCCCTGTCATCTTGGACGTCTCACACCTTACCATGGAGGAAGTTACGGCTCAGGGTAGCTAAGGAATTCTGCTATCGTTAAACAGCTACTGATGTCAAGTCTGGATCCCATCCAGGTCTGTCTGCCTACACACTCCCACCTCTAAATATACTCTTCAGGATTTGCGCAAACACTTTTCTGCTTCAATTCATTTTTCTCTTTTAATGTGTGAATGTGAAAAAGCAGTCCTTTGATTTATTATGTGAGGATTTTCTTCTCAGTATAATTAAAAGCTCCTTGGGAGAGAGACACTGCCTTGTTTGTATGAAGCAGAATTTTGTTGCTTAGCTATAGGTTCTTCCAAGATAATTATTGCCTAAACAGAAGCACTTCTGTTTGTTTATTTATTTATTTATTGCTAAACATTAAAAAATGTGGCATTTTATAGTCTAAGTTATTTAAGAAATACCACGTCCATCAGGCATTCTGGAACAAGTAGAAGAGAACCTGGCCATCCAATTAACTGTTCTTTTTCTATGCCTTTCATATTGTCATTGAGTTTAGAGGGCATTTCATGACCGTGATCAGCATTCCCTGTATTCATGTCAGAATAAGAGTATGAGGTATATTTTACCCACTATCTGTATGTCATTACATAAATTAAATCCTCACAAGTAAATAGAACACTTTACTTTGTTGGGATGTAACCTATTTAGAATCTGTGAAGTGCTCCATACATAAATAACTCAGGAAAGCTAATCACAAAGGACTTTTCAAATACTTAAGAAAATTACTCTCTTTTTAAATGACTCCAATGATTCCCTATCTGTGTTGAAATGTGCTTAGGGATGTGGCATTCCCCTGACCAGCGTCAAAGTCAAAACTCCATTTTGCAAGGGATATAAATCTCTGAATTTGAAATAGCTTCAGAAAATGTTTGGAGTTTTAATTTCATACTTGCCTAATTTTAATGTGGGTCAAGGAAATGGAATAGGAAATGCAAATGATATAGATATAAATATAGTTGGAATTGCGCACAAAGCAATGTTAACAAAGCGCTTTGCACCTTTTCATGCCGAGGAGGAGTAAGCTGTTTGAAGTGAAACTGTATTGCTTTGCAGTTAGGTGTTACTCTGTGAATTGAACCTCATGACTCTTATTAATTGTTGACTCACGTTTTTCCCCCTCCTGCATTAATTTACTTTTCTCTACCAGAATTAGCTACTCTAGTCCTCTTCCACCCAGTTCTTTCCTTTTCAGGATGCCTGGACTTTTGCCTCGCAGGGGAATTACTGGCAAGGCTTGCATGCATTGTGTAATTGTGCATATAGGTAGGTAATGCAAGCACCTTATCCTTTCTGTCCTTTAAATTACGGTCCCCTTCTTCTGTCCCATCCAAGTTTCCCAACGACATTGAAACTAATTTAAACTGATGCTTTCATTGCACCCAATTATTAAGGAACGAGAACTAACCTAACAGGGTGATGTTCTTGACAGCAAAGCAAGGCTATAGCAGTCACAGTGCTCTTATTTGCTGTTTATCCTCAGTTTAATGAAGCTGGCGGACTTATAAAAAGTGCTTGGTAGGAAAAGTGATTTCTAAGTAAATTAATGGCTCAATTATCTCACTGTGATTTGCTTACACAAATCTTGTCATGGATTTCAAGGTGATCCTGCTTTTCAGTAACAGATGGTTGATCAAAAATTATGTGTGTTTATACCTACAAGGTAGTCCTTACAGCCTTGAGGATTCAGTTGCTATCTGGCTGGGATACATCAGGATAGCAAGTACACAGTTTTATAGGGGTGATTGCAGGTGATGGTTATTGATTCTGTAACATGTCTCTGCCCCTCCTAGAGTTGGGGTTTCCCTGTTCACTGACACTCTCCTCAGTGGGACTGTAGAACAGCTTCATTACTCCCATAGGCACCGAGGCTGCTTATTAAGATTAACTCCAGTGAAGGGCCTGTCACGTGTGTCTATGGCAGTGGAAAGGGCTGCGCTGTTCATTTTTCCTCAGGAGGCCCTTCACTAGATCCTCATTGCAGATATGGTTTGAAAATCTGTACAGAACCAGTGACAGAAGAGATATGAATGGACCCGGTGTCTTAGGTCTGTAATCCCAGCTCTGTGGGTGGCTGAGTCAGGAGGATCAATAGTTTTAGTCCAGTGTGAAGAACCTAGAGAACCCTTGTCTAAAAGAAAGAAGGTCAAGCCGGGCGGTGGTGGCGCACGCCTTTAATCCCAGCACTCGGGAGGCAGAGGCAGGCGGATCTCTGTGAGTTCGAGGCCAGCCTGGTCTACAAGAGCTAGGTCCAAGACAAGCTCCAAAGCCACAGAGAAACCCTGTCTCGAAAAACCAAAAAAAAAAAAAAAAAAAAAAAAAAAAAAAAAAAAAAAAAAAAAAAAAAAAGAAGGTCAGCAATAGAGGACTTGCCTAGAGTACCTATCTAGTCCTAGGCTCAACCTCCAGGACTAGAAAGAACAAATAGTAAAAAAGAAAATAAAGAAGTAATTAAAAAAACAGTTAAAAAAAAAAACCAGTGCTGGTGATTCTAGTCACCACGCCTACCATGGCTGTGTTCACGCAGGCTCCCGAGCATGGACTAAATTTAGCAGCGTGCTGTTTTTAATCCTATGTTGGTGCCCAATATAACTGCTCATTTGTCAGTCTCCAGTCTTCAGATCTACACTTAAAAGAGTTAATTTTTCCATCAAATCGTTCATCTAAGTTTACATTTACTTTTGGGTCAGGGTAGATACTTAAACTGCTGCAGATCCTCAGGGCTGTACAGCGCTGTCGTTGGCGTTTCTAAAGTCTCCAAACTTTTCTACTTAGGGAGATAATCCCTCCCCTCAGAGCAGCTGGTGAGTCTAATTGCTCTCGGTAGCCTCTTTTTGCATACCACTTGCACCTGATTTTTTGAGCTAAGCTTCTATTATAGACAGTTTTCTTCTGGTTCCTTCAGACAGACACAAAAACGTTCTTCAGTGGCATTTTGTCATGGTCGCACCTGTGGTTTCCCTGCTCTCTCTTCCCCGTTTTCAGTCAGTGACCATTTCCAGGCATCCCTGCTCGTCTTTATCTCACGAGGACTTGACAAAGCGGAGGATCTATGCAGAGCAGTCATTTGTTCCTGTGTGTAACTGTGTGCAAGCCAGTCAGTATACTTACCCAGCGTAAAACACTCGTCATCTCTCCTCAAGACCAAACCAGTAATCTCCAATTATCTGAAAAGACTAATTTCAGATGACAGGAGGCATGTGCTAAGCTTAGTTGATACATTACAGGAACAAAGGTAAATTTTTTTTCCTAGTAATACAATATTTGAAAATTAGTTTCAAAATACTTTACCTTGGTCCAAAAGATTAAAAAATGGATTTAATGATCCGATATAACAACGGTATGTTCTCATAATTTTCTTCTCACTTCCTGCTCTAGACAGACACACGTACACACCCAGAAACAATTACTAATTTATATAAGTCTGAATGTTTAGTTCTGTTGTGGCTTATAAGACTGGTTCAGGCTTATAAAGGTCAAAAGTGTCTAGTGCTGGGAATTCTGAGCCACATGTACATCTGCGAGTTATCAGCAACAGAGCTTTGGGCAAGGCACTAATTTTCTCACCTAGAATTGAAAATCTGAGTGTTTCTTTCTGCGTGATATGACTGACCATGCTTGTTATAAGGATTTTCTTTCCAGCATGCTATGACTTTCATGGCTTGTTCTGAAAAATTGAGCTTTTATGGTGATGCTTCAAACTGAAGTGTTTCTGATTGTCACTGCTTGGGCATGGAGAAGGCATGTCATACCTTAATGAGTGGAAAAGTAGGTTGATTTGCCTTGAAGCTAGAAAACAATTCCATAAGAGCCTGGGGGTTTTACTTAATTAGCAATCCCCTTTTAGGACTTCCTAAAAGTCTCGCCAAAGTCCAAGTTCTATAAAGGGCCCTAGTATCACTTCGAAGGTTTAATGAAAATCACATTTTTTTTAATGGCATCATTTTTCTATCCTGGACTCCAGTGCTGTGTGCTGAGCTGATTCCACCAGCCATGTCTCATGTGATGTTATCCTTCTTCAACCAGCAGTCCATAGATCCCATGTATTTGGCCCTTAATGAAGTATGTGGGGAAATGATAAAAGGCACACAGTTGCTGACATTAAGGGTCTAGAAACACAGTAGAAATGATGGACACACTCACTGTTAAACAACTGACCATCTCTGAAAAAGAGACACACAGAGTTTATTTTAGCAGGGGAACATGGTGACAGATCCAATATAAGACAAAGTCAGTTAGGGGGAAAGATGAGATCAGAAATGAGTCTCAAATTTCACAGAGCAGGGAAAGAAGCCACACTGTACTTAGGGAGAAGCACTCTTAAAGGTAAAGAGGCAAGAAAGTTTTGGCCATTGGGGAAACCATAAATAGGAAAATATGTAAAAGGGAGGATTTATTTAGGAATTAAAGGTAACTAGAGATGATATCACAGAAAGGGAGGAATAAGATGGACAAGGTCATTGCAGGCCATTCCATTGGATCTAACTTGTATCATAAAGTGGACTATTTGTTGAATTTACATGTAGAAGGCAATGTAATTGTATTTGTTTTATGAAGAATTACCACTATAGCAATAGTGGGACAGATGATAACTACTGGAGGGAGTTTACTGAAGCCAACCCCCCCCCCCCAAAAAAAAACCCATTAAGTCATATTACCTTATAACTGTTAACAGATTTCAAGGACTTAAAGTGTAAAAATTATGCATATAACATGTGTTATGTGTTTCTCAAATAAGTGAATTAAATCACTCTTAGAGATGCATGAGCCTATGGGGGAGGAAATAGTTTGGACTTATTTCTGACTAAATGGGGTAGAGTAAGTATTTGCACTCTAACAAAGTTTAGTTTAGAGTTTTAAATAAAAATATTATTAATCAGTACTCCATCACAGCCATAGAATACATGCTATAGAAAACAATTGATTTGGATACATGTCTGTGCTGGTGTGTATATGTGTGCGTAGGTGTGGGATTTGTTATTGTAATTTTCAATTGAACGTTATTTATTTATTTAGTGTATGTGTCGGCACATACATGCATGAGTGGAGGTCTGAGGAAAAGTTTCAGAAGTTGGTTTTCTTCTCCTGCCATGCGACATCTAGGGGTTACACTCACTCATGTTATCAATCTTGGAGCCAAACGCTTTTACTTATTGACTGCGCATCTTACCAGCCTGTGCTTTGTAATTGTGTGTGTGGTGTGTATGTTCATATACATATATCCTAACAGATGGGGTGAAGGAAGGCATAGGAAAAACAGTCAGCTAGAATATGAGCCTAGGTAAACTATATATTAATTATTACAGTTTAAAGAATAAAAAAGGATCACACCAACGGAAGGCAGCTCACAGTGAAATAAGGGTTTTCTTCTATATGGCATCAACAGCTTAAATACAATAAGGCTTTTGCTGTTGCTGCTGTATAATAATATATAGAGAGATTTCCTCACAAACACTGAAGAGTCTACAAGTTAGTGTCTCAAAATAATTTCAGGTGAAAATATATGGATAAACTTGCATAAGTAGAAGTCTTTTGTTTATAGAGACTTTGTGAAAAATTAACTCATTTATATCCTGTTTTAATGGACTCTTCCATAATATTATAATTCACAGTTTTTATTAAGAAAAAATTAATTTTCTTTAGTCTTTCCCCAGAAGTATTTGGAGTGTGTTTGGGCTTGGAGCAGAGTTGCTGATGAGGTCGATTTTAAAGGCTTGAAATCTCAGAAAATAGAAGGTAAAAGACTGAGAGATCTCAGTGTGATTTATAATGGGAAACAAAAGGTAGGATGGAAATTAAAATTCTTCCGAGTTGTAGTGTATGATTTAAAAAGAGTGCAATTTCCATGAACCAGAGGGGAAAATCAATATAACAAGGGTTGGAAAATGTAAAGAAACGCTTACCCAGCATGTGTGCCCTCCATTACCCTGACCCTCTCCTTTCGGAGGTTGAAAAGTGACGGGAGTCATGAAGGAACAGTGATTTCTCTCAGGAAAATGTTCCGAGGTTTGAGAGCTGCCTAGTCGTTCACACTAATAGACTGCTGTCCGTAAGCATTCAATATCCTCAGGCTTTGTAAATGAAAGGAAATTTTAATATCAGCCTAAGGGACTTTCTTCAGTCAAATTTTAAATTTTGGAACATGTAGAACTCAATATGCGTGGGATTGAATAAAGGCAGATGCCACTGCATTTTGAATGGAAGAACGCAACAAGAACAATGTTCTGTGTCAGGGAGTCTTCCAGTTTATGTTCCATCTAACTTATACTGCATTTGCCTCTATTGCCATATACATTTATCTCCAGACATTGTGGTAGGGGAGATTTTTTTCTATTACACTTTCAAGTATAAGGTTCAATCTACAGGTTTTAAAGATCTTAAAGTCAAGCATGCAAAGGCAAGTATTTCCATCCTTTGAATCTCTAGAACTTAGGTAATGAGAGAATGATATCTTGAAAATTCTCATTATTGCATACATAATGCTGCTAATAGAGGAGGTACCTTTAATTCTTCATAAATTACACAAAGACTTTTCTGAGAACATTTGGAAAGATGGTTTCCTGGAGTGCCTGATGGTTTTCTTCAAAACTACTGCTTTGTAGAAAGTAGTGATTGTTAGACCTTTCTGCACAAAGCATACGATTTCTCAAATGTGCCCTGCATTGCTGTATTTTAAGGAATTTTTCAATTTGGTTGCATAATTTCCGCATAATTTTGCTGTGCCTGTGGTGTTGATAGCATTGAAAAATAACTTGGTAAGCCGTTTGCTCTCCCACTGCTAAGATTTCATCACCAACTGCTAGTTTGCTAGAGATTAGAGCTGCTAAAATGCTCTCCTGATTAATGTGCTAATTAATTAATGCAGCTGCTAAATAGTGATCTTGATTAAAATATACCACACAGAGAATACTGGAAAACCTCCTCAAATTAGTCAATCATTCCAGGTGCATCCCCACCCCAGGACATGCTCAGATGCAGAATAAACAGACCTCTTGCTGCTCATTGCAAGATCTGTTAGTCAAATCCCCATTTATTCATTTTCATCCTAAAATGGGATTCATGGCTAGAACTCCAAGATGAAGCAGACCTAAGACAATCTTGGTTTTTATGTTTTCTACTAGCAGATTGGGTTTCCCTAAGCAATAACATCAACTTTAGAACACAGTAGCACTCATTATGTACCTTGAGTTCAAACTCAGCTTAGTTGACTTTATGGATTTATGGAGCAACAAAAATTCCCTCCAGGTGACTCCAAATGTGGATTTATTTTGCTAAGATCCTGATTCTCGGGATAAGCTTTTGCCTAGTAGACACTGAGTAGTCATTTATCATAGACAAGACACTGTAGGTAATTACAAAGGCATTCTATGTTCTCTTTAACACTTTATCTTATTTTTCTTGGAAGAATAAAAGCATTATTAATAGGATTATTAATAAAAGGAGGAGCCCAGGATTGGCCACTGCTGGGTAACAAATGAATAAGTATCAAACCAGTGTTACAGACACTAAGAACCTCGGGATAAGGGGAGGTGAATAAGTACATATGTTGGTACTGTTATCCTTTCCAGAGGAAACTGCAGTACGGTTGGAATGATGCAGAACAAAGACAGATGGGGTGACTTGCTGTTTAGCATGCAGAAATCTTATGAAGAAACTGATGTGTAAGCATCGGAGAGGAAACGTTGGAAAATGAGTCAAGTTTATTTAGTTGGGTAAATAAAGTTGAGACCAGGTTGATAAAACCCTAGAGTCTGAGAGCAAGAGCTAATGTTGAAAAGTTAATATGGGGCCTTATATGGTAGGCAAGAAACAGGCCAAAGAATCACTAATCCTTTGAACAGAGAAAATAGTTGTCTAAAGTAACACAGTGGACTGGAGAAGACAGTACTGGGGAGGAACACTGACCTAAGCAAACTTTCCTGTCAGTGTGCAGATCTTATTTGCGACATAGAAAACAGCTCACCCAGCATTCCAAGGTGAATCAAGGGGATGTGTCCGTCAGTTTCTCAGGGCTGAGATAAAACCCCTGAGAAAAGCAACTTAAAACAGGAAAAGTTTGTCATGTTCATGATTTTAGTCCATGATGGGCTCTGTTGTTTCTGGCATGTGGTGTGGAAGAATGCCATGGTGTCCAGGCAAAGATGCTCATTTCACGGTGGCCAAGAAGAGAAAGTGACTCATGGAGTAGACTATTCTCCACAGGCCTGCTCCCAGTGGCTTATTTCCTCTGATTAGGTCCTATATGTTAACACTTTGACCGCTTCTCAATAACATCATCAGCTTATGAATCTATCCACGGATCAGCCCATTTGTCAGGCCAGAACCCTTGTTACACATCAAACCCACAAACCTTGCTCTCACATTTTGAATGCTCTCTGTTTAGGATGGTGGAACCTTTAGGAGGTAGGGGCCCAGCTGGAATAGAAGGCCAGCAGAGGCAAAACTTTGAAGAACATAGGTGCTTCTGGCCTGCTTTCTGTTTCCTTATCAGGCATAAATCCCCAAGCAATGGGCCGAGGCATTCATGCACCGTGCCTTTCCGTCCAGGATGGCTAAAAGCCCCATGAAAACAAGTGTCAAAATAATCCTCTTCTCCTTTAGGAGGAATTGTTTTCCTGTCAGCAGTGCAAGGCTCAGCAATGCCTCTCATTATCCAAAATACTTTCATGGAACCTTAAACATGTGAGCCTTCTGTAGTATGTATCATTTCCAAACCATAATAGAAATTATCTCCAACTCTGGGTTACACAAATTTTTATTCTTTCTTTTGTAGTCAATAAAGAATTGCAGTGATTATCTAATCTTGGGGGATTGTGCATAATAAATTCCATAGAAAACTCCTAGAGAAGAATAACCCCTTGAATCACTGCAAATCTTTAGGTAGTGAGAACTTTAGCTTCAGTCCTAGTGGGATTGACCCATGTCTCTAAAAAGACACGATTAAATCTTAACCACTGGGCCTTTAAGTGTGGCTTTCTTTAGAAGTAGGATTTTTGTAAAGGCCATGAAGTTTAGATCAATTCATTAAGAAGGAGTGACACACAGAGAAAAGAGCTGGTGGGTATCATGCCACAATTTTCTTCACCTGAAACATTCCCTCTTGGTGGTATTATAGAGAAAAATACATGATTAAGTTAAAAATGTTGTTAGCTTTAAAACTGTGGGAAATAAGAGGGACTTCAAGTGGGTATGACATAGTCATACTGACCAGAATAAAAAAGGACAGGCCTGTGCTTGAACAAAGTCAGTCTCAACAGACTTTGGCTGGCTCCCGAGAGGGACCCTCACCTGTGTAAAGCACAGTTATCTTTCCACATATTCATGTCTCTAAATGAAACAAACTGAACTATGGGCGAGAGCGCATTCTAAAAATCCTTTATGTATTTCAGGAAGGAGACCACCCTGTAGACAGCGAGCTAAGCGTGAGGTGACTAAAAAAAACTGTGGCTCCATCTTAGCAGCTCTAGGAATTAATTTCCTGTAGGCTGTACGACAAGGATCCATGGTGAGTTACAAGCTGGCCACAGGTGAGTAAAAAGAAAGAGGTAGTGGTTTAATTAATGGGTAGCCAATGCAGCTAAGGTCAGTGACTGGTGAACCAAGCAGAGGTCAAAAGAAAAATCGACAGGGTCACGAGAACACACGACCGTTTCCTTGAGTGAATAGTGCACCGGCGTCCCTGGTTGGACTAGAGAAACTCATAGGGTATAAGAACTTCTTTATCTTATTTATTATATTAAAAGAATTAACCTATGTCAATAGAAAATGTTCCCATTTGTGTTCGGTTTTCTGTCATAAGCCCCATGAAAAGTCCCAGGACAAGCAGCTTGAAGATGTTCCCCTCTCATCTTTCTTAACTTTTTTAAACAGAGTTTCCTTATTCTTTTTGTCTGCATCTTTATTCTTAATTAATGTGAGACAACAAGCTTGAGACCTACTAGCGTGAAATAGCTTTGGTGACAACTGATCTTCCTGCACCTTAGCACCCATGGTTAAATACTTCCTGAGCCAAGGGAGGCTCTGTTGCTCTCAAAAATCTATATAAGAGGGATGAAGGAAGCAATGAAATGCACCTTGTTCAGCAATCCCCTGATGGCTATGACCACAAGGTTGTAGTCAGAGGATGCTCATTTGTGCCCGGTGGCCCTGACCCTAACTAATCACACAGAAATAATAATAATAATAATAATAATAATAATAATAATAAATTTAATTAATTTTAACAATAAGTATATTATTTAAAACACTGCTTGGCTAATAGCTTAAGTGTATTGCTAGCTAGCTCCTATATCTTAAATTAATCCATTTCTACTAATCTGTGATTGCCACAGGGTGTGGCCTATCGGAAATTTCCATCTGGCATCTGTCTCCTATGCCTGTGTCCTGCAACAGCTCCATGGCTTTTCCCTCTGACTCTGCCTATTCTCTCTATGTATCCTTTCCAGCTTGGCTATGTTCTATTAAGCCATTGGCCAAACCAGCTTTATTCATTAACCAATAAAAGCAACACATATACAGGAGGACACCCCACACTGCAAGGCCTCTCAGCAAGGCTATAAAAACAATGTTTAGGGAGGAGAGGCTCTTCCACTGAGCTGCTGGCAAGTCATGCAGGGAGTTCCAGAGATGTAGCCTGCATGAGTCATCACGCATGGTAGAGTGGGCATTTTAGAGCTGCAGCTGCCTTTGAGTCATCCATTCTCCGTATAAATAACCCTCATCTATACACTTGTAAGTAACCACAATAAATGCTTGTTCACCAAGTTAGACTTCTCTTCCTTCCATCTGTTGGTATCCTAGCTGAGGTGAAGAGACATCTGTTTATTCCCCCTCAGGAAAAGTCACACAGGGTCACAGGGTAGAAGTAAAGATTTGAGTCCCACATGTAATTCCAGAAAGTGGGAGAGTCAAGGAAGAATTCTCCTATACAGGTTTTGCAGGGAGCATGATCCTGCAAATACCTGATCTCAGACATATAGAATCCAGAATTGTGAAACAATATATAGTTATTTTAAGACACCCAGTTTGTGATACTCTGTTTCAGTAGCTATGGGAAACTAATATACTCAAACACTAAAATTAACGAGTACTTTTGGTGAGCTTTTATTATGTGGCAAAGGCTAAGTAAGGTGAATTATTTGCATAAATTATCTCAAACTTCAAAGTAACACTATGTGATAAGTGTTTGTGTTACCTTTACATAGACATGACATACATGTGTGTATATATACACAAACATAGACACTTTTACAAAGAGAGACATTGAAAGACTGTTTAAGTTATAGTCTGCTTCTCAAAAGTTCTGAGTTTGTATGCACCTTGCAATAAGTCCTATAATGTAAAATGAAGTCACCGTCTTCCATAGATTTTTAGTCTAGATGACACAAACACTGGCTCAGCAGAACAAGCCTCAGAAGGCCAGCTACTATCTATCTTGCTGCCTTGTATCCTGTCATTTTAAGAAACCAGTCTTGCATCTAACATTTGACTAGATAGCACTATTTGCACTGATGCTATGCTTTTTGTATTGACACAAGTTATTTCTTTACCTACTTCTTGGATGCCTGAAGAAAATATTAAAACATGGTAAAACACTCAATATAAGAGAGTACCTATGCATGACTAGAGAGTCTTCCTTTGATTTGGAGGCATATTCAAAGTGAAGAAGAGTTCTATGGATGTAGAATACTAGGGTTTCTAAATAAAATTAGATAGTACCGATGTTGTCATCCTTTTGTATGAAACCCTGTGTGTTGGATTTCAATCTTATATTTATAAATCTTTTTAACTGAAGAATCAGCACTTAATTCTATCTGTTCTCCTGTTGGTTCAGGCCTGGACACTTCAAGGAGTTGCCCACAGGTGAAATGATGTCTGCATGACTCATCCTAATTTGACAAGCAGGGTTTTCAGTGCTGAAGTAGTTCAGCAGGGACCGTTTGGAATTAGAAAGAAATGGTTGATAGACATTGCCACCTGAAAATCTGATCCTGGCTTTGCCTGAGTTTATGGCTGAGGTTTGGGTTGAAAAACTCTTAAATGTGATTTATCAACAGTCCGATAAATCTCTATAGGGTCTGTGCTAATTCAATCAGTACTTTCCGCTACTGAAAAGAATTTAAGCACTGTTTTCCAAGGGTACCCGTGACATTCACAGATCAATATAACAGGTTACTTCAAAGTTAAAAGTATTCTGAAAGCCAGTAGCTAATATATTCTGGATCTAAACTACAGGATTATTTACTTTGTACCATATAATACAAGTTGGAATTTGTTTACTACCTATCTTCTAGAATGTAATTTCTGTCATTGGTTTATTTTAATGAGAAATTGCCATCCCAGCCTTATAAAGTCTATTAGTTATTATCAGAGCTTCATTACATAGCAAGATCAGGACTCCATGTGAGGCAGCAAAGGACTGCAACTAAGATACCATCAGCTATATGATAAAATAAGTTTGTTGAATTTGTAGCTTCCTGGCTTCCATTAGTTGTTAGGGGAGGACAGCATCTTTCTCAGAAAGGGCAGGACAAAGCTGTTTTGTTAGGAAGGTTGAGCTCATTTTAGTAGAAGCTCACATATTATTAAATGAATACATTTTAGAAAATAAGCATTCCATTGTCTATTTGATTTTCATTCCATTGCATTTGATCATTTTACCATTTTTCATTTGTGTAAATCCTTTTTGTTTCTATTTCACAGTACTTTTCTGAATAAGCCTTCCAGAAATTTTTGTGAAATAAATAGGTCAAAAATGTTTTTATTACCCTGTGGAGAGGAAAGGAATCTTAGAAATCTTTTGACTGACTTTTTCTAGTGAAATAACCTGAAGTTTCAATGACTAAATTTTTATAATGGCTTTTAGGCAAATGTCAAAGTCACAATCAAGATGGCTCTTTTTGGCATAGAGAGAGAAGTTGGCTCTTTGGTATCATTATCTTCTACCATATGTCTTCTATTGACCTAAGGATGAATGGGGAGTGGTTCTTAGTGTAGTGACGTGGAGGAAGGGAACATCTCCTTGTGAGCATGTAGACTATGTCACAATCATTACCATTCCAAGTTTCAAGTGCAGAACTATAACTGTTTTGTGTTCTTGTCTAGTGGGATGTAGGTTAGTTTTCTTTTTCAGTCACTCTAAAGCCTTGCTGAAGGGACAACCTGAATCTCAATTTCTGGTGGTTGTATGGAAGAAGGGAAAACAATTTAAGCCATAAGCATCTCTTAACGACTAGCCAAATGTGATGAACTAATTCCTATCCACCCTTTCTCTGACCAAAGCAGCCATGGAATTGATCTCTTATCAGAGAATATAGAATGAATTTGCTGATTCAGGAAACAGAGGCTAATCACTATAAATTCTCTAATCTACCACAACCTTAAAAATTGGAAGCTGATTTGTTTGTTTTTGTATTTCAGTAAACAACATCTGAGTTCTGCCTTTGCACTTGACAGACTGCTTTTCATAAGATGATATTTTAGAAGTCAGCTGTCTAAGAATATTAGACAGTCTCTGAGGAAGCCTGACTTTCATAGTTTATGGTGTTGTGGTGGAGAAGGGAGTTGATGGAGTTGGGCTGGCATTCTGTATATCATTCTGCCAGAGAACAATTGACAGCTTTTAGACTACACATGAGAAGAGGCTGAGAATATGTGAGGCCAGCCAATGAGTCTGAGCAGCCAGCACTTACTGATGTCCTATTGGACTGAGGAGCCTGAATTAGGAACGTGAGAGAGTGTTGACAATAAACCTGAAAGCATAACATGATGGAGAGGAAGAAGATGAAAAGAGTTTAGAATATTACATCAGTTTCTTACAGTAGGGCATTTTCCAAGTCTTCAATTGTAGAAGTGTAGAAGGGGCTGCGGGCTGTGTTCCTGCTCAGCTCCCGCATGGCTAGCTTTACACCTGAAATAAGAACACAAAAACTGTTTTCATTTAAACACTACCTGGTCCATTAGTTTCAGCCTCTTATTGGCTAATTCTCACATCTTGACTAACCCATTTCTAATAATCTGTGTAACATCACAAGGTGGTGGCTTACTGGGAAGGATCTTAGCTTGCATCCATCTCAGAGAGGAGAGGCATGGTGACTGCCTGAGGCATCTGCCTGACTCTGCTTTTTTTTCTCCCACAATTCTGTTCTGTCTACTCTGCCTACCTAACTTTCTGTCCTATTAAAGGGCCAAGGCAGTTTCTTTATTAACCAATGAAAGTAACACACAGACAGATGACCCTCCTCCATCATAGAAGAGACTTGAAAACCAAGAAGAGAAACTTTGAAAAGTCATCCAAATATGACTCTTCTAACAATTCATCCAAATATGAATTTCTAACAAAAGCAATAGAAACAAAATTAAAATGAAATGAGATCTTTGAAATATGGAAGACAAATAACTACCAATTTAAATTTTTTAAGTTGAAGAAAGACCCTTTAAGAAGACAGACAAAGGCATTTTCAGAAAACAATGCCAAAAGAATTTGATGAGAGCTAGGAATCTGAATTAAAAATGGAAGGCATATTTTCATGTAGAAGAAAATAGTGAAGAAAAAGAAGAAGACACAAGAAGGCATGAATATGGGGGTAAATATAATCAAATGATAGCACCAACAATATTTAGTAGGTTTTAAGCAAGAGATTAAAAATATTGAAATACTATAATAGGTACAAAGCAGGAGAATGCGACTGAGCCTTTTGCGTTTGATATTGTCAGAGACACCATAAAATTCTAACAAGGATATTTGCTGTAGCTCCTTATATGACAATAACAACATCTTGATTTATCAATCTAGCTACCATCCATCGCTAGTTTTATTTTTTATTTTTTGTAAGAAGTAATAAAAGGAAATAGAAAATTCAGAGAAACTATAGCTTAGTTGACTTGAGCCCTAAAAAGGAGTAAATATATAGTTTAAACAAAAACAAATGGTTCTGCTTAAAAAGGTAAATCTTGTTAGCCTGTGAGAAACAAAATGTCTACAGTATTTAAAGAAGGGACTCGTTGGAATTCATGTTAAGAAAACTGAGGAAGTGATGTTGTGTCAGATATATGTTCTGTTATTGATCTCAATACATCTGTGACTACCAAGCCACACAGACCCTCCCTTGATTATATCAAAATTTCAGTTAGGAATTAGTCACAAAATGACTAGAAATTTCTGAAGTATCTAAGGACAAGCAATGTGCTTCCAGAAAGAACTAAACTGTGAATTTGAAACCCTTAAATCAGAAATTAACAAGAACTGTTATTTAATTAAAAAAGGAAAGGTGAAGAACAATCAGAGCCCAGAGCCATTGTCCTTTGCTTCTCAGGACGGGCTCTGTGGGAGCCTTCTCAGCTTGGTCGATCACCTTCCTGGACCTGGGGGGAGTTGGGAGGACCTTGGTCTTAGCATAGAGTGGGGAACCCTGATGGCTCCTTGGCCTTGAGAGGGAGGGAGGGGAGGTATGGGTGGAGGGGAGGGGAGGGAAGGGGGAGAAGGAGGGGAGAGAAAGGGGAGAAGGAGGGGAGGGAGGGGGGAGGAGGAGGGAAGGAGATGGAAATTTTTAAATATAAAAAAAAATAAACCATGAGGAAAAAAAAAAAAAAAAAAAAAAAAAGGAAAGGTGACACATGTGAGCTTTGGAATGCAAGTGTCAGAAACAACGTTTTTCATCGAGATCTTAAAGATGTGCAAGTCACATCCAGTCCTTCACTTTTTTCTGACTATAATTCTGCAGTGGGGAGGAAAAAAATAGGTCTTTAAAGTAGTAGAAAAGTTCAATAAATTGATGCCAATATTAAGAGTATTTTATCCAATTTCACAAAAGCATACAAATTAATTATAGCGAAATGTAGAATAAAACCAGTCAGATCCCCAGGGGAAAAGCTACACAAATACTTTGTAATTTTAACAACATGCATGAAACACACCCCAGAGAAAGGGTGATAATTTATACTATATTCAGTTTAAGAAGAAAAATGAAAAGCAACTGAGAAATAAAATACAAACCACAGAATCAGAGCATCTATTTTCAATACATATTTTATTCATAGCATCTAGAATATACAAAGATTTCCTGAAAACTAGTGAGAAAAAGGAATACAACCATGTAGAAACACTCAAAAACATAAACAGCCGAATAATCATAAACATCCAAAGAGCGCTTCAGTCACGTTAGCAAAAAAAAAAAAAAAAATTGAAAACTAAACAAACAACAGCACACGCCCCACCAGTGGAGCTGAAATTTGAAAGATGGTCAGCTATAATTCTGACGGAAACTCAGGGAGCTGCTTACGGAATGTAAGTCGGTGAAACCCACTTGGAAGACTACTGGGTACTGTCTGTGTGGTTCCTCCCAAGTGAATTGGTTACTGAAATGTACTTTCTATGTCTGAGCACTATTATTTATTACCCAATAAAAGATATATTGAAGAATATTCATAGCAACATTGTTTATCATAATCCCCAGCTAGAAACAACTCAAGTACCTATCAAGAGTAGAGTGGGTTACAACGTGGGCTATTGATACCATCTGCTGAGGAGGAGTAATCACCGATGACTCAATGTCATGCCATGATGCATGGAATAAACCTAAGGTGATGAAACAAAATCCAGAGGCAAGAAGAATTCCTCCCATTTGATTCCACACACTTCAAGTCCTAAAACAGAGCTGATAAACAAGGATGGAAGCCAACGTGGACTGCTGCTTTCTTTGGGCAAGGATATGTGCTGATTCGTTGATGTAATGGAAGCCATAGTTAGCAGCATTTTTATTACCTTAATTTAAAAAAACAATTTGATATTATTTTAATTTTGTGCATATGTGTTTATTTGTATATATGAATGCAGGCCCTCACAGAGTCCAGAACAGGGAATCAGAGACCCTGGAGCTGGAGTTACAGGTTGTGGGCTGCCCCATGTGCATGCTGGGAACTGGACTTAAACACCTTATTCATTGAGCTGTGAGTTGGTAACTGAGATGTGAAAATGTTTTACTGAGTAATATATCTGTGTATGTTTTACCCAGACGATGTCTTCAAATCAATGTGTTGATTCAGAAGTGCTATTTGACTCCAACTGGCATCCAAAGAACGTGATTTTGATTCCCTTCTTAATCTTACTATTTCCGTTTCCTCCCTAAACAGAGGCTTCTACTTTCTATTTTCATACACTGGGATAGTCCAGAATGCACTCATTTCTCTTCCCTGGATTAATGTGATTTTCAAGGAAGCATCTAGATTCATGCTTCTGGATGTTTCATAGAAAGAAAAATCAGACATGAATGTGAAAAAGCTAGCAAACTTATTTTTTACTTTGCAACGTTTTTGGTGTTTTGTTTTGTTTTTCGAGATAGAGTGTACTCTGTGTAGCTTTGGTGTCTGTCCTGGAACTAGTTCTTGAGACCAGGCTGGCCTCAAACACACAGAGATCCACCTGCCTCTGCCTCCCAAATACTGGGATTAAAGGTGTGCACCACCACTGCCCAGCTCCTTTGTAACTTTTAAGACAACCTTTAAAGCAAGAGTTTTCTGAAAGCCATAGAGAGGAAAACTAACAAGAGCAGTAACACCAGTGTTTCCAGACAGTCTTGAGCAGGATTTAGTAGAAGGAACAGATTGCATGGGAAGATGGGCAAAGAGCGCCAGAGTGTTTGTTCTAGGGGCTGCAGCAGAGAAAGTACAGCGTTGTACAATCTTCTCTTTTCTCCCGTTTATCATCCTATTCAGAGTCGTTTGGGGGAAGAAACGCCCCATTTTTGGGTGAGATGAAATTAACATCTAGCTGGACCACAGCCTTTGTAGTCACTTGGCGAACACTCCCCAGGAGGACAGGACCAATAAGCACAGGAGCCAGTGAGCCAGGGAGGAGAGAGCCTGAAGAGCAGACTGAGTGGAAGAACTTTCCTTCAACTCACAACCATGGGTATGGTTGCCATTTCAGCCTTTGTTGTATCTTTGGACTCTTCCTTCTAAGTGTTTGGGGAAAAAAAGGAAATTGAGTCTAGGGTTGTGTGTCTTGTTCTTGCAGTATAAAAGAAATGGAAACACCAGCCTTTGAGTTTGGGACATGGCTTAGGTGGATAGGAGCCCAGTTTTCTCTGATCGATTCATTACCTAAAGTGTGCAAGTTCAGCTCAAGCAATGGTTGCCCTAAGTTAACCTTACTTACTTTAGATGGATACAGAAGACACCCTGGCTGATCTCTTTACTCTACTGAACAAAGAAGAGATTGATCTGTATTTTAATGCTGCAAAGTCTTTCCCCAAAATGAATATGAGGAATTTTTTTACTTAGTCAATGCATCTTGGTGCACTCTGACATATAATGACTATAAGACCAAAAGTATGTATGTATGTATATATATATATGTATATATATATATAGACTCACACACAGTACTATGAATATATACATATATATTGGCTTTTGTCATCAAAGGGAAGCTGCTTATATATCAAGTCTGTGTAAGCTTTATAACATGAAGGATATTTTAAAGTGTAACGGCAGAAAAATCTATGAAAATTGAATAGCAAGCTGGAACAGGAGGCTCCCAGAAGCCCAATGTTATTGCATTAATTTATGAAACTCCACTTATTTGTATATCTGATAACTTGTTTGATCCAATAAGCAATTGGAGTTACACCTCAATGGGCTCAATCTTTCAAAAATATTGAATGCTCTTAGATGAGGTTTTCCTAGTATTGCATGAATTTGCTTTATTTACTTATTGATTTTTTTCATCAGAAATAAACATAAAATCCATTTTGTGTTGACTATTTATACAGAAACCAAATCATTTGAGACTGTGAAGTGCCTTCCCTCTCAAATTTTTATTCTCCCCTAATTCCTCACTGACCACAACAGAGCTCTGTGCTTGGCTCTTGCTGTATAGCTATTGAGTACCAGTGCCACTCACATGCAGTCCTGTGGAAAAGCATTCAGGGTTGACATGGTCATTCGATTTTGGGATGGAGAACACACGCTGTCATGCAGGAGGAAGGGAGCATCCCTGGCTGGCTCCTTTTAAAGTCGTTAACTGTTTTCTCTGCATTCTTCCTAACCCTGCCCCCATAAGATGACCTGCCAACTTGATCATGAAGTTATGCTCAAGAAGTTAGGAAGCCGTATTAAAACCAGAGTACTTTCTGTTCTATTCTTAAGTGTATGAAAAACATCTCACCACTTAACAGGCACATATATGCATTAATGTACACACAGGCTCAGTCTTCTGATGAAAACACGTGTCAAATGGCATTCGGTACATGATTCTTAGTGTTCCTGAGATTCCTTTGGTCTCTGTCTGAATGCACAGTGTGGATATCACAGCAGCTGGCGATTATCTCTTGTCTTATGACAGTATTCATGCTACATAGAAAAGGAAGTGGCGGCTGTATTCTTAGACATTCAAGCTCTCCCAGAGCTCCTCCTAGCTAGATGCTCTCTCTGGGCTCATACTAGAGCAGAAATGTAATCTAACCACACAGGTGCAGCATATTCTTCTGTGCCCTTGCAGAGTAGTCTTGACAAAAGTTGAGATACCAATGTCCATCTTGCTACATCTTTAGATTAAATTACTCTTTTAGCGTGTATTTCCTGATTTCATAGGTAAAATGTGTATATTCCTGTGGACCGAAACATTGAAAAAAAACCATGAGTATCACTTTATGAATTTTTCTAGTTATGATTTTGTGTTCATCAATCAACTAAATCATTTCATTTTAGACCTAACTATTTTATTCTTATGTCACTAGCCTTCCCATCCTTCCTCTTCTTTCCCTTATTCCTTTTCCTAAGGTGAGCATATTTTATTGGATACATTTTTTTTCAAAATAATATTTAAGAAGAGTGCTTACAGTTTGAAAAGATTTTCTGTTGACTTTGATTTACGAGCTAGAGTGCATATGATGTTCGTTTGTGTGTTTGTAAATGCGGTATATATGTTTGTGTGCTTGTACAAGTGCCTCTGCACAAGTACAGAGACCCAAGGAGGATGGTGTCTATCACTCTTCTTATTTCTTTGAGGCAAGGTCACTCACTAAACCTAAAGCTAAACTTGTTGGCCAGCAAGCCCCAGTGGTCCATCTGCCTCCCGTTGCACTGCAATTATAGTTATAGCTGCAAGGGAGTCTATGCCTGAATTCAGGTTTTCAGGCTTGCAAAAGCAATCTTACTGGCAGAACCTTTCCACCAGCCCTAATACTTAACCTTCTTCAGTCACAAAATATTTTCTTGAGGTGTGACACAAGAGCAAAGACATAAAGAGTAGTGAACCAGTGTTTTTCTGTAAAATTCTGGGTTTCCTATTCCTATCTGAATTCCAGTGGCTCTCATAGAAGATACTTTTGCCATTTGCTAATGCTTTCATTTATGCTGAATTAATCTACTATTCAGATTGATGAGAGTCTCCATTAATGGATAGATCAAAGGTACCATTTATATTCCACGGTAGAAAATAGATAAACCAAAGACAGGTTTCAGACTATGGTTTTCTTCTTGTATGCAATGCTTACTATAGTCTACCGTGGTCCAAATTTGCTTCTACGTGAAAACAGCAAGAAAGACCACAGACGTATCTTTCTGAATTTGTCTTCTCAAGTGCAAAATTTTTAAGCTGAAAGAATTGTAGGGTCATATGTGGTTCAGAAATAGTGATCCTGTATATTCTTACTCTGTCTCCTTCAATAGCAACATGTTTAATTATGGTGATATATCACAGCTGGGAGGTTGAAATTAGTCCAATTTACAAGTTTCATTTAAACTTTACCAGTTGCCCTCCTTTTTTTTTTTAAATATTTATTTTATTATGTATACAATTTCTGTCTGCATGTATGCCTGTAGTCCAGAAGAGGGCACCAGACCTCATTACAGATGGTTGTGAGCCACCATGTGGTTGCTGGGAATTGAACTCAGGACCTTTGGAAGAGCAGGCAATGCTCTTAACCACTGAGCCATCTCTCCAGCCCCCATTTTATGTAGAGTTCCTAGCACTGTTTCTGCCATATGGTTGGTTCTCAAACTCTGTCATTTTGGTATATTACTAACTGGGTCTTAACTACTCCCTTTCACAAAGGGAGTGCCTTTCTGAGCTCTTGGTTTGTGATGGCTCAGCATAATTAAAAAAATGTGTTCAGTGAGGAAGAACTCAGGTTAAACTTTTACTATACTCTCAGGAATTCATAAGAAAAGACTCTGGGGTCAGTTCATGGCAGAGCTTGGGCTTGAACCCCTCTCAAATCATGGAACTCCTCTTAGGATATCTGTGTTCCAATTCATTGTCCTCTGAGAACCTCTTGGGCAAGGCTTCTCACACTTCTCTGTATATTCAGATATCAGTGTGGCAGAGGGCTGGACTGTTAGTAGACAGATCTCACCACAGGTGCAGGGTGGAGCCTGGAATCCTCCATTCTAATGCATTTCTGGATGGAATTGGTTTTGCTGACCCATGATAGCTAACTTACAGAGCACAAGTCTCAGAGACCTGTTGAAAAGTCTTGCTTCCCTTACCTTTACCCCAAGATTCTTATTAAAGAGAATTTAGTGGAATCTAATCTTATCTAATTTCCTTGACCATTTTAGGAAAAAAAAATACTTTTGCTAAATACTGGCTATCTTTCATACTAACTAATTTCTTTTAAACATTACAGGCATCATTACCTTGATGTTATAATTTAAACATTTGGTACTATCAGTTTTGAGGGTTTCAATAGTTAATATTTTTGTGAGACTCTCTGTTTTCTTTTATTATCAGTGTTTTACTTTGCTTGGCATTATTTTTTTTCCTTTTGAAGGTCAAAAACCTAGCATGAAAATCAGGCACTTACTGAAAGTCTAGGTCAATTCCCAGAGCTTTATGGAATTAGAATGATGTCAGTGCCATTCTACCGAACCCGCCGAGATTTCATCAGTGTTTTGAAAAGTCTTCCTCAACAGCTCTTCCTATGATCTAAATAAACAACACATTGGATTTACAGCAGGAATTTCTTATCATCTCTGAATTTACTCTTCCAGGGTCCAGATAAAAAGTAGTGCTTAATCCCCTGAAGAGGTAGGCAGTTATGTGAGCTGACTGCATTGATAAAAGAGAATCGTGGCCAGAGGGGAATTGTAGGGATCAGCTGTAAATGTTGAGGCTATATGAACTGTCAAATAACATAGGCATCTGAAAGTATCATTATAAGCAACTTATGCAAACCCCTGATACTGATATTTTAGGCAAACCCCTGCTATTTTAAATGAGCCATGTAACATGACTTATTTGTAAAAATTGAAAGTCCTAAAATTTTCAGCATTTAAATCAAAATTTTCCCATTTTGTAAAAATGCAACAGGCATTTCAAATAATTTACAACCACTTGCAATTTTAGTTATGTCTTCAAAAAAGCCTGTGTGGGAATAGATTTATTAATTACCGTTTTGTGGATGAGAGCACTGAGGTGTTAAGGTCGTCAGAGCTCGGATTCTACTAACATTTGCAGTTTTAGTGTCACCCAAGGACTATATTGACACCATCACACCTGCTCTTATTGTTCTGCATTGTTCTAATGAAGAACACACTCTGTTTGCAGGAGTTGGCTTAAAGTATCTATATTGTTAGGGTGAGCTTAGTTGTCTTGCTTTCCAAGATTTACGAAAGTTTCTATTTGGGGCTGGAGAGATGGCTCAGTGGTTAAGAGCATTGCCTGCTCTTCCAAAGGTCCTGAGCTCAATTCCCAGCAACCACATGATGGCTCACAACCATCTATAATGAGATCTGGTGCTCTTTTCTGGCCTGCAGACATACACACAGACAGATTATTGTATACATAATAAACAAACAAACAAATAAATAGTTTCTATTTGTTGGAGCATCTATTCTTTTGTTGATTGTTCAATCCTTTGTTCATTTTCTTCAAATCGTTCTTATTTTGTGACTCTAGATTCTGAAGAGTTTATTTCAGTCATTGTCAGAAATCCAGTCAAGTCTAACCGATGTATGCACTCTGTGTATGAGCTGCAGCTGGTGAGCCACCCATCACTCTGCTCTTTAGACAAATGGTAGCGCAATAAGAGTGCCCTATGCCTTGGAGGATAGTCCATAAATACAGATACATGTTTAAATACCCGTATAGCTCTGCACTTTCTGTAGAATCAGACAAGGCTACTGGTCTTGACTCGGAAAGTCAAAGAGACTTGCTTTGCAGAGATGCAGGGCCGAGCTCCTATCTCAGGTAGCATCTTTTCACAGAGGAGATGATTCATAGTGAAACATGCTCATCACCCTGTACTTGAACTGAGCATAGGGAAACCAATGATGTAATTTATATGGTCCTGTCTCAAAGTATGAGGCTCAATCAGTATTGATGATACTATTACTCCAAGTTCCTGAATCTAAAAATGGGAACTTCGGTGTACCTCCCAGAAACTGAAAGAGAACTTTGGGGTGTAGTCATGGATTCCATGTCCTCACAAGCTCTCCGAGTGGCTTCCTTGTTGCTAAAACCCGAGACACAGCATATGGGGAAGAGCTATGTTTTGTATCTGTTATAGAGCTAATCTTTTGCTCATAGAAACTGAGGCCTGTACCTAACTCCAAGATTGCTATTTCAACTCATAGTGACTTGCTTCCCACTATGTTTTCAATTACTTTCTTACTAAAATAGCTTATAGCTAGCAAGACTGTTTGAACAACACCATAAGTATCCAGATATCAAGATGACTGTAAGTTTCTCAAACCTCCTTACCTGAACTGTTGACCCAGGTGGAGCGGTCTCCCTTTAAAGGGAACTTCAGTGTTCACGTTAAACACCAGGAACTCCCCTTAGATTCATCCCTCGAGCCCCAGACTTTCAGGCAGTGGTTAATGATGACAGAATACCTGTGCTTACTGTAGAGGCTGCAGCAATTTCTCTTGACCAGGCAATCTGCTCTAACTACCCACAACTTGACAACCCTTTTATTTTATGTGCTAAATCTGGCATTACCCTTAAATTTCATTAACATTTCGGGGCCTATAGAGTCCAGTCCTATAGTAACACAGAGTTAACGGTAAACAACAAACGTTTGGGTTGGTCAGAAATCTCCACTGCTTCCTTGTGTTCAGCTCTATGTACCTTGCTCTCCTCATCTTCAAGGTCTTGTTAGAGCTACTTGGAGAAGTCTAGGATATTAACAAACAAAAATCAACTTTGAACGTGAAACAGGCTACTAAGCAGTGTTCTAAAGATTATATATGAATATATATAATATGTATATATACATATGTATGTGTGTATATATGTATATGCATGCCTGTGTATATTTATGTGCACTCTGTGTGTACAGGTGCCCATGGGGGTCAGAATGAAACACCAGACACTTTGAAAATGAAATTATAGGCCATAATTAGTGGTCTGATATGAATTCTGGGAATGAAACCTAGGTCTTTTGCAAGAACCCTATGCACTTTTCTATGTTGTGTAATAATACATGCCAGCCAAAGTAGTTAATCTTTATTTTATTCAGTTAAATAAAAACAGACCTGTTAAGTATATTATATAACATTCACTATATACACATGATTTAGGTAGGCAATGCATGTAATTCTAAGTATGCTGACTTACTCAACTATTAGTAAGTCATGAATGGTGTCAGTGAGGCCCAGAGCATGCTAGACTGTCATTCCCCCTCCCGCCCTATGCTTTCTTAGTCACCGAGCAATCTCTCCAGACCCTCACACAACACTTTAGTACCTTTCTAGTGAGAAGTCGGTGTCAAAGTAAGTTCTCTTGTTGAGGTTTATTAAAGGAGCAAAAGTAAGGCTGTTCTTTTACCCATAAAGAAAATTCCTAAAGTACCAGATTCTTTGTTTATGAGATATGCGAAGTCGGTGATGCCTTCTGTGTTGTAGTCTTCCAAGATCCTTACACACAGCCCTCCTATCAGCGCCATTCCTGTTACTGCACACAAAACGACGAGCAGGTGCCACAGAGGCCATCTGTGCATGTAATGCTTATGAGGTCACAGAGCTGTGAAGATTCTTACTGCCTGGGTACAAAGAAAGGAGGAAGGAAAAGAAAGCGCCATGAAAGTGAAGCTGTCAAGGGCTGTGAATTTCTCCTTCACAAAGCGGAGGAATTGAATTACATTGTAGCAAGCTCGTGGTTTTAAGGTTATATGTTTCAATGAAACTTGTAGGGTGGGTTATAGGCGAGACAAAGGGATGAAGAAAAAAGAAGAGAAGGAGGAGGAGGCAGGAAAGGAGGGAAAAGGAATTGGATAGGGAGATCAAGAGGGGAGGGAGAGAGGGGAAGAGGGAGAGGGAAAAGGGAGAAAGGCAGAGGAGGAGGGGAGAAGGAAGGGGTACGTGTAGGTGAGAGAAAGCCTCATCAATGACCTGGGAGGTGATGCTGTGATGCTGAAAAGGGAATATTCTATTTGTTATTCAGACAGATTAAATAAACAAGCAAATAACTAAATAAATCACAAAAATTCGTAACTAGTTGTCTCACAGTAAAAAGTGATTGAATATCCACTTGACACTTGGTTGGTTTCATGAATTATTCATGTATCCTGTTGAGTCCAACCTGTGGCTGATGGAGCTGTATGGCATCACTGATAACGGAAGAGCCATGCTTGGCTTGTAGAAGCCAGTGTGTGAGGATTGCGACAGATACCTCTGATAGACCAAGACGTTATTTCACTTCATTAAAAGGCCTTTGAGCTATAAATAATCCCCATATAGATGGATGGTGAGAAATTCATGCTTGCCACATTCTCTGTTAATAGCTATGAAAATAAACTTTGAGACTGCAGTAATACAAGTTTACACATGATAACAATACTTGGACTTTGTCTTTGCTAGTCAAAAGATCGTCAGGTCATGCTTTATTTTACAGAATCTGCCCTCTAAATACCCATAAAAAAGACAAATGAATATGTCTATGTAACAGGATTTTACAATATGCACATATTTGCTGCCCAAGTTTGTCTTTTATAATGGAAAGCTGTTTCACTGCAAAGGCTAAATCTCAGATTCGTTTGTGTGCTGAGGAATGGTTGGGAAGAATATTTTGACGTTCTGGGAGCCAGATAGGTCACTGGAGGGCGCTCTAACTTCATGACAACGCTGAAATTAAAACCTTCCTTTGTTCTCAGGTTTCACCTACAGCTGATGGACTGCCCCCACCTCATAAAAAAATCAATAATAAATACAAAAAGTGTCTAGCGAAGAAAAATATCTTTTTTAAATGCTGGATGTGCTTACAAATGAAGACAGCACCACTATTTGGAACTGGCAATATTTAAACAGGTCAAAAATGCAGGAATAATACACAGGGATGGTCTAGGGAAAAAAAAAGTACTTCAGAAAATATATTTCATAACCTCTCTCCACTCCCATCCTTTGAGAATAAGAATGTCTGCTTTGTTCTTGGCATTCTTGAGCCCAACCAGGCTGTCTGAATTATTTGGACCTCAGGTATACGGTTGGAGTTACACGCTCCTGGTGGTGTAAGATGGGTAGAGTCCCTACAGAGGTCTGAATGGCATCTTTTCTTCCATCGTTTGCACAACCATCCCTCTGCCTGTGTCTTGTTCGCTTTGCAAGGGCCATTTTCGTTTTCACTGTGGAGGAGTTCCCCAGAGACCTACGCTGAGAGGTCGCCGCTGCAACTCGAGTCTCACGTGACTTCTGAGATACTTTGACCCTTTAGACTTCCTTATCTCATAGTCCTGAAGATGTAAGAAATGAAAAAAGGTGAAGTGCATGATCTTCAAGCCCACCCTAATTTGTACACCACTGCGTTTGGGTTAGGTATTTTATTTGGTGTTTCACTAACAAACCATAGGTTATTCTGAGAGGAGATAGTTAACTCCTCTCAGTCATGTCACACATACTTAAGTTTGCCAGCTTTGCCTTCAAAGCGTTACATTCAGGATCCTGAGGGTAAAGACTTAGAGCAAGCAGAACCCTTCCAAGCACTAGGTTCTATGGGGCCTGTGCTGCCTGTATTTGTAGGGATGGGCGTTAAATTCATTCTAGTTTGCTGGAATTAGCTTTCAGTTTGAAAGTCCTATTACCCTCCTCTTCCAAAAAACTAATCCATATAAATAAAACATAATAAAATAAAAATCATGACACTTATGTCAGCTCTTTTTTATTTTTCTTTTTAGGTGAGAATTTGTTTCAACAAGGAAGCTGTGCTTGTGTTTGGGCCAAATCCTTGGAAGGATAATTAGTTAAACAGTTTTGGGGTGAGGAGTGTGGAAAGAAGAGATGCGAAAGCCCTATGATAATTGTGTTTATGGCAATTAGGATTTTTCAATGTGAGAAGTAATGGTTCCTTCTGAACATTTTTAAGACATTGGGAAGCCATCTGGAGATACCAACAGTGGCTCAATGTTGAACTAGAAATATCCTGCAGGAACTGCCAGCGTGTGGGGAGTGCTGTCAAAAGGCTAGAAGCATTAAGTTACCTCTCCCACCCACAGCCTGAACATAGCTAAAATACAATCTGCAAGAATTCGGCTACGTAATTTCTTTGTGGTTTTTTTTCTCCAAGTTTTATTTCTGTCAGATTCTAAATAAAGACATTATTCTAGTGGGAGAAAGTTACTTTGGAAAATAACGTTTCACACTTTAGCCTCCTATGGACTACCTTGTAGTGTCAAAACAGTTATTTTTCCCTCCAACAATAGGCATTTTTTTCTGCACTGACTGATTTTATGATGGCTCTCCTTTTCATTTATTTTCCTTGATTTTAGAACACCACATCAAATTTGAGATGGCAACTTTTGTCATCAACAGAAATCGGGAGCATGTCAATTCAAAACCTAATTTGCCCTTTTTTTCTTCTCTTTTTATGATACTCAGAATGACTTCCTGGCTGCAGAGAGAAGCTGCCCTCAGGCATGGTAATCTCCTCCCATTTACCCACCCACCCCCAGTTCCTGGGTGGCCTTTCCTCTGTATAGAGACTGGGAGACTGTGTGCTTGGGTTCTTTTTTCCCCTCATTTTTAAATTAGTACATTGGGAAATTTGTACAATGTATTTTGATCACATTAACTCCCTTCTCCACTCCGTCTAGATCCAGTCCTCTTCATGACCCAACCAACTTGGCTTCCTTTCAATTATTTTAATTTACCAGCACAGTTGCTGCTGCTGCTCAAATGCTCGTAGGTGTGCAGTCTCCCACTGGAGCATGATCATCCCACCAAATGCTGTGCCCTTAAAGAAAACTGCCTCTCCTCCTGGGAGCTATCATTGCCAGTAGCTCCTTAGTTAGGGGTGGGACTTTGTGACCACCTTTCCTCCCTATGGTGGGATTTTGCCTGGCTTGAACTTGTACTGGTCTTGGGCATGCTGTCTCATTGCTGTGAGTTCATATGTGCAACTGTCCTGCTGTGTCTAAAAAACAGTGGTTTTTTTTTTTTTTTTTTTTTTTTTTTTGTAGCCATCCACTGCCTCGGGCTCTTGAGTGTATGTGTGTCTGTGTGAGTGTTTGTGTGTGTATGTTTGTGTGTGTGTGTTTCTACCCCATCTTCCATAATGATCTACAAGCCTTGGGAGAGGAGCGTGTGCAATTTGGGACTGCTGTTCCTTCAAGTGTGTCTGAGACACAATATCTGAAAGGTAGAAGGTACATCTTTGGGAATGTTCAAAGGGAGATGCCTTGGTTAGGAGTGATAATATTGTGATCATGAAATAGCAAAGTTATTGATGTTTAAAAATAAAAGCAATCCTTTTTTTGAGGTTGTACTCATCCTTTGAGAATAAGTGTCTTCTTTTATAATATAATTTTTATTTTATAAAATTACCAGCACCAGCTGTGGGTACCTCACTTCCAGTTGTTGTTCAGAGATACTGGAAAATGCCACCTCAACCAAAAAATATAGGTTATTGCCATTGTTCTTGATTGGTCAAAAGAACTTGATACTAAGACCTTATTACTGAAGACATCATACACGTCTGTCACATGACATGGAGAAATCAAGTTGGTACTGACCAGAAAGTTTCCTCCCTGCTGCCTATGCCTAGCTGTCATGTGTCATGGTAGTGGAAGGTGCTATGCAGTCTCTTGAGGGAAAAGTCATCAGTAGTCTTACCTAGCTTTATATATATATATGTATATATATATGTATGTATGTAGATATGTATATATATATATATATGCATGGGAATGTACACCCATAGATATAATAATGACATAAATAGTATGGGTTAATCAACCGCTTTCTGGTTAGATTTATGGTAACACATGCCCGGTACTATAATCTGGCCAAGAACCCACTTTGATTATATATATATATATATATATATATATATATATATATATATATATTAGAAATTCAACAATTAATGATTTCCCAAATCTGAACTTGTAATGGTCATGGCCAGAGCTTATTCACTGCAGCTGGTATTCTCTGTGATGTTAGGTGATAATTGCTCTGTGAGTCTGAATTATTAGTTTCTTTCACAGATTTCACAGATATATATTTTGTGTGGATGGGCAGTCCTTCTGTCTATGTGTTTCTTTTATTGGTTAATAAATAAAGAAACTGGCTTGGCCTATAGCAAGGTAGAACTTAGTTAGGAGGTGAAATCTAGGCTGAATTCTGGGAGAATAAAGGCAGAGTCAGAGAGAAGCCATGGAGCCTCCACTAGAGACAGACACACTTAAACTTTGCTGGTAGGCCACGTCCTCATGGTGATGCACAGATTAATGGAGATGGGTTAAATTAAAATGTAAGAGTTAGCCAGAAATATGCTTAAGCTATTAGCCAAACAGTATTGCAAATAATATAGTTTCTGTGTGATTATTTCTGGAGTCTGGGTGGCTGGGGAAAAAATAAGTGGTCTTTGACCCCCCCCCCCCCCCACACACACACATTTTTCATTTCCTCCTGTTGTAAATAGAGTAGCAATAAGCCCTTTGGGTATCTGGTAAGAAATGGTATATATGCGTCACATGGTGGATTTTCTTTTAGCTTTTTGAGACTTTTCCACAATGATTTCCAGAGTCTGTACAAATTTGCAACAATAGTGAATGAAGATTCTCCTTTACCCACATTCCAGTCAGCGTTTGTTGTCAATTGTTCATCTTAGCTATTCTGACTTGAGTAAAGATAGAATTTCAAGTTGACTGACCAAGGGCAATTTGTAGAAGTCTGATTCACTGACCTGAAGGCAGACCTTACTCCTGTACTCCAATCACAATGAAAAGACATCGGACTTAACACTCTTGAGATAATCCTGGAATGCAATGGTTCATACTGACATCATAGTTATTCCTTTGACAACTTGCTTGGGTTAGACCCCTGCTAGCCTACAGTGCCTGAAACTACTGCTTTTTACAATGTTAAATCAAAGTTAGGGGGAACACAGCAGAAAGCAATCTGTGAAAGCACCTAATAATTTATACTCACAGGGCAATTATCGCCTAACGCCAGCTGCAGTGAATAAGCTCTGGTCGCGACCATTACAAGTTCAGATTTGGGAAATCATTAATTGTTGAATTTCTAAGTTTCTTTTTAATCAAGATAAAATATACTTTTGTTTATGCAAATGATGCCATCATACAAGGTGCTGAAGGTGGGAGGGAGTATTTTTCTCATGTCACAGATTCTCCCTTAGGCAGGAGGCAGAGTTATTTCATTGTTGGATAAATCCTTCTCCACTGCACAAAGTAACAAAGGGCATTGATACTCAGGGATTTGATTTAAACTTTTAATTCTAAAATTATTTTCAAGAAAGTTTTGTATGACTTCATGTGATGAATTCTTGTATATTTTCCTGAGAGCTTCCCCTAAATTTATCATCCTTCAGAAATGCTGTACAATGATTAAAGAAAAAACCCAAGAAATTAATATTGGCATAATGCTATTAGGTAAAGCACAGATGGAACTTGAATTTGAACAGTTTTTCCATTAATGTCATGTTTTTTTTTTCTGTCACAAGCTCCAATTGAAAATCCCATATTGCATTCAGATGTCAAGTCTGCTTCATCTCTGCTAATCTGTAGAAGTTCCTCAGTCTCCCCTTGTCTTTTACAATCAGGGTCATATTCTAAACAGAATTCACTCCTCAGAGCTGAATAATAATAGAAGAATAATCAATTCTCTAAGAATACTGAAGAAAATAATACACAGTTACCACTTAATATCTGTTAAGGGTTGGTTGCTGGACCCCTGGGGACATCCATGTATGTTCTATTGCTTTGTATAAAGTAGAGTAGTATTGGCAAGATACTCACTCCTATTCTCCCATATGCTTTAGAGTCATTTCCAGATCATGTACAACACTTTATACATTGTAAATTCTATGCACATAGTTGCTCTAGCTTGTCTTTTAGGGAAGTTTAAACATGCCGAAACAGGTCTATTCCATCACACAATACTGTAAATTTGTAGCTGGTTAAGTCTCCAGATGTTAAAGCTACAGATTGAGTGAATTATATTTTCTTTGAAAAATTTCAACTTATTGCAGTATACTTTACTCATTTTAAAATGGTGGGTGGATTAAATGTCACAGTATTAATGTATTTTCAAATATTTTTGGAAAAGATGTGCAAATTGATTATCAGTTTGTAATGATCTGCCTTGAGCATTTTTTAAAAAAAATAAAGTAATTAATTTTTAAGCGGTTTTTGGATTTACATTTAGATGGGTACTTTACAGGAAATGAAGTTACTATGATTGTGACATCTTCTAAAACTAAAATGCTGTGTTGCATAATTCATTCAACCATTATTTTCAATTTTTTAAAAATAATTTTTAATTATTTTAAATGATTTCTAATTGCTAACTTAACCTATTTTTAATTATTTAAGTTTCAGAATCTTGGGTTCAAATTCTGTATCTGAATGTGCACATGTCCTGTTTCTAACTTAAGTCCTTCAAAGGCACTTCATAATTCTGGTTATAGATATATGTGATATATTCACATATATGATAAAATACACAATTTATCATATAACTATATAATTTGCATGAGGGTATATACATGTTTCCACGCCATCACAGTGCACATACATATACAAATAAGACCCACAAATCAGTTTCTAAATCACAGCGCTGGTGGAATGTTTTTAACAAGTACACAATGATCATGTATTCTTCAAATGAGTTATTTTGTGCAACATCAATGTCTTATGTCATCATTTTGGGTGGAAAAAAAGCTGCAGTTTCCACAAGTAAAATGAATATGACTTTGCACCCGTATCTCCACTTTACTTAGATTATGTTCTCTCTCCACTCTGGGACAGCTCTTATGTGGCTTCCTCCATCCAGAGGGCATCTCTTGTTGAGCCCATCTTTCTTTCATTGAAGTCTAGAGCCTAGGGTGCCCATCTGAGTCTGAAGAGTGACCTGCTGTGTCTTAGGACTCCTGAGCGAGGTTATGTCTCTTCCTATCTCTGAAAGCACGGGGAATATTTCTTCATCCTGTCTCTACCACAGTTGAGTGATCAGATTCTGCTCTGAGGCTTCACATCAAAGGCGATTAGGGTGTTTCCCTCTAGAAGACAGATTTTGCAAAAGTGGAGCCGGAAGGTTTGTGTCAACATGGCATAGGATGGCTTTTCCTAATGTCTGCTGACATCCCTGTAGACCCTCAGCTTTTGGTCCTACTGCTTCCTGAGGAGTGTTGGGACCTAGCAGAGATGATGATAAGAAGGTGTTTTCCCACAATGGTAGGCTTTTGCTCCATTAAGCAATGTGGCTTCTCTGGTCACTACCATCACTACTGGGATACCCACAAGACTAGACAGAGTCAATCCATCTTCAAGGTCAGGTATGGATTACAAGGTCACCGGCTATAAAAATAAAATCTTTTCGGGGTAAAGTAATCATATTTGGTTAGCCACGGCTAACTTTCTGGGATATCTTTAGCCTTCCTGATGCTCTTTATTTTTCTCTAGAAGGGAGGAGTAGGCCCTAGGTCAGACAGACTGCTTGCTCAAAGCATACAATGGGTAACAGTGGTCTACCTGACTTTTCATCTTATTCAAATGATTCAGATAATAATTTTCAAGGACTTTCTTCCCTAAATTCCTCTCTGGACTGTGTCTTTGTTTGCTCATTTTTGTTTTGTTTCAGGGGCAGAGAGATTGTCACAGAAGCCACCAATGTCTCTCAGTCTCAATTATGAATTTGTAGTCATTGTTTCCACTGCAAAAGAAGCTTCCTTGCCCATAACAACCAGAGGAAGCATAGATCATATACTGGTTTCTGTAGCCAGCATGAACCTCGGACATTCACATGGGAGCAGGGATCATGGACCTCAGCAGGGACTCTAGCTGCAGCACAAACCATGGACACCAACTGCCCAGGGGGTACCGACTTGAATTGATTCCAGATCTTTACTTTCAATGTTTCATTTTAATTTTTTGCTAATGTTAAAAACAATACAAAACAACAACAGCAAATCAGCTCGACTCTTTGCAGGGGAGATGGTTCAGTTGTTAAGAGTACTTGCTATTCTTTCAGAGGACCCGAGTTTGGTTTGCAGCACACAGAGTAGCCCACAACCACATGGAAGTCCAGTTCCGGGAACAGTGGTAACATCTTCTGGCCTCCACATACTCATACACATAAAGACATTCCCGTGTTGTATAGCTTTTATTTAGCTTTTATCCATATTTAAATTTAAATTGTTTTGCCTTCCACTCTTTTGAATTAAGAACGCCTCCCTAACCCCAACCAAATGTGAGCTATTAGGAGAGGAAATAACGCTCAAATCCTTTTTCATCCTCTAGCACCAACACTAGTCACTGGCTGATGGAGTTTTATGAAGGGATCCATCTGCTCATCCGTGTTTTGAAGTTTTAGAATTGCTTCTTCAGTGCAGTTGCAAGATTTTGAAGTTTTGTTTGTAGAGCTGGTGATTGAGTAACATATTTGGAGTGAAGTTGTAAAGAGTACACGAACAAAAGAGAAGAAAAAAATGACAAAAGCAATAGATGGAATCTCTGGGTGTTAAAAGGCAATTTTAGCCTTTTTTTTCTGCTAACAAGTTCCTGTCATTGGGTTTCTCATCCCCTTCCCCAGCATCTGAACGAAGTGCAAGGAAGACTGGGTTACTTGGAGGAAAAGTCTCCACTGTGGTTTTCTTCTTCCTTTTCTTTATCTTTCCTTTTCTTCTTCTTACATTTCCTTTTCTTTTTATGGGATGCAGTCATTCTTTTCTAGAGGTAGAGATCTTGAAGTAAATACCAGGCAGCTTTTTTTTTTTTCCTTCACATTTTGATTTGAGTTAATGTTTCAAATTAGAAAAGAAAAAAATGTATGTGTACTACATCTTTTTGCCTTTTGTAAGCTTTGCCTGCACTAAAGAAACAATTTATGTAAGGGAAAAAGTATTTTATTCAGAATCTCAGACACAGATGTCAGTGCCATCTTCCAGGGAAGCAAACAGAAATTAATTTAAATATTTCATTCTATTACCGTAGTTTCCAACACTGGTAGTAAACTCCCCTGATTCTGGAATTGGCACTAATCCTATCCATGAAAATCAGCTGCTCTGTAACTTACAATCTGTGATTTTCATTTTTTCTTTTTCTTTCTTTTTTTTGCGATTAAAATCAGGAAACAATAAATTTTACAAGTTTGCTTGAAAGAATGCTTGACTTCTTATTGAAAAGTCTCTGTCTGTGTCCGTGTCCCTGTGTCTGCCTCTCCATCTCTGTCTGTCTGTCTGTCTGTCTGTCGGTCTGTCTGTCTGTCTGTCTGTCTCTTTCTGTGATGTGTACATGTGTGTATAAGTGTGTGTGTATGGTATGCATGCAAATGTGTGCATTTGAATACATGTGTGCATAAATGTGTGCATAAGTGCATGTGCTTGTGTGTGTGCATGCATGTGGAGGATCAAGGCTGGCGTTGGGAATCTTTCTCAATCACTTTCATTTTTATACACTGTAGCAGTCTCTCACACAGAACTTACCAAGTCAGTAGTGTAGCTAGGTAGCTTGCTGTAGAAATCCCCTGGATATGGTCAGTGTAAATTGGTAACTTGATTAAAGTCTAGAATAACCATGGATATAGACTTATTCTGTCTTAGTTACTTTACTAAGACACTGGCATCAAGAAAACTTATAGAAAGAGAAAGAAAGATTTAACTGAGCATACGATTGGAGAGGGTTAGAATCCATGATGCCAGAAAGAAGCATGGCATAATGACAGGCAGACGGAGCAGCAGTCGAGAACTTACATATTAATCTACAAAAGGAAGCAGATGGACAAGATGGACTTGGGATGGACAAGTCTTCTGAAACCTCAAGCCAGCTCCCAGTGACATACCTCCATTACAGAGCCACACACCCTACTCCTTCCTAAAAAAGTTTCACCATCTTATGAGCCAGTGGGGTCCATTCTTATTCAAACCACCATAGCATGTGAGCTTGCCAGTGTGGGATTTTCTTAATTGGGAAAGTTGAAGTGGGGAGACTTATCCTAAATGTGTGTGATAGCATTTCATAATCTAAACCCAGACTGAATGAGAATGAAAAGGAGAGAGAGTCAAGTAGCACACATGCATCCATCCCTTGCTGTTTACTTCTCTACTGAAAATACACCGTGAGTGTTTCAAACTCCTATATCCGTCCTTCATCCTCCACTTCTTAGTGAAAATGCAATGTGATTAGCAGCCCGAAGCTCTTTCCATTATAACTTCCTCTGAAATGAGCTGTGGACTGAAATAAATGATTTCTTTCCAGCATTTGTTTTGGTCAGAATATTTTATCACAACAGAAAAGAAATTAAGACACCCTGTTCTCTACCTGCTACATGCTAGTGTACAGGTGGGCTTCCATGCCTACCTGGCTTTTGGATGCTAAGGCTCTAAATGCAATTCCTCATACTTATCCTGCAATTCTTTTATCTACTGAGCTATCTCCCAAGAATTCAGACACTATAACCCAGTTTAATTAGGGAAATAATTTGTTTTTTTTTTGTTTCTAGTATATACATTTGGGGTGGTGTGTGTGTGTGTGTGTGTGTGTGTGTGTGTGTGTGTGTACCTGCCATCTGTGTGCTGTTGATCATGGGTGCCAGAAGAGGGAGCCTGTCAGATCTCCTAGAGGTAAAGTATAAGTCATTATAAACTGCTGAGGTCCCATGGAAGAGCAGCTACTGCTTATAACTGCTGAGTCTTCTCTCCAGCCCCCAAGAGTTTGTTTATTGCTGTGCACCTGTTAAACCACTAGAAACTAATGCAAGTCTCTGACATTTTCCATTTCCCACTAACCTTTTAAAAAGCAGCCATTTTCCTAAATTGCATGACAATTTTGGCTCAACATGGACCTTGCATTAAATCCTTGTTGGTGATCGCAGGGTCAGAATAAATAATGAGTGCATGGTGACTAATAGTAACTAGTTTTATTATTCAAACAAATGTGCCTCTTCATTAAAGATAATTATAGAAAATTTTATATGAGAATATATCTCAGAAATGCGTGTATTTTAAAGGTTGAATATCTCTTACCACAAATATTTATGGCCAGAAACACCTCTGAAGTTTTGAAAATTTTCAGCTTTAAGAATATTTGCACAGACTTTGCTAGTAGGCCACCTTCATTCCATGGTTCTGAAGCGTGACACTTTACAAAACCTGAAACTTTCTAAGCAGCTGTTGTCATTCAAATACTGTAAATTTTCAAGCCTTTCTGAGTTTGGAGTCTTTGTCTAAGGCTGTTAGACACTTATCAGCTAAGATTATAGAAATTATTAGAATTTTAATAATATCAAGACTCTACAAAGCTAAATTATGACTTCTTGGTATAGAAAGACTCACCCTTGCTGTTGCTGTGATTAATTAATTAATTATTAATTAATTAATGTGGGTTTCCATTCTCCAGTCTGTTCCTGGTGTATAGTCAGAAGTTTTAACAAGTGATTTTTAGAAATAATGTCTCATTCTGAGAGCAGTTCTGATTAAATGTTTTGAAGCCAGTGATTTTTACATCCTATTGCTTATGGCTTGAAGATTTTTTTAATGGTCACCAATAGTTCATGAATGAATCAAATGTCTACATGTATGCACATGTGCACTTTCCTTCACTTTCATCTATTAACACAATAGAGCTGACATGACATCTCTCTTGGGAGAAAGGTTTTTCTCCATTCTAACAAAGGTCTACGTGGCAGCTTCTTTTTGGAAAGCTTGAATGAGATATACTCTCACTGCCATAAACCTGCGCTGGCCCAGTTTTTAACAGAGAACAGATTGATGGATTCAATGATGCTTCTGAAAAGACTTCAGGAGAATAAACACACTCAGAATAGCTATGGTGCTCAGTTCCCTGCTGTAAGGGCTATAGACTTCTGTTCAGATGGGACTTCTCCATGCTGTAAGCAAATTCCACCTTGGTTCCACTGAGATAGACACTGCCTACATATTCATGACACTGAAATCCCAATGCAAAATGTACTTCACTTCTTCTGGTGTTGGAGAGCTATTCAGCTGTGGACAGCATTTGCATTGACATTGGAAAAGATTTGTCAGACATATTGTTTAATTTTCTAAAGATTTGATGATGATGATGATGATGGTGATGTGCATGCACACACATGTACCTGTGTGGTATGTGCATGCTAGTGCAGATACACACTGCCACAGTAGATGTGTAGAAACAAAAGACAAATTTTGAGAATTGTTTCTCTCTCTCTGCTGTGCATTCTGGGAATTGAACTCAGATCATCAAGATTTTGTGGTGCCGGGCGGTGGTGGCGCACGCCTTTAATCCCAGCACTCGGGAGGCAGAGGCAGGCGGATCTCTGTGAGTTTGAGGCCAGCCTGGTCTACAAGAGCTAGTTCCAGGACAGGCTCTAAGAAAGCTGCAGAGAAACCCTGTCTCGAAAAACCAAAAAAAAAAAAAAAAAAAAAAATTTTGTGGCAAGAGATTTTACTGGCTGAGTCATCTCACTGCCAGCCCAAACTTCTGTTTTTTAATTACTTTTATTACCACACAATTTTGAATTTTGAGGATAATACTTAATTGAGTTTTAAAGGGCTGAGGTTATAAAGTAATAAAAACAAATGAAACTATTTCATATTCTAATGATTTTTAATTTGTTCTTATAGAATGAGAGAAAATAAAGATGTGGAGCAAGAGCCACAGCTCAGAGGAAGGTGATTTGCTCATCTCAGAATTCTTTTGCTTCATTCAGAAATGGAATGAAACTGAACCATAGCAGATTCAGCAATCATGGCATTGTCTTTAGTTAGGATTTTAGTTGTTATGGAGAGGGCTTAGAACAGAGACCATGTCTCTGAGTATCATGGAACTGATGAAGGCTGCAGGCACTGAAGGAAGAGTGTGAACTGATTCCTAATGATTGACATCATTGTTGTCATTCTTGAGGACACAACAGTTTATCACAGAAGAGAAACAAACATTCAATAAAGACTAGAGCCCAGTACTCAGAAGTGATAGGGTATTGGTAAGAAGTCCTAAAGGAATTCAGAAAAGAAATAGAAGGGATGTTCATGGTGCAAAGTAACTCAAAATATGCTCTTGTAAAGTCCTTCTTACTTTGGGTATAAAAATATTTGTTAAGAGACATGAGGATAAGAGGACATATTGTATTTCTACAGCTTTGAAGAAATAAAGAATCTGAAGAATAATATTATTATTCTTATTGAAGAATAATATGAAGATGAACTTAATAACTAGGAAACATTGGTGCTAATAATAATATTAATAATGATAAATGACCAATATTTATTATATGTTTCTTTATGGCCCAAAGCATTGTGTTAAGTCAATTGTATGGGTTAATTAATGAAATCTGTTTTTTTTAGGTAGTAACATACTAGAAGACTTCATATTTCTATTTGATAGTATAAGTAAAACTTTACTCAGTGATTATTTTTGGATGAATTGATATGAGATACATAAATAACAAAGTAGGTGAAAGATAACTTTAATTTCTTAAGTGTTATGAGCAATCCTCTTGCCTACAGTAGAGAAAATTTGAGTTTTAATTTGTAGGAAAGATTGATAATCAAGGCCCTATGTCATATGCCATAAAAATTGTTACCAATTTTTTTAGGTAGAAGGGTGTATTAATTTTTTTCTATTGCTGTGCTAAAATATCCCAACTAAGACAACTCAGAGAAGAGATTATTTAGGGCTTATGGTTTCAGAGGGTTAGAATTTATAACAGTGGAGCTGAGGTAGCAAGTGACAGGCATCTGGAGGAGCAGTTGAGAGAAACAAATAGGAAGAAGGTGTCAAGGTAAGAGTTGGGAAGCATGAGGGGGCTAAGGGAGTGTGCCTGGGACAGGCTGGAAGGAGGAGAGAGGGGGAACAGTGCTGTAATTTAAGATCAACTAAAAACATACAGGTAGCTGTACCCAATCTCCTATTTTCTTCTATTTCTTCAGTTTTATACAATATGTCTTTTGGTTTCCACCATAGGGCCCCAAAAGGCTCTCTTAGGGGTTGTAAAGCACTCTGGATAATTCATCAGTATGTTTTAGTTTCCATTTACTTGTTTCCAGAGATACAGAGTTGTCATTGTAAACAATACGTCTTTCCAAGACTCTCACCTCTGTACTCTGTGCATAAGTTCTGCTCTGACCAACTCCTGCCTCCTGACTGTAATCTTCCAGATGTTCTCCTCAAGACTCCTGTATTTTTTTGCCCTCTCCCCTCTTTTTCATGTAAGGAAATGTTCACTTAGATGAATAATTACTGAGCATTTATTAGACGTAGCTCAACCGAGTGCTTGTAGGCGGCCACAGCATGACTCTTCAGTGGTCCTGTTTGAGAGACATGGGGAAACCATTGTGCTCAATAAGATTTTCAAAGGCATTTCTATGACCTTACATTATGTGTAAAATTCTCATTATTCATCCTTTATTGCTTTTGGCTCAGGAATTTATGATCCTTGTTGAAATGCAAAAAATGTTCTCCAGAAGGCTTTCTTCACACAAAGAGTCAGCTACACCTTAAGTCAAAATTGAAGAAAAAAAAGTCAAATTATCTAACAGAACACAGGCCAGGAGGCATAAAATGCAGAAGAGACACATTGCAATGAAGTAAGGGACAGAGGTGAGAGAACACCAGGTTATGCGAAGCCCTCCTGGAAGAAGGAAGCCAATCATTTGCAGCACCACCCCTGCCACCCCGGTGGGCTCCAAAGCAAAACTTCCAAGATCTGCCTGGGTGTTTAAATTAGAAAACCAAAAAATAATTCTGTAAACAAATTTCCATGAGAGAATAAAGTAGGATTTTGAAAATATGAGTTCTCAGTGTATATCCTCTGGATACGGTTGAGTAAATGAGTATGAATCATTGGAGATCATCTTCCCAGACGAGCGAGTCTATTTAGAGTGATAATAGAGACCACCTGCATCAGACCTGTTATCTGGGAAAGCCCCCGGGGCCTGCTCCCGTGCCTGCGGATTCTCCTTCACCTCTGGGCAATGATTTGAAATGAACACTTCGATACTCCATAGTTTTACTGGGCATTGCTACACTGAACTACACACTGTGTTGTAATGATGGGCCTTTCTCTCAGCACAAAGGGAGCTCTTGCCTACGGTGAAAACTGACACTATCTCAGCACCTTCAGATTTCTCATAAAAATTCTACCATTTTCACATGGGCTAGAATTTGGAGTTCAGAGAAGGTAGGTTTTTTTTTTTAATTCTGATTTTTTTTTTTTAAAAATTAGAGAGCAGTAATAACAGAAACCCCATGCTTACGATATTGTTGAAAGCCCTGGCTCCATAACAGCCTTTGTTTCAAACTTGTCTTCTAAGTAAACTTTTCTTTCAATCTATGCTATACCATGCTATACCATTAGTTGTTGCCAAATTAACTAGCAGTCTTCGTTGGGTGAAATTCTTACTGCAATATCCCTGTGGAGCTTTATAAGCTTACGTATTCTACAACTTGCTTTTTTTTTTTTTCGGACAATGTGCCTATAAAATCAAATAGAAATTAGCCAGTGTTTATTAGAGTGACAGCAAATCTTTTCTCACTTTTTTTAATATTAAGAAAGAATAATGAGGCCAGAGATGGTCAGTATGTGGGGTGTTCCCGAACAATCATAAGGGCATTGACTGTATGAAGCTGGTTTTTCTAAGTGTGGATAAGGGACGTTTGACCAGGAAACACATGACTGACGGTGACACAGCTTGGAGTGTGCATGTGATACTGTTTGTCATTTGCTGTCTGTCAAATGTTCTGCTCCTATTTGCATTCTTTCCCCATCATCTGATTATGTGTCCGTGTACCCAGAATTCCCTGCTGCAAACAGGGCACCTTTCCTTTCCCACCTTCTGCCCTTCCCTTTGTAAGTCGAGCTCCTTTGGGCGGTGAATGTAATGCTCACAAGGTGTTTCGGAGGAAAGGGATGATTGCTGGGAGCTTCACGTCACCTCAGCAACAGCTATGGTTTCAGCTTCAACTAGTAACAGATATTTCACAGGCAATCAACTTAGCAAGAGATGTTTTCAGGTTGGAATCTTTTTGGCTTCTTTGATGTCAGATTCTAGATCTTTAAAGGCAGCAGAAGTAAATAATTTGTAGATAAAAGAGAATGTAAAGGTCTTTTTCAAAAAAACCTTTCCTATAAGACAAACATACTTCAAAGACAGCTTGGTCTAGTCTGAGGACTATATCCCCAGCTTCCCCTCACTGAAAACAGTGTCTGAGGTAAATGCTGTGGAAAAGGGTAATTCCATGAATCACGGGTTCTGAGACTTTGGGCTAGGGGGGAGGCTGTCCAGCATGACAGGAGCACATAGCAGAGCCAAACTGTTCTCTTCAGGGTCATAAAGCAAAAGCAAAAGAAAAGATCTCGATTTCACAATCCACTTCTCGTCTCCAGTGACCTAAGAACCATGACCAAGACCTCACCTCTTAGCAGTTCTAGTTCCTCCCAGTAGCATCATCCTGAGACCAAGCTGTTAGCATAGGGACCCTTGGGGGACTTTCAAGATCAAAACCACAACAAATTAGTAATAAAAACACACGACAAAGGACAAAGAAAAACAACTGTATGCAAGCAGAGATATGAAGCAGAAACTTTGAACTCTTCTGAAACACTCTGTGGGATTTGGAGAGATGACTCAACAGTTAAGAACATTGCTGTTCTTCAAAAGATCTAAAGTTCAGTTCCAAGCACCTACATCAGGCAGCTCTGAACCACTGGAGCTCCAGGCCCTGTTGATTTGACATTCTCTCCTGACTTTGTGAGTACCTATACCCACATGTACATGTGAGCTTGGGCATGTATACACACACACACACACACACACACACATACACACACACACAATTAAAAACAGAATCAGTTATAAACAGCAACAGCAGCAGCAACAAAACCTTCCATGTGTGAATCTTGAACTGCATTTTAGAATTCCTCCTTGAGCACTTACAATGTTGGAGTCTGGTGTTGTGAACTGTTAGGAAAGGAAATGCCAGGGTCCAGCCACCCGGCCACACAGCCAGCCACAGAGTAAGAAGAAAAGCAAGATATATAAAATAAAGAAAGATTAAAAAACCCAGAGGCAAAACATTGCTAAAGAGAAGCAGGATAATTTAAGAAAAGCAGGCTAGAAAAATGCAAAGCTAAGGCTGGGCATTCATAAGTAATAGTATGTCTCACTGTATTTATTTGGGAGCTGGGTGGTGGGCCCCCAAAGAGTAAGAAAAAACAATTATAGTCATGTACCACTTCAGCTCAGCTGAATCAGAATCTCCAGAAGGAGGCTGGATCTTGGGAATCATTAGATTTAAAAGCTCCCTGCTGTTTCTAATATGTGCTGAAACTTGAGAATCACCACTCATAATTACTCTCATAATTAAGCATTCTTTTTTTTTTAAATAGCTTCAAGTCCTTTTCTTTCTTTCTTTCTTTCTTTTTGAAAGGATAGCACCTAGAATTGATCACTCTGTGTCACCCTTTCCTCCCAGGAGGTTGCCTTACTCTGGTCAAGTAGCATCTCTTCAAGAAGAGTAAATGACTGTTGCTTATATACGCCTATGATTTAGCATCCTGTCTTGAGCAATCTGCAAGTTCTAATCAGAGAATACTGTGCTTTTTTTTGGTTTGTTTGTTTTTAAAGATCAGGTTTGTCTTTCATTTACCATTTTCTATTTCAGACTACAGGAGAGGCCTCAGAAAGCACTAAAGCTTGCCTATTGAGCTGCTTTCTTCTGGCTGCCCTTTTCCGAGTCAGACTCGCATCTTCTCTGTGCCTCCCTTCTTATCTTTCAGCCACATCCCATTGTCTGTTTTCGGTGACACACTCTGCCTACTTTCTTATTTTTTTTTAATGTATTGTTGCAGATTCCTATTTGCTATCAGTGTTTCTGACTTTCTTTCTTTTGTTTAAAACTTCTTTCTTTCTTCCTTTGCTCCTGTTTGTGTGTGTGTGTGCGCGCACATGCATGTGTGTTGAGATAGGGTCTCCTTTATTTTAAGTTGATTCTGAATTTCATATGGATCAAAGCATGACTTTGAATTGCTGATACTCCAGCCTGAGAAATACTGGAAGTGTCTGCCATTTCTGGCTTATGTTGTGCTGGGGATCAAACCCAGGGTTTCTTTACCCATGGTAGGCAACTCATGTCTCATAGGTATTTGTTGCTGTAAGTCCTGCCTAATGCATGCATTTGTAAAGAACTTAAACACATTGAGAAAAATTTCCCGTTTTGTTCCAACACACAGAAGAGCATTTTTTTGACTCTGCGAAGGAGCTGGCAGACCCACCTTTGCAGGCTGCCAGGAGACATTTTCTTGGATCTGAGACACCAGGTACATCTAAGTGATTGCACAGAGTGACACTTCACTGTGAACTAGTGACACTGTGTTGTTTTTCAGACTACTTCTCTGACTCTGGGCACAAGAGGATATCGCTGTGCAATGGCTCATGAGCAATTTCTTCCATATGTGAGGCAGCTGAAGATTTAGCAGATTGGGCTTTCCATTGGAGATGAAGGAACTGACTTTTTTTCAGAAGGATTCCAGACCTTTGCCTCCATTCTTACCCTTTGAAATTTGTTAAATGTAGAAACATAACAATTTGTAGTGGAAAACAATCTTACTATTGTTTATCATTCAATATAGATTCTAAGGTTTTTATTATAGTCCATGATATATAATTCACTTCTAAAAGTGAAAATCATATTTAAAACCATCTAGCAAAATGTGACAATGATATTCTATGTTTATGAATCAGGGGATACTCTTTTATATTTGCTTTGTTTCTTCTAGGAGGGTTTTATTAGCACACATAAAGTAGCTAAGAGGTAAAATACTTTCTTTTTGGTTTAGGTGTAACTTGGGAAACATATTTTACTGCTGATCATAAATTGAAAACAGCAGTAGCCATGATTAAGTCAGCTCAACATGGAAATCTTTATTGAGCGCCTGCTACATATACAGCATTCTGATGGGGATATGGGAATATATTACATATAATTGGTATGATTAAGGAAATTAACATGTATTGTGGGAAATGTGTGCATTACTATAAACGGAACAGACATCTATCACAATAGCGGAGCGGAAACATTTTTGCTATATTTGATATCAGTAAAAATTTCTTCAAATTTGAGTAATAGAGGAAGCCTTTAAAATGCCCAACTTGTCAACATGAATAAAAGACATAAAAGCAGAATAAAGATAATGTAAAAGTTTAGATACCAAGGTGAACTGATAACTACAAATGAGCAATACTTTTATGATTCCTCTCAGCAAAAAGCCTCATATTTTTTATTTCTGACAAAAGACCTGATTTATCTGCAGAGACCAAGATATTTTTATAGCAGTGCACTCTAACTGGAATACATCTCAAAGGCTTTTGTGTGGTGAGTATCATGCTGCATAATAAAATCAACCACGGTTTTACAAATAACAGAGAAGTAAGTCCACAGAGAGAAGTCTAGATGTGGCCATCTGTGAGATGAACAGCATGCCTTGAATGATAGCAAAGATTTATATGAGAAATTGAGCTAATAAAATACCGAGACACATGCTTTATCTTCCAGAATTATATCTTATAAAATTCATATGTCTTATAAAATATTACATGAATTTGAAATAAATTTAGGCAGTCAATAATAGAAAATTAATGTGAGCCATTTCTTTCCCCTTTCTTCTGAAGCACCGAGCTGCCTCCCAGAAGCAGCTATTTCTTCATGTAGTCACTAGAATGAAATCTAATATCCTGTCACCAGAACACAAGAGAGTCTCTGTTCCTTTTCCTCTTTTCTTTGTTTTCTTCCAGAGTTTCTAACAATTTTTGTTTTTAATTTCATAATTAGAAAAACTAATCTCTAACTTTTAAATGAACAGAATTTTACTTCTTTGAGTCTCATATTTGTAATTTTTCATCTGTTAAGTGAAACTCTGAATATATGACATAGTATTATTTGTACATTGCCAACATAATATTCTTCTTTGCCACGTGTATAGTAGTTTCCTCTGAGATTAAAATCTTCTTTCTTAGAGGGAAACTTCTTAAAATATGATTTTTACAAGAAATACAAGTGACAGTATGTTCAAAGAAATGGTGAAACACTCCATCTTACAGGGAAGCTTGTTAACACAGAAAGGAAACAACTCAGATAGATCCAGGAAGTCCCTGAAACTGACCAGATTCACTAGACTCCCCTTCTTTCCCAAGAGAGCATAAACAGTAGAGACTGCTGAGAGTCACTCACCAACTGCCTAGAAGGAGCAAACACCAGCTAACCTGCCCAAAAGAGGCAGAGATGAGCTTGAATTGTCTAGCAGAATCAAAGACTAGCTTGACATGGGCTTAAACTAACTAATAGAGTTGGTAAGGCAGGCTCTGCTGTGTGCTCCAGGTTTCCAGCTCTTGAGAGCTGTCACCCATGCTGGAGTGGTCTTTGGCAATGCAGCTGGCTTTGAGTTGTTTCTGCTCCTATATGTAACCCTTCACTCATATTTCCGCAACATCAATAAAACTCTGCTTCACCAAGTTGTTATACGTTCATGGTAACTCTACCATTTGTGGCATTTGTGAGGGAATCCCTCACTGTCTGAGCTGAGAAGACATTTCTTTACATTTCCCCAAGAATTATTTCGTATAACACCAGAAACCAGTGGTGGTATAAAGTTATCACAAGTTATAGGTTAAAATTAAGTATTGTGCAAAATTGCATGATGTTTTACTTTGCTTGGTTTTATACTCATGTGTTCCATCCACAACTATCTGTTTTCCTTTAAGTATCTACCTGTCTTCCCTACTTTCAAACACAGCATGCCATGCTATTGTTAAGAAGCCCTGCTCTCACAGCCCGTGTGCCCTCAGAGAGCCTCTGCATCGCTGCCCTCACAAAGGGTTTTCTATTTTCTAGAACAGTTGCTTCATTAGGTTTAACGCGTTTTGTTGATTCCCAACACTTCATTTCTGATGAATCCTCTTTTCATTCAGTAGATCTCTGCTTCTTCCTATTTCTTTGTAAAGAAAGCTACTTGGACAGCAACATTTTGTTTTTGATAAAGTCAAAAAATTTTTACTTTGTCTTCAAAATTGAACTGTGGATGAAAACCTGGGTTTAAACAACTCTGGATTAAAACACTGAAGGCCTCACTCAGTCATGCCTCTGCTGTTATCAGATGAGCTGGTATGCACCTGATTCCTGAGCCCTGAATGTAACTTCACCTGTGCCCTTCAGACTATTTTAATGAAATTGAGGTATGCTATGTTGGCGGAAGTGCTAAATTTCTGAAGGATTATTTGGTGTTAGATTTTTTTAAAAAGGTTTTTCTGCTCAGTGCACAGGGAATTTTTCAATCTGTGACTTTTTTCTCTGCTCTTGAGCATTTTTCTTCTCATGGCTCTATTTTTTTCTCCTTTAATTTTCCATTCTCTGTTTCTGGATGGGAGGATCTTAGATGAGGTCAGCTCTCATAGCCTGAGTGAGACTGTTGCCTAAATTTTTAGTCATTTCTAAAACTTCAACCTATTACAATGGTATTAATTTTTCATGATGTTTATCATTTGTGCAAGTTCTTAATTTTTCAACTACTGATCTTGATATTAATTTTTATTTTTCTGGAAGAAATATTTTCATGTACATTTTAAACTTTCAAAATTACTTTTAAAAGTTTCCTTTGTATTGTTCTATTATTAAAAACAAAACCAAAATGAGATGTAGTTCTACTGTTGGGATTAAGGAAAGAGTTGCACATACCCTTATTTTATAAATCTGTAAATATAAAATGTATCTCTGTCTCTTTGAAATAGAGAGAAATATTTTCAAAGTTAAATATGCTTCGTTGCAAGCTTTAAGATATAGGGATGTCCTTGTGAAGGACCTGGGAGCGTGAAATGATTTCATACAGGAAGCTGGATTTCGCACCTCTCCTTTGCTCTGGGAAGGCAGGAGCCTGACTTACCCTGGGTCTCAGGCTATCTCCTGTTGTACAGATATGTGAGATCTACTTTCTCCTTTGGTCAAGCTAATTAGCAAACTTAAATGCTGTCCTGATATCTGATGGAGGAGGGTCTTCTATCAATCTGTTGATTTCATTGGTTAGTTAATAAAGAAAACTGCTTGCCCTGATAGGTCAGAACATAGGTGGGTGGAGTAGACAGAACAGAATGCTGGGAAGAAGGGAAGTGAGTCAGACGCAATGAAGCTCCGACCTAAAATGGACGTAGGCTAGAATCTTCCCGGTAAGCCAGCCCTCGTGGTGCTACACACATTACTGAATATGGGTTAATCAAAATGTGAGAGTTAGCCAGTAAGAGGCTGAAGCTAATGGGCCAGGCAGTATTTAAATGAATAGAGTTTGTGTGTTGTTATTTTGGGTGTGAAGCTAGCCATATGGGAGCCTGGCAGGATGAAAAGCAGGTCTGCCCGCAGCTCCTCATAACAGATATCAGGTCTGTCTGGGATGACCTGGTTCTACACGTGGACTCCGCCCTCCTCTTGCTAAGAATTAGCTGCAGATGGTTTGGGACTGTGTCTGCTTGTCTGTAATGGGCTCATTTCTGCTTGTCTTCAGATTACCTGTGCGAATTGCATGCTGTTGTGGTGCTCATCTTCTAACTAACTTCCTCTTCCTCCCACTATATGGAGGGATATTCTGGTTTGATGGGGGATTTGTTTCTACTTGTTCTTCTCCGTAGGCACCATTAGTTTTGCTTCTTTCTTTTTTTCTGTCATTTGGTGTTTAACCTTTTCTTCCCCATCATTTTCCTTTCCTTCCCTTCCCTTCCCTTCCCTTCCCTTCCCTTCCCTTCCCTTCCCTTCCCTTCCCTTCCCTTCCCTTCCCTTCCCTTCCCTGTTACTTTCCTTATTCTTAAGTTTTATGTAGAATGACATTGAGTAATGAAGTCACTTGCCATCAGTTTCTGTCACTGTTGTGTGGATCCGTCTTTTCCGAAGTAGCACGGACTGTGAGCTGACCCATGGGTAAGGGTATGACAGTTGAGGGTACCATGGAGTAGCTTAATCTATCCTAAGGCTAATTATGCATTTTTATATTTAGTTGCAGCACTCATGGTGGATGAGCCCTGACCCTGCCACCACTTTGTTTCTGATGGGCTTTCCCGGTTTGGTCCAGGTGAAACGTACTTGCCAGGAAGTCTCCATCTGGCTCTAGCTCTGTATGCCAAGAAGCCAGCTGGTCTTCAGAAACCCAGTCCACCCCACCCCCACCCCAGATCTGCCTTTAACAAGTTTAGAACTTCTTCAAGACTCTTCTGGGGAAGAGGAGTCTGCTCAGCTGTGGTCAGAGACAGGGTTGGACAGAGCCAAGAAGGAGAGAGCTTTAGGAAAGAGCTGGCCTCTGGCCTTGATCTTCATTTTCAAGTTGACCACCTTGCTCCTGTGTCCTTTCAGCTTCTTTATCTTCTTCAGCCTTTCCTCTGTCACTTGAGGGAAGAAAAAGAAAACTTTTTTCAAGGAGGGAAATGTTCTTTTCTCTGTCTCACATTCTTGTGAATTTCACAGAGCCTCTTGTGATTAGTTGAAAAAGATGTGTGAGGTTTTTTTTTTTTTTTTTTCTTCTTTAGGAGAAATAGATGCTAGAAAAACAAAAAAATACATCCAACAAGGTATTGCTGTTTAAATTTCCTGGAAAGTACATTCTTGGTGACAAAAATCTACCTTTCATTTTTCATACCCCAAATACATGTCAGGCCACATGAAATCATTGACTGAAGTTCATTATTACAGAGAAATAAGAATTTTATAGCACAGACGATGACTTCCATGCTGAGATCAGAGTTCTGCAGTAACATTTTACAGTATAAAGATGCTGGAAGTATTTTTGTGAAGATTATGAAGAGCTCCATTTCCTTTGCATTCAGCAGCACCTTAAAAGTTTGAAAAGTTATTTGGGTATTTCAAGGACTTATTCTTAGCAATCAAATGTATGCTTATCTAAAAGTCACATATTGAAAAGGCTTAATTTGCCTTTGTTTTCCTAGAAGAGAGATAAGTTGCTCACAACTACCTTCTAGTCCTTATTCTATTCACAAATGTTCAGATAATTACATTCTTAAAGTCCTGGAGTAAATAACTGGATAAATAAAAATAGTCACTTGTTTATTCTTTCATTCCTTTATTTACTTTGCATAAAAGCAGAAGATCACCTAGTGACAGGTAATCACCACACATGATCTTGTATTAACTGGAAGTAAAGGTCTCATGGCTTATACGTGTCTTTAGACAACATATTTTCAAGAGAATATAAATAAAAGAAAAAAAACCCTCCACCTCTAACAACAGTGAAAACAGTGTGCTTTCAGGGAAAGATAATTTTAAATTGAAAACGTCCAAGCACAGGTTTAAGAGTCTCTGCCTGCCAGGCCCAGGCTGTGCAATGTCCTCTCTTTTCAATTGAGGGCAACCACTGAATTAGCCTCCTTTTATGTTCTGTGGGTTTAAAGATCTTTTATTTCAGAAGGCCTTTGGCATGGTACACTGGTTTTATGTTTGATTTTTATTACTGATTTTAATTGCTTCTTCAGTTGTGTGTATTTTGGGTACTCTCACTATACTGTACCTTGTAAAATACTTTGAGTATTTCCTAAGAGGCAGAATATTTTATGAATCATGTTTTTTGGTGTAATTAAATAATGTATAATCTTTATGATACTAGCTTGAATGTATTAAATTATGTTAGATAAAATGCAAGGTATAGTTCAGAGATTTGAGAAAAAGAAACTTAACTAGTGAATTTCCTCAAATATTCTTTCTATACATATGATGAAATTTAAAAGAATAGAATCATGTTTTACAAACTACATTTATTATTTCCACTTGCCTTTTGGGGACATCTTTATATTTTGGTTTAAAATGGTTTAGATCTATTCTTTATAGCAAGTCAGCGATTACAGCCACATTTTGTGTACTGCACATGAATGGAAATTTACAATTCCTTGTTGAAGGATGAAATTCAGCAAAGAACTTCTAAATGTATTTGCTCAAAGTTTAAAGATGATGGTACTCATTTATTTATGATGGAGTTTTAGAAACTTAGTTTGTAGCTGTTATAAATCATGCTAAATGAATTTTACAAAGCAGATATCTTTTCTAATATGAATATGCCCAAATGCACAGGGGTTTCGATACAATTGTGTTTAAACACTGCAATGCCAAAGCTGACATGGTTGTCTGAATTCTCTATCAGATTAGCTGCACTTTATTCAAATTCCTCTGCATTATGGACAAGAATTCCTATTCCTTACAGACTGTGTGCATAAGTTGATAACCATCTCACTGACTGTTTTGTTAAGAAGTTTGTGTATATATACTTTTTGTGGGTTGCTCAACAAACTCAGAGCTGCAAAGTCTCTTTGATGATGTGAAGTTAACACTTCCTTGACTGTGCGCATGAGCAGGCTCTCTGTTCTCTGGGATGTCATGCTCATGTGCAGTGGGAGAGAATGAAGATGCCACTTATGGGACTTTGAAGCTTAGGGAAAAGTCTCTATGATGGGCATTCCCAAGTTTTCCTGCAATTGGGTTCCACTGGTCATTTCAACCTTGTGCACTAAATTCTTTATGTTCATAAGTATCCTTGTTTGCAATATGAAGACAAATCATTGTACCTAACATATATGTATGATTTCTGCCAGTATAACCAGGAATATTGTTTAAAATTGCATGAACTATTTAATAAATAATTTTTATTTTTGTAAGTCAGAGTACACAAAATTAAGAAAATGTATACTTAAATTTAAATCTTTGTGGGGCAGCCAATTCATTTTCATAGTTTGAAGTATTACAATTAAGAATTAAGTTTTCTATATCACCACTAGGAACAAACTGTAAACTCCGAATTTGCAGAGGACATTTACACAGCATTGCTCAGTGGGTTCACTTAGTGCTAAATTGTGTTGAGGTGCATTTGCATATTTTTTCATTAGCTAAAATTCATATATTTCTCATATGCTGTCTTACCAGGGTATACCGTTTATTTACCTTCCTGTTCCCAGAAACGTTGATAATGGACTTTGGGAAATCACTGTAACCTCTACCAAGTTGCATGGTTATCTGGGTTGTCAACACATTTGTAAGTTTAAATAAGATCTTTAAATTTTGAATTCAGTCTCCAATGAAGAATGAAAAAGAGCTCATAGAGCTTCTGCAATATGCAGTCCCTCCTGTGACATCATTCCCCATAAAAATCCTTTCCCTAGTTCCTTGGGCAGCTGAGGAGAGGGAGCCGGAAAAGGCCAGATCCTATAGCCATACTCATGAATATCTTGCATATCACCATAGAACCTTCATCTGGCGATGGATGGAGATAGAGACAGAGCCCCACATTGGAGCACTGGACTGAGCTCCCAAGGTCCTCATGAGGAGCAGAAGGAGGGAGAACATGAGAAAGAAAGTCAGGACTGTGAGGGGTGGTTTATGATACAGGCTTTCAAAGCAAAAGTTTTTACTTCTGATCCATCTCTCTGGACATATAATTTACCTTTTGAAAGAGTTTGAAGAGTTGTTTAAATGGTAATAATCCTATAGAACAGAAGAAGTTATTTTTAATAGAGTCACAGTAATAAGAACATACCAACTGTAGTGGAGCCATTACCAAGAGCAAATTCACCAGGACAGACAAGATATGTCTTACTTGATAGATAATTCAGGTCTCTGAAATCTTGTGCTGTAACACAGAAATGTTCAACTGACATGTAATTTTTAGGAACATATATTGTTTAAAGTGAGGTGACTCCATGGCAAGAATTCAAGCATGATTAACTTTCATGAGTCCTCTGCAAACTTTATTAGGATTTGCTAATTGGCCATTGTCAAAATTATGATAGTTATCTATTAATCATCAGCAAGAGTTCTTTTATATTCCTTTAGACCTCACACCATCTGGTTCTGAGCTCTGTCATAAAATGTCTGAAAAGGTTTATGATCCTTAGTTGTAAATGGTAAAACTTGGTATAGGAAGGAGTGTATACCAGTTTAAATAACCTTATAAAAAAGTAAATGCTTGGCATTATAATTTTTACTTTTACCCACTGAATAAATAAATGGAATTGATTGCATAGTTATATGGAAGATAAAATAAAATGATTGAGAATTAAATGTCCCTGAGAAAAATTCTTTTGACATGACTAGCTTAAAATGAGAATAAACAGAAATTTCTAAAATGTCTGAATTACATTCAGATTTTACTTAAGTTGGTCGATCAACTAAACCAAAATAGAATGTTTGACTTGACTGATTGTAACTGTATGTTTTTAAAACAAATTCACAAGCCCTTTGATCACATAATGGAAACATCAGGAATTAGCTCTCCTAGCTGAATTCCATAATAAAGTCCTAGAATGAACAGCTACGGGACTGGAGAGATGGCTCTGGAGTTAAGAGAATGAGTTGCTCTTACAGATGACCTAGGTTCCATTTCCAGCATTTGATGTGGGATTCCCCTCTGTATGCTGTGAATACAGTTGGTTAATAAAGAAACTGGCTTGGCCTGATAGGGTAGAACAGAGGTAGGCAGGGAAAACTAAATTGAATACTGGGAGAAGGAAGGCAGAGTGTAGAGAAGCCATGTAGACCCGCTGGAGACAGACGCCAGAACTTTACCTGGTAAGCCACTGCCACCTGGTGATACACAGATTAATGAAGATGGGTTAAATTTATATGTAATGTTAGACATTAAGAAGCTATAACTAATGGGTCAAGCAGTGGTTTAATTAATACAGTTTCTGTGTGGTTAATTCGGGAGTCTGGGCAGCTGGGAAATGAACAAGTGGCATCCTTACATCAAGCATTTACATAGAGGCTCACAATGTCTGCAACTCTAGTTCAACGGAATCCAGGATCCTCATCTGTCCTCTGAGAAAACAAGATATGTGTGCATTGGACATACATACATGCAGGCAAAATATTCACATGCATACAGTAAGAATTCATGAATCTTCAAAGAAAGAATTAACAAATCATGTTAAGATAAAAATGACAATGGATTTATTTTGGAGGAAAATTAGAACAAGAAAATCCAATTGCAATCATAGGATAAATGATACATGGAGAATGAATTGTAATAATCTTGAATTCCTGTATTTATCTGCTTTCAAGGTAAATGAAACATTCTAATCTTTACTTAATTATAAGAAATAATTATTTATTGGAAATGTGTTTAAAACACATATATTTGTAAAAATAATACTATCTAGTCATTTAGATAAATGAAAGAGATGAATGTCAACATAGTTTAATAAAGATTTAATGTTGATTAAGAAATAGCTATTTATGGATATGTTTGGTAGTCTATGTAAACTTCTAAAATAATGCTAAATACATGTCTTACTCATTTTAATTCTAAAGTTTGTACACTTTAATATGCAAAGTGACAAGAGAAACAATTATTCTTAGCAAGGAGAGTGGAGAAGTGGAGGATAAGCATCCAGGTTAGTGTTGTCTTCATCTCTATAAGGTGAACTTGTGTAAATATTGATAGAAATAATGATAATGGCATGCTATTTTAAGATTCTCCTTTGAACAATTTATATATATATATATATATATATATATATATATATATTTGTATGTATCCTTGTGGTAGTATGTGCACATATAAGCAAAAGGGACCCCAGATATCAGAAGTGTGTATTAGGTCCCCTAAAGTAGAGTCATGGGCAGTTGTGAGCCACCTAGCTTGGGTTTTGGGAACAAAACTTGGGTCCCTTGGAAGAAAAGCAGTTCTTAACTGCTTAGCAATCTCTTCAGCCCCTGACATTGTCTCTTTTATGTGTTGAAAGAATCCGAGTGTGTGGAAGGAGAAGTTGCATCCAAGAACTTAATTTAGGCTTACTTTTCTCTTCTCCAAAAATAAATTTGTTGCTTGCCTTCTGATTGCATTCATAGGCTTGGTCTTGGCGTACTTACTGATGGGTTCTTATTGTGTTGTCCTTATTATTTTGTTTAGGAGTGAAAACAAAATTAGTCATCTTATCTAGGCTGAAAACCTTGCTTCTTGAGGCAGTCTTCCCCCGCAGTGTCAGCACAATGACAAAAGGCAGAAAATTTGTAAAAGTTGGCAGTATAATGACAAAAGATGAAAACTTGCAAAAGTTGGTGCTTGGAAATTTAAATGGTGCAATTAAAAGATGTTTCAATAAGATTTGATATTACAGTGATATCTCAATCAAACTAAGGTTTTTTAGATTTATAGAAGCAAATGAAAGGATGCATGGTGATATTCAACTTGGGATCCTGAAATATTCCAGGATATATATTTTCATATTGCTTCCATTGCGTTATGTTTTATACTATTTGTTCTTCAGAGGAAAATAGAGAAACTTTCTAAAATCAAATGTAATTTGCTTTTGTTGGAATACTAGAAAAACTGTATACATAAAACTTATTAATACCATAAACTTTGTTTTGATCATATCAACTGTTAACATACTTTTGCCTATGTACATGACAAGTTGAAACACAACTTATTGCAGTAGATAATAGGGATATGTCAGTTTCTTCTTAATTTTTTGAAAATGTATGTTTGGCAAATGCAAAAAAGCAGAAGCTCATCTCGATGAGCTTTGCACTTAGTTAAGTGCCCATCAGAAGGAATACTCTATCCTCTTATTTCTGAGGATTTTTAATGGATTTTTTTGTTTAATGAGCTCTTTTGGGAAAGTAGTATCTCTAGTACCAATTTTCACCAAAACTACATGAAATGATTCATCATTCAAAAAGCTCTAGATAGCTGTGCTTAGTCACCTACTTCTTATTTAAAGGTAATAATTTTCTGTAATGGTTTTTGTATGGTGCAAAAAGAAGTTTCTTTTATGAGGACTGAGGACTACATTTATCTGTGGATCTAACAACAAATATTTAGAATGAAGTTAGGGATTATGCTGGTTTAGTAAAGTGGTGGTTGCATGTTCTCTTCCATGATCTATGACTTCACCAGCCCTGGTTTGTTGGCTAGGTTTCTAGTACCAGGGTATAAACTCCTTCTTGAGAGAGTTTTAAGTCTATTTAGAGAGATGTTGGTTACCACCAATGTATGCTTGCCAGTACTTTACTCTTAGGGTTATCATGCCATGGTGGTCCTTGCTGTGGTTTCTAGGCATCATCTTTGGTGTAACTGTTGGCTGTTTACCTCATTTGGAAGCTTGCATGGTACTCTCTCATACCATGAAAGTTAGTCCTTGGGAAGGAGGTTTGCAAGTCAGTTACTGCTCATGGTCCCACACCCACATCAAAATGCAGAGTTGTGAAATTCAGTCCAAGTCGATACATCTACAATACAACCCTTAAACCTAGGGTCCAGGACCATTGAGGAAGATGAGCAGAAAAGGTTGTAAGAGACAGAATAATAGAAAATTTTCTGATTGTCTCCTAGTAATGTCAGACGCTACAGCCATAAAGTCTTCCCAGCATGACCACCTAAACATGAGTAACAACAGTAAACATGCTAATAAATATAAACATGTTAAGGTATAGGTGTGGAAAGGCCAAGGGGCATCAACCCTATACAAAGAACTACAGTCAACTGAAAAATGCTGGAACCATGAAAAAATAGTCTTCTTTGGGGAAGAATACAACAACTGATTATATAATACCAAAGGGGCAGCTCTGAAAACACAAATACAAGTAACAACATACAGACAAATTGCACTTTTATATTCAGGAATACACATACTCAGGCATTCAGTGGTGTGTGTGTGTGTGTCTCTGTGTGTGTGTGTGTGTCTGTGTATGTGTGTGTGTAGGTATTCATGTAACACCAGTTAATGAAAGAAGAATCCATGAATTTGAAAGAAAGCAAGAAGGGGTTTATGGAGACTTTAGAGAGAGGAAACGAAGGGTGAACAGTGTAATTGTACCATAACCACAAAAATAAAATAAATAATTAAAAAATGAAGACAACTTTGTAATAAGAGACTGCTTGTTCATTTCCTGATCCCCCAGACCTAAACTAATCACACAGAAATTGTATTAATTACCAACTGATTTTACTCCACTAAGTCACTAGCTGAAACAGCTTTTTTAATAACAAATGGTAATAAAACATATTTCTAGCATACAGAGGGGAATCCCACATCATCTCTCCCTTTCTTTCTAAATAAAAAGGAAGGTTTTATCTTTCACACAATACAATTACATATAAAAACAGTTATCAAGCAAGAATTACAGTTATAATATTTAGTCCATTTACATTTGGCAAATTAAGGAAAATACTCTATATTTGTGAGTCTAAAGTTTTATATCTAATTTATCTTTTATCATAACTAAGTAAAACTATAACTATCTGCCTTCAAGTCTTCAAACACTTCAGAAGGATATAATATTACCTAAGTAAACAAGAAGTACATTGTAAACCATTTTCATCTCACTGCCTGGACAATAGAATAACCAAAGTTATTCTATAATGCTGGGACATCTATCTTTCGCCTACAGGCTTAGAGTGTCCAACAGAGATTTACATAAAGCAGGAAATTTGAAAGACTGTTACACCTATATTTGCTGTTTGTCAGTCATTTTTTTCTGTATCCTGCAGAATGTCTGGCAGACTCTTTCATGAAGCAGAAACCCTGAAGGTCTGTCTCGTCTTCATTAGGCAACTTCAGCAGTCATTTTTCTGTCTCCTTCATGCCCAGTTCATACAGCACATCATCAAGCAGTCCAGGCCGTTTCTTGCCCAAATGGTTAACAAACTCCATAAGGAGACTCTTCAATGCCCATCAACCTCTTGAAATCGATTGGTGCTGCCAGGAGCAGATGTGTCTCATTATCATAAAAGACCTACATTCTTAAATCATTTTAAATGTCATGTTAGTCTTTGATAGGTTTGAAGTATACCTATCCATCTGAAATCTCTGTACATCTAGAAAACCTAACTAGCATGACTACAAGCTCGACTATTATTGATGACTGCCTATTAACTTGTATTTCTTAATTATACATTACATTTTTAAATGAGTTGCACAAACACAATACTTAAGAGCAGAAATATACATATAACAAAACTGACATTAAATTTGTATCAATAAATCAAGATCAATATCAATGCAAAGTATTCATCTTTATAGCATATCCCCCTTTAAATATAAATAAACATTTAAAAACAATTATTTAGGGAATTTGGGTGTTGTTCTCTAGACTACTTCCTGCTGATTGGGTGTCTGTCTCTTTTGTCAGCTACATGGCATCTTCTTGACTCTGCCCACTTTCTCTCTATATTTCTGTTTGGATTTCCCACCTGGCTTTACCCTACTATGCCATTGGCTGAAACAGTTTCTTTAATGACCAACGGTAGCAAAACATATTAATAGCATACAAAGGGGAATCCCATATCACAATTTGAACTTAAACCCGAAGGTACTCATGATTTCAGTCAACTGTTATCCCCAACAATCCACGAAAAGCAATGGACTCCTACTAGCAGCAGTAAACAAATGAAAAGCAAAGTACGAGAAGTGGCAAATGGGGGCGGCAAACAAAGTAGACATGGTTTTGGAGCAGAGTCTTGATGGCAAAAGCAAATCTAAAATTAAGAGCCAACATGAATCTCTTCAACCATGGAGTACAAAGCAACAGGTGTAAGATTGGTGGCCCCGAGCCTTCATAAGGCCTGTCCTTCCCATCTGGAAGGTTTCTTTGCAGAGGGTTGGTGAGCTGCCATCTTTTCTCTGTTTTATAACCTGGATGTCACACCCCTTAAGAGGCATCCATTTACCACACTTCCTCCAGTATTAGTAATATCAACATGGGCTGGGAGGTCCCTTCTTCGTGTTTCATGATAAGGCTAATGGCAAGACACGTCATTATTTCTGTGGCAATAACATGTTGAGCTTTCTATTGTAGAGCTAGTTATATTCTTCCTGTTTGTACCCTGAAAGATTTGTATACTGCACGTTGATAAGGTTATTCTAGAGCCCCAGTCATCCATCGCAGAGTATATTTAAAAAACGCCACTGAGAAAAAGAAATTACACAATCTATCTTCTTATAGATTAAAGATAGGCAGGTTGGACATATTTAATAATATTAAACTTTCAGGAAAGGACCAGGCAGCTGATTATGCATTTGCTTTCTCAGCTTCTGCAGTGGGTGTTTCCTAACAAGTGAATACAGGAATTGGTGATGTCTTTGTTATAAAATGATACTTACACTCACTGAGCAGCCTCAAAAACATCCACACCTTGAAATAAAATTGATGCTGCTTATGGGATTGAGAGGTACATTCAGAGCTCTGTGGGCCACTTCAGCTTTGCTTTCTCACCGTACATCTGTTGTGCCTTCATAAGAAGCCTCCGATCAATCAGCCTTTCTCATGCCTTAAACAGAGATTGCCCCTGGACGCCTATGTTATGATAGGCCCTGGGGTGAGTATCAGGGAAATAAAGAGATGAGGAAGCTTCAGTGTCTGTCCTTGAGGATGTCCCAGGCTAGTGGGAAAGGCAAACACGCAGCTCATGATAATTGCAATGTGTTAAATGACTTTTTTAAAAAAGAAATAAGGTGCTGTGGGAGATGACAGCAATTAATTCTGCCCAGAGGTGGTGAATAGCAGATAGGACTGGAAATAAAGTAGAAAGCATTGTAAATTCAGTGTAATGAGGACAATATTTTTAGATTTTCTATTATAGCTGAGATGTTTTATTCACCTTTACTCCATCTGACAGGTAAGTTTGGGGAAGATACATTGGTCTTAGAAGAAGAAAAAGAAAGAATTCTAGTTCCTCTTCCAGTGGAAGAGTTAAAGTAGGCAGTTAGCCAAAAGATTCAGTTTGCCCCTGATTCAGAACTGATCCAGAGAGTCAGTGGCACCATGGCGTCTAGCTCAGTATAGAATTTCCTGATCTACTTAGAAGGTGTAGTCCCCAACCATCTGTAACTGGAAAGTTACATTTGGCTTGGTGCCATTACCAATGTCATGCTAGAAACAGAGGAACTGTAGCAGCTTGAGATGGGGAGATACATCGTCTGGGAGAGATACTCAGGTTCCTCCTATACTGCGCATGGAAAAGGGGATCTCCGTATCACCAATGACCAGGGAGTGAAGGTATGAGAGTGGCTGTGGATAGGCAGAAGTTCAGTGTCAAAACCCAGAACACAGAGCTTTTGGCTACACAAGAGGTGGGGGCTGCTGTGTGAAGGATCCATGCTGGTATATGAGATACAGGGGATGGCTTCTCCCCTTGAGTTGTACAGCTTCAGTTTATGAGTTTACCATATAATTATGGGGCAGCTAAACAAACAGGGTGGGTTCTGTTAAGATTCGTGAAATATCTTCAATTACAAGTGAGAGTTCTGAAGAGACCTTGCTTGAGGACCCGGCAAATGCGTGCTTTAGAACTCCCTCTGTGCTGAAGGAGCCAGGATGAAGGATAAAGGCAAAGTGTCAGGAAGGATTATGATTAGTTTTTATTGGAAATAAAAGAGCACAAGTCAGGACTGACAGAAACAAAAATATACTCTGATTGAGGCATGCTTAAAGTACCTGGAAGGTATTTAATTAGAAGCAGTCAAGATGTAGCATTGTTGAGGAGCCATTAATTAATGATTGAATTAATTATTTACATGAATATTTTGAACCTAACTGCTCTATAATTGAGAGTATTTTGTATACACATGCTTATATGTACACATACAAACACAGAGATTTTATAATTATTCACATATTTATATTTTAGTCTTCTTCTTCCATGCTACAGCACAGATTACATTTGGAGTCATTTTCATTCATATAAACAACTGTCACCTCTTCTCACTCTTCTTTAAAAATTCCTCATTCTATTTCCACTTTTAGGTCTTGAATGGTTTTCCTTCCAGTTTGATTGTATTGTCATAGATTTCCTCAAGAGATTTTGTTTTCCTCTTTAAGGACCTTTATTCAAAAAGGCTGCTTTAAGGGTTTTTACTTGTACTTCAGCTATGCTGAAATATTCAGGACTTGCTGTGGTAAGATTGCTGGGCTCTAGTGAAGATACAACCAAGAAAACAGGGCCCTCTAAATCAACATGGGCAAAGTTCATATGAGTGCAAAGAAACTGTATTCACTGGTCCTATATGGGTGTGTACCAGGTCTTCTATGATTTTATTATGGCCTTCAGTTTAGTGCTTTTATAGAAAGTGTGAAAACAATGTGTCTCTTATTTTTATGCCTTCTTCTCTTGGGGTCTTTCCCATCTGTTGGCTTGTCCAATTTCCATGTAATAGTTCTTGTTTTATCTTATTATCTTTAATATATTAAATGAATGGAAACCAAACCACTAGGTTAAAGGTTAACAACTCTATTGTTATTTATACAAGCTGGAAGAGGGACAGTCTGTTTTCTTCGTCGGAGTGACACTGGGCATATCAGCCTCTCCAGGAGCAGCTGAACAGCATACAGTGGACTGCACAGTTTTTGTGTGTGTACTTTTATTTGGTTACAACTTGGTGTTTTGTTTTATTTTCCTTTTGGATGTTGTTTTCTACTTGTTTTATTGGGGGAGTTTCAATGTTCTATTGGGTTTTTTTTTGGGGGGGGAAGAACTTAAATTTGGGTGTTTGGAGGGGGAGGGTATCTGGAAGGATTTGGAAAAGACAAAGAATTTGATCAAAGTTTACTTAAATCTAAAAACTGTTTTAAATAATAAAATTAAATAAATAATTCCAATGACATTTATTTAGTGATTTAGTGTGTGTGTGTGTGTGTGTGTGTGTGTGTGTGTGTACGTAGATGTGTGGAGGTCAGAGAACAACATGCTGGGGTGTAGCATGATTAATAAAAAAAACCCAGAGACAGGGATTCACCCTGAAGTTCAGAAAAGCAAAACAGCCAGCCACTGGCTCTTACTTCTACCTCGGTCTGAAATGGTGATCCTGTCTCCAGGAATCCTTTAAATCAGACTGTCTGAGAGTGGTCTTCTCCTATCCTCTATTCCTCTCTAGGACTGGGGTTAAAGGAGTGTACTACTGCCACCCAGTTTCTGTGGCAAACTAGTGTGGCTTCTGGGATTAACTGCCTTGTCTGAAGGGCTGACCAGTCCGGCTGTTTTGCTCTTTGCTCTTCAAGGAAGCTTTATGTATTAAAATACAATGAAATGTCACTACCCTGGGATTGCTTCTCTCCTGCCAACTTGTAGGTGCATTGGAGTAAGCACAGGTCTTCACATCTGGCAGAGAGCACCGTGACCCACTAAACCGTTTCTCTAGCTCATAACTGTCCTAACTGATGGTGTCTAACAAACTAGAGGATCCCAGGACTTTGGGGCTACTCCTTGCTCCCTTGGTCTGATGCAGTGTCAAAGGATGTCTTGCAGGGATTCAAATTTTCAGACTGTGCTGTTCTGTGGTTTATAGTAATAGAATTCTGTATTATCCGAATGCCTATTGTGAAAAGAGATTGGTGTGTTGATACAAAGTATTAACTTTCAGAGACAGAGTTACATGCATTGTTGAAAAAGGTTACTAAGACACTCATAAAGCACACTTCAGGACACTGTGAGCATTGTGATGGATACTCTTGGTTTTAGATAATAGCACCCACTCTGTGTGTGTGTGTGTGTGTGTGTGTGTGTGTGTGTGTGTGTATGCGCGCGGGCGTGTGTGCACGTTTGTATGAGTGGACAAAAAGTCTAAGATATTGATGGCCAAGCCACTAATTACTGATTTCTAATAGGAAGATTACCAGGTTTGTGAGTAACACACATGGAGAGGAGTAGGCAGCAGTCCTCTGACGTCAGACTCCAAAGGTTATTGAATCACGTACAGACATTCAAACATTTCTTGTGTGAAAAAATAGACTTTAAAATTTGAAAATGTGCATTGTACTAGAGAATGTTAATTAACAGATTAACAGCCTACAGGGACATGGGGTTTCCAGCACTTACTTAATGACCTCTCTCCAAAGACCCATTTTTAGCACTAATTAGGTCTGCCTGTTTCGTGCTGTTGAATCCCATGCTTCTTTAATTTATTACTTTTAATTTTTCCATGACTCCATACCTACATTTTTACAATTTCTATAAGCCAAAGGAGCTTGGTTCTTGTAGTATAATTTATCTACCTGCGTCTTACATGTACCTTCCTGCCCTTTTAAGGTCTTCAGAAAAGCCCAGCATATGGAAGACACTAAATATTCTTTAAGTGAAAAACTGTGCCTTAAAAATTCCACATAGAGCATTACCTTTCATCCTTTCCACCACTGTTCAGTTTATTCCTTAAATTCATCTGGTATATGCTACCTCACTTGATCTCACACTCACCTGGAATCTGCGCCATGTAGGTGCTGGTCCTGTTTTCCCAGTTTTCAGGAGAAGAAAATCAGGCTAATAATGTGCTGAACAACAAAGCTCTAGATTTTCCTAAACTGAGGCTTTGTAGATCCGCGACAAGCAATTCTGTCACCATAGCACACAGGCACATCCCATGTCCCACAGATTGGCCTGTATGAAATAAGGACAGATAAGAATTAATTAAAATAATTGTTTCTTTTTCTGATGAAGAAAATAGTGCTCAGACATTGATAGTGTTTTAACAAGAGCTGGGACTCAGCAGATGGAATTATTAAACTTTCAAAGCAAAACTATTTGTTCAATTTAGAAACAAATGAAGAACCTGAGTGTAGAGCCTTTGAAACAGCAAAGGCAGAATGCTAGTGTCCAGTGTGGGACACACAGTGTCTCATGTTCAGAGATTGTGAAACACTGTTCTGTTTTATATACAGTTTACAAGTTCTTATCTGAGGTGCCCACCTGCCTGTTGTCTCTATTTTAACCCTGTCTGGTTAGAGCCAGTATTCTGAGATTATCTTTCTCATGGCTCCTTTGGTTCTATATAGTGACTGTCTCTGATATTTTTACCCCTATATGTTCAGCCTTTACCTATGAATTGTGACAAGGAACTTGCTTTTGGCCCAAGGGTGAGAAGCATGGCATTAAAGTCATTCTTTTAAGAGATCTACAGAGAATCTCTGGCTCTGTTACAAGAGGGGTAAGGGTTGATATAACACTTGACAAAATCTGACAAGTCTTGGATGAATATCATCTTTTCTGGGCCAAGTTTGAGTGCATCTATGCTGCTTCTTTTTCTGCTACGAATTCCTTCAAAATAAAACTGGTTCCAAGTCAGAGATCAGGAAGATGGATTAGTGAAAACATTCTTACACATTTATATTCTGATAGTTTTTTTTTCACCAAATTCCTGCCTGATAATGAAGACACGAACAAAAATATTTAAAATGCCTTTCTCACTTATGAATCATATAGTTTGGGGAAATTTTATTTTAAAACATTTCACTGCTTTTAAGAGGACTTTTTTTTCCCAATATAAGCACATTTTGATAGTTTTATCTATCAAATTTTTTTTTTGTTTTTTGATCTATAAAAGAAAAGGTAATAATAGAGTCCATGATAGCAGATAATTAAAGTTATTTACATGTGGCTTTGAAGTAAAGGGAAGAAATCCAACTCTTCCCTGTAAATGCACTATGAGTTTGTAATAGACCTATGTAATACTTATATATACTTCCTTTTCAATGACAGCTAACACTCAAGGATTGCAAGGCAGATGGAAATAATTAGATACATTCATCATAGACAACAGCTGACCTATAGAATATATTAGTTCATTTCACTATATAGGTTCCTCTATATCATTTGTTTGATACATTTGCAGAGATAAATTTTAAAGGCACGATGAGTTAATATTTACCTGTTTTGTTCATAAATTCCCCGAGAATCACCTTGTTAAATAATTGAGGAAAGTTTTAGTGAACAGTATTTGATATGGTGCTGTATAATACCATAATGCACTTATATTAATTTCAGAATTGTTGAACCAAGAAAATGAAATGTTTTAAGATGATTTGAAAACTCCATTCAACATTTGTTTCAGTGGCTGTGATTATGAAAATGCCTATTACAATGCAGCTTTAACAAGGACCCTTAGTTATTTGCACCATAGTTCTCAGTGCCAGCAGGAGAGGATGATAGGAATGATAGGAATCCTTTTTGTGTGGAAAGTTCTTCTGTATAGGTATTGCTTTTATTGGTTAATGAGTAAACTGCTTTGGCCTACAGTAGGACAGAATAGAATAAGGTGGGAATTTCAAGCAAATAGAGGAGGAAAGAAGGCAGAGTCAGGAAAATGCTGTGCAGCTGCTGAAGGAGACAGCTGCTGGAAACCTTACTGGTAAACCACAAGCCTTGTAGTAAAATATAAAATAATAGAAATGGGTTAATTTAAGATGTAAGAGTTAGTTAATAAAAAGCCTAAGCTATTGGCCAAGCAGTGTTGTAATTAATGCAGTTTCTGTATGATTATTTCAGGTCTGGGTGGTTGGGAAACAACAAGCAACCACTGCCAACATCCCTTCAACTTGTAGTAATGTTCAGCAAGACTCCGGCAAAGCATCACCTAATGGTATCCAACTACCACAGGGTTTCCCACAATTACACTTCTAAGGTCAAACATATTAAACGAAAACATCCTGAATAAGTCAGTACTGGATAGAGATTTGCACAATGAGGATCGTTCCCTGGGCACTCATTGGTATGCATGGCTTTGCTTGTTAATGTCTCTCCAAAATGGCTCCCTTACACATAATGTATTTTTTTTTGATGTTTTTAGAGAAGAATGGACCCAAAGAAGGGTAGGAATTCTTGAGAATACTAGAGTTGACAAAAAATGACTACCTAAATGTTTGAATTCACTATGTGGTGAATATTGACTTCTGAGACGTTTGCTGTTAAAGCCACAAGGACTCATGAAGAGTACGGAAGTGGCCACAGCCATGATGGAAGGAGTGGGGTATGTAAGTGTCTGACCGGTGTCTTTCAGGTTGTGATGCAAGAACCACAAAGCAGGAGCTACACTAGTTAGACTTAGGTTTATTTAGATTGTAAAGTTTAACTGGAATGTTATGTTTTGTTTTGTTTTAAGAAAATGAGTAGAAAATATTTCTTGTTTCCATTAAATTTCTTGTGATCAGAATATAAAATACATGATTCTGAATTGTTAAGTTTGCTGAGACTTACTCTGTGGTTATTTATATGATCCATGATACTCTTTTAATATTTAGCATTTGAGTTCTAAAAATCTACACTCGATGTAGATCAATGGTTATTTTTCCTGTGTATACTTCCATATAACCACCTTGCTCCATGTCTTTGATATTTTTGGACCTAAATCCATAATTTTCATATATTAACCTATGATATAGCCTAGTCTACCAGATATCTCTGGCCAAGCTTACTGTGCAGCTCTCTTTCCTTAATATCTAACTTTGCAAAAGAGTTTAAATGCCACCTTTTTAAGGAATAATTGAAATTGACCTTCCTTGTATATCTTCAAATAGTCCAGTTTCAACAATTGAATAGCACAAACAACTCAAAATTCCCAAGATCAGGCTTCAAAACAAACAAACAAACAAACAAACAAACAAGCCAAAAAACCCCAGAAAAAACAAGAACTTAAATTAGAATGACAATTAAGTTTTATAATGAAAAATAATTCTTGTTTTAACCACATTTATGTACAACAGAGTTTACATAGTAAGTTCTCAGCTAATATTGAGAGAATAATGAAATTAAACACATTTTGTATTTGCTTTGTATGTGAAAAGCAAATAAGTATCTTATAACACTGCATATCAGCCATATCCTTTCCAGAAAATTTCCTTCTCATTAATGGGAAAATTATCTCTATTTTTTATATAATGTTCCTTTGTTTTTCCTTGTAGTTCAGTGCATAGAAATGAACTCAGCAATGTTTTTCTGTTTCTGAGTGATCATATGTATGAAATGCTGTCTGTTTCCTTCTGCGACTTGCTTAGTTACTTGGTATACGATATTCATTTTATGTGCAGTAGTTCTGTTTTTCATTGTCAGTGTTACACAGCATTGTGTTTTATGTCCTTACCCGTATTTTCATTCTCCTTTTTATAAATATTCAGTTTGTTTCCATTCTGTAGGCATTACAGATAATGCATCAGTGAGCACTCATTTTCACGTCTTAGGTGCAAATGTACAAATGTACAAGCGTTCCTCTGGATATGCCAGGATGAGGACTGCAAGGTTATAAGCTATATACATTTCCCTTTCTGCTAGGTGATAGCAAATGATTTCCCACAGGAGCTGCCCACAGCGGCACTCGTATATGAAGCTCATAAGCGTCTGAATTGTTAAACTTTCAACTTATTTAATGGATGACTATGAACTGGATTGATTCTCATTCCTCCCATAGCACGTGACATTAAAAGTTTCTTTGCACTTATCCTCTTTTCAACATATTATATTAAAGTATTTACCCATTTTTTGTCCTTAGACATTATTTTTTGATACCTAGGCATTAAACATTCCCACTCTACACCCCCTTCTTCTTTCTTCTTCCTTCCTCCTTCCCTCCTCCATCTCCACTACAGAGAGTGGGAAAAATCAGCCTTCCCTGAGGATGAGCCCTCTAATTGGTTAGCCAATCCCAAATGGTCAGCTCAAAAAACATACACATACAAGAAACATTGAATAGGTTCAACAGTTTGAATTTATATATTTATTCACACATACATATTAAAACAATAACAAAGAAAAAGGAGACCATAAATTTAAGATCTAGCAGCAGGAGGTACAGGGCAGGAACAGTTAAAGGAGGAGAGAAAGGGAGGATAAAAAATATAGTACACAAGTATGAAGTAAAAAAATAATATAAGTCTTGAGGATCCTCTCTTAGATTCTATCAAGCTGGAGAGTTACACATAGCTGACAAAAGCAACTTAGAAGAGAAGGACTTGGTTACAGTGGCATCTGCATTCAGCTGGTATTCATCTCATTTCAGTCCAGGATCATCAGTCTCTTTAGGTAGATTGTCCACTGTCTTTGCCTAGGTAAGTTTTCATTTCCTTTCATACAAAAAATGTTAAATGTATGATGTGTCCACTTGATGGGGCCAATAGAGTTTTCAGGGAGAAACATAGTGAGTCATCTCCAGCATTGAGCACCCAAACTGGTTACAATTCCAAATGGCCAGGCCTGAAATAATGTAGATGCAAGCAACACTAATTGGACTCAGCAAGTTGTAATAACATATTAATTAATATATACTAATGTGTTTACTTATTAAGTATTGTGTATTTATATGTTTCCACATATAAATATATTTATAATTATATATATTATATATAATTATATACACATTGATTAATGCATATCAATTATTAACATATTAGTTATTTCTTTAGGATCATTCATATGTATGAATTTATTTATGATTATAATATATTATATAAATAGACACATATAATAAATATATAAGTAAAATATATATGAATAAATAAATTAATGAAACCTGTTAAGTTCATTTAGTTACATATGTGTGTTTGTGTGTCCGTGTGTGTATTAACATTCAAAGAAAAAGAGGTCATGAATTTGAGAGGAAATAAGAAGATAGGGATCTGGGTGGGGTTGGAGGAAGGAGAGGTAATGGAGATGATGTAATTATATTTAATTAAAATAAAAAATGTGCAAATAGAATAGTTGGACAGTTTGTGTAAGAGGAATACTTGGTGGTATTATAATAAGATCAATATTAATAGAATGAGATAACGTACCAAGGAGAAAATATGAATAGTCCCTATTCCTCATAGGTACAACATGCAGAGGTCATCTGGCTACAAAGTCTAGGAGAGATGCTCAGCAGAAGCATGCAGGGTCTGAAGCTCCACAGAACTGCTAGACCAACTTCTCCAATTAGTTAATATCCTGTTTCTTAATATATCTGTGAACACACAGTAATTTGCACCATGCTTAATGATAAAATAGCAACAGAGCTTGCGAACAGTAATTAGTTTCAGCAACTAATGTGTGATTTTCATAAAGTATAAATGACTAGAAAAAAATGTATCTAAAGAGATGGAACCCTATCACAGCAGACAAAACATGGTGCCCTGCAAAGGTACCTCTGGCCACTTCCTCCTCCACCGCAAATCAGTAAGAGGATGACAAGGCAGTCTGGTTGCAGCACAGTCTTTGTTAGCATACCAAAACAGGAAATAATATTAAAACAATTTCTCTTATTTCTCTTAAAATCTTTATTTCTTGTATTTATAAAAATGCAACCAAATAGATACCCTTCGTTTGTTCTATAGCCACATCACTTAACAAAATGGTTAATCAGCTTTTAGATTTCTCTTTTGAGGGCACAGCACTTTAATGACAGGCATGATGCTGTCTACATGAATTAATCCATTCTTAACTTTGCAGAGGAGTGTATGGCAATGTTTGCTTATATGGCAATTTTTTTCAAGGTTGGATACTTACGATCAATTAACTGTGAGGCAAAAATCGAAAGAATTAACTACATAAGGCAAAAATGGCTGGAATGAAAATGATGTTTGCAACTTGGATGAGAAGTTAATTGTTGAGAAAATGAGCAATTACAAATTCTTAGTCCATTTACATGGAATGACAATAGGAACATTAACAGTAAAGAACATCAGTTGTATTTCTTTACTGAAGAAGACCTTTAATTTTCCTTGAGACAATAATGGAGTATGAACAGTAGGTTGCAGATACTGTCACCTCACCACCTGTCAATCACTGCCTCAATAATGATTGAAGTTTCCAGCACTAAGCACCCCAAACTTGCTACTGTCTTACTTTTTAGTGGTTTTCCAGGAGGTGATTTTTTTAAGTCAAAGAGTTGCTAGCTGTGTTTTTTTTATTTGATAATAGAAATACCCCATAAAATATAACTAAAATTGACGAGAAAAATTATAAGATGCCAACTCTTTAAATTCACTTAACTTAGAACAGGTAAATTTAAGTTTCTAGAGTTGAAAGATTTATTATAATGTCACAGTGTTAGTCACTAAGGACATATGGTAAAATGTTTTAGAGCACATTCATATTACTTTTACAGTTGGATTTAACATTTATTTGATGGATGTTTTCTGGCTTTATCCTGGTGGTTGGTGAGTGACTCAGCAAATAATAAGCAATAAACAGTTTTTGTTCTCATGGCCATTAAGAATAAACATATAATGGCTTGTACTTTCAAAATTGCATGAGTTCTAAATTAGCCATATATTTTCAAGAAATGGTGTGGGAAGTTTTTTTATATATGTGTTGCTTTTATTTGTTAATAAAGGAGCTGTTTTTAGCCAATTGCTTAGTAGAACAGAGCTAGGCAGGAAAACTAAACTGAATGCTGGAAGAAAGTAGGCAGAGTTAGTGAAAGCCATGTAGCCACCTGCAGGAGACAGATGCACCAAAACTTTGCCAGTAAGCCACAGCCATGTGACTGTGATACACAGGTTAATAGAAATGTATTAACTTAAGATATAAGAGTTAGCCAAAAATATGCTTAAGCTATTGAATAAATATATTGCAATTAATACAGATTTCTGTGTGATTGTTTTGGTTCTGGGCAGCCAGGAACAAAGAAACAGCCTTCACCAACAAAGAAATTTTATGTTAATTTGCCACACCTAATCTCCAGACCTCAAAGAAGACCACGCTGTCATTGTTATGTATTAGGGATCCTCAAGAAACCCTGTGTGAATTACTTTTATGGTGATTATAATAAAAGACCTAAGCTCAGTACTTGATAAAGATAGGTATTTGTCTCCATGTCTAGACATTCTAAAGTATAATGCTCAGTATCTGATGAAGGGCTTGTGGCTACATCACAACCTAGTTGAGGGAACCATGGTAGAGAAACAGTAAGACAGAGAGTTTGCTTGATGAAACAGAAGGCCTGAGGACTCAGGGATCAAGACATGCTTTGTGGATAATAGCTGTCTCTTATGGGAAGTAATGAGGACCCAGGAGAGTGACATGAATTCCTCAATCCCAAGCCACTTCCTATTACACACCATTTCTTAGGGTTCCCTTTTCTCAGTACTGCTATGCTAGGGAACAGGCTTCTATCACTGAACCAATGGGAGTCACACCCAAACAATATCCAGACTCTCTCATCATCTGAACAGTACTGCACAGAGAAAACCCACCTCTCTGTTACTTATTACTTCATGATATTTGAGTAGAGTTGTCCCCAGGCCTGGGTCTCTTCAATTCCCAAACAAATACAAAGTCCTAGCTAACACATCCTTATTTCTGACTCTTATACAAGGGGATCTCTTGTCATTCTTTTCAATATCTTAACCAAAGTACTGTGTTTATATCAGCTCTTTTAAAATGTGATTTTAGAGATGGGTCTCTCTTTTTGAGATCATAATTTAATCACATCATTACAAAAGCTATTTGTAATACCTTGCTTTTTTTTTTATTGTTCTGACTGTCTTTTCCTTGCATGGAGGGTACAGTAACAGTTCAGTAACCTGGTAGTGAACTTAGAGTTAGCATCAGTGAGTCTAACAACATATTCATCTATGCCCTTCTATCAACATTATTGATGAATGAGTAAAATATATTCCCTGCTGTTGCAACACTTAAAAATTAAGAACATGTAAAAAGTCATTCCTTTACTCATTTACTGTATAAGTATGTTATTCTTTTTTAATTTGTAATTCTTTTAACTTGTACTGATTCTTTGTGGTTTTCACATCATACACCCCATCCTGCTTGCCTCTCCATCACCTTGCATTTGCCCTCTTCCCTTGCAACCTCCCTTCCAGCAAAGCAAAATTTAAAAAGAAAAACCAAAACTCAAACAAACAGAACAAAAACAAAAAAATAAAAAGAAAAAAAGGAGAATCTTCCTGTAGAAGCTGCACTGTAGTCTGTTGAGTCACAATTCTACCCTTTAGATTCTCATTGCTATGAGTTATTGCTGTGGTTTGGGGCTCTGGTTTCTGCTACACCACTGACAGTGAGCTTTTATTGGGGCTTCCCTGTTATTGTCCCGTTTCCTGCAGTTTGGTAACTGTAGATTTCTCCTTTTCACATGCTCTCTCATTTCACAGATGAGGTTTATGTTGGGATGGTCCATCTTATAGTCCTGATTCTAGGCCTGGGTGGTAGCTGGGTTGGTCATCACGCCAGCTTTTCCTTATTGTCCCTACCAGAGAGAGCTCTCCAGCACTTGTTTGGCTAGGTCATTCAATGGCAGCTTACAGCTTGAGTGGGGCCAGTTGTCCTGCTCTCAGGTCCTCAGATCTGGCTCACCCACATTAATTCCACAAGAGTCAGCTACACTGTTTTTCCATGTGAGGTGCAGAGTCCTCTCTTCTGATTGCTATAGGGAAGATACTAGTAGGGGTGGGATCAGTTCTCCTGTTCTCAGACCTTCAGGGCTGGTTTAACTGCTCCTGACCACTATTATGAGCCAGGATCATTTAGTAATTAATCAGCCTCATTTCACAAGGTCAACACATCAGAGTCAATAGCTTTGTTTAAAGGATTAGGCCAAGATGCAAGGCATGTTGAAATTATTGCCTTGTGAATAAAATGGCTGTTTCTTGTTGTAGATTTCTCTGTAGCTTATCCCCATGTGTTACAAATTTGGATTTATCCCTCATAAGTTCAGCACTATTTGATCATTTATTGGACACAATTTCTCCTATGCATTTGGGGTTTACTGATTATATCCCCTTGCTATGTGTAAAAACAGTCACACAGTCATGAAACATGCTTCCCTCCTTTCTTCAAAGAAAATGTAGAATTCTGCCTTCCTTGAAATTATTGTTATTGTCAGTCATTTGGCCAATGTTTAGGGTCTAGGTAAGGCTTTCCACTTAAAATATTTCCAGATATCCAAGGACACAGAATTACTACCTGCCCAAAGATTCATAGCTGCTCAGAGAGACGTTAAAAATAAGCATGCCCCTGTTTTCCTCACTTGTAGATGAGAAAAGCAATAACCTAAACCTAACATTGCATTAAAGGATACCTAACTCTTCACGCTCATCTTCACCTCCGTTTACTCATGATTTTTAGTTCAGGAGATGTCCTGCTTGTGTCTTACTCTTAGGAAAAATAATTAACCATCTACCTATATACTTCTCTTGTCTGTTTATGTAGGTTGCCTGGTTACTCTTTATGCCCCCAAGATTTTGTGGGCCTATATAGCTAAGTAAGAACTAAGAGAGTTAACGAAGCTGGAACAGAAGTTGGAGCAGAGGCATCCCAGAAATTACCAGAGATAGGAAAATGAAAAAGAAGGATGATGATGATGATGATGAGGAGGAGGAGGAGGAGGAGGAGAGGAAGAAGAAGAGGGAGAAGAGGAAGAGGAAGAAGAGGAAGAGGAAGAAGAGGAAGAGGAAGAGGAGGAAGAAGAAAAGAATGTATCCGAGTATTGGAACTAGAATTGAGGCAGAGAAATAGAGCTAAGAAATTATAGACAGGACAAAGAATTAGAGTTATAATAGAGGACAAGGAAGAAAGAACAATAAAGAGACATGCTGAGGAAAGATCATGCGTGAGTTTATTTGTTTTCCCTCAGATCCGCCTAGTTAATTTTTTTTCTTTCTGGTTGTAGAGCCTTAGCTAGATCTTGATGGAGTCTGAGGGGCTGGTACCCCGAAAGACCCCAATAAAAACAGGGTCAGCTCTAATGTGCTGTCCAGGCAGGCTGCAGGGCCCACTCTCCTGAGTGCTGCAGCTGGTAGGGGCAGGGCTAGTTCTCTCACTTTTGTGATGCAGGAGTCAGTTCTCTCACCTGCCACAGGTAGCAAGGGGCAGAGAGAGGAAGGCATCTTTCCCACCCATGCCACCATATGGCAGACAAGGTTGAGCAGGGTCTGCTCCTCTGCTCTAAGGCCCTTAGGGTCGACTTACCTGTATTCTGTGCTGCTCAGGTGAGGTACCCATAGCAAGTTATGGTGAGGGGTCAGGCTACCTTTCCAGAGTGCAGGGGAACCAGCCCTCCCCTGAGAGGCAGACCAATCAGCTCTCCTTCTGCAGTATTCAGCAAGGGGCATGATCAACTGTCCCAGAACCAGTGAAGGGCAGAGCGTGGCCCAACACAGTACGGTTCCTACGATCCCTGTGCTGACATCATCATAGACCCCAGCGACATCAGGACCATGGACCTAGATATGACCCTTGGCAGTAGCTCAGGCCTGGACATCACCATAGCACCATGTGGTACATAGGTCACTCAGATCAGTATGCCCCTAGCAGCAACATAGCCCTTGTACACCAACATATTGTTAGGAGGCTGACCATACCCTGGGCATCTGCAGAGTCCCCAGCGGTATCAAGAACAATGGACACTACCTCAGACCCTGGAATTTGTAGGGTGTTAGACTCTGAAATGTCCTTAGGCAGCAACCCAGATCCATCTGTCTCCATAGTCCCAGGTGGCAGCACAAGCCACCCATTTCAGAATGGCCTCAGCAGTGGCAGAATTCTCAGAAATCATTATGGTCTAAGGTGGCTGACCAGACCCTTCTCATCTACACAGCCGTCGGTGGTATCAGGAGTCATGGGAATCAACTTATACCCTGGCTGCTGTATGACCCACACATGGCCCTTGGCAGCAGCTCAGGCCTGGACACCACTATGGCCTCAAGTGGCAGTACAGGCCACTCCTATCAGTATAGCCTTGCTGATAGCATGGCCCTTAGACAACAACATGGTCTTAGGTGGCTGATATAATTCTGGGACTCTGCAGAGACCCCAGTGGTGTCTGGAGCCACAGACATCACCCCAGACCCCAGCTGCTATAGTGTTATGGACTCAGCCATGGCCCTTGTTAAATGCCCTGGCCATTGACACCATAGCCCCAGGTGATAACACACCCAAATCAGCATGACACCCATGGCAGCATGGCCCTCGGATACCAACATGGTCCCAGGTTGCAGCCAACACTACAAGACCTGAAGACACTATCACAGTCCCCCTCAGCTGCTTCAGGGCTTGGACCAAAGTTTGGCCCTTGGCAATAGCCCAGGCTTGAACATCACCTTGGACTAACAGGTCATTCATATCAGCCTGCTCCTCGCCAACCTCACCTCTTCTTTGTCTTCATGTACTCGCTCATCATGATGCTGCTTGAATGCCTGGGGTCAGGCTCCTCAGTCCTGCCAAGGGCAGCCCCAGGCATGGCACAGAGCTGTTGCTCTTCTTTCACATTCCCTGGCCTGGAAACCACTGGGAGCGCTTGGTGTAATGGTGCCCAAGATGTCTGCTGGAGTGAGCCATATCTGTTCTCCACCTGCTAGGCCTGGTAAGTGCCAAGTGGCTCCTAAATGATATCCTAAAATAATAACAACAGCAAAAACCCAGAAGACTACATTCACCTTCTCCTCTTACTCCTATAAAACATAACAGGGTTTTAGTATTTTTTTCAGGTATTATAGGAAATATGCCCACTCACTTTTTACCTCAATATTTAAGTTTTTTTGATTTTAATTTTAACCCGAATTATCCAATTTCTGGAATATTGTTTCATAAAATACCAATCATATTACATACAACACACAAGCCAATAATTATTTTTCTTACTTTTTACCATGATGCTCAGCTGTGCGTGCACACACACAGACACATCACAAATATGCATATTTAGTATTAGTAAAGTGAACACTGATCTATAATAAATTCCAAAGCATTTATTTATTTCAGCATGTAACAGATGATGTTTGGAAAGTTAGATGAGTTCAGGGGTCCCACACATGGTAGGCAAGCAGGAGGCTTTTGTAGGTTGAACAGTGTGATGCCGTAGTTATTCAAATGTCTTCATTTATGATCCACAAGAGGGTCCTAGTTATGAGTTTATTTACTATTTCTGGTGGTTTGCAATTAGGTCATGATTTTCTTCAACTTAGGTGTTTATGATAATTAAGTCTCACCTGTGTCTGATAATCAAGGACAGTGAAGACCTCATGAGACTGTTTCTCCGCTCAGAGATTCTTCACTTAGCATCCATGCTAATTTTCTCTAAATATATACATATACATAGATACTTAAATACACATATCCATAATAAAATTAAAATATTTAGACTAAAATAAAAATTTTCTTTAAATATGTGTAGTGTTAATTATGAATTTAATTGTTTTACTTTTACTAAAAATATTGTCCATAAATGTCTTTTCATGATTTGCTTTTCTAATGAGTTCAGGAAGTCTAGGTGAATATGTCTATGCTTTAGGTCTGAGCAGATGCCTCTCAGTGTGTAATGCATTTTGAGGGATTTTCAGATGAATTAATGCTCAACTTGTACAAATGTTCATGTATGTCATTCCTATAGGGGACTTCAACTCCCTAAAGTAAAAGGCAAACAGCAGCTCAGACTCTGAAGTAAAAGTTATTATCATGGAAGACATTAAACACCAATTCAAAAGAAAAGTCACTTTGTTTGTTCATGTGCTGGCATGTGTGAGTTCTCTCTGGAGAGGTCCACTGTAGGAAAGCAGCCTGCATGGTGCATGGTTACATTGTTTACCCCATGGGGCTTCAGAATGAAGTGAATGGTTGATTTGAGTAGCGGTGCATTTGCAAAAATGAGTGCCTTATTTCTGCAGGATCTGCAGTACAGAAATTCACTAGGAATTAAAGTTCAGTTAGATTAAAGATCCCCCAGTGTTCTCATTGTTTATGTTCAGACCATTAAAATGTAACATGCTGTTTCTCGTGCTGTCTAAAACAAGTGAGTGTTAAAGAGCGGTTCCAAAAAGAGCCGTCTATGTGTGAGAGTGAGCAGGTGAGGTTTCTTGAGAGAGGTGATGCTTATCTCAGGCCCAGGAATTAGAGTCTGATACTGCTGAGATGACCCAATTTCTTCTTCCTCATGTCATGTGGTACCCACCAGAGAAGATTGCTCAGACATGGATTTAAGTCAATAGAAAGTTTTTATTAACTGGCCAGTGACTATGCTTGGGGTTCAGGATCACAGTGCAGCTCTGAGTTCTTCTCAGGGTGAATGTTTAATCACAAAAACCATATCTTGGGCTGAAATAATAGAGCTAACAAGAACAATTAACAAGAAGCATAACTACAGAAGGCAAAAAGCAAGGTAAGTAAAGAACTTCCCAGAACTCTTGGCTTTGATGGATTAGGTCTTTGTTTTTATTTTGTCAGGTAGTGATGTCTATATGCTGAGTTTTATGCCCTGCATCGTGCTTCCAACATGGAGTCAGTTGTGCTAATATCTGGGGGCTACATTTGTCTACCAGAAGCACAAGCAAAGTTATGCTGAATCAGTATGGATGTTAATCACATGTTAGCCAGGATAAGAGGTCCACGCAGTGTCATGATTACTTACACCTAAATTATGTTGTCTTTTGAAGTACCATTGTGTACAACTGCACACATATTGCACAATCTCAACATAGTATAGATTGGCATTAAAACTGTATATCCAACAAAATCTTCAGAAATGGAATCTCAAAATGTTATTAGAAACATTAATTATACAAGTAACAAACAAATCCATGCGAGAAACAAATTATCCTTTTTTGTCGTTGTTTAGTTTTGAGAGTATAATTTAGTTACAATATTTTTTCGTTCGTTTCTTCCCTCCAAACCTTTCCTTATACCCCTCTCCCCTCTCCTTCAAAATTTCTATCTTCCCTTTTCACTAATTGTTTTTTGCATATTTGTATTCTCTTTATTAGAGCAACTTACAGGCTTTTACTACTTCCAGTTAACAGGAAGCAGAGCCCAGTGATGGATGAAGTTCTTTTGCCTCCCAGTGTGAACTGAACTTGTTCAAACTTATCTGTGTGGAATTACTTTAATATTTGCAATTTAAAAACAAGGGTTATATGATAACAAGGTTTCCACATCTTATCAAACTGGACAGGTGGGAACTCTTCAGTAATTGCTTCCTGTTATTAATCAGCCCTTGATTAGACTCCCTCTTAAACAGCCATTTCTCATCTGTGTGCTTCTCTCCCTAATTCTCTCTGCTCTGCAGCATCTCTCTTGTTCCCCTTTCACTTGCATTCCTCATGTTAAAAGATTAGGAGAGGCTTGTATGAAAGTCTTACCATGTGGAGCCTGTTCTCTAATCTCTCTACTGTTGTGTGATATTTTCATCATATTCTGACAATAAAGCTTTCTTGGAGTCAGAGGGCAGAACTAGCCACTATCTGATAAAAAGTAACCATAGAGGTTTTGGAAAACTGAGCACAGATAAGGATAGGAAATAGTAAGGTAGCAGGGAATCTCAGCCCTTTCCAATGGAGGAACAGAAGAGATTGGAGGTCACTGGTGGATGCTCTACTGCTTCTCTGATCTTTCAGGTTTTTACACCAATATCAAACTCCCAGTTTTTTATTGATAAAGAATAATTAGACAAATGTATCACTCTACTCCATGCACTGTGAAGATTGTTGGGATAGGTTATGCATGAGCTTAGCCTGTAAAGCAAAGGTTGAAAATACAGCAAAAATGTTGAGTCATGAAAGAAGTACTCAGCAACTATCTTGAAGGAACTTCCACTGGTTTAATCTAAGAGAGGACTGATCATTAAAACACAAAAATAAAAAACAAAAACTTGAAATATTATATATTAGCCCATATTGATAATGATAAATTACAAATTTAGGAAGAGTTGAGAACCTTGTGTTCACTAGAATTTTCATTTCAAAGTAATCAGAATGAAAGGAGAGTTCACTATGGGATGCTTATTAGTTGGAGGAGGGCAGTACTATTATACAGTAGAGGACACTGTAACCAGATGATAAAATCTAGTATGTTCAACAAAAAAGAGATGGATATAGTGTGTCTCCCATGAGGCATATATCTTCTTGACTCTGCCTCTTGTGACTAACAATTTCCAGCTTTATGTAATTCATATTCTTTGGTGCTAAGTGAGGGTGTGCATAATCTAGAGTCATCTGGGAAGTTGAACTCACAATAGAGAAAATTTATCCATTGGATGGGCCCATGGGCACATCGGTGGTACATTTTCTTAATCAGTGATTGATGTGCAGGAAACAGTGCACTGTTGTCAGTGGAAACTCTTGACGGGTGGTCTCAGGTTATATAAAAATTCAAGCTGAGTGTACTAAGAGAAGGAACAAGGCAGTGAGCAGTATTTTTCAGTAGGCTTGGCCTTGGGTTGTATAACATGCAAAATGAGAGAACTCTGAGAAGGAACAAGGCAGTAAGCAGTATTTTTTTTGGTGGTCTCTGTTTCGGTTCCTGTCTATAGTTTCCTGCCCTGTTGAGTTCCAGCCTCGGCTTGCCTCTGAAGTCAAATAAATTTGCCTTTGAAGTCAAATAAATTTCTCCTTCCAAGTTAGTTTTGGTCATGACGTTTATCACCACAGTAGACGACAATCTATTACAGTATGAAATTCCTATAGTAATACTCCTTCAAAGTGTCCCTGAAAACTTTGTCAGCTAAAACTATCACACAGGAAAAGCATGCTCAGGGGCACATTTGTGCATTGGCCTAAACTTTCAAACGTGTGCTCTGTGACCTTGAACTAAGTGTGTACAGAAATATATCTGTCATCTTTCTTATATAATATCCTACTTACACTGAGTGGGGATGCTAAGAATGTGACACTCAAATGTGCCTTTCTGTATGAATGCATGCAAACTTCCCAAAATAAAGTCCCCACACTTTTTTGTTCAGGGAAAGTTCTGCTTCAGAAGTAACTCATGTTTTCCTTACTACTGCCAGCCATAAATCTTTCTCTAGTCTTTTATGTCTCAGTCATGTTGGTTTCTGATTCACACTCATTAATATGTGAGCCTATTATGCATGCCTGCTATACTTGTTGTAAAATTAAGAATGATATAGTATATATACTTCACCACTCAGATGTCTTTCTCCATCTCTTCTGATTGATTTTAGATTGAAATCTATTTTGTTAGATATTAGGATAGCTACACCCGTTTGTGTGATTGGAAAACCTTTTCCCAATCCTTTATTCTCAGGTAGTGTCTGTCTTTGAGGTTGAAGTTTGTTTCTTGTATACAGCAGAATGTTGTATCCTATTTTCATATCTATTCTCTTAGCCTGTGTCTTTTTATAGGTGGGTTGAGTTCATTGATATTAAGCAATATTAATGACCAGTGGCTGTTAATTTTGGTTTTTTTTTTTTTTGGTAGTAGTGTTTGTGTGTTTTCCTTCTTTGGGCTATGCTGGTGGGGGTTATCAGTTGCCTGTGTTTTTATGGGTGCAGTTAGCTTCCTTGGGTTGGAGTTTTCCTTCTAGTACTTTCTGTAAGGCTGAGTTTGTGGATATGTATTGTTTAAATCTGTTTTGTCATGGAATATCTTGTTTTCTCCATTGATGGTGATTGAAAGCTTGCATCCATGGTCTTTTAGTGTCTGCAGCACATCTGTCCAGGACCTTCTGGCTTTCGTGGTTTCCATTGAGAAGTCAGGTGTAATTCTGATAGGTTTACCTTTATATGTTTTGTGTTTTGATTATTATATGGTAAGGGGACTTGGTTCTGTTTGACCTTTGATTTATTAACTAGTCCATTTTGCCCAGATTTTCTTGAAATATTTTGCATTACCATTTTAAATTTGATTTCCAAAACTTTTCCCTTTGAAGTTTTAACATTTATACTCTATTTAGTTAATGTCCCCTTCAACTTTCCAAAATTTAAAACATCTAATCTCTTTAATTTAAATCAACCTTGTGTTTCATATTATATTAAGTCAGTATTTTTTGAAGTTTTATTTACTTTTGTTGTTGTTATTGTTATTTAGTTTATAAATGCATTTTTATTTCTTTTTGAGATAAAATCTCACTATGCAGGTTTGGATGACCTGGAACACACTGTGTAGACCAGGTTAGTCTTGAACTCACAGAGATCTTCTTGACTTTGCCTCCAGAGTTCTGGGATTGAACATCTGCTATCAAGCCTGGCAAGTATTAAATATTTGTTATCTTTATTTTTTATGTTTCTGTTTTTAATTATTGTATTATCTTTTCCTTTCAACTTTCCTTATTGTTCTTGTATTTAGCATCTTAATTTGAATGTTTAGCTCATTAATTTTTGATATTGACTTATGAAATGTACAATACCTTGAAAACATTTTCATTATCACTGCCTATATTTGCTTTTCTTTTTCTTTCATCAAAAATATTAACTGAAGACACTTTACATATACATTCAAACATAGCTGGCATAACAAACAATACTGACTTAATAAAGAGTTGAATTATATTAATCTAGAATGTTGTAAATATTTGGGTAAAATAAACAGAAGGTCCAATGCAGGAGAGGATACATTCTACAGAACGGAGATGGTAATGACCTCACTGATAGCAGCTATTTTTTTATTAATGTTTTTCATTTACTTTACATACAAACCACAGTTTCTTCTCCCTCCTCTCTTCTAGTTTTCCCCCCACCTCCTGTCTACCCACCCTCATCCATTCCTCCTCCACTCAGAAAAAGACATGCCTCCCATGGAGTCAACAAAGCACAGCATATCAAGTTGAGAAAGGACCATGCTCATCCCCCTGCACCAAGTCTGGGCAGCAAGGCATCCCAGCATAGTGAATAGGTTCCAAAGACATATCCTGACCCCACTTCTAGGAGCTTTACAAACAGACCAAATTACACAACAGTGACACAAATGCATAGGGTCGAGGTTGGTCCCATAAAGGCTCCCTAGCTGTAGGTCTAGAGTCCCCAAGCTCTCAGTAGCTCAGGTCAGCTGTTTCTGTAGGTTCTCCCATCATGACCTTGACCCCCCTGGTTCATAGAATTCCTCCTCCCTTTCTTCAAATGGACTCCCAGAGCTCTGCCTTGTGCTTGGCTGTGCATCTCTGTATCTGCTTCCATTGGTTACTGAATAAAGGCTCTTGGATGACAATTAGGGTGGTCACCAATCTGATTCCAGAGAAGGCCTATTTAAACAAATACTTGAGGGACTTGGGGCAGCAGGGCATGCACGGAGAGAGAAGAGCACTGTCGGCAGAAGGAAGGAGCTAAACGAAAGGTCCGACCTATGCTCTAATCCCAACAGCTAAACCACAGAAGACAGTAAGGCAAGGGTGACTGGAGCAAGGGAAAGAGGACGGAGGGCAGAGAAGGATCACCTAGAATTTGTTAACATGAGAGGATGCTGACCCAAATGTGATGGGCAGTCATTGTGGGATTCACATTTCATTGAAATAGCAACTCCCTGCAGCTTTGTGGAAAATTATTCTAGGAAAACATGACCAGAAACAGGAAGTCTGTTCAGAAGGCTATTGTTAGGACTAAGCAAAAAAAAAAAAGATGCCTGTGGTGAGACAGAAGTTTTTGGGTAAATACTCAAGGGGGAAAATAAGCAGACTAATCTCTTTAAAAAAGAAGCCACTATTGTAGCATGATTAATAAAAACCCACAGACAGAAGTTGGGGTTCAAGCCAAAGGTTAGAAAAGCAAATCATCAACTGGCTCTTACCTCTACCTCAGTCTGAATTGGCAATCCTACCTCCAGGAATCTCACAATGAGGCTGTGTATGAGAGCTGTCTCCTCTTGTCTTATATTCCTCTCTAGTTCGTGAACCACTACCTCCCAGTTTCTATGGCAAACTAGTGTGGCTACTGGGATTAAAGGTGTGTGTCACCATTGTCTGTTCTATAAGGCTGACCAGTGGAGCTGTTTTACTCTCAGCTTCAGGCAAGCTTTTTAAAATACAAATGAAATATCACTATACACTATGGCTTAAAACGAAAGGATCCTGGTACTAACCAACACATGCAAGTAGTTATGATTATTGAGTTTTTAATTTTCGTGTTGAGATGGTATCTTGCTTTGTAGGCTGCCCAGGAAGGTGTGGTCTTTCCACTTCAGGCTCTGGAGGGTTAAAATGACCTGCATGGATTACCGTGCCTTTCTAAAAATTTAAAGGCTTAATTTGTTGCCAAAGAAACATCATAATTGTCATTCGCATATAAATATATTTTTCTGAAACACTTGCTTTATCAAGCAAACATCAGAGCTGGAAAACAGGCTCACAATTTTTCCTTGTTTGAGAACGACAGATTTATTTTATTTGTTATTATTGCTAATTAGACATGACCATATGATATCTTGTGGTAATTATAGATAATAATTAAAGCCACAACACAAGAATATGACAATAATGATGAGCTGAAGCAACGGCTATGGGTACTTTTGTAAGTAAAGTGTTTTAAAATTAATGTTTGGGCTTCTTTGTGCTTTGCATTTCATGAATCTATTGACTCTGTAAGAGATAAAGCTTGTAAAATTAAGGGAGTTTGCTGTAATGCACATAAGAAGAAACAGGCTTTTAGGTTTAATTGTTATATAGATCACATGAAAAGCCTTGAATGTGGCTAGTACTGTTGCAGTGTTAAAAATATAGCCCCGATACTGAGGCTTTAAGAAAGGATAATTGCTTTCCTGTAGCAAATATTTTGAAAAAAAGAAAACAGACATCCATCTTTTTTAATGATTGCCAGAACACAGTAATTGCTACCATGTACAAACCTGAATTTCATTAACAATAGGTTTGACTGCATATAAGTCCTCAGGAAGCATTTTGTATGATACCCAGGTCTGGGTGAGGCAGATAGAACACTGCATAAGGTAATCAGTTAAGCAATAATGGTAGGCAACCAGTGCACTGGACCGTGAAGTCCTAGAATTTAAAAAGCTTGGATTCCTGCCATCAATGGTGGCAATACCATCCTGCCACTTAGAAGGGTGAGGCAGGAGGATTGTGAGTTCATGGCTAGCCTGGTGTAGTGATATTTTACTTGTATTTTAGTAAATTATCTTGCCTGAAAATCAGATAGTAAAACAGCTGCATTGGTCAGTCTTACAGACCAGGCAGTGGTGGGACATGTCTATAATCCCAGAAACCACACTAGTTAGTTATAGAAGCAGGGCGGTAGTGGTGTACACCTTTAATCCCAGCACTAGAGAGGAATATAAAATGATGGGAGGAAACAGCTCTCAAATACAGTCTCATTGTGAGACTCCTGGAGATAGGATTGCCATTTCAGAGGTAAGAGGTAAGAGCCAGTGGCTGGCTGCTTTGCTTTTCTGACCTTCAGGTTGAACCCCAACTTCTGTCTGTGGGTTTTTATTAATCGTGCTATAGTATGTCTTCTATTTTCTTTCCCCTTCCCCATCTTATATTTTATTAATTTTTGGTAGATATTATATATTTCACTGACTGTAAAATTTTTAAAAAATGCCTATTTCTCTTTTAAAAAATCTTAATTTTAGTGTGCGGTTATGTGCATGCACGCTTGTTCTTGCAGCAAGAGTGTAGCATGGTATGTGTGTAGCGGTCTGCTAAGAGCTCTAGGAAGCCTACAGTTCACACTTTGTGGGACTCTGTGGATGGAACTCAGGTCCTCAGGCCTGCACACAAGCACCTCTTTTCCATGAGCCCTCTTGCTAATGAATCTATTTCACTTTTAGACAATAGTAACAGATCTTATTTTTATTTTGTACATTTATATTTTCTTAACAGATTCTTGTATAAATTGAAGTACTTTTTATCCTTATATTTTGAATTATTTTTCTTTTCTAAAATTGCAATTATTTTTTATTCATGAGTATTGTGGACTTTTCATATTAAATGTTCAGTTGTGTGATAAAACCAAGCTGAATTATTGAGGAGAGGCAGGCGAATTATGAATCTCATTGACAGAAGCTTTACCAATTATCACAACATTTTTATAGAGGCAAAAGTGAATTCTATGAAAATGAGACACATAGCACAAAGTACATTTGCCTTTGTATGAGGCCGTGTATTAATTTTGTCCTCATGGAAGGGGTCCTAGCTAAGGAGTACATATGCTCAGAGGAAAACGGAACCGTCTCAGCCACGCCACGTCTCCTTTTCATGATCCACTAATAATTCAGAAACGATTTGATTGACTTCTGTTTCCACAGAGTTGCTCGGGCCAACCAACCACAAATCCCAAGCTTACAGAGAGACCAGGCATAGAGTGGGGGTGACCTCTAAGGCGATGCCTCAGCAAGCTTGCCATGAGGACTGTTGTTTGACACACTTAGCAGGATATTTGATGGAGACCATTTCTGCTTGTCAGGGTACCAATTAGAGAGCCTTTGTTTTTGGAACTCCTGCTAATCCTTTCCTTAAATCCTCATTATTATAACAGGTAACACTTTAGGCCTTGTTTGCTTTGTAGCAAAAATAGCCTTAGCATTTTGGCAGAGTAATAGCGCTGGCAGCTCAGGAATGAAACAGTGGCTGCTGTGTATCCATCTAGATACTATGTGTATTAGTTTCCCACACTGCAGACAGGGCAGTGTAAAAGAGAAGAAACATTGTTGCAGGTAGTCCACAAGAGATGACCACTCAGACACAGTTTATAACCAACCGGAAGTCTTCCAGCCAACTGGGGCCAACTCTCAAGTATTTCCAGAACTGTTTGTGACTGAGTATCCAAAGTACATGGGTTTTGAAGGGAAAGCCCACAGCCTGGCATCTTCCTCTGCAGGTTATAGGGGGGCTTTCCAGAAGCAAGCACTTTAACAGAAGCTAAGATAGATGGTTAGTTGTAGGGGGCTTGTCTTAGAGTTTCTATTGCTGCAAATAAACACCAAGACCGAAAGTAAGTTGGGGAGGAAGGGGTTTATTTGGCTTACATTTCCATATCATCACTGAAGGAAGTCAGGACAGGAACTCAAACAGGGCCAGAACCTGGAGGCAGGAGCTGATGCAGAAGCCGTGGAGGAGAACTGCTTACTGCTTTGTTTCCCCTGCCTTGCTTCCCCTGGCTTGCTCAGCCTGTTTTCTTATAGAACCAAGGACACACGCCTAGGGAGGACACTGCTTACTATGGGCTGGGCCCTCCAACATTGATCACAAATTGAGAAAATGCCTTACAGCTGGATCTCGTCTAGGCATTTCCTCAGCTGAAGCTCCTTCCTCTCTGATGACTCTAGCATGTGTCAGGTTGACACATGAGACTAGTCAGTACAGGTTTCCTCAAAAATTAGGCTAAGTTAGCTAGGACATCCTGACTATAGGTTCCTAGAGTAGAGCTGGGTCATTTTCCATGGGATTCTCTATCAAGGAGATCAGATGCTAGTTAAATTTGAAATAACCTCAGCAAGAATATAAGGCGGAGGACCTTTGCATGTTGTGCCCCGTCACAACATCTTGTCTTGTGTTCCTCTGACCAGCCATCTGGAATCAAGGACCTTTCCAGAGGGCTAGAGAAGTTTCCCATGCTTCTATCTTCCAGGTGCAGCCAGCTTTCCTGTGTCCTTGCCACTCCTGTCTGCTCCCTCTTCACATGGCATGGCCTTCTCCTCTGTATGGCCTCCTCTTTGATTTCTTATACAAACCTTCCTTGATTTGGGGGTAAAGGCCCTCAGGGATACCCCAGGATGATCTCATCTGGACAACTTTACTTCATTATGTTTGCAAAGACTATTATTTCAAACAAGACTTCACTTACCTGTTCAGGAACTTAAGCTAGAAAGAAGAGTAGGACATGGGCGTGGTGGGACATATTCAATCCAGAGCAGAAGGATCTGAGAATGTGAAGAACAGAGGAGCAAATGTTCTTCTGCATAAGGTTTGTTCGGTGAGCATTTATCACCACACAAAGACAGTGCCTAGGACAATTCAGGCCCATAAGGCGTAGTTGATATTACGGGGCCTGAGAACAGATCACAAGATTCACAATGGAATCCACTTTAAAGAGTTTTATTAACAGGGGTGGGGGGGCGTTGGTTGGTGGAAGAGGGCAGTGCAGAGGCCTTTCTGAAAACGGTGTAGTGAGAGAGGGGGGTAGAATGGGCATGTCTGTTAGTAAAGGCAGTCTAGAGCATGCGCACAAGGGTTTACATAGCTATTTCAAACATAGTTTACGTGACCGTGCTAGGAGTAGATTATGTAGGGCGTAGGACCCCAGGGTAGCCAGACAGTTTGCCTGAACACTGATGGTAAATGCACGGCGGTGGGACCAGGAAGAGCTAATGCCTGGGCGGACTAAAGCATTTTGCATTAGTGCTGACAGACGGCAGGGGCTCTGGGCGTGATGGAAAATAACAATAGTGTGGGCCCCTCTAGATTCAGAGAGAAATAGGGGAGGTTCCATGCCATGTGATTGATAGGTAGCTTGTAGTATATGCTTGTAGTTAAATGTAACTGGTTCTGCTTTTTAGTTAAGGTGAGTCTAGCATCTTCAATGTGCCACCTGAAGTCCGTGGTTGTTTAGGGTCTCTTGTAGCCTGGGGTTGGTAAACTTTTCTGGGAACAAAAAGGATTTGATTACACATTTCAGGAAGACTTTCAGCAGGGTGCTTGCCATTTTGCTGCTGCTGCTGCTGGCATAGAGTACAGAGGGGGGCTCCTGCAGGTGAGCATAGCCTCAGTGGCTCCCACCCCTAAAGGAACAAGCACATGTTGCATTCTTGAATAAGTCCTCTGTGGTCATGATGTGCTATTCATTGATCTGGTGCTGTTAGCTTACGCATCGATGCAGCTGCAATTCTAACTGTGAGGAGCCTATTTCTGTTTGTCCTGTTCTGAGAAAGGTTGTGCTGACTTCTAAAATTAATTAGGGCAATTTCCCTCTTTCATCTAAGCATCACAGAAGTTTAGAGTTTAGTGTTAAGATGGATTCAATGTTATCTAATTTAGTCTATTTCCATTGACTCTCATACAATGCTTTTCTTTAATTACTTTCCAGTTTCTTCTATAACGACTGTGTTTTTTACATTTTGATTTCTTCTTGAGAAGAATTTGGTAATTGGGAACTTGATAGAACATTTTTTGGAGGTTAGATTGCCTTCATCAAAGCATTGCATGCAAGAGACTGTCATTATTACTTGCCATGTCTCAGTTTAGAACTCTTTTATTTCCTTCCTCAGTCTTCTTTGGCCTTCAAAAAAATGGACATATGCTTATGTTTTTAATAATAATAATAATAATAATAATAATAATAAAAGAAATAAAAAGGAGGACTTGCTACTCCTTGCTATGGTGGAGAAGGATGTTTATGGTAGATATTTAGGGGGAGCATAGCCAGAGGCAGAGATATCTGGGAAAGTTCAGAGTAAACATGATCAGCAGACTGAGCTGAGTCATGTGAGGAGAAGGAAGGGAGAGAAGAGGAGATACAAGACACTCCCACAAGTCAGGAGCCCAAGAGACCTAAATTTGAAAAGGACCGTGTAGTAAAATGTCTGGGTTCTATAGGAATTAGAGAAGCTGGGAGAAGCTAAAGCCCAGCCCAGTCCCTCTGATGGAGAAGTTTAGGATCGGAAGCAAGGTATGCCAGTCACGAGGATCTTGTGACATGTAGGGACTGAGTGATGTTGGTAGAATCTTGTGCCCAGTGTCAGTCTGGGCTACTTCCTGATGACACTGGGAATCCTTCCTGGGATAGATGACTAGGGACACAAGCTAAAGCTAAAGGATTTAGGGGAAAATTTTTAGCTTGGGTATAGACATGAAACTTCCAGGTCTACGGTCCTGGTAGATGGGGATTGGACTCCCAAGAACAGGGAAAGCGAGAGAAATCCTACCCTCAGGAATAGGGAGTAGGCAGGAGACTGTTGATGGACAATACTTATCTGGAGTCCTTTTGTCCTGTGAGAGATGGATCCAAGCTGAATCTTACAAGTATTTTTTTAAGTTTACAAAAGGAGATAAAAGTTTTAGATACGCTAGCAATGCCATTGCTTATAATCTGTACTGAAATCTATGCTGTAGAAAAGACAGTAGACTCATGCCTCTGAGTCATAATAAAAGCATGAGAATCCAGATATGATTTAGGGTTAAAAGCATCTGTGAGTTTAACTCTTTCAGAGTTTGATAGCAAGACAAACGGTCTGTCTTCCTCTGCCAGAGACCTGGTGGCTCTAGGACAGAGAGGCCAGAGGCCTGATTTTTGTGTTTGAAGAGAAAGCAGCTGTAGCCTTGAGGGAGGAGCTTGCTGCTGTTGAAGCTACAGTTAGTCTGTCAATATCATCAGAGATCTGAGAAGGATAAATTATAGCAGGAGGTATAATCCAAATGGCCTATGTATCAATTAAAATGACAGAGACTTATCAACTCCCTAGACAGTTTCCCTAGGCTCCTGTGGTCTCAGTGGGTTCACTGGGGTCAGTCTTCAGCTGTCATACAAAAAAACATTTAATCTTCGGCTGCCAGGCAAATCAGCATTGGCCTTTGACTGGCAGCTCTGGAACGTCTGAGATTTTCCTCTGGAGGAGCAACTTGTAAGATAGGCCTAACTCATGCAGAGTAGAACAGTCAACCCAACAGTGTTCACAGTTTGGACAGAGTCCTGGAGCCAGGAGATGCATGGGGCAGTTTTCACCAGTGCTTAGTGTTACCACAATTCAGGTGGAGTCCTCATGCTCCTCTGTCTTCTTTGGAGACTTTAGGGTTCCCAATAGGGGACAGCATTTCTGCCTATTATGAGAAGCTTTTTCATTAAACATTTTAAATGCTGCATTAAGCGGCTCTCTGGAGAGTTTGAGGACCATCTATTAAGTATACTTGAGTAAGTTACTTGATTGAGGCTTAATCTTGGAAACACATACAGGAGGTTACATAAAGCTTGTCACTAAATGAATTACATGACTGCTTATAAATTAGTAGCTTTGATAAGATTAGGATTTTACAGCTTTATCCCTGTTAAATTTGAACTTAAAAATTTGAGTTGAAGATTCCATTGAAGACCCTTCAGCATTGAAATAAAACTTTAAACCATAAAAATAGTCCATGCAAGAGACTGGGCACTTTATCCTTTTATGATGGATGTAGCATTATGGATTATCTCTTTCTTGTATGACTCAGTTTATCGGAATAGCTGTAGCCTAACTAAGTAAGCAAAGACAAAGAGGCTAGACATGATTACTATGAGCCTGAACTGACTTTAGGAACTTATAAACCTCATTTATCAAACATACTTACTTATCAAACACATGTTATTCTTTATTTAAACTTTTTAGAAGCCTGTGTGACCAACTTTGGCTAGGAACATGAGGCCACATTGGAGCAGTCTGTGAAGCTGGACCATCTGGGGCTAACTGCTTTGCTGTAGATATAAGTAGTTAGACATATATCTCTAGGTTAGCTTTTGTTAACATGAGTATATCTTAGCCTTAGTATACATAGTATAGCCTTAGGAATTTATCATCATAAAAATATCCCTAGTATTCCAAAATAGTTTGGAGACCAGATTTTGACTCCTTAATCTACCAACATGACACACACCAACTAAGGCAGTGCCTATACAGCTTCTTAGTACTACTGAGACTGTTGGGTCCAGGGGACATGCAATGATGGGGGGAAGGGCAAACCACCAAAGTCGATTAAACCAGAAAGAGGAAAAAAAAAGTCACCATCAGGTACACAAAGCTTATCAACTATAACTGTGACCACAGCAAGAGATCGGACTTTTGTAGCTGTGAACATGGGGGCTGGTTTTGGGATCTTCTTACAGTAGATTGAAGTACCAGGTGTGGGTCAAAGAGTTTTTTCAACCTTGAGGTCAGGTTTAAAGTCAAGTTACATTTTAAGTTTTACAACTCTTGGTTATAGGACATTAGGATGTTAACTTAGAGTGTCTGTACACAATGGTTGCCAAGATGTGTGCTCTTAAGGCAGAAAGTGTTTGTTAAACATTAACAGTGGCTACCAGCTTTAATTATTTATTTTTTTCTCTGAAAATATATTTGGGCTTACAACTTTATATTTCTACGTTCCTGGACCGGAACCTTGATTTCCACATTTTATGCCTAGACTCTACAAACTCTTAGTTTATTTTATTTTATTTTATTTTATTTATTTATTTTTTTGGTTTTTCGAGACAGAGTTTCTCTGTGGCTTTGGAGCCTGTCCTGGAACTAGCTCTTGTAGACCAGGCTGGCCTCGAACTCACAGAGATCCGTCTGCCTCTGCCTCCCGAGTGCTGGGATTAAAGGCGTGCGCCACCACCGCCCGGCTTCTTGGTTTATTATTGAATCTACTTTTAGACTAAGAAAAGAGTGAGCAAGAAGTAGCTGATGGAGGGAGGAAGCAGTTTAAGAACCAGAATCTAAAATTTAGAATGGGGCCAAATATGGTTGGTGGACCACAGAAGCCAGCAGAAACAGACGATCTGAACATACCTTAGGAGAGTCAGATCGGCAGTCTGATTCAGAACTGCTGAGTCCCTTGGAAGGGATCTCATTTACACTATTCCCAATGTTTGTGGCACAAATTAATGAAAGAGAAATAAAAAGGACATGCCTGCTCCTAAGGATGGAGGTGAAGCTTTATTGTAGATAAAAGGGAGAAAACAGTTTCAGGCAGAGACATCTATGAGAGTCCAGAATGAACATGTCCCTGAGCTGGGCCATGTGAGGAGAGCAGGGAGTGGAGAGAGGAGACCAGGAGACCAGTAGGCTAAAAGGTAGAAAGGGTAAAAAGACTGACATAGCCAAAGTGGATTTATGTAGGAACAGTTGGGGGATGGGTGGTCTAGTCCCTGGGCTGTAGAAGATCAGGTTAGGGAGCAAGTCACGGGAACTCATGGTAAACTTTTGCTTTGTCTTTTCCCCCAAAGTGTTTTACATACACTTTGTAGGAGAGTTATGATTTTAAGTACTTTTATTTGTTGTCATTTAATTTTCATCGATTTCACATACATACACTGACCTTCTTGCCTCTATAAGTTTCTTTTTCCCAGAATGTAGGAAATTCTGGCCATCATTTCTCCAAGTAACATTTGTTTCTACATATTTGTCTGTTTCTGGCGCTCCTACGTGCGTATTAAAATGTTTTCTCTTGTGGGGAGGGACAGAGAAAACTATGGGCCATTTGAAAGATTTTATGCAAACATAATATAGTAGAAGCTTCTTAAAATATATAAACACATGAACAAAATGAAAATGGAATCACAAAATAATGAGGGGCAGAGCCCCAATTAGGCCTCTCTTGCTACCAAATGAAACTTTTCTTATGAGCTCCTTCCATCTCCATCCTGGAGTGTTGGCTGGCTCGATCTTATGCAGTTCTTACACATGAACCACAGCTTCTATGACTTCATGGGTATAGTGGGTTTGTAATCTCCAGGAGACATTAATTTATAGCAATCTTTCCCAGGTTCCAGTTCTTAAAATCTTTCTGTCCTCTTTTCAATGATGATCCTCAGAAGGAGAGGTCTGATAGAGATGTCTCATTTAGGGCTGGGCACTCCTTAGTCACCTACCCTCTGCTCTTTAGCTAGGAGTGAGTCTGTGACTTACCTCCCTTCTGCTGCATAAGGAAATTTCTCTGATGAGGTGGGGAGAGTATTGTACTAGTGTACTAGTCTGTGGGTATAAGGATAAATGTTTGGGCACTTTGATGCTATGTTCCTTTAGTGAAATAATAGTAGTAGAACCCATGACCTCCATAGCTATGGATTCTTGGTACATTTCCAGTACCATGAATGTTTTCTTGTACAGCAGCCCTTAAGTCTAGCTAGAAGCTCTTGGCTATCTCACAACATTCATGGCAGCATTACAGCATCTCTTCAGGCCAGATAACACCACAATTCTCCAGGCTTACACCTGGGTGACTGCCGATGACTTCTCCCCAGCAGCCTGATTGCTCCTTCTGGTATTATAAACACTAGTCAGTGTGAAGGAGTCCTACCAGAAGGAGTTCTTCATGTACTATGATCTATGACCTATGACCAAAATGTGTGGTATTTTCAGTAATAGGATCTTTCTTACCATCAACGTCTAGTGATTAGTTAAGGGTAATAATGATACCCATATTGTTTTGGGGGAATCTCTGGGATTCACTCTGATCAACGGTTCAATGGGAGTTATCTCATAGCTAACACTAGGATTTTTTAAGTTTGAAAACCTTTAGTTTCTTAGAGGAACTTTACCCATGTAGGGTAACTCTAGCCAAATCAATTTTTATATGTATATTTTTGAAGCTTCTAAAGTAGTAGTTATCCACATGGCATTTTCAAAAATTCTTAGTGTTATTTATCCTTTACTTTCACCTTTCTCTGCCCTTCTCTCTCATCTGCCTCTTCTCCCAACCATACTGTGCAAGTTCCATTACTGTATCCTCCTCCTTTAAACTCTCCAGCACCCTCAAGGGCCTGTTTTGCTGGATTGTATGGGAACTCCAAGATAAACACACATATCTACGTATTGGAAACTATGATACACATGTGAAAGAATACATTAGGCATTTGTGTTTCTTGTCTTATTGCTGTAGACAAAACTTCGAGCACTAAATTGAATACGACTGGAAAGACTGAGTGCTCTTGTTTCACGCCAGAGTTTAAAAGAAATCCTGTAAGTTTTCCCTCTTGAGTAATGATGTTGGCTATAGGTTATTTGTGGATAAAAAAAAAGAAAAAGAAAAGGAGGATGTGACTGCTGTTAGGTATGGTGAGGAGAAAGTTTACTGTTGATTTAAGGGGCAACATAGGCAGAGGCACCTGGAAGGGTCCTGACCGAACATGACTGGCCAACGGAACAGGGCCTTGTGAGAAGAGGGAGAGGGCAGACAGAAAGAGTGGAACAAGGAGCAGCGGCCAAGAAAGCAAGAGGTGAAAAACACCATGCAATTAAAATGATTGGGTGTCTATAAGGAATAGAATCTGGGGAAAGGGTAGCCCACACCAGTCCCTGGGCTGGATAATTTTAACATAGTGGATTGGGTATGCCAGCCAGGAGAACCCTGTAACAGGTAAGGACTCTGGAATGTTGGAAGAACCTGGTGGCCAGAGTCAACTTTGATATATTAATAACACCCCAGTTAGCCATTTGTCCAGAGCTCGAGATCTAGCAACTTCTAACTGAGATAACAAAAAGCAAGCCTGAGAGCATTCATTGCCTTGGACTGCAAAGGGAACACTGAAGAAAACTGAAGAGGATCATATTTACTCATATATAAATATGATAAAATGGACATATTATCACAGATAAAATGGACGTCACCAGATAGCAGATAGCTCTAACCACACTGTCTCGAAAAGAACAAGTCTACACACCCACAGATATTTTCACGAATGGTGAAAAGCTGTGAGGGAACAAAGGAAACAGAACAAAGTCACTTTTCCCCCCTACCAATGTGGTAAATAAATTCCATTCATCTTACCAATAAATACCAAAATTAGTCCCCTCCAAAAAGATACACTTAGATTTAGCACTGTACCTAATTATTGAACAATTAAGGGGGAACAGCAGGTGAGGACAGAAAACATTCTGAGCAACACTGTCAACGATGTTGACTGATGGCAAAGCCCAGGAAACAATAGCAACTGTGCAATGTGCTTTGATTTCAAGAGCATTCCCAGCATTCAGAGAGACCATATGCTCAGCCAGAAAGCATGTCGCCATAATTTTCAAATAATGCTATTATGTAAGATTCATTAGCAATAAGATATCCAGAAAAGTCTTGAAATTTGCATAGCCAGCAAACACTTCTCAGATCACATTAGAAAATGTACTCAGTAATAGTACAACATACCCACATTTGTGTGGTGGAGGAAAGACTATACGACCTGGAATACTTGTTTTAGAAAAGCATGAAGAGATACACCTAAGCTTCCACCTTAAGTAACGCCAGAGGCGGGGCAGATTGAATAGATACACCTAAGCTTCCACCCTAAGTAATGCCAGAGGCAGGGCAGATGAAAATTTAAGATCAAAGATTGCAAAAGTGGAATAATAAAGAAAAACAGGAATGATTAATAAACAGATATGTGATATTTCCATATATATACATATATATTAATTAGACATACATTTTAATCTCTTTGGATATGGGACAAGCAGCAGAGAGAACTATCAAAAGTTGTGTTCTTTCCAAACAAATTATACAGAGTTTTAAAGCACAAACAGATTACAATATCAGAAAGAAAAGTTAAGCTATCTAAAGGTATCTATATCTATATATGAAAGTTTAGAGCTCTAAGGGCCATAATGTACTTTTTGAAAATGTCTTAATTACAGTAAACAGGACCCTTAGAAAAGCAATGAGTTAAAAAAGGCATAATCAGAATGAAGCCAAAGATAAATTTGCCTCTATTTGCTAAGGAATGAATTTTTAAAAAAGCTACTTTTTTTTCTCTAAGGACTCTTTTACTCTCAAGTCTCCCTGTTTTTTTTTTTTTTTTTTTTTTTTTTTGTGAGTTCTGTCTATGTAAGGAGAAGCATAGCCAAATTGGCTACCCTCTTGGAAAAAAACAAGTGAAAAAGAAGATTTTCTATCTAATTTTTAAAAAATATTTATTTATTTAAACAACCTTTTCTCATTTTATTAATTTTTTTAAAGATTTATTTATTTTATGTGTATAGGTGTTCTATCTGTATGTATGACTTTATGCCCGAAGAAGAGGGCATCAGATCCCTCTACAGATGGTTGTGAGCCACCATGTGATTGCTGGGAATTGAACTCAGGTCCTCCAAAAGAGCAGCCAGTGCTCTTAACCACTGAGCCATTTCTCCAGCCCCTAATTTTATATGACCAATAAAATTGTTTTTTTTTTCTGATTGATTTTATTGAGCTATACATTTTTTTTCTCTGCTCCCTTCCCTGTCTGTCCCCTCCCCTTTAACCCTCTCCCATGGTCCCCATGCTCCCAATTTACTGAGGAGATCTTGTCTTTTACTACTTTCCGTGTAGATTAGATCCATGTATGTCTCTCTTAGGGTCCTCGTTGTCTAGGTTCTCTGGGATCGAAGAAGACACCAGAAAGTTGAAAGAGCTCCTAGGCCCAATAAAATCTTGATAATAAAACCTGGTGGATATTATAAAAAATGAAGAAGTCATAGAAAGACAAAGAAATAAAGTTCTCAGCAACAAATTGTTAATTTGAACTTAGAGATTTTATTTTCAGAGTAAAGTTGATTTATTTCAGAAACATGAAACATTTTTCATATTTGAAAATCAAACTTTGTGATTCTAAATGAGTGCCAAAAAAATCAACATCTCAACACTGAAACCTAATGGCAAATCAATAGGAGAAAGAATCAGTTCAATGATAGGCATCTAAGAAAAAAATAACTATAAAAATAAGAACCTATCGTTGTATTAGGCATTAATTGGGAAGTATACACCTTTCTCAGATACTTCTAGTATTCAAGCAAGAATATGTCAGCCACACCACCATGAGGCAGTACAGTTTTAGATGTCATTTCTTCTAAAATGTTGCAGAGTATAGAAAACTGTCTCTTCAAGAGACTAGATATTCTTTCTATCTCTTCTTTTAAAGGCAAGTTTATTTGGATTATTTAAGATTGTGTAGAAAGTAGCAAGTTTGCAAAAACAATGAATGGTAAGATTTAATAAGTGAGTTGTAAACCAAAGCCTGTCAGGTTTGGTGTATACAGCTTGGTGATGACTATCAGCAAATCCCTATACTGGGTGTCTGAGCTTTCATATGCCAGTCTGCGTGTCTTCATACTTTTTCTCCTTTGGCTGTGATTAGAGTTAGTGAACTATTTATTTTTTAAAAGTAGCTGTTTATCAACCAAGATGTCCCTAAACCGAGGAATGGATAAAGAAAATGTGTTACATTTACACATTCATGGTATGACTTAGCTGTTAAAAACAAGAATACCAGAAAATTTGAAGGCAAATGGACAGAAGTCGAAAAAATTATCCTGAATCAGGCAACCCAGACCAAGAAAGACAAATATCATATATACTTGTTCATAAGTGTATATTAGCTGCAAAATAAAGGATAACTCTGCTAAAATCCATAGACCCAGAGAAGCTAGGTAACAGGGAGAGTTCAAGAAGGGATGCCCAGATCTCCCTGGGAAGAAGCAGATTTCATGAATGGGCTGAGGGCAGGTGGGGATAGGAACATGAGCCATCAGGTGTGGGGGTTGAGAGCGAGCACTGAAAGTGATGACTGGAAAGGTGGGGTGCATTTCAAGGTCAGGTAAAAACTTGCCACAAGGAAATCTCCCAGGAATCTGCAAGGATGACCCTAGCTAAGACTCTTAGCAATAGGGATAAGTAGCCTGAACTGGCTGTCTCCTGTGACCGGATTGGGTCCTAACCCGATTGTCATGAGAGAGGCTTCATCCAACAACTGATGGAAACAGATGTAAATTCACAACCAAACATTAGGCAGAGCTCGAGGAATCTGCAGAAGAGGGGGAAATGAGATTGCAGGAGCCAGAGAGGTCAAGGACACCACAAGAAAACTCACAGAATCAACTAACCTGGACTCAGAGGGGACTCACAAATAGTGGATCAACAACCAGGAAGCCAGTGTGGGACTGAGCTAGGCCCTCTGCATATATGTTAACAGTTGTCGAGCTTGATCCTCTTGTGAGACTCCCAACAGTGGGAACATGGGCTGCCTCTGACTCTTTTTATTGGATTTTGTGACCTTACTTCTCATACTGGGTAGCCTTTCTCAGCCTTAATACATGAGGCGGTGCTTAGTCTCACTGCTACTAGATATGCTAGGTTTGGTTGATATTCGTGGTAGACCTACCCCTTCTTAACTAAAAATGGAAGGAAAGTGGATTGGAGGGATGGGGACAGAAGGATGTGGGGGGAGGCACTGGGAGGAGCGGAAGAAGGGGAAACTTCCACCAGTCTGAAATATAAATAAAAAAGTAAATGAATAAATAAGTAAATATTTTTGAAGTAGCTGTTTATCAGTTTTGTAAAAGTTATGGGCAGAGTACCATCTTCTCACAGGCACCAGGCAGAATCCTTTCCCTTTCTTTGTGTACCTTCTAGAGGAGGCCTCCATTCTTGTCATAGGATTCCTTGCATCTTCAAGCTCCCTTACATTGCAGAATAGCAATTGCTAAAGCGTATGGAAGAATGATGACTGATCATTTCCAGAGGCATGCCTTCATGAGCAACTCCAGTACAGAAGGCACACATGCCTCGCAATCATCACAGTCCATGTGCATCTCCTAACAACTGCAGTGAGAAACATCATAGCATAGCTTTCAGCAAATGCATTTCCAATGCTCTCCTTACGTCTCTCCCTCAGCACCTTGCGATTATGGAGTTCATTAATTCATACACAGATTTTTATGTAGAAGGGAAGCCTTCAAAGAGATGATAAATTTATGTTCCATGAGAATAGGGGATTGTGTCTTCCTACCTTCATGAGTATAGTTACAAATATAGGACAGGATCAATAGAATTGATATTTTCACAGTTTGAAATAAATTTGTTGTTTATATAAATTATAGAATGAACATTTGTTGTGATTCTCTGACTCTGTTTTATGTCAACTAATTCCATAGTTTCCATGAGGTTTGCCTGTGTTTGTTAGGACAATTTATTAAAATAATGCTAACTTCTGCACTTGTACCTCAAATAGGCTATTGTTTACTCATCTCTGGACTTTTCACCTCTATAGCTATAAGAATATCTTCACAAAGTTACTCTTACTAAGAAAGGCTACAGAAATAATACCTTGTAACCTGTTAGTATGACTTTATTGACCTCAGAATCCTTGAATGATTATTAACCTCACTAGGCTGGCCTTGAACTCATAGCCATTCTCCTTCCTCAGCATCCTGGGTTCTGAGATTATTACCATTACTTCTTTTCCTTGATGAGTGACAGTGTTATCTGCCCCATGATGTTCAGCAGCTCCCTTCAATTAGAATGGAATTCTATTTTCTCCTTTAGTCATCTGTTCACAAGGCCTACATGTATTTTTCAACTATGCTGAGTTAGACAACAAGAAAGGAGTTATGGAAAACTTGTGGTTGCAGTTCATTCCCTCATCTTCAAACAGGAATAGTTCATTTACTAATTTATTTGGTGCACACATGCATGTGCTTGTGTGTGTGTGTGTCACCGTGTACATGTGGAGGTCACCAGACAGTCAAATTTGGGGACTTGATTATGTCCCTTCATAATGTATGTTCCAGAAATGAAACCTGGATTGTAAGACTGTCACCAACTGCCTTCACTTGCGGAAACAACTCATCATCCCAAGCCCACTTTTTATATTAACCAAGGTGTCACATTAGGATGTATTGAGATTAGAGGAGGGACTATCAGTGTCTCACATGGACCACAGATTAAATAAGATGGAAAGACTATGTATTTTACCAAGATGTTCAGTTAGATTCATTTAATTCTGTTGAAGTTTATAGATGAGTTACTCTTATAATTGCTGTGACCAAATGCTTAGTGAAATCAATTTCAAGGAGCAAGCATTTATTTTGGGTCACAATATTAGGGGGTACAGACTATCACAATGCCAGGACTCTGAGCTGGTTGTTCATATTGCACCTACCATCAGGAGAGATAGATGAATGCTGGTTCTCCATTCTTTGTTTTTTGCTTTTATTTAGTCTAAAACCCTAGCCCATAGAACAGTGCCACCCACATTCATGGTTTTTCTTTAACCTCAGTCAGTTTTCTGTGGAGACATTGTCCTACAGATTTATCTCCTATGTCATTCTTAATGCTTTTCAGTTGACAATCAAAATTAACTATCAGACTCATAGGTGAGGTAAAATGATCAGAAAGGATAAGAATAGGTCCAAGGAGTTCGGTGAGGCTGCTCCATTTCTTCATCTCTCCACTAACGTCCTTGGATATGCCTGATGGTCAGGAGAGCTGGGCGTAGAATTCTGGTCCTGATGCTTGCATATGGAAAGGTTGCACTCCTGGGGAAGATGTGTGTGTGTGTGTGTGTGTGTGTGTGTGTGCTTCAGTGTCAGTGTCCTTCCCACAAGGATAGAGCTGAAGTCTAATTGAGACGGTAGTTAGCAGTTACTGTGAGTAACTTATAGAAACATGGCACTTAGCAGAGAGAATGTAGCCAACTTGCACAGGACATGGAACTAAAGTAAGGCATGCATCTCTGCATAAAATCTTGGGATTATTTGTTAGTACAACAAAATCTGATTCAGTGGGGGTCAGGAAACATTTGGGCATCCATGAAGATCAATGTGCTGTGCCACTTTCAATAGGAAGGTGATATCACTGTTTAAATTTACACCATATCCTTTCTGAAGAGGTAGACACTCAGCAGTTAGGTGATCTTGATCCATTCCTCTGCCTCAGATTAAGCTGAATCCCTTAAAGCTAATTTGCATGCAGAGGTATAATCTGCTCTTCTCTGATAGAGGATAGTATCAGAGGCTCGTAGGAGACTCTGCAGAAAAAGTGAATGCATTTGGAAATTTGCGTGCTTCCCTATAAAATGAACAACTTTACTTTATACCAGTGCACAAGCCCATACAGCATAGGAGTTTAATGAATGACTTTTGTTCCCATTTTATTAGATCTTCTATGATTTTACTAACTCATGGAAAATAATAATTAAACTGAAGCATAAGCATACATCAAAAGGTTATAGAAGATGTCCCCCCCAGAGGGCTCAAAGTTATTAGTAATGGAAGGGCTAGATGATGGCAATGGACATAACTAATTAAAACACATCGATAATTAGATGTCCCTAGTGAGGTGAAACTAATGAGTGAATTTCAAGATCTAATAGATTACAATGAAGTATAATTCTTGCTTATGTGGTGCTAGCCTGTGTCAGTGACATAATTTAACTTTCTAATGACCTTTTCATTCAGATTTGATTAATTCCATATCAAGGCATTAGCTCATGCAATGAGCCTTAATGTCACAGTAGATGTTATAATTATGCAGCAGATTCAGGCCTATAAGCACTCAGAATTCCAATAGAAAATGTCATCATCTAGAAATGCTTTGGCATTGGGAGGCTGATGTAGGGCAAAATTATCTATTATCCATATAGCTATCAAATACCTAGATAACAGGGGATATGAAAATGTGCTTATGGTTACAAACAACTTCAAATTTCCCAGTTATTAGTAGTAATACTCTAGTGCAAACAACTTTGTTGCTTTTCATAAATAAATTTGTTCTTTTTCTAGCTGTTGGCGGCTTCCTTGGCATCCATTGGTCATATACTTTTTCTGGGAGGCTTTAGGCTCACAAAAACTCCAGGTTGGAAGGTTGCCATACTTCAAGAAGTCATTAATCTACTTTTGTAAAACAGTTAACAGTGTTAAACAAAAAGTGTTGGGGATTTGCAAAGAAGCAGAGAACAAGGTTATCAAATGGTTTATTATGGAATTCATTTCCAACGGAAAATGAAATGCATATTCTATTTTCCTGGTGGTAGATGGTAAAGTTTGTTGTCAAGGGGGCTGAGGCAGTCTCAGAATTTAAAACTTCTGAGCAAAGAGCTACTTCAAATGTCTAAGTCTTCTTTGATTAAGTATATGTATTTTCGTTTGTTTAACCTTTGACAATTATTGTTGCTTTTGATGCAACAACCATTCAGAATAGGGCCATATTGTTAGTTTAATTCTTCAATCTCATTTTAGAGGGAGATATTAAAACCAGTACATGTGATTTAACTGAGACTAGTGTCTATTAAATGTCATTGCCAGGGTAGTATTAGTATTAGGCCCGGGAATGGCAGCTACCAGGAAGCTGATGTGAAACCCATCTCAAAATGAAAGAGCCCTGGCCTTGGTTATAACACCCAATACTCCATCCCAATTAGTTTCTGTGACAGCCATGTGTTGCTAGTACTGTTACCAGACTTTTCTATGCCCTATTTCCACACACACTCTAAGGAATTAGGATATGACTGAGTGAGATGTGACTAAGATAAAAATATTCACACTTGCATCCCAAGTACCCAGGAGATGGAGGCAAGAGGATGGCAAATTTCAGGCAACCCTGGGCTATATGGTCTCTAGACATCCAAGCCAGCCTGAGCTACATAGCAAGACCATGGCTCAAAAAACCAGACACTCAGGCAGACAGATAGCCAGAGAGACAAAGATCCAGAGATTTATTTCTTCTTCATAAATATATTATTTTTTATTAATTCTTTGAGGGTTTCATACATGTATATAAAATGTTTTCACCACAGTTACCCTTATTCTGCCTCCTCATTCTGCATAGATCCACCCTCTAACCCAATCCCATCCATGAACTTGATGCTCTCATCTTTTATTCCTCTTATAACCCAATAAGTTTAATTTGAGCTTCCCACGTACGTGTAAGTCTGAGATCATCTACTTAGCATATCCCACTACCAAGGGGTACACCCTCAGAGAAAAATTACTCTTTCTCTTCCTCCAGCCATCACCTGTCAATAGCTTCTCAGGCAGAAGTGGAGAGTCTCCCTCTGCACAGCCTATCATAGTAGCTGGGAATTCACAGGTGCAACAGTTCTCTCAAGTGCCCCAGCACTCTTCTTCCCAAGTATCTCCCAACTTCTGACTTTAAAATCTTTTTACCCTCCTCTTGTGCAATGACCCCTACGTCTTGGTGAGAGGAGTTTGGTAGAGATGTCCCAGCTGTGACTGAGCAATCCGCAGGCACTATTCACCACAGCTGTGAGCTTTTGCATTAACCAATGCTCACTGAGTAAAGAAACTCTTCTGATGAGTTCTGAAAGCTGTATTAGTCTATGACTATGGAACTGTGGATTTTGAAGACATTTTGATACTATGCCATTCTAAGGGTTCTTGACCGTACTTACAGTACCAGGGGGATTAAGGTTTCTATGGCTGCGATGAAACACCACAACAAAAAGCAACTTGGGTAGGAAAGGGTTTCTTTTACTTCCACCTCCTTATCCCAGTTCATCTCTGAAGGAAGTCAGGGCAGGAACACAAACAAGGCAGGAACTTGGAGGCAGCAGCTGATTCTGCGACCATGGAGGAGTGTTGATTACTGGCTTTCTCTTATGACTTGCTCAGTCTGCTATCTTAAAAAAAATACCCAAGAACACCAGCCGGGGGATGGTACCACAATGAACTGGTCCTCTGACATCTGTTGCTAATTGAGAAAAGACCTTACAGGCCAATATTATGGAGATATTTTCTCAGTTGAGATGCCCCTACATGTCAGGTTTGTACTACTCTTGCAGAAGAATAGATCTAATGCCTCTGCCTCTGTGGGCACCTACACTGACACATTGCCAGGGTTCACAGATGTGAATCCTGTTCCACTTTGGTTTGAGCTTATTCTTGCTCTCTCAAAGTTGTTGACAACAGGTGTGGCTACAAACAAGAGATCCTGACCTAGAGTGTGTTTAATTAATATTTTGAGTATAGAGGTTGATCTTCACCAAAGGTCAGAGAATTCAAGTTAAAAAAAACAGAATTCTTGACTGAGGATGCTCTGTTTATTTCTTATATCATATTAATGAAGTCTGTTGTCTCCCTCAGTTGCTTCACTCCCTGTTTTGGAGTGAAGAATATGAGCGTGGAAAATAAACGCAGGTGAATTCAGTATTCACCGAATATCCCTGCCTGTTCCATGTTTCTGTCTTTTATTTTTCTCATATCTCTCTTCCTTTTGCTTAATAATTCTAATCTTCTTGCTCTTACCTCGGGACATGTGAACTCTGTCATGGCTGGACCCCAACAGATGACACCACAACATGTAGCTATGACAACATACTTAAAACTACACACAGTCATAATTTAAAGTAGTAAAAGTACATCTTTACAGTACTTATACATCTCATGAGCATGGAGAAGCTGACCTGGTGTTTACATAGAACCATCACCCTTACTGCCTAGAGCCCACGGTACTGGAAGGTATTCTATACACTACCTGAGCAGGAAGGTAAACACCAACCCAGCTATAAACCCTTCCTTCTGCTCTGGGGAATGGTCTCTCTGATTTGCTGGTGTTGCAGTGGTACAAAAGACGTGGGGGGTAACAAACCCCATCTGTTTGGATGTAAAGCCCTCTTCTTGTGTGATTACAAACCTGAGGTGCATAGGTGATGGAAAACCAAATACTATTGTTCTGCTAAACAATAAAGCAATCAAGTGACTCCTAATGCCATTCTGCTATGATCATAGGTCAGTGTCTTGCTCAGCTCTCATCAGAGTTTTACTACAGCAGTAACTGAAAACAAATAGAGAAACCCACAACTGGACAATGTGCAGAGAGTGAGAGACCGTGGAACTCTCTGCCCTAAATCAAATTCCTCCCCTCAGTGCTCAGGGGAGGATGTGGGAAGATTGTTAAGAGTCAGTGGGGTTGGAAGACATCAGAGAAACAGGTGCCTTCCAAATTCAACAGGACTGATGTATATAAGAACCCACAGAGACTAAGGCAGTATGCACAAGTCCTGGATAGTTCCAAGCCAATGCTGATATGGCAGCTGAACATGATTTCCATCTATAACCCAGTTGCTATTTCCAATTGACAATAGGTCATAAATGGAAAATCAGTTTTCTCCAATGCAGTCTCATTTGGTAAACAATACAAACAAGGGAGGCTCCATGCCCAGTGGTACATAGCCAACACAAAATGAATTCAATATTTTTGGAGATGTTTTTCTCATAATGCTTTGGTCCCCCCGCTTACTTTTACTTATCCATCATGGTTTCCAATGTTGTGTTTTTAAGGGGTGTGTGGGTGTTTCTTGTGATTTTCTTTTTCTCTTTTTTTCTGTGTATTTGTTTGCTTTGATTGTTTTATATTTGCTTGTTCATTTTCTAAAGATGGAAAGAAATAAGTCATGGCATTGGATGGGGAGGACTTGGAAGAGGATGAATAAAGGATACCTTGATTAGAATATACTGTACGGAAAAAAGTTATTTTCAGTTCAAAAAGGAAAGAAAGAGAGAACATGAATTAGAAAGAGACCAAGGTGAGTTGTTACATGGGAGGAGCCAGAGGAATGAAAGGGAAGGAGGAATAATGTAATTATATTTTAATATAAGCAAAACATTAACTTTAAAAATGCCCAGGTACTTTCAGTCAAATATGTTTTTTGGTATTCTTTCGGGAATTGTAAAGGGCTAACAGAAATTACCTGACCATGTTCATCAGTGAAGACATTAAACCTATGGTTCTTTACAGAGGACTGAATTACACATATATCTTAACTGTTAATGAAAATAATAAATTTGCATAAGGTATTTGTTTAGAATGGAGCTAGTAATTAAATGAGTTAGAAAAAAAGGAAGCCTCAGGGGAAAAAACAAATCTTTAAAACGACTTACCCTTGTGACTTATAAGTAGCAAGCTGATAGCAATAGAATGCTTCCATTGATTTCTGCCAAAATTTTATGTTGGTTAGTCAAATCCGAGTTGTAGTTAAACTGTTATTTAATAAATCCAAGTACATTTCAACAGAAACCTTTTCCTTGGGAGTAGGAGGTAACTCAGTAAAATCTTATTCACAAGTGCGAGATCCAGAATCCATCTAGTTGTGTACCTGGTAGAACACAGCTGTAATCAAAGTGCCCCTACAGCAAGACAAGGAAATTAGATAAGGCAGAGATAAGGAAATAGCTGGAATCTTCTGGGCCGGCTACCCCGGCTTGCGCAGCAGCAAACAGAAAATGAGGTGGAAATGGAGAGATGCCACCTGAGGTTGTTCTTTCTCCTCTACCTTTGTGCCCAGGCACCCACACACCCAAACTCACACACACATCATATGATGCACTTAAACACAGAGCTGAAAACAAAATAAAAACTCTAGTAACTGTGTCATTAGGAGTTACGGCATGTGACCTGAATGCTGTTTGATACTTGTGTTTACTTTAATATGTTGGGAACAAAAATACATATGCGTTAGCTTCTTTCCTGCTCATTAATGGCACGAACGACATCTTCTCTAAGTCAGAGAGTAACTTTAAATGATAACGAATATCATTCAGTTATATAATATTATTTTCAACATGGCTACCTGACATGCTTTCAACCTTAACTGGCATTCTAGACATCTCATAGTATTAGATAATGAACAAAACATTAATTTGACACCTGATGTAGGTGTGTTTTCTATCTATCTGATGATTTCATTGGATAATTAATAAAGAAACTGCCTGGCCCATCTGATAGACCAGCCCTTAGGTGGGTGGAGTAGACAGAACAGGAAGAAGGAAGTGAGGTAGATGGCTCAGTCAGATGCCACGCCTCTCTTAAGTTAGGCAGACCGCCGTGCCTCTCCTAAGAGAGAAGCCAGATGCGATGAAGCTCCAGCCCAAGATGGATGTACGCTAGAAACCTCCCGGTAAGACACCGCTCATGGTGTTACACAGATTATTCAATATGGGTTAGTCAAGATGTGAGTAATAGGCCAGGCAGTGTTTAAAAGAATACAGTTTGTGTGTTGTTATTTCGGGGCATAAGCTAGCCGGTGGCCGGGAGCCGGGTGGCGGGAAGCCGCCTGCAGCTCCACTCTACAGACACCTAAATTGTAGCATTTGTCAGCTGTGACTGATGCCTCTTAACACTGTACTGAGTTCACTGGACTCCTACAAGAATTTCCACAAGGCAGAGACAGCAGACCTACACATCCGTTTTTAAAAGACAGGAACCAATAAAGGGTATAAAAATAATCAGAAGTTAGTAGTCTGGCTTTTTTTAAAAAAATACTTATTTATTATGTATACAATATTCTGTCTGTGTGTATGCCTGCAGGCCAGAAGGGGGCACCAGACCCCATTACAGATGGTTGTGATCCACCATGTGGTTGCTGGGAATTGAACTCAGGACCTTTGGAAGAGCAGGCGATGCTCTTAACCACTGAGCCATCTCTCCAGCCCCAGTAGTCTGGCTTTTTATTTCTTTATTTGGCATGGCTTATATATCTCAATTTTCCACAATAGGTTTTTTTAGAGCACCTTTAAAAACTCCTGAAGAAACAATGGGCTCTCAGGTGAGTCCTATTCCCTGGCTGCAGCCCACTTGATTTTAGATATTCAGGGAATATTTACTTTTTTTCTTTTGTTCCAGTCTTGCTAACCACTTGTCTCTTGTCTTCCCATCAAAGGCCCAGCCCAAGGCAGCAGGTGAGCTGGTGTGTTGAGAAGCCTTGGGGCAGCAGGTGGAGAGGAGCTGCTCTTCTGTGTCGGTTTCAGAAGCTTCTGAAAGTACAGCACTCTGGGAATCATTACATAGTCCACATATCCACTTGGTTGCACGTTTTCCACCTGTTTTATAATCTACCTGTCTCGGCTAAAACAGCAAATGCATAAAACAGATTAGCAGATAACTTCTGAGGCCAGAGCTATTCTTTTGCTCTCTACAGAGCAAAATCCACTGAATACAAAGCAGCACCCATGGTGGCCTTTCTGTTTTCAGAATTCCTTGTCTTTCCCATAGGATCCTAGTGCTGCCAAGGCCCCAAGACCATGGCCAGAGTAGCTGGGATGGTGATAGGAGCTCGGAGCCTCTGCTGAGCACATTGTCCAGCCAGGGGCAGCATTTTCTCCAAAGAAAAGACTTTTGAGTATCCTCTTTTTCCTAGACATTGAGGAAGCATACTTACCTCCCGCTGCCCGGTGTTACAGGGGAATCATGCAGTCCTAGGGTTTATTAGTTCTAATTATTCTGACTGCCCTCAAGTTAGGTGGGAATGAGCCATGAGTACTGTTCACCATTAACCATATTAAAGATGAAATTACCAAATATGCATTTCCCTTTCTTCTCCAATTCTTTTTTCTTCTTACTTCTTAACTTTTATTCTTTCTTTTTTCTTCCTGTTTTTTCTTATGAGATACTACAAGGCAACTTTTCTCTCTATTCAATATTTTATTCTATACAAACTTCTATTCTTATTCTCTTGATTGTCCAAATCAAGAGTATTTATGTACTTGCTAAGAAGTTCATGTTTTTTAGCCCTACAATAGGTAAGAGTTTGTTTCAGACTAAAAAAAGAAATGAGATGGAATGAGATTTCCTTCTGTTCTCTGTTCTCCCTCTCTAGTCTCATAAATAACTATCTCATGATTATCTGTGACTTTTGATAAAAGAGCTCTTCTCATCCAACTCTTTTTTAATTAACTAATTAATTAATTTTACATACCAACCAAAATTCCTCTCCCTCCTCTCCTGTTTTCTCCTCCTACCTCCCTTCTGGCTCTCCAGTCATTGCTCCTTCATCTCCATTCAGAAGGAATCCATCTCCCATAGGGATCAACAAAACATGGAATATCAAGTTGAGGCAGGACCAAGCTCCTCTCCCATGCATCAAGGCTGCGGAAGGCATCACACCATAGGTAATATGTTCCAAAGAGCCAGCGCATGCATCAGGGAAGGTTATGGTTCCACTGCTAGGGGCTCCACAAAAGACCAATCTGCACAACTATCACCCAGATGCAGAGGGCCTAGGTCAGTCTCATGCCAGCTCCCTAGCTGTTGGTCCAGAGACAATGAGATACCACAAGCTCAGGTCAGCTGTCTTTGTGGGTTTCTCTGTCATGATCTTGACCCCCCCACCCCTTACTCATATAATCCCTCTTCCCTGTCTTCAACTGGGCTCCCTGATTTCTGCCCAGTGCTTGGTTGTGGATCTCTGCATCGGCTTCCAGCAGTTACTATGACAACAATTGGGGTAGTCACCAAGAGTGCCACAGTGTTTCTGCTTCATTGGAGCTGTATCTATTTAGTAGTAAATAGCTATGAGATATTATTACAAGGCCATTTGATGGTAAGGCTATTTTGTATACATTTCCAGATGAAAACAACCAAAATGTTATATTTCCAACCAAGGACCATGATTCACCATTCTCTCAGTCCCTTCTCTCATCAACCCGCTGACCCAACATTCAAGATGTCTCAGTGGGACTTTGAGGAAGAGTTGAGCACATTTGGCTTCTAGTTAAACAAGGTCTTTGGTCATACTCCTTGTTAATTCACGTAGTTATGTAGCCACTGCAAAAGAACTTACCAAAATATCACATTTCACTATGCCTGCGTCAAGATTTTAGCAATCAGGCAAACATACTGGAAGTTGTATGAAAGAAACTGATAGCATCTAGGAGAAGGTACATTATTGAATTAACTAATCATTTGCTTGTAGGGGACTCTAAGAGGTCAGAGATTTAGATGGGGGCATTAAAACAGGCAATGTAAAAAAAATGCACGTGAAGACCATAGTCCCATTCAACTCAAGCCCCAGCAACTAGATATTCTCTATTTCCAGAAATAAATCCTTTTTTTTTTTGCTAGAATATAACATTAGCTTCTTGAAATGGATTGGACATAATTGTGACCAACCGAACTGGCCAAAAGGTGCAGTGGATGCAATTTTCTAGAGTCATGTTGTCCAGTGCTTCATCATTACTGTCTGGAACCACCAACACCACCTACTCTCAGTCAGCCACCTGAACAAGCTGGCCAAAGTGTGTTCTGAGACCTATAACTATCATTTAAAGAAAACAGACCAAAACCAATCTGACAAAGATGACAAAAGGAACTTTTCTCAAAGTATTTTTTGAGGGAATAGAAGTTTTAAAGATTTTTGGAACTTTTCCCCATTATTTGTCGCTGTCTGTAAGATTGACCTAGTCTGTAGCTGTGAATGTGAAATTGTCAAGATGCAGAGAAAAGATGTACAGACGAGCTCCAATTTCCTTATCTGAAACACTTTCATTCTGTCTGAGCAGGGGCTCCACTGGCTTTCTTTTCAGAAGGTGAAAAACTCAGGAAGGAAACAAATTGATCAAAGAGGTAGCTTTTATAAGCACAGAATCAGGAGCTAGAGAGATGGCCGAGCAGAGTATTTAGGCTTGATTCCAAGGAGCCCAAAGTGGCTCACAACCATTTATAAATCCAAGTTCAGGGGATCGAACACCCTCTTTTGGACTTCACGGATACAGGCACATACATAGGGTACAGACATACATGCAGACAAAAAAAAATACACGCAAAAAAATTTCAAAAACCATAAGAAAGTAATGGTGAACTAGGAGACATTAACACTGTTGGCTAGCTCTATACATCACTGAAAAAAATATAGAATACCCAGGAAGGCATGTATACCTTTATTATAGGAAGTGAGACTTTAGCAGGTTTTCTTCATCATGTGTGACTTCCTGCTCCTACGTTAGTTCATGGAAAGCAAGAGTGTTGATTTGAATTTTTAGTATGGAGACTTTGAGGAGTTTTTGACTTCATACCTATACATATATGCAGTGACTAAGGAAAACTGAGTATATTTTGTTGTAAAGAACAAGGCAAAATTGATTCGAAGAATGAGAAGTTCAAGAAGCTGTAGTCCATCTAGAGACACCTAATAACAATTGTTGGGAGTGGGGAATAGGCAACCAATGTAATACAATGACTATCTTGAAAGATGTACCTAATCTGTGAACTATTATAGTGGTTCTCAACTTTCTTAATGCTGTGTACAGTTCTTCATGTCATGGTGGTAACTTCTAACTGTGAGACTATCTCATTATTACTTCATAACTGTTTTGCTACTATTATGAATCATAATGTAAATATATGTGATTTTCAGTGATCTTAGGTGATTGCCATGAAATGGACATTTTATGTCCCTAAAGGATCACGGCCCATAGGATGAGGACCACTGTTTTACTGGGCCAGGTAATATAAAACAGATAGAGTGTGCTAATGTACAAAACGTGTTTCATGACACACACACTTATTTTAAGACTTAGAAGAATTTATTCTCAAAATTAAGGAACTTGAAAAGTCAAGAAGAATGTTAGCAAAAAGAATGAAGGGCTTTCAGCATTGTAATTCTTCAGAATATCTTTATTAACAATAAGGCAGGTTAAAACACTCAATTCTCTCCAGTGACCTCAGCTTTCACAATTCAAACTTTGAGTTATTGGAGGGTGGTAGAACTTAAGGGAAAAATTTAAATGTTTATAATGAATAAGTGCCAGTACATGAGGAAAGGGATTTCTGGGGTTGGAATTTCCAGAGGGAAAACAGAAGCTGATCCTTCTACAAAGGAAGAGGTAAGACTTCCTCATTCTCCACTGCCTTTCACCTTAGAAAAAGCGGCTCTGCCATCAGCAGAGCAGATAGTTGTTCATTTCAGCGGCCTCCCAGGACCCAGAGTACAGGAAGATTGTTATTCCACTACTCTGAAAGGAGCCTGGCAATTTGAACAGCAGGAGTCTAAGTCTTCTATCAGTTGCATGCTACCATCTATGCAATAAAAGAAAAGAAAAAAGAAAATCTTCTCAAGAAAAGCACCTTAGGAATGAGTGTGAATATTCTCTGAACTGCAGATATAGAATGCAAATTGAGCCACAACAGACAATAAGATGGTAGTCATTGTAAAGAGGAGTCAAATTGGCTTTCTTTCTGTTTTTCTTTTTCTTTTTCCCCTGATCTGCCAAATTCACCTTATACTGACTGAATTCTCTTTCCTGTAAAAGGTTGGAGAATGTCCACTTTAGAAAGCAGCAGCTTCACTCGGGTGCCCTAGCTTAAACCTTGTGCTTTCCCTCAGGTCATCACTAAGTAGAATCCTAATGACTCATTTTTCATGTTATTTTTCATGTTATTCTGGTACAAACTCTATCAAATTGTCACAGGATTTACCAGTTGACCCTTGGCTCAGTATAACCCCTGCTATTGCTGGTCAACCAGACATGGTTCTTGTCTAAAGCTCTGCGTTTCAGAAAAAAAATGCAGTTCTCACCTTGTCTTCCAACCTTCACAGATAGACTAGAATAATAAAATACACAGAAAAATCTAAGACTCAGTGAGTACTATAAACATATATAACAGGGACCTATACAAACCTCTTGAGGTTTCAGCAGACTTCTTGACTTGATGCCTTGGTAAATAAACTTTGAAGTCAGGCACAGTAGAAGATGCCCATCAACCCAGGGTGTAATGAAGGTAGGAAGATCAGGAGCTCAAGACCACCTGAGCTACATAAGACTATCTGAAGAAACAAAACAAAAATACCTCTGACTGCTTAGTCTAAGATAATACTTGTATTTCATTGTGTAGATTTATTTATTATTTTATAAATGGTGTGTCTTGGATGCAGGCTGTAAAATCCAAGATATCACTGGTAGATTCTACACAAAAAACTAAAAGTTCAATTTAATTTTTTATTCACAATTTTGTATATGCATAAAATAAATTATGATCAAATCTACCACCCGTGCCCTCCCTTCGAAATCTCCTCTATATGCTTCTCTTCTTCCTTTCCAATTCCATGTGTTCTAACATTTTTAATACCCATTGGACCAATTTGGTCCTTGCTGTATGTTTTTGGATGTAAGACTGGAGCATGAGCAGCCTCTCAGCCCCATCAGTGATGAGACTTGACTCCGCCTCTCCCAGTATCTATCAACTGCCAATTGCTCCTAGACTAAGGGATGGGACCGAGTCCCATCTCCGCTGGGATTTGGACTGATGTCACAGTGTCTTTGATTTCATGTGTACAATGGCCCTGTCATGACTGGCAAATACCGTTTTTCTTCAGATGTTTACTACCTTTGGGTCTTTACTTTTCTGAGAATAAAAGTATTAGAGCCTATGATGTAGAGACCTAGGTAGCCACAAATGTTGTATACTGTCTCTTATATGTGAATGCTAGCTTTTAGTATTTAGCTATATGTGTTTATTTGGAGTAGCAGTAGGGAAACTAGTGAGAGGTGGATTTCAAAGGGAGCAGGCTATAACACAAGTAATATGAAGCGAGGAGGAGGAATAATGAAACAGGAAGAAGGGTTAAGTGACGAGGTAGATGATGGAAAAGGACGGTAGAAAAGAACATCAAAAAAAAAGGTAACTAACATAGGAGATCCATATGGAAATCCACTATGGTCGAAACTTCCTAAAATATAAACACGTATAAAGGGAGTTTAGATGGAATTATTATACAGCAGAGATACAATACCTATTTGAGACAATATAGGTTGCCAAATAGAAGTCTAGTGCCATGTAAAAGTTTCCTTTGTTTTGAAATATTAACTAGCAGGGTCCAAAAATCACTTCCCCCACCAAACACTGCAGGCTACTATCATTCTTGGTTAACCTCTAGGTTAACCTCTTGGTTAACCTCGGTCCCATCCCTTAGTCTAGGAGCAATTGGCAGTTGATAGATACTGGGAGAGGCAGAGTCAAGTCTCATCACTGATGGGGCTGAGAGGCTACTCATGCTCCAGTCTTACATCCAAAAACATACAGCAATTAAAATTAAATAATTATTATTTTTATAAAATTAAAGCCCACTCCACCAGAGAGAACTCATCTCTGTGTCTGGTACTGTAGCTGGATGTTCATTTTTAAGAATTCATCCTCTACCTCCAAACCAATACATTTGATACAGTTTAAAAAATTAAATGACTTACGAAATATGCAGAATTAGTTAGCTGACAGCATAAGTCAAGATCAAGATAGTATGAAAATTAATGAATGTTACAAATAAAGAAAAAGATTTCTGATGAAGTAAATGAAAATTAGATTTTGAAAGAGTAGTTAATATTTGGGTTTGGAGAAGTGAAACAAGAGGCAGTTTACTCTGGTCAGAAATAAAATGAACCTGATTTGCATGGAGATATGAAGGATCAGAAGTAATTGATTATAGCATGTGGTACATGAAAACATGTGACAGAAATTAAAGTTTGAAAAGTAAGTTTGAAAACATTTTGACTATAATTGACTTGACTTTTACCTAAGGTATAAATTTTAATATTGCTAAGTTGTATCCTATCATGCTCTTAATTTATTTGAAGTAGTTTACCAAGGTTTAGTTAACTAATAGAAACCAGCCTTTCTTACATATCCTTAGAGAAATAAATTGAATCAAAAATATTTTAAGATTTTTAAGAAATTAATCGAAAATAAAATAATGTTTAAGAATAACCGTGCTGGATTAACTTGCCCAGCCTTTATATAGGAGGAGAAGCTTGGTCCTACATCAACTTGATGTGCCATGCTATGTTCAAGACCATGGGAGGCCTGCCCCTTTCTGAATGGAGAAGGAGGAAAAGTGAATGGATGTGCGTGGGGATAGATGAAAGTTGTTGGGGGAAGGAATGGGAGAAGAGAAGGGAGGTGAAGCTGTTGTTGGTATGTAAAATACAGGAAAAAATGTTAATAAAAATCAAAAGAAGAATAAATCTATACCATAATATAGACTTGATAAAAGTGAATGAAATTAAGCATTTAGATAAATAGAAATTCAAATAAAAAGGAATGTGGAGGTAACAAGTATTCTAACAAAAGACAATTCCTTAAAATACCATATCTGATTAAAATTAGCATTACAAAAAGAAGTTAGTGAATAATATAATAAGCAACATTCTCAACAATAAGTCAAAATTGTTGAAATAAAACTTTTTGGTCCATCCCTAACAAAGCCAGCAACAGCATCCAGACCGACATTGATGTAACTGTGTAGAATTGGTGTGCTATTCAGATGTGCTTTGCAACGTCTACTTGGCTTAATTCTGGGTTATAAAATCAAAGCATCATCATATAGACTATTGGAAGCTACCGTAAAGTTTTAAATATGACAGGTAAATATTTAAAAGCTGGTAAGTGATAGGAGACTTTCTTCAGATCCCTCTTTGTAGTAGAAACACAGAACCTTTGGAATTGTTTCTTTGGTCAGATGTGGATGAGGCCCTTACGTTTTTTCCTCCAGCCTCTGCTCTATGACACCTATAGCTAATTTCCAAAAGAATATGCATTCCCAATGAGTTATTAACTAAGGTTTGACATAACTTGAGTTTTAAGGTAAAGACAGAGTTGTTCCACTTTGACTTGAGTTTTGTACTGGGTGACAGATATAGACCTATTTGCATTCTTCTACAAGTTGACATTGACTAATGCCAGAACAATTTGTTGAAGATTTTTTTCCATTGTATATTTCTGACTTCTTTATTAAAAATCAGGTATCCATTTGTATGTGAATTTACATCTGGGTCTTCCATTCTGTTCCATTGATCTACATGTCTGTTTTTATGCCAATACCATGCTGTTTTTATTACTACTGTTGTGTAGTAGAGTTTAAAGTCAGGGATGGTGACACCTCCATTTATTATTGTACATGATTCTTTTAGCTATCCTGGGTTTTTGGTTTATTTTTTCCGTATGATGCTGAGTATTGTTATATCAAGGTCTGCAAGGAATTGTGTTGGAATTTTGATGCAAGTTGCATTGAATATGAAGATTGACTTTGATAGGATGATTATTTTTATGTTAATCCTACAATCCAAGATCATAGGAGATTTTTCTATCTTCTGATATCTTCTTCAACTTCTTTCTAAAAGTCTTGAAGTTCTCGCTATACAGGTCTTCTACTTTCCTGGTTAGTGTTACACCATAATATTTTATATTATTTGTGGCTATTGGAAGGGTGTTATTTCCCTGAATTTTTCTCAGGCTATTTATTGTTTGTATCATAAGGCTTTTTTTTTTTAGTTTATTTTGTATCTAACTACTCCTTTGAAGGTGTTTATCAGCTGTAGGAGTTACTTAGTAGAATTTTTTTGGTTGCTTATACATTCTATATATCATCTATAAATAGCAAAACTTTGGCTTCTGGCTCTCTACTTTGTTTTCCCTTGATCTCCTATATTTGTCTTATTACTGTAGCTAAAACTTCAAGTACTATGTTGAGTAGATATAAAGAGAGGGCAAAGCCTTGTCTTGTCCCAGATTTTCATGGAATTGCTTTAAGTTTCTCTCCTTTTAATTTGATGCTTGCTATTGGCTTGCTGTATACTCCCTTTATTATGTTTAGGCATGTTCTTTGTATTTCTGATCTCTCTAAGACTTTTATTATGAAGTAGGATTTTGTCAAGGGCTTTTTCATCATCTAATGAGATGACCAAGTTTGTTTATATGGTGGATTACATTAACAGTTTGTATGTGGAACCACCCCTGCATCTCTTGGATAAAGCATACTTGTTCATGGTGAATAATCTTTTTGATATATTCTTGGATCTGGTTTGCATGTATTTTATTGAATATATTTTGCATCAGTGTTCATGAGTGAGATTGGTCTGTAATTCTATTTCATTGCTGAGTCTTTGTGTGGTTTTGGTATCAGGGTTACTGTGACCTCATTAAATGAATTTGCAAATATTCTTTTTATTTCTGTTTTTCTGAAAAATTGCCTAACCCAATTGTCATCAGAGAGGCTTTGCCGAGTAACTGATGGAAACAGATACAGAGACTTATAACTAAACATTAGGCAGAGCTCCGGATATCCTGTGGAAAAGGGCCAGGAAAGATTGTGGGAGTCAGAGGAGCCAAGGACACTACAAATAAACCCATAGAATCACTTCACCTGGGCCATAGGGTCCCGAAGAGATTGAACCATCAACCAGAGTGCTTGATGGGACTGACCTAGGTCCTCTGCACATATTTTACAGTTGTGTCCTGGGTTTTCTTGTGGTTCTTCTAACAGTGGGACATGTTTCTGATTCTGTTACCTGCTTTTGGGACTCTTCTTTCTTTCTAGGTTGCCTCATCCAGCATTGATAGAGAGGAGGTGTCTTGTCTTACTGCAACTTGATATGTCATGGCTGACTGATATATGTGGGAGACCTGTCCTTTTCTGAAGATTGAGGACTGGGAGTAAATGGATGTGGGAAGAGGGGGCTTTTGGGGGAGAAACTGGGAGGCGAGGATGGGGGGGAAACTGTGATCAGGCTGCAAAAATAATTAGTTAATAAAAATAAATATGAAAAACTGAAAGCATCTATGAGAAATGAGAAAGCTCTTCTGGAAAGACAGACAGGTGGTTGTCAAGAGCATGAGTGCTTCTCATCCTCTGAGGTACAGCTGCATTTATCTCACATACTATGGATAATTTGAAGGGCTCTCCAGGAAGCCCTTTCTGAGGTACATGCCATTTCTATGGAAAAGAGAAAAATTGATCATGAATTCATAATCATGTTTGTCAGAAATTTCCTGACACCTGCCAACACATACAAAGAAAGCTTTTCTCAGTCCTTCACCTGCATGACTGGTGAATTAACACATATGTTTTATGAAGGAAGTGCTCTAAACCATAGACACTTCCATCTTTTGATGTCTGCTTCATGCTTATCTTTGTCAGTCTAAAATACACCACCTGCCAGTTAAGAGTGAATCAGGCTATATAAAAATGTTCTTTGCATTAAGAAAATGTAAAAGGCCTTATCAAAAATTGATAGAAGTCTAAACCATACATCCTAAACTATACACTAAAATTAATGATTTAAAGTCAAATTTTATCAGACGGAGTAATGTTCAACAGGGTTAAAATGAACAGGAAATCTAAATTTATATACATATATTGCCTCATATGAGTATTCAAAACATTATTTCATGGTGATAATTTGTATCATTTATATTTCAAGAATTTTAAATTTCTTACTCTTATAAAAATATATAATTTATTTCCACCTGAATGATACATTCTGATAAACATTAGATATGGATATCTTGATCAAAAGCAAACTGAAATAAATTACTTAGTAAAATTCATAAAAATTTTTTCTTTTGAAATTCTGCCATAATATTTAGAGAAAGATTATATAAGGTACAAAATGAAACATAGTGCTTTATTTCAAATATTTTAATTATTTTTGATTAGTAGCAATATTATCAATGGATTAAACTGTTGTTCTAATAGAATAGTCTTAAAACTGTTTTCAAAAAATTATGTGAAACTCTGGTTACACAAGGGGAATGTAAATATTACTATTGTGAATGATATTAAATCCAAATTTAATTCATTATTTAGGCACAATTTTTTCAACATACTTAGACTTATTTATATTTTTCAAAGTACATTTGCAGTTCTAATATTCATCAATAGAAATTATAAGAACATGCAAACATGTGACACAGAGGGATTCTTCTGTGAACATGATATAATGTATATTAATAATCACATGCCCACCAAGGCAGTATTTTTCTTTAAGAGAGAGAGTGAGAGAGAGAGAGAGAGAGAAAGGGAGAGAGAAAGAGAGAGAGAGAGAGAGAGAGAGAGAGAGAGAGAGAGAGAGAGAGAGAGAGAGAGAGAGAGAGAGAGAGAATGCATTCATGTCAAAACTAAACTATAATATTGCAGGTTATTTTGTAAATGGATAAAATACAGCTTTGCTTTTCTCAGTACCATCAAAAATGCTTTCCAAGTATTAGCCCACGCTTTGTAAAATAAAAACAAAGTTAAAAACAGTGAGAAAGGGAGAAATGGAATTCTAGTATTTTTGGATAATGAGAAAGAAATTTCAAAGCAAATAGGAGAAATTAATGGAAATATAACCATGCATTCCTTTTACAACTATTTGCTATCAGCAATCATATACTTTTCATATGAAGAATATCTTAAATTAAGCATGCTAGAATCCTTTGTAAATAATATTTAGAAAACACAATATTATTTATCTTTTCCAAGAACCAACTCTGTTTTTCTCTATGCGTTATTTTTTTTAGTTTTAATTTCATTATTTTTGATCCAATTTTACCATCTCTTTTGCCTCCTGTTGCCTTAGAGTTTGACTTCTTTATTTTTTTTTCTAGGACTTTGAAGTGCATCAGCAACTTTCGTATCTGAGGTCTCTGATTTTCCATGTCAACCCATAGAGCTATAAACTTTTCATTTAGAGCTGCCTTATCTATATCTCTATAACTATGCCCTGGTAAGTTATGATATACATTTTCTTTAATTCTAAAAAAATGTTTTTAATTTCTTCAATGGCTCACATTGATTCAAAAGCTTATTGTATATCCTCCAAGAATTCATATAATTTATGTGGTTCATTTTGCTGTTGATTTCTACTGTCATTCCACGATGATATGATCAAATAAAATACTTAGATTTATCTGTAATTTATATGATTCATTATGTGGCCTATAATGTGATTTATTTTATAGAAGGTCCTATGTGATGCTGATAAGAATGTGCATTCTATTGCCATGGAATGGAATATTGCATATATCTATTCAGTTCATTTTATCTGTGGAAGAGTTTTGCTGTGAACTTTCCTTGCTAATGTTCTATTTTCAAGTCCCATCTAAATGCGAGACTGGGATGTTCATATCTCTCATTTGTATCAGAACTGACCTTAGTTGATCTGTTATGCCTTTTGGTGCCTGATTTATGACATTGAGAGTCCCAACAATGATGCATAAATGTTTATAATTGTTACATCATCTTGATTGACTACTTATTTTATTGTTGTATAGTGTTTTTTTTTAATCACTTCCGACTAGTTTTTGAGATCACCTTTATCAGGTAGGTAGCTTGACAGCAGCTTGAGTTTGGCTTCCCTTTGTTTGATAGGTTGATTTCCATCCCTTAACTCTCACTTTGTGAAATTTTTTTCAGTTAGCCATATTTCTTGGAGACAGTTGAATTTAATTTTGCTAATTCAGTGAGTCAGTCCGTGTTTTTTTTTCTTTCTCTTTTATTTTTTTGTTTGTTAATTTTTGAGACAGGTTTCTCTGTGTAACAGCCCTGACTGTACTGGAACTTGCTCTGTAGACCAGGCTGGCCTTTGAACTCAGAGAGATCCACCTGCCTCTGCCTCCCAAATACTGGGACTAAAGGCATGTGCCAAGGTGCTCGGATTAGGATGTTTCTTTTTTTACAGTGTGTTGAGACTATTTATATTTTAAATTACTGAGACTGGTTTGCTATTTCATAGGTTTTTGTTGGTTGCTTTTATGCATAGTTGGATTATCACTCTTTCTTCCTCTCTTATTGACAATAGGAATTTGCTGGTTTACTGTGTTGAATATGATTACTCCTAATTCTCTATTATTCACCAATTTTCTCATGACTCATTTTCTTTCCTGTGCTCTTAAGAATGTGACTCTTCCTATTATTATTATTATTATTATTATTATTAATTATCCTCTTCCTCTTCCTCCTCATTCTCCTCCTACTCCTTCTCTTTCTTCTTTATCTTCTACAAATGGTATACATTTAATTATTTTCTATACAACTGGGTTAGTCATCATTAATTGCCTTCATTAATGCTTACCTTAAGATTTTCTTATTTCTTAATTAGTGTTAAGAGACATCATTGCTAGGCACAGAAAATTATTTTGGAAGTCCTTTATACTCAGGTCTTGACCTATTTCATTTTATGCCTTCTTGAGTATTTTTACAGACATTTATTATTTCTGTTGATAGTTCTTCTTTTCCAATTTAGATTCTTTTTCTGTTGTCCAGTGTTTTCTATTTGTAACACACTCTACAGCAGTTATACTTGAGGTTTCTTGACAAGAATTCCTTCACTTTGTAATCTCTCAAGAATTCCCTTCCTTTATTTCTGAAGATTATTTTCATTAACATAAATACTGGGTTGGAATTTTTTCTTTCAATTTTTCCTACTTTCCTGTAGTCCCCATGGTTTATTATAGGTAACCTTATGATATCAGAATATTTTTTCATGATGAAATAATTTTTTTCTAGTTGCTTTAAAATTATCAACATTTAGTTTTCAAGGATATATTATGATGTAGCCTGATATACTTTTCATGTTTTGTGCATTCTGAATATCTTGGATTTGTACTTTCATGTTTTTCATCATTTTTAGAAAAAAATAAATGACTTATTACAGTGTACTTTCCAGTTCTGCACTCATCTCTCTTTGGTCATAGAGACATGAATGTTATATTTTTACGATTTCATTTCTTAAATCTGTTGTTCTGGTTTATTAATTTCAGTTGATCTACTGGCCCCAACTGTACTGGATACTTTGCCAATCTCATTTTCTATTGAACTCTACAGATAATTATTTTGACTACTGTATATTTTAGCTCTAAAATTTCACACTATTTATTCATGTCTTATATTGTTGTTTTAAGGTCTTGGTTTCTATAACTTTCCAGGCTACTTTTTTTTTTGTGGTTTGTGCTTGTATAACACCTGCCTTTTGTCAAGTACTTTTAACATTGGTGATTTGGGTGATGTGGCTAATTAGTTTTTTTATCCTAAAAGTTGAAGTTATTTTGTTGTTGTTGCTATTTTTTTTTTTTTGTTTTTGCTCTGGCAAGATTTCATATTCAAGGTGATTTCAGACTGTTTAGGTTATCTTTAACATTGTGGATACTCTACTATCAACCTTCTGGCTTGTTTCTCAATACTGCAAACTTAAGATTTTAGCTTTTATAGGCAGTCAATCTGATTGGGTTATTGGGTAAGGTTTGTATACTTTCTGCAGCCTATCTTACAGTTCAGTGTTCAGGAACTGTTCAGTGCTAGAAGTGGGATAAAGCTATAAACTCTCAAATCTCTCACTCAGTGATGCACTTCCTCCAAAAAAGCTCCATATCTTAAAAACTGTATGTATATAATATATATATATATATACATACATATGTGTATAATAAATATATTACATATTTATAGTTTTATCAAAAACTATATTAATTACAGCATTGTTTGGCCATTGGCTCAGACATATTCCTAGCTAGCTCTTATATCTTAAATTAACCCATTTCTATTAATCTGTGTATTGCCACAAGGCTCTGGTTTACTGGTAGGGTTCTGGGCATCTTTCTTCTTTAGCAACTACATGGTTTCTCCTTGATTCCACTACCTTATTTCCTGCATTCAATTTAGTTTTTCCACCTAGCTATATTCTGCCCTGCCACAAGCCAAAGTAGCTTCTTCTTTAACCAATGGTACTAAAACATATTCATAACATACAGAAGGGATTTACACATCACTAAAATTCCTGACTCCTTCCCAAACAGCTGGGGACCAAACATTTAAATGCATGAACCTATGGGGGACAATTTTCATTCAAACCATCACATATGTATTTGTGTGTGATTATAAACAAAATAAAATAATGCTGTGTCTAAAGGTCTGTGTATTTTATAGGATATTATTGACAATATTTTGCACCACACTAGCTTCTTGTTTAAACATGGATATGAAAATTCTCAAAACACTTGAAAACTCAAGAACACATTAAGAAGGCCACACACAATGACCAAATTCACTTTATCCTAGAGATTCAAAGTTGTTTCAACATATACAAATCAATGAATATAATATATCATATTAATGTATTTAATAAGAGAGATTACATTATTCTATTTTTATACAAGATATATTGTAATTCAGTGGAATTGGGATATATTATGGAAAATTTAGTTAAATATTAAATGGACTGGACTGAAATATTTTACATATATAAGTATATACAGAATAAGAGGGAATATTGTTTCCCAATAAAACAGATATTATAAAACAATTAATGAAATAAGGCTTACCTATATTATATATTGAATACGTTTAGCTCTCTGATTTAGGGAAAAAATATTAGCGTCCAAATCTTCAGTATTGTATTAAATGTTTGATCATTTACTGCTTTCTTAAATTAAATTTCCATATTCAAAAGGTTGGAATAAAGTGGTGACTAATTCTTTAATGTCTCAGTGCTAGCTTTTTCTTCTGTTGTTGGTAAGTTCAATAACATCTTAGAATCCTGGAAAATTTTCACTCTCTGTTTAGTCTGGTATTGCTTTTTGGTCTTGAGGGCATCTTAAGCTTACATAAAGTTACATTTGTTTTGTGAAACACAAAACATAGTTATCAATCACTATTTTCTTCTACAGGCAATATATTTGGTACAGAGTTATTGTATTTTTCAGTCCTTAGCATCCTTTAGCTTTTTGGTTTTGTTTTATGAAATCACATTGTTTTTTTTTCTGTCTAATCAGAGAGTCTTAAGAATATGTTTTCTAAAATATGAATCATTTAATTATAAACATTGGTTGGTCTACCCAGATGAGCAGAGATAACTAAGTTATGTGTTCTTTTCATACACAAATTCATTTTATTATCTCTTTTGCTTTCCTTTTGGGTTGAGCAAAAGAGGGTGTTTTTTTTTCAAGATATAACCTAAAATCTTGTCTTAAATATAAATTATCTTATCCCTGTTTTGTTCATTCTTAAATAATTCTTGGATTTTCAGCCAGTACTCATGGAAAATTATATGTATATATCCTCAATAAATGTTATAAATTAATTCTTAATGCATTGCTTTTTACTAACTTATTTTTTTAAAAATCTATTTATCATTTGTTGTATTTGTTATGTTAATTTACTATAACATAATTTGTACTTTCTGTTTACTTTTACATTTATTGTACTTGACATTACAAATTTCAAAAGAATTTAGATTAACTATTCGAATTATGACAGCTTCAATTGTACTCTACACCACCAGTTTCTTTAAAATGACCCAAAAGACTACATTCTTGTCTGTCTAGTACATCTTGAAATCTTAAAATGAAGTACATTCCAACTCTACAGACTCCATTCACACAGAACCAAAATAATATATGAAATATTCTAAATATACATAGATAATTTTTCTTGTAATAGTTTATCAATGATGTGGGATATCAACCAGTAATATTTATACATCATATATACTTAATTACCAATTATAATTCTTCATAGGATACTTCAATGTTATAGAGGATGTGGGAAGACTTGCATAGGTAATATTCAAACCCTGTGAAAGTTTTCATTAAAAGAATAGGGTATTTGTGGATTTTGCTATATAAAGAAGTTCCTGGAAAAATAAGGAAATCTAATGGATCTGTAGTAAGGAGGCCACTAGTTAGTTTCTTGCTGCCTAGCCCTGAAATAACCACACAGATACTGTATTAATTAAATCACTGCTTGCTCCATTAGCTTTAGCTTTTTATTAGCTAACTCTTACATCTGAATTTAACCCATTTCTATTAATCTGTGTATCACCACAGGCTGTGAAAAGTTTCAGTGTCTAGCTCTGGTGGGGCTACATGGTGTCTCTCTGACTCTGCCCTTCTTTCTGCAAACATTCAGTTTAGTCTTCCCTGTTTACCTAAGTCCTGCCCTATCTACAGGCCCAAAGAAACTTCTTTATTAACCAATGGTATTCACAGCATACAGAGGGGAATCCCACTTCATGAATCTAAAGAAACAGTTATATTGTAATTTGTTGTGTACACACAGCCAAAATGGCACCAGAGATATTTCTCTTAATAATAATGTGACACTAAAATAATTTTAAAGTAAATCAGTAATAAATATGTGAAAGCAAAATAATCTAGAAAAAATCAAAAACTGTAAGATGATGATTTAAAGAACAGACTTTGTCCATGCCTCTGTAATTTTTCCATTGATGAGGAAGATTATCCAGGAACTTACTATACTTGTTAAACACATGGAAAGAATAATATGGGGAGTATGTCCATATATGTGAAAGGTTTTTATGAAGCAGCCAAAGCACATTTTTCTGTAAATCTTTGATTATGAACTGTTCACACTCATATCATTCATTTCACAAGTTATCTCATTATTAAGTCTCTGAGAGTAATAAACTAAATAAAATATTGATTATAAAAAATATGATAAAATGTTACATTTTCTAAGGAACAAAACCACAAAGATTATATGAGAAAAGAGATTGTAAAATGTTGCTACACATAAGGATATACAAATACTAGAAATAAAAAAACCCAAAATTAATTTTTTAGTTTAATAGATCAATATAACTGATGAAAGGATTAATAAAATTGAAAGTATCAGAACAAATGAAAGTGAGTGAAATGAAAATAAAAGAAAGGCACGATGGGAACTATGCACAAATACTTGATATTTAAGTCTTGATAGATATGGCACATCATTGACATGTTGACTCAAATGAAGATTTGTTTAAGAAAACCATCCTGTAGGATATAGATGCATCTCTGGTCTCTACCCTCTAGATATCAGGAGCAACTCATGAGTTTGACATCTGAAAATGTGTCTACACAAGGCTGGATATTTGTTGGAGGATAAAATTATTCATGATTGATACCACTAGTCTATAACATGTTCCCAACAATAGATGGTGGGAGAATAGGTAGATGAAAGAATGTGAAACACAGTTAAATGAAAATATTCCTAAACTTCCTAAAGCAAAGGCCTCAACTTCTATTTCCAAAATTTTATGTGGAAAAGGTAAAGTAGCTAGAGAGACTTCACATAGTGATGTGTCATAGGATGAATAGTTTAAAACGAATGAAAGTCATATGATACAGATGGGAACTGAAAACTAGGTACTGCTGGCTCAGCCAAAATAATGCTGGAGCAAGATCTGTAGTTTACTGAGAGAAAAATAGGCTACTGACACAGAAGTGTTTTTCCAGAGGAAGAACCTTCAAAATGAAGGCAAATGAAGGCATTTAAAATGCAAAACTTTGAGAAAATTTGAAGCAGACATACATTACAAGAAAAGTTAAATGTAAAGCCATCGAAAATCAAGAGAAATAGTGCCAGATGGAAAAGTAGGATGAATTTAAAGAAGTGAAAGTCCATTTCAAGATTCAGTGCAATCCAGCAAATTCAAATAAGCTCTTTGAATAGATTCTACTTAAAAAAAATTATATAAAAGCACATACGATGTAGAATAGGCACAACAGTGTGAAGAAAGAACATCCCCAAGGGACCTTCACTACCTGATTTCATCATTTTCCACAAAGCCATAGTTGTTAAAACAATGTGATTTTGGCACAGCAGAGAGGCAAATAACACAGACAAACTAAAGACATGGTTCAGAAGTTGACTCTCACAAAAAGAACAACTAAAATTTTTGGAAATTATTTTAAAAACTGTACATGGTATTGAAGCAACTAGATGAATGTGTGAAAGAGTATATTTTACATCAACCTGATTCTTTTCTATAAAAATCAATTTGGGATTCATCATGGCTACCAGATGAAGTCCCAAACAACAAAGTATTTAAAAAAATATCAAGAATACCATTTAAGATTTTGGAGTAGGAAATCGTTTCTGGGTCAGAACACTGACTCAAAAAAACATAAACAAAGGTAGACTTTGATAAATAATTTGTGTTTAAAACAACACTTTAAGATCAGCAGAAAACTATAGGAAAATGAATTTTCAGCAAACAGTTCTGAGAAAAAGAATGTGTAAGTCAATAAGAAAAACAATTAAGATTCAATTTAAAAATTGACAAACTGGCTAGATATGGTGGTGTATGCCTGTAATCCCAGGGCTTGGAAGGCTGAGTCAGGAAGGGTTCTTTGAAGATTACATAGTGAATTTCAGACTAGGCTAGGCTATGCAGTAAGATCTCATTCTCCTAACTAAAATCAGCAACAAAATTGACAGACAAAACAGCTAATTACCAAAACAAACAGGAGAAAAAACAACCAGGAGAAGCCAAAACAGAACAAAACAAAACAAACAAACCAAAACCACAAAGGCGAAGAATCCCTACTGAACCAGCAGGAACCTGCTAGTTCACAACATAAGCAACAACAAGCAGAGAGACAAAAGTAAGTGATTATGCCTGCTTGGAGAAATGTCCCTCTCCACCATAGGTGGCAAAGTGAAGAATTCTCCACTTGGTTTGGGATTAATCATATAGCCATGTGTCATAATTTAATCTGAATATAAAAATAAAATGCATATTGTAATTTTATACTGAAGTGGATCCATCCAATGTGTATTCCTTTATCCTAGTAGGTTTTTGACTCAGAAAAATTTAAACATGTATACAAAGAATTTCACAATGACCTTTGGTTATAATATCTGATGTCTTGAAATGAGACAATGAATGCTATTTATAAGAGAATGGGCAAACAGTGCAATCCACCTAAACAAAGCAGCAAGGCTTCAAGTCCCAGTGATGTATGGATGAACTTCAACATTGGTTCATCATGTGAAACAAACAGAGGCACAAAAGGTCTTTTAGATTCAATTTTCTATGAGATTTAAAGAGTCTGCTGCTTAGGTATAGGAGAAGTTGGTTTGTTTTGAGTGTGGGTTTGGTAGCAGAGAGCTTCTATGAAGATGTGATGATCTAAATCTTCAGTCAAGAGGTGTCTCCACTGATGTGGGATTCCCCTCTGTATGCTGTGAATACCATTGGTGAATGAAGAAACTATCTTAAGGCTAACTGATATGGCAGAACTTAGGTGTTGTGGGAGAACTAAACTGAATGTTGAGAGAACGAAAAGGGAGAAGCCACAGAACCGCTGGTGGAGACAGACGTGCTGAAACTTTGCTGGTAGGTCACGACCTCATGGTGATGCACAGATTAATGGAGATGGGTTAAATTAAGATGTAAGAGTTAGCCAATAAAAAGCTAGAGCTAAAGGGCCAAGCAGTGATTTAAATAATATGATTTCTGTGTGATTATTTTGGGGATGGCCAGCTGGGAACCATTAAGCTGCCGGGCAGCCAAGAAATGAACTAGCAGCCGCATTACAACACTCCACAGTGTAGCGTGGGTAAAGGTACCAGACAGCACACGTGATTGGTACATGTTCACATTTAGTCATTCTTCAGCATAAAGCAAAGACAAATATTCTAATAAAAGCAGGAGAGCCAAAGAGTTGGGAACTTCCAAAGAACAAGTGACAAGGGACAAGATTGACCATAAGACACAAGAGAGATATACAACAAAATTAATCACCAAGTGAGGAAAAATTAAAATAAAGCAAATACTATTTTATATCAGCCAGAGAAACATATTTAAAATGATTCATGAGAATGTTCTTAAATTTTGGTGGCTTGATGGTGATTGTGTTGATAAATCTGTCAAAGCTCATCCAATTTTATATTTAAGGTATATTTTACTGTATGCAAATTTTATCTGAATAATAAAAAAGACAGATTTGACTTGTGGATGAGTTTTTAAAACTATCAGGCAGATTTGAGAACTAGTCTCTGGAGGGGGGGGGCTTAGAAGAACGGTGCCACAGATATGACATAACTGTCCTCCTACGGTAGCTTCTACTTCTGCCCAAATGAGAAGACAACCAGGAATACACAAGTTAAATGTCTATGAGATGTCAAGGTCACAGCTACTCTCCATCGTCCAGGGCATCAGTACAGCAACTACCCTACAACAGGCATGAGATTCGTGATTGACTTTGTAAGCATTGTCTTGTCAGTCTTCCCTTAGTGGCCACTTGACTTCACTATCTGGGGCTACACCCTGGAATATGACCATAGAGAAAAACAAAACCACCTTTTCTGCAAGTGCCTGGTCAAAGGGATCAATAAGTTTGTTTTTGTTCGTCTTCATCCTTGAAGAAATGTCAGCAATTGGAGCAACATGTCTTGAATATAGCACTGTAGCTGTAAGAAGACATGGAAAATAGTACTTTTATAGTTCAGTGGCTCAAGAGAAGCAAAGTCCCCAATAACGATGCTTTGATGGAAACAGGGTTGTAGCGGCGGTCGGAGGAGTTTGGAAATAACCAAAAATAGTCCTTTTAGAATAAATCAGTTTTAATAAAAGGAGAATAAGGGAACTTACAGAGCCAAGGGTCCAGCGAAGCAGAGCGTAATGCGGGAGAAAAAAAAACAGGGCCGCACCTCCGGACCCGGTCCTTTTTAAAGGTACCTTTCTCCCCTGGGGCAGCCACGCCCCTGAACGCAGGGATTGGGCCAGCTGCCCCAACACAAGGTACTTGTTAGCCATCTTTAATAAAGGTGGAGTCACTATTACATTGCACAGACACTGAAGCCAGCAACACTTACGTCTGGAAAGGCAGGGATATTTAGTTTTCTAAGCACTATGCACAACTCTGTAAGATAGAGTCTATTTTTACTTGCATCTTGATTACTCCAGCTCACTATTCTGGCATAATCTTTGGTTCATGATCTGTGATACAGAGAATAATAACACTGGAAATCTTGTTTGGAATATTAAGAAAGAAGATTGGAGAAAACTTTCATCATCTGAGGTGTATTTTTTCATGCAAACAGTTTTAGCTAGTCATTTTCACTTAAATGAAATGTAATTATATGATTAGACTGAGATGAGCTACGGGGAAATTTACCAATCTAATTGAAACTAAAAAATAATTGGAAAGCCTATCTATGATGCTCCAAACTGCAAAATATATGTATATTAGCTTTATCACTGACTTTGCATGGAGAATCATTTTGGGTCTCGCAAAGGCAGAGCTTGCAGTAAGGGAGGGTAGTGAAGAACTTTACTACATATTCAGAGTCCATATGGCAAATTAATAAAGAATGCCATTCTGAAGCCCTGAAAATTATACTTCACATTTTACTCTACAAATTACTTTGAAATTTATTCTTCTATCTCGGCAGAAGATTAGTTCAGTCACCTAAAGGCTACCAACAGTGTCTTGAATGACAGGCTCCATATTGAAAGTTAAGATTTAATTTGCACTTCAAACATTGGTTCTTATGCCAAAGATCCTTTTGGGACCATTCCACGTTTATAAAAGAGTTCCAGGATATTTCGGTACTGGAATTGTGTTTTTGTCATTGCCAGCTTCCATAGATTTCCATGCCTTTTGATGCATCCCAGCCTAGGTAATGAGAGAGAAAGAAAGCGAGTCCTTTTCTAGTTACCATAAAACCATCCCTATTGGATCTAGTAGGCAAAGAATGTGCCCAAACACCAGGGCAGTTTCTTGTCATAGGCAGAAATGGATAAATTCCAAGAAGGGACTTCCTACTACCTACATCTTTTGTTCCATAGTTCAGAATCCCCATCTAATATGCATCACAATAAATGTTTTCCAAAGAAAACTATAGTATTTATTATGAGATTTGAATTTAAATCAAGCTGTCACTTAGTTCACAAACTTAAACCATTGATTAGAAAGTGTTGTTGATGTGAAGGCAATTAGCACAACGGTTCAGGGCTAGTAAAATTGTAGTAATAATTAATTGTATATAGATAATTGTGTATAGGTAAAAGCCAAAAAATAACCCTAGGATAATGTTGTTCACTGATCTTATAAAAAGAAAAATTAGAACAAGAGGAGATAAATAATTTGTTAACTTGAAAAATCACGCAAGGGATGTGGAGTTTTGTATTGTTTATATACTTCTTATGCTTCTCTTTAAAACACAGTTGTCTTGTTGAATTTTTAAGCATCTGTATCTAAGTAGCAATCAATGGCTAGAGAAAAGTAACAGTGAGCCAGAAAGACAAGAGAACTTGGGGAATTACCAGTGATAAGAGACAGGACTAGGAAGAATGGGGTTCATGAGATGGCAGATGTTGGCACTGGCAGTTCACAGAAGAAAGCTGTCTAGTCTACCTAGGCGCCTACCTTCTAGAAACTTCACATTCTGCCTGGCCTTAGTACATGAGGCAGAATTCCAAAGATGGAATAACATAAACACAATAAAAGAAGATTAGGAGGTTAGTAAAATAAGACTTTGTTTGTGTGAGACAAAATGTGACTGTGCTTTTGAGTTAAACTTGTCTACTGGGTTAAGTTTATGACCATTCAACACACGTTTTCATATTTTCTGAAAGCTTTAATCAGTTACTTTAATTACTCCATGGGGATCTGATGTGAAGACACTTGTCATCATTTAGTGTGCCTGCAGATACAGGAATGTGGATTTAGGAGAATAACTTCTCACCGTGCACAAGGCCTTCCAAGATGTTAACCAGCTGTCTGCAAGACCAGGACTAAAAGTTTATTTGACATGTGACATCAGGCAGATATTGTATGACGATGAACAAATGGTTAGTGTTTATATATCTGAGATATAAAGCATAGTGCAATACAGAAACCAGTCAACACCTGGACTGGAAGAACATGAGGTAGTTTGAAATTATGTAGATCCTGGCTTAAAATAAAATATATTTCAGACAAAGTAAATTCATCTAATAGTCTTTAACACTTTACATTTTTAAAAAATAATTTCTCAAAAATTCAACTTCTCTTTTTTTATAAACCTATATGAGGTCTTTAAAATATGTCATAAATAATGGGTCCACAAAAGGCAGACTCCAGATTCACAGCCAACCTTGTGAGATTATTCCTCCCCTCGGCCCTGAGGCTAAGCAGCCTCCACTCACCTTGGCTCCTGGTGGGAGGAAAAGGGGCCTGTACGTGAGGTGACAGAGGCCCTGCTTAGAGGTGCTTGTCAGGGTTCAAAATGATCTGTGAAAAATCTGTTCCTCAAAGATGGGTCTGAGAGAAACGACTGAAACAACATAAAGCTTACATTCAAGCTTTGGAAGGAAACTACACAGAGTTTGCTCAAATGGTGTGACTAGCTTAAGGGAATCTGGAGAACTCAAACAGGAACAGTAGAAGGCTGGGTCAAAACTCAAATCAGGTGAAGTTGGCCTTTAAAGGGTTTTCTTCCAAGACCTAACTTCTAACAGCTGTGAGACAGTCAAGTCATAGTCACACTACAAATAGTGCCTCTATTTATCCAGTTCACTCTGAGCTCCATACTATATAATGGAGCCTTAAATCTAGGGAGTTTTTTTAATCAGTGGTTTGTTCTGTGAATAGTTATGTACACTGAAGATAATCATAACTAAACATGTGCAAGTGTGAATGCCTGGTCTCAAACTTAAGATTTAAACCATTTAAATCATTATAAGTATTCATTTCACTACTAGATTGAGTAAGATATTGGCTGTGATGAAACTCACTCTGTTATTTAATAAGCCTTACTTCATGCAGAAGTACATGTTAAGCAATATTGTTCTTAGTGTTAAATGGGGTAACATGTTCCTTCATTGTATTTGAGGCTTCATTGTATTTGAGGCTTCATTGTATTTTAGAATTTTTGATATTAATTAAATTTTTCTTGAATAAAGATAAAGTAAAATATGTCATAAGTGATCAAAGCTGCTTTCAGAAAGGACTTTTGATAATATAAGCGTAGACATGTGTGTGTATGTGTGTGTGTGTCTGTGTGAAAGACTTCACAGCATAAGGTTGTATTACTGAGTTCACTCACTTGTATTCACATAACACATGTTAGCCTTAAGGCAACTGGCTGGCAGTTTTTGGAAGAACAATTTCTTTGATGATTTGTTTAATCTTGGGGTAGGCGTGAAGAAAAAAACAGACCTAGTGAGAGAATGCTTGAGTATATTGAAAAAGTTAGGTTATAATTTGAGAGTTTGTGGGTAAAATGCATTGATTGAGACTTTGGAACTAATGATTGTATAAAACCAAAGATCCATCATTTAGAAGAACAAGTTTCAGTGGAATGTATAATCTTAAGTAAACGCTGAAACAATCAACTGACAGAAGTTCATGGAAGAAACTTTGAGGTGCTATGAAAGCTGCTAGATTTTAGCTGGGATCTACGGAAGCAGAAAGGATGATTGTGAGTGAGCTAAAGACCCAGATATTAGTACACTCAATTTAAGGCACTGATAGCAGTAGGCATCAGATAATATCATGTGCTCCCCTTCAGGTTCTCTATCTACCTGGGCCCAGGACCTGAAACCTGACAGGTTAAAATATACAGAAGAAAAGTATGACAAGATTCCTAATCAAAATCTAGAGAGAGAGAGAGAGAGAGAGAGAGAGAGAGAGAGAGAGAGAGAGAGAGAGAGAGAGAGAGAGAGAGAGAGAGAGAGAGAGAGCACATTGAAAATTTGACAGAAAAACTATTTTAAGTTTCAAAATTCTCTGGATGTGATTTTGGTTATCTCTTTCAAAATCTACTTGATTGATTTTTACAGGTATACATTCGACTAATATTCAGAAGTAGAATCAGTCTTATTCTATAGCTGTAAAATGAAAACAACAAAATCAGTTAAATCTGAGAGAACAAAACTAAAGCAGATTTATAGTTAATTGTAAGTAATAACTAACCATGGGGTATCCTCAAATCTCGTAGAAGTCAAGAATAGACTTGCAAAACAACTAAACAAGCAAAGCACTAGTAATGGCTAGTAATTATAAAGGTCCCACATGGACTTTCATTGCTGTGCAAAAATGCATTGCATGTCATAGCTCATAAATATACAGCTTGATTTTCTCAGAATAATTACAACTATGTCATCAGTGCTGGATTGTCAATATCAAATTCTGATAGAAATATCATAAGGAAAGAAGGGTTGAACTTTGTCTAATTATTTTGGAAGATTCCTTAGCTCCATAGTCATGAACAGCGTAAGTGAAGAATATCCTGCAAGCAGGACAGTCTGGCCAATATCCTTATTTTCATGATGAACATAAAGAAGAAAGACAAGAAATGGGCCAGAGACCAGGATATTTCCTAAGAATCCCAGGGACCTATTTCCTCTAGTTAGTTCCTAACTCCTATTTTCTAGAACCTCCCATAACATTACCATCATCTGAGGAACTAATAACCAACATATGAACCTGTTGGTAACATTTAATATTTTATCCATAACAATTGCCTAGACCATGAAAATCAGTAGTATTAGAAGTGGTGCTCCATGCAATCATTAACCTATTAATTTTGTACTCTACCCTAATTGAGGTCATCTTTGGTACTTGATATAAAATGGAATTCTATGGGTTTTCCCACACTTTACCCATAAGATCACCTTTGTTCTTTCCAGGTAGAGATTTCTCATTTATATGTGTTTGCACTGTGTGACTATGCCAGGGTTTATTTAACCATTCTGTTTTTGATGATTGGATACTGGCTTGTTTGAAGCTATTGTGAATATTACATTTCTGGAGTATTTTAGTAGACATATTTTGGTAAACGTATGTAAGCATTATTGTTGGATGTAGCCAAAGAGTAGAATTTCTGGGTCATAAAGGGTATGTATGTTTATACTAACGTTTAGAAGACATTGACAAATTTGTTTCTTCTGGAGAATATGAGATTTACACCTCATTTAGCCCAAATGGGAATTATAAAGCCTCTTTACCACTTGTTATTCTGTCTTACTCATTTTAGAATTTGTTATGTGTCATATGGTGGTTTAATTTGATGTCGCTTAAAATGTATGAAATTCAACACTTTTCAAAGCCTCGTTCATGTAAATCAGCGCTAGTGTTTACTTCTGTAAGTCTGTCAACTTCTTAGTCAAATGATGTCCACATTACTTACTAAGTACTAAAATATAATACTTTTAGAATGAAATTTGGAACATTTGGATTATTTTGTAATACTTTATTTTTTCTAAGCACATGATTGTATTTTGTCTAGATTATCCTCATGGTGGCATAGAGTTAAGAATGACTAGAGTTTCTGAGTAAAACGTGTGCTATAACATCTGAATTCAATGGAGAAAGAAAACTAAATCTTTGAAAAGTTAATAATTTAATTCATCTCTGTGCTACAGTCATAGTCTTCCTACCTAAGGCACAGGCTAGAAGCAAGTTTACTGCGGTCTGTCAGCAAATTTGTCACTATTAAAAAATATGTAGACAGTCTTAAGATTAACTATAAATTTAGAACCACCAAATCTTCATTATGAAGTGAATAACATATTAAATATATTAACTTTAATATTTATCAGTAAAATGTATATCATTGGCTGATCATAGAAGGTCTGTGCTACCACTAATTACCATGACTCATGGGTGCTCTGGTCCAGGGTCTGTTCTTCTCTAATCCTATTGCATCTCTAGATTCACTTTTCACTCTGCTACTTTTTCTCAAAATTAAAAACTAAAATGTGTGATTTGAGTACCTCTGCCATTCTCCCCCCTACTCAATTTTACAGCAAAGCATATGGGAATAGTCGGTTGAAATAAAATATAGAGATTTGAAGTATGATAAAAAATAAATATTCAAAATAATACAATGGAAGTTATTGGTGTTCAAGAAGAATTTTTTCTACAGAATAGAAATGGAAGAAGAACAAAAGACATCAAATAAAGCATTACTCTGAGACTGGGATTATGAGTGTAGAGACTAGGCTTATGACACAAAAGCAGTTTCTCAAAAGGATGCAAGAGCATGTCAAGGTATTTCTTGCACTGTGTATGGTGATATGGCTTGTGGCTGTTGTGGACTATTATTTTAAGATGTATTCCATTTGTCTATGCTGTGGAACATTTGTTTAATGATGCAAAGATGTGTTGCATTCTTTTATGTTGCATTTGTTTAACTCTGTAAAGCTGTGCCTGTCTAAATCACCTGTTTGGTCTAATAAAGAGCTAAAAGTTCAATATCAAGACAAGAGAAAGGACAGGAGGGACTGGCAGACAAAGATAATAAATAGGAGGGAAATCTGGGGAGAGAAGAGCTAAGAAATGAGCAAGAAAAGAAGGAGAAGAGGACATCAGGGGTCAGCCACTCAGCTACACAGCAAGCTACAGAGTAAGAAGGAAAGAAAAGGTATACAGAAATAGAGAAAGATAAAAGTCCAGAGGCAAAAATTTAGATGGGATAATTTAAGCAACGGAGTCTAGAAACAAGCCAAGCTAAGGCTCGGCATTCAAAGAAAAGAATATGGTTCTGTGTGTATTTATTTGGCAGGGGGGTGGCAGGCTGCCTAAAAGAGCAAAGAGCTAAGATTAAAAGAGGAAAAAAGAAACAGCAATATGTGACCCCTATCATTATTACTTATATAGATTGACCTCTCTGACTGGGGATAAAGATTCATGATCTTAATACGGATTATCAACATTAGGTCTGGTCTACTTTGATGAGCACCACGAGACAGTGCTGGTCAAGGGAACCTCAGAAGTCCTAACCAAAACTGGGTATGCAGAAGAAAACAACTACAGAAGTGGTAGCAACAAAGACAGCAAAGCCTCACTTAAGACAAACCAACTCATCAACTTCATGAGGCATCTAAGTCAGGGTATTGCCAAATTAATGTTTAGAAGGCTGAAACAGGAAGAACCCAAATTCAAGGCAGTGCCAGATGACACGGTAAGTTTCTGTCTCAATAAGAGGTATAGGAGGGAGAAGGATATTCCCCCAAAGACAAACAAATGCAAATGAAAAGAAAAATGTTATAAAAATTCAGCTATCTTGGAAGTGAAACATACATATTTGAAATAAAACCTGGATATTCTGACTAACCTCTAATGTGAACATTGTTAAATAGCAAATTCAAGGCATGAAGATATGGTTATGGGATGCATAGGAGGCAGCAGAGGTAAATATTGAGATGGAAACTATTAGGGGGGAAACAAAGAGGAGAGAAGTTATAATATTTGTAGAAGGCTACATTAGATGCAAGGTATCAAGGAAAGGGGTCTGGGAAGTAGAGGTGGGCAAAGCGATGATTGCACAGGTGCCGGGGAGCCCAGAAAGCTGTGTGTTAAAAGTTGAAGTGCCCACCCATGCATCAGGGATAATAAACACACACTTACCATAATCTCTTGAAACTAGGAAATATTCAGAACACAAATGAAATTCTGCTTATGAGTGACAAAAGAAGGTGGGAGTCATAAACTCAGTGACCAGAATCATTACAGACCTTGTCAGCAATGCTAGATAATGGATGTGCAGGAGAGGAGATGCTAAAATGCTAAAGAAACGTCACCATGGAGTCTACCCCTAAGAAGAAGGGGTTAAGGCAGAAAAGGTGGTGCAATCCTGTAATCCCAGAACTTGGGAGGTAGAGGAAGGAGGATCTGAGTTCAAGGCCATCCTGACCATTTGAAGGCCTGTCTCTAAAAGAATAATGGGGGACAGTGATGGGAACCAAAAACAGGACTGTTTCCCCCTATTGCGAACATTTCTCAAAAAGTTATTAAAGGGTGTTTCAGAGAAACCTGATCACATTTCATATTGGGTGGGAGTTTATTATAACCATAGCATCTAGTATGGCTGTAGGTCTCTATCCAGTACTCGGAATCACAAAGAGGGGTCAAAAATTATAAGAAAGTATTTACATCTTCCTAAATCCCTCCTGACCTAGTCTTACATGGCATTCAGCTTAATATAAAAATGGTCATTTCTGTGTTTGCAACACCTTCATGTGTGGGCTTCGTATTTCTACAAATCAACACCAGTATTCATGTCAGACCTAATTCTGTCGTTATCACACATGTATACAGCCCTTGTCTTCGTGTGTCTTCATATGTTGACATGCCACTATCAGAGATCATCATAGATTTTTGCTCCTTTGGAGAAAGCAGTTATATCTTCTGGGCACTTTGGAAGCTTTCAGTGGCTATTCAGGTGCCTTGGCCCCATTGTTGTTTCTATCTCCCACTTCCGAGAAACTTCGTTCTCTGGGAGTTAAGTCCAGCAGTCAGATTTTGCTCCTTTAATTTGTTCAGGCACCATGCAAAAAGAGTCCATTCATATTACCGGTTATTGGCAGGGTGTGCAATTTTTTAAGTTAATTGATTTCTTGGCACTCAAGATTAAACTCTGAAAAACACGTTTATCAGAGGAAATATGAAGCACAAGCTGAACCTAAGATCTTAAGTCCCTCTCAGTCTCTGTGCTAGCTGTTCATTCATGCAGCTTGAGATAAAGTCTGGCCCCAGGCAGGTGCAGTATGCCTGCTAGTGTTGACAGATGGACACACTTAAGAGAGTCTCTGTTCAGCGATATTATTCTTTGAAACTAGTTTTATTTTGCTGACTTCTCTTCTTATATACTACTTACAGAGAAATGCCTCTTTCCTTTAACTATTTGATGCATTTAATCTCCTGATAATAGTAATATGTAATGTTAAATATTAAAGCTGTAAAGTATAATTTTTTTATAGAAAGTAAAATATATAAACCTGTATGACAAAAATGATAGTCAGTTGGTAAGTGGTTAATTATAGCTTCACAAGTTTGGATCATTAATTCAATGTTTGTTTATATCCTTCATTACTCCAAAATATGATTCAGAAAGACTCAGACCTAAAATAGTAAAAGCAAGACCAAAATTAAAATTAAAAATACAGGACACTAGATCGGGATCAGAAGCAATACAATAATTAGCCAGAATTAGAGTTTATAAATTTATGATATCAACCACTTCCTGTGTGTGGACAAGCACTCTAGTTTTGGTCCTTGTTGTATGAATCGTCATATAAGAGAGAGGTTCCAGATCATTATAGTGAAGGAGACACACTGAGATACAAACAGAAACCTTAACTCACACGTTTGTAACACATTTCTGGGACAACGTGGGAAAACACACTGTACTGCATGATAAAGAATATTATAAACACTTCAGCTGTGCTAACCAGTTCTGGGGCATCATGGGTCATGTGTAACTAGTCCTTTGCAGCAGCTGGACTCAAGGATAGTTCTTGGGTTAGCTTGGAAGAGATAAGTTGGACATCCTTTGCTTACTTCTCCACAAAATTAAATAAGTGATTTTTTTTTATGAGTAGTGTAACAGAAAATTCAGCATGGCATTATTTGGAAAATATAAGAAATGCAAAATTTAAAACTAGTTTAGTGATATCATTTCTTTGTCAAGTGACTGGCAGCAGCAGGAGTTGATGCTGCTGTTGCACAGTACCGAGGAACTTAATGAGTGCAAGTGCCTGCACCATGAATGAGTGTGCACTGGGGTGTTGTGGGTGGTGTGGCGATGAACGGTTTCACTAAACTATCTGAATCTAACCACTTCATTCTATCGTGGTGCTCCTGAACCTTGGGAAACTACAGAATCACTTGCCACATTTTTACAACGTTCACTTTGTAGAGATTCTGATGAACTTAGGCCTTCACAGAATGTACTGTCAAAAGCGAGATCAGAACAAGCAAGGGAAATGTAAAAATTAGTCATCCCTTGAAAAATCCAGATGGAAACCAAGGAAACTTTAGTGGTGAGGGTGACATACAGCAGGTAGGAGTATGTTAGACTGCAGCAGGTAGGACTTGTTAGACACAAATGAGCTTCTCTGACATGATTCATGCTTGACCATTACACACTAATAGCCTGGTTTTGGGTAAGTACAAACATCCACGCTGATTTGTTTCTATCTAATTGGTTGATTTCACTGAGCCACACTAACTAGAAAAGATAGTTTTGCTTGCAATTGGAGATTCTATTCATGAGACATCATGATGACTTAAGCTCTGGACACATGGCTTTGGGCCTGGGGTGCTGGGGTACATCTACATGGCAGCCTCTGTTTTAGTTTTTCTATAGCAAACAGAATTCACATCTCACATGGTCTATATGTAAATATACATACACACATATAATATGCATGTATATATACATATTGTATGTATGCAATAAGCCCCTGGGATCCACCTGTCTCTGCCTTCCCAGAGCTGGAACTATCAATGCATGCTGCTGTACCTGGCTTTGCCTGTGACTGTCGAAGTAGAACTCAGGTCTCTGTGACTGTGTAGCAAGCACTTTACTGACTGAGTCATGTCCTTACCATCTTCCTCCTTCTAACTCAGATATTTCAGGTATTTTTTGTCAAAATGAAAGATGGAAGCTTTAGATGACACATTTATCACAGATATTCAAATCAAGACCTCTCTGGGCTGATTCTCCATCAGAGTCTCTTGGAGATTTATTTTATTTTTTTCTTTTATGCTTTTAATTTATTTGGAGAGGCCTATTACTTCCACCTAGCTTAGCTTCTGCTCAGTATTCAAATCTTTTTTCTCAAGCAGTCTTTAATGAAAACTGTATGAGACGCCCCTACTCCTGCATCTTCTCAATTGTTTCTTCCTTGTATTTGCCCTTCTCCTTTCCTACTTGTCGAGACTTGGCTTTCCTTTCTAGGATCTTCTTTCAGTCTTTGTCCAGCTTTAGCCTAGTGATCACCACCTTGCTGGGGTGGATGGCCACGTGGACAGTTGTGCCATTAGCCTTTTCTCGCTGCACCCATTCAATGTAGATAACGTATTTCTTCCTGTACACTTGGACCACTTTTCCAATCTGCTGGCCTTTGTAGTGTCCCTGGACAACCTGAACTTAGTCATCCTTTCGAATGGGCATCGAGCAAACATTGTACTTCTGTCTCAGCTCTTTGGAAAAGGGGGAAGTCATGAACTTCCTCTGAATGTGAGAAGGCGCATTGAAATGCCGTTTTGCAGTTCTTGCTCCGGTCAGAAGTCACAAAGGGATTGAACTTCATTTTGGCAGCTGCGATTCAGCCATGGCCGCAAGAGGAAAGAGTGCAGTATTCAAATCTTGCAGCCTGGGTTCCACAGGTAGTCTTTGATGAATCATGCTTCCTGGTCAGCCTGGCTCTGTCAATCTTGGCACTATAAGCTACACTGTAACTGACAGGATTTTTGTGTGTCTAGAGGTATACGGAAAACTTACACAAAGGACAAAATCTGTAATCCATCTGTCATAAATCCCATTTTATAGAATACTGTATCATGTCTGAATGAGTCATCAAGGCACTATGGCATTACTGTATCTCTTCCCATGCCCCATTTCCCCCTTGGACTTCCCTTCCCAAGCACAAATTTGGTGTGTGTGTGTGTGTGTGTGTGTGTGTGTGTGTGTGTGTGTGTGTGAAGAATTTCAGCATAGTGAAAGCAAAATACTTAAGCATAAGGCTTACTTGCACAGGCTACCCTCTTACCTTTTATCTAACTTGAGTAACACAATATTCCAATGCTCTAGTGAGCCAGAGCTCCTCTTTATGCCCTGGAGAGGTCAACTGAGACAGGCCACTAAGATGGACTAGAAGCCAAGCATCTCAGTCTCTCTACCAGCACACAGTCATGTCACATTCTCGGGGAAGAGTCACCAGCTGCAGAAGTACAGACTACAGAGCCGTCTCTGAAATTGATTTTATTATAGATCACAAAGAAAGCCTTAACAAATACCAACAATACTGAAACAATTTGTTGAAACTTATTAGACCACACTAGAATAAAAGTAAGTGTCAGCAACAACTAAAACTTCAATACTATACAAATGTTGGATGTTAGCCAAAATATTTTTGAATGAACAGAACAGTAGGTCATTGAAGAAGTTAGGGAGGAAATTGGAAGATGTCCTAGAATCAAATGAAATTAATAGAACAATTTATTATAACCTCTGTGATAATGCAGAGGTTTTCTTATGTGAAAGGTTTATAGGTACAAACAACTTGAACCATTTAAAATTCTGAAATAAATAATCTAATGATGCAACTCAAAACTCAAAAAAAGAGAAAAGATAGACAAACTTAAACTCAGTAGCTGACACAAAATAATAAAGATTGGAGCTGAAATTAATGAACCAGGGTCCCAAAGATCAAAACATGGTGTTAAGCAAAGAACTAATTATTTCAAAATATTTAAAATACTAACAATCCCTTTACCAAACTAGTGAAAAAGAAAATAAAGCCAGGTGGTGCTGGCATATGCACACCTTAAACCCCAGCACTTGGGATGCAGAGGCTGGCAGATCTCTGTGAGTTTGAGTCCAGCCTGATCTACTAGAGCTAGTTCCAGGACAGGCTCCAAAGCAACACAGAGAAACCCTATCTCAAAAAACCAAAACCAAAACCAAAGCCAAAACCAAAACCAAAACCAAACAAACAAAAACCCTGGAAATTAAAGAAGAATTTGCACAACAGATTTAGAGGAATATAGGGATACTTTAGGAACTTTAAGAACAATATTTAAAATGCTGGAAAGCCTGGAAAAAATGAAGGAATTCCTAAATTCATATGAACTATCCAAATTAAATCTGGAAGACACAAAACAAGCTAAACAGACCCAAAATAAAATTCAAGATTGACTCAGTCTTGTTCAGTTAAGTCTCTACACAAAAATATTTCAGGATTGGGGAGATCTGTGTTATCCCTCATTTATGTGTAACTTGTTATTGTAGTGAGAAATGTTTTGGAAAACATAAACAGTGTGTATGAATTTGAAAAAGAGCAAGGGGGAACATATGAGTGGATTTGACCAGCATAATATGCTCAAATCTCCACATTAAAAGTAAATAAGACTTTTAATGTAATAATTTTGCTCCTGTGTGCGGCAGTACAATATTATGATAATGTCTCTTGCATTCTAAGAGACTGGAACTGTTGAAGGACCTCACAGACAGAGATAATATCTTGAGCCCTCTTAATACTGATATAGTACTGTGTACTCAGTCTGTTTGTTTAACCTGCTATTGAGAGAAAATTGGAATAACACATCTCATTTACCTTCCATTACTCACATTATCAACTTTTACAACCTAATTTAATATTGAACTGTAATCTTAACTTATATACTCTTCCATGCCCCTGACCAGAGAGCAATGCATGTGTGATTGCATGTTATGATAATCACTTGCTGAAAACAGCAAATACAAATTGAAAACAGCCTTATAAAATGGATATTTAACATAAATATAGAATGCAGCAAATGGTTATTATTTGATAAACAGTGATGTTTGGAGAGCTGTTTGTTATCTGTGTTGGTTTGAGTCAGGGACTTACTCGTGTGTGAACCTGTTAAAGATTTCTGCAAGGCATCCCTCAATCCTTTCCCATATGATGCTTTCTGTGATGTTCAATAAAGAGAGGACAAAACTCTTTGTTAGAAATAGACACACTCAGACAGACAGAAACGGACTTGGGGGCAGATTCACAGGACAGCATTTAGGCCAGACACAGGTTCAGACTCACAAGACAGAAAGGGAAGATGGAAAACATGGAGACACTTAAATCAGAGAATTTAAATCCAGGATCCTTCTTGTTCAAATGATACCAAGTGTATATTATTGATTTCTGACCTCAATGTGGCACCAATGGATTATTATCAACTCCACGTATATTACTAATGCTTGTAAACTGATGGTTCTGTGCCATTAATAACAACCTTATTTTGCAAATTCTCTTCTGATATTCCCTCGATTCACTATTCCATGCCTGTGCTATTTGAGAGACATATTCAACATCTCAGCCTTGCATTAATCAGCAGCATTTAACAATGAAAACCTAATGAATCAGAAAGGATTTAAATTGGTCATAACCATCTTTTCATTTTTTACTAATTACTTTGTGGGTTTTCCATACATTTTGTTAGTTTTAAGGATCCTCAAAAGGAAAAGAAGAAATATTTAATTCCCACTGGCCCTTTCAAGTTATTCCTGCCAATTCCATAAGCAAAAGAAAAAGGGGGAGGGGGAAACATGCCTCCTGCAGCCCTGAGGACCCCTTAGTGCTAAGTTAGCTTTACAGGTGATCTGTCTCTCTTTTAACCATCCTTTACATCCATGGCTCCCTCTTCTATAGTGATGTTTTCCATACCATGTGTGTCTTTACATTTTCCTTGGCCAATATTTTCACACTGTTGATTAGCGACAGAAAGAACAGCAACACTCCCGTGAGTTCTCACCTTCACTGTGTTTTCCTGCTTACATTTCCCTTCTTCTTGTTCTACACACACACACACACACACACACACACACACACACACACACACACGTCACTGATATAAGCCTGTCATCTTCAAATCACACACTTCCTGTGTTCACTTGCAGGGAATTGAGCAGACACTGAATCTTAGAATCTGCTTTTCTCTCAAATGTGAAGGATTCAGAAATCATATTGATGGTTCTATTGTTTGATTACTCTAGGCTCTGATTGTTCTTCATGGACGGGCTCTGTGGGAGCCTTCTCAGCTTGGTCGATCACCTTCCTGGACCTGGGGGGAGTTGGGAGGACCTTGGTCTTAGCATAGAGTGGGGAACCCTGATGGCTCCTTGGCCTTGAGAGGGAGGGAGGGGAGGTATGGGTGGAGGGGAGGGGAGGGAAGGGGGAGAAGGAGGGGAGAGAAGGGGGAGAAGGAGGGGAGGGAGGGGGGAGGAGGAGGGAAGGAGATGGAAATTTTTAAATATAAAAAAAATAAACCATGAGAAAAAGGAAAAAAAAAAAGAAAAAAAAATACATTGTTTTTCATATTAAGAAATATTCTATTTGCTTTCTATAAATACAATGAAAGATTACAGTTGTACTTTTAGATGACCAATGATATACCAACAGTCCTTCTTGAGGATAAATACAGGGTGCAATAACACACCACAAAAGACAGACATAAATATCATTGGAGAGTATAAAAATCAATTATGTGACATGTAATTTATGAGATAAGAAAGATTTCTATGAGGGAAATTTCCTAAAAACAGACAGCAGATAAGATTGAATTTCTGATCAGTGTGTGTTTAAGTTGGTTGAGACTGGCGGTAGCAGATAGGGAAAAGGAAAACAGAAAAGTTGCTTGTGTGCTTTCCTGTTTGTTTTGTTTTTTTTTAGATTTATTTGCTTTTATTTTATATATTTTAATTATTATTATTATTGGTATTATATTATTTAGGTGCTTGTTTGTATTCTAATAAGAGAGAGAAAGAAAGGGTGTGAATTTGGGTCAGTGGGGGAAGTGGATAGGATCTGGAAGGAGTTGTAGGAATACATTATATAAAAAACCCATTTTAAATTGAAAAAAAATGGAATAATAAGCAGGTATGCACACCTGCTTGGGTTTTAAGAGATGCCAGATATAGTCAAGTTGACATCCAAGATTAGTGGTTACAAAAGGATAACATAGGCACGTCAAATAGTGTAATAAAGCACATAATAAACTTAGAGACAGCAATCTATTTCCTCTAAAATCAAGAATGGGACAAAACTTCCACTCTTCCCACTTTTGTTCAATATACTTGAAGTTTAGCTAGAGTAATAAAGAAAATAATAATAATGGGAAAAGTACAATTATGTTTGCAAATGATAAGCAAATTTTTATATGTATAATTCAAGGTGTCAAATTATAAAAGTCAACTTTGTTAGTATATGTTTGCAGCAAGTCAATGTGGAATAAAATTTGTAATTATTTCCATTTATAATAGTGCCAACAATGTAAACACCTAAGGGGAAATTGTCGTGAATTTCTGTGAAAAGATGATAAGATTTAAGTGAATACAAGGACAAGATTTTTTTATTGAAAGATTCAAAGTTTTAAAAAATAAATTTATTATTATTATTATTGTAGTAAGGTTTGTAGAAAGCATGGAGGTGTACTGCTAGGATTTCCTTTTTGGAAGAAAAGCATCTCCTCAAGCTTCCCTGGGTACATTTACTGCTCAGCTTGCAACCTTCAGTTCTTATAGATTTAGAATTTTAGTAACATGGTAATGATGTCAGGATAACATGCAGTCTTGTTACCTAGGTCTTCTAGAAGACCCATGAATGCAATGGTGTATACTGACTACAAGGGCATTACTGAATAGTGGGCCAGTGGTGCTGGAAGGGCTTGTAAGTTTCATGGAACAGAGCATAAGAAAATACTGTTATATAACACTAGAATCAGAGAACTTAATGACATGCTTAACTAGTTGTCCCGACTACATCTGCTGTGTCAATCATGACATTTGTTGCTTGAGAAAATTTAAGTTAGTACACATCTATGATTTGGTCTCCCATTCCAACCAGGAAAGAGAAAGATAGTTTATGTAAAGAACATAACAGATAAAATTTGCACCTATCACTTTGTTCTAGTAGTTTCCTTAAGATTTTTAGAAAGAAGTCAACTTCAATTGTATGATGATGGATTCTTAAAAGAAATCCCACACTAGCTCAGAATTAAGTATAATAGAGATCACAGTCCTCTGCTCAAACAGGAAACAGCAACCAAATCCCGCAACCAGGAAAGAGGCCAGACCCATGCTTTACATTGACATTTATAGCATAAAAGGCCACACACATGTGGGCAGATATCTTAGAGGCTACTCGCTGTAGGAATTCCTACAGCACCTCCCCCTTTTGTTTAAATAAGAAAGTTCTAAGCCTAATACAAAATTTTACACAATAAGAACAAATATCAGGTATAAAAATGAGAATTACAACCAGCATAAACAATATCAAGCAAGAAACATGATAAATGTTTCAATAATTATTTTATCCTAAGGAGTTTAATTATTATATTATAAATAACTTTGCCAAGTCATGAGAGGGAAATAACTACAGCTATATAGTCTTCAACCCCATCAAAGACCCGAGAAGGGAAATAATATTACTTGAGTAGGCAGGAAGAGCAATCAAGCAACTTCCAAAATGTACAACAAATGACAAAGACAACTGGTTACCTGGGCAATCACCCCAAGTCTGCAATGTTGAAGCAACCAACTTTGACTAAGGCCTAGAGTAACTGACAGACCATTTTCAGAGGCAGGAAATTTTTCAAAATTGTCTTACCCTGTCTTGGCAAGATTTGACAGTTTTTTTTCTTGAATCTTGCTTGTCCTGTCTGGACACCATGCATTTTGTCAGTGGTCAATGCATGGGAAGTTTCTTGCCCAAAAGCCAGTTTTGCCAAGAGGAAAACAAGCTCCAAGTGGAGTGTCTTGGTTGCTCAACATTCTCTTGGCAATAGATTGGTGCTGCCAGGAGCAATAGTGTCTCATGTCAAACAGAACCCAAAGTTATTTAAATGCCATATTGTATAGCTTTTTGAAGTGGTTGAAGATTACCTATCCATGCAGAGTACAATCTCTATGTATCTAAAGAACCTGATTAGTCTAACTATAAGTATGACAAACATGAATGACTATTGACCTATAATTCTTAATATCTGCATAGCTTAAAGGCTAAGACTTTATATTAGAATATTAAACAACTGTGCAACAAATGAGGACAATGATCTCAAAATGTAAACAATGTATAAGTATCTTGTTCAGAGGTAGAAATATATATTGAAACATGATAAATATATCCTAAAATTGTATCAATATACAAAATGTCTTAAGCAGATGTAGAAGCATGCATGCATACAATATGACAAAATAACTTTGCCTAGGCATATAAATATTGCAGATGAAAAAAGGACATATTCAATATAATTTAAGTTTGTATCAATATACAAGATTCTATACCAATGTAAATTGCCTACAAATAATAGCTCACAAGTATTCACTCTATTACTCACTATTATTATTAGTAGTAAACTCACACTAATCTATTATCCCATCCAAGGCACACACGCCTGCATGCATGCACACACACAATGAAGTAAGAAGATTAAAAAAAGGCTAAAACCAATCTTTTCAAACATACTATAAGTAAGCGGCAAAATATAGTTTATTTGAGAAAAGTAAAGCATTATGTGCAGCTTATATATAGAAATCCTATAGCAATATCAAGATAAACACCCCAAATTTGTATAAAATGCTCTGCTCATCTACAAGGATCCGGAAATGGCCACAACCACCAAACCCACTGGACAACATGCTCATTCATCATTGTTAGTCTTCACGGACATTCTCTTGTGAGCTATTGTCAGAGACCGCCATAGACTTCCTGGGTACCTGACAGTGCTCATCACTAATAGAGATGTCACTCATTCACCCTGTTCCTGGATGCTAGAAGACTTCACATGTGTGTGATACCAGGATCCTGGTTGTTTCTCTAAGACCAGTGAAAACATGTGCAGGAAGCTTCACTCCTCTCGGCACCAGACTGGGGACAGCTACTTGTCTGACACCTGCAAAGTAAAATAACTTTCATCCACGTTGCGGAAGAGGGATAGATTACAAAATGGTTTAAGTTCAGGTGGGCTGCAGGTAAATGGGCTCTTTTCCTAATTACGGTGATATTTATACAGTTTTAGATATCTATTAAGATTCATTAATTTATACTCCTCACTGTACAATACATTTGAAGAAAATCTTAATTTCCAATATATTTAGCATAAAGGCCCAACTTGCTTATTAGTGTGAAAAGCTTTCTCAATTCAGCCCTACAGCTGATAAGCCTTGTTTCAGTTCCTGGCACTCCCACATAAAACACAGGTGCAAACATTTTCCTTGAGCTTCATGCTGTTTCTGCTTCCGTGTGTTTGTACTTTCTGGTCCTGCGGTCTGATCCCTCTATCTTTTCATCTCTACTAGAATAACTTTTTCTCATTCATTAAGGACCACCTCATGCAGGGTCTTCTCCAGGAGGTCTTCCCTGGCGGCCATGAGTGCTCCTGTGTTTCCATGGAGCCCTGCTCTCATCTCTCATATAATTCTCTGCTGTCACTGCTGCCTGGCATCTCAATTCTGTGACATTGTAATCACCTTTCCATTTTTAGTGTCTAGCACAGAGTTCACACTCAGGTGCTCAATCAATATTTGTTGAATAAATTACAATATGTAAAGATTAAGCCTTTGGGAATTTACGTTGTTTGGAAGTTCAAGGAAATGAGAAAATGTTAGAAACCTGTGGCAGGAGAGGTTGGTTGTGAACGTTATGGAATGCGTGTAGTTTACATTACAGATTCTGCACAGTCCTCCCATTTTCTTCCTTTACCATGCTATAAACCTACTCTACTAAATACCTGAAACAGATGCGACTTGATTGCAGTCTTATGGTAGAGGCTGTTTTCTCCAGTTCACTCTTAAGTGGTCTCCCTCCCCTTGGAGCAATGCTTCTACTATGTTCTTCCATGCTCCACTTCTGCAGCCTCTTCCCCCCCCAGGGTGACTCTGTCTTCTCAGGTTTCCTGTCTGACACACACACACACACACACACACACACACACACACTGGGGGGGAGACACACACACAGAGAGAGAGAGAGAGAGAGAGAGAGAGAGAGAGAGAGAGAGAGAGAGAGAGAGAGAGAGAGAGAGAGAGAGAGGAGAGAGAGAGCGAGCATTTCCGTTGTTTGAAAGCTTGTGATTTATTAAATATAATTATGCTTAATAAAAATGATGGTGGAACTTCTCACCTGGTATTTGGAAAGAGCATCAGCTCCTTAGCTTCATAAAGCATGCTGCTGACTTGTTGTCGGGATTTGAGAGCTGTATAAAAGTGTAGTAGCATTGTCTATTCATTAAATCTTTCTCCCTGCTATTGTTGCTGCTGCCCAGCCTGACAAGCTCTAGCTTCCTCGCTTTATTTTAGAAGAGCTGATAACACCCACAGCAACTGTCTGCCTCATGTCACGAACAGCGAAACGACCCAGTGGAGGATAGTCAGAGAAGCTCTCAACACACATGGGCTTGCCAGGAACCATATCAACAATGGCTGCATCACCGGATTTCAAGAATTTGGGGCCATCTTCCAGCTTCTTGCCAGAACGACGGAAGGCTGTTGGAGCTGGCAAGGTCACCAAGTCTGCCCAGAAAGCTCAGAAGGCTAAATGAATATTATCCCTAACACCTGCCACCCCAGTCTTAATCAGTGGTGGAAGAACGGTCTCAGAACTGTTTGTCTCAATTGGCCATTTAAGTTTAGTAGTAAAAGACTGGTTAATGATAACAATGCATCGTAAAACCTTCAGAAGGAAAGGAGAATGTTTTGTGGACCATTTTTTTTTGTGTGTGTGTGGCAGTTTTAAGTTATTAGTTTTCAAAATCAGTACTTTTTAATGGAAACAACTTGACCAAAAATCTGTCACAGAATTTTGAGACCCATTAAAACAAGTTTAATGAGAAAAAAAAAAAGAAGAGCTGATAAATGGGTGGAGAAAGAAAAGGTGTTAATGTCTATTTTCCTTGCATTTCATGACCCTAAACTGAAATGGTCTTCCTTTCCCTTCACACATTTGTGATTCCCCACCGTGGCCCAAATGTTCACCAGCCTCTAAGCGACCTCTTTTCACACTTTCCTATCTTTCTATCTTTCCTATTCCTTCCCCAGCTTCTTCCCCATTGACAGGTTCCTAAAGAGTCAGGTGTAACCACTAGCTGGTGTGTGACTAATTTTAAATGGTGTTTCCCGAAGGATGGAAAGAAGGAGCAGTGATTATAGTTGTTAAGAATAATAAAGCTACTGATTGTTGATGATTATGACAATAATTAGTGCCGGGACTATTTATATTCTTGAAGAATGTTGTGAATTCTGTAGTCCATTACATTATAAAGTGCTCCTCTGATGGAACTCTGATTAACAGAAATTATCTCTAACATTTTTGTTATCACCGGGATAAAGCAATATTTGAAGCAAACAACTATGTTCACTTGCTTTCTTTTTATTGAAAAGAGGATCTATAGAAATTGATTGCAGAATATGATCATGTTGCAATCATATCAATTCTTCCTTTGAAAATTGTTTTTGGTGGAAAGCTTAGGTCTCTCTTTTTTAGAGGTTGTTTGAAAGTTTTTGGAAGGGTTTCTCTTTTCTGCCTGTAAATGCATGTTGAAGAACCTGGTGATTATTTTATTTCTGTTTCTGTTTTTGGTTTGGTTTGTACAGTATTTGCTGCAGACGCACTTGTCAGTCCACCATTCCCGTTTGTGACAGAACACAGGTCACTACAGCTGTCATTTCTGTAACAAACCTGAATGATGCTCTTGCATCACTTAAATGTAGGCTGCCCTCTGACTACCAAAAACAACCTAACTTTTAAAGCAACACAGCCAGAGAGCATCAATTACAATGTACATTTCGCAGGATATTTAAAGTGTTTAAATTTGTGTCATGGAAGAATTCTGTTTTATTGAAACAACAGTTGAGTCTACCTCAGAAGTATGGAGGTAAAGAACAGCTTCCCAGTGCTCAGTCATGTGTGTGGTCTGATTGCAGGAGTAGGGCATTCTGTAAGCAAAGGTGAACATACACCATATAAATAAAAGCAGCTTCCTTGCCAGCTTGATTTTGGAAGTGAAAAAACTCTTCATGTAGAGGCTCAAGATGAAAAGAAAGTAGGCTTTACTTGAACCATTGGTTACTCAGCTCACCTGAGGATGAAACTAGGGCTCTATTTAAAGGATAAATACATCTCAATGTATTTATTGAGAAAAACATCTCAATGGCTAGGTCAGCTGAAAAGGTTTTAGGAGGCCAGTGAGATTATGTGGGTTAAGCCATAGTCAACTAGATTGGCTGTTTGGCTGTAAGGGCATGAAGATCAGAGCTCTTCTAGGTCAAAGAGAAAGAAGAGCAGCCAGAGACTCAACTGGCTCATCAGTAACCTGAGAAATAAATCCATTAGTGTCAGGGAAGCACATGGAAGTGACAATTTAATGCCAGAGGTTACCGACACACTTGTTAGGTCTCCAGCAAGTGTGCATGTTTAAAGGCAAGGTATTTCTAGGTGGAGTTTAAATTTTATGATACATTATCATAAAATCAATTTTGTATTCAATTTTTTGTATCGTTTGTATTCAATTAAAATAACATGCATATGCTTATTTATAATGACCATTTAATTTAAAAGTAAAAGGGCTCCCCAGCATTCTGGTTAAAATGGCTATCATCAAGAATTCTAACAAATGTAAGAGAAGATATGTGGAAAGAGGGACTTTTATTTACAGTTGATGGGAGTGTGAATTCACACTGCCTTTGTGAGAATCAGTTTGGAGTGTTCCCAAATAGTTAAAACTAGAACTACCTTGTGATTCAGGTACTCCACTCCCAGTTATATACCTAGAGAACTCTGTACCCAAACATAGAGAAATATGTGTATATCCATAATAGCAAGGAAATAGAACCAATGTAGGTACCCATCAAAAATGAATGATTAATGAAAATATGTTACATATACAAAACGAAATATGATTAAACTGTAAGGTAAAAATAAATCATGAATTTTTCAGGAAAATGGATGGTCCTAAAAGTATAAAATTAAAAGCTATGTCACTCAAACTGGTTAACAAAAAATATCTGCGTGTTCTCACTCATACGTAGATCCTAGCTATCATGATTACATGCATATATGTAAAGATCTGTAAGAATGAAAATAGTATGACATTTGAAAAGGAGACCAAGAAGGCATTAGTATTAGGTGATGAGGAAAGATGGAATTCAGAAATCATGAATGATATAAAGCTAATTGATTTTCTGGTTCCTTCCTTCCTTTAATCTTTCCTTTCTTCCTTCCTTCCTTCCTTCCTTCCTTCCTTCCTTCCTTCCTTCCCTCCTTCCCTCCTCCCTTTTCCTTCCTTCCTTCCTTCCTTCCTTCCTTCCTTCCTTCCTTCTTTCCTTCCTTCTTTCCTTCCTTCCTTCCTTCCTTCCTTCCTTCCTTCCTTTCTTCCTTTTTCTCCCTCCCTCTCTCCCTCCCTCCCTCCCTTCCTCCCTCCTTCCCTTCCTTCCTTCTTTCCTTCCTTCCTTCATGTTTTTTTTTGTAGTGGATAAGTGCATAAAAACGTAATTGACATTGAAAGTATAAAACCTCAGGTGATGATGATGGACTGTAACCCGTAAGCCAAGCAAACCCATTCCTCTTCATGTTCCTCTTCATGACATTTTATCACAGCTACGGGAAAACACACTAAAACTGTATCTAGCACAAGCTGAGACTGAGCAATCTACTGGAAAAGAAGAAGAGACCTTAACAAGATAATTATATATTAAAAATATATCAAGATGTGACATCAATGATTGAAAGATGAGTGCATGTTTCAGTTAAGATAGAAAAAGTAAAGATTAGGGAGGGAGGGCTGTAAACATAGAAAGAAGTGGTTTGCTAGCTACAGGAAAGGACTAGCCTCCAAGGTGGCTCCTAAGGTTGCCCTCACAGGAGAAATTAATGAGTCCTTCCTTTTCTTTGTTTTAACTACAGTCCCGTGTTCCGGGACTTATGTCATCAAGCACGGAGACCCTGATGCTTCTGCTTTTGGCTGCCCATGATTTGCACAGCTAAGAAATACTGACCTCCTATTGTATGCCAACTGCTTCCCTCATTCCCAGGGAGATACATATCAGTGAGGAAGAAAAATGAGCACTGAATCCATCTTCAGTGCTGCTTTTTACTGTGAAAACAATAAGAGCAATGTGGGAAAATGACTGGGTTAGAGATGTCTCTAAAGAAATGACATTTGGGTTGAATATTCCAGGTACTCCAAGAGACAAATGTAGAGTTTCAATTGTAGAAGAAACTGGTTATGCTCAGACCTGAGGGCTAACCCATGGATTAAGCAAAGTGGTAAAGATTGAAGTGAGGGTAGCAGTAAGATCATAGGGTTGGTCTTAGATCACTTGAAAATTCATGTTTACTTTGCAGTTTAGGGGGAAGAACATTCCTTGCTGCTATTGGGGAAGTCGAGTCTTTTGGGCGCATTCTGGGGTTTTTGTCTTTAAAGCCGGGTCTGAGAAAAGCAGGGCATCTCTAGGTTTTAGAGGTTTGCATGAGCAGAGGTGAAAGCTGAAGTGTCCTTGAGTGAGCCACCTTCACTGGAGGAGGGAGAAACTAATTATCTGTGGAATTCAGTGCCAACACTGACAGTTAAGACCAACGAACAGCCCGTCTTTCCCCACTGAGTTTTAAATGATGAAACAAGATGAACCCAGTGTTTGTTGCTCAGGCTAAATTCTTTCTTTTGAACTGCAAGCGACACTCTGGGAAGTGCCACAGTAAGACATTAAATTCAATAAAGATGATGTTTCTTAGATATTGCAGAACAGTCATTTCTTTAGGGAAAATGTCTTTAGTCAGGACAGGAAACCCAGGCATCGCCTGCTCTTCATCTACTCATTAGCAAGGACCAGTGCTTGGGGTTTCCTTGTATTCTCTCCATTCCAGCACGGCATCTCAGTTATTACCACGCTCCTCAGTTGAACAGTGTGGTTCTGCCCTGTGATAAATGCACATGGCTTTTTAAAAAGCATACTTTCCCATATTCAATTTCACACATGATGAAGCACTAGATTCTCTCATCTGAAGGGTAATCAAAGACAATGATGTTTTGGGGAGATTGCTTTAAAATGAATCCCCATGTATGTTAGGCACTTTCATTGCTATGACAAACTAACTGATAAAATCAACTTAAAAGAGGATAGATTTATTTTGGCTCACAGGGACAATTTTCAGTACGTGGCCAGCTGGCTTCATTTCAACAGCCCTATGTAGTGAGGCAGAGCATCAGGACAGTGGCAGCCAGGACACAGGGCAGAGCTCACCTGATGGCATCTGGAAAGCAGACTGAGATAACCAGAAATAAACAGAGGAGACAAACCTGGGGAAAGGTAGAATGTTTAAAGACGTATTCTCCAAAATGCACTTCATTTAATCTGTCCCCGCCTTCTGCAGTTTCCATCACCTTCCAATAGTTTGTTGGGATCCACCAGTGGATAGTTCATAGGTTGTGCCATGCTCATCATTTTCCGAAGCCCCACCCCAAAACAGTGCATCTAGAAGCAATCCTTTAACTCATGATTCTTTTAATAGGGATAATTTTTATCTAAAATGACATCGTGAGTCTCTGAATGTATGGCCCTCTTGCTGTATTTCACATGCATGATCCTATGTTTTAAGAGCAAAGTTTAAAAGAACAACAAATTTACCTATAACAGCTCCGCAAACAATTCAAAAGTGAGAACTGGATCAATGCATCATGTGGTCAAGCATAGATATGAGGAAGCATTTTTGGTACCCTGGTAAAAACAAGAAAGACATTGGTGAGACTACCTATGCACTTAAAGATTTACAAATTAAATATTATCCAAATGGATGATATATAAGGCTTTTCTTTGTTAAATAATATACTATAACAAGACAAAGGAAAAACTAATACATTGGAGTTGGACAAGATAAACAAATAGAAGGAAGGAGCCTAAGAGAAAGCATAGGAGTTAGAAATCCACTTACTCACACACTCAGGAATTCTGTAAAAACACTAAGTGGGAGACCACAATATATCCAGAGCCTGATGCAGACCCATATAGGCCCTGTGCTGTGCACACTGTCTTAGTCTTTGATCATATTGGTTTAGAGATCCTCATGTTCTTCATCTCCTTTGGCTCTTGCGCTCTTTCTATAGTTGCTGAAAGAGTTTGCAAAAAATTCAGAGTACTTAGAAGCAGTGAAAAGAAGGTCAGAGTTTGGTATAGTGGCACACACTTGCAGTCCCAGCACTTGGGAGGCTGAAGCAGAACAGTTATGAGTTAGAGGCAAATAAAGGCTACACATGGAGTTACTGTCTCTAACAACCAAAACAACAACAACAAAAATAGTGAAAGTGGGCCACACAGATTTTCTTCGAAACCATTGTACTTTTATTGGGTTCTAAAAGATCCACGTTCTTATCTAAGAAATGGATGACAGGGATAAATAACCAGTTAATTATCCATAAGAATCTAAAGCATGATATCATTTATTATATGTACACCATTTCTTTTATTTCAACAGAATACATAAAAATTACTCTAAGGAAAAAAATTGTACATTGTTAGTCAATAAAATCTTGCTGCATTTCTTTTGGGGAAATATATAACCCCCCTAATGCAGGCTTCTTCTCTCAAGCTCTTCTTTCCTTAGCTGCATGTATTCTCTGCTCATGTAAGTAGTATAAATAATCAATGATAGTAAAATAGAAGTGAAGTCATCACATACAAATCAGAGTAATGTTGATGGAACTCTAGGTATTCTCCAAGGACATTTCTGTGTCCTGGAAAAAGCTGATATTCCACAGTTCTGCATGGTCTGGAGAGATCTCAAATGTCTGCATGAGAGTTGATTGGCCTGGGTTCAAGAATGAATCAAGAGTTAAGAAGATTGTAGTAGCTAACAGCATTTAAAATGAGTGCCTGTTTAAAGACACATACACTCATTTAGTATAAGCAGTATAAGGGTTAGGTACTCAGTAATTCTACTTTACAGATGATAGAACTGAGGATTTCAATATTAAATACGTTACTTTTATTCATATAGGAACTAAATGAAATACAGTCCATATGACAGCTAAACTGGAAACTGACAGGAAGATCTTCTGAGACTATAAAAGTACGATGCATATTTTCTCCTCATGGACTCAATGAAGAAGCATCTCCCAACAATAAAAGGCTACCTTTTTGAGAATGTGGTTTTATGCATGAGTCCCTGAAACACACCTAGCAAGTAATGAGAGGTAGAAAAGTGGGAAAGTGACAATGTTAAAACATTACCAAATGACTTCAGCTACGAGGTGTAGGGTTTTTATTAACACAATTCAAGGATGATTCATATCAGAGACAGGGAAACCCTTGATAAGAGAGCATTTGCATGTTTGTTGGTATCAGATATGAATCAAATATTTCTAAAATTTAAAAAGTGCTTTAGGTTAAATGCCTATAAATTTAGGACCAGCAGTCAAATTTACTACGTACGCATTGCCAAACACCAGTTATATAATGAGACCATAGATTAAACAAACATATTTGTAAGATGTAGCTACAGTAAAACTTGCTTTTGCTGGAGCTTCCAGAACACATCCTCCGAGGCGCTAAAGCACAAGAGGAAAAAGCTTGGGCATCTAACATCATAGCAGGGAGGTCCAAAGCAAGCACACTGATGCAGGAGGTGGGGAACCATCATGGAACTGAGATTGAGCAGTATGTCCAGTATCGCTGAATGATCTGAGATGATGGAGATGAATAACGTGTCTCACACAAAAGCTTATCACAACTCTTCTCCCAGTAAAAATCTATTGCAGATAGTTAGCGTAATTGACCTTCTTTGCTGTGTGGGTGTTACTTTCCACTAAAAATTCTACAGCTTAAAGAATGCCCTCTTTTATCTCCTAGTCACAGTGATAAACTGGAGAAGAAAACTGAGAGGAGAAAGGGGGCCACTCAAATTACCCTTCTCCGTTCATCTAAAGGTTTGCAGTTTTGACAGTAGAATTTAGATTTTATATGAATTTGGGGCTGAGTTTCCCATAGGATTTGACTTAGATGTTCTGCTTTATGTTTTACATATACACAGATTTTACTGGAAAGACTATTTTTCCTTTCTCTTCTATAGTTTGGAAAACTTGAGAAATAATTGCATTAGTTCTTTATTAAATATTTTAATGGAAGTCATCATTTCTGAATTTTTGCTTGGAAATTTTGATTTCCGATTAAATTTATTCATTTCTCATAAATTCACTCTAATTTTCTGTTCTTTTCAGTGAGTTTCTTCCTCTTTCTTATCTTATTTTAGGTTTCCTAATTAACACATATGAATTAAACCCCATTTATTATTCCTTTTTATTATTTCCCTTCAATTCCCGAGACTTGGAAATTTTACTAGAATGCCTTCTCTTTTAAACACTCTTATTTCTGCCTGTTCAAGTTTTATTTTGAGCATGTCTATGAAATATTTCATTTCAATTTCATTTCAGCTATTTTACTTTCTAAATCCTGTTTTTATTTGCTTTCTTTATTTCTATATTTTTCTTTTTTTTTTTTTTTTTTTTTTTTTTTTTTTTTTTTGGTTTTTCAAGACAGGGTTTCCCTGTAGTTTCTAGAGCCTGTCCTGGAACTAGCTCTTGTAGACCAGGCTGGCCTCGAACTCACAGAGATCCGCCTGCCTCTGCCTCCCGAGTGCTGGGATTAAAGGCGTGCGCCACCACCGCCAGGCTCTATATTTTTCTTTATTGATAAATATAATGCATATGACATTTCTATGCTTTCTTTTAGTTATTTGCATGTAATTTCATTTGGTTTTTAACACAAGGTATATAAATTTAATTCTTTGTCAAATATATTGTATTCCTAGGTAATAGTTAATTTACGAGTTGCAAGCATAACACAGCCTTTTGTTTTGTGTATACATCTCAATTTCTCTTGACAATTGGCCATTTTTAATATTTCAACGTGATGACTTGAAAATAAAGATTTCTTATTTTATTAGTTGTTTTACGCTGCTTGGTGGTTTCCGAGCTGTTTTTTGTGTTCTGTACTGTTTGTCCTGTGTGTATGGAACTCAGTCTCGCATTGCTTAACTACACAACTCACCAGAGCTTCCTTTGCCTTCTGAAGGCAACCAACAAGCCTAGATCTTGGTTTTGCAGCTTGATACTATGCTCTGGGCTACATAATTTCAATTCTCAGTCAGTATTACAGTTGTGTGCTATGCCCCTTTTGGTTGTACAGAGCCTGTAATCCATGTAGAGATTAGGGTCTAGGACCTTGCCAGAGTGCTCTTCTACCCACATCTGGACATATATGTGGCCTCATAAGAACATGCAGAACTTTTCAGAGCTTGCATCCTCACTCCTTACCTTATAAAACCTTTTCTTCAACTTTTTTGGTTGTTTCTTAGCTCGTTACTTCTTGTTCTTTTAGTATGGACTCAGTCTTTGCAGAGTTCTGAGTGGGAAAAAGTAAATATGAGCAAGCTCTCTCAACAGATTCACCATGGAGCCAGTGGGTTTTTAAACAAAGAAAAATAAAATAGAAAGAGGACTTGTGAGATGACTCCGTGGTTAAAAGTATGAAATGCTCTTCCATAAAACCAGAGTTTGTTCCTCAGTACTCATGACAAACTTCATAACTTCAACTCCAGGAAATCTGGTGTGTCTGGCCTCTGTGGGTTTCTGCATTCCTGGACACATGCTCTACACGGCAGTGTGCGTATGTATACATATGTATATGTATATCTATCTATATACATATACATATGTGTCTGTCTTATATATATACTCATAAGAAATACACTCATAAATAATAATAAATTTATAAAGAAACAAAAACCTCCAATATTTTTAAACCTTATCTGTTTTATCTGCTCTTTTTGTAGTACTAGGAACTTATATTAGCAATATAGACAACTGCCTACAAGGATCACACTGACTGGAGGTGGATGGATGTGGTCAGAACATGCTAATCTCATACTCATTCATGTATGTACATGTAAAGTAGAATAAAGTAGAAATGACCAATTATTGGGTATCATTCATTGATTCACTTGAAAGTACTGCTAGTACTGCCTATTTCTCCAGCATTACTTCACTTGCCTCCTGAAATAGCTGACCTAGGGAAATAGCTGAAACAATAGGTCGCCACCCTTAGGTACATGAACACAACTTACACTTGTCAACTATAACATATGCCTTTGAAAACTCAAAACTCCCAAGCTAACCACTGTGTGTGCTTCTGTTTGCTCATCTGTTCACCCACCCTATGGTTTAGATTGCAAAATGAGAATGCAAACTGAATTTGAGCCTGAAGTCTTCCGGGAGCTACCCTCGCTTCAGTCTGCTAGTAACATCTCTCTTCTACTCTCCTTGGGCTGGACTGCTTTTCCAAAAAGACAGCTCCAACCTAAGTTTTCTACTTTCTATGTTCATTGTTTAGTTTCCATCTAAAAAGTTGATAAACTTGATATTGATCTTTTTGTCGTTGCTTGTTTTTAGTTCTCAAGACAGGGTTTCTTTGTATAGCCTTGGCCATCCTGGAACTATAGCTGTAGATCAGGCTGGTCTTAAACTCACAGAGCCTACCTTCCAATTCTTCCAGAGTGCTGGAGTTAGAGGTGTGTACCACCATTGCCTGGCTAGTTTTTATGTAAATAGAAAAATATGACTTTTGGATTCTCTTATAATATCACTTTTGTTGACATATTTTACTCTTTCTTCATCTGAATAATGTTGCACTATATAATAGTCATTCATTCTTGTTCTTGTAGCAGACATGTTTCTTGTTTCATTTTTTCATTATAATAAAAATTTCTATAAATGTTATGTATTTTTATGAGTATGTGATGCTATATTTTTCTGTCTTTTGGGTAAATACCCAAATTTTCTTCAAGAGAAATTTCTAGGTCATAAATTTATTCTTAGTGTGTTTAAAAGTATGAAAAGAATGTGTTCTCCAAAGTGGCTATACATGTTTTTTTCCATTGCATCCTCTTCATATCTACCTTGATATTAAATGTTTTCATTTAGAAAATATTTTTATATGATGAACAAAGCAAAAAGTTTTCATCCAATGAGATAATCTGATATTTTTACACTTAAAAACATTGTATAATATTTAAATGATTAAGCATATCTGATTCTTCAAATATCATTTTTGATAGCTTTAAAAAACCTTTCTTTTTGAAATATATAGAATAATATTGTTATTTATATTTATCCGATTGTACAAATAATATAGTAACATTAGGTGAGTTTCCTCTTTAAAATCACATTGGTATGTAGTAGCTAAATGAAGATTCACACTTGATTAAGCTTCAGGTACATCTTTAATGACAGCCAAAGCCAAATTTTAATTTAATATACTTAGGTTTGTCACCTTAGAGACTTGGAAATGAAAGTTTCAAGGCAATATTGGCTTTTTTTTTTAGATGTGGCTTATCTTTCCAGGAAATTAATCCTCCTTTCTTTGTCATTGAAGAGTCTTTAAAATGTATTATAATATTTACAAAGGTTTAGATTTACCTGACATTCATTTCATTTTTAGTATTATCAAATTGTCTTTTAATTCTAGGACTGAAATTTATAGTTAGTTCTCAACATTCTGGTATATAGATGAAATGCACTTTAAATATTGAGGGAATGTAGTCAAATGCTGGTAGAACCTTGCCACCTTTACTGCATATACTTTTTTTTTTTTTTTGGTTTTTCGAGACAGGGTTTCTCTGCAGCTTTAGAGCCTGTCCTGGAACTAGCTCTTGTAGACCAGGCTGGCCTCGAACTCACAGAGATCCACCTGCCTCTGCTTCCCAAGTGCTGGGATTAAAGGCATGTGCCACCACCGCCCGGCTTACTGCATATACTTTTGAGGAATCCAACGGAAAATGCATTAATTTGACATCTTTATTTGTGCTTTATCATCAAAATTGCAAATGGTATGAATTTGATATATCTCTTGGATGTTATGTCAGACTGTTCAAACAGGCCATGAATGTACTTGTATATGAATGCCACAACCATCAAAAAGTTATAATATAAGAAAATGAAGAGAGTTCTAACTGGTTCCTGCTCATCACTCAATTATTTAAATTTTGGAGTTTTCAAAAAAGCCACTGGTGATTTTTACAAAAGTAGCACTTCAACATTCATTTTGGTTGGGTTTTGATTGATGAAAAATTTTCAAGGGACTCTAATACAAAGGAAACATTGAGGGTATATATTTTTTAATGTATTGGAAATCTTGTTAAGGGAAACTGCTCCATTTATTCCACATAGTTCCCATGTATATGCTATTCTTGGAGAAAAATCAGAGCAGCACAGTCTCTTTTCTAAATGATACACTTTTAGATTGTTTAAAATTATTTAAAATCATACTTTTATGAAGAAAAAGTCAACATCTTTGAATTTTAGATAGCCTGTAACATGTATCACTTCTTGTATGATGATGTTGTAGAACTAAATCATTTAATTAGTAAAGATTGTTCAAATGAAAGTATGAAAACCAAAATCTCAACAAGATGTTACTAAAGCAATGTAATGTTGTTCATAAAATATTTTATAGTTGAACTTAATTTCAAGTTATTCTATGTGACTGATTTAGATTTTAGAACAGACTATTATGATTTCTGATATTTTTGTCTTTTAATTTTAATGTAATGGTATTACCATTACACATGTAATTAAACACAATGAGAAGAGGTACAATTTTTCTTTGTTCTGTTTGCGCAATGTAAAAGAAAACCGCATACTCAAGATGTATTTCTTAAGGTTATTTAATAACTGTTAAAGAGATAATATTGGTGCATTACTCTGGAAACCCATACATCAATCTAGTAGAAAAAAATGTTTTCTTGCATTTTATTTTTTGGTTACTGATTTGTGATGCCCCAAGACCATTTTAGAAATGATCATTGTAGACCTTATCTGTCATGGAAACAAATTTGTTCCTTGGGTGGCTGAGCAACACGAAGGGAATAAATTTCTTAGAATTGTATCCCCTGAAGGATGCTATCCATTATTGTTACAAGTTTGCAATGAAAATGACTTTATCGTTACATAGAGAAAGTGATAAAATTTGAAACTGTGTAAGATGATTAAGAAGCAAGTAAAATACATATCTAATATATTAGCAACAATATATTGCTATATGTAATAAATTTATTTATTTAGACAATGTTTTGAGTACATCAAAGCAAATGTGGAACAGCTTAAATCTGAATGTTAATCCAAGGAGTAATAAAAATGAAAAACTAATGCCTGCAGGGTAGTAGGCATTAAATATTCCTGTTTTCTCAACACTGAACATTTACATTTTCTGCTTGGTTGGCAGGTGTGAACCCTGTAAATCAGAATTCATTTCTGCAATTTTATCATATAAATCTGTTTCACTTAACTTTAGTTTTTCCACACTGTTTCTAGTCTAAACTTCAGTGAAGCATCTCTAGTCTTTTTCCAAGAATAAGTTGGTGAAAATATAGAGCAAAAGTCAGTGGAAGTGTTTCTATAGGTTGAACTTAGCTTTCACCCTCTTTCTGTAGCCCTTTTATATGACCTTCACTGCATAAGTTGTGATATACCACCATTATATAGCCAGGTACAATCTTACCTATCTGTACACTGGTAATTATATTTCAAAATAATTATATGTATTACCATGTATAGATCCATTAACAAGAATATTAAGGTTTTTAAACAGTAGAAATTAACTGGAAAAAATTAATGTTCTACTAACCAAATGTGTTGATATCACTCTCTGGATATTCAGATTCTCTTTAGTTGTGTATATATAGTTGTTGCTTTGTTTTCCAAAATAGCTTTGATCCCCTGAGTGATTAAGAGACATGACTTCATCTATTATACTTACTGCCTACTGTTTATTATTTGTTGTGAAAAAAATAAGGATTGGTGGTATATAATAGAGAGTAAGGAAATGCTACCATCTGCTTTTTCTCTGTCACCAGAACAGCCACACTCTAGCTAGTCCCCAGCCTGACCCTGCCAGATTGTGGAGCTATTCCTCATCCTCAACAAATCTATTCTCCCACAGGAGCCAGGGGGCACTCATCTTTCCTTCTCTGGAAATCCCACCTCCTTGTTCACTCTTCTCCAAAGACTAGTTTTATGTGGGTTTGCATAATATGCCTAGTAAATATAATGAGAAATTGCCTTCGGTTTCATCCCACCCATGTTGAATGCCATGCAAACTGTGGTCTACTGCTATTCAGCAGAGAACATGCATGCCTTACCAATGGACAGAGCATGAGTTGAGCAGAAAACATGTTATGTGATTAAAGGGAATAGTAATTCATTAAATTGTATTAAACTTATTTGTGGCATGTGTATGTTCATGTTGGTGTATGGAGGCCAGAGATCACCATTGGTTATCTTAAGTTTATCTCTACCTTCTGTTTCGAGGCACAGTCTCTTAATGAACCTTGAACTTCAACTATATTGACTAACCAGCAAGCCTTAGAATGCCACCTGTCTATATCTCTTCAGTCCTTAAATTGCAGGAAGGGGCTACTGTGTCCAGTTTATATAGGTGTTGGTAATTGGCTGTTGGTCCTTCTGCTTGACTGACAAGTACTGTAGCCATCTCCCGGCCTCTGTTTTCCATCTTGCAGTATTTAAATATACTCTATGAAAATGAAAACTTAGATGCATTTTAATCATTGCAACTTTGAACTATTTGAAGAGAGCAATATGATGCTAGTGTTTATCATAATAAAAACGCTATTTCTAGAAGATCATAAAATGAAACAGCTAAATCTGATCATTTTCTGTTAGAAATGATGAGCTATCAACTTTTCTTTTTGCTGCTTTAACTCAGGACTTTCAGAAATGACACATAGATGGTATTTTACTTTGTTTATTAAAATGTGGAAATGGTATTTGGGAATTAAATTTTACTTGTGTTAGTAGGCCCATGTGTAATTATCACTTTTTTCCACATTACAGATAATTTGTGAGGCCTAGCAGAGCAGACTTATCCTCTTTACTTCAACGGTAGCTCCTCAGAATTTACCAAGACATTTGCATATTCATAACTTTTTGATGGCAGTGTGCTCATCTCAGAATCTATTTCAACATTAGCTAGCAAATTATCAAGTCTAGTGCATATTTGTGCAAATACACATGAGCTCATGCAATCGCACACATCATACATAATATTTTTCACACTTAACAATATTGATTGATAAAGAACAGTAAAACCACATTACTTATTCATGTAAATGTAACACTCATTCAGAATCTTGGAGAAGAGGCATAATTTAAGAAACCCGTGTAGAATTCACATCTGGAAGTTTAACAGTGTAGCAGAAAGAAGAGAATGAGGAAAAGGGAATGCTTAGAGTGAGGAGGGAAGAAGGCTATGGCTGCTGAAGGAAACTCTAAATAAAAAAGAGAGGAGAGAAGTGAAGCTGCTTCAAAGGGCTCAAAGTATTTGTGTCAGACTTTAGGAAGACTGGAGCAGCTGGAGAAGAAAAGTAAGTACCAGTGAAGGTCGTTTGAGTTTATCAGTTCTGAATGTGATTACATGCTTGACTATACCAGTATGAGAGCAAAAAAGAAATCATTTTGGTATCAAAAGGAAGAACCTACTAATTAGTAAATAATTAGTTGTAGCTCAGCATGTTTAACCAATTTAGAAAAGAAAAAATGAAAAGTAAAAATTAATGTGAAATGGGGTAAGAATGATTAAGACGGGCCTGAAGAAATCCGATGTCAACCACTATGGTACAAGAAAATGAACTGAGACATAATTTAAGCTTTTGAAAACAACTGTTTTTCTAAGCAAATTTTAGTAATAATAATAATAATAATAATAATAATAATAATAATAATAAACATCAAAAACAGGCATACATAGAGAATACCAGAAAATTACAAACCATGATAGAATGTATATGGTGATGTCAAAGAAGAATTAAAGCACCATCAGTAACAAAGAAAGGACTTGAGGAACTTAAGAAGGTAAGATGTAAAATTTATGTTAAAGAGATAATAGGGGTGATCATGACCCTCCTCTACTCAAAAGACCAGCAAGTGGTGTTGAAGAGATGCTTGGTTGGTCCTTAAGAGTCTGGTGCTCTCACGCTGGAACTGACTTCAGTTCCCAATGAACATAGCAGGTGATTCACAAACACATGTCGCTCCAGCTCCAAGGGACCTGACACTCTTCTAGCTTCTGCAAGGAACCTCAAAATGTGGCATATACTCAAACATACATGCACATGCCCACATGCGAACACACACACACACACACAAGATGGCAAAATAAATCTATTTTTAAGTTATCAAATAAACACATACAGCCACTTCGTTATTGAAAATGGGATTTGAAGTAATTTACTAATTCACTAAATTAGCACAAATAGGAATCTATAACAATTAGTCCTCATACAATAAGTGTGGTTCTTAACCATCAAGGAGATTTCTCTTTGCAGCAGACAGAGACTCTTACAGAAAACTACAAGGAGCGAAAATGGAGTTGTGGATCCTAGTCCCAAGAGATACATTTGTAAAACACTCCAGCACCCAAGGCTCAGAGATGGCTGTGGAAGAGGAGGGTGTGTGGAGATCATAAGAGCAATAGGATCAGGGAATTTGCTTTAAGGTTGTGTCTCCTGGTCACATCAGAAGTTACATCCACAAAGTCTCATCAGCACGTCAGCCTAACTGTAAGCTGAACAAAGATGACACCGGAGAGCATGCCGAACTGTATGGGAAAAGCCCATGAGACCTCAAGCCTGCACAGAGAACTTCAGGCAACTGAGAAAAGCTGAGAATCAAAGAGATGGCATCCTCCAGAGAAGAAAGAACAGTTGATTGTCTAGTGCTGTAATTGGCCCCAAAAGCATAGTAACAGGTAGCGTTATGCAGACTGAACAGATTATATTTAGAAGTGTGTGTGTGTGTGTGTGTGTGTACAGGCATGCAATAAAAACTAGTGGAAAAATGATCACAAATTTGAAGGAAATTGGGGAGGGGTGTGTTGTAGAGTTTGAAGGGAGTAAAGGCAAGGGAGAAGTATAATCATATTATAATCTAAAACACACCAGACTGAAATTATAGATTTAGTGTTGCTGTAAGAATCAGATTGCTTTAATAAGAAAAAGGAAAGACTTGGATTTATATAATTGTACATATGCATACACACACACACACACACCAAAATCAGTTTATCTCATCTATCTCTGTTATAGAACTTTCATAGTCACATATAAAAAAGAAACATAGCTCTATATTCATTAAGAAAAGAAAAAATGTTGGTTTAAAATGTCCATTGAAAGTCTTTAAATGATTTATCATTCACTTGGGTATTAGGAAATACATATTTAAAAAGTGGAGCTGGAGTATTTTATATTTCTGTAAAACTACAATTAACAGAATGCTCATTGAATGTTTTAGAAAGCTTTATCGAGCTCTTATTGGTATAGTAAACTCCTGAATACCTTTCATGTCTATAATTTGATGAGTTTACACATTTATGAATCTCCAAAACTGTTATTACAATCTTCATAAATGTTTTTCACTTCCAAAAGTCATGCCCTCCCCCTCTTTTATTTCTGGTGTGCCAAGAACATTTAACATGAGGTCTACTTCCTACAAAAATCTTAATTTATTAAGAAATTAACAAATGGTAAATGATAAATGAAAATAGAAACCAGTATGGACAGTAAAAAGAGTGAATTATATCCATACAGCAAAATGAAAGCAAAATTTAGATATAAGTGTAATGATTTTGAATAACAAAACAATGAATAAACAAAATGAAAAATAAAGAACTTAGAGACTAATCATAAGAAATTGTACAAAACTATAAAAAAGTTGAAATAGAATTTAATAAAACTGGTATAAAAAGCTAATGATAAACCAGCAAGCACTATTAAAGACTAACCTTATCAGTATTGATTTACTTTGTGAAATTAATCATGATAAAGAAGTTATAAAATACTAACTTGCATGCCTTCATTTTATATGAAATTTCCTCTTCTGGAAATATATATAGTTTAATATGAAACGACTACGCTCAGTCAAAGAAAGTAAACTGTAGTAAGATATTGTTCCTCTGAAAATGTCGGGATCCAGCCCTGCCTGGATATTGGTCCCCTATCCTTTATCCTCTTCACTGCAGAGGTCCATGTGACAGACCTAGTTAGAAGGGGCTGGCAGGCTGTCACCGAGCCACATCAGGCAATGCGTTTGTATCTGTGGGCTGCCTACAAGGGCCAGTTCTTTCTGCCACATGCATGAGCCCAGAATGTGGAAGGCATAAATCTCCCATGAGGCAGTCCTTAAATATTGCCTTCGTTAATTTTACCTTCAAATTGTTAACTATTACCTTCAAAATGAATGAGAAATAATTTATGTAGGTTAATTGTTGGGTGTTAACAAGCAAACACATCAAATCCTATTCATAGTTTTCTATATTTAATTGAATCATGGAAGTAATATCAAAAAGTTTTATAATTAAGATTTAAAAGTCCATGGAAGGAAATGGGTTTCTGCCATAATTGGTAGTTTAAAATTACTTTTAAATCCTAATGGCATTGGAAAAAAAAGTCATGTGTTCATAAACTTATTGCTTTAAGCTTTCCTTTATTGAGCTACCAAATTTTAACAGTAATCATAAAAGAGCAGAGAACTGTATTTATGTTACATTTATAGTACAGTAAAATCATTCTGAATTAGTGTTGATTAAAAACGCCTCCACATTTGAATAATACATAAATAATTAATGCAATTCCATTGATGAGTTTTTTTCTCATTCTGTAATTATTTGTGATGTTCTAGTTTAATGGTTGATAATGTGGCGCCAATGGAAGTATGGTTAAATACTTCATACGGGGAATTTTCTTAGCAGGTAGGTCAAATGCTTCAGGACAAACATATCATTCTAAACTTGGATGTCATGTTTGATCTTTGCTATGTGAATGGTAGTGTATGTGCCAAAGACTTTGCCTTTGAAAAAGACAACACAGTATATTAGTTTTACAAAGTGTGTGTGTGTGTGTGTGTGTGTGTGTGTCTGTGTGTGCGCTTAAGGAAACATCGAGGGCAGAGCTCAGATGGTGGCATAAATGGCAAAAGATAGGATTTGAATTAATTTTAGGGGAATATCTGGGGTACCTCTAGATTAACATAGACAATATTTATTCTATGATTATTGAGCCTCAAGAAGAACTAAGGCATCATGTAAAGACAGTGTAGTATATAGTATTTGAAAGACACTGGCACAATTTAGACTCGTATTCCAGGCACATGAGGGGTTGAGGAAGGAGGATCACAAGTTTGAAGTAAGTCTGGCCTACATTTTGAGACCTTGTGTCAAAACCAAACTTAAACCAAAAATCCAATCAAATCTACAGCAACAACAAAAGGTAGACAAAGCAGTGACACAGTTAAAAACCCACAATTAAAATACGCTTGATGAGAGACAAAAAGAAATCACTGATAGAATGAAGTGAAGTAATTTCTACTAAGGTGAAAAATAAAAACAAGCTTCTCATTAGGTTATATCAAATAACTACCTATAAACTGATATCCGTCTATATCTACTATCTATCATCTATCTATCATCCATCTATCTATCTATCATCTATCTATCTATCTATCTATCATCTATCTATCTATATCTTATCTATATTTATATCTATAGATATATATCAGTAAATATCTATCAGGAATATACATATTCCTGTTAATGTTAATAATTCTTTTTCCCTATATAAGCTGTTTTGCTGGAAGAGAAGTACTGTTGATGTTCTGAGATTATGCGGGAATACTTTAATCCCTTAGTAAATTTTCATCAGCATGGTATTGGATAGTGGGGCTTTCTAAATTGAATTTCTACTTCACATGCAGTAAAAACACCTGAGAGTAGAGTAAGTGGCATGTTAGCGTGGTCCTAATGATCTGGAAGTAGGTAGTAGAAGAGGCTTTCTTTTTTACTGCATGCTTTCCCCTTAGCAGTTGGAAAGGAAATCATGGAAGTTATGCCTGTAAGTAAGAGTAGAAATTTTCATTGGGTGGCGGTGGTGCATGCCTTTAATCCAGGCTCATGCCTTTAATCCCAGTAGAGGCAGGTGGATCTTGTGAGTTCAAGGCCAGCCTGGTCTACAAGAGTTAGTTCCAGGATTGGCTCCAAAGCTACAGGGAAACCCAGTCTTCAAAAACTGGTCTGGAATAAAAAGGAAAGCAGTATATACAATTAAATAAATATAGTAAATAAGATGTACATATTCACGTAGTAACACCCCAGTTTGATTTGTTTTATTCAACTCAACACAAGCAAGATTTATCTGGTAGGAGGGAATCTCAGCTAAGGAATTGTAGCCATCAAATTGGACTGTAGGCAAACCTGTGGGGCATCGTCCTGATTAAAGATTGAAGAAGGATGACCCAGCCCACTTATGGTGGTGTTATCCATGGGCAGGTGGTTATTTGTTGTAGAATAAGAAAGCAGACCGAGCAAGCAATGGAGAACAAGCCAGTAAGCAGTGTCCCCCATTTCCTCTATAGTTCTGCTTCAGTTCCGAACTCCATTTTTTTTAACCTTGACTGCTTGGTTTGGTCCATGGTAGACTGTGATCTGTATGATGAATAAGCCCTTTCCTCCCCACAATGACTTTTGGTCATAGTATTTATCACAGAAACAGGAAAGTAAAGTAGGAAGTGCCCAATGTGTGATATTAAAGATAACCAATGAAAAGTGAAGTTCTGGAGTTATTCTGGAAAATTACATGTATATTTAAAAATAACTTGATTTTCCTCATTTGAGAGAAGGGTAGAATATTGTTCAACTTTATGGTTAAATATGAAAGCTTAAAGATTTATAGAAAGTGCTTACAACTAGAAAGAGAATACAAAATTTATTCAAATCAGTGAAAGAACAGTTTTGGACCAAAGAAAGATAAAAATCACACTATTGTAGCAAACAGGAAGTACGATAACTGTAATTTCTGTTTGCATTATGAAGGCATTATCAGAGTATGAATAAGGGTGAGAATTATATTCTATTTATATAATACTATATCAGAATCAATCACTGAAAATTTAGAAGATAAAACTAATGTTGTTATAATTACTAAAATAAATGGTGTTGCTATATATTATTAGACAAATTTGGCAAAGGTACTTTTAGAAAGCATTTAAAATATAAGAAATCTTCAACTCTCCAGAAATACGTATGTTTTCTGTCTTCAATATGATATTTATAATGAAATCTTAAAGGTGTAGATCCAGTGATATCCTTTAAAACTCACAGGTGAGTAAATATGTAAAGCCCCCGTTATAATTTCTGGGTTCTATTACTCACTAGGAATTCCTGGCTAAAAGACTGAGGCTATTTCTATGAAAGCAACTACATTAAAAGTTGCTCTCTCCTTCCCTCTCTCTCTCCCTCTCTCTCTCCATCTCTCTCTCTCGTATGTGTGCTTGTGTGTGTTGGTGTATATGTGGTATATTTACATTTTGTTTATTTTATTTTAATTTTTTAAAAGAAAACTATCTTTTTCATTATACATACCAATCCAAGTTCCCACTCCTTTTCCTCCTCCCATTCCCTCCATTCACCCAACCCCCGCCCCCATCCACTTCACAGAGAGGGTAAGGTACATTGCGTTGGGGAAGGTTCAAGGCCCTCCCTACTATATCTAGGCTGAGAAAGGTATCTACTCAAAAAGAACAGGTTCCCAAAAAGCCAGTAGAGGCAGCAGGGATACATCCTGGTGCCATTGCCAGTGGCTCCTGAGTCATCCACAGCGACTATCAAACCACATTCAGAGGGACTAGTTTGGTCCTATGGTTGTTCTTTTCCAGTCCATCGGGAGTTGGTGAACTCCCATTAGCTCAAGTAAACTGTTTCAGTGGGTATCCCCATCATGGTCTTTACCTCTTTGCTCATATTCTCACTCCTCCCATCCCACTCTTCAACTGGATTTTTGGAGCTCAGTCCAGTTCTCCAATGCAGGTCTCTGCCTCTGTTTCCATCAGTTGCTGGATGAAGGTTTAATGGTGATATTTAAGATATTTATCAGTCTGACTACAGGGCAAGGCCAGTTCATGTACCTTTTCCTCTATTGCTTAACATTTTAGCTGGGAACATCCTTGTTGATTTCTGGGAATTTCTCTAGAGCCATGTGTCTTACTATCCCCATAAAGGCTCCCTCAATCAAGACATCTCTTTCCTTGCTTCCATCTCTATCCTTTCTCTATCTCAACTGTCCCATTTCCTCAAGTTCTCCTCAGCCCTCCTCCTTTCCCCTCTTGTGCCCCTTCCACCTTCCTCTCTTTCCCTACCCACATGTTCCCAATTTTGTCAGGTTATCTTGTCTATTTCAACATTCCAGGTGGATCTATATATGTTTTTATTAGGGTTACCTTCTCTAGGATCATGAACTATAGGCTCAATATTCTTTGTTTATAGCTAGTATCCACTAATGAGTGATGTTCAACATCCTTAACCATCATGAAAATGCAAATCAATAAAACTCTGAGATACCATCTTACACCTGTCAGAATGGTTAAGTTCAAAAACACAATGATAGCTTATGCTGGAGAGGATGTGAAGTAAGGGGAACACTCATCCATTGCTGGTGAGAATGCAAACTTGTAACCACTTTGGAAATCAAAATGAAGACTTCTAAGAAAACTGGGAATCAATCTACCTCAGGAGTCAACAATACCACTCTTGGGCATATACCCAAAAGGATACTCAATTATACTAGACAGACATTTGTTCAACTATGTTCATAGCAGCATCATTTGTAATAGTCAGAACCTGAAAACCACCTAGATACCCCTCAACCAAAGAATGGACAAAGAAATGTGGCACATTTACACGTTAGAGTTTTACTCAGTAGTAAAAAGCAATCACCCCTTGAAATTTGCATGCAAATGTATGGAACTAGAAAACAGTAACCTGAATGAGGTAACTCAGACCCAAAAGATGAATGTTTTATGTACTCACTTATTAATGGATACATGTTTGTTTTAAGAATATGCACCTCTATGTGCAGGAGCTGTGCACTTATGTGTGCACTGATATGAATGCCAGAGATTGATGTAGAGTCTGTCTCTGCTAATGTTTGGGACAGGGTCTCTCACTGATTCTGGCCTCTTCTCTATAGTTAGAGTGCTTGACTAGCAAGCCCCAGGAAGCCTCCTGTGTCATTCTCACTAGTGTTGGAATTATTGACACAAACCACTTTACCAAGCTTTTACATACTTGTGTGGCAGCTACTTTACCCACTAAGTTCTTACCCCAGTCCAGGCCTAAAGACTATTTAGCAGAAACTGAGATGATTTCCCAAGATCTCTGGAGGATAAAAACCTTAGATACAAAAATAAAGATTCTTCCTTTTCCTAATCATAAAGAACAATACACATTGTGTGACTCAGTATATTAAACATAATAATCATATTAATACTAAAATTTTCATGGTTATATTTGGAAAATGTTATGGAAATATTCAGTTTCAAATACTAGTAAATAAAATAGAAAGTGAAAAAAATTACCTTCTTTCTTGGAAAATTTGTGCTTTAAGTTAAACAAGTAGCTGATGAATATATTCTTCTTATAGAAATATATACAGTTATGTAATGGATGGAAATAATTAAATTATAACCACCATTTTCCAGCCTTAGACTTTGTGATAAATGTCAACAGCAGCAGGAAAAGTATGAAAGTGTCCAAGCTAGATGTACTGGTCAATTTACAACGAGAGAAAGAACTGTTAATTGGGTTCTCAGAGCCACACAAAAAGGAATTTAAAAGCCCATTTTTTGGTTTGTAATTTCAAATAATTATGAAAAGTACAGCAGACAGAGAAATGGGGACTCAGACAGAAAATGTATGGAAATATGCAGACGTTTCTACACAGACTGGCCAGTTGTGACATGGAGGTTATTAATTTTGAAGGTTACAATCATATTGTGGTTACCGTTTTGGAAGGAGTAATCTCTTTAGGTTATATAGTGATGTATTTACAGAAAAAAAAAACCTCAAGAGAGTAAAGATTCATTTCAAAATAATCACAAGCTGGAGAAATAGAACAGTATTGGCTGTTTGTTCAAGGTTTGGAAGGAAACGGTATCAGTTGTGTGATTTGCTGTACTTGGCTTGTGTTTAAAAATACCCATAGTGCATCTGTTTTTTTTTTTTTTTTTTAAGACAGGGTTAATCTGTGTAGCTTTGGAGCCTTTCCTGGAACTCGTTCTGTAGACCAGGCTGGACTCGAACCCACAGAGATCCACCTGTCCCTGCCTCCCAAGTGCCCGGCGGTAGTGGCGCACACCTTTAATCCCAGCACTCAGGAGGCAGAGGCAGGAGGATCTCTGTGTGTTCGCAGCCAGCCTGGTCTATAATAAGTAGTCCAGGACAGGCTCCAAAGCTATAAAGAAACCCTGTCTTGAAAAAAACAAACAAAAAAACCCATAGTGCAAAAGGTTAAAAGTAAAATGATGACTATACTAATAGTCTTGTAAAAATGTAATTTCTATGATGATGGAAAACCCTTTGGCTATATTTCTAATTTCAAAGGAATTTGCATATATAGCTGCAAATAGAATTGAGGAAAAAAGCAATAAGGGGAAAATATTTGATTTTCTTTTTATATGAGTATTTCATTGAAGTGAGTTCTTTTATGTTTATATCTCTGCTGATAATGCAGTGAGAAAATGACAAGTACTTGGTAACATATTAATGGAAACTTTAGTAACGGGTGGCATTCCTGAGGAGAAAGTGGGGTGCTAATGAGATGCTATGAATCCTACTCAGTAGGTGAGATGTCATAGTCTTCTCTTTATATGTCAAGAACATGTGTACTTAAATAAGTTTGATACATATACACACTTATGTATAAACTAGTCATTATGGATTTGCCATTTTTTCCAATTTCCTGTGCATATGTCTAGTTTCCAGTATTTGCCCATGTGTAATTGTGCTCTCCTGTCAGGACATACCTTATTCACAGAGGTAGTGTCTCTCATGTGAGCACAGAGCTCACTGATATGCCTAGTCTACCTGGTCAGCTTGTTTCTAGAATCCACTGTCTCCAAGTGCTGAAATTGTTCAGTTTCATTAAGTGATAGATCCTAAAACCTATATTTTTGAATGTTATACAATAGCAATTACACTACAAACAATTGGTCAATAGCTTCAGACAATTAAGTCTATACCGCCAGAAAAGGAACAATTTAAATGAATAGGCAGTTATACTTCACAAACATACTTTTATGTCAACAGCTTTACAATCTTAAAGTAAATTTATTAATTATGGTTAGTGAAAATTGTAGTGTTGCTTATTGTGTAACAGCACATCTTAGACATCTATCTGTATAATAATTTAATAAAGTCAGAATATTTTCAGTGGACTTGTTTAACATCCATTGTTTGAATCCATTGACTAAATCCCTTTTTGATATTTACTCCTTCAGGAATTTCCTTAAAGCCTTAGAGATTTTCCTGAGGAAACAATAATATGTGACTGAATTTTGGCACCATTCACAATCATAAGCAGTAAAAGTTGAAAAAATGTTTAGTATTTTTCTGACTTAAAAGTTACAAAAGCCCAAAGACAGAATTAAATAAAAAAGGAAGCTAATCAAAAATCCTCAAGTAACCAACTCATCTCAGAAAGGAGTCCTGGAGGCATTTGTATTGCTCAAGGAAGAGAGACTAGATTATAGTAAATATTATCCTGAGAAGTAGTGAAAACTGAAAATTATTGGGCCTATCTTTTTCTGACACAAATGGTTATCTAATTCCTTTTTTATCTGTTCTACTACAAAGGCTTTCTTTAATCTTCTTAAGTTTCCCTAAGAACATTTAACTGTGAGGCAGAGAGCCCCGTTCAAGGTCTACCTCCTACAATTCATTCTATTGTATTCACTCAAACACTTCAGCTGAAGTTTTACTTCCCATTGCGATAAAGTAACTATTATAACAATTATTCTCTTTTCCTTAGGACCATTGTGAGATCAAACAGTTATTTGCATGAAAGTGTGCTGGATAAGCTGAGGAGTAGGCTTTCCGGAGACATCAAGGAGGAGGTGGTTAGAGACTGTTGCTCTGCCTCTGGCTAGAAGTCATGTCCACCAGCTCTCATGAACCCAAACAGATGTCACCAAGGCTGCCATGCTGGAGAATGTAGCTCCCTAAACCCAGGTTCCTGCTGCTGGGCGCAGAACCCACTGGAAATGTTCCTACCAAGACTGTGACAAGTGGGCCCAGATGCAGTTCAGCAACATTTCTGTGGCCAAAGCAGTTTCCTGATGCTGTTAGAACAAGCCTTGGACCTTAGGGAATAGGCAAAATGACTCAAGATGGAAAAGGCGATGTAACCATTGGAAATGATGGTGCCACCATTCTTAAACAAATGCAAGTATTGGACCCAGCAATAATAATGTTGGTGGAGCTGTCTAAAGCTCAAGACTTAGAAGCAGAGATGTCAGTGGTCATCATTGCTGGCTCTCTCTTAGACTCCTGTACCAAGCTTCTGCAGGAAGGTATTCATCCAAGCATAATTTCTGAGCCATTCTAAAAAGCTTTGGGAAAGGATCTTGAACTCTTTAATGACATGTCTTGACCTATATGTAACTGAGCAATTGAGAAATTTTTTTAAAATAATGTAACCACTTAATCCAATTCAAAGGTTGTCTCTCAGTCTTCAAATCTACTCTCTCCAATGAGTGTCAATGCAGTGATGAAAGTGATTGACACAGTATGGCTAGCCGTGCAGATATTAGAAATATTAAAACAAGTTAAAAAGCTTGGTGGAGCAATGGATGCCCCTGAGCTGGTAGTCTGTCCCATTCCAGTGGCAAATGATGGCTTAACTAAAGTTGAAAAGGGTACAATTGGGCTCATTCACTTACTTCACTGTTCCTCAAACAGATGCAGGTGATCAAGGGGCAATCAGTATCTGACTATGCCCAGATGGATCAAGTGCTTTAGAGAAGAGAGAGCCTATATTTTAAATCTGGTGAAGCAGATTTAGAAAAAGGGATGTAATGTCCTTCTCATCCAGAAGTCTACCCTAAGAGATGTGCTTAGCGATGTTTCATTACATGTTCTGAATGAGATGAAGGTTATGGTTTTTAAGATACTGAAATAGAAGACTTTGAGTTCATCTGTAGGAAATCTGGAACTAAACTTGTTGCTAATTTTGACCAGTTCACCGCTGACATGCTGGGTTCCCCTGATCTAGTGGAGGAAGCCAGTTGATGTGGCTCTGGAAAACTATTCAAGATTACAAACCCAGATTGCACAAGCCCAGATAAAACAGTTGTAATTGTTGTTCTGGTTCTAACAAACTGGTGACTGAAGAAGCCGAGTGCTCCATTCACGATGATCTCTGTGTAATAAGAAGAGAACTCTTATTGCAGGATGTGGTACTCCAGAGCTAGAGTTGGCTGAGTACTTATGAACAATGGTATAGAATTCTGCGGTGTTCAGGCTTTGCAGATGCTATGGAAGTCATTCCATTTACACTAGCTAAAAATGCTAAACTAAATGCCGTTTCCATAGTAACAAAACTATAATACTGACATGCAAAGGAGAAAAAACTACAATCATTGATGTCTCAAACGTTGGAATTTCCAACATTTTGTTGGATTGATTTCCCAGCTTTTGTTTTAGTGTTAGTCAGTGCTTTGAATCAAGCAATGGAAACTTTAAAAGGCGTTCTGAAAATTGATGATGTGGTAATACTTGATAATCTGGATAAGGCAGGCCACTGGCACTATTGTAGATGGAAGTACTGTGGCTGGACCATAGAATGATCACCTTGGTGTTTCTTCCTTCTTTTCTGGAAACTTGCTTCTTCAGAGCTTTTGCACATTGTCTTCCAGTAGGCATCTGTCTGAAACTGTATTGAAATGACTTAATGAAAATACTAAATATTTGATTTTAATTTTTTTCTGCTGTGTAGTACTCTATTGTGTAAATATACCACAGTTTCCTTATTCTGTTCTTTGGTTGAGAGGCATGTAGGTTGTTTCCAGCTTCTGGCAACAACAAACAATACTGCTATGAACATAGTTGAGCACATGTCCCCATGGTATGATTAAGCATCCTTTGTGTTTGTACCTAAAAGTTGTATTGCTGGGTCTTGAGGAAGGTTGTTTTCTAATTTTCTGAGAAATGACATCTTGAAATTTGCAGGCAAATGGATGGATCCAGAAAACATCATATTGAGTGAGGTAACCCAGATCCAGAAAGACAATTATAATATGTACTCACTAATACGTGGCTTTTAGACACAAAACAAAGAAAACCAGACTACAATTCACAATCCAAGAAAACCTAGACAACAATGAGGACACTAAGAGAGACATACATGGGTCTAATCTACACGGGAAGTAGAAAACTACAAGATCTCCTTAGTAAATTGGAAGCATGAGGACCATGAGGGGAGAGGAAGGAAGGGGAGCAGAGAAAATTGTATAGCTCAATAAAATCAATAAGCATATTTGGTTTCAAAAGAGAATAGCTTAGTATATCAATGGAAATATCAATTGAGGTCATGTTGGGCATGTGGACAAAAGTGTTGATTTATGATAACAGAGTCCAGTCATAACTTCATGTGAACCACCACTGACTGCTAATCCTTCCAGCTCAGCATGTTCAATGGAGAAACTGGATATTAAAATGTTTTCAATATACAATTTGTTTTGCACCTCCAGCTGTGTTGCCCCTGTATCCTGAAAGAAAAACTTCTTTACAAATAAAATTTTCTTAATAAATGTTCTTCAGGTTCAACAACAAACACAAGAAAATTATAGTTCGCATTATTCTGTTTTTTTTTCCTTTCTGTTTATACTCTTTCTTATAAGTTGGAGAGCTCAATTATTTGTAAGCTTCAGTTCCTGTTCTCAGGATGTTAATATCACCTGCAACTATTAAGTTGAAAGAACAGGACTTTTTTTATTTGAAAAAAAGTGTCATGTAATTCAGGCTGGCCTTAAGCTCACTAGGTAGCTGAGGCTAGCCTAGAACTTCTAATCCTCCGGCCTTCATCTTCCAGTTGCTGGGAGAGCATTTGTACTCGACTACATCTTGATGCTGAAAGAGTTGAATTTAGTGGACACAAACACTAAGCAGTTTTATTTTCTTCCCATGTCTGTTTGAATTATACTAGTAAACTTAAAGAAGTTCATGGCTTCTCCAATCAGAGACAAGATGAGGAGGAAGAAAAAGAGGAGGGACAGGAGGAAATAGCACTCTAGTTACTTTTATTTGAAATGTGTCACTTTGGCAAACAAAATCACAATGTTTAGTTTAGGTCTAATGTCTTCATCTCCCATGGATTAGGATTACTCAAGATGGAAAGTAGAAGTAGTGAAAGCAAGTCCTGTCCACTTCTTGCTTAGTTTGTTCCAACCCGAATCTCTTCTATTCATTCTTCAACATCTTCTCCACTCATAAGTCGGGATGGTAAAGAATTAGGAGAGAAGGTCTAGTGAAGTTACATTGCCTTTTCCTAGGAAAAGCTGATTATCATGATGGACCTGTTGATCTTTCAGTGATTCCTACACTAGGAATCTGAGGCTAGATTCTCTAGATACAAGAACCATTTGTGTTTGGGCTCCTTATTTGTATTTGTTCATCAGATTTTATCATCATCTTCTACTAGACCTTTCTTCCCCTACTCTGTAGTATTTTCTAGAAAGACCTTTTCAAAGTATTATATATTTATCATTTATCAATAAAATATAAGATTTCAAAAGATAATAATTGCCTGTGCTTGACACAAATACATTTTATGTTCCTTTGTATGTACCTATGTGAATGTTCTTGTGTATACATGTTTGTATATGTTTGTGGTTAGGTGGTGGTAGTGGTGGTAATGGTGGTGGTGGTGGTGTATGTGTGTGTGTGTTTGTGTGTGTGTTTGTGTGTATAGAAGCTAGAAAATAATGTTTATTATTATTTTTCAGGTACTGACCACTCTTACCTTCTGAGGGAGCATCTCATACTAATCTTGAATTCATCAAATAGACTAGGTTGCCTGGCTATTGTGCCCAGGAACTGACCTGTCTTTGCCTCCCAGTGCTGTAATTAAAAGTGTATGTTGTTTGATATTGGTCACAGGTTATATCTGCAGTAGAGAGAAAGCAGCTCACCAAGATGCTAAGCTTTCATTTTTCAAAGAAGTAGAGGGTTCAGCCTGTTTGGAAAGGACTGAAACCCAGCTAGCCCACTCCAGTTACTTTACTCAAACATACACCAGGTTAATTGGGGCTGGAAAGGTTCCAACTACCAAAGCCATATTGCTCTTGCTACCTGTGAGAGCAGACAACCTGTAAATATCTAAGTGCCTTAGGCATAATCAACAGTAAAAACTCCAGGTTTGCCAGGAGTGTCTGCAAGCTCTCCCATAGCACCAAGTGCACATGCTCCAGAGAGACATTTCTTCAAGGTTTAAACAGTCTCAAAACATTTTCTCAGCTTCCATTGATTAACCCAAAGATAGCAAAGGCTTTGCTAAAACATTTCTCTCAAAGTCAGACACAAAGGCTTTACTATACATGTCACTTGAAGCCAGACAAAAAGACTTAATTTTACATACCACCACAAACACACTCACTATGTTTGGGTTTTTCATGGGGGTTCTAGGGATCAAATTCAGGTTCTCATGCTTGTTAGGTAATCACTTTATCCACTGAGCTATCTTTCTGGTTCTCATGACTGAGTTTCCTGTCTCTAGACTTTTTCCAGTCAAGCAACAGGTGTTCAACAAATATTAGTAATTGAGTGAATAGCTAAGCCTTTGGGAGAAGACCACTACATTGACTGGTGCCCATAGTCCTTGTAGAATCTCATTAAGTATAATACAAGATAAACCTCTCCCTTGATATATTTGTCGGAATATAAAAAAATAGTAGTTCTTCTACTAAACATTAATGTTTGACATGTGGACACACAGTTATTTTCAAGTCAACTCTCTATAATGAGCAGCAAATCAACTGTAAAATCTTTTAAGTAGTTATTTTGCATAATTTTATCAGTTCTTTGAGAATTTTATATAGCATGTTTTGATTATTTTACCCCTTTAACTCATCCCAGATTAACTCTACTCTCCCTTTCCCACTCAACCAATTTTGTGTCTCTCTATCTGTGTGTTTAATACACTGATTGACTCCCATCTGCGCTTCCTGTATGTTCTTAGCTATGTGGTCTTTCCACTGAAACATGCTTACTTGTTAGGATATATTCTTGAAGAATACTGACTCTCTTTCCCAACAGCTCTCAACTACCATAACTCCTTGGCTATGGATTGGCAATAACTTCATGTCATGGTTCGGTCTGGCTTGTGTTGACAGTAGTTTCTGTCACTCCTGGTCCTGTAGCCATTCAGTTCCTAAGAAACACACAGAGGTCTACATTAATTATAAACTGGTTGGACTATGCTCAGGCTTCTTAATAACTCTTTCTTACAACTTACATTTGTCCATTATTCTTATCTGTGTCAGTCACGTGGCTTGGCACCATTCTCATCTTGCTTCCTCACAGCTGGGTGACGACTGCAGACTGAATCTTTCCCCTTTTCAGAATTCTCCTGTTCTCATTCCCCCGCATCTACTTCCTGCCTGGCTACTGGCCCATCAGCATTTTATTAAACAAGCACAACGACAAATCTTTACAGGGTACAAGATCATTGTCACACAGCAGGCTTGACATTGCACAGACCTTGTATGTGCTGCTGTGTTTGCTATGAGTCATTGTGCATCTGCCCTTTTGTATTCAGAAAACACTGCTTCCTTATAGACACCCATCTCCTCTTGCTCTGATAGTCTTTCTTTCACCTTTGCTGCAGTGATCCTTGAATCTTGGGAGGAGAGGAAATGGTAAACATATCCCATTTAGGGTTAGTCATTCTGAAATTTCTTATTCTTTGTACTCTGACCAGCTGTAAATCTCTGTGTCAATCACCAGTTAGTGGCATTAGAAGATTTTCTGATTAGGGTTGATAGATATTTAATCTATGATCTTAATGGTAGCTCATTAGAAATAGGTTTAATACTACATTGATTTAGCATAATAACAGCCATGTTATTTCATCTGGGGCCTTTATCCTGTGTAGACAGGTTCTTGGTCTCATTACTGGTATGGTCTTGTATAGACCCGTACATGACTTAAATGTAACTAGAAAGGAGATTGTTACTCCCATGACATTTCTGCCACTATTGCACCAGAGGTCTTGTCTTGACAGGCTAATTTGCTTTTTGTTTTTGTTTTACTGGCTGGGTTCTTAGCTAGATAAGGCTCATGATTGATTGTGTGTGTGTGTGTGTGTGTGTGTGTGTGGTAGCATGTACAGCAACCTCTGGCACTAGGAAAGCTAGCCTGAAAGTGCACAAGTATAAAGCATATAGGTCAGCTTTGGACTGATAGCTCCAAATCTGTGTGTCTGTCTGTCTGTCTATCTATCTATCTATCTATCTATCTATCTATCTATCTATCTATCTATCTATCTATCATGTACATGTGCGTGATAAAGATCTTTCTCACTGGATTATAATAAGAATTTATTTCCTCAGTCACATGGATTCCTCATTTCTTTATTGAGTCACTTCTAATAAATTCTCCAAACTTCTTTCCGTGTCTCTCTTATTAAACGTCAATATTACTGCTGTGTATTCTAAGCCTATATTTGCAAACAAGTGGCCACTAGTTCCCGGGTCAAGCTGATTTTCATAAGATGTCTGCTTTGCTCTCTGCCACCAAGGTCTCAGTTTAGACCAGAGATGTTCTGCTTTGAAATCCTTCTCCATCTACCCTGAAAACCTTCTGGTAAGTGTTAAAATGAGATAAAGTACATCAATCATTTAACAAAATACTTTCCATAAAACAAAATTTATTTCTTCTTCAATTCTCTTCTTTGAATTATTTATTACTGTTTCTACTAAAATAATAGCTGGAACATACCAAGACTATGATAGCATTTCCTTAGAAACCTTTGAGCTCGTAAGAAAACCAAAAGACTAATAATTTTTTAAAAATACAAACAAGAGAAAAATAAATAAGAAATAAAGCCAAGATCATCATAAATATTTTGCAGGTAAGTTAGAGTTACAGTATTTATTTTTTTCTGACAAGAATATATCATTCTGTGTTACTAATTTTTAAATTTTGCCTTAGATGTGCAAGCAAGGCAATTTTATATTGTCAGAGTCCCATAAATTACTGACTTACTTTAATAGCATAGGCTATTTTCTGGTATCCAGTGATTAGGTCTGAAATACATTTTATAGCAAAGAGTGAGATTAAATAGCTTCACCTCTAACAGTCTTACAAATGTATTCCCTTAAAAATTAACTATTCATGTTCTGTAGAGAGTGAAATTCATCAGGGACAAATACTGCAGGTGAGATCATTCTCCAGTCACCTTGATGTATGGAATTATTCCCTTGGGTCTAAATCTAATCAAATGTGACCACAATTCATCTAACACTTTACTCTGGATCTATGCAACCTGGATGACATACTAGCTAATGAAATTACTCTACAGGGCCATTTATAGGAAAGTCCTATAACAAAGCAATTCTTGAGGAAATTTTATTTTATTTGGGGCCTATGCATACTTTTATTTGAGTTATCATTACTCTAACAACTTGGTAGACAACCTGGGTATGTCAGGATGTAATGAACTAATTTAAACATTTTTCCAAATGCCATAACCATTTGCATGATACCAAATGAGGTAATATATATGTTTGAACAGAAATATAGTGTGATTTGAGACTTTTACGGATATCATTTGGGGAATCAATTCCTTGTTTCAAAACATCTTTCTGACAATAGAAATTGTCAGCACAAGTGGCTTTTCCATCTGAAGTGTATCTTTCAGAGAGAAACTCTGAGAAACTCTTATTTCACATAGTCTAAGGACTTACATGAAGCCTGAGAGAAACACCTTGAGAGAGAAGTCAAGCAAAAGATATTATGCTTCTTAACCTTCTATATGAATCAAAAACACACTAAAATGCCCCGTTGAACATGGTTCCTGGGTTGGGCTGACCTTTCTGAAAGGAAGAAAAGGCAGACACAGGGATAGAAAGCTGGGACTGAGTGACCTGGTCTTGTGGCTGGAGAAGCCTCAACATGTCTAAATCTCAGGGTGTTTATCATATAGGATTGAACACAGAGGTGGTTATTGCATAGAGATAAACAGGGAAGGATGGGGTTACTATACTCCACTGTATAAAGGAGACATGCTTCGCTAATCTCAGTAGGGGCTGTCTTTGTAGAGGAGCAAATGCAATAAACATTCATAAGAAAGAAAGCTATGATGGACATTTTCTGCACACACTATTAGCCTCCACATAGAAGAGAAGGGAAGGATTTGCCATCCCTCTATTGGTCAAAGGCTAGTGTCCTTGACATAGGCAGTTCATATCAACAAACATATATTTACTCAGGATGTACAGAAGAAGTTGGAGTGCCAACGTGACGGACACTGCTTTTCAAAGTTGATTTAATTGCTCTGAATATGAATTCAGTTCTTTCTGGAAATAACTGGCAGTGATCAGAGAAAATCTTAAAAGTTTAGGTGGGTGTGTCATTTGGGGAAAGAAGACAGAGGATACAATTATGATATTTCCAAAAGCATGACTGTCAGATTAAATTCTAATAATGATTTTACTTTATGTCTTAGAGTTTGAAGTTTATCATCATGATACATATATGGTGTTAAATAGTTTAAAATTAAGCATACATGTTACATTGCCTTCTATTGCACAGGTTGATAATAATGGCATACTTTTGACTCAGTCGTGGCTCTGATTTTCCAAATAAATCCAGTTTAAGTTGTTAATATTTGATTTTCTATTGTCTTTAAAAAGTCTACAGTATTTTAGGATGATCATAAAGAAAATATTGGATGGATCACACAGAAATAGCCTAGATTACTTTTCATCTAGTATTTATTTCCAAATATTTTTATTTTTATATTTATTTTTGAGGTATTAAATTGAACATATCCAAAATTTTATCATTAGTAGTAGTTAATACATAGCAGTATTGTAGAGTCATCAATACTATTTAATTCACTAATATTTTCATGACTATAAAAGGAAACCCATAAATTAGGCAGTTACTCTTCAATTACCTCTCCTTAGCTTCTGTTTTTTTCCCCCCTGCTAGTATTTCTCAAAGCATTCACACAATATGTAGTGTTCACACCTGGCTTCTTTAAGTTTGTCTGTTGCCTTTAAGGTACCATAAATCAGTAGTTACAGCTGTGTACTGTTCTTTAATTATTCACTCATCAATGTATAGGTACTTAAGTTTTTCAACTTTAGGTAATTATAGGTATTCCTTTCCTCATTGTTTGTGTTCAATATTCATTTGAACAACTGATCTGAAAATCCTTGGCTATAAACACAGGAGTCGTTTCTCTGGATCATAAGTTAAGTTGGTATTTAACATATGAAGGAACTAGGAAGTGTCAGAAAGTTTTCTATGGCAGCCTCATCCTTTTACATTTACATCAGCCATGGATGTGGGCTCCAGTTTACCCATATCTATGCCTCCACATTGTTATTTTTTATTCCTTGCTTGTTCATAATTAGAGCCAAACCAGTGGGTGTGAAATTTAAGAATTTACCACTGCATTTTATTTTTTATTTCATTTACAAATGTGAGTGAAGTTGAACTTGGTGGTCATTTGCTTATTGCATTTTGAGAAATTATTACTTAAGGGTTTGGTCCCTTCTTAAACTGGATTTTCCTTTTTGCTTTGAGTGACAAGTGCTTTTAGTATATTCTGGATAGTAGACTTTATCAGATACATACTTTGTAAATATTTCCTTCCACTCTGTGAGCTGTCATTTGCTTTTTCTGGTAGGGTCCTTGATCCTGGTCATGTGCTCTGTTACCTTTCTCTTCTTTCTCCCAGGAGCAGCTGTGTTCCTCCTTTTTATGTTTGTTACATATAAGAAGTGCTTCCATTCTCTTTCCCACAATGCACCAGTTCAAGCACAGTCAAGCTATTAATATAGTAAAATTAGTGTGAAAAATTGCCATCCATGTGAATTAAAATGCAAGAGTTAATATCTCTTGTGTATTAACTCACAATCATAAAGGATCAAGAGAAATGTTGATCTTTGATTCTTAATATTTTTCTTTTTTAACCTACTGAGGGATTTCCTTTAGTTTCAGAATATGTGTAATTCTGTTTTTGTTCCTGCGCAAAGAAAGTTCATTTTCATTGTGGCATCTATTTTCCATTATCTTCCTAACATAAATGGAATGATAGTATCTACAGAACAGATATTTACTACATTTTAGGAGCAGTGACACAGTGGTGAGCATGAATATAAACTCAGTGCTCCAGAGAGGGATACACATTCCTGATTGCTTTTCACTTCACATGTGTCTTTCTATAAAAAATTATTTTATTAGATGTAGTCTTTACATCAGCTGTGAATGCATGGCTGGAAAATATACTAAATTCATATATAGACTGAATTTTAACATCGTCAATGAGCTTCTCTTGTATTAAATTCATTTCAATCTTATAGAATTATATTCAGGTCTATTTATCATCATTTACACACACACACACACACACACACACACACACCTTATTACATATACCACTATAGAGCATTACATTAAACTGTGTGGAGGCCTCCAAGAATATATATATATAAGTCTTATTGGTCACTCTGAATGTGACCTTAGTAGGAGGGGGAAAACTTTTCAGATATAATTAACTTAATTGTGAGATGAGATCAGCTAGAATCCCTTGGGTGGACCCCAAATCTCATAACTCACAGATGCCTTTGCAGAAGTGGACCATGAGTTCACTACACAGGTCTGAGAAAGAAGACAGAGGACAACTCAGAGTCAGATATAGTGGTCCACAGGATGCACCCAGTCTCCCCATGGCATCTGCCGAGGACTGCATCCAGTTTCTCCTGCCCCACAGCTGGAGTGAAACCTGCCAGTGTAAAGGTTCTTCTTTTAATACATGCTTAGTATTCCTTTTATGACCCATGTAAACACTCTTGTGTACTTTGATCAACCGCTAGCATTATATTCCCTCGTTATATTACCCAATTCAATGAGAATATGAGAATTATTTGTAAACAGTTGATATATCCTATTGTTTCAGGAATAATGAATGAAATGGGTGAATGTTCGGACAGCCATATTAGAGCTGTCCACGTATACAGATGTGGAACCCCAGGAACACAGTGGCTGGCTCTGCTAGTTACGACATGCTGACTGTTGCCAGCTTGGGCTGGAAGAAAAGAGAGCAGATTCCTTTGTGGGGAATGTGGCCCTGCTACCACCTTTGTTTCAGACTCCTCTATAGCTTCAAGAGAACAAAATTTTTGTCACTTTGGCCCATGGGTTTGTGGGAGTCGCTAATGAAGTCCTAGGAGTACAATATGGACTTCTGGACCGGCAAGTGGGATGCTGCTGTAGAAATGCTGAGAATGTGGAAATGCCGTGGAATGAGGTCCATGCCAGATGCTCGAGTACTCGGAGGGGTCGCAAAAGGCAGCCTGGATTTTCTTGAGGAGACTTGGTAGAAATATGGGCATTATTGTGCTGCTCCTGAGGTCCCAGAAGGAAATGAGAAATGTGCAATTGAAAATGGGAGAAAGAGTGTTCTTTGCCATAGTGTGACGAGAAACTTGGCAGAACAATTTTCTACTGTTGATAGAAAAGCAGAACTTGCAACCAGTGAGCCCAGGTATTTAGCTGAGAAAAGTGAGGAACATGTGCCTTTGTTTCTACGTATTGCGTGCGGCAAAAAGAGAGAGCAAAGCAGATAAACTCAGAAGAAGTTAGTAAACAAAGTCCAAATAACATGGATTATTTTTAGGGGTTTTTGGCCTACCTAGATTCCAAAATGTGCATATGGCTACTGGAAAACTTATGCTGTGTGTGATTCACAGATCCAAAAGCTGCAACTTCCCAATAAAGCCAGTAGAGGTCCTCTCAATCCAGGAGAGACTGAAGGGCTCTCTTCTCTTCTTCCCCTCTATACCTCCCCCACTAGCCCTATGCACCTTTCACTTTCTTTTCCTCTTTCTTTTCTGACTTTTGACAGTCACACCATATTGTCCAGACTGACCCAAAACCCACTCTGCAACTGTGATTTCCACCAGTATGTAACCCGCTACATATGAAGGGGACAGACAAAATTTGGGGGGAACTCATACATGAGAAACAATGGTAACATAGGTTAAAAAAAAAAGACAAGGACAGGATGATGGTTGGAGGGATTTTGAGATTCTTCAGGCAGGAAGCATGTTGTGAGGATTCCATGACTGAAGACATATGCTGCCCTTCAAACAAAGGAGGATGCTTCCTGGGACAGAACCATAGATGCAGAGAACAAGGTCAGAGAGGTGGCTGCAGAGGGGAATAGAGCAAGCTGTCAGACCTCTGAGAGCATTTCGGACAGTTTTTGGTTTCTAAGTCGCTACTAATTTGCACAGCAGCCCCAGGAAACAAACATATCCTCATTTCCTGAAATCTCCGGTTATAATTGGCATTCTATTTTAGGTAATAATTTAATCATCTTCCTCAACAGAATGTGTGACTGGCAGTTTCTCTTTCTCTTCCTTGCTTCTCTCTCTCCCTCCCTCCCTCTCCCTTCCTTATATATACATAAAAACTACATAACAGTAAAATAGACTAGAAGATGGGGTGACATAATGAAAATCATACCCAGATGGCTCAAATTAGCTTTAAGGGCAACAGCATAGTTATTTATGAACTTAAGGAAATGAAGTAGCCACTGAACCTACTTTTTTTGGTCTAAGATTTTTTTCTTTGAGTAAAATGCTCGCTATGTAAGTATAAGGACTTGAGTTTGGATACCTAGCACACACACAAATTCTGGGCATGACAATGTACCCTGTAACACTAGTGGTAGGGAAACTGAGGCAGGCAAATTGAGTAGGCCTAGAGGAAACTCTAGGATCAGTGACAGAGCATTTCTTTAAAAATAAGGTGAGGGCAACAGAGAAAGTATTCCAAAGCTAACTTCTGGCCTCCATCTGTGCAAGGATAGGCATAAGGATGAGGATAAACACACATGCACATGCATAAGCACATGTGTGCACCACACACTCTTGTTTTCTTTTTGTTATTCATGAGACAGGGTTTCTCTGCATAGCGCTGGCTGTCCTGGAACCTACTCTGTAGATCAGGCTGGTCTTGAACTCAGAGATCTCCCTGCCTCTGCATCCTGAGTGCTGGGATTAAAGGCATACGCCACTACCACCTGGCCACACAAACACTTTTTAAAATGTAAACCTGAGATAATAATAGAATAGTTGAAACAACATTTGAGCTATGAGATACTTTAGTAAGTTAAGCCTAATTTGTAGTGCTCTCTACTCTGCCCTTTTCCCCAAGATAAATATCACAAAGTCGTCAAAGAAAGGTAATGTTATAATCATTGTGCTTTATAAATCTCATCTGTAATTTATCTATAGTTACTATCATGTTATGACATGCTCTGAGTGGGTTCTCCAAATGATGTTTATGCTGAGCAATGTCTGCTCAGGTGAGAGTTCCTTTGTGAATACACTGTAGATACACTGCTCCACTTAGCCTCCTGTGGGGCGCGGGAAGGCGGCTGGGACAGGACGCACGGCTTTGTATCACTTTCTTCCGCAGCTTCAGTGTCTCTTCGTGTGCGTGTTCCGAATTTCTCGGGCTGTTAATTGGCCCATCAAGGTTTTCATTAATTCTGAAATAATTATTCATTAACTCTTGCAACAAAGGAAAAAAAATAGTTCACATTAGAGTCTGAATATCTGGGATTTGGATAGAACACTAAAGCAATAATGTGGGTGCTAGCTTTCATATTCTTATTTTATTACTCATATTCTAGGATAATAAAAATGTTTCCAAAGATTCATCGCCAGTTTAACAATAAACATATTCAATTTTGTTTCATCTGTTTTTTTTTTGCTCTGTCTGGACATTTATTTCACTTTGAATTGTGCTGAAACAAATTTAAGTCACCTTATAATTTATTCTGTGGATATATATAAATATACATATATTATGTTTTGTATAGAATCTTCTTAAATGTAATCTCATAGCCTCATCTTGTACAAAATAGATATTATTTAAATCATAAACTGTACATAATCTCTTTCCTCCAAATGTTCATCCACATTGTGTTTTACAATTATTTTCACATCTTTTGTCTACCTAATATGTATAGTTCATAGCTGAACATTTTTAATATAGGGTTTCTTTCCTCTCCTTAATCATGTGCTATTTACCTGTTGAAGAAATGAATGAAAGAACTTTGTGGTTCAATATATTTGTCTTAAACCTCATGTTGATATTTACATTTTAGTTAATTAAAATGTAAGAAAATTTATCATAAAATAAAGCAAACTCTTAAAATACTACAAGAGCTATACTTCAGGCGTGGATTAGCCCCATGTGGTCACTGTACAGTGCAGTGCAGACACAGACGTTTGTACTGGTTTTGAAAGGCCCATGGAGAACAGTGCTCTCGTTTTCCTCAATTCTTATTTATCTGATCCTATCCCTATATATTCCTTAACATAATATAGCTCCCCCTCTCTCTCTTCTATTACATTTAAGTATTGATTATATTATTCAATACTTTGCCGAGTCTACGACATAGTTGGCTGATTGCCTGCATCAGGTGGCACGTGGTGTCCTGTGGTCTCTTTTCTAGGACTGTAGCAGCCACTGCTCTCAGTTTTCAGGAGATTCTTGTTACATAACTTCCTCAGTGTCTTTCTTACCTGATCTCACTCTTACCCACAGGATCATAGGAGATGTATGGGAAAGTAGAGCAGATATTCTTTAGAATCGTATCTCAGTCCCCAGGACTTAAGATTCCTATCTTTCTGGGCAAGTAAAAGGAAAACATCCAGTAATTTTTCTTAGCTATAGATTTTAGCTCACATTTTCTACTGTACCATTGGAGGTAAGTGGGTCTTGGAGGCAATGACTTTCTTTATCACTTTCTGCAACAAACACATTTTTAACAGCAGAAATCTATAAGAGAATAGACTTTATTATTGATATTTAATAAATGTGCATCTACAATTTGCTTTTCCAAACTTGGCTGAGATCATAATTAGGTAACTTTTTTTGGAATCTAGATTCATAATTGCTGCACACCGTGCCCCCGTGTCTGTGCTCTGTGCGCTTTTACCCAGTTCGCGAGATTCAGGCAAGGGGCAGGAGGTTAAAATACACAGACACATACAAACAGAGAGACAGCGACACGGGTCATCCTTGAATTCCCCAAGAATGCCCCCTTTATTGTGTTTAGGGGCAGATTATAAAGAGATAGGCACGCCCCAGCCAAACCCACCAGAAACCACTCTCCTGCCATCAGAAACTCCTGAAGGTCTCGTGCTCAGAGCAGCTGTAGGCACTCAGATCAGGGGATTACAAGAAATTCAAGATCTGGGGTCTCACTGCTCCCAACAACGCAGCAAACAATTGTGGCGGCATTTGGGAAGCTAGAAGCCAGATGGGCATGGGCCACCCACTTAGCCAACACTAACCTGGAAATAGAAAACCCTGTGAAAGAACCAAAATGAAACTAACATTTCTAAAAATGGTAGGAACTAGTAGTGCATGTGGAAAGAGGAGAGAAGCAATTTGTCATTAAGGAAGGCCTGATAAATGTTTAAAAGAAGTTCCCCTGTAAGCACTCCTGCGCTGAAGGCATTGGTGTCTGGAGTAGACAGTGCTCTGGGGTGAGTTTGCTGGTGAAATCCATACACTTTACTCTTGGAAGTAAATGCACACTGTTATATGGGGAAGAAGAAATAATGATTTGCATGCAAATGCTGGTTGGTGTTTTTCCTCTTTCTTCATTTAGCTTCTAACATGGGCAACCAGACTTCTATCCCTTATTCGAAGAATAGCTCCATCTTTGGGACATTTTCCTTCTCCTAAGAGAAAGAAGCGATGGAATTTTATTCTCATGGGCCTCAAGTTTGCAGTCCCTTTGGATTTCAGAGTATCCAGTCTGCCTTTGCTTCCCTTGCCTATGCTTCATCATGAAAAAGCACATGCGTTAAACAGACATTTTGTGGAAAACTTCTGATGGGAATATAGCAACAACAGGGAACAACTGGATAGAAAAGAACTTACAGAGCGCGGATAAGGGGAACACTCAGAAACCCTCACATGGACATCTTCACAGTGACAACAGAGAGTCTCAAACTGAGCATAGGGGCACATATTTGCCATCAGGAGGCAAGGAGATCAGAAATTCAAGGCCAGCCTGGGACACATAGCAAGAGTAAGCCTAATCTTAGAACAAACACAAATGTTTAAATGGAATAGGGAATACACATGAATACACACACAGAGGAAAAAAAGAGACTTTATGAGGCAAGAACAAAATGAGATGAAAAAATTCAGAGACCATTCAAAAATTTAAAGCAAACTACGGGAGTATTTTAACAGAGTTGATGAACTCTTAAAATCTTTGCTTTTCAAGAATATTTTCAGGAGGCAGACATTTTAGCTGCACTAAATGTGATGCAGAGGACAGTCCCCATGTGGAGGCCTGTCTGCTCCTGATGATCTTGTTGCCTCTCGTCCTATGCTGCACTGTAGCCTTATGGTAAGGATAGGCTAGGGGTTTTCTGCCCTCTGACTTTTCTTTCAGGAATACAAGTCTAATAATTTCCCCCCATTTTTAGGAATGCTAGGCCCCTTCAAAAGTGTGATGCTCTGTAAATTCCTTGTGCTGGAAAGGAGTTGCTGGAAAGAAAGAAGACATGCCTTGCCAGTTGGAAATCAAACAAATGCCATAATTAGTCTCTGAAGATAAGAGCAGGAGTGGACTTCCCTGTCTGCAGTGGGATTTGGATGTGACTCGCTTCATTTGTGGAGACTGTTTAGCTTTGTATAATCAAGACAGAAGTGAAAATATGAGAGCTAAAAGGAAGATTCTATGTGGTCTTCTGAACACCCCACGCAGTCATTCCCTTGACTTTCCCTGAAATTGGAGCAGACATCTTTCTGGCATATAGGTGGATTTTTTTTTCTATATTGAGACAAATGGTAAATTTTACAGCATTCTGCCAGCAACTCAATTTTCCTTACCACCTCCCCCAGAAGATAAATAAGCACAGCTGTTATTCAGAAGAAATATAAAGAAAGATGATGATGTCTATGTATCAACTGTACCGACTCTAATGGACACAACTCAATGGTAAGTGCTATAACCAGTAATTGCATTCTTAAGCATATGCCAAAAAGAAAGAACCAGCAACTGATATACAGAGCAAAGTGTATATTAAAAACTACCTCCTTTATCTCCTGCCCTTGTGAATTCTTACTCCTTATTGGCCTCTGTGGGCAACTGTTTTCTCATATACATATATACATGTACACACATAGACATACATGCATGCACATACATGCATACACATAATAACATATCTTTAAAATGTGATGTTGGAATTACTGATTCAGATCAATCAAAATTTGCACTAATAAACTAATTCCAGAAAGATTGAAAATTCAATTAGCCACACTGTATGCCCATTTCACAACATTTTAGTATTACAAGTTGAAACAATACCTTTAGAAATGATATTTCTATATTAAAATAAATTTACACAAAAAATCTGATGGGATTTTACAAAAGTGACACTTAAACTAAGTAAAGTGGAAATTTTAAGGTTCAAGGTGTAGGGGAAATAATGTCAAACGTCAGCTACATGAGTGCCTACCAATAATCAGCAGATTAATGTAAGCATTTCCCAAGATTTGAGAGTAAAGTGCACAAAATATGTAGACAGTTGATGAGTAAAAAATCCAATAGCAATTATGTATCACATGTTAATAAACTCTATAAACTAGAAATAATACCAGAAGGAAAGTTCTACTTTACCTGACTTCTTAGAACATAAAATTGATTATATTACATGCATTACTTAATTGCATATTTTATTATGAATACATATTTGTGGTGATAAAATTAATTGTTTAAAAATCACCAAGTGACTCCTGGTGAACAGAGACCATCAGAGTCACCTTTGAGTTTTCCATATCCTAGCATCAAAGATATTCAAAAAACTTGCTCTCAAGCAACTGTGCAAATTAATAGTTATCAGAAATGTTATTTGTTAAAAAAGACGAACAAGATTCTGTATAGAAGGGTACTGTGCACTGCAAGTAAACATCTGAAAAATCAAAAAGCTTCTCACACCAGAGACTGCTCTGAGCTCTTCCCCACGTGTCCAGCCATTTTGATCACTATTAGCTGGGCTTTAGAAATCACAGTGAAATCTTTTGAGCTTCCTCTTAATTGAGAACTGGAGTCCTTTCTCCACTTTTGATTGTGCTGGTCTGAGAAGGAAGAGAAGAGGAATTGTGACAATTGCCACTGCACTGGTCTTCCGGAGTGCTTACCGCCCCACCTCTGTCCCAGGAATGGAAAACGTCTCTGAAGCCAGCAAATGATTTTGACATGAAGAGATAATCTCAGGTCAAAACTAAAATAGAGGGCAGTAAAACATGACACCAGCAAATGCTTATGAGGGTAAGCTTTCTTTAGCAGAACCCCTCAGTTATAAATTTCTTCTAAGAAGGGTTTGTGTAGAAATATTGGAGGTGATGGGAGAAAGTTAGATTACTATAGGCTGAATTTCAAAATTTATACAGACTTTAGGCTATATATTATCTTCTTTTTTGTAAGGAATGCTACCTGTAGTTTTTCTTTGTCCTCTTTACCATTGTATGCCACATATGGGACAAAAATATAACCTTTTTTTTTCTAAATCTACACATCTTTTTATTAAAGGAAACTAGAAACTGTACTCAGGAAGTCTTATCTGCATCTAGATTTATTTTAGGTTATTAAATCTAAACTGTCAAATCACCATTAAATGAAATAAAGCTTTGGAGGCAACAAGGACTCATGGAGTTTCATGTGGGAGAATTTTAAATAATTTGTCACCTGTGAGAAGACTATCTCTTATATACTAAAAGTGACACTCATCTCAGTGACTGGGTGGTCAGGTGGATTTCTTCACCTAGTGTAAGATCAATTTGACTAAAAAAAACTATAGTGTGTGGTGTGTGCATGTGCGCACGTGTGTGTGTTTGTGTGCACATGCACACTTATGCATATTTTCTGGGTCCTACTTTAATGAAAACAAGTTACCTTCTGTCTGAAGTCTAGAGCATCATTAAATAGGAGCGGTTAACTTACTGGGAAGACGCTGTTGAGGTGATATGAGACTATTAGATCAGGTGGGTACTACATTTTAGAGCCCATTCAGTTCCCAGAGCAGATCAGCCACCAGTTTATTAGCAGAGTGACACTAGTCAATGCCTCGCACGGAAGTGCAGTGCAGAGCTCTTGCCTGAGGACCTGGCCCACAAAGCGTTGTAATACAAACTTGTTATTAAAGTAATATATTTTGAGGCAGACCTCTGTGTATTAATAAATAAATAAATAAATATGTAGGAAAATAGATTGGTGGCTATACAATTACACATTAGCAGAATCCTAGGAGTATCTATGGGTGGAAATATCTAAAGAATATTGTTTCTAGAGCTAAACCCTGTAACTTTCAAGGTGAAGGTGTTATTATGATTCATTCCAGTCACTTTGAAGCATCTTTCTTATGTACTTCAATTAAATCTACCAGTCAAATAATACAGAACAGAACAAACAGCTAAAACCCTGCTAGGCATTAACTCCTGCAGCGGTGTTTAAGAATGTCTCCTCACTTTATAGTATTTGAACTGTGACAATGTCCCACGCTTTTAGAGAGACTGTCATAACAGTCATTTTGTGTCTTTAAAGGGCATGTCATTTGTCTCCTGATACCTTTAGAGAAAATTCCCATGAAACAGGGGCTAAGCTGCTGAGATGTGCGCTAATTACCCTTCAGTGGTGAGTGCAGGCCACATGAAGCTGAGATTTTCTTGTGATAAGGAAAATGTGTGGAAGGTCAGTTTTAGAATGAATATTATTAGATAAGTTAGAAGACGGCCTTTCACAGAGTTGCTTCTGTCTTCATCTTGGCTTTGTTAATTCAACAGTCTGAAAGGGCAAATCAAAACAGCAAGTTATCCAACAGAAATGATTCTCTCCATGTGGCTCCTCCTCATTCTTTATTTCCCTGAGATCATTTTTGGTACAATGTCTCCGTCTCCTTTGTACATATTTTTTTTTCCTGTGAACTTGAGAGAACACACTAAACAAACTTATTCTAGAATTGTCTATGTGATTTTAATTAATGCCTATTATGGGTCTACTTCATGTGTGATGTAGGGTTTACTGGTGTCTGTGACTTTATGTAAACCCTTGATAAAGTGCTTTGAAATACAGACAGAAATAAACTTAAGCATATCAACTTTTGCTTTTTTATCGATAATGAGCATCTCAACAATGTTTCATTTACTTCAATTTGAAAATTTTGGACAGCTAACATAGAAATGAAGCCATAACAGATACAAGGAAATGTGACTTTGCAAATGTGCTCCTCAATTGTGGAGACTGTGAGAACAAACGTATTCCCTGAGGCAGAATTATAAGTGTGATGCTCTGAAGAACTCATTGCATTCTCCGGTAGATTACGTGACAGGCTGCTAATGTGAACGAGCAGCAATTGTTAGCGTAGAGTTTTTCATTTGCACTTGAACCATTTTCTTAAACTCGGAGTGAACTCAGAAGTTGTTTCTTTCTTAAGAGTGTATTTTTGTTAACAGCAAAAACACATCCTTCTCATTTGCAGGAAACCTAAATAGTTTACAAACTGCTACGAAACAGTTTAAAACAGGGAGATACTACAGCCAGTATATATGGATGACCTTTTTGAGTAATATTCAGTCATTATTTAGTCACTATGTATTTGTGTGTGTGTGTGTGTGGTGTAGCTAGAAATATATATTATATTTTTATATGTGAACACTTGTGTGTGCATGTATGTATGTGTATACATCTATCATCTATCTATCTATCATCTACCTATCTATCTATCATCTATCTATCTATCTATCTATCTTCTATCTATCTATCTATCTATCATCTATCTATCTATATGTTTCTATGTGTCCATTCATATGTGTATATGTTTGTATGTGTGTGTATATTCTGCAATATTTGAGTTCTTATTAATCCAAATAGGACAACAGATGCAACTATTGGCTCAATGATCTTGTTATAGCTAATGTTTATTTACACAAGTTTCTATAAATCATAAGTTTTATTTTCAGACATTGCGCCTTAATAAAAATGATTTTGAACGCCAAGGTCCTTTAGGAAAGTCATATGGAAACCTACTGCTCTAGAAGCTTCCTGATACATATGAATATAAGAGAATTTAAATGGAATTATGGTGCAACAGGGGAGACCACACAACTAGACATCATATACTCCCAAATGAATTTAAAAAGTAATAACATTGCCTAACAGTCAGCAGAAGTAATGCATAAAAATACTTTATGGTTAGCTTAGTGATGAAATCCTTGTGTTAATTCTCTGAGGTTGTTAGTAGAAAAACATACTGCATATTTCATGGCTTAAACAAAGGGATGTTTCACAGCTCTGAAGAATAGAAGCCCATCATCCAATCATAAGGATTGCTGGCTTCTCCAGGGAGCTGACTGACAGGTGAACATCTTCTTGTGTTTTTGCATGGATCACTTCTCTGTATATGTCTACAATATCCATATTTTCTTTTCAATAGGACATCAAACATTCTGGATTAGAGCTAACATCTCAGATCTCAGTTTAATTTGATTTTCTCTATTGTGCTATTTTAAGACACTGAGATGCACAACACCAACAAATAAGTTCTGGGGTTACACAACTTAGTGTACAACATTGTTACAAGAAATAAAAGAAAAAAGTTAATGTTGTACCATGTCACTTTTAGTATCAGACTGTTTTCCTCAAATGATACTTAATTTTTTGTGGCAACAGATTCTTCCTCCTGGCAGTCTGAGAGCCTTGTTCTAGCTGAAGGATTTGCTTCTCAGTCTCACTGTTTAAATGGCGTATACTCATTTAGAGTACTGTCAGGGCGGACATGGTTAAATAAGGAAATTCACTTTGATAATTAGAAAAAGATCATGTCAAATAATTTTCAGCTTCACAGGCACATGGAAAAATTGTTTCTCTGCTTGAGTGCATTGCTAGAATATCTCAGAAGATTGCTTAGATTTTAAGCCTTTCAAGGTGAACTAACACATTAAAAATTGAGGAATTACTTTTCTTTAGCTAGCCTCCACTTTTATAAGAATTACAGATAAGAATTTGATTTTATTTCTTTTAGGCACCTAATGCAGCTAAATACATATAGTGATGGACACAGTTTATACAACCAGAAGGTCTCCACCAAACCTATTTATATTGCTTTCAATCTCTTTTTCATAGATTATGATGAAAATGTTCTTAATACTCCCTTTGGTTTGATTTTGTTTAGCCTCCCTGCCTTTGACCTCCTTGGCAGTTCTACTTTCAAGGGCATTGAAAAAGGACAGGCATAGAGGAGACTGGTGTGCTGACTGCCAATGAAAAGTAGAAATGTTCATCGAAGAGTCAGATAGTCTCACCCTAATCTTGGCAATTACAGAACAACTAGGAGAAAGTCTATAGGCCTTAAGTACTTTCTGATATGATGAATACACAATAAATATCATCTATATAGTATTCCATTCAAATGAATTTTTAATCAATAATTACCTTCACATCTAATTACAGTATTCATAGACAGCAAAGTTAAAGTAAAATTACTTTACAGGAACACAATCAAGAAAATTTAACATATATGTTATTATATCATAGCTAGTATCCTATCTCCCACAATCAATGTGGTGAGAAAAAGAAGAAAAAGAAATTCTCTTCTAGGTTAAAACCCATTTTAAAAGTATCGTAATAAAAAACAAGACTTTATTTGTGATTGGTAATTGTTTTAATTCAGTGACAATCATTAGCTGCGACTCTTGGTCCAGAGATATTTTTGGTGATGTTTATCATGTTTTGTCATATTTGATACTAGTATTGCTAACATATAACAAAGTAACTTTTATTTAGTAGTGGAATACAATAGCTTAGATTTATTTTTGTAAAACACATTAAAAGTATTTGAAGTAAACATATCTATACATAGGCAACTGTTAAATTCATGTGCTATTGAACATGCAAAAATGTTATACATTCTTATGTATTTCTGTGTATTTAGAATTTTGATAGAAGAAAGAATACTACATTTAAAATTTTCAAAGGTGAGTACTCAGTTTCAGTTTTAGCATGTAATGAAACTAGAAGTTATCATTCATTTATATCCTCCTGTCAAGAAACAGACGGGAAATTTGAGAACCAAAAACTTGATAGAGCCGGGTGGTGGTGGCGCACACCTTTAATCCCAGCACTCGGGAGGCAGAGGCAGGCAGATCTCTGTGAGTTCGAGGCCAGCCTGGTCTACAAGAGCTAGGTCCAGGACAGGCTAAAAAAAGCTGCAGAGAAACCCTGTCTCGAAAAAACCAAAAAAAAAAAAAAACTTGATAGAGCCATCAGAGAGTTGAGTGTGTACAGAAAAATTTGCTTAAATTCAGATTTGTCAGCTCTCTTCAGAGAAACAGATGAGAGTGCGTACCTTGCCTGGAAATGAATGGAGCCTGAGATGGAAAGACACATATAAATGATAATTTTGGCTATCTTCTTGAAGCTGAGCATAGGATACCATGTGAGCAAGTGAATTCTAATATTTTGTGGGTGGAGGTAGATGATGGACATCCTTTTGTAAGCTTCCTTCTAGAAACTCACTGTTTCTCAAATTGAAGGTATAGAAAGATTCTTTCAAGATTCTGGGATAAATAATGGAGAGATAATCAGTGAAGACTAATGCCAACTGTCTTGAACAAAGCTATACAAATGGTGTGTGTTTTTCAGCCAGACCCAGAGGAAGAAAATTCAACCCACTATAGGTCATTCCACCTCTCTTGGTAATGTTAAGTGAAGGAATCATCATGAAGGGAGGGCAAACAAAGCATAAGCCTGGAAAAGCTGCAGCCAGGGAAGGTGATGGGAAGTGAGTAGGAATTAATACATAAAGGAATTGTTTCTAAATATGTCGCTTTGAATCTGGGTACACAAAATGCTTACAGTTATGCACAAACTGATAGAGCTCATTTCTCTTTTAGACAGAAGTTTCTGTCCTGTCTGGTCATGCAGCTGTTCAGTCCCAAAGAAACGCACAGAGGCTTATATTAATTTTAAACTGTTTGGCCTATTGCTCAGGCTTATTATTAAATAGCTCTTATACTTAAATTAACCAATAATTCTTATCTGTGTTTAGTTTAGGGGCTTGGTTCCTTTTCTTAGTAAGGCACTCTCATCTTGCTTCCTCTGCATCTAGCTGGTGAATGGATCTCTGCCTTTATTTTTCCCAGAATTCTCCTTGTCTGTTCACCTTGCCTGTAGTTCCTGCCTGGTTACAGGCCAATCAGCATTTTATTAAACCAATATAAGTGACAAATCTTTACAGTGTATAAGAGCATTATCTCACAGAATCCTCTCCCATTTCAACCAGTTCGTCAAGACACCAGTAAGGGTCATAGTTAAAAGAGCTATAAAGCCTACTCTCTATTCATGAAGAACTTCTTGGGGAAATCTGAATATAACAGTTTGGTCATTAGAGAAGAAGAAAAAAAGCATGGTCATTAAAGAAACTTAAATCTTCAGGCTCCTACAGATTATAGCCATAGATTAATGTATATCTCAACCATCATCAGAGAAACATCTTTTTATAGTAGATGGCAATTAATCCAGAGAACCACAAGTGGCCAAGGTACAGATAATGAGACCATGGAATGCTCAGTCTTAAATGGAATGTGTATACCATGCCCATTCTCCCAAGGCTCAGGAAAGTAGAAGTGGTCAAGAATAAGAGCCAAGGGGAGTAGATAATGACAAGGAAATAGTGAATTTAAGATCCATCAGGGCTGTTGCAAAGTTACATTAAGAACCATTCCTGAGCAAGCTCAAGATAGACAAAATACAGCCTGGAGAGGGGAAATAGACATGAAGTTCCATACCTACCCGAGGAGTTTGGCAATTGTTAGATTTCCATAAAGGGAAATTAAGATGAGGGAATCAAAGAGGCTCCTTATGCAGTTTGTTAGCCATTTGGCCAAGAAACTTCTCTTGCCTGGACTGCGTTATGGTATGGTGTATGATTTGGGCATACAGGACCACTGAAAAATGACTGCTAAACTTGCCTAAAGGTGAGACAGTCCTCAGGATTACTGCTTCATGGAAGAGTATGTCAGACATCCTGCAGGACAAATTGACTGACAAATTGCCAATAGAGGCTGTCAATTCTAGAGTTTTGGAAGCTGCTTACAATGCACTTCATATTAACTTAGGTAATATATTCTTCTGGGATCTTTGATGAAGCTGAAGAATAAATAGTTATAATTATAGCTTTACTTACTTATTGATAAAAAGATAAATATTGTAACTGTAATTCTTGCTTGATACCTGTTTTGTTATATGTAATTTTACTACTTTAAAGTTAAAACCTTCTTTTTTATTTAGACAGAAAAGGGAAGGTGATGTGGGATTCACTTCATATGCTGTGAATAAATTTTATTGTCATTGGTTCATAAAGAAGCTGCTTTGGGGCTATGGCAGCAAAGAATAGAGAAAGGTGGGAATTTCAAGCAAAGATACAGGAGAAAAGAAAGTGGAGTCAGAGAGATGCCATGTAGCTGCCAAAGGAGACAGATGCCCCAGAATCTTACTGGTAAACCACAAGTCTTGTGGTAAAATAAAAAATAATTGGAATGGGTTAATTTAAGATGTAAGAGTTAGTTAGTAAAAGCCTTAGCTAATAGGCCATGCAGTGCTGTAATGAATATAGTTTCTGTGTGATTATTTTGGGTCTGAGCAGCCAAGAACAAACAAGCAGGCTCTGCCTACAGAAAATATTATATCATTGATAATTTTTTAACATTTCAAAAAAGGGACAAAAATATGATCATCTTTAAAGAGGCAGAAAAAGCATTTAAAAAACTCAGTAATTTTTACCATAAAGTATTCCAACAAGAGGAACATGCCTCAAACTAATCAAGTTCATATCTGATAAACTAATCGGGTAAACATTTGAAAGCTTTTCCTCTAGGATCAGGTACAACACAAGGTGTCTTCACTCACTGATTCTTTTCAACATTGTACCAAAAGATTTGCTTGAGATTTTAAGCAAGAGAAAAATTTAAAGAAACCACACATTTTGGGTTCACATTGTTCCTAAGGTACACTAGTAAAAATGTGGTACAGATAGAACAAAAACCACTAGACCAATGGAAAAGAGTGGATAATTTAGAATAAATCTATATTTAAGTATATTGATCAATTGTTTTTTAGTATTCAAAATGCACATTGGGAAGGATGGCCTTTTCAATTGTGTGGGAGAACTGGATGGCAACATACCAAGGAATCAAATTTAATCTTTATAACACATACAGAAGTAACTCAAAATAAATGTGCTCAAAACCATTGGAATGTATCACTTCATCTGAGTAAAGGTGCCTACTACAGGAAGTCAAAGAATATGTGGTAACAAGAATGTGGAGAAAAGAAAACCCCCATATGCTGGTGATGGGAGGGTCATTTAGCCACCATGAAAGCCCAAAGCAAGAGCTTTGAAATTTTTAATATACCCACTGTATGGCCCAGCAATACTGGTTAGGAAAATGTGCTCAAAAATAGACTCTATTTTAAAGAAATATTTGTATTCCCATTTCATTTCTGTGTGATCCACAATAGTGAAGGTATGGGAAAAATCCAGTGATCATATGTGTTGCTATAGAAACAAATGAATAGCTACAGGAAATGTAAGAGTATCTTTAGGACACAAAAAAGAGAAACCTTTCCATTTGTAAAACATTGACAGAACTTAGGAACATTTACTATCAGAAATATACAAACTTTCAGTTATGAAATAAATTAAACTTGAAGGATAATGAACAATTCAGTTATTATAACTAAGAAAAATGGACTGTTTCTTTGTTATTGGTAAAGGGTGGATATCAAATGTTCAATGTGCAATGATAGATATGGTTTTTTTTTTTTTTTTTTTTTTTGGTTTTTCGAGACAGGGTTTCCCTGTAGTTTCAGCCTGTTCTGGAACTAGCTCTTGTAGACCAGGCTGACCTCGAACTCAGAGATATGCCTGCCTCTGCCTCTCAAGTACTGGGATTAAGGGCGTGAGCCACCACCGCCTGGCTCAGTGATAGATATGTTAATTAGCTTGATTGGGATATTATGTTACAATGTACCACTTGTACACTTACAATTTTTATTTGTCAATTATAGCTCAGTAAATCTGGGGGCAGAGATAAAATGTTCATCACAACTGATACTGATAGTCTATTTCATTCAGATGCCCAGGTAAGTGACACAATGAAAAGAATTGCAAGCTATTTGAAAGCCGACATCTCATAAAGTTTCAGGTGCAATGAGACTAATGATGAGCAAAGTGATACCAGTGTCCTTTGTTGGAAGTCTTGGACACATTTAAAATCTCAAGTCAATTAGTTATGAATGTCAGGATAACAATGCACTAATGAAGATTAACAAAGAGCTCAGAAGAAATGGAACAACTGGACTGGAAACAGAGTGATTGATGGTGTGATGGTGTTAAAAAGGCCTATTGAGAAAATCCATCTTTCAACACTCTTCAATAGGTATGGAAAGCTGAAATAAATGGAGAATTCTAGATCTTCCACTTGACTTCACAACAGATTGAAAGTGGTTTTCAGAAGAGGTGGAAAATATATTACTCAAGGATGTTATCAATGCCATTAGTAGTTATTAATATTACTGCTTGCTATCCATGTTGAGGACTTGCAATTTATCCACCCATGACCCAGCTGTAGAACAGCTACCCATATCTTATTAACTTGAAATCAGGGCAAGGTGTGTCAAAGTAAGGCTGACCTGTTAGTGTTGCGTGGGCGGCTTGTCCGTCCCGGCTGCCTGGCTAGCTTAGCCCAGAAATAACCACATAGAAATTGTATTTATTAAAACACTGCTTGACCCATTAGCTCTAACTTTTCATTGGTTAGTGCTTATATTAATTCAACCCATTTTTATTAATCTGTATATCGTCACGTGGCTGTGGCCTGCTGGGTAAAATTTGCAGCATCTGTCTCCTGTGTCTCCATGGCTTTTTCCTAATTCTGTCTCCTTTCTCCCAGCATGCCATTTAGTTTTCCCCACCTACCTAAGTTCTTAACAACAGGCCAAGGCAATTTCTTTATTCATTTACCAAGAAAAGCAACACACAGAAGGGACTCCCATATCACCTCCCCTTTTTCTGTTCAAATAAAAATGAAGGTTTTAACTTTACCATGGTAAAATTAAATATAACAGGTATCAAGCAAGAATTACAGTTACAATATTTTTATTTACTTTATCTTTTATCATAACTAATGAAAACTATAACTATAACTATCTATATATTCTTTACCTCCATCAAAGACTCTAGAAGGATATAATATTACCTAAGTAAACAGGAAGTACATTGTAAGCAACTTTCAAAACTCTAGAATTGACAGAGACATCTCACTGCCTGGACAGTCACCCAAAGTTCTTCTGTACCACTGGGTTATCCATCTTCAGCCTACAGGCCCATAGTATCCAGCAGACTTTTTCATGAAGCAGAAAATTTTAGAGACAGTTTAATCAATATTTTCTGTATCCTGCAGAATGTCTTATAGACTCTTTCATGAAGCAGGAACCCTGAAGGATCGTCTCACTTTTAGGCAAGTTCAACAATCATTTCTCTGTGGGTCCTGCATGTCTAATTTATGTAACAGTTCAGGCAAGAGCAGTATCTTGCCCAAATGGCTAACCAATCCCTAAGGAGCCTCTTTGATGCCCATCTTACTCTTGAAGTGGATTGGTACTGACAGTAGCAGATGTGTCTCATTGTCATGAAGGCCCTAAATTTTTTTAACATTTTAAATGGCGTATTTTGAAGGTCTCTGAAAGATTTGAAGAATTCCTTTTTATCTAAAATACTTTTTTGTACATCTAGAAAATCTAACGTGACTACAAACTTGACTATTATAGATGACTATCTATAAACCTGTATTTCTTAATTATACATTATATAACAGAAACTCATACTAAATCCTGTTATTATATTTGTTATAAGATAAAAAAATTTTCAATTCAGCTCCTTCAGTGAAGGAAAGATTATGGTTAGTTTCTACTACTGAACTTCTGAGTGTGTAGACCAAACCTACCCCAGACACCTACTTGCAAATGTAGGGCTTTTAAATGGTTAGACTCACCTGTTGTCATTAGGGACCTGCCTTCCCCATGAAGCTGCTTGCATTCCTTTCTTCAGGTCCATTTGTCTTCAAACTAAAAATGTCAGAATGATTGCCTCTCACATTCTGCATTTCTCTTGCTTTTTTTCTCTGTTACCAGAGACTTCTGGCTTTAGAGGGTCTATCATGCAGTTCAATTTCCCTAGTAAATTGGAATGTTAGTTACTACTACACAGTTCTTTTTCAGAAGAACCTGAATTGCTTGATTAATTGATTGAATAATCAGGGAGAATATTAAAGAATTTCCCCCATTGAATAACCAGATATTTGAAATATGTGATGACAGTTTTTACAGAAACTGCACAAATTTATACCTTAATGGTTTCATTGAGATGCCCTTCAAAGTTGGTGTCAAAAGTTTCCAACACATTTTGCTTTACATTATTTTTAATGATCAAAAAATGCAATTAATACTCAATCAGCTATAAATATTTAATAGTTCAATTCTTCCCAAACTAAAATGGTATTTTTTTCTGGGTAGTACTATTTCAGTTTGGAAGCCTGGAATTAGTTGCTAGTATCTCTATTCATCACTGTTTACTCTGTTTTTATGAGCTTCATTTTCTGACCTCCTCAGTGTAAGAGTTAGGGAAGAGAGGATTTTCTGTATTGATATCAAATTACCATTTCTTCTTGTGGCATTAATCAGAGATTTTTTTTACCCATAATCCTTTGGTTAATTCTCATTTCCTGTCTGTTCTCTGAGCCCACACAGAAAACTAGAGGATCATATTGAGTGAGATTACTAAATTCACAAACCTTGTTTGATTTGAGTCACTAATAGGGTGCAGATAACTTTTGTTCTTGAGACTGCCTAGAATGTGTCACGCATTGTCCTAACTTGCCAAATCTCTGACATTCTTCCCTCTGTTTTCCTTCAGGAAAGAGTATCTTTTATTCTTATTTTACAGAAGAAGAAGAAGAAGAAGAAGAAGAAGAAGAAGAAGAAGAAGAAGAAGAAGAAGAAGAGGAATCAGCAGAAGCAAAAGGATATTTAGCAGAATTTCCACAGCTTCAGAATAGCTCGTGGGCCTCAAACTCCCAATTGCAGTAGAGATTCCCACTGAATTCTCAAGGGTACCTTCTCTGAAGGCTCCTTGGATTTGATAGCCTCAGAGGCTCTGAAGGCTTTTCACTCTGTTTTCCAACCAACATTATTAGTGTTTGATTCTTTGCACAACTGACATTACCCGTGTACAAAACCATATTTTTTCTGTCTTATCTTAAAAACAAACATCTTCCCTTTGTTGGTGTGTGTGTCTCTTAGGACTTTTCAGAGGGAAAGAACTCAGAATATACACATGCATACATATGAGGGATTTTATTATGGAAACTGACTCCAGTGATCATAGACCGTAAGTTCCACGGTATTTTTTTTTTTTTTTTTGGTTTTTCGAGACAGGGTTTCTCTGCAGTTTTAGAGCCTGTCCTGGAGCTAGCTCTTGTAGACCAGGCTGGTCTCGAACTCACAGAGATCCGCCTGCCTCTGCCTCCCAAGTGCTGGGATTAAAGGCATGCGCCATCACCGCCCGGCAGTTCCACAGTATTTTATCAGTTGCATAGAGAAACAGGAAATCAGGGTTGCTGTTGAGACTGAATGAAAAGCCTCAGGTCTAGGGATGCTGGTGGTATGACTCAGTCTGAGGCCCAAACAGTGGTAGTCTCGGGCTGAGGATAGAGCTACTGGATCCCATAGGCTCAACATCATAGAGTTTTCTATTCAAGGGTGGGATAGATTGGTGCTCTAGGCCCAGAAGAGAACAATATCACTCTCCCTCCACCATTCTGCTTGCTTTATATGCCCTAATTTTAGTTATCTATCTACACTTGTTAGGGCAGGTTGTTTTCCCTCTGTCTAGCATTCAAATGCTAATCTCTTCGAGAAATCTTTATAGATATACGAAAAATGTATTTTACCAACTCTCCACATATTCCGTATCCTAGTCAAATTGACATTTAAAATTTAGCTCCACACTTAACTCCAACCTATTGATTACATGGCTATCTTACTTTACAGGAAGTCATTCTTTAAAAATGAATAGTGTATAATCAGGTTTTGTGAATTTACATTTTCTTCTCAGACTGTCCATCGAGTGCCTCTGAAAAGCATGCTTTTCTGCCTTTATAATATGCTGAGCAGCATCCAGCTCCTTCCCTTCAGCAGGGCTGCTGGTCTTAGGCAGCATTGTCTCCTCTCTGACCTCAATTACCATTCTTCCTGTATTCCCAGTTGCCAGCTACAGCTTACTGTCAGCTCAAGTGATGCCAGGTAATGCAAATTTCATCGCATGGTCTCAAACCTCCAAAAGCTCTTCCCCCAAGTAGAATAAAAGTTCAGAATGGCCCAGGAAACTTCACAGATGCTTGTTTCCCTGCTTCCCTTTCTTGCTCTTGAACTTGATTTCTCTGTGTTCCTTGCTTTGACAACTGTCCTGTGTCCGGTCTTAAAAAAAGCTGAAGCCCTTGGACTTAACATAGTGAAGGGAACCCTGATGGCTCTTTGGCTTGGAGAGGGAGGGAGTGGGGGTATGGGCCGAAGGGAGGGGAGGGAAGGGGGAGGAGGAGGGAAGGAGATGGAAATTTTTAATAAAAAATGAGAAAAAAAATCGCTAATAAAACTGTTCCCTTTTAAAAAAACAAACAAACAAACAACAACAACAACAAAAAGCTGAAGCCACTTCTCTGCTTCTGCCTTTGCTCCTTTTCCTCCTGGTAAATCTTTTCCTTGCTTGTCTCTCAAAATCTCCTTTGGGTCTTCTCAGCAAGAGCTGTTCTAACACAAACACAGAACTCTTCAAACTCTGTCCCCCTCTAATTTTGACTTCTCTCAAAGCATGTATTCCTTTCTGATTCATTGCTGGTTTTTGATAATTTTGAATTTCAATATTCTCAAAAAAACTATAGGAGAGCAGAGAATCACTGAGCTTTATTTTCTCTATTATATTTTTGACTAAACATAAAACCAATGTTTCCAATTTATCTTACATCTTTATACATTTATATATGAATTTGATGTGAATTTTCTTTTCAGAATATATAATATGGAAGTTTCAAAATTTTGATATCTTTCAGTATTGAATATTTCAGAATTCTTTGTATATTTTTCATTGATGTAGATATTACTTAGAAGTATTTGGAATTATATAATACCTCCCTCCTCAACCTATCCTTTAAGATTTCCTTAGATAATCTAGTATTCTAATTACTGTATTATTAAAGGAAGAAAATTATAATCCCAATTATATACGACCTTTAAATTACATTCAGAATTAATTTATGGTCTTCAGTAAGGTTTTTCTTAGACCATGTTCTTTATACAACAAAAAGGGATATACATATATATGCTATATCTCAATAATATATATAATATATATTAGATAAAGTGATATGAATATTTGTATAAAAAAGTTGGTCATGACTGATAAAAAACTCTGTAATATTATCAGGCTTGGATCGGGGATGTTAGAATGGAATAATCTCTCACAATCAGTTTTGTGAAAACAAAAATGAAACTTCAGGCCTCTGTTAATATTAAACTTTCTATTTATTTTTATTTTTTTCCAGAGTAGTGTTTTGTTTGTTGGCTAAATGTCGATTTTCTTCCTCCTCCACCACTTCTGTCTCTTCCTCCTCTTCCTCTTGCTCCTCCTCTTTTTCTGATTCTCCTTGTCCTCCAGTTTGGGTTGTTTCTGTGAAAAGTGTTGTGTTTGGCCTCCTACACTTAAAACTGCTTTTTCTTTCTGCCTGGTGTTAAGATCTCCTCCCCTGTTCCTTTCTGATTAGGTCTCCTTTTGTAGCCCAATCTGGCCTGAATTTGAGAGCTTTTAACCTCAACCTTCCAAGAGTTTGCATCAAAGGCCTACATTATATATTGTTTCTTTTAATCTTCTTTATTCACTGTAACTATATGCTTGCTGTATGATAGTTGAATATAATGTTATTCTATATTATTTGGTGTTGGCCGAGACTGCTTGTTTGTTTCCTGGCTGCTCAGACCTAAAATAATCACTCAGAAACTATATTAACTAAATCATGGTTTGGCCAATCACTTAAGTGTATTGCTAACTAGCTCTTATATTTTAAATTAACCCATTTTTGTCAATCTGTGTATTGCCACATGGCCTTGACTTACCGGGAAAAGTTCTAGCATATGTTTCTCCCAGCAGCTACATGGCCTCTCAATGACCCTGCCTTCCTTCCTCCTCTATCTGCTTGGAATTCCCGCCTAGCTCTATTCTGCTAAGCCACTGGCCAAAAGTGCTTCTTTATTAACCTATAGCAATAAAACATATTCACAGCATACAGAGGAGAATCCTGCATCATTTTTTTTTTTTTTCCACACAGGCCCTGTCTGCTGGCAGCAAGCAAAAGTGCTGAGGCTTCTTTAAGAGAGGTCTTCCTAATTCAACATTAGCAACAACAAGAACAAAAAAACCCCAAACTCTGGCTCTTTCAGGAGGCTGAGCACTTAAATGGGTTTTGTGGCAAGTTACTTGGTTTGTCCACTTATTTTTAAGTTGAAGTAGGAAAATGGATATTTATAATTTGTATCTAAAGTAAGATAACATAAGTCCAATTATGTTCAAAGTTTCATATTCATTATGAGAAACTCGTCACAGAGTATAAACATTTAGAAACAACAGTAAATAAAAATAATAATTTGATACAAATACATAGTCTTGAAAAAATCAAGTCAATATAAAACTTTATTAACAAACAGAAAAATGAACATTTAAAAATATATGATTTTGGAAATGAACCATTTTTTATCAAATTGCATTAATTAACACATACTGTGAATGGAGGCAAAGATAAATTGGCTTTCCAGAGTTGGATCTCTTACTGTGACAGCTTTATCACTGTTTTTCAGAAAGTATAAGCAGGGGCCACGGAGAGGAGTTTACAAAGAGGATGCTGTAGTTAAATAGAATTCAAAGGTTTTCTGTCTACATTACTATTTTGCTGTTGTTAAGATTAATAGATTTTTCTCTGAATTTAGAGTAATTGAAATCAAGATCTAAAGTGCAATTGCACAACATATTTAAACTTCAGTTGTAACATTTAAAAATAAGGTGCATGTTAAAGTAAATTCTTCAGAAAGACGTAGCAGTTGGGCTTAAAGATTCACTTTTTAGAGGACACCTTGAAATTAGTTTGTGCTTATCATACGAGAGAACCTCTGCCTTATTCATGAAATTTTCAGCGAAAGAAAATAAATTAAGATAACAGATATTTTAAAATGAAATGCTGTGACTACTAATATTTTAGAACATATCATGGGCTTCAGGCAAATAAATTTAATTAAATAAACTGGTTTTTTTTTTTTAGAATCAGCTGCAAAACTCATTCATTTGCAAAGAGCCTTTGTTCTGCAGGAAATAAACAAACAGTGGCAGCATGACTATTGAGGAGCACATGTTTGCTATGAGGAACCAATAACTTTATTCAAACAAATGAAGAGTTAAGGAAAACTACTGGTGAACTGAGAAAATAAAACAATTGCTTTAACCTTCTTTTATTTCTGCTCACTAACAGTAATAAATCTGATTGCTTTAGGTAGAAAATTTTTTTCGTTGTTCTTTCATAAAAATATATAAAAGACCCCTTTAACATAACTATGTATGAAATTTTGATTAGTCCTTAACAAAAAGGTTTCATAACTTTTTCATTGGACCTTCAGCAAAGAATATTTAAAATTACATATCTCTATATGTATATGAAGGAAAAGCAGACAGGTTGAAGAATTCATCTTTCACGATTTTTATGTATTGCTCCTTTGTTTTTGGTTTTTCTTTTTTTAGTTCTGTCTCATGCACATCACAACTGTTAATAGGTTTTCCTGAACAATGCTAATATTCAAAGGTTGGCTTTAGTATGGAATTAGGTTTATCCCAAGAATATTAAATAAACATAGAGATAACATATCTCCTGGCACAAAAAGCAGAGTTTGTCACCCACGTCTGTGCTACATGAGAATAAGGATTGTGGCCTAAATGTATAGAGTTTTCTCTGACTATATTAGATTCTTAAGTATTGGCTATACTTTTTGGGTTGTACCAATCTTCTGCTGGAATAATTATATTCTCTATTATTTAGCAAACTTTCCGCAAGGACCATTTATTTCTTCCAGTTATAGCACCCATGGCTCACAGTGAGTTACTTTTACATGTAACTAGCTGACAGAAAATTTCTGTAAAAGGCAATATAATAAATATTTTGTAGGACAGATGGTCCATAGCTGCTATTCAAATCCACAATAGCAGCTGTAGACAATACATGAATGGGCATGGCTACATTCCAACTAAACTTGATTAATAAAAACAGGCAGTGAACGATAGATCTGGCCCATTTTACCTAGCTATAAACCTGTAAAGAAGAACAATGATAATTTCATGCTTTTCATAAATCTTTGTGTGTATACAATCACATTATAACAAGCTATATTATAAATTTCTTAGCTTACATGCAAGAATGAAGGTGTCTTTATTTTTGTGCAGTGAAACATGACAGCAGGGCAATTTTTTTCATCAGTTGTTGCTATTGCTAAGACCTCATGAAACTACCAGAGTAAATGGAGAAAATTTCAAACAAAATGTGTTTCTCAAGTCCCTGGGTTCAGGTGATACTTAGAGAAAATGGAGCTTATTATCAGCCTGTTATTTAAAACAAAGCATGGAAGTTTGCAGATGTCCTTCTGTATATGAATTGAATATGTAGGTTACATGAGGGAACGAGAGGTTTGAGGTGGGAGAGGGACAGAGTGCGAGAGATAGAGAGAGCCACTATGGGGTTAGGGAGAAACCCGCTGCTAGGGAAACTCCCAAGAGTCCACACCAATGACCCCAGCTAAGACTCCTAACAATAGTGGAGTGGGATACCAAACCGTCCTTCCCCTGTAATCAGATTGGTGAATACTCCAACTATCATCATAGAGCCTTCCTCCAGCAACTACTGAACCAGATGCAGAGGTCCACAACCAAGCACCAGTCAGAGCTTAGGGAATCCAAAAATCGGGAGAGGTCGAGATCATGAAGGAGACAGCTGAACCAAGCTTAAGGAAACTCAGGAACTCTAGACTGACAGCTGTGGAGCCTCCATGAGTCTGAACTAGGACCTCCATATATGGGAGACAGTGATAAAGCTTGAACTATCTGAGAGGGCTCCTAGCAGCAGGACCAATGTCTACACTGGTGCTGACCTAACTTATTGAAGCCCATTCCCTATGCTGGGATGCCACACTCAGTCTTAATGCAGGGAGGAGGGTCTTGGTCCTGCCCCAACTTAATGTGCCAGACTTTGTTGATTTCCCATGGGAGCTTTTACCAGTTGGGAGGAGTGGACTTGGGGCTAGGTGTCGGTGGGAAGGAGGCAGGGAGGGGGAGGGAAAGTGGGTGGAGAATAATGGGTGGAATGTAGAATTAAATTTATAAAAATAAGCAAAAGAGAGACAACAGTGTATTATTCAGCAATAAGAAATGATCCATCAAGTCAGGAAGAGAAACGAAGCGACCTTTGTGTATTAGTAAGGTATAAAATTCCATCTAAAGATACTGTGTGATTTTGGTACAATGTTCTGAAAGACATAAGACAATGGGATGGGCAAACGTAGAGTTACAGAAATATTGAGACAAAGAAAGGTAAAGTGGATTACAGAAAATTTTTAGGACAGTAAAGTTATTCTACATGATATTATAATGGTAGGTTCAAGCTGCGGGAAGGTGTATCTCTAACAACTACCCGCCTTCTGGGGCGTGGCCTCATAGACTATTTACCTGGATGCAGAAGCGCGTCCAGCCCTCTTCCTCTCTGCCTTTCCCTATGGACCCCAGTTTTGCTGGTTCGGTTTGTTTGGATCTCATCTTTATCCATCATTCACGCAGAGAGTCCTGATTTGTAAGTTTTATCTATTAATAAATACCTGCATATTTCTTAGTTCTGAGCTAGTGTGGGATTCCTTTTATTAAGCGCCAGATCTCTCTGCGTTCAGGTTCATCTTATTATTAGTCTTGTTAAAATCTGTAGAATGTGCAACACAATAATATATGCTAATATAAACTGTAGACTTTGATAACCATATGTCAATATAAAGTCATTAGCTGTAAAAAATGAGAAGGAAGGTTGACTTGCACAAGTGAGGGCAGGGGCATGGGTAACAGTATTTTCTAATCGATTGGGCTGAGAACCGAAAATCACTATAAAATACATTATTTTTTAAGAGTGGAACTTCTTGTGCTCTTAAAATAATATTTGAGTTGAGATGTCTTCAATAACTTTCAAGTTAGACTCTCTAGGGTCTGTCCCATACTCATCTACCATTTGCAGTTACAAGTAAAGATATTTATTATAGGGTACAACTTTTATATATAAAAGTGGGGACATTAGTGTGCTTTTTAAGATGACAGAAAATATTGAATTAAAATCTTAGGTTTTTATTGTTCAAAAACTTTGGGAAACAATTTCTTCATGATAATTAAACATGCTACCAATATCTCTCCAGCACCAGAATAAATTATGTTTAATGTTAGTTTTCAGATATGTCCTTCACTATAAGCAAGGGATTCAATTAAAATGCAATACCATAATAGCTAAGTCTGCCTAGCAAAGCTATGAGGCTCCCTCGACTATTGATTTCATACTGCTAAGAAGCATATGTAAATTCATTTTAAGTAGGTTTTTCCATGTGACCATCCAGATCACTTTTCTCTTTCTCTAACGTGGTAAGTGTACATACATAGTTTACACAAAACTTTGCCTCTTCTCACACTTTCTTCTGTGACATCCACAGAGTGTTTTTGAATCATGGACTCGTTCAAAAATCTGAAGAAAATTATTTTCTCTATAGGGATCAAGAACACACATGAAAATGAAGAAAATTTGTCACATAATTTCCTGAGATTCATAGACTCCCATAAATTTGATCTGTGTAACCCAACTTATTTAAAGAATCGCCTAGAAAGTTGACTCAGATGAGGCTCCTGGGGTTCAGCACATAATATGATTACAGGGAACACTAAAAGATGCTTTTTGTAGGTTCACCGTACATAATTTACATCCCTGAATTACTTTTCCCAGCAACCATACCTAGTACTGAGTATCTCTTTTGAAGAACTCCCTTAAGATAGTAGAACCATTTCAGTCACTACTTCAGAGAACTTAAGAAACTCATAAGTACATATCTTTTATTCTGTAACTATATTTGCCCAATTTTGAGTATATTTTTAACTGGTCAACTACACTTAAGCAACACAAATTACAAGATTTAATGGAAATTATGATCTTTGAGAATTTTAAAGTTACTTATACAACTTATTAGAATTCTCAGACTTCACATTCGATTCTGCCAGACCGTATACACTTTGCTTTTAGTTAAGTTCTACAAATGTAATATGTAAGTGTTCTATGTGAACTATTTAAGAGAAATTTTATTTCATTGAAAGTTAACCATATTACACTTCAGCCATTCTTGTCTTTAGATTAAGAATCTTGCCTCAGCTCTCAATGAGGAGAAATTCCTGTAATATATCTAATGAGAGAAGAAGGCAAGACAGGTAGGACTTCAAAGTAACTTCTATTATGAGGTACACCTGAGAAACCTGAAACCCTGCATCAAAGAAACAAAACAAAACAAAATAGCATTCCATTTAGATATATTCTTTGACATTTCCATGTTGTATATGTTGAGTTTTTACATCTTTCCCCCACTATGTACTCCCATCCCCCACTTTCTCCCACAAAGACTTAAGAACTCACTACAGCTGTAGTAACGAGCACAAGACTGGGCCTGCTGCCATCATGATGAGGAGGGGCTCATGAAGCCCCATGTCTTACTGAGGGACTGTGCTGCTGGGAGAGGGTGACATTTTCTTCAATGGTGTTGCTCCTGTTCTACTAAATAACCTTCAACTCCTGCTCAAGTGAACATCCATAGTTTAAGTGGATTAAACATATGTCAAAGTAAGAAGGGGCTTTTTGAGAAGAAGGCTTTCAGTGAGTAGTATTGGGGATAGATAGGGTATTGGGGAGTAAAGACTTAATAAGCATATGTAAGGATGAAAAAAGCAACATTGTCTCAAAATTATTACTTTTTGTACATTGTATTGATATACTTGAACTATTTCACAAATATAAGTGAGACAAATAATATTCTGTAATCAGTGAATGCAGTTCAGCTTTAGGGTAATAAAACAAAATGCAATTTCACTGATTCTAGATGTGAAGATACTGAAGCCTAGTGATCATAAGTCATTTGTAGGAACTGAAGAATATTGAAATGTGACTTCTGTCATTGTGGCTGTATAAAACTCGCATTTAATCTATGCAGAATCTTAGTGCAGTTTCAAATAAACTTCATGTATAAAATATCACTTTCCTATGCTTCATTGTAAAGATACTATATATCTATGAAGTACTTCACAGAGGTGCTTGGTTAAAGATGGAAGTCCCATAATTGGGTTTACTAGTCTCTCTTTTTATCTCAAAGTAAATCTAATTTTGATTTCAATGCATTATAGAAAGAGTATATAAACTTTTTTCAGTAATCTGGTTGTTATTCAGATCAAAGATACAATTAAAACTCAGAAGGTAGAGAATAAAAAATAAAATAGAGTTTGGAAAATGACTTTTACTAATTTTGTGTAAAAGTCAAGGTGACTGGAAATTTTAGCAGCTCTCAATATTTCAATATATTGTTATAAATTGGCATAATAAAGCAGTGAACAAAAATTAGCTAATAAATTTTGATTATTAGATATTTATATTCTGTTGCTGGAGAAACTTAACATTATTACATATAACTTAAGAATTTCTCTTACAGTTTCACAGAATTTGCTTACAGATAGCTAAGTACAGAACTGTTTTAAAGAGATTAATTGAAATTTATTTTATATTATTTGAAAGTTAAAGCACTTCTCAAGAATTGAGTAATTATTTAAGAATTCTGAATAATAAGTCTGCTGAATTATCATTTGTCGAATTTTCCTAACTATTGTTAATGCATTAGTGGAACGTGTGGGTCATGATTTTTAATATTATTTATACATACTGGAAAGGAATATGGATTTTCTACAATTAGATATGATCAATCATTGTATACATCACAAAATTCTTCCATACATATGAAAAGAGATACATTTTAAAAATATACTAAATTCATGTCATAGGATAAACATTTGTAAGAGAAAATGAGTAGAAGTTAAAATACAACTTGTTCTTTGTACTTTTCCATACAATCAGGCAACATACACAAAACATCATTTCTGTAGTCAATTTTTAAATACATTTAAAGAAGATGTGAAGAAGCTGGAAGGCTGAAAAAAGAATGCATGTAATTACAGCATTTGCTAATTTTTAACTTTATCCTGGCCGAAGGCATGGAACTGACCCTTCCTAAGAACAGTCTTGAAAATAATATTGAAAGTGTATAGGTTTGAATCATGACACAAAACCTCCTTCACCAAATCATCTCCTGTCCTGTTAGTTCTACCACAGATCAGGATAATGACAATTTCTGAAGAAGCAAAGCTTAGAAACGTAAGATTATCCCAACGTGAGGAAGATCATGTTTCTCAGCCAGGTGTCAACAGCTCTTGTCAGCTGGCTCCACGCCCTTTCCTTTGTGCTTTCCTCACCTTCGTTGTGCATTCTGCCTAGAAAAAGTAATTCTTCTGCCAACTACTCAGAGAATATTCCTATAATTTCCCGTGACTTAAATTTTAACCGTTTATTACATTTTATATGTCACTGACTACATTTTATATTTCATCAATGATAAATATCAACTTAATTTATGCAAACACATTTAGACTTCAAATTTAGTGTCAGACTCATCTTGCAGTGATGTGTTGTGTCCTTCTGTATAAGTATTGCTTTTATTGGCTACTGAATAAAGCTATTCTGGCCAATGGCTTAGTGGAGTAAAGCCAGGTGGGAAATCCAAACACACACACACACACACACACACACACACACACACACACACACACATATTTATGTGTATATATACACACACATTTATATATATATATATATATATATATATATATATATATATATAGAGAGAGAGAGAGAGAGAGAGAGAGAGAGTAGTCAGAGTCAAGAAGACACCATGTGTCTGCTAAAAGAGAAAGATGCCTACCATCAGGCCACATCTTTGTGGTGATACATAAATTGATGGAAATTGGTTAATTTAAGATGCCAAAGCTAGCTAGAAATATGCCTGAGACATCAGGCAAACAATGCTGCAATTAATATAGTTTCTGTTTTTTTATTTGGTTCTGGGCAGCTGGGAAATCAAAATACAGTCTCCAGTAACAAAATGGCTCCTACCATCTGGGGGCTTGGATCCACATATGACATAAAAATAAAGTTTAAGAAAAAAAGAGGGCTCCTAGACCCCTAAGAATAGGTGCCAACAACAACTTCTTGGTAGCCACAAGATATTTTCAGATAGACTCTGTTTGCTGGCAGCAAGAAGAAGAATGACTCCTTTAAGAGAAGGCTTCCTGGCTTGGCATTAGCAACAAAACCTATGAAGCTTCTTTGAGACAGCTTCCTGGTTCCTGCTGGCAGCATGAATAGCTTCCTTTTTATTTGGAGAGAAAAGTGGAGATGATGTAGTTTGTCCTTCTATACATTTTACTTTTATTGGTTACTGAATAAATCTGTCCTGGTGTCCTGGTCAATGACTTAGCAGAGTGAAGCCAGGTGGGAAAGAGAGAGAGAGAGAGAGAGAGAGAGAGAGAGACAGAGAGAGACAGAGAAGGCAGAGTCTGGGAGACATCATGTAGCTGCCAGAGGAAAAAAGATTTCTATCTGTAGGCCACAGACTTGTGGTGATAAATAGATAGAAATTGATAGAAACGGGTTAATTTAAGATGTAATAGTTGGCTAGAAATATGCCTGAGACATCCGCTAAGCAGTATTGTAACTGATAAGTTTCTGTGTGATTATTTGGGTCTGGGCACCTGGGAAACCAAACACAGTCTCCATTTACAATACAGTCATCCTCAATAATTTCAGAAGTAAAATACAAAAACTCTTTCTTTTGTTTTGTATTTGAATATGGTATTTTAATGCTATTTTTATAAATAATATAGATGGAATAAACACTAAATATTCTCCAAGGAATTTTCTTTTTAGTCTTCTATTTGGAAGTGTGTGGGTCTCATCTAGCTTAGTCTAACACTCAACTTTGTATGAAGTTGGGAATGACCTTGAATATTTTATCTTTGTGTACCTACACTCTTAATTCTGGAATTTCAGGTATGTAGTATCATGCCTCACTACAGTTTATTTATTTTGAACATACCAAAAAAGGCGAATGATAAAATTTTTATATCCCCTAGATAAAGATGTCCATTTATGGACAAACCAAAGTGAAATTTGTCTTTTATCCACTAATTATAATCTAACAATGGAAAGTAGAGTCCTTTCTAGCAGTGATGTATCATAACATACTTTGTCATTGTAAATCTTTTTGTGGGGTATTTTATGACTTAATTTTCCATACAGAATGTTCATTGTCTTAGAGTATTTCTTAGCATTATCTTTGTTGTGGATATCATAAACCCACTGTAATATTTTGTGACAAATTTTATGACAAATTTTAAATGATTCATAGTTGATCATAAGAACACACATTATATGAACAGTATCTTCCTATGGAAATGATTAACTGGATTAATGAAATGACAGAATTCAATGGGACATTAAAATAAACAATATTGACAGTACACAAGGATATAATATTGATGGAAGAAAGATTACAAAAAACTTTTAAAAATCCAGTGACAAGGTTGCAAACTATTTCTTTTGCTTTGTCTAGAGAATGAGCTTAGTGCTTCTATAATTTTCACTCGGTAAGTATTTATAGCACAGCGCTTGATAAGCTCTTGGTATTTATTAGTAATGGGAAACTTTTTCTTAGTTACTTCTTAAAAGTAATATAAAAATATTAGAGGCTGAGGAGAAGGTTCAGCCAATCAAGTGTTTGCTGGCCAACCACTGAAACAAAGTCCCATGTGGAAAGCCCAGTGGTATGCTTTTGAAACACCTGGCCTGGGGACAGTGAGCCCACAACATATAAAAGAAGTTGCTTTTGTTGATTTCAACTTGTCTTCCTCTAATTCACAAGCCATTTTCTAGGAGCTATGAGCAATTATTGCAGTGCAGAAACTGTGCTAAATGCTACATATGTGTTTAGTCTTCATAAATGCATGAGATGTGTTGCTCTCCCCATGAAAAATGATGGAGCCATTGTAAACCAAACATTCTGAACAGGCATGCCCTGCCCTTGTGGCTGAATAAGACTGGCTGATATCTTGTGCTGTGCTCATATATTGCTCATTGCTAACTTTGGGCTGTGAGCTGTCAACCTAGGAAAAGCTTAAACTTAAAATCAGTGGTAAAAGTCATGTTTCAATACTTGTTCTCTGCAAGCCTGTCAATATTTTCATGTTACATGTAGCAGATAGACATACATTTCAGTTTAACCCTTATATAAAATTCAACCGTGTTTTACTTTCTTCCCATTCAGGGCTCAGCCAAATATTCATTTCTGCTTCTTTTCTATAAAGACACACCTTGAGATTCTTGTGAGCAGGATGTTAATAAGAAATTAATTTGTGTACCTGGAGAATAACACGTTCACACAGCAGGTGTGACATCATTCTGAAAAATGTTCTGCTAAACAGCTGTAGGCAAGTGAATTGGCAAATATCTTCAGTCTAGTTTTCTTTCTTTTATCATAATGTGCTATTTCAGAATTATCTGTTAGATTAATATACTGGGGGAAATAAATCTCTCAGGTATAGTGTGTCACTTCTCTTACCGGGTTACAGTTTATGGCAGCAGCTTGAACTACCAGTTTCTTTCCTTAATCTGGATGACAGCCTAAGCCCTTTGCCTTTCCAGAAAGGAGACCCAAGCTACAGCACCTCGTACTCTTCCTCACATTGACAAAATCAGGCTTTAATGTCCATGTGAATTTTTACAGACAACAGACTCAAAAGGCAAAACAAACAAACAAATAAAAACAAGGATAAAAGGAAATGTTGAATATAGTTCAAGATTTTTCAAAATATTATGTTACATTGTTGTCAAATTTATTGTTTATTAAATTTAAACTACAAATGAGTTTGATTAATGTCCCCCAATATCTTATTGCTAAAGAGAAACTAGCTACATGTAGAAAACTATATCAAGAATATTTTTCTTTTCTTCTGTTTTGCCCCTTTAATCTATATATCTTTCTAGTCGTCCTTCAGCAAATATGTATTGAGCCTCCATTATATTGCAGACATTTGCTATTTATTTGCTGTTTATCATTGGGAAATCCAGACGAAGACAAATGACACCTACTCTCATGGAACTGTCATTAATAACTTTCTCTGACTGATATTCCCAGCACCAGGTGTGGTCTGTGCATCCGAAAGCATGGGAATATAATGATGCAGAGACTTCTGCTGGTAAGGAAGGTCATCAGGTATTGATAATAACCTACTTAAAATTACCAGTGATTAGCAGTCTTTATCAGATCAGTAATATATAATCTTTAAATCAACATCAGTATCCAACAAAACACATATAGAAGTTGAATCCAATCTGAAAATCAACCCAGGTGAATCTGAAAAAGAATGTTCATGATTAGAGAGTCAACTGTACTTTTAAGACTCATCAAAAGGAAGACTCTCATTTATAAAGACTTAACTATCTCATGTTTCCATCTGTCTTGAGAGACATGAATCAATCTCTGGCACTTGTCAATTTTTATACGTTTTTATTTACCCTGAATAGAAACATCTGTGGTACTCTCAGGGGCATCCTCTAGCAGTGTTAAGTCAAAAGAGGTGAATCATGTTTGGAAGATTCCTGACCAGCATTTGAAAGAGCTAACTGACCTGAAATTGGATTCTGAGCCTTCAGTTAGCTGAACCCATAGTCAGGACTCTGGTGGCAGGATTCTAACTGCTGAGCATTTATTTGGAGATCAACAGGAGCTTTTTAAGTGGCAGATAATTAGAATTTGTGGTGCTGATGAGGCAGGGACTGATGACATTGTCACCCGCAGTTGTTTGCTCTCATTTAAATGAGCCACCACTTCATTATCAGCATAATGTAATGAATTGAGCTCTCCCCACTGTCCCGGAAATGAAAATGAAACATGTTAGTCAATTCCATTAAACACCGTGTTCTCCCCAAATAAAATATAATTAGCACAGAGCTGTTTAATAATTTACAGGCCCTTGCTATAAAGTTTCTATGTAATGCCAGAAAGTTGGATTCTTCAAAAGGTTTTTGTGGGAGCAGCTTAGTTTTCAATGTCACATAACGCCTCATATGAATACATCCGCACTGAAAAGAAGGATGAGTTTTCCGAGAAAAAAAAAATCTATGATATTCTAGGTGAACTGTGATATTTTCAGGCAACTCAAATTCTGTGATGTTTATTAAGTGTTCGTATTCTTAACGTTTTGAAGAGCCACACCTCTTTCAAAAGACAGCTTTCTGGGAAACAGAAGTTTTAACAATCTTATCTAGGACAGAGCTGAATATAACAAGTCCTTCATTTTCCCCCGTTTCAATGCGATATTTTTCTTATGCTAAGAAAAATAAAATGAATAGAACAAAGTAAAATAATGTTCATCTTCTGGAAAATAAGTTGTGAATATTTAAAAGACTTAATAACTTGGAGCCCCAAAGGCAAATTGGATGAGCATAGTCATCATAGCCTAATTTGTAATTGATGGCCAGGTACTCATGTGAACTACAATTTCTTTTCTGTCTTGGTACAAAATATTCATTCCTACTATGTGCAAGACATTGCCACATGGAACCTGAAGGATTCAAAGACAGACAAGAATAAACAGAATTTGTTCATACGTCAACCTTAATAGTGGAGAAATGAAGGGTAGGTGACAACACCTGATGGCTCCGACTACAGCAGTGCTTCACTAGGGATAATTGACAGAAGAAAGTATTAAATTACTTTAATCCTCTGTTTTCTCCATCTTTAAAAGAAAACCGAGACTTTTATTGGTACATAATTATGAAACTCTATCTTAGACCAGAGAATTAGCGTAGGAAGAGAAGGTTCTGCCGAGAAAGCATAGCCTAAAGTATGTGGAGGATAATGAGCAATGCGTTGTAGTTGGACATTGGAGGGAGAAGTCAGAATGTGGGCTTTTCCTAAATGCCGTGTGTATTATCCATTTTTGACAAGTCAGCCTGGGGCAGAGCTAAAATGCTAACACACTGTTAGGTATTTGTGTCTCCCAAGACAGGAGCATGGAACCAGGCAAGTGAGACCAGTAGTGGGGAAATCTAATATAAAATGTGGCAGCGCTGACTTTGCATTTGTTTTACAAGAAATCACAGCCGGATACTTGGCCAAGCAGGACAACTCAAGAGAGGCCATATGGGACTGCTTCATCTCAAAGCAGACTGCCACAGGGTAGAAAGTGAGCAATTTATCTCTGGACGCTGCCGCCTGTCTTCCATACTTCAAGAAGATCAAAATTTGAATCATGAATAATGGAAATGTTCTAAAATTAGAGTTATAATGGTTGGGCAACTCTGTGTTGAATACACTAAAACAGCCACTACATTGTGTAAATTAAAAGGCTAAATTTTATAGAATGAGAATTATATCTCAATAGCTCTATACAAAATTCAGCCCATTACAAGTTGTAGCCTTTTGTGGTCCAGGTAAGTTAAACTTAGGAATAAGAACTTTTGTGAGTTCCAAAACCATAAGGAGCAATGGAAATAAGTCCAAGCCCAATTCATTTGGAGAAGACTGAGATAGGAGGCATGTTGTGGACCAGCATAGTAGGTTCTCATCTTCTCCAGGAGCCACCCAGACCAGGAAACAAAGCAACAACCCAGGCTCAGAGAATACAAAAGTGTGGACATACTCAGATGGAAGCTCAAAATAATTCCACCTTGTGATGTTTGGGTTGCTTGCATCCTGCAGCATAAACTCTCACATTCATCCTCCTAAAAATGGTAAAGAAAGAATGAATGTATGAAAGCTTAGCTTCCTTTGTTATTTCTGAACATAAGACTGTTTATATATATAGATTCTTTACTTTTCAGTCCAGTTGCCCTCCTGCTGAACCTGGCCTCCTTGTAGTGATTTTCCTGACTAGTATAATGAAGAAGAAATCCCTCTTGGGCCGTGGTTTTCAGCCTTCCTAACACTGCCAGCCCTGCCAACTCTTTAACACAGTTCCTCTTGTTGTGGTGGACCCAACCATAACTTTATTTTGTAGTAATTTGTTGATTCAGTTATGATTCATAATGCAAATATCAGTTGTGCAGGATATCTCACCCACAGGTCGAGAACTGCTCTAAGGTCCTTGAGTCTAGGTTAACTAAAGACTGGCAGTTTCTACTGTAATGTCCTGGAATACTCACTCTTGAAACACAGCTGTCAACGGTAAGAAAGCTGAACAAGCCAAATGGAGATGACATTGTAGAGAAAAATGAGACACCTGAAAAGTTCCTGCTGAGCTCCCAGATGACAGCCAACACTAATTTTCTCCTTGCAAGAATCAGCGGTCAATGACAAGCAGGTTGTGAGCTGTTTCCCACGTGAGCTCTCCAGCTCCCTCTGATCTTCCCCAATTGATCCAATGTGGGGCACATGAGCTGCTCAGGTAAACGGTAGCCAAGGTAACATCCAAGTGTTTGTCACACAAAATGGTGAGACATAATAATCCTGATGTTTTCAAGTCATATTTGGAAGTCATTTACTGTGCTGTCACAGAAAGCTGTAATTAATATTCAAAATATTCATAAACTCTCTCCTTTGCCTCCCATCCTAAATTTCCTTCACCTCCTTTTGAATGACTAGACTTGTTTTCTTAAAGGCATGATTCAAACTACCTAGTAACTAAACATTGTGTTCTTGACTTTTTGGATATCTATTTGTGTTAATTGTTCTTGAGAATTTCAGTTTCGTCTTTAAACTTCCTGGAAAGAATAGGTTAGGGTTACTTGTTGAACTTATATTTTTCTGTTTTTTCAAGCACAGTGTGCCACAGCTGGATTTGTCGGGACATCACAGGTAAAGAAAAGATTATCTTGAGGCCAGGAAACTCCCTGCGTAGCTTCCAAAGCTCTTATACCAAGAGATCACTAAGAAGGGACACAAAGCAAGCGATACTAAGCAATACAGTGATTCCTCTAATGGGTATATTCCCTAAAGAATCAAAATTACAGTTCAAGTAACTGCAGACTCAGGCTTATTGCAATGTTGTTCATGATAGCCAACTTGTAGATTTAGCCTAAGAATCTATAAGTTGTTGATGGGTAAAGAAAAAAATGTGGTGTATATATTTGAGGAATTACTTTTTCAGCCACAAATAATAATGAAATTATATTTTTCAAGAAAATGGATGGTGTCCAGGTGAGACAGGAAGGGGACATATAAAAGGAAAGGAAAGAAGAGAGAGAAGAAAGTATAAAGGCAAGCACAAATAAGACAACGATGTTCCCTACAGGTTAGAAGTAATATCCGCCAATTAAAAAGTCAGATAGGAGATAGTGATGTTAAAAAAGTTCAGGACTTTCTGCTCCATAGGTCAAAGGTCGTCACCATTTCACTGCAGGAACATTCATTTATATTTTTATTTATTTCAGAATTCAATGTTTTACTATCATACTTCTTTGCAATTCTGTGTTCTTTTTAACCCTTAAATTTCTCTATATTGTGCCCTGAGACCAGTCTTTAAAGCTATTATATAAATTTATTGTCTTTGTAGAATTATATGCACTGGAAAACAGATACCTTAAGTCTATCATTTAATTTTTGCAGGACTTCCTATGTTCTTTAAAGCACTCAATAAACTCCAGGTTCCTTTTAATTTTCTCCCTCCTATGAGCGCAATTAATCACAATTGAAAGCTTTTACATTTGTAATTCTATTAAATTTCAGGGACTGTTGCTAGCTTCCTTATCACCAACAACAGGGTTCCTACTGCTTTCAGACAGGTAGACAGTGCAATTTGGAAATCCTAGCTTGATTGCTTCTTTTTAGGATGGATTCTGGCATCAATTGACTTGGCCTAGTTTTCCTATAGCAGAAGATGAAATAAATCATCCATGCAGGGACTCAAATGTGAGGCGAGAGGAAGCCAAATAAGAATAGACTAAAAAATCAAATAAAGATGATATATTACTGAGGTGTTCACAGCTGATGGCCAGATCATGTGTTATAGGGCTGGAAAGACCATGAGTTATGTCTGCATATTTTTGGAATAGTTTATTCTAGGAAGGTAATGTCAAACTCTATAAAGGAACTGGGGGTAAGGGAGAAAAGGAAGTTTACCTACCAACTATTCTTTGCTCCTTACTAGCTGGTGCTTGCTCCATGGAGTGCTAGCCTCACACTTTACAGTTTGCATTCCTTAGAGAGCTAAGGAAGTTTTGGTTGAAACCAGTTGAGTGATGTCTAGGCCTTAGTGCTGTGTCTTCCACCAGTGTGGATAATACATATGTGATGCACAATTCCTGCCTTGTCTTTGTTGATGCATAAAGAGAAAGTGACAGGAGATAACAGGAAATGAGGTGATACCATTTGGTGCTTGAAGACCATAGACACCATAACATGTAATATTACATCAACAGTAATATTCACGATCTTCAGGGGAAAACAACTGTATGAAAACATGTTTGGATATCTCTAAATTAGTGTGCTAGAACACAATTTATGTCTGTTTCCAACTTTTTCAAATTTTCTTGTGTTATTTTTTAGCTATAGATAAGGCAAGAAACAGAAATGACATCTAACTTTAGCCCCTTGTTGTTGAATTACTACCATGGATGTTTTTTCCTATTTTTATGAGTTATCCTATGAAGTGTTTCAGCAAGTGTTCATTAGAATTTATCTTAGATAACTGCTGTGCCCTACTAGCTTTGATAAGGTTTATCTTAAAACTTTCTTAGTAATTAACTTCAGGAGTATTGGTGATATTTTATGCAGCCATAAAGAGAAATTTAAACTTCCTTATGGATTTCCTCATTTTCATAGATGGCCTTTTTATAAGCTTCAGTCAGAATAGTTGACTTAGAAGAATAACCTTTGTAAACATTTTTATAGATATATTTATTATATCTTTTTAAATACATCTTTTGGCCAGCCATTTATCTTGATAAATACAATTTTATTATGGAACATCAAAATATTAGGCTATCTGTATATTTATAGTCCTTCTTTTGAAGGAGTCCTGAGAAGAATGATCTTGTTTGTGCAGCATGTTAAAGTTGTAAATTTAAAAAATCCATAAGATATTTGTGATTTTTTTTTTAGCATTTTATATTGGTAAAGTTAACATAGCTCATGAAGGACCACAAATTTTGTCCCTTGAGCTGATTTCTTCTGTTAAAGAATACATTCTATCATGGAATTGAAGTGGCACGTTATTAACACCTTGGAAGATATTTTATTTTCTTCTGAGGTAAGGTACATCATAATTAAGGTTTTTTACTGTGCATCTGTCATCTTCTGAGAATGGACAATTCTAGAACCACAGGGATGCAGTCATTAGAGTGCCCATTAGTTTCTGATATTGACTCTGGTAAACTGAAAGTTTAAATGCATGTTTCACATGAAAAGAATTTGTTAATATTTTATATTTCATTGGTTAATATAAAGTTGTAGGAGGAAGTCAGGTAGCATCAGGGACTGTATGCTACATGATTCTTTCACATGCAAGTGTGAAAAAAATTTTTGAAATAATTTTTTCTAATTTGTCAAGGACAATATTTTTTGACTAGAAGAATATATTTTGTTATTATATTCTCTTTCATTGGGCTATAAAAATGGGGTTTGTATGTGCTATGATACTAATACTAATGTAATTCCCAGAACATGACCTGGCTGTTTATCTATGTAGATATAAAATGGTGTATAATGATTCTGTAGGCCCATATAAGCAGCTGCTAAAGGAAAAATTCAAGTTTACTAGAGGACTTTTTAGTTTCTGTGATTTATGGAATGATTTTTGAAATTTTTGGTATAGTCAAATTATATTTTACTTTGATGCTAGTATAATTACAACCATTTTAATTTTTCTCTAGATAGTTTATTGTGATTATATAAAATTTCAACTATATTTGTATGGTAAGTTTTATGTTCTACAGGTTTACTAATTTGACTTGTTTTAATTATTTTATTTCATGGAGATCTAACATTTATATATATAATAATACCATCTTCCCTATGAACAGAAAGTGTTACTTCCACACTTTTCATTTTTCGAGTGTCTTATCCCCCTGATTTTCCCAAGCTATGACTTCTATACTATTTTGAGAATCAATGACTTTATCTTGTTCTTGGTTTTAGAGAAAAATTTCAGTCCTCTACTGTTGAGTTTGACGCTAGGTGTGAGTTCGTCAGGGGTAACCTTTATTATGATGGGTAGAGCAACACCTGCTGACTTTTGAATACGAACTTGTATATAGACTAATGCTGTAGCAATTTCCTTTGAATTGCAACTTTCTTGTAGGACAGAGGAAGGCTCATAGGAGGTAGGAAATAAAGAGACCTCAGAAGTATTAGAAAAGCTAAAACTTGGAAAACTTACAATGTCTCTTCCCAAGGTCCATCAGGTGGTAATCACTACTGGGTAATTACTACTCTGCCCTGTCAATTTGTTGCTAGTCATGCAGAGAGCTCCAGGGATGTACCTCTTGTGTGTTGTCATCAGTTAGGTTGAAAGGACCTTTGCTTGAGTCACCCATGCAACTGTGAATAACCTCTTGCTTTTGTTCCTGTAAGTAAACTCAAGAAACTCTTTACTTCACCAATTTTATGGAGCCATTACTTTAGTCTGTTGCTGGCTCGTTAGCTGTAGTGAGTAGACACTTGTTCACGTCTTCCTTGGAAATTCACAAAACATAAGTGGTGCCTGAATAGGGACAAGAAAACAAAAGATGAGTGGGAAGGAGGGGATGTATTGCTCCTGCAGTAGGTGCTGAGGCATGTAACTGAGGATAATCAATGTAAGCATGGATTATCCATGAGAGGATCTGTAGGAAATATCAGGCATAGCTGTCTTTCCTCAGAAACAGGGTGATATTGTTGCAAGGAGGGCCTCTTTTTGGTTCCTGGCTGCTTAGCCCCAAAATAATCACACAGAAACTATATTATTTAAATCTTTGCTTGGCCCATTAGCTCTAGCTTCTTATTGCCTAACTCTTACGTCTTAATTTAACCCATCTCCATTAATCTGTGTATCACCATGAGGTCGTGGCCTACCAGCAAAGTTTCAGTGCCTCTGTCTCTGGCAGTAGCTCCATGGCATCTATAAACTCCTCCTTCTTTCTCCCAGCATTCAGTTTAGTTTTCTCTGTTTATCTCTACTCCCTGTGCAGGACAAATACAGTTTCTTCATTAAACAATGGTATTCATAGCATACAGAGGGGAATCCCACATCACCTTCCCTTTTCTATTTAAATAAAAAAGATTTTAACTTTAACATAGTAAAATTACATAAAACAGGTATCATGTAGGAATTATAGTGATAATATTTATATCTACTTTATCCTTCATCATAACTAAGGAAAACTATATTATTACTATCTACTCTTCATCTCCACAAAGACTCCAGAAGAACATAATATTATTTAATTAAAAAGGACATGCATTGTAAGCAACCTCCAAAACTCTAGAATTAACAAGAGACATCTCGCTGCCTGGACAGTCACCCAAAGTTCTTTCATACCACTGGGCCATCATATTCAGCCTACAGGCCCATAGCATCTGACAGACTTTTCCATGAAGCACGTAATTTCAAAGACTATTCCACCTATATTGGCAGTTTGTCAGTCACTTTCTTCTGTGACTTGCATAATGTCTGGCAGACTCTTTCATAAAGCAGGAGCCCTGAAGGACGGTCTCACCTTTAGGCAAGTTCAGCAGTCATTTCTATGCGAGTCCTGCATGTTCAGTTCATCATGCAGCCCAGGCAAGAGGAGCTTCTTGCCCAAGTGTCTAACAAACCCCATAAGGAGCCTCTTCAGTGCTTATTGTCCTCTTGAAGTAATTAGTGCTGCCAAGAGCAGATGTGTCTCATGTCATGAAAATCTTAAGCTCTTAAAACATTTTAAATGCTATATTCTATAGTCTTTGAAAGGTTTGAAGACTGCCTATCCATCTGAAATACATATCTGTCCATTCAGAAAATCTAAATAACATGACTATAAGCTTGACTATTATAGATGATTATTTTTTTCCAGTTTATTTATTTTTTATTCAAAATTGCCATCTCCTCCCCTCCTCTTCCTCTTCCCTCCCCTCCCCTCCACCCATACCCCCACTTCCTCCCTCTTGAGGCCAAACAGCCATCAGGGTTCTCTACACTATGTTGAGTCCAAGGTCCTCCCAACTCCCCCCAGGTCCAGGAAGGTGAGCAACCAAACTGACAAGGCTCACACAGAACCCGTCCATGTCGTAGAGACCAAGCCCATCGCCATTGTCCTTGGCTCCTCGGTCAGCCTCCACCATCAGCCACCCTCAGAGAGTCCGATTTATTAATTTATATTTCTTAATTATAAAAGAGCTACAGCATGTCACCAGTAAAAAAAAGCCCATTTGAAAAAAATGCATCTAAAGTTTGTTTTTAAGTGTCAAAACTTCCTTTCCAAACTTTCTTAGGTTTTACATGGATTTAGTCAGCCACAGCGGTGCCAATTTGTTGCCATGAAGGCTTCTTGTTTATTCCCAGCAGCTCAGCCCCAAAATAATCACACAGAAACTATATTATTTAAATCACTGCTTGGCCCATTAGCCAAAGACAGTTTCTTTATTAACCAATGGTATTCACAGCATACAGAGAAGAAACATCACCACATGACTTTATACAATAGTGTGGTTGTATAATCCCCATGATAGATGATAGAACTTTGAGCCAAAGCCAAGTGAAAAGGAGTGGAGTATCTGTGGGAGAGGAGGAGCTGGGGAAAGAAGGATCTAGGTTGCCATCTTCCTCTATTCAGTATATGACTCCTTTATAATTGGGGTTGATGTCCTGTGTATGAGATGCTTGCCAAACAACTGAAGGATTTAAGAATGTATTGACATCCTAAAATAACACCTAAGGTTTTAGGTTGTAAATAGAATGTAGGACCAGTTGCATGGTCTTTATTTTGGGTGATTATATGCAATTGAGGCTCAGCTGTCTTCTCAGAAGAACTTTCTCACATAAGGGAAACATTACAACCAGGAAAGAACACGAGGTTACCAGACTCTACATCATCTCTTGATCTAGAATGGGAAGTATAACAAAAAAGAAAGGATGGAATGGAGAGCTGGCTTGCTATCTCTTACATTTGGCAGAAGGAAAGGGAAAGAGACTGTAAGTGACTAAAGACTCCTTCCTTCAATTAGAAAATTTGGAAGCCACAAGAAGAGTAAGATCTGAGGAAGAGAGAAGTTATGGTAATAGAAGAATCCCCCAGGGACAACCTTTAAATCAAAAAATGAAAGAAACTCAGTGCTTCAGCAAGTAGATGGGAGCCTAATGTCAGAGATCACATATTCTGCCTCTGGACTGTTTGAACTGGGAAAGAATTTTCAGAAGTAAAGGAACCTCTTATGCACTGTCTCATATGACTACGATGTAGGACAGATGGACTCAGTCTGAGTTTTATGAAAGCAAAGGGACAGAATAGTACAACTACCCTTTTTTTTTAAATTAAAGGCTGTGTATCCTGGGACAATAGGAAAAAAATAGTTTCAGAGACTTATAAAAGCCTTTGATGACACTTGGTAATTATTAACTGAAAACCCTATGAGTATTATGGACTGAAAGACAATAGAGGAAGAATTGGTGGCACTGAGGGAACAGAGAATAAATGAGGTAAAGCTGATGCCAAGTTCACTGAGTGAAAGTGGGCTCACATGATGACAAGAATGAAATGTATTCAGCTGGGATCATAGGGTTGGTGTGGGTTTGTTGGCTTTCTGAGTCCTGTGGTGGACACAGTCTTTATACAATTGGAGAAGCCCTGGTAAATCTGAATAACTCTACGGTAATACAAACAGATTTTGAGAGTTATAAGCAGTCAAGAATGAGTGAAGGAAGGGAGAAATGCATAAATTAGTCTCTCCAAGCCACTTGAAGGAAATTGTAGCAATAGTTGTGTTGAGCTAGGGTTCTAAAAGAAAAATTACTGGGAAATGAGCTTTTAGAAGACTCTATAGCCTTAGGCATATTTTAGAGAAAACTATATGACTAGGTAGGACAGGTAGAAAAGATTAAGCTGGACCGGGGGTGGGCAGTGTTAAGAATGTGTGTGTGTGTGTGTGTGTGTGTGTGTGTGTATGTGTGTGTACATATTAGGAATATATGGTGTAAAGTCTAACAGAGAGGATTGTTCACCCATACTAGGATCCTTTCAGCTGTCAGATTATTCAGTGGAAAAATGGTCTGGAGTCCATCAGAAAAACAGAACAATAGGTTAGAGTACAACATTGTAAGTCTTAGCCAGAACAGATAGTACAATTTGGTCCTTTGAGACCAACAGGACTGGGCACACACAAACACTCACATATAAACACGCATACACACACATATAAACACCACACACACACACACACACACATACACACGGGCACACACGGGCACACACGGGCACACATGGGCACATACTGGTCCCGTGGCAGAAGTAGATGTGGCAATGAAGAGGAATGATGCTCATGGATCATGTCTATGGATTATGAGTGGTAGATGGAATGATAGATATCTCAGTAACATTGATGTCACTGTACCCAACATTGTTCTTTTAGTTAAAACAATTAGGAAAAGTAATGATATACTTTCATATTCAACATTGCTAATGTTTCTATTTTAGTAAAATTTCTGTGGCTGTCCAAGACCAGCTGCAACTTGTTTGGAATGGATGATGGTAGTAAGACTTCTGAGAGTCTGCCTACTCTGCTTAAAAAAGGGTGTTGTTTTTTCCACATAATGATAACATTTGAGTGTGTTACACATTGTAAAAAAGATTCTAAATGAGTAATAAACACAACTGTTTAGGAGTTTAAATGAGGACATTCATTTGTGGAATACATGAGTGGAAAGAGCCTTATTAGGGGACATAAAGTGTTGTGATAAAAATACCAGTATCATGCATGGATTGTCATCCTATGAGTTGTTGTTAATGGCAGTCCTTAATGAGAGACTATTGCCACTGCTGTTGTTTGTATACCAGAACTGGATCATAAAACTCCATTGCTGAAGATGTGAATGTTTTGATTGCATGATATTAAGAGCTGGGACTAAACTGGAAGTTGACCTCTTACTGGCTGTTTTTAACCAATGCTAAAGGTGCTCTATGGACTGGCAGCTATGGGAGAATTGTCAACAACAGTCTTGCTCAGCTATGGATTTGTTCAGTTACGGTATCCAAATGTCAGGTAAGATGTACCTACTATCACAATTATGGAACAACTATTGTGACTACAGGCATCAGTTTTCCAATTGTATGTAATTCCCACTTCACATGAGGGAAATTATGTCTGTTATAATAAGCCTGTGGCTGAGGAGATCATAGGTACCAGAAGGAAAGCAACTGTCATTGTTCCAGTGAATGGATGTATATGATGTCAAAGCTACTTTTTAAACATTTGTTCTTGTACCTTAAGATCTCACTGTTTTCCTGTCAGTCTCAATAAGTCAAAGGAAGAAACAGTCACCTCTGAACAAAACATATATACAAGTAATATTTTATGAAATTAATAGCAGTTTATATTTAGGAATATCCAGATTTTCATGGTTATGACAATTAGTGAAAAAAAGAATCCATGAAGTTGAAGGTTATTGAAGGGTTTAGAGGGAGGAAATGGAAGGGAAAATATCGTACAAAAATAATGGAAAAGAGAAAAATACACCATTTTTTTAATGGATGGTGTACTCCAGTGACCCACTGGTAAAACACCTGTGATCAAGTGATCACAGCTGCCAGAGTGGCTCAAGGATTAGTCAAAATGGATATTTATCTAATCCAATCAAAACCTCTGGGAACATCCATAAGGAGGATAAAGAGGGAGCAGAAAGAATGCAAGAACAAGCGTGGAGTTTGGTTGTGGGAGGTGGGGAGGATCTGCGAGGAGTTGGGGGAGAAGGAAACATGATCAGAATATATTATATGAAATTTTTTTCTAGTTAAGAAAAGTAGTATAAATAAATAAATAAAAGAAGTAAGAACCAGAGGAAGGAATACAATGTTGTGTAGCATTTTTTTCCAAATTGAAGTTCAGAATATCAGAAAGTAAAACCTTACAAGTCTTGGAAATGGTGAAACTGAAAGTCTCTACCCTAGATGATTCACAGACCCCTCCCCATGGTTATCTGAGCAATCACAGCAAAGCTGGGAAGACGGTACTCTTGCTTGATAAGTTGCTTACAAGTCATGTAGCGATTTCCAGAAATGTAGCTTCTCAAAATGATCAGCAGGTGAGGATGGACTTTTCAGTGAACTTTTGAATCTGCTCTCCTGGATTAACCCAAGAAGGTATTAGTTCACTCAGTTAGATGTTACTTTGGTTTGTTATTGATTCTGTCTTCCAATCTATTAATTCATTTCTTCCCTAAAGGAGCTACACAATACTAAAGCATCTTTTTCAAATATGTCCCCATGATGTATCGTTAAAAATAAAAACAAAAACAAAAACAAAAAACAAGCAAATTTTCAAAAAAAAATCAATTATCTTTTTCATAGACTTGATCCCTGGCCTAACAAAATAGTCTTTGAACTAATAAAAACTTCATTCTGTATAAAAAATTTAATATGGTCATGAATGATGTCTTTAACAAATTTATATTAAAATATAATGTGATTTATTTCTCATTGATTATATAATTTTGCTGTTTATGCAGGGAAAATGTTGTGCATATGTGTTTATGCACTTTTCTTTCTGCCAGGTCTCATTTCTTCTGTGACTTGTTCATTATCTTTCTAACAATCAAATTCATCTGAGTTAATATCTTTGCATGTATTTGTGCTATATACTATAACTGTGGGAACCTAAGATGCTTTCGTTTTACAAAAGTAACTAGAGCAATTCCTGCATTCAGCTGTCCAGAAAATAGAGTCAAACTAGTTGATGATGATTTCTGTAAAAACTAATCCTCAAGGATGATACATGGAAATGTGAATGGCTACATCCAGTGTATTTAATTTTTAATGTGCAGTTACATAATCAAAAGCACACAGACTATTACATGACAAAATCTCACATTGGCTGGATGTTAACTACTGTGAATATTTGGCTTGAATGTTTCAACAAGTATGTTGTAAAGGGACACTTTTCAAATAAATTACTGATTTTCTAAAACTAAAATCCTTTCTCCTTATAAAGCACTTTCTTTCTACATCCATATACTAACTAATGCTTAGAGAGCCAGATAAATATTTTAAAATTCACTCTGATTATTTTCCTTAGCAGCATGTGATATTATTTAATCTCTCTTCTATCTCATTTTGCATGATTTCTTCTCCCTTTTCACTTTTGAATGACACATAGCATGACTCTCCCTTCTCCTCTCTTTGGAAATTCTCTGTACTGGACTGTCTAATGTCTCTCGCTTATGTACTTTAGATAATGCAGGTGATGCCTTCCATGACCTCTCAGTTTCACTTCATAATTCCCACATTACGTTTTTACTGCATATCTGATTTTCTCTTCTGTTGCTGTGATAAAATTTGGACAAAAACAGCTTAAAGGAGCAAAAGTTTATTCTGGCTCACAGTTCCAGGGTACAGTCCACCATGACGGGAAAACCATAGAGCAAGAGCTTGAAGCATGTGGTTATATCACATCACAGCTACAAAACAGAGTGCAATGAATGCATGCCAGTGTATAACTTGCTTTCTCCGTTTTATATACACAAAGATCTCCTGCAAATGAAATTGTTCTACCCACAGTTAGGATGGTGCATCTCAGGCCAGTTAATCAATTCAGGTAATGACCCATAGGTATATGAAATCCATCTCCCAGCGGATTCTAGATTCTGTTCAGTTGACAATGAACACTAACCATTATTTGAAATTTGTTTCTAGTAGTACACAATACTTTGTAATCTTGTTGCCACTCCGAGACTCTGAGCTCGATTTCTTTCTCACTTATACCCCTTACTTATGTAATTACTTTTGACTCTCATAACTTCATTTTTGTGGAAAAGGATTCTGGACACTACATTTTCATTCTATATACATTATCTAGATTTTTGATTATCATTCTCAGTTCAAGACCTAGCATCATGTATATCTCCCCTGCTGCTCATTTTCACCTAGTCTGACCTATGTCAAAGAACCACATCTTGTATCCTATCATATAAAACCTGAAGCATGCTTACTCCATATTTGCCATTCACTGTAGTTCAATTTCTCTAAAGTTCATCTCATCATTTTGTCCCATATTTCTCATTTTCCATTTCTTATTTGGCCTAATTATTAGTCTCTGAAATAGTTATTTTCTCTCTGACCTTACCAAGTTCATTTTTCACAGTTGCAACTAAATAATCTTTCCAATATCAGATGAGTAATTCATCTGAAATTAAATTTGATGGATGAAATAAAGAATCAATTGATTTTTGTAAATTCGTAAGCTAGTTGTCTGAGTCTATTTACCAAGTAATTCTCATTTGAGTTGTGATTTCTATGATTATAAAATCACTTCCCATACACAGTGAGCCTCGAGGTAGCCTTTTCAATCCATTGCTGTTGTTCCTTGTTTGAGGATAGTATCATACTACACTATCTGATAGGTCTTGATAATGGACCGAGATGTTTTATAAAATTAGATGTTCACATTATTCTTTTGTCTGGACTTCCTTTGATACTATCAGTTGTTGACTTTTTAAAAATCGTTTTGCCAATAGCTTCTAAAAATTGCATTTGAATTGTATCACATCTCTAGTGTAATATGAGAGAAAATGCTGTTTTGATAAGTAAAATTGCTTTTGAGTAACATTATATGCCAACCCATTTATGCTTCCAAATCTTTCTAACTTTAAATATAAATTTATAATATCTTTATAGATTTCATACAAGGGACTGGAGATAAAGAGTAAAAGGTCCTTATTTTCTAGGCTTCTTTCAAGTCAATACTATGAAAAGAATATTCTCCTTTGACAATTTTGTATAATTTCATTTTGGAACTGAAAAGTTATTCATTTTCACCTCTCCTCTCTGCACAAATTGTCTTTGGCTTGCAGGTTATTCATCTCTGAATATCTAGAGAATGATCCTGCAATGATATGCAGCCAAGGTAAGACTGCATATCTCATGGGTGAAGGGCGAACAAACATGCCATCAGACAGGGCTTACATGGGAAGAGATTTTATTGAGTAAGGGAAATGGGAGATAGGGAGAAAGGAAGGAAGGAAGAGAAAGAGACAGAGAGACAGTGATCTGCCTTCTCAGAGAATCAGGAAGAGGAGAAGGAGGAGGGAGAGGAGGAGGAGGAGGAAGGGGAAGAGAAGGAGGAAGAGGAGAAGAGAGAGAGAGAGAGAGAGAGAGAGAGAGAGAGAGAGAGAGAGAGAGAGAGAGAGAGAGAGAGAGAGAGAGAGCATCAAGGGAGGAAGGGGACAGAGCTTGTCTCTTCAAAGGAACTTTGCACTTGCATACAGACTATGTAGTGACTTAGCAGTCATAGTACTCTGGGCTGACCAGGGTACTGCCTGTGTCCATTCTGCCAGGTGACAGGGACCAGCATAATGTCTGAATCATAATATATTCAGTTCCAGTTTGGAAAGAGATAGTTGAAAATCTACTACAATAGAGTATTTAATACTTTTTGCCACAACATGTGACCTTATTTTATAAAGTCAACTGATCAGCACATTCAGCCTACTTTATTTGCAATTTTATATATTAAAATGTAAAGTTAAATATCATATTTTTGTACCCAAGACATGGTTAAACTCCTTGATAGAGTCCAGCTAATGAAAGTCACATTATCTGAAGTTGTAAACCAGGTTAATTTTTAAAATTATATATATATATATACATACACACACACACACACACACACACACACACACATATATATATATATATATATATATATATATATATATTCCACCTTCTTGTTATCAGTGTATCAAGCAAGGATAATGATATTATGAATAATGTCTCTTAATTGTTTTGAAGTGATCTATGTTATTCATAGAGTTCCACGGAGTTTCACATAAAGCAGAGACTACGTTAAACTTCTCAGGTTCTGTTTTGGTTCTTTTATTGAATATTCTGTTGTACAGGAAATATAACTTCACCTTTTAAGTTGTCTCAGTTTTATCATGTACCAAAACCTTCATAGTGCTGTCATGATGACAAAATGATTGATTTAAAGAAAGTTAGCTAGTGCCTGACTTATAGGAATGACAATTTTAGATGTCACTCATACAAGAACTGTATTTTTAAAGTGTTAAGCATACTTAATTTAATTTAATCACTATGTTCATGTAAATCATATTTGTCTGCAGTCTTTCTATCATTAAGGCTAATATATGAGGCTTATCATTCAACATTATTTTCTCCAAGAAATTTTAAAGAAACCCTATCAAAAACTCACCTTTGAAATGGTAGAACTAGCCCTCGTTGACAGGAAAATGTATCTGCAAATTACCCTAGAAATCAGAAGAGTGCCTTGGTGTGCTTCAATCACAGAGCATTTACTACAAGAAACAGACAAAGGCATCTTAGGATATTGTGTGGAAGAGAAGAGGAGAAATTCTTAATCTTGGAAACCTACATATAACCCTGGGGAAGAATTTCCACTGAGGGTTAGAAAAAATAAAAACCCCTCATGTCTCAATGAGGACGATAACATGGATCTTAAGACCTGTCTTTCTGCTTTTTACTAGGAGGAAATACTCAGGCCATGTCTTTGAACAGGACAGGAAATGATGATACAGTGTGTGTTATAGTCTGTGTCTGGGCTGTTACCTAAAGGCTCTGTGTTGAAGGGATGGTCCTCAGTAAGACACTGTAGGGATGTGCTGGAGGTGGAGACTGTTGGAGGAAGGAAGTTGCTGGGGTTGTGCTCTTTGAGGGTAGGTTGGGAACTGGCCACCGTCATTCTCTTTTCTCCTCTTCTTGCTACCTTACTCTCTCCTCTTGTCACCTGCATGCTTGTCAATATAAGTTGAGTAGCTTTGCTCAGCTAACGACTCCTGCCAGCTGACCGTGGTAATAAGCTTTTTGTTTTTGAAGCTCATGTATTCTAGCCATGAGAGGCTACCAGGGCATTTAGAAGGTGTTAAGAGAATGTAATATTTATTATGTTCATTTGTGAAAATCCAGATGGTCTCGATTCTCTTAAAATTGGGGCTCTGAGTCAAGCTGTCCAGACATTACTGAGGTTAGAAGGTGGGAGTTCCCTTTCAGTGGTCTTGGAGAAGACTGCCAAATTAGTCTTGATGGGAGTCATGATTAAGTTTCTGAATCTGTAAGACTCATGAGAGCTGGCAAGAAAGGACCTTGTCAAAAACAGGAAGCCTTCCCTAGAAAACACATTATCACTGAAATTAGCATGGAAAACTTTAACCTGCCTATCCAGCAACCAAGAGTCTCTAAGCATACCACTGAGGATTAAGAAGGCAATGCAAATATCTTCTTCTCTTTGCACAAAGTTAAGCACCTGTGGCGCCTGGGCATCGTTATTTTGTAGAAATACATATTTATTTAATTCTTAGGAGAAAAAATAAATTATTTTAACTAATCTTTTCTCATTGCTTTCTTCCCCAACCTCCATTCAGATCCTCTTCTCCTCCTACCCACCCACCCAACTTCAAGTTTTCTCGTTCTCCAAAAAGTAACAAAAACAAAACAAGTAAGAAAAAAATCAAAACAAAACCCAAAATATCCCCCTTACAGAAAACAAGGAGTCCCTTTTGTGCTTGCCAACTACTCCTAGGCATTCAGTCTGCACTGGAGATTGGCTGAAATGCTTAGTGACATTCCATTGGAGAAAACAGACTTTCCCTTTCCCAGGCAGTATTAAGACTAACAGTTTTTGTTTTGTTTTGTTTTTTTTTTTTTTTGGATAAGGCTAGGACTTTGTGACCACTTCCTGTTTTCAATGCTGGTGTTTTGTCTGGTTTACTCTTGTGCAGGTCTTGTGTGCGCTGACACAGGCTGTGAGTTCTGCGTATCACAGCCATGTGTCTGGAAGACAGTTTTCTTGGAGTCATCTACCATCTCTGGTTTTAACAGTCTTCCTGCCTTTTCTTCCACATAGATCCAGGAGGCTGGAAGGGAGGGGTTTGGTGCAGTCATCCCGTTTAAGACTGAGCTCTTCGAGGCCTCTCACTTTTTATGCATAAATCTCTATGTTAACCTTAATCTACTGGAAGAAGAAGCTTCTCTGTTGGTGGTTGAGAGACAACTGACTTATAAGTATTGAAGAACATTATTAGGAGTCATTTTATTGATATCTTCTTTAGTAAAATAACAGTAATAGATTTCGCCTAAGATTATGACTTATTAGATGCAGTTTTTTGAAACATGCATTTGAAGGGTAGATTTTTATCTTTGACCCTGCCTACCACCAGATCTCTGTCTCTATCTTTGTACATATTCTCCCTGTGTTTCTCTTGCTTATCCCTCTCTAACTCTACACTTTCTTCCTGCCCTTAATGAGCTGAGCTGTTTTGCTGGGCCACATGCTCCTTGCCATGATACTCTGCCTCAGCTTGGGCTGAGAAGCAAATGAAACAAGTCACCATAGAATGAATCCTAAAGCTGCAGGTGCAGATAAAGCTTTCCTATTTTATTTTTTCTCATATAATTTGTCATAATAACAGAAAGATGATTAATAAATCATATAAATTATTGTAGATCAAAAAGTTAGAATCTGTACAAATTATAGAGAAGGTGCTTCATTTATAATTGAATAGAATTATCTTTGTAATTGAAACTTGAAATAATATTTATAGTGGAGATTCCTACTGAATTATACCAAATACTAATTTGACAAATCTGCTCATTTATGGAACTTTGCTATTGTTTCAAGTATTAGAAAAATAAGTAATAATAAAAAATTCTTATGGTGAGCAAATTGCATAATGCTTGAGTGGTGCAACAATATATTGCCAAAAGCTGCCCTAGTTCAAGAGCATTTTCATAGTGCATTCTCTCAGGTCTCTATTCGAGTTTCAGTCCACACAAAACCTTGAGTCCCCAATGTCCCATTCTCCTCTGGAGTTTTATATTATTTATAATATTTTATAAAGAATAGTGTCTTCTCATTTTCATTAATATTTGTGTGTCTACAATAAGCCTTTTACAGCTCTCAGTATATGTAATCTCAGTAATTACACCATGAATGAGACAGGCAATCCACATCTGTATTTTAGGATTGCTCTGCAATTTTCTTTACAATTTATCGTTTAGGTGCACACAGACATTACAGTTCCCAGCTGAGCTGAGAATACCATGGGTTCAGGTGACAATTTTCATTAAAATTCTTGGCTGACTCTCAGTTCTTTTAAATGTCAGAGGACAAGTAAAACACCGCCTTCTAGATCAATAGAACAGATAGCTAAGAGATCTGTTGGTGCACAACTGTTAGAGACGGAGAAGACTAAGGAAGATCATCTGTATGTGTCTTTAAATAATGGCAGAAAAAAGGTCTTTTAAACAAGGATGTATATAATTTTTTCACAAATCCTCCATTATTTTAATCTACTGGGAATGAGTGATCATACATACTATGTGTTCAGATAATTTTAACATTTATTGCTATAAACATAACCAAGACACAAATCACCTGATTTCCTTACATCAGCTGTTTGTCACCTGGCATAGAAAACAGCACAAAAAAACCCATTTTAAGGTGTGTGTGTGTGTGTGTGTGTGTGTGTGTCTGCACACACATGTTCAATGACGCTATTGTGGAGATCAGAGGACAGCCTTGTGTGTAAGCACTCTCCTTCTAATAGGAGACACAGGCTCTCCTATTCATGGACTGGATTAACTGGTATGTGTATTTCTGGTTTCTGGTAGCTGCCTGCCATCTTATCATAGAAATACTGGTATTAGACATGTACTATGAGCCTGGCTTTACGTGGGCTCTGAAGGTCTGAACTCAGGTCTCATGCTTGCATGGCTACTGTTTCTTACTCTGAGCCTTCTTCCTAGCCCTTAAGCTAGTTACATTAAAGGTGTCAATAAGTTTACAGGTGGTTATGCAGGTTTGAAATCCTTTATGAAACTGCTTAGCCATTCTGGATCTAATACTTATCTTGTTGTTTATGTTGGCTTGAGCCCTCAGTTTTCTCTCACCTCATGTCTACTGCTCTTCCCCTGCACTGACCCACCAAAGCCGTTCTGAGGCAGCCCCAGTTCCCAGCCCCAGTTCCCAGCCTCCCTCAAGTTCCACATTAACACTACATACTTGAGAAAAGTCTTTTATTTCCTAAAAGTGAAAGGTTATAATATGGAAGGTGCATAGCTGATTTTGAGTTAGAATCATACATCCGGTTCAATGAAGGATGTCCTAGTCTGTAGAAAAGAGGGCAATGCCTATATATGCCTTCATTTTATATTTTGTACAGTACTTGGGCCTTTAGCATGGCCCTGAGGTCCTATGATCCTAACAACTGTATTTTTCTGGAGAACTTTTACAAGGTTGAAGGCATTTTCATAGCAGTTGTAGTTTAAAATATTTTTTAAATTAAGAAATATGGAGGGGGTTTTCACTGAATGTCCCTCTCCGTAGGAGATAACTTGTCCTTGTTCTTAATCATTTCTTTTAAACGATGTCAGACAATGGGGAGAAGAAGTTTCTTCCTTCCCTTAGAGGAATAGAAATCCATTGAATTTACAGCATTTATTTCAATTATATAAACACACAATAATAGTTTCTGAAACATTGAACATTTTAAACAAAGTTCTGAAAAACTAGTTCAGTCTTCACTTCTTATAAACATTCTATTTGGTTGTTTATGGAGAAGATACTGTTAGGCTTCTACCACCTTTGCTTTTGCACTCAGCTGAAATGCATGACTGGTGAGAGAGTTCTCAGGAAGGGGGAAGCCACTTTGCATTAATCTAATAAAAATTTAATTAGAAATATGACACACCAGCTGCAAAATAAATCATAGAATAAATACCTGAGCTCATTGTGAAGGATTTTGAGTTATGGGCTAATTTGAATAATCCAGCTCAATTGGGAATTGCCTCTCTGTCACTTTTATAAAATTGAAGGCGCCCCTGTAGCTGCAGATATGTTTTCAGTGGTACTCGAAACAATTTTCAAATAAATAGAAAGAAAAGGTCGCTGGGAGCTTGGAATGAAAGATCCTTAGAAATGTTTTTCTCTTTAGCTTCCTTTATTCATTCAAACCCTGCAGGGTCCAAATAATGCACCGTGGAACAACAGGTGCTAGAAATCCTGTGTGTTTTGCACATAATGAAATCAGGGTGCCATAGAGCGCACTGCATGCACACAGTATGGTGGAGTTGTAGGGAAGGGAAATGTGAGGGGGCTGGGATGTAGGTCAGCCAAACAAGATGACCAGCAACGTAATGTTGATGTGTCAAAACATTAAAAATTTCTGAGCATCCTAGTTTTTCCATGATCACTTGACACATTTATGGAGTCTCCCTCCTCTTTAGGAATTATTGCATGATTGCAATGGATGAACCCATTCATTGTGTTGTGAGAGTATAGGATCTACTAGTAAATAAATTATTTCTAAGATCCAAGCTCAGCCTGAAACTATAGGAAATAACAGAATATAAACATAAGTATTTAAAAAGATTACAAATAAAACTTGCAAGGGCCTCAATTCAGGAAAATATAACACATTAGGAGGAAAAGTAGGCACCAGAAACAAAAGATGATGCCAGCAGAAAGCGAATACATTAAAACAGTATTATCAATAGGCCCCAAATAAAGTCTCAAAAACAGGGTGTTAATAATGGAATCTAATGGCTAAACTTGGTCACCTGACTTTAGGAAATATGTATTAAATTTCTTTATTATAGTATATAGATATGTATTAAAAAACAAACTTATTCTGAAGTTCCTGGATGAATTATGAAGAATGTATAATGCTTATGTTTTAAAGGAAGCACTGGATTTCTTTAACACTTTGTAATTTATATGATTTAACAAATACACATAGTTAAATCTCCTTTGGAAACACTGAATCTGGATATATAAAATATATTCTCTTTATAGAACCCTTGTAGAATTATCCATAAATGCATCACCTAAGAACAAAAGAAAATCATGTTTGCCACTTTGATTTTCTACTTGAATACATGAAGATCTGAGAGACATATCATTTGGAGTTAAACTTCACAAGTTGGATTTTAACGCTAGAGACAGTAAATCTCGAGTTGAGGGGATAATTTCTCCAACTTATACATGTGAATTTAATTTAAAACACCCAAGGTTTACAGATTGTTGTAGAGGGGAAAATAAAAAAGTATAGAATAATAATTATGGTAGTGTATAACCTTCTGATTCATATTTTAATAGTCTTGATCGAGAGTATATACAAATTCATTTCATACTATTTGAACACAGTAGAAGTGATTGACATATTATCAGAATATGAGTTTTATTTGTCACAAACGCATATTAAATGTCTTATTTTGTGTCCTAGCATTGTACAAGACTGCCTAGTTCTCATTTTTAACTTTCCTACTTCTTCTGGATGCTGAAGAGCAGAAATTTTATTTTGTTTGTTTTTAACCAGATTGTAAATTTTTACATTGTTCTTAGTCCTAGGTTTTATAATGTAGAGGAGCTACCATTGGTCTTATGAGAACACATTTTATTAAATGATGTATAAAAACTTGACTATCAAGCAAAACTACATGTAGGTGCTGGGAAAAAAAATTGTCCCATTCCCTTAGCCCTGGTGCACATAATGGATCCTTAACTTTTGAAATTCCTATGTGCTTATTCAGTAAAATAACAATAACACCAACAGAAAATTAAATTCTAACCATTCATGATATTTAGTGAAGTTGTAATTGTTATTCCCATAATGCATTCTGCAATAAAAATAAAAGAATATTACATTTCTAAGTACAGGTTTTCTAGATGAAATAGCATATGTCAAAGGCACCAACATTTTTAAGATGCTGGAAGGACAGACTCAGTCATTTTCTGCTGATCAGATGGAAAATATCCTTTCCCTTTTCAATGGTCTGAGTTCACTGATAGACATTTGAGTGATTTCAGAACAGTTTTATATTTAAAGAATTACTGCAGATCACACATAATGAATTTCTATAAGTCTCTCATCAAAATTCTGCAAAAATTCTTATATTGTTTTAATGCAGTTATTTTTGTAAGCAAACTTTTTGTAAAGCTTATAATATTAGCTGAAGTATGCAATCACCCAGATTTTTTAGTCTCCTCTTTTCTTCTAATTTATTTATTTATTTATTTATTTATTTATTTATTTATTCTTCTCTCATACAATACATCCCTACCACAACCTCCCCTCCCTCCACTCCTTCCACTGTCCTACACCAGATCCTATCTGCTTTTGTTCCAGGATCACGACTCAAAACACAACATCACAAGCTAAAATATTTGTATTAATTATTTGGGAGTTTTGTGCAGTGTATTTGAATTACATTTTTACTCTCCCAACTCCTTCCAGATGATTCTTTATCTTTCTTCCAACTCAACTTCTCTCACTGATTTTTCTAAAATCTGTCAAGTACAATTTGTATTGCTCAAATCCTCATAGACATAAACACAGAACTTGGTATTCAGCTGACCTACCAATGGTCACACAAAAATCAACTAAGCAGGGCTCCTAGGAGATCACAGAGACTGACGCAACATTCAAAGAATCTGAGTGGAACTCTGCATATTTGCTATGGTTGGCTATCTTGGTGTTCTTGTGGGACTCCTAACAATGGGAGTTGGGACTGTCTCTTACTCTTTTACATGTTCTTCGACCCCTTTTCTCCCTACTGGTTTGCCTGGTTCAGCCTTAATATAAATATTTATGCCTAGTCTTAGTGGAACTTATGCCATCTTCATTTTATTTCCATAGGAGGCCTTTTTAAAAAAAGAAATGGAGGAGGAGTATATCTGGGGGAGAGGGAAGAAGTGTGTGTGTGTGTGTGTGTGTGTGTGTGTGTGTGTGTGTAGTGGGTAGAGAAGTGGAGGGAGGGAACTACTGTCAGGTTGTATTGCATGTGAGAAGAATAAATTTTGAAACTGTTAAAAAAGAGAACTCTGACTCTTCCATTGACTAACAATTGACAATAGCTTACTGGAGTTTTGTCTGACTTGAATTTATGTAGGTCTAGTACATTCTGCCACAGTCACTGTGAGTTTATATGTGTAACTGCCCTGTTGTATCTGCAGAACCGTGTTCTCCTTGTAATTATCCACTGACTCTGGCTCTTACAATCTCCCTCTCCATCCACTTTTCTGTAATATTTCCTGAGCCTTGGAAGGAGGAGGTATGATACAAATAGATGTTCCATTTAGAACTAAGCATTCTCCATCCTATATTTTGTAGATTGACCAATTGTGTGTTTTTGCATTAATCATTAATGAATACAGGAAGAAGTTTCTCTGATGAGTATTGAGAGATGTACTAACCTATGGATATAGCAATTAGTTGTTATGAATCAGGTAAAAATATGTCCATTTGACAGAATTATAACAGGTTCTACAATAGGGTATATGATTTATTTAATTGTAGGTGCTTGAAACAGAAAATGGTGCCACATATAATTTCCATATATGAAGTGTGCCTTATATTCAATTAGAAACATTTAATTACTTCCAAAACATGTCACTGTTGCACCAATGGAAATAACTTGCCAGACCGGTTATTACTTGAACTCACAGGATTCATATTTGTGTAAGGTAGATGATTACTTTTCTTCTATTTTTTAAATTTGTGTCTCTTTAGACATCTCTTCTTTAAGACAGCTTCTCAAACTTACCTTTACTTTGAGAATGTTAAGTGTCGTAAGGATGCTAATAGAGTGATTCTCAGAATGCATTTCATGTGTAGGTGGAGCGAATTTCTGAGAAGAGAGCCTTTCTTTAAGATGGCATCGTCATCACGTCATTCCAAGGGTTTGAGCTATCAGTCCGACTTATGAATGTTGATGTTAAACTCGTCAGCTGACATTAGGAAATATTTGTTAAACATCCACACTATAAAATTCCATTTTATTTTAAAATCTGTATTGTGCAACTTACAGTCAGATTACTATGTGCAATCTGCATGTAAGAAGTAAAATGCTGGGCTGTACCTCACTGAGGGAAAAGCATCTACGTTAGTCACTGTGATTCTTAAGTTTTGGAGCTTTGCCTTCCCCCTATTTGTTTCTTTCATCATCTATCTCATGAGGACTCCTTCATTTACAGCTTCAGCTCTAACTCTATTCCTGTTTCTTGCTGTTAAACATTTCTAGCTATGGCAACTGGGAATTCTTCTGTCTGTATCTGAAAAGATTCCATTCTCATCTTTTATCTTTCCCTACTTCTATTATCAGCTATTTCTCCAAGGAGCTCTGGTTCCTTTACCTGTAACTCTGTGGCAGGTGTCTTTAATGCTCTTGAAGTGCCATTGTTTCCTCTCAATCTGAGACTGCCTAGATGCATATATACACATTAACACATGTACATTCTTCTACTTGTAATGTTCTCTACAGATAGCCATTTTACAATAAGCCAGGATGGTATATTGATGTCTCCAACACTCAGCCATTATCAAATTGATCATTTTTAACCTCTTTTCTGTTCATTTGCATTTCGACAACATGATCTCATTGTCCATGACTCTATTACTTTACCCTTGATGTTGTCACAAATTAATTAGTAGCTTAAAATAACTTAAATTTATTAACAGCTCTGCCGAGCGGCATTGTGACACAGTCTCACTTGGCTAAAGTTTAGGTGTCAGTTGAGGTGTTGTTTTATAGGTGAATCTATTTTTTCTGCTGTCATCCTCTACACTTTTTACGTGAATGTTTCTAATAGCTTCATCATAAGCGCCCCAAACCCTCTCTTGTTATGTGATGAAACTATAATAGTTTCTATGGGTTTCGTTCCTCAGTGGTGGTTCTTTTGGAGGGTTGTAGAAGATTGGACCCCAGAGGTGGAAGTTTGTCACTAGGAGTGGCCTTTGGACACTGTAGCCTGGATGCTGACTCTTGCCTAACTCTCTCAACAATGAGTAGAGCTACGACATGCTCCTGCAGTCATGAACTCTGCTTCCATTCATTATAATTTCTCTGCCATGATGAACTAGAACCCAGTAAACCATTCATCAAAATAGTACTAGTGTAACTGACACACGCCTGTAAACATCTCAGTTTGGGGTATTGTAGTTTAGAGTGTGCGTGAGTGTGTACATGTTTGTTTATGAGTGGTGTGTGTATGTGTGTACACGTGCATGCATGTAGTGTGTGTGTGTGTGTGTGTGTGTGTGCATAAATGTGGAGATCAGAGAGCCCTCCATGTTGGAAGTCTTCATCTATTGTTCTCCATTTATTTTATTGAGCAAGGGTCTTTCAACTTGAAATTCCCCTATTCAGCAAGGCTAGCTGTTCATTAAGCTTCAAACATCTTACCATTTCCACTTTCCCAACGTCAAGGTCAAATAGAAGTGCAAACAGGCCTCGATTTTTTTTTTTTTTTTTTTTTTTTTTGGTTTTTCGAGACAGGGTTTCCCTGTAGTTTCTAGAGCCTGTCCTGGATCTAGCTCTTGTAGACCAGGCTGGTTCACAAGCATTTCAACATATAAACGTGTGAGGGATATGAGCATTCAAGAAGCAGAATCTGGAACCTCAGGTCTGTATCACCGATGGGTTCTTTTATCACGGTCTGCATTCTTGCAGTACTAGACGCATTTTTCAAACTGAATACAGATGATTAGCCAACATTTTACATTTTATTCTTTATTATAATTGTTCTCTTAAACTTTTTTATTTTGCACCTACTTTATAATAATCTTATTATTAGCTACAGAATAGCTTTGTAGGATTTTGATGAATGCATAGATGAAGATGAAAATAATTCTAATTTCAAAAATATTGTTTTATTGTTTCTGTTTAGTAAGATCCTTGATTTTTTATATTGTTTTGTACTCATCCCATTCATAGATACTGTGCATAGCTTATTAGATCTATGCCTATTTCATTTTTGAGAAATATTTTTAATGTTTGTAAATTAAAAATACCAAATGCTCATTACTGATCTTCTGGGAAGCAATTCACTTGTGTATGTCATTCTTATATCCTGCAAGCTTTTAGTTTTAGCCCCCTATGAGGTGATGTGTCTTTGATATTTTCTACATAGATATTCACCCATGAAAAGAGATCTTATTTCTTCCTTTTACACCAAAATAACTTTTCTTGTGTTACTGAAAGAGTTAATATTTTCTATATAGTACATAGTCAGTGCTAAAGAGAGGATAGCCTCATCTTCTTCCTCATTTTCAACAGCCGGTGTATAATTTCTTACTGTTAAATAAATATTAGTAACACAGGCTGCAGATCGAACAGGTCAAATTAAAGTTCACCTTTATTTCTAATTATACGCAGATTTTAAATAATAAACTGATAGAATATTTGACAATGGATTTGACAATGGACATATTTCTCTTTTTCTAGGCTGGCTGTTCAGGGATAGGTTAAGGTGATTCATTGTGAGCTGCTTTGCTGACCTTGTGGTTGAGCATTGTTCTTCTCATGGAATGTTTTTAACTTATTGGTACTTTGTAGAGGATTTAATCAATACTGTACAGAAATGATCAACCTACAGGTTGCCTCTCCTCTGTCTTCTCAGATTGGTGTTGGGGTGTGGGTTAGAGCTAGGTTCATTATCTGAAAATGTTCATTGCTGACACAATTTATTTATCCAAACATATTTATTAGTGCAAAGAAAGGTAAACTGAATTAAAACCAGATTAATCATTTATTAGAATATGAAGTTACTGATGCTTGTCAGCCTTTTATAAAGACATTTCAGTGTTGGAAATAAATTAGCAACGATGTTTGTCATAGAAAATCACAATGAGAACTGGTTTTACAAACAAATGTTCTAACTTTGACTAATCTTTTTCCGATATGTATTTTAGGAAAAATAGAAATAAATTTTTTTTGTATAAAAAATGATATTTTTGTCAACAATGTTTAAAATGTCCACCAATTTGATGATTCCCAAATTCTAACAAGTAAAAAAACATGTAAAAGGTAAAAAGTAAGACAAAGTCAAGTCATTGAGTTACACTGATGCACAGCCGAGAGCAGAGGTACGATTAGGGTAGTTAAGTGGTGAGTAGGTTGAGAGCTGCAATATTCAATAATCCCAGAGGGTTTAGATTTTATTTTGAACAACACATTTTCTGTGAGGAAACAGTTTCTAAGGCTTTTGCAATAAAAGACATACTAATTTTAAAGTTTATTAAAAAGCTTCTCCTTTGCTACAAAGTAAAAGTTATAGACAAATGATAATGTTTAGCAGCATTTGCATTAACAGCTGTATTCTGCACATACGAAACACACATATGTTTGTTTGTTTTTGGTTTTTTAATTTTCAAGGGTGAAAGTTGCTGTAATAGTCTAAAATAACTGAGTCTAGAAAGATGGAAACTAACCAAACTGAGATTGAACAAGTGGGCAAAAACAATAGGTTCTCCGCCACTTAATGGCAGAATTAAGATTAGCAATAAGCCTTCAAGTTCTCAGCCAAAGATGATCTTTGTCTAACATTACCCCTTTGTGGGAGAACCTTGACAGTTCTATAGCCTTTGAAATTGATGCAATTAGTCTTTCTGCAATTCAGCGAGCCTAAGAAAACACACTGCTTACAAACAATGGAAGACAGGAGCACATTTTCTTAATATCCTTAGTTAAAACCAAAACACTTACTCAAGAGTGTAGGTATTTCCTAAATCTCTCTGTCTCTCTCTCTCTCTCTCTCCCTCTCTCTCTCTCTCTCTCTCTCTCTCTCTCTCTCTCTCTCTCTCTCTCTCTCTCTCTCTCTCTCTCACACACACACACACACACACACTGGAAGGGAAAGAGTGAAAGAGGGAGGAAGGGAGGGAGGGAGGAAGGGAGGGAGGAGAACATTCACATTCCCAAACAGTAGAAACTCTCCAAAATGAAGGTTCAAACAGCTAGGAATTAGATCCTTAACTTGAAAGCTGATTCAACATTGAAAATACTTTTCTATATTATTGTCCTCCTATAAAGTTTGCAAAATAGATGGATCAAGGTCAGTCATGTATTTCACCTTCTTCCATCATTTCTGTACATGTAAACTCATAATAACTAAGGAAAGTTGAAATTTTACCTAAAATTAGCTGGGAGATATGAAATTTAAAATGTATACAATATTTGGGATCAGAAGTGAACAATTTGATTTAGAATTATGCAAATAAAATGACAAACCAGTATGCACAGGCAGGAGTGCCAAGGCTACTAGTTCTCAGATTTGTCACTGATAGCTTTTTCTTTTGTTGTGTGGAAAAAAATCAGTTTGCTTAATGTAGGAACCCCTGAAGCACCTGCTTTTGTGTAGGTTCTACACTTCACACTCTCTAAGTATGCAGTCTCACCTCATCATAACTTAATTAAAACTTCTAAAGGCTGTGTTGATGGCATGAAGTTATTTTATTAAAATGTTCCCTAGTAGGCAGATTATAGTTATAATTAGATGTGTTATGTTGTGCACAAAATCAAGACCAAGCCTTTTGAAAAACGGCTGTCCAATGTGACTGCTTACAGCTCAACAAATCCTGTTGTTGATTCTCGATAACTCTGTCCCATTCAAAACACTGCGAAAATACATAACCACAATTAAAAGCAGAAAACCCAAGCATGGTTTAAGTTCTTTTTTTTATATAAGAATTAATAAGAAAGTAGGCTAGGGTATGGGAAAAATTTTCTTCAAGTTGAAGCTACACTGGCTCATTCATCCCTTGATATCAGTTGTGGTCTGCTAATTCACACCCCACACCATGTTAGAGCATTGTACTGCTAATGTTGGCAAGTTAATGCTGATTGCAAAGACACATTCAGCTTCCTCTGGAAATCAGCTACCCTAATGCAGAAATCTAAATCTTTCCCTCAGGAAACTCATCTAAATTCCATCATTTACCCATGATGTTATTTATCAGCTCCTGCTATTAAAATATACCATTACTATTGATCAGTCTGCCATATTTTAAAATGTGTTTGCAAATGAAAATTTGTGATCTTAGTTTTCCCAATTGGATGATTTTAGAAAAAGTTTCTATTTAGCTTTGCTAGCTGAACATAAGCTCTGTGTTGGAAGGAAAAGCCAGGCTTTTAACAGGTCTCTGACCTTGTGATATAATTACCTTCAATAAAGCTGCCTCTAAATACCATCATCTTTAAGAATAATAATTTCATATGAGTTGCGAAAAGAAACAAACATTTGAGCCTAACAGGTCTGAAAGCTAACCATGAGTTAATGAATGGAGTTGATTGGTTCTGGTTTTTCAATATTGATTCAAATACATCAACCGTTTAATCATTCATTCTATAAGTACTGAAAAGCAGAATATGACAATGATGGCCTAAACTTTTGAATAATAAAATAAATACTAATGACAAAATGTGACCCTCTATACATGACATTTATTGCCTCAATTATTACTTAGATACGTTAAAAAAGGCTTAGAATATTTCTATGTCTCAACTGTCCTCCCAAGGAAAAGGACAGAATTGTTGTGAGTGATTTTCAGGTTAGGTGACACATTCACTGTAGAGCTCTTTTGGGTTGTAAGCTGTAGATGTATGTTCCTGTAGGTTTTGTGTATGTATGTACACACTTGTACACATTAATATGGAGGTCAGGGGTTGCCATAGGTTGACTTCCTCAATCATTTCTACCTAAAACAGAAGAAAAAGACTTGGAAGATCATCTTAGCCTCATTTTGTAGGAGCTTCCTAACTCTTCTTCTAATAGCAATATTCCAGCAGGAATCATTCTATGTTATGACCGTCTAGCTAACTCTGCTTAACCCTTTGTTAGTAGATGGATGAACCAAACTAGATTTCTCATATTTCTTCACCATGAATTCAGAATAGGAACTTCTTCCTGTTCAGTGTTGGTCCACCTGTTAACTTCAAGGAGGATATTTGACTTGAGAAGTGAGCGTTCAGGAAGAAAAATGCCATTCTACAAAGCAAGGACAGAATGAAACAGAAGAAGCATTTATCTCTGTCATATTTTTTCAGCACAGTGGTTATCAGAGAAATAGACATCCATAAAGCTCTTTGAAAAGATTCTTCTACCTGAACATTAAAAGCTTGATGGATATCAAACTACATTTGATCATTACAACTAATCTATAATATAGAACCTATTTCTATGAAAGGTTCAAGGTGACTGGTTCTATGAACCTATATATTAATTAAAGACAGAATGAAAAATAAAACTGCTAGTGAGCTATTCATGGTATTTAAGAATTTTGTTTCAATAAGTTGATTATTCTCATTCTCTCTATCTCCCTCTCTCTTTCTCTCTCCCTCTATAGTTACCCAATAGAGGTCTTCTCAGAAGCTATAGTTTGCCTAATAAAAAGCCCACTATGACTTAGAACCCCTCTCTTTGAGTTATTGGTTGGAGTTTCCTGGCTACATCCCAATAATACAGGCTACTTGGTTATCCATTATAACTAGATTGTAGGACCCTGAAGCTGAAAATACCAATTGAAAAACTCATCTGTTAATTGATGTGCTAGTTATCTTAATTGATTATCACACAGTATATATAGAAATATATAGATATACATATATTTAGCAATAATCAATAATCATGCAGGGTCTATAACATTAATTAACAGATGGATATATGTACGTATATGCATATATATGCAAATTATGTGTTTCTAATGAATGTATATGTTTGTATATATAATAAAATCTTATTATAAGACTTTTAAAAACATTTTATAAAGTGGGTTATTGATATAAGTCAATATAGAAAGCTAAGTACCACTAAAATTTCTGAAAAATTATATAGGATACACAGTTACTAGGCCATGTCTATTGATCAATATTTCTGAGGACCTCTCCTTACCCTGTACTTCTGTGTGTCCTGTTTGTAAAGATAGAGTAGGAGGTTAGGAGTCAGTGAAAACTGCTTTTGTGAAGGAGATAGCTCTCTCATTTGAGGGTAATCTCAAGGGAAAGTACATGGCCAGGGGCAAAGCACGATATGTTAGTCCAACAGTAATAGCCCTTGCCTCGTCAAGAAAATTCAGGCATTCCTAGTTTATTGTCTCCCACCTGCACTGACCCTGTCATACAGAGTTGACACCATAGAAAGAGAGTTAATATATTCCATTAGGCAGAATCTTTCAAACATTAGAAGATTTAAAAGCAAAATTTTCACACATTCTATCTATTGAGCAATTGCCTAATTGATAGCCCATTTATATTTTCATGAAGGATCTTTCTTCTTAGACCTCTAAGAATGATTTAGAGGCAAGATATATAAATATGGTAGAAACTGAAATGTGAGTTTAAGCATCAGAAACACAACTTCCAGTAAAAGCATTATTGTCTACGTTAAAATTATTCTAGGTGAAGATTGTTTTTATTCTTTTTTAATTTTACGTGGTGTAATTTCTAGATTTGTTATTCCCCCACTTTCCTCATTTTCAAAGGCAATTTCGAAAATATCTTAAGATGATAGACACATGATCCCACGTATAATGTATAAAATTTTCCTATGACCTCTGTCTCTTTGCATATTACTGGACAGCGCAACAATGGCTCTGGATAGTCTTACACACACTTCTGGAGAGTCTCACACAAAACACTGGGCAGTTCTGTGCACCACACCTGTGAGAGCAAGAGACAGTGTTGCTGGCAGATTGTGTTATGGATATTCAAATTATTTCCTCTGTAGAGCAAGGAGAGATTTGAGGAGAAGACATGCAGGTGTAAAAATTATCAGTTTTTGCCTAATTGGTGCGTATGCAAAGTTCAAAGGAGCAAAATATGTGAAGCTAAGCATACCAAACTATCATTAGAATTTAAACTGAATGTCATGCTGGTATCAAAATAAAATCAAGTGAGAATTGTGTAGATATAATACTTTGTTGTGATCCTTAATTGAATCTTTTATCAAATTAGAACATAAAAACTGTGCCAATTGAAAACGGTAAAGGCATACATTAAAAGCTCCCCTGTGACAAGTTTACAAAAGATTTTTTAAGATCTAATCTCCACATATATGTTAATAGTTAAAATAATTCTAGAACCATTTCCATTGTTGAATATTTGCAATTTAACTATGGACACATGAAAATTCCTTACTGTCCTTTGCAAGTTAATTCACTCAATTATAGGAGAAACACTATATAAAAAATGAAAAGACAAGCTGAGAGTGGTGGCACACTCATTAATCCCAGCACTTGGTGGGGGGGGGGCAAAAGCAGGTGTATCTCTGAGTTCAAGGCCAGCCTTGTCTACAGAGCTAGTTCCAGCATGCGTAGGGAGGGCTGCTACTAAGAGAAACCCTGTCTTGACTAGCCAAAGGGGATATATATATATATATATATATATATATATATATATATATATATGTATGTGTGTGTGTGTGTGTGTACATATATATAGAGAATTATTTTATACATATAAAATTTTCATAGTGTACATTTAAAGCAATTCCATTGTAAACTAGTGATATTTTTAAACTAACAATTTTTATTTAATTTCAAAATAATAAAGGGGCAAAAGAGTAGAGCTGGCCCTGGTGATGTGACTTGCCTTTTGCTGCCTGCTTCATGGGGTGAACTAGCCATAGTAATGCTCAGAGCTCACCCTCTTGGTGGGTGGCAATGAAGGAAACTTGGCAGGCTGACAATCCCAGCTATCACCCAGTTTCAGAACAAGTTGGCCCACTCCCACATCCATCTCATGTGAATTACCGGGACATGTGATTTGGATTTGGACCTGCAAATCCAAAGTGTCAGCATCTCCATGACACAAGGCAACAATAGGATATTTAAGAGGAGTCCCAGTATCAAGTGTGTAGCAGAAGCCAGAGGTCTCAAGCCAAACAATGATGCCTTGCAATGAACACTTAGAAGTAAAAACGTATGAACTGATGGTATATTATGTGACTCACTCTCTAACACTTCCAAGCCAAGACTTTGTGTGTGTGCGTTAATTTGGTTATTTTTTGTTTTTGTTTTTATTTTGTTTTGTTTAGTTGTTATTTTAAATTTTGTTTTGTTTTGACAGGGGATGTTGTAAGGGCTGAGAGTAGATATGAAGGGACAGGGAAATAGGTGGGTTTAGCATACATATTTTAAAACCCACAAAGAATTAATTTGAAAAAATAAACAGAATAAAAGTGAGTGAGGCATAGTGACATATGCCTTTAATCCCAGTACTTTAATGCCCAGGGAGGCAGAGTGTTGTGGAATATTACTTTAACTATGTAAAGGTGAGTTGCATTTGTTTATGCTGTATTTGGTCAAATCTGTTAAGATGTATTACATTTGCTTATACTCCATTTGTTCAAAGATGTAAAGATGTGTTTCTTTGCCTGCCTAAGGCACCTGATGGGTCTAATAAAATGTTAAATGGCCGATATCTAGGCAGTTGAGGGATGGGGGGCAAGGTTGGCAAGCAGAGAGAATAAGCAGGAGGAGGAATCTAGGCTAGCTTGAGAGAGAAGAGAATGAGGGAAAAAAGAGAGTAAAATAGCTGAGGCCATCCAGCAAGGTGGCTGCCAGACAGACAGACACAGAGGAAGGAAGAAAGCAGGGCATACATGATGAAAGAAAAGTAAAACGTCCCAAGGCAAAACCTAGATGAAGAGAATCAGGTTAATATAAGTTATAAAGGCTAGTAGGACAAACCTAAACTGAGACTGAGCATTCACAACTAATAATAAGTATCTATGTCTTTATTTGGGAGCTAATTGGTGGTCAAAAAAAAGCCTGCTGCATCAGGGGATCTCTGTAAGTGAGGCCAGCATGGACTACCTGAAGATATTTTATCTAAAATTAGGTAAGTATAGGTAGATAGATAGATAGATAGATAGATAGATAGATAGATAGATAGATGGATGGATAGACAGACATACATACAGACAGATAGATAGATAATAAATGCACAAAAACCTGTAAATTCTGAGAAGAATCATGGATGAGAACAGCAATAGTAATAAAAAATAATCCGCGGATTGTAGTGTTGGTACAAAATGAAATAGAGATAAGAAAGAGGGGAGACAGGGAGGGATAGATGGGAAGCAGAAAAAGAGAGATAAAGAGAGTTAGGAAATGTTATAAGCATTTGACCATACAGCTGATTCTTATTGTGACTATGTATTAGGAAAAATTAAGCTAGGTTTTTAACATAAATCTTCTTGCCTTACTTCAGAGTAAATATGTGAGGCTCAATGAAAAATCAGAAAATATAACATCATAGATGATCTAAAAAGAAGTTACATCACGATATTTAATTAATGTAAAATAAAATATGACTATAGAGATAAGCATAAAATTGTAGATACATAACTAAAATCAATATAGTTTGATTAATGGGACATTAGGGAAAATATCAGTAACATATAATGAGTAAAGGCAATAACACATTTATCAATAAGAATACATTATTTTAAACAAACTGTAGGCAGTAAAACCGAAATACAAATTACAGTTCAGTTTTCACTCTAATTAGGCAGGAAAACACAACCTTTTTCCATGGGAATAATCAACGTTAAACAATACTTTAAATTTTTAGTGGAATTAAAAGCCTCATCTTTTTCTGGTTTCATTTTGTAAAATCCACTCATGTCCTTGTTCTGATATCTACGTAAGGCTTGCATTACGTTTTTGGTTCAGGATGGTTTCTCACAAAGATCTATCAAAACCGAGCTTCTGAAAGCACTCATGCATTCCCAAGATGCAGGCATCGGTCCCCAGCCACTGTGCCTAAGCAGCAGGCATCAGTAAGCTGCTATTGTAGGACTGTCCTGTAAAGTTCAGCTTTCCCTTGTGATTTCTGAAACTGCATATGCAATAAGGGAGTAACTATTTTACTTATGAGAGAAATAGAATCGTGAAAGTTTGAAAACCAGAGAAAGGAAATGGTTTATCTGATTAACATTAGGTGCCTTGCAAAGGGGAATTTATTTAAGAAAAACAATACACAGGAAATGATATACTTTGGCAGTGATTTGAAGGGTGGTGTGGTAGGGGAAAAATAAGATGAAACCTAAGAGATTGTCTGAGAGTTATTGAGGTGAGAATTCAGGACAATGAATATCAGAGAAAGAGGCAAAGGAATTGAGACGGTGGGACAGAACTAATGGGAGACCACCAAGTCCGGTTGGAATGGGACTGATGGAACAGGGGACCAAACCGGACACTCTGAATGTGGCTGACGGTGGAGGAGGACTGAGAAACCAAGGACAACGGCGATGAGCATGAAATCTACAGCATGGACGGGCTCACTGTGAGCCTTGTCAGTTTGGTTGCTCACCTTCCTGGACTTAGGGGGAGCTGCGAGGACCTTGGACTTAACATAGTGAAGGGAACCCTGATGGCTCTTTGGCTTGGAGAGGGGTGGAGTGAGGGTATGGGTGGAAGGGAGGGGAGAGAAGGGTGAAGGGGAGGGGAGGAGATGGAAATTTTTAATAAAAAAATGAGAAAAAAAAAAGAAAAAGAAACATGAATTGTAGGGACACTGGCCCTCTACACCATGTGGCTCTGGCAGGCCTTTTCTTCCCCCCACCCAATTCCCTCTGCCTTGCTAAAAACCGTTAGATTTCATCCTGAAGCTAGCTCCCAAGGTCATTTTCTTTATTTGGCTAATCCCTCCTTCTGAGGCTGATTACCAGAGTCCAACTATCAAAGCATTGAAATCTAGCTATCAAAAGCCCCCTTTTGCCTCTCCTATTTAACAATGTCCAATTAAATTAAACACTTCATCCTAACACAGGGTTTCCCCTTGTACCTTTTATATTCCTATGTGCAACTGTCTTTCTCCTCTCTATCCAGAGGCAGTCCTTTGTCCTCCAGGACAAATATCCCAGCCTCCTCTACCCCATTCCCTTCCCCTTCTCCCTCTTCCTCTGTTCTTTATCCCTGCCCTCTGTCCCTCTGGGGCAGATAAAAGTTTGTGCTGAGAACTTGGTTTTGCGGGTCCTGAACTGATACTTTTCCCTTCATGAATAACTTGAATATATGGGGTATAAGGGGGAAATAAAATAGTTCTAAAAGTGATTATAAATTTTGAGTCTACATTTAGAATATGTCAGTAAGTTGATGACATTAATGAGGAGAGAAATTATCCGGTAATGAACATGCTCTTCCCTAAATAGCTTCAAAAGTACAGAGAGAACCAACAAGAAAGCTTTGGTATTAGCTGATTTCAAAGATAATTATGTATTTTTTCCTTTCTCTCTTTACATATAGATTTTCTTCAGAACATTGGTCAAAAATTTATGATGATAAAATGGCTTCTGTATTTCCCCCATGTCTAAAACTGATGACATCCATGTTTTGTTGATATAATTTTCAATCTTTGCTTTAAACAGTGAAATTCAAAAGAAAATGCTTAGAGCAATGTTGCTGACCTTTGTAATATACAAAGCATATTTTGTCATTTTTTAAGCTTCCCGGTTTTGAAAGTAATACAGTTCAGCTATGCTTAAGTGTATACATTTATAAAAATATTATGTTTACAATGAAAAATAAGAATGAATAAACAGTTTTGTAAAATTTTATGAACTGATAATGAATGTGAAATCTTGTGAGAATAAGACATTGAGAAAAGTATATTCACCTTTTGAAAATCTGTTTTAATTAAGATGTGTCAAAACTTCACCTTATCACCCTGTATTCTAGATCATCGGTGCTTTATTTTTCTCTTACACATTACATCCAACTTCAGGCTCCCCTCCCTCCTTTCTACCAGCTGCCACCGCCCCCATCTTTGCTCTTCCCTAGAATAACACTTCTTCCATTTCTCTTCAGAAGAGAGTAACTCTCCCAGGTATGTCAACCAAACACGGCATGAAAAGGTACAATAAGACTAAGTCCAAGCCCTCATAGGCATCTGTGTTTCTTAAGTAGGACTCCTATTCCAGTCATTGGTGAGGCAGACAGAGAATCAACAGTCAAGGCAGGCTGGCAACCATGTAGGAGTTGATAGCCAGAGTCCTACAGAAGAGACAATAAAGGATAAGGCACCCCACCAGGAATAAGCACACAAACTTACTCAGAAACCCCCAACTGATTTGGTTTCCTTGGAAGATTTTTAGTATACTCAGATTAATACCACTTTTTGCTGTCCATATGCCAAATGGAATTGATGATATTGCTACAGTCTACTCATGCTATGGTTAGCAGAATTTGAATCAAAGCTAATTGATAGATGGAACAGAAAGGGGCCTGATGTCTAGCACTAGATCAGGGCTGCAGGTATACATACACACATACTCACATATACATGTATGTGTGTATATATGTATGTGTATATATTATATACACACACGCACACATATATATCTCATACAGAGTGTGTTCAATATATTGAAATTAGTATTTATTCTTCCTTACTATATACTATGGGAAAATTGTTTTTGCATTTATTTATTTATTTATTTATTTATTTATCTTTTTTTATTGAAAATTGCCACCTCCTCCCCTCCTCTCACTTCCTTCCCTTCTCCCCCTCTGCCTTCCCCTCCCTCTCCAGTCCAAGGAACACTCAGGGTTCCCTACCCTATGGGAAGTCCAAGGTCCTCCCCACTTCCCCCAGGTCCAGGAAGGTGTACTTAAGAAATCTGTACTTAGCCGGGCAGTGGTGGCACACGCCTTTAATCACAGCACTTGGGAGGCAGAGGCAGGCAGATCTCTGAGTTTGAGGCCAGCCTGGTCTACAAGAGCTAGTTCCAGGACAGGCTCTAGAAACTACAGGGAAACCCTGTCTCGAAAAACCAAAAAAAAAAAAAAAAAAAAAAAAAGAAATCTGTACTTAAAATTCTGACTCTTTCAAAGATATACAATTTGAGAATTTGATAGATTATAAATCTGTTAGTGAATTTTTAATCCTATAAAATTTATGATTAAATGAATAGTCTAATGAAAGTCTGCTAAGTAGTCAAATTCATGATTATAAACGACTTAATAAATACTAATTCAAGTAATTATGAAAATTAAGCATGGAAAACTTCTGGCAATTTTATTAACAATATATAACACAATAATTGTACTTTTGTGGGTGTGGATGAAGAAAAGTATTGCTCTATGGCCCAGGCTTGGTTGGAATTCATTGTGTAACCAAGACTGGACTTGGATATCAGTCCACTCTTACCTGCATCTCGCTGAGTATTGGGTTACAGGCATGAACTATCATGTACAGCTATTAATTGTACTTTTAGCTGCTTGAGAGGTAACAATATGTTATTATGTTTTATACTTATTCAGTATCGTTGAAAAATGGCTTGCCTAATCTCTTATTCAGGATGGAAGATCAAGCCTTTGGAAATATGAGGTTTTCAAAACTGAGAATAAAAATAAGACCTTAAGCTGGAAGGGATAAGAGGCGGGCACACTCAGGGAAGTAGTAGATATGTATGATCAATAAACATTGAATAAATTAAACAGAAATGTGAGCTATTTGTCTGGCAATGCTAAAGCTCAGTGTCCTTGAGCTCCTTAAGTTCCCTTTCTTACTTCTTCCTTTCTAACTTTCCCTTTTTCTCTTTTCTACCCCCTTCCTTCCATGTTATTTTATACTTGATGTTATTATATATTTTCTATTGTTGATTGGCATTCCATGATAATGAAACAATGTGGAATGAACATCTATAACAAAACTAGCATTTTAAACTAATTGAGAGGATGGTATCAGTAAGATTTGCCTTAAAAGCAAGCTGCTCCTAAACCTCTAGGGCTTTGGCAGTATCACTGGACCTTACATTCCTTTTTCACTTATGAAAGGAATGGTGCTTGGAGATTAATCAGTATTAACAGCTATATGACAGGTTATTTACTTGCCTGACACTCATACTAATTCTTAGGCTTGATAATAGCTTTATGACACAGAAGATTTTTTAAATGATTGACATTAAATGTTATTACAATGTTAGTGGATTCAGAATTAATTTTAATCAAATAGTGATGCAAGGATATGCATGAATCAAGAGCATCACTTGAATATTGAACCATATTTTTCTAATACATCAAAATAGCAATCTAAATTTTATTGCACAATAATCATTGTATTCAGTTACATATCACACAGAGCAAGAGATAAGATTATTATATTTCATATCCATTTCATTGAGCTGTTAAGTATGAATGTTTAAGGATGTGAGAGGCCTGCAATGAGAGTAGATTGTTTCTATGGTTTTCCTGTCCTACCATCCCTGACCTCACACCCTGTGTTCTCTTGTCATCATCATCAGCACAATGGGTACTTACACATGACAAATGGAGTCAGGAGAGGTAACTCAGCAGTTAAGAGCACTTTCTGCTTTTCTAGAGATTCTTAGGATGATACCCAGCATCTCTACTCCACCTTCAGGACATCTGATATTCTTTTGTGGACTTCTTGGGCATGCATGGCACATACTCACACAGACATGCACTGATATAAATATACACACATACTCGCTGACATACACATACACAATGCACAAATAAAAACAAATCTTAAAATACTCTTTGTGCTGTTAAATTAAGAATACATTATTTTTGAGTTTATTCTCACTTTTGACATATATTACTATCATACAAATATTCCTCATGCTTATTGTGTCCTCTTATATTTATATGCTCTCGTTTTTTTTCTTAAACCCTCAAAGTGTTTTTCTTAACTAGTAAATGGTAATTCCTTCATTTTCATGTTCACAAATATTAAAGGCATTTGAGCACTAGATGTTTCAGGTACTTTAAATAAGCTTTTTAATGTAGCATAAAACAAAAATCGAATAACTGAAGAATAAATCTTTGTCTGAACTATAAGTATACACAAAAGAAAAGTACCCAAATGTCAAATGCCACTAGGCTGTGGCTTACCAGTAAGGTTCTGGTGTCCTCTTCTTTTTGCAGCTACATGGCATATGCCTGACTCTGCCTTCTTTCTCCATGCATTCAGTTTACTTTTCCCTCCTAGCTATATTCTGCCATGGCATAGGTCACAGCAGCTTCTTTATTAACCAATGGTAATAACACATATTAAAAGCATACAGAGGGGAATGCCATATCTACCCAACTCTGACCAGCATGCCACGACATACCTAAAAGTAAAATAATGACACTCATATCTTGGCAGTAACCAACAGCCCTCTAATTGAATTTAAAGCCTACTCAGCAGGATGGAAAGCTTGATACTACAAATCTAGTGCATGATTCAGGGCTAGTGAAGTCATGGATCTTAAAAGAAAACGCTACTGATAATTAAAGCCTGGGTAATTCCAACTACATTCTAAAACTTGTTCTTATATCTACAGATAACTATAGTTCATTCCTCATTGAAGAAGTTTCTCCTTACAGCAAATGAAGACCATTATAGAGAACCACACTGAACACAAGGCAGAGATCAATGGATATAGGGAGGCCAGTCACAACAGATAAATCTTCAAAACATCACCGCACCTAAGGTTCAGAGGCAACAGAAGGATTGTAAGAGTCAGAGGACCACAATGTCTCTCAGAGATGGTGCATCCCAGAAAATGACACCTTCACCAAGATCTCAAGAATGACAGTATCGATAGACAGCTAATGTGTGTGGGGTTCTCAAGGAGTCTCAGTTTTAGGTAAAGAACTATATGCAACTAATGACTTCTGAGAGAAGACATTAGCCATTCCCAGAAATGAGCCTCCAATAGATTGCCCAATATAAGTGGTTTGCAATGAATTCATATATACTTGAATTACTTGAATAGCAAACATAGAGTCAAATATATATATATATATATATATATATATGTGTGTGTGTGTGTGTGTTCATATATGTATTCACACATATGTGTTTATATATGTAAACACACACATATATGTATGTATATATCATGTGTATAGTATTAATAAAGCAAAAACTGGCCATCCATTTGGCCATCCATTTGAGATAGAGAAGGGGGTTGTGGACAGGATTTGAGGGAGGGGACATGGAGGGCTTAGAGGGAGGAAAAGGAAAGGGGAAAATGATGTATACTTTAATTAAAATGTTAATTAACTAAGAAAACTTCGGGATGTTTTTCTGATGGAACTTGCAGACTTGTGTAATAATTTAAGTCTATCTGCAGCACAGTGAGACGGCACCAGTTTGCCCTGCAATACTTTCAGTGAGAGCTGCTTGCAGCCTGTGAATCACAACCTTGGCTTTATTCATAGCAAGGGCTTTCAAGCTTTCCTATTCTCCTCCATGAGGCTCTGCTAAGCTTATGTGCCTTTTAAGAAATAACTTTTTAAGATGGCAATTTTTAATAAAAAATAAATAAACTGGAAACAAAACAAAACAAAAAAAGAAATAACTTTTGCTCTTTTGAGGATACATGTCAAATATTTCATCTATGGCGGGCTAATTTACCACTTCACTGATCTTGTTAGCTAATTAAATCACATTACTTGAACATACCCTTCATAGTTCTGGTTAACTGTTAGAAATGATTTTTTTAAAGGATGTACAAATAAGTAAGAGAAGTAGATACAAAAACAACATAGACATAGTTTTTTTTTCAAATTAGAGAAAGATGTACTTTCAAAAATATTTGATAACAGAAATACTTAGTGATTATTATTATTACATTATTGAATATGTACAATAGTGAATTGTATTAACAGATATTAAAGAATAAATTTAAATTAAAACTCTAAAGCATAGATAAATTTGGGAAATATATAATAAAAGATGAGACTTCAACAAGTTACATGAAAAGCTTCTTTAGATATAGAAAATAAAAGATTTATTGTTGGAACACTGAGTGACTAGAAAGGAGGGGGAGACAATACTGAAATTGGAATAATCACAAAAGAATCCAATAGTCAGCATTTAGGCTTTTTCCTCAGGATTTTACTTTTATGTGCAAGGTTTTGAAAGAAAGGTATTTAACGTTTCCATGGATGAATTCATAAACCATCCACCACTTTCACTTCCTTTGTATCCTCTCTCTCTCTCTCTCTCTCTCTCTCTCTCTCTCTCTCTCTCTCTCTGTGTGTGTGTGAGTGTGTATGTGTGTGTTTTATATATTTGAGCAAGTAATTTTAATGGGCTTCTTAATTTTACTTGGCTATGTTTCTTATGGAAATTATGACTAATATTATAAAGACAATTCAACATTTAGACATAATTCCCAACTACTGAGAACAGTGTTCGGCAGGGAAATAGCTCACCAGTGCATATATTGAGAATTCTTTGTTTATTTTGATCAGAAAGCAACAGAAGATCGTAAACTGGTAGAACTGGAGGGAGATGGACAGATTATTTTGACTCTGGGTTCTAATTCAACATTACATTTTTTTCAGCAATTTAGTGAAAAGAAAAACAAAATCAAACATGAACAAAGTGGACTAATGCTTTTTTTTTCTAAATGGGAAATCTATACATTAGCAACATTTTTATAATGTTTTATTTTTTCCATTTTCTTTTGAAGTTGGGTAGAAAAAGAAACAATAAAATGCCTTTTAGAAATGCACTGTGCTCTCTTCCAGGGCAGGTTGCCCCAGGGTCTGGGGCAGGGAAGCATATATCTTAATTTAAGGAGCTACCTGAGGGTTGTCAAGAGACTTGACCCTAGAGGGGTTCCCAGGTTTCCAGGGAGACGCCCCCAGTTAGTTCCTTGGGCAGCTGAGGAGAGGGAGCCTGAAAAGGCCAGTTCCTATAGCCATACTGATGAATTTCTTGCATATCACCATAGAACCTCCACCTGACGATAGATGAAGAAAATGACAGAGCCCCACCTTGGAGCACCGGACTGAGCTCCCAAGGTCCTGATGAGGAGCAGAAGGAGAGAGAACATGAGAAAGAAAGTCAGGACTGTGAGGGAACCTCCAGCTGGCGACAGATGGGGAAGGTGACTGAGCCCCACATTGGAGCACTGGACTGAGCTCCCAAGGTCCTGATGAGGAGCAGAAGGAGCGAGAACATGAGGGAGAAAGTCAGGAACGAGAGGGGTGCGTTCACTCATGGAGACGGTGGGACAGAACTAAAGGGAGATCACCAACTCCAGTTGGAATGGGACTGATGGATCATGCGACCAAACCTGTCTCTCTGAATGTGGCCAACAGCAGGGGCTGACTGAGAAGCAAAGGACAATGGCTCTGGGCTCTGATTCTTCTGCATGGACGGGCTCTGTGGGAGCCTTCTCAGCTTGGTCGATCACCTTCCTGGACCTGGGGGGAGTTGGGAGGACCTTGGTCTTAGCATAGAGTGGGGAACCCTGATGGCTCCTTGGCCTTGAGAGGGAGGGAGGGGAGGTATGGGTGGAGGGAAGGGGAGGGAAGGGGGAGAAGGAGGGGAGGGAAGGGGGAGGAGGAGGGGAGGGAGGGGGGAGGAGGAGGGAAGGAGATGGAAATTTTTAAATATAAAAAAAATAAACCACGAGGAAAAAAAAAGTACAGCAAAAAAAAAAAAGAAATGCACTGTGCTTTGTACTCTAACATACAATCATATGCATGCATGCACACACGCACACACGCACGCACGCACGCACGCACGCACGCACGCACTCACGCACATCCCAAAATCTGATATAGTGCAAACTGTCCCGTTTCTTCTTTAATGGTTTTGATCTGTTGTTAGACAGATAATTATCACTTGCTCTGGGCACTGATCTGGCGGCCTTCCCCTGTTAGAGGGCAAGTCTTACACACCAATGGAGCTTATCTACTTCATGCAGTATTTTTGGTTTTTTTTTTTCCCTCCCTGGGCCTTGATTTCTCAGCATCTCTGACAGATTCAGTTTGAACAATTTTAATTATATACTATGTTGAATGTTTTTGAGATCCTGTCCTTTGCGTCTGGAAATTACAGCTGTTCTTTGAAAAATGAAAGTTGAAGACTCCTAGAATCAATGTTAGTAAAGTCTCCTATTTAGTTATTTAAAAAAAGAAAACCTATGGACTGTTCTAAAAACTAAATCCCCAACAAACATCAAGAAAGGATTATTGACTCAGAACTCATCTTGATGGCAAGACAAGACAAAATGATTTTTAAAGGGGAGATATTAAAATACTAAGATTGAAGTTGTAACCAAGAGACAATCTTTGAGTTGACATATTTTAAGAAATGTCTGTTGCTGACTTGAGCATCTGAATTAGAGAAGCTGTTTCACAGCATACCCTAAGCTAACATCCAGGACTGCCTGAAGTCGACTCTGCCAATGTTGTTTTTTTGTTCTGAATGGAGAAATGCACATAGAAGTAATTAGGCCCAATAAAAATTCATTTTCTCTTATTTCTTTGTAAACAGTGTGAAGACATATCCATTTTGTATCAAAATCAAATACTTTCTGAATATTGATTTCATTACAAATGATAAGATCACATCTCTCTTCTCTTCTGATCTTAGCAAATAAAAATTTGTAGCAGAAAGTATGCAAAACTTTGTAAATGTTATGGCTATTCTATCCCAGTCCAGAAAGTAACAAATGTAAAAATAATATTAAATATCAAATTTTTTCTTCTGCTCTCATGTCTGTGAAGTAAGCAAGCAAGCCGTACAATTCTGTATTGCAAAGCACCTCTTTACAAGAGGTAACACCGAAAGAGACTTAGTTTGAATACAAACCTGAAGGCACGGGAGTGCATATGGAAGAACATGTATATCTACACTTTTTGAAATGATCACTTAAATAACACACTCACTATTAAGAATACTGTTCATTCATTCTTTCCACAGAATAATCCTTACACAACCCAAGAAATTATGATATATGCTCCTTCTGATGATTCCAAAATCATTACCTTGTTAATAAGGATGCTTTTCTTTTTTAATTAAATTATATAATTTTACAAATTTTCACCTCCTCTCCTCATCTCATTTTCCTTCCCCTCCCCTCCTTCCCCCTCCCCCTCCCCCACCCACTCCAGTCCAAGGAGCAGTCAGGGTTCCCTGCCCTGTGGGAAGTCCAATTTCCTCCACCATCCATCCAGGCCTAGGAAGGTGAGCATCCAAACACTTAGGTTCCCACAAAGCCAGTACATACAGTAGAATCAAAACCCAGTGCCATTGTCCTTGGCTTCTCAGTCAGCCCTCCTCGTCAGCCACGTTCAGAGAGTCTGGTTTGATCAAATGCTCCATCAGTCCCAGTCCAGTTGGCCTTGGTGAGCTCCCATTAGATCAGTCTCATTGTCTTGGTGAACGATGCACCTCTCACGGTCCTGACTTCCTTGCTCATGTTCTCTCTCCTTCTGCTCCTCATTTGGACCTTGGGAGCTCAGTCCAGTGCTCCAATGTGGGTCTCTGTCTCTATCTCCATCCAATGTCAGATGAAGGTTCTAATGGTGATATGCAAGATAATCATCAGTGTGACTATATAAAGGGCCAGTTCAGGCCCCCTCTCCTCAGCTGCTCAAGGAGCAAGCTGGGGACATCACCTTGGACACCTGGGAACCCCTCTAGACTCCAATCTCTTGCCTACCTTTAAATGGATCCCTTAATTAAGATATATACTTCCTTCATCCCAACTGTCCCATTCCCCCAAGTTCTCCCCATCCTCCCCTTCTCACTTCTCTCTCCCCCCCATCCTGCCACCACCCCCAAGCTCTCAACTATATTTCATGATCCTAGAGAAGCTAAATAGGAAGGTGAACCCAAAGAAAAACATGTAGTTATCCTCCTGGATATTGGGAATAAGGATGCTTTTCTTAACGTATAAAAGATAAATAGCACATTTGTCTTATTTTAAAATGATTGTGATATTTAATTTCCATATTAAACTCTTATTTATTTTTCATAAATTCCAAATAATATATATCTTAAAATTATTTTTTTCTCTCGGCAGTGGTGGCACTCGTGAGGCAGAGGTAGGTAGGTCTCTATGAGTTTGAAGCCAGGCTGGTCGACAAAGTAAGCTCCAGGAGAGCCAAGGCTACACAGAAATATGCTGTCTCAAAATATCAAAATAATAATAGTGATATTAATAATGATAATTTTTTCATGTGAACCTGATAATGGTTTTGTTTAATTCCATACAGAAACTAGCTAATATAAGCTCTTGTGGCTTTAGAACAAACTTATTACCTCTTGGCTTCAACTAGTGATAAAAAGCAGAAAGTAGACACAGGTATTCCAGGCAATTTTGGTTTCTGTCTACAAACTTGACTCTTTATCCCGAACTGTCAGACCTCAGATTCTGTTCTTGATATATAAAAGTTTGGACCATCCTGAACTTGTACTATATATATTGTCTTTTGATTTCCCTATTGTTGCTTTATCTTCCTATATTTTTTAAATGTCCAACTATGTTACTTGTTCTGTGCTTTCTTTCCTAGAATCCACTCATAAGTTGATGGGTTTCATAACCTCACAAAATTAATAAGGATCTTGCAATGCTTATTAATGCCACATAGTTCTTAATTATATTTGTTAGTATCAATATTGATAAATTAACAATTAAATGTGAAGGTGCATGAAGATGGATGCTAAAAAGAAATCTCATACTAGCTCAGAATTGAGTATAATAAAGGGTTATTCATTTATTCATTTATTCATTTATTCAGAGAGTCCTCTGAAATATGGAGAATAAGAACCGATTCCAGCAACCAGAAGAGAGACAGAACGTGTACTTTATGTTGGCATTTATAGTATAAGAGGCCACACCCAGGTGGGCAAGTAACTTAAAGGCTACTGACTGTAGGATTTCCTACAGCAGGTGCAGACTCTCATGGCGAATTTCAGTGTGTATATCCTCCACCATCATAATGATTTACTACCTTGTCCTAGTCTAACGCTGTTCTCTCATTCTGTAAACAGTTACACAGCTGTAATTCCAGACATTTCCCAAGACTGTTGTATGCAGCTATTTCTTATGCTATCTAAATTCCAAACTGTGGATGCTAGGGTCCTTGATGATTATAACTCAAACTTTAAATCAATGCAGTGCTATCCGTGTTTATTAGATTTCACTTTCTGTAATAGCTTAACAAATACCTGATAAATGAATGAGCTTGTGTTTGTACTATAGGCTGTGTAGGTATCACCATTAGTGGGGAACAGAACCTGGTGTTCTGTGCTTGAGCATCCCTTGGCTCCCCCAGCTAGGATGCCATCTAGTGTTCCTACTCCAGGCCTTCCATGTTGAATTCCCATGTTGAATCTGCCACCTCCTGTCTACCCATCCCTAGCTCCAACATGCATATTCTATTAGTTTCTTCTTCTTGTAGGTTTTTGTTGTGTGTTTATTTTAAAGAAAGTCCCTCTATTCCAAGCTTCAGCTACTACCCAAAATTTCTCTTCAGCCCTATCAAATCCCAAACTTATGATTTTAAAATACTAATTTCTGGGCATTCTTTAAAGAAGAATCTTTAAAACATTTGGGAGGAAGCAATCAGTGAAAAACTGTTTAGAAAATTGCAAGTTCCTCACTCAAACTGCCAATCAAGAATAAAATATTAGCACTATTCTAATTTTTCCCTTTCAAAAGCGTCTCTTCTTCAAATTAATATGCTTCAAGTTTCCACCAACTTCATGCCACCCTTCTGTCAGAGAGAGAAAAGTTAAAATAAAATAATTTACATCTTTTTCAAAAATCCCAAATGCTTTTGTTTTAAGTCAAAGTCTAGTTCACCCTGGCCTGTTTCCTATTGTTATTTGACTAGTTTTTGCTTCCTGTTATGCTGCTCTAATTCTCCTCCTGAATTTGCCATTTCCATGACCTCTCCAGTGTCTCACAACTGTGTGCACAGTCCAAGGACAGTGTGTGGGTAAAATCTGGAAAAACTGACTGTCGAGACAACTGGTGAAGAGACCAAGGAAGCAAACACATGCAGGAGTGGGTTAAATTCATCTTCTTAGGGACTTAGTAGACTGAAGTGTGCCCTGAGTAAAGGCATGATGGGAGGCTACAGAATGCCAAGAAAGGAGACAAAGGTTCACAGGCTAAGCCAGACAAAGGTGTTCTGTGGCCAACCAGAATATTCCTGAGATTTCTTCCATGTTTTCAACGTATTAAATGTCAGTTAAACAGTCTTGCCCAACACAGAACATCCTGTTGGTTCTGTTAATGATGTTATTTACTACAGTGTTTGGGATGTGTGCCAGGGTCACCTGGCAAGGATGATAATAAGGATCATGATGGCTGTGACTGTTCCAAGCTGCATCCTTTATGTAGATTCATTAAGAATAATGTTCATTATTTGAAAAATAATGTTTTAAAGGATGTCTATAGAAAAGAAACGTATTATATACTCTAACTTTGACTGTTTATAGATACACAATTTAGAAATAAATAATCTTCATAATGAATTAGTTTCTAAGGACTATTACCATTACTATCATAAGTTTATGAAATATAAAGATATTGCCAGTTCATAATGATAACTCAATAGGTATGTTTAGTGAAAGTGTTCTGCTTTTTATTTCTGTTTGTTAAAATTTATTTTTATTATTTTTCAAATTATGTGTGTGTATAGAAAGGGGATATATACATATTAAGCTTTGGAGGCTAGAGAAGCTAAATCTCTCTGGAGCTCAGAAGTTTTTTGTATAATAAATAAGATAATAAATTCAAGAGACTAACGAAAATGAAGTAGTTTTTAAATATACTATTCTGAAGTAAGGGACCCAGGCACAGAGAAAAGGCAAAATGATTAGCTCTCTGCCTGATAAAAGGCAATGCTTTTTAAAATTCTGCAACACTAAGAGTTTCCTGACATCTTCTTCTTCAGACCTGGAGTAATGAATAATTTTGGAATTGAGATTGCCCTTCTTTCTCATGTGGGTTTAGTCACATAGCCAACTCGTGTGCCTTTCCAGCTCCATAGGTTTTGAGATAAGGAGGTACTAGCTGCCAGTGAATGGAGAGATAGGCCTGGCATCTCCTGCTTATCTGTAACTCACTTATACTCTATGTACACCTCATAATGAAAATAGACCACAAAATCCTATTTCTTACATCTGCAAGAAAAGTGCATGCTCTTTACCACTGGATCAGCTCCCCAGGCCCTACAACATGTTTACAGTTAAAATAATGAAGAAAGGGCATGTTTAAGTGTCATTGAATCAGACTGAAGGGATTTATGATACAGTTTACATTATCAATCTTATGGTTTTAAAAAATCCTTTTTATTAAGTTTATGAGGTAGTCATTCCTCTTCCTCTTAGTAATACGTCTATATAGTATTCATACAAATAAACACACAAACACACATCCCCAATCTCTCTACATATTATATTATTTTAATTTTGTATTACAGTATAAAAATAAACTAGTCAATTTTGAGTGTGCATTTCAAATAGTACTGAAGGTGGGCTCAACCAAGAGGAATAAAACCTGAATCTTGTATTTTGGAATTGACTAAGATGATTCTAATGCAAGTCCAGAGTGGAGAAACACTGAAGGAAAATGTGGATTAGAGCCTAACAAGCTCTGTAATATATATTGTCTTCTTTTTCCCCTGGCTTCCAGGTAGCAAGAATTATGATATAAAGTTGCAGACAGAAGGGCATTTGGGTACTTCCTGGACATTGTCATCAACTACTCATAAAAAAATAGAAACAGAGCCGGGCGGTGGTGGCACACTTTTTTAATCCCAGTACTCGGGAGGCAGAGGCAGGCGGATCTCTGAGTTCGAGGCCAGCCTGGTCTACAAGAGCTAGTTCTAGGACAGGCTCTAGAAACTACAGGGAAACCCTGTCTCGAAAAAACCAAAAAAAAAAAAAAAAAAACAGAAACAGGATTTCCAGGAGTGTAATAATGGAAGCTAGCTAAGGATCATATTCTAATACTTGCCTATCTTATGCAAGAGAGGTTTTCCTGCTGGCTTCCAATGGACACATCCAGAGACCTGACACTAGGTGAGACAATTTGCTTCAAGAAAGTGTTTTATTTTTTTCAAATATAACAAGGAGCTGGGCTGTGGTGGCGCACGCCTTTAATCCCAGCACTCGGGAGGCAGAGGCAGGCGGATCTCTGAGTTCAAGGCCAGCCTGGTCTACAAGAGCTAGTTCCAGGACAGGCTCTAGAAACTACAGGGAAACCCTGTCTCAAAAAAAAAAAAAAAAAAAACAAAAAAAAAAAGAATATAACAAGGAGGATGTTTTCTCAACCATAGATTCAGAAGCTAAACAATGGGTGGGTAAGAAAGGCACAGAATCTATCTTGAAAATCATGAAGGTCTTGCTTCAGTCAGGACTATTAATGAAGAAGGGAAATTTTATATATATATGCTTTGTGCAGTACAATTCTCCAAACGTTGGGGGAGCAGAATATATCCAATTGTAGATTGGAGGGAATTTGGTTTATGCATGTGATCAGAACAGGTATGAACGTGAAATGTTAATTTTAACTGGAGAGTTTCAAACGTTTGAAATTCCTTTTCTCATGGACAGGTGAAATGGAAGTGCATTAAGGGTATCATGTACTGTTATTAAATGGTTTTCTTTTTCCACCAAATTTTGTCTTTTTATGGTAAATTTATAAAGGAAAAGTTGTTTAATTGAATGACTACTCTCAACTTTGAGCGTTTTGTATCTCTGGATTGTACTTTAAGAATGCTTGCTTCTTCCAAAATTTGAAAGATTTTCATTTTCTGCCCTAAAAAAAAGTAAACAGCCTTCCAGGTGTTTGCTTAAGGACTGATTTACCGTCTCAGTTCATTGCTACTGTTTGTTCCTCATAATTCTGCTTTCAGTGGAGTTGGTAATGCTGTTGGTTTTGCATAGTTTAATATTTTTTTCCTCTGAAAATTTACTAGAAGGTTTTTGCATGACACTTTCAATCCCAAGAGCCTATTTGTCAGTCAGAGAGTTTGCAGATTCTGGCTTAATGCATTGAGACAGGAGGCAGAGGGCAAGCTTTTGTCTGCAGGGAGTTAATTTACCTTCATCAATAGGTGATTACCTTTCTCCAGCAGCAGCAGAACCACAAGACCCTAATCACTTCCCCTGCTGAAGTCAGCGTCAGGAGAAACATTCACTGATGCCTAGAAACTACCTGATACTTGTTTGAGTGAAAACATTAAAAAGTTGTTGCACAAACTGCTGTCTCTTAATTCTTCTTAATGAAAAAGGTTCTGAAGGTAAAATTAAGTCAGATTGTTGGAATATGTAAATACTATCCTGGGATGGAATATGAAACTAATAATTAGGTGGCTGTTTTGAACTATTAATAAATAGCTAAGGAAACCCTAAGAATGCACATATGCCTCTATAATTTTCCATTTCTACTTCAATTTTTGCTCAATGCTGTATTTTTTTAAAAAAATAAATAAACAGTTTTGTATACGGTGTCCTTTAGTTTCTTCCATCATGAAAGGTCTGTATGTTCTAATCAGCTATTAGGTAAGGTAACTATTTTGCTCAGTATTAATGCAAGGACAGATTTCTTCCTGTCACATGTGAGGTACATAACCTCTCAGTTTTTGAAAACATTAAAAAATATCATATATATTATGTATACATGCATACATATTCATTCCTATTTTGTGAGAATATGAAGAAAAGCTGTGTGTGTGTGTGTGTGTGTGTGTACTAAATGTGTGTTTGTCTGTGTGTGTGTGCATGTGCATGTACTGAATGTGTATGTACTTGTGCCTGTGCGTGTATTCAATGTGTTTGTGTTGTGCATTTGTGTGGGGTGATGGAGGAGGGTCATCTGTCATGTTAATAAAGAAACTGCCTTGGCCCTTTAATAGGACAGAAAATTAGGTAGGCGGAGTAGAGAGAACAGAATTGTGGGAGAAAGAAAGCAGTCGCCTTAGCTCTCCCCTCCAAGATGGATGCATGCTAAGATCCTTCCAGGTAAGCCACCCCCTCGTGGTGCTACACAGATTACTAAATATGGGTTAAAGCAAGATGTGAGAATTAGCCAATAAGAGGCTGAAACTAATGAGCCAGGCAGTGTTTAAAAGAATACAGTTTTCGTGTAATTATTTCGGGTAAAGCTAGCCGGAGGCCGGAGCCGGGCGGCAGGAACATGGCCCGCCGCTCCTTTTACAGTGGGGGGTGTATATGTGTATAGGGAAGTCACAGGTCAATACTGTACACTAAGTGCTTTTCGCTATTGGTTTATCCTTAGTTTCTTGAGGCAGTGTCTCTTGCTAAACCCAGGGCTCATAGATTGATAAGACAATGATGGTTTGTGAAATCTAGGGTTTCTCTAGTCACTGCCTTCCTGGTGTTTGTGTTATAGGAACATGTCTCCATTTCTGGATTTTTATGTGGGTTCTAGGGATCTGAATTAGGGTAAACATGCTTGCACAGGAAGCCACTTTTTAGTATACAGTAGGAAACGACACCCATATTAACTTCCAGCAGGCATTATCTTAGTCTTTAAAATTGAGTCAAGACCTTTAAAAATTACATGAATAGTCATTATCTGTTGCGATTTCCTATAGGGAAAAACACATACATTCAATTTTAAATCATTTTCTTTTCTATTTATTATTTTATTATTTATTATTTAAGATGTCTTATTTTAGTGAACAGAAAAGTAGACATTACACATGCAGCGATGGAGACACAATTTATTATAATGTTTCTAAGTGGATCCTAAGAATATATGGCATCTGCTGGGTAAGGCAGTCAACAGTTACACTTCGTCAAAGTAAAAAGTGACAGTTGGGAAATCTGGTCTGCCTCTTTATATCCTTGTGCTACATCAGAACTTGTCTTTCTCCTCCTTTTAATCTAGGGATTAGAGATGTAATACATTGCTAGATATTGTGTTTCAAGCTCAAATCCACACACAAAGCCTTTAATACATGGTTCTGTCCTGCTCTTAATTACTAACAAATGTATTTTCTGTGATATTTAAAACCTAGCACAATACTCAAATAATATTTGTAATTCTAATTAAAGAATATTTATGTAGTATTGGGAGTAGCTGGTGAATGCGTATATTCCCAGTGTTTGGAGGTAAAGGCCGGAGGTTCAGGAGTTCAAGGTCAACTACATGAAGCTCTATGTAACTTGTATGTGTATGTATTGTGTATGTGCTCATGTGTGTGTGTGTGCGTGTAGACTTTGCAACTGAAAGAAGCTCTTGGTTTACTTAAGATCCAGGGCCTCATTATATAGCTCTTGCTGGCCTGGAAGGACACATAGACCAGGTTGGTTTCTTAAATCACAGAGATCTGCCTGCCTCTGTTTCATGAGTGCTGAGATGACAGGAACCTACTGCCTTGCCTGGCATGGACTTATTTATTACAGAAGTAATTTTTGGAAGAATTAATTTAACTATACCTCACAAAAGACCAGATGATGATTTAAGCAATATATTTGAAATGAAGTAACTTAAGACATAGAAGGTTAAATTATGTCTGCAAGATTATAGACATCAAAAGTCAGTGCAGGATTATAAACAAAAGTCCTTGACGTTTTAGTTCTGCAGCTTGAATTGCAGTAATGGTCCATCCCTGTGCTGTATAGTCCCAGAGATATGACAGCTTAATCCTTTCAAGAATGTGGCAGGCTTGGATCTTTCATCTTTGAAATATTAGTGCTTGAAGTTTCTAATTTGCTAAATTCTTTCATTCTATCCAGCCTTGTTTATTTGCATAATACGTTGGACTTTAATTTTTGTTATATTGGGTGAAGAAAAGAATTACATTAGGTAGCATTTGTAGTCAAATATAATTTAAATTCTAAAACTTGGAAGAGCAGAGGTTATATCCCTAACTGTTTCATCAGTTACAAAAGAATGCTATTGACGCTGACCCTGGCAGATTGACGCCGTGTCCAGCTTTACTGGGTTTCCCTTTGTGTGCAGTGATTAGATGATCGCCTTTCTTCAGCATTACTTGAATGATTCCTGAAACATGTTCTTGACATGTGAGAAATATGTTGGTGATGATTCACACACTGTGTGCATAATCTCACTTACTGCTCCACTGAAAATCTTTAACAGCTATTAACTGAACACCATACATGCCCCAGGATCTTAGCTTTAAAGATTCAACAAACAAACAAGCAAACAATCAGCACACACACACACACACACACACACACACACACACACACACACACACACACACCCTGCTATCCCTCTGTAGAGCTTTCTTTCTGGGAATAAGACAGTCAATAGATAACATTGTAACATATGCATCATGATCATGCAGGTCACAAGGAATCATGAAAATTGGGAGGTGTGCTTGGGCTCTGGGGAAAGCACTGGGAAGTATTCTCATTGTTCACTTCGGGTTTTCAGAAAAATAAAGGAAACTACTAGAGAAAACTGAAGACACAAAAGTACAATGAATACACAAAATATTATTAAATTAAAACAAGTGAATATAACCATTTAAAGAAATTTAGAGATTATTTGTAATTACATTAAAATGAACTAGGATATTCTTTTGAATAGTATCAATGAATCAAACAGATCCTTGAAAAACCTATTAATTCTTTTATTTTCTTCTTATTTAGTGTGGGTATGATATGTGTGTGTATTGTATGCAAGTATGTGCTTGACTATGGGAGCATATTTAAAGACCAGAGGCAAACATGGGTGTGTCCTCTTTAATCTTTTCTTCACCTACCTTTATTTCATTGTTTTTGAGACATGATCCCTTATTGAACTTGGTGCTCACCATTTTGGCTAGGCTGGCTGGCTGGCTGGCTGGCTGGCTAGCTCATTTTACCCCACATCTCATCTTCGACTTTGACCTACAGAGATGGAGTTACAGATGTTTATTGCTGAACCTGGTGTATAACACGGGTGGTGGCCCTGCAAAGTCACATGCTAAAATTTGACTAGCAGTTGGTTATCCACTGAACTGTCTCCTTAATATCGCATCATGAATTTTAGCTAAGAAATAAAAATAAAAATCATTATAATAATGAGGTCCAGACTAAGGTGGGGAACTAGGAACTGTAGGAGAAGCATAATCTACCTGCTAACTTGACACAGAGCCAGGAGTACATGGGAAAGTCCTCTATATAGTTTAGATGAATGTCTAAAAAGAGATCTTTGTTGTTTTAGAGCTTTATTTATAACTAATGTCATATATTAATAAACCCTTTAAAACTGATTTGGATTATCATTCTTAGTATAAACCAGATGTGATCACAGGCTATATCAGAAATGCTGCTTACATTCAGCCTTGTCAATATGTTCTAATGCGCTAATATGGAATTTGAGATGTTTTTCTCATTAGTTTATTTCTTACATCTATTGTAAATAAATTTAGTTTTTTATCTGAACTACATTCTATTTTAGTTTTTAGTATACTTCAAAAGATTGAGTTATTCATTCTTTTCTTGGTCAAATTATCATCTGTAATTGAATTCAAATGTGTTCACTTTTACCTTTATGAGTTTGTAATTGTTTTGTTAGTCTTTGATGAATATGTTTCTTTGCTTTTAAATTCTAAGATGAATAAGTATCTCAGGTGTGTCTCCCTATTCAGTAAGAAAACACTAGTAAGGTATTAGTTTATGACTTCACATTATTCAATCTGGTGCAATTGGTTTATTACTATTTTCTGCATTATCAACATATGTATTTTTATTTCCTCCTTGGTAGTTACTTAGGACATAAACAAAATGCTGTAATCTTCTACATTTTTATTCTCCTTTATACCATTGCAATTGTCAATAACGCAGACTGGAAATAACAATGTAATACTGTCCTGAGCTCAGCTCCAGAAGTTGTATACTTTTGGCCAGTCTTATTTTGTCAATATCCACATCCTATATGTCTCCCAAACTATCTGGAACAAATTTTACAAATAATAATATTTAAGTTTTGCATGTCAAATGTTTCTTTGGCTCTCTAAATTCCGTTTAAAAGATATTCTTCTCCATATTTTTCTTTTTCTTCTATAATTTCTTCATACTATTAAAAACAAAACACAATTTCCTAAGCAATTTTTATTGTGAATTTCTCTGTGCGGCCGCCCCCCCTGTCTGCACCGCTCTTCGTTGTTACTTTAAATGCTGATGTTTGTTTCTTCTTAATCTTTGGGAAGCAGGAGTTTGAACAAAACTTTGCATTTGGTTGACACTTCTCTAGAGTGTCATGAAATGACAATCCTGTCCACACATGACTGCAGTTCCTTCATTTTCTGTTCATCAGCCGTTACTTCATTGTGGTTTCAGAAGCATGTCAAACCAATTAATAAACCTTTGATTCTTTCAAAAGCTCTGATGTTTATGCCACAGTGAAATTTTCTTGTCAAAAGTTGTTGATATCAGAAATCATTTTATTCAAAAAACACCCAAAATAAATAAAAGGCAGCTTATTGTACTCTCCAGTTTACAATATTACACTTGAGTGTCTAAACCTTCAGAGATTGCTGAGGCTTTTAACATTCTATTCACTCACAAAAGTCATAGCTTTGACATTCTTACATTTGTTAAAACCTTTTATCTATGCAACTAAGATTTTTATCATGGAAAAATCTGAGACTGTGTTAACTTGCGAGACAATTATTTTCCACCAACTCAAGGATTTTTCAGAAAGCATGTGAGAAATGAAGAGATTTCTTGTTTTTCTGTAACCTGCCTACATTTTCCCATCAATATATTTAGTAAACGTATTAATATAAGTTATTTTGTGCTGTTTTGGGCAGGAAGAAAGACAATGAACATTGTCTTAAATAGCCATAAAGCACCCACTTTGATAACAGTTATAGCAAAACTAAACTAAATACCAGAAATGTCAGTCATGTGGCCCCGTGTATCCTCTTAAGATCACAGAACAGCTAGATATGTACCAGAAGTTACAGATGTTGCTCAGCTGTCTTGTCCTTCTATGCAAGAAGAGAAGATTTAAGAAGAAGGACCTGGAAGCTTAGGGAAGGGAAATGTGCTATAGGACATAATGGGTTCCTGCATCCCATTTTCATACTCTGATATAGTAACTTACATTGCTTTACTGTGTTTTGTAATTGATTCATTATGAATGTTCTTAGAGCTTGCAAGGTATTTTTTGAGTCCTTATACCTTAGCAGAAAATAAGTGATATTTTATTACTGTAACAGAATGTAATTGGTTTACAAAGTGAATGTGCTGGCTACTTTTATATCATCTCTCCAGATGCCTGTGTTCCCTCTTAGGATCTTGGCTACACTGAGACCCAATCCCACAACTCCAGTCTACCAGCAACTGATTCACCTTCCAGCTCAATCCCATGCACCAGCCGTAATTTTGTAAGTTTCCTCTTTGGTTAGTGTGAATGCTTCTCTGAGTCCAAAGAGTGACTACTGAGTGCCTGCCACTCTTCTTGTATTCTAGAAGGTAGAAGTACCCCTAGCTACAGTCTTTATGACTATGGCTGCCCCATCCACTACCGGCTTCCTGCAATCCTGCAGCTTCCTTAGGTTCAACTAGACTGTTGTGACTCTTTCCTACCACATCTATCTTTTCTTCTTCCCCCTTTTCCCTACAATCCTGAAGCTTCTCTACGTCCTTGTGGCTGGCATTTATAGTACTACATGGCCTGTTTCTGCCCCTTTTCTATGCAAGAGATCTCCTTGTAGAGGTCATATATATATATATATATATATATATATATATATATATACATATACATATATATATCAGGCAAGCCTTTAGGTCTCATTGAGAGCCCTATTACTGGCCACTGAATTTCTTTGGGCAGTTAGTACTGACCTAGTTGAGTGTGCTGATGACACACTAAATAACTTGGTCTTAATTCAGTCCTCTCTGAATCCTGGGGATGCCCTCGACCAAAGGCTGCTTTAATTTTTTCCCTTCTTCCTTATTCATGGAAACAGTGTCATCTATACGCTCCTGTTCTTCCTTGGGTTGCTTTGTAGAAAACCTCCAGCATTTTCACCAGGCATCTGACCTGAAGGCCCCAATGTTATTTAACTTTAAAATCAAATTTGGCCTATATATACTTTAGATAACCAATTCAAATGACTGCCAAACAACACTGTCAACTCCAATATTATTTGAGACTTTTACAACTACTACAAACAACAATCAGGGAAATAGAAAGAGATTCACTATCCCTTATATTCCAGCTGTCTCTTATTTCTGTTCCAAGCCCTCTCTTCTTGCTTTTCCTCCAAGCTGTGAAGCCCAAATCACTTGCAATCCAGCTGGCAAGCCTCTCACTTATTGGCCTCTACTCTCAGCTCCTTCTCTTCCTCTTGCCCTTCTGGTCTCCCCTGATTCCTCTCAAGTGGCAGGCTGTCCTAATCATCTCTCTCTGGCACCCACTTTCAGGTCATAGGCAGCCTTTAGTCTTCCCTCCCTGTTCCTGCTCAACCATGAGACTCCTTTCTGATTCTCCCTAACTGGCCTCACCTGGCCCTAGTTTTCCATTTCTGGGGGGTTACTGGGGCGGATGACTTGGTCAGGGTATATGTCCTTTTCTCATTTAGTTATCTCTCTCAAATAGAAAAGAGGTTGGGATCTTTCACCACTAATCCCTCCACTTTCATTAAACAGGTACAATATATCATTCAATCTTACAGCCTCACCTTCCATGACATTAACTTGTTTCTCACCAGAAGCTTTCCTCCTGAGGAATGCAGGCAAGTCTGGAACAAGACTCGGTCACATGCTGATGAAATTCACAAAACTAATGCTACCCACCCATTTAGGTCTGAAGTGTTCTCTGACAGGAAACCCAAACAGAACTACAATACCCCAGGGTACACTTTAGCTGGGGATCAATGTTAGCTTGCCTCCTTGCCAGTCTTCACAATGCTTCCCTTAAAAAGGTAAGTTATGTAAAAATCCAAGTGATCATCTAAGACAAGCATGAAAATCCATCTCAATCCCTAGGATGACATATAAAGGCCCTCTTACAAAATAACTATTAGAATCCTAAAACCCCTAATGGAAAATAGCTCCTCATGACTTACTTCTGCCATAGTTGCCCTGACATTAGGGCCAAACTTAAATGCCTAGCAAGCAGACCCCAAATGAAACTTTTATTTAGAATAAGTATAGGAAAGTGGGATTGTCCAAAAGTATTTTAATAGAATTTAACACCTTGTTTATTTGTCAGGTGAAAATTCAAAACTAACTTTCATTATTAAATTCAAAGAGAGAAATTTTAAAAGCATACAGTAAAATAACAAATATATATATATATGTATATATATATTCATATTCATGGGTTTAATGGTGTGTATGAGTTCACATTATATTCTTATTGACTTTTACACTTAATAACTTCCAATAGTTTTCTATTTTCTTACAATGGTTTGTGCACAATTGGATAAATATATCGAACATCCAAAGTTTTAAAATTGCATGATAAAGATTTATGAAAAACAGCTTTCTGAAATAGTTTTAATATCCTCCTCTTTTGCATAAGATAAAAATAATCATTAATTGCATTTTTATTTCTATGAAAATGACTAAAATCTTTAAAATAATAAGATTTATTTTTTCTGGTTTGATTCTGCCAGCTTTTCTTATGGCTTTTCAGTTAATAGTGTGTGTTCCGAAATCAGGAGACTAAACTGTACAGTTTAGGTTTAAGTTCTAATTCAAGTAACTATTGTTCTCCTTCCTTTTTTTCTGATTATGCCCTTTGGGATTTTGAAATAATCTCTGAATTCTGTTCCTTCTTAGCCGTTAGCAGCACTTACACTAAATATTTTCTTTTCTCCTGAACTCTGAAAGTAAGTTATTTCTAACTCTAAAGTGAAGCCACCAGTTAGGAAGATAAAACTAATCCCATTAGGTCGTCACCAATTCTGTCTCCTTCATGGCTATATTTATATCTTCAAAAGGTCTAATCCAGTTCCAGCAAACGGGCAAAGATGTATGTCATCAGTTTGATCCAAAGGCAAATCCAAAGAGGACAGTACATTTAGTAAACTTATGACTGCTGTCAAAGCCAAAATTAAAAGCACAAATAAAAATAGGAACAAACCAAGATGCTATATAAATTGACCTCACAATTAGATTTACGTGTTGGATTGTCAAAATTGTCCCTAGTCCAACCCTTAATTTATTAAAGTCATCTTTACTCTGGGCCTAGTCATCTTTTCTCAGTGCTCCTAGATTTCTTCACTGAAGCACCTTGACTGCCCTGACACATAAATCCTCCTCTGACAATAACATAATAAATAGTAAAACAAAATTTATTGCATTTTTTCTTCTAAATTTTTGCTCTTCTGTATTTCTTTCCCATCTTCCTGAACTTGAAGCTGTGAAAATTCTTCTGTATTTTAATGATAAAAAGAATAATTCTATAGCCTTACAGTACATTTATAGTGAGCAGGATAACCCACTGTATTCCTAAAATTGATCAAGAAAGCACAATATTACACTTGATGGATTTATAATATGGTTTTGACTTTGTTAGTAAATTTGCCTTATCCTCATATATAAAGACAAGATTTTGTTTAAAGTGTGCTTCTGATGATCAATAAATTTTACATCCTTTATCAGTTAACTATATAAAATGTCATGTTTTGATTGAAATCCACATCAGTTGGTCTGTTTTTTTTTTAAATTTTGTTCTTAATTAATGTGGTCTTTGAATATAAAAGGAAATAAGTCAAACAAAAACATTCCAATGGCAAAGATGTGAAAAATTAAATTAAAGAGAATATGCTAATAGAGAAATTAAGGAGCCATAAAGAGAGATCACACAATCCACAAAAGAGCAATAAAAGTGTTGCAGAAGTGATTTTTTTTTTGTTTTTTTTTTATATTTAAAAATTTCCAACACTCCAAATGGAAGATAGAGACTGGGTAAACAGCAGGCCCAAATGTATGCTGTGTACAGGACACCCTCCTAGGATCTGCAAACATAAATACTCAAACTGTGAAAGCATGGAAAAAGTATCTTAAGCAATTGGCAAGTGAAGCTAGATTAGGGTAGCTTTACTAACACAAGAGAAAGTGGATTTTCAATAAAAAGAATTTAAAAGAGACAGAGGAGCAATATATTTTTAGGTAATATATACTTCTTTTATTTTCTTTATTATTATTATTTTAGTGTGTGTGTGTGTGTGTGTGTGTGTGTGTGTGTGCGTGTGTGTGTGCTCGCGCGTGCATGTTTCAGGGGTGGAGCTAAGGTCACACTCAGAAGGTAACTCTGGGAAGTTGATTCTCTCTTTAAAACTTGGTATTGGTTCCGAGGGTGGCACTCGGGTTCTCAAACTTATGCAAAAACCGTATCAGACCTGTATATCTCTTTAGATAATTTTATTAGGGGCTAGATTTCGTTTTTAATAATTCTATGAGCCAAAAGCATTTTCAATATGTTGTATGTTTAAATCTGGAAAATATAAATGATAAGATGATAGAGGGGCAAAAAAAATTCTTGTTTAGTTACTACATTAAAAATCACCAACAAATATTTATGAACACACAGGTATCATTTCTCTTTTTCATTTTCATTTGCATATTTAAAACCATTTATAATTTGATCAGTTGCTGGGGAGGACATGTGTGCTCTTCTTTAGAGAAAGACTTTTCCTAGCCTCCCTTATTTTACTCACACATTAGAGATTTTTATCCCACCTTTGTCTTAGACTTTCCACTGAAATACTTTAGAAAGCTGACCATAAGATCCTACTGTCACAGGGGGACAAGCGTGAGCACATAGATTAGTGGGCAAATGAGTCATTGTGGGCCAAGGAAATAGTGTATTGACAATAGGAAATGAAAAGTGGCTGGAGCTATTATTATCTCTTTGGCTCCTGAAATATGATCTCTGTACAGAAGAAAAGTAAGACAGCAAAAGCAGTACCATGTGCAACTCACAAGGAACTAGGAACTTTCTGTGCTTAACATGATTACAATGCTGAGCATGTCTAGTTGTGCTTTTATCATTAATCACATACTTTCTCTCAGAGGAAAGTAAATTTAGCTTTGTACCTTTAACTGCTTTGAAAAAGTTTATAAATGACCAACTTACCTACAATAATATGCAACAGTAGTATTAGAAACTACATATAAATTTGTTTAAGAACAAAAGCTTTCTATCTATAAAAGAAAGTATCATTTGAAAGATAGAATAAGAATGGAAAAACAATCTACGTAGGGAAGGGAGACTCATTTTAGTACTACACCACAATGAAATGTAAGTTTCTACATAACCATAATCTGTGTATGTCTATCTCGATCTGATTTATTTTTAAAAAATAATTTTACAAGCACTGAGCTCTTTCTATGAGTTAGAAACTATGATGATATAATAACACTAATAGGTGCCTATTTTAACAACATAAGCAAACAATACCATGAAAAATTCATCATAAAACCATTCCTGAGTTTCATAAAGACACTTAAAATCTTGAGACTTTCCAGTATCTTCTTTCCTCCAGGGTTTTCCAAGAAGTAATAATCTTGAGAAACAGCCTGATGCTAGCTGTTGTTTCTATGATAGTTCTGGATGGTCCACAATGGCACATAATCGTACGTGATGACACATGATGCTGCACGATGATGCCTGATGACACATAATGGTACATGATGTTATGCAGTGGCACACAGTGGTACTGGACAGCATGTGATGGTGCTGATGGTATTGGCTGGCACATGATGGCACGTGACAGTACTCATGGGACACGATGCTTGATCTCAAAGTCCCAGTTATGTCTTCAGGAAAATAAAATTCTTTTCTCTCAGAAATAGGTTCCAGATTCAAATAAAGAAATACTAAAACTAATGCAAAATTCTATGTATTTATTAAGACAATTTCTCAAGAACCTTTAATGGTTCTTTTTTGTTGTTTCTATTTAATGTTTTTTCCCCTCACCAACCATTTCTTTTTTGCTCTGTGTATATGCTTCATTCTTTTACTTCTCACTTTAAATTCTTGTCTTTCTAAGTTGACTGAATTTAATATAATATGTGACAAATCAGAATTCTGTTTATCCATTTATAAAATATCATCATAATAGATGATATCTATTATTACTATTAGATTTAAGATTTGGGACTGAAGGACATATGAAAGGCTACTTGACATTATAAAGCATTAGTATATTAGGTTTGTTTCCCATAGCTGTAATAAATAAAACTTATGGACAGAAGTGTTTACTATGGTGTACGGGTTAGTGAGTTCTTTATGTCTCAGCAAGGAAGGTATGTTACCAGGATCAGGAGGCAGCTGTGGACACCATATTCAATCAAGAAGCAGGGAGTGAAGAATGCCTGAGTCCAATTTGCTGCCTTCTATCCATCAGGATGAGATCCAGCGGATTTCACTCATGGGCTCTGAGCTGAGAACTCTGGTGCTCCACCGTTAATGTGCTGTGAGAATGTGCCACATACAAGCTTCTCCCTGATATTGTCTATTCCTGTTTGAGAGTGTTCAAATTCCCAGTTTTGGATTACCTGGGCCTTAATCTACTTTTCAAGAAATTATCTTATCTCTGGTGTCCATTATCAATCATCAATGTGCTTTCTCTTATTGCATGTTCATGACAGCATAATTGATAAGTTTAGATCATGTCTTCATAGTGAGTTCCTAGAAGAAACTAACTCTTTCCCAGTTAATGTGGTCCAGAAAGGAAAAAGAAGAAAAGGAAGAGGAAGAAAGAAGATGGGGAGGACATCAAGGAAGAGGGCGAGGAAGAGGAGGACAAGGACAAGGAGGGGGAGAAGGAGATGAGATCTCTGTTAAGGCACCCCGTTCAGCAAAGTGTGTGTGTGTTGTTTTCTTCCATGTGCAGTAGCTATAGGCCACGCAGTTAACATTAAACTCATTTAGCACACCGTGATGTAAGTGTAATGTGACAAATAACAGCAGGTTGCAGACGCTACTGATGAGCCAGTTATATTAGCAAAAAGGCTACATTAATATAACTAGGAGTAAAAGTGATAAGGCATGAAAAGTGTTGGTGGAAATTTAATGTTACTTCAGTTTACAGAACTTGTAGATAAGGCCTTAACTAAGGCAACTACTTACAGAAATAAAAGGGACAAATTCAAATTCCTATATCTCTGTGCCATTTTCATGTCACTAGCAAAAATCCTCCAAGGCTTGTGCGCAGGCAGAGGTCAATCATAGAGTTTCAGCTGGTGAATTTTCCAGGCTATGTTTCAAAATTATTTACCTACACATTATTTTCCTTTACACTTTATGGTAAAGAACAAAGTCAAAATTACGAAGCTGTAAGTTCTGATTGACGGAAGAGGATAGACATATTTGAAGAGAAATAGAGTTTATGTATTCATGGGTTCATATCTAAGTGGTGGCAGCTAGTTCAATATTTTCATATCAATAACAAAAATTTGTAAAGCATGCTCAAATAGCTACTAATCATAATTTTTCTATGTAAATGTTTTGTTTATAAATGGATTCTTTTAACTTGTATGTGACAATAAGCAATTTTATACCTCATAAAGTATATACTATACCAGCAAATGCTAAAATTGAGCTCGAATTTATAACCCATCTAACTGAAGGACTTTTTAGTATACACTGTGTATAAAGGCATATATTATTCATCTAAACTGCTAACTCATTTGCATTTTCATTAAACTGTGAAGACTATGTTACTGTAATGTGAGTAGAATTTTAACTTAATTTTGCTTTATATATGCACACTTAAATTTCTTGAGTTTAAAACTCAAGCTATTTATGCATAACTATTTTATATGCATAGGTGTTCATTCATTATGCCTATCTGTACACAACTGAGGAAAATAACATGTGAATAAAACACTTAAACCTAGTTTTATGTCCTACTTTGAAATAGTTTTTTTCAAGATAAGTAAATGTTTCAAATAAATTAAATATTCCCTTACACATCAAATGCCATTTTTAAAAAATATACTGTAACTTTCTCATTTTTGAATGAATTTCAACAAATATATTTATATTATTGACAAAATAAACCCACGATGTTTCATTAAAATTGTAAGGACATTTTTAATAATAATAATAATAATAATAATAATACCTAAGAAATGTAATATATGGTAAGTAGGCAGCAAGGTAGATAGACTGATTGAAAGTATCTCAGTGAGCTTTTTCAAATAGCCATGGAGTAGGAGCAGAGGGGACCAGCCATAGCGAAGGAGCAGAAGGAGGGGACCAGCCATAGTGAAGGAGCAGAGGGAACCAGACATGAAAAAGGTGTAGAGGGGACCACCATAGCGTAGGAGCAGAGGGGACCAGCCATGAAGAAGGAGCAGAAGGGAACATCCATAGTGAAGAAGAGGGAGGCAACAAGCCATGGAGAAGAAGTAGAGGCGACCAGTCATGGAGAAGGAGCAGAGAGGACCAGCCATGCAGAAGGAGCAGAGGCGACCAGTCATGGAGAAGGAGCAGAGAGGACCAGCCATGGAGAAATAGCAGAGGCGACCAGTCATGGAGAAGGAGCAGAGAGGACCAGCCATGCAGAAGGAGCAGAGGGCGCCAGTAATGGGGAAGGAGCAGAGGGCGCCAGTAATGGGGAAGGAGCAGAGGGCGCCAGTAATGGGGAAGGAGCAGAGAGGACCAGCCATGCAGAAGGAGCAGAGGGCGCCAGCCAGTCATGGGGAAGGAGCAGAGGGCGCCAGCCATGGGGAAGGAGCAGAGGGCGCCAGTCATGGGGAAGGAAGGAGCAGAGAGGACCAGCCATGGGGAAGGAGCAGAGGGCGCCAGTCATGGGGAAGGAGCAGAGGGCGCCAGTCATGGGGAAGGAGCAGAGGGTGCCAGTCATGGGGAAGGAGCAGAGGGCGCCAGCCATGGGGAAGGAGCAGAGGCACCAGTCATGGGGAAGGAGCAGAGGTGCCAGCCATGGGGAAGGAGCAGGGGCGCCAGTATGTTTGAAGGATTTTCCTCTGTAGTTTTAGTTTTTACTTAATTATAAAAATGTGCTGAGTTTTAAGAATATGTATTTAAAACATTGAGATGGAAAATTAGAGATTTCTTAGGGCAAAAGATAAAAATTTGGTGAGCATTAAAGTGAATAAGGACAACTTTGGCCGAAGAAGTAGTTGTTTTTTGCTGTTGCAAAAATAATGAGACTCAAATGTAGAACACTCTTGATATGCCAAATACTCTTGTTTCAATGGTTACTGAATGAATTCATGTGTATCTTCAAAGAAAGTTGCAAGACATTGTCCTCTAACTTGCTAGTTCCCATCACAGACAAAACGTTAAGAATCTTCAAGGATTATCACCCTTATGTACATTTATTATATATACGAATTCAAGACAAACATTACCTAGTGCCCTAGCAAGAGGATTAGACAACACCACTCCTCATATACTGTTGTCTTAGTTTATCTGGTGATTGTGGTAGCTCTTTGTGTTATTTCTGAAAGAAAAAAACTAAACTGAAGTTTTAGATTTCCAACTTGGAGGCTAGCACATGTCAAAACACAGTTTTTGTTTTCCCATAGGAACTCTTCTATGGGATGGGATGCCACCTTCCTTGATGATTATAACCCAAAGTGAAGACTCAAAGTGCTTGAGAAAGACATTTCTTGGGGATGTTAAGCAGACAAGAGGTGTCATTTAGTCTGGAAAAAATTTAAGTGTTATTTTAGAATCAGAAAGAATATGTAGTTAGATATATTTTAAAGTGAGTTCTCCCATAAGATGAGGAAATTCCTTGCTTTATGTTCATATACTAGTCTTTGATATTTTCATTTGTGCTTACTTTCAAATGGGTAAATTAGTTAAGATTTTGTTTTAGGAAATTGGATTAAGCCCATACCTTAACCATGGCCCACAAATATTTTACTAAGGATGTTCTTGACCTTAAAATTACTGCTTGATTGGAAGCCTATATCATGAGAAAATACAGACATATAGGCTCCAAGGAAAGAACATTCTAAGTAGATTAAACAATAAATTAAAGAGTGTTAAGAAAAAAGGGAAGTTTGAAGTTTTGATGGAATAACATAAAAAAACTAGTGTAGTTGGATATTCTGGAAGGGTAGCCTCAGGCTTGAATAATTACACTGGAATAAAAAATCATAGTGACTATAAGCCATATTAACAGGTTTAGATTCTGGTAGTCATGGAGAGCTTGTGGAAGTCTTTTGAAAATAAAAAATGACTAGGATATTATCTTTGATTAAGAGAAAAAAATTTATATTGCTAGGTAAAGACATGTTGATTTTTATGAACTAAAATAGAGGCAAAATGCAAATAAAGGCTATTGTAGTAGTCAGAATCATTAAAATAATAATAAACATTTGAGTTTACTTCCCATTCATTTGTTTGTGTACTTGTTTTATATTTACTTTTTATCAGAGGTTATTGACAAAAGTCTTTGCTAAATTTTTGAATATGAAATGAGAAGGATTTTAAATAATTCCAAGAGTTTCATTTTATATAAAAGTAGTTATTTAGTTACGGGGGGGGGGGGGGGAGAAGACTTTACATTCTAGACAGATCCAAAATTGAAATAAGTTAATAATACTTATTTACAGTTTTAATTTGTGATGGTTAATATTGATTCTCAACATTACAGAATTTCAAATCACAGAAAAGAAAGCTTTGGAAATACCTATGAGGAATTTCATAAGAAGTGAAGAGGTGGGAAGATACTCCTTAAATGTGCATGATGTCATTCCATAGGCTGGGGTCTAGAACTGTTTAAAATGAGAAAGCTAGTTGAACACTGGATAACATATTTTTGCTTCCTGACTGTGGTGGTTTAAAATAAAATGACCCCAAAGGGAGTAGTGACACTATTAGGAGGTATGGCCTTATTAGAGTAGGTGTGCTCTTATTGGAGTATGTCACTATGGAGGCAAGTTTTGAGATTTCATATATGCTCAAGTCATGCCCAGTGATACAGACCATTTCCTATTGCCTGCATATCAAGATGTAGGACTCTCAGCTACTTCTCCAGCACCATGTCTGCCTGCATGTCACCATGTTGCACCGTGATGATAATGGACAAAATGTCTGAAAATGTAAGCCACCCTAATTAAATCTTTTTCCTTTTTAGAGATGCCATGGCCATGAGGATCTCATAGCAGTAGAAATTCTAGCCAAACCACTACTGTGGATGCAATATGACCAATTGCCTCAGGTTTATGCCACAAGGACTTTGCCACTCTGATGGACTATGTTCTCAAACTGTGAGCCAAAATAATCCTCATCCTCCGTTAGTTGTTTTGCCTGATATCACAGAAGGAAAGTAACAGAGATTCCCCTAACATCTAGGTCAAAACGGAGAGGTCAAATTAACCGATAGATATTGGAGTCTATGCTTAAACAATGTTCCTACTGAGACAACTATGAGCATCTTGAATGTGAAAAGAACACAAGCAACTATGAATTCAGAATTGCATAAAGTAGGATAGGGAGAGGAGATATCTGGCAATACAAAGCTTTTTGGACGCATGTATCAACTATAACAACAAATGAGCATTTAGAGAGGATTTGGGCAAGAATTATTTATTGGAAAATTGAATGAAATATATGTATATAATGACATAAAAAGAGCCTGGAAGTAATCCAGAGAGCCAAGATATACGATGGTTATATTGCAGAAGTTACAGATGAGGTATTACCCATAGAAACATCAAATTTGATAAGCATAAACCATCTTCAATGAGTTTAAGAAATAAAATGTATTGAATACATTCTATATTTCTTTTATCTAAGTACTTCATGTATATTTACTAACCTAGCCTTCTTAACAACTTTGTTTCCCCAGAGATAAAACTAACCAGTATTGAAATTTTAGAGATAATTGATTTGTTTGTCCTAAAATAAAAAAAAATAATATCATTTTGAGAGTTTAGTCAAATGTTAAAGTACTATCAAATTAGGCAGCACTGGTAGGTAGCAAGGCATTCAGAGAGCCACAGCGCAACAGTGTTGATAAGGAGCCTTTACACTCCAAGTCAGATAAAGAGGACACATTTGGTTAAAAAAAAGTGGAAAATTTCTTTTTAAGGTCCAAATAGTTATTTTCTATTGGTGAAGTGTCTAGTTTAAGGTTATTTTAGTGTATTTTTGATTGGAAATTTAAATTTAATTTTATTGTTCATACTGGAATTCAGTTAGGTAACCTAGCAGCCTAAAATGCTGGAGCCATTTCCCAATGATCTACTGATTGAATTATTTTAATTAAAGAGTCCTTAATTTTTAAATGATATAGTCAGATTTAACCTTAGATAGTAGGATTTAACATTCTCATTTTATTTTTCTTATTTTCATCAGTTATTTTCTGAAAGTGATTACAGTAGGAAAGTAAAGTAATTTACTGTTTTCCCTGTGTGGGAAACTATTACTCAATATCTCCTCAATATCTCCCATATTCCTCCTTAGTATATTCATAAAATGTACTGTTCTCACAGATCCTTTCCCTAACACTCAATCCAGTTACTTTCTCTTTAGTCAACTTAAACTTTCTGTTGTAGAATTTGACAACTTATTAAATTATCACTATTGGGGCATGAGTCTAGAACCTCTGAGGTAGTAGGCCTGAGCCAGGATCTCTGCAGGTCTGGGCGCACATAAGTCTTCAACCTCTGAGGGAGTAGACTGGAACCAGAGACTCTTGAGGGACCAAGCCCAAGCCAGAGACCTCTGCAGGAGTGCACTCAGATCAGGGACATTTACAGAAATAGGACTGAGTCAGCAACTATGCCGGAACAGGCTTGAGACAGCAAATGCCACAGGATCAGGTACAAAGGAGTAACTGCTGACGGAGTAGACCTGAGCCAGGACCTCTGAGGATCAGGACACCAGTCTGGGACCTCTGAGGGAACCAGAGACCTCTGCAGGTCTGGGGCATGAATCTAAGATCAAAGCATGGCAGAAATTTGAAAAGAAATTTGGATGAGGAAAGGACTGTCAAGAACTAGGGGAATGGAAAACTGTAATCAGGTTGTGGAAGGTAAGAGTTCTATAATTTTGTTAAATGTTATCATTAATTATGCTAAAGAGAAAGAAATATAAACATATCAAAAAGTCAAGTATTTCAGAATTTCCTAACAACATCTTGGTTAATAAAATTTTCATTGTATCCAAATATTATCCCTAAGCCCAATGTGTTGATTTGTATCTGTAACCATAGCACTTGGGAGGCAAAAGTATGGGGATCAAAAGTGGAAGTCCTGCCTCAGAAAACCACATGAGACCCATTCAAAAACAACAAATATGATTTCTTTCGAAAGCAATAATAGCCAATTTTAGTAAATAGTTTTTAATTTTAACTAAATGTGCATGGGTACAAGTAATATTATTTACAACTTAAAACTTTGATTTTGGTATCCTGGTGTTTAAAACATTTTTTCTACAACTGAGTTTTTCCAGTACCTTTGTTCACTGTATGCCTTTCTCATCAGCAGGCTTATTTTATTAGCTAGTTAATCATATAACTAAAATTTGTGTTAAGAATAGCTACCTTTCCCTAGTGATTCAAAGTTGGCTTTTCTGAGAAGTACCATCTAGCAGAAAGCAGAGTAAAACAAATAAATGTCTTATGATTTAGTATAAATGTAAAAAATTTGTCATATTAGGTCTGAAACACACATAGGGTTTCTTCTTTTATATGTAACTTCAAAGGAATTAATACAGTGTATTTGATGGAAGGCCTTAAAGATATTATAAGAACACATCCTGTGTTCAGTGGCCCTGGAAATACTTAATTTGTACTTTGAAAAATGCGTATATCTCAATGATAATTGTATGCGACAGAAAAAGAAGCAAAAGTTTTTTTCATTTTCACAAATTGAGTGGTCCATTTAGTGGCAATTTTACAAGTTAATAAATAGGAAAACATATTAAGATTTGATTTACAGAAGTGTTCAGGATTCATGGCATGGTTTATTGCAATTCACTTAGCACATAAGGCATGCATATTGTGTTAAATTTTCTCATACTCCCAGCTGAGTATAAAACTATTCTAAGTAGCATATTAGTAACAATAATAGAGCAAAGGCTAGAGGGGTTTCTGAGATATCTTAAAAATTTATTTCTACATTTATTCTCACCACCACTCAAGGCACACTGTTCTTAATGTGCCACTTAGAGACTTCAAGGATCATTTAAAATCAAATATAAAACAATAAAACATTATCATTATTGTAGAAGAAAAAGTCCTGTTAAAAATCTCCATTCTGGTATATTTAAACATTCATATGTCAATTTCCTTCCTCAGCTACACTGTTTCCTCCTTTTTATCAGAGAGGAATGCTCCATGAAAGCTAGAAGGAATTTCTAGTTAAGTAAGTACTTTATTGTGATCTTATAATTAAAATATATTTAAAAGTTTTGATTCAACAGTGTTCATGTTCAAATTGAATCTTAAAAGAGCAGTGGTCTAAGAGCTTTATTCAATATGAAAAGAAGATTCTGTGACTATCTATGCCAGCTGCCTGGCACCTGTGCTCTCCACAGCTTCACGTAGATTTACAGGAGACCAAGATACCATGCACCAACGGATGTGGCAGGGGTCATTAGAACAAAGATTATGTCTTTTCTTTCTTTCTTTCTTTCTTTCTTTCTTTCTTTCTTTCTTTCTTTCTTTCTTTCTTTTTCTTTCTTCCTCCTCCTCCCCTTCCTCCTCTTCCCCCCTCCTCCTCCTCCTCCTCTTCCTCCTCCTCCTCCTCCTCCTCCTCCTCCTCCTCCTCCTCCTCCTTTTTCTTGTTTTTTTTGAGACAGAGTTTCCCTGTGTAGCTTGGTGTCTGTCCTGGAACTTGCTTTGTAACCCCGGCAGGCCTTGAACTCACAGAGATCTGCCTGTCTCTGCCTCTCAAGTGCTGGGATTAAAGGCATGTGCACCACTACCTGACTAATTTAATTATGTGTGTATGAGTGTACATTTGTCTGCATGTACATATATGTACATGCCTACCTGATGCCTGAGGAGGTCAGAAAATTTCATAGAATCCCTGAGAACTGGAAATACAGATGATTATTAGCTACCTATGGGTGCTAGGAACCAAATCTGGGCTCACTGCAAGAAGAGCAAGTTCTTATACTTCTAGAAGCTTTAAATTCAAGGTCAAAGGGCAAACAGTATCATTATCTGAAGAGAAAAGTTCTCTTTGCTTCCAATATGGCACATTCCTGCTGTGTTCCCCCAAAATGGGTGAATACTGTCTTCATGTAGTGGAAGGGAAGAAGAAACTAAAAGCTAAACTAGTTCCATCCAGCCCTTTTTTCAGACACTAGTGACCTAGTAGGGCTGGCCCCTTATGGCTGCTTACCTTCCCCAAAGCCTGGTTTCTTCATACCATCACCATGTGATTTAGTTTCAATGTGCACATATTTCTGATGGGTATTCAGATGTTAGCAATTTTTTAAAAATGAAAGTTAGGTGATTTTAAATTGTTTTCTGATGTCCAAATTAACTGAGATTTGAGACTCAGAGATAATGTCAATAGAACAAGACATCCATGTTCTTAGACTGTATAATATCCTCTGTCAGCACGCACAGCACAGCCATTTTATTAGACTACATGATCTCTTCTGTCTTCACATCAGTCATCTACTCCAACATACTGTGGCCCTGTCAGACGTTTGGTATCTCATGGTAAGCAAGCAGAGAAGTCTAGGGTTTTGAGTACACATTTGCCCAAAGATAAAAACTTAAGCCACACATTCTCAATTTTCTTTTTAAAATCAACAGAGATGCAATCATTCTAAGTTCAAGAGTGGGGTGGGGGATTAGAGACTGTACTGTGGTTCTTCATGGAAAATGATGGCCAACCTCCTGTCATGTAATAAAATAATTTAGTTCAAAAACCTTATAAAGAAATGTTCATTTTGTTTAGAAATGAGAATTCAGTGTAACTGAAGATCCGTAAGACTTACCCTTGTGCTGCTCACCTCAAGGGACATGGTAGATATCACTGATGGAAATATGATTCAAGAGACTAGGATTGCAGCTGGATATAGAATAGAGAGATTATGGAAAGTTCCCAGGATCGCTTTGAAAGTCACATAAAAAATGCTCCACAAAGACCCTAAGAACTCACAGCATCTCTTGAGTAACATCCCAGGGACCTACCTCCAGCATGTGAACTTTGGAGGATACTACTCATCTTTAAATCAGAGGATATAGGTTACAATCTACATAAAGCAGGCAAAGTAGAAATACTGAGAGATGAAAAAATGGATTTCTCTACCAGAATAATATAGATAATTTTATTTAATCCATCTAGACATTTCTTGATCTAAATCCTCAATAATTTCTCATGGTATCTTTATCCCCAAATTAATGATAATTCCATTACTACCAACTAATACAAGCTTAAAGAAAAGACAACAACTGTGAACTTTATTTTGTGTATCCAGAATACTTGGTTAAATATTATTCACAAAAAATGCATTTATGTGGCTAGAAAAATATCTCAGTGTTAAAAGCACATAATGTTGTTCCAGTGGACTCAGGTTTGGTTGGTTCTGGGTACTTATGCCAGGCCCCCAATACCTGCCATAATTCCAGCTTCAGAGAATCCATCATTCTTTTTGTCCTCTGGGGACATCTGTACTTACATGCATATACCTCCACACACATTCATGAATAGACATTATAATCCCTGACTTCAAATTCTACTACAGAGCTACAGTATTATTAAGAAATTTATTGCTAAAATATGCCAGGAAGCTTCAAATAATACAACTTGTAATGGTTTTATAAAGCACAGGTTGTTTCCATAGATAAAAACCAACAAATGTTCTGGAATACCAATTCAGCTTTTAAATTGAAAAACAAAATTAGATAATACAGAACAATTGCATTTGGGACTGTGACAATTGGGATTCCTAAAACTTTTTCCTACATTAAATGTCATTTTACTTATCAGTATAAATGGTTCTTACCCTATGAGTGTCAAAAATCGTAATGGCAATATTTTGCAGCCTTAACTTTAATTTTATAACCTATATTTGAAATTGTTTTGGAGGAATGGAGAGTTTTCAATTTGATAAAACTTTTATTGTCAATTAAATTTTATTATCAATTAAAATTAGCATACCTGTTAAGAGATGGAAACAGAAGACTGTTGAGAATGATTTTAGCCTTAGGACTTTTGTGTTTGTAGGTGGATCGTTTTTCAATAATATTTTCAATATAAGGCTGTACTGTTAAGGGTAAACTAAGGAATTTTGACATTAGTCACACTTTGCTTGCAGATATTCTCTGGTTATTTGTGTTTCCTGTTGGAGTAAATTTCAGTAGCTTCTGTAGTGCTCACATTTTCCTATCAAATTTCTGCCTGGAGCACTTTTCTGCTTGGATTTCCCTTTAAAACACACTGAATTCTAATAGTTGAATATTAGCTATATATATAGCTAGGAAATGTTTGGATAGAGATTTTTTATGATTTCAATTGATAAAAGAACGATAAGATATTAAGTCATTATACCTTGAATATTTAAAATATTTAAAAAAACTAAGATAAACCCTTTCTCCTTGTAAAACTTGTAATATTTACTCTGAGAATAAGCATTTAAAATCGGTTTAGTGTGGTATTTTCCCTTTGTCAGCCTTGCCTTGTTTTCTGGACACAGAACACTAAGCATGAGGCCAACCATGTCCTTTACATATACTTAGCAGGGCTGGAGATATAGATATCAGACAGATGAGTAATATGTAAGTTTAGAAAGATTAATTTAGCACCCATGGTCAAGAGATAATCTGTTCATTCAGTTTCTCCTGAATAATGAATGTTAATAGTTTCTGAAGGATGAATGTTGGGCTTTTATTAAGATCCTTGACATATACTTCATTATTTGGACTTTGAAATGCAATGACACAATTGAGCTAAATTTCAGCTTAAATGTCCTCAACTTGAATTTGCCCTTCATCACAGGTATAAAGACCTCACAGTGCTCTGAAGGTCTACAAACCTGTACCTATGAGGGCAGATTTCAATTTTAAAAGATTGTGCTCCCAAATGCCAGAGCTGCCAGCAGTTATCTACGGGAAGCTGTTTTGGGACCCTGTTCCTAAAATTATTGCTTCTAGCAGATGGCTTATCCACAGTGAGAGTGATTCAATACTTAAAGTGGTGAAAAAGATGGGACTTTGGGAGGGGGTGGTAAAAGAGAGTCACAGCACCCAGCTCCTTAACAGCCTTCCACTCACGTATAATATCTCAGCAGTAGTGATGCTGGTGTGAAGTGCTTCTCTACCTCATCACAGGGATTTTTTTCCCTCTCAAGTCTGGCATTCATCACCAATCATTGCGGCATTGTGAGCCAGGAATGAAATAATTTTCTAAGTTTTTATCAAATGCTACACTTTCTGTTCTCATAAGGGTAGCAATTTATTAATTTCCTGTTGTAATAGATTCCATGACAAATGATTTGGGATAATGGCTTGCTCCCTGCTGATGCTGGACAGGTTATTGAGACAGAATCACCCTAATTAAAATGCACCTAGGAAAGTCTCACTGTGGCCAGGACTTCAAAGATGGTTAAGACAAATTAATATAGTTGAACCCAGGAGATACATTATGAATTCCTCTTTATGCTTCCTTTCTTCCTTTCAAGGACAATTTACTCCCAAAAGACTGAACAGATCTCTTAAGTTTCTTATTGTCTCTTCCTGAAAGGTACTTTAACTCATTGTTTCACAACTTAAGATTCATTTTTTGATATTTTAATTTCTGAACTCAATCAAAACAATATAACCTCATTTTCAATAAATTATGTTGAGAATTAGAAATTAGAGGTAATAAGGTAAATTGTATTTTAGAAAAACAGTGTAACAAGGTAACAAAAATCATGAATTTTGATAATTATATTTGACAAATACTTTTAAAAATACATTATTTACAGTGTTTTCCATGCATTAGAAATTCTCATTTGAAGAAATAACTCTGGGTAGAGAGCAAAGCAAGGTTAAGTGTATGGGATTTTATTCATATTCTTGACCTGCTTTTATTTTTAATATAGTTAGAAGGAGGTCATAAAGTTGAATACTCATTCTTCTTTTGGAAAATAATAAAATAAATGAAAATAAAACATGCATTTCCTAACTTCAGAGCTTATGATGGAGAGTAGTTCGTGTCGCCAGATAAAACACAACATAGACATTAGAAAGAAGAAAGAGTAATTTAGAAATTGGTTTTATGAAAAGCATACTTGACATAATTAAAGTGGCAGTGTCATCTAGGAGTTTTGGTGGAGTGGGGATAACATTGCCTTGAGTGTCATCTAGTAGTTTGGGGGGCTTAGGAATCAAACTGTCTCGCTCTCTATCAATAGTCAATTCAGATCACTGAATTCTACTCGACTGAAATCCACCATCATTCAGGATTGATTTAATTGTGCTTAGTGGAAAATTAATTTTGAAACATTTTCATTAAGCAAACTGAAGGTCAAAGTTGTCAAACTATGAATACCTTGAAAACTAAACCTTTTACTCTACTTTTGATATAAGGTAGACTGTGGATCTGTTAACCATTGAATTCTCTCAGGAACTGTTTCATTAAAACTGGAAACTTGCTGTTCAGGAAAAAAAAAAACCTGAGAGTGAAAGCTTGAACAGCTGAGGGACCTGTCTACATCCTTGACGGTGTTGGCTTTTGAAACTTTCCACAGGGATGTTTATGTGTCTGTGATTTCTACTGTCACAACTGTTTAGAATGCATATAAACAATGTAATTGATGGTGAACACTTTTCTTCTGGGAGTCAGTAGTTTTTATGAGTGTCTGATAGCCTAGCGGAGGATACCCGGAACACTAGCCCACAGCTAGTAACTGCTAAAACAACAACAACAACAACAACAACAACAACAAACTACTTGGTTTCTTAGTTTCAAATAGGTAAATCTAAGCAGAAACACTATCCACTGCTGGTAACAGAGAGATATATACAAAACGGTTTTCTGTTGTTGTTTGTTTTTAATTTATTTATGTTTTTCCTTGCTGATTTATACAAAAAAAACTTTACTTATTTGTTGGTATAATGATCGCAAAGAACAAGGAATCCTTTTAGATAATTACTGAACCTATATATGGGTGATGAGGGTTCTCAAATGTATGCCCTCAGTTATATTAGATAAAACATCAAGCAGTTGGAGAATATGTTGAATTTTACAAGACAGACAAATGACCAGTTGGTTTATTGTGAGGACCTGGTAGTTATTCTAAACTTGCCAAAAGGACAGGCAGGCAGAAATAAAGGAGATATTGGTCATAGAGTTCAAAGAGAGACATGTGTGTTCTTCTATCATGGATTTTTCAACATGGCAGCAGCATTTAGAAATGGCTTGTGGTTATAGTGCCAAGCTGTAGAAGTCTACAGTGCTAGCTGAAAACAAGGTTTTACTATTGATTTGGTGCATGACCTCGAGCTTGAATTTTTTGTAAGTAATAAACATCTATGCTATTTTTAGAGCAGTGTTATACAAGTCTGGGTTTTTAAGTACCATCATCAGGAAATCATTTAGCATGACTTGGTTCCCATTTGATGGTGCTGTTTGGGGATCTTTAGGGGATGGAACTTTGAGGAATGATGTCATGTCTGGCCCTACTTGTTTTCTCTCTCTGCTCCCTAAGTGCAGGTGCAATTAGTTAATCACTTCCTGCTCCAGCTGTCTGTTACCATGTCTTGCCAACTGTGATGGACTATATCCCTCTAGAATTGAAAGCAAAATAAAATATCCTTCTCTCCTTTTGGTCAGGGTATTTTATCACAGCAGGAAAAGAAGATATTAATACTCATGCATTTCTTAATTCATGTTATAAAAATATTATAATAGATATTTTTAAAGAACAAATAAAATAAGAATAATTTATAGTATTATTATTTACATTTTAGTTCTTCCTTGGACTCTTGTTAGGAATACAAACTCAAATTGGAAAGACCTGTTCTTGGTTTCTCAGCCTCATTCTCTCCTGGAAAGAATTAACTATCCTTTGCAGAAATATTTGATTCTGGTGCTGGAGGGAAAGTACAAGGTGATCTAGCATCATGTTTTGGTATCATAAAGTAAGGGCATACTGAAGAATGTTATTGACCTACCATAATGATAAAGGAGTTGGTTTGAGAAGATTATTACTAAGTCTAGTAAACACTGAATCATAAAATAAACATTTGTCTCAAATTTAAATCTTTTAATCAAAATAGGCTACTGGAAGTTCAGACATCTGTAAATTATTAATCTCAACATTGTCTTAAAAGAAAACCTCATACTTCTACCTAAAATAACATTTGCACATTGGTTATCAACTCTAAGATTCATATTAATTTTTAGCTGGAGGAACTTGACAGCATCTTAATTTAGTAGTAACATTTAATACTAGCAATGGGACATAACAGCATCAGATATTCTCTGATGTGATGTGACAAGAAAAATATAACTTAATATCTGTGTTTCTCCTGCTTAAAAAGAAAGTAATCTCTTTGTGAAGAAAAGTCCAAAGAATCCTAAATTAGAACTTTCTACAAAGGTGCAAGCCTTTACTCAATAAGACATGAAAATTACTTCTGTGATTTAAATGTGCCCTCCAAACTTTCATGATTAAAATTTGAGCCCCAGATCTTGGGATGCAGAGACAGGTAGATCTCCGGGTTTGAGGCCAGCAATTGGGAGACAAAAGCAGGTGGATCTCTGAGTTCGAGGCCAGTACTTGGGAAGCAGAGACAGCTGGATCTCTGAGTTCAAGGCCAACACTTGGGAGGTAGAGACAGCTGGATCTTCAAGTTCAAGGCCAGCCTGGTATACAGAGTAAGTCCCAGTACAGCCAGCACTGTTACATAGAGAAACCTGTCTCAAAACAAACAAACAAACAAACAAAATTGAACCCAAGATATTTATTAATGAACATGGACATGGGATCTTTATATGGCAGTAAGAAATTACTGAGGTTGTGAGGGTAGGCACCTCAGGGAGGCAATAGTGGCTATGTTGTTGGGAGGGGGCATCGCACTGTGTAGCCCTGGCTGACTTGGGCCTCATACAGGTCTGTTTCCCAAGTGCTGAGATCAAAGACATGTTCCATTATGTATTGCACATTAGTGCTTTTTTTTTTTATAAGAGGAAGATAGATCCAAGGTAGTGTGCTTCCCCTGTCTCACCACTTTAAGATGCAGCAAGAAGAGCTACAAGATGCAAAACAGATGCTAATGCAATAGTCTTGTGCTGTGGGACGTCCTTTTGTATATGTGTTGCTTTTATTGGTTAATGAATATAGCTGTTTCTGCCAGTAGCTTAGAAGAGGGCAAGGTGGGGAAACTAAACTGAATACTGGGAGAAGAAGGCAGAGTTGAAGAGTTGCCATGTAGCCACAGTTGTAGACAGAGGCACTGGATCCTTGCCAGTAGGCCATGAGCCTTGTTGTAAAATATAAAATAATGTAAATGGGTTAATTTAATATATAAGATCTAGCTAGCAATATGCTTAAGCTATTGGACAAACAATATTGCAAGTAATATAGTTTCTGAGTGATCATTTCATGGTCTGAGCAGCTGGAAATGAATAAGTGACCTCCTCCTGCAATCTTGGACTTGCCAGCATCCTGATATGGAGGTTAAATGTCTTTATATATCCACTGGCCTCAGGTGTTTTGTTACAGTACGAAGTAGTTTAAGGTGGACAGAAAAATGAAAAAAAAATTGATTAAGGAGATGATCCAATGGTGAGAAAACTGGAGAGATGTAACAGGTCAAGAAGGTCTTCTCTGGTACTAAGGTAAGACAGGCCTGAGTCTTGTTACATAATAATTTAACAAGAGAAGAGCTTGTGTGTGTGAACAAGAGGAGAGTGAGCTCAGTGATAGATCTTCTCCCAAGCAAGCACCTGGCAGAGGTATTTGTGTTTGAACTTTCCAGAGGAAATATATTTAAATGTTTTTAACATGTTAGACTTCTTTTATCAGTAGTGCAAGCAATTAAGCACACAAATATAACTTTCCTGCCGAGGCTTTTTCAATATAAGCTTCTGTAATTAAAAGGTCAAATCCTATTAATCACATTTTTGGAGAGGAAAAGGTCTACTCTCAAAAATATAACACACTGATTATGTACATAGCTAGTTAAGTAAATGGTCGCCAGGCACAGCAGATTGAAGGAATGTCTATAGTCGGCATCCATGAGCTCTGTTCATCCAAGTATCCTCCTTACTGTGGTCGCCAATCTCATGAATTCATTTGCTCAGATCAGGGTGAATTTTGGCTCTCCCTTTTTAAGATATGAATATGTCCTCACGGGATTTTGTGTGTTTCTAAATGGTCAAAGTGAAGAAAATTGTTCTTATATCCGCCTTCTCTTTGAGGAATGCAAAATTCAATTAGCATGTTATATTTTCCAAACGAGAGCAGTTCTAAACTCCATCATTTACAGTCCTATTCATCATCAGTTCTTTACTGGCTGAGCCATCTCCCCAGCGCCAATATTTTGATGTTTTAACTGTTCTATAGATATGCAGTACACATGGCATAACATTTACCGTTTCAACGTGTAATATTCGCTACGTTTTGTATTTTCATTGATGTGTGTAGTCATGATAATACCTTGTTTAGAGACCGGATCACTCCCAAAGAAACCTTACACCTAGTAACATTTCTTTCTATGTTCTCTTAACTGCAGTTTGGGGAAACCACAAATTTGACTAGACTTCTATTCTCTTTTGGATTCCTATATTCTGGTCATCTTCTATAAATAGAATTATGCAAAGTATAGTCTTTTTGACACTTTTCACTTAGTATAATGCTTTTAAGGTTTATTCTTCAGCATCTACTTATGCTTCATTTCTTTTTATTGTAGGATAATATACCATTATATGCATAAGTCACATTTTATTATCCATCCATGAGTTGGCAGCCAGTGCATTCTTTCCACCTGTGTTGGGAACAGGCAAAAAGCACCTTGCCCTAAGTGCTTCCATTTTGACTTTAGACTCCATTTTACCTATAGAGTGAAACAAATTTCGGATTCTCAAGCTCTACAGGAGCTGGGAACCTTCCAATAACTGATCCACCTATCCCTAAACTATAGGAATATTCATTATACATCTTTAGTTCTCTAGAAACATTATGGTTGTGCCTAACAACAGAAAGAACAAATAAATCTGAGTGTTTGGACTGAAAAGTTTGCTTTGTATGTCAATTCACATTGACAGAACATTAAAGTAAGCCTCCAATCTCTAAATCCTGATTGGTGAATATGGTAACTGTCACGTGGCAATGAATGTTTGCGATTTTCGTGCTTACACATTTGCTCCAACTGACATTTGGGCTTGCAGTTCAGTTCTGGAGTCTCTTCTATTGCCCTGATTGATCAGCCCCCTTCTTTTCCTCTTTTCCTTTGTGCTTCCCTACTTTAAATCTTGCCTTACAGCAAACTCTTGTGTCTGCTTGGGTTGATTTGGAGCCTCGGACCACAACACATTTTGTTACCGCGAACAATCTTCTTAACATTGTGTTAATGTTTTTGTGGTTTTGTTTTCTAGAGCACCGTGCTAGGTCCTAGAGTAGGTCTACATTCGACTTGAGGAAAGCTTAAATCACTTTCCAAACTCTCTCCTCACTTTACAACACTACCAGGGGGAATTCTGATTCTTCCCAGTCCCAAATTGTGTTACACACTTTTTGTTTTATATGTTCTAGTGGATTTCAAAAGACCTAGGGATTTTGATTTATATTTTCCAATAAGTAATGATATTAAGCTCTTTTCTAGTTTTAATGCATTTGTATATTTTCAGTAGAGGGATGCCTATTCAAATTCTTTTTCATTTGCAAGTTCTATTGTATTTTTATTTATTGAGTCATAAAAATGATTTATCCATACTGAATGTGACTGTCTTGCAGATCTGCTTTTCAAATATGTTCTGGAGCTATGCAGGTGTCATTGCCTTACATTAAGGATGCCAGTAGTGGTGGTTAGTCGTACTTGTCAACCTGACGGGATCTGGAATCAAGTAAATTATAAACATCTGGACACATCTGTGAGGGACTTCTCTTAATCTGATTAACTGAAGCATGAAGAACCACCTCCAATGTGAGTAATGCTAGCCAGCATCATCTCAGGAAAAAGGAGACGGGAGACAGAAGCTTTGGCAGCTTTGAGTCTCACTGGCAAGTTTGTTTTCCCTGTTCCTGTTGCATTCTCAGCTATTGTCAGAGCCCAGCTTCTCTGGGCTTCTTCCATTGTGGCCTGAGCATCAGCAGCTTTTCAGAAGTCCTAGAGGCTTTCAGAGTCACCTCTGGTATTGCTGAGACACCCACCCAGCCTTGTTAACTGAGAAACTACTAGGTTCTCAGAACTCTCCAGTGTAAGATAGTTTTTGTTGGACTGTTCAGGTCATATTGTGTAAGCAAATTTAATAAAATTCCTATTAATATAATCGGTTCTGTTCCTCCTCTAGAGAAACATGACAATACAACTGTAAGACATAAAAGTACTTTGGTCAGTAAAGTAGTACTTAGCACCACTTAGTACGCTTTCTTTCTTTACCGTTTTATACACTTATTTATCAATACCTCTGTGTGTGTGTATGTGTGTGTAAATCCATGCTCATTTGATTTTCCATATGGATATGTAGTCTCCAAGCATCTCAAATAGATATTTAATTATAATCAAATTATAACAATTAGGTATAGGCATGCATACACCCAATAATGAAGACATAATTATCAAACCTTTAACAAATATTCATTTTTTTCTTTTTTGCTTATCTAATTTTCTCAAATCTTGTTTCTATTGCTGTTTTGGGACTTAGTATCACTGTGGAGACTTGGATGACCTTGAACGCTTCATCCTTTTTCCAACCTTATTGTCACCAAGGCTAAGAAAATAGGCATGCATCATCATGCCTGAGTCATTTCAACAACTCTTGCTAGTATTCTCCCCAAATATTTTTGTTTGTTTTCCTATGGCAAGGAAAATCTAAAAGCAAATGTTTACAGGAAGTATATTTTGAGAATATACTAGTCAAACATCTCAAGGAAGGCTTCTGTTGTGGAGAATCCTTGTCCTTAAGTTAGCTGACAATACTAAATGCTAAGTGGTAATACATGAAAGTCAGATTTTAGTTTCAACTCTGGACAGTTTCCCAGATTTTAAAGATTTTAGCATTCCCTTAGTGAAACTCTATTGATTTAAGCCATTTGAACTGAATCAAGGATTCTGTGAACTCTTAAAACCATATACTACATTGCAGTTTTGAGTAGTTAAAGGTCATAAGGGACTACTTACTCTTAATCTCTTTATTTACATGGATATCAGTAAAGGGGCTGCTGTGTGTGTGTGTGTGTGTGTGTGTGTGTAGTTCTCAGCCAGATGTTCTTTATGCTTTTATTTCCAGTGATCACAAAGTTAAATATAAATTTAATTTTTATATTTTAGAGTCTAAATCTAAAGTTCATATAAGTGCATGCATTTCCAGAGTTTTTCTTTCATTATTCAATGTGTGAAATAAGAGATTATAAAATTACAAAGATGTGTAGTCTCTGAAATGTTATCTGCACTCTTAAAAAGGTGTCTAGAAGTCTCTCCTCACACTGTATTTACCAAGTGTGATTTGCTTTGGCACAGATTCCAGTGAGCAATATGAACTGTAGTTTCGTAGGCAGTTGTACTCCATCCCATTTCCCCTAAGTTTTGTTTAATCACAAACTTATTAGGCAGGGATCTTAGAGAATGAATAATCAGGCTCATATTGGCAGTAAAAAAATTTTTAAAAAGTTACATGGAATTATTTGCAGTTGTTGGAATCTCAGACTCCTAAAGAGCTGGGATTTAGGTTTCAACCGATCAGCAAGAAAAAAGTCTTAAATTTATTATTACTAAAAACTTCACGACCCGGCTTCTTACCATAGTTATTCTATTTCTTGGAATAAGTTTTCTGTATTAGTTACTGTGGAATATTACTTTACACTGTTTAAATATATATAACACTATGATTGGTTTAATAAACACGTTGACTGGCCAATAGCTGAACAGGATAAGGTTAGGAAGAAGAGCCAAACTGAGAATCCTGGAAGGGCAGAGTCAGGAGTCCCTAGTAGACACAGGGAGAAGCAAGATGGGTATGCAGTAATGAGAAAAGGTATTAAGTCATGTAGCCAAGCACAGATAAGAAGTAGTGGCTAATTTCAATGTAAGAGTTATCTTAGTAACAAGCCTGAAATATTTGCTGGGCACTTATAATTATTATAAGCCTTGATGTGTTTATTTGGGAGTTGCTGGTAGGGCAGGAAAACTATACCTATAAGTTGCTGAGACAAAATACTGACAAAGAACAGTGTAAAAGACCATGGGTTTATCTTGGGTCTTGGTTTTAGGTACAGACATCATTACAGAAAGCATGGAAGTGGGAATGTGAGCCCTCTGATCACAGTATGTGTCTGGTCAGGATGTACCAAGCAATGAAGGCTTCTGCTCCACTTATGTTCTCTTCTGTATTCAGTCTTGGTATGTTTCCCTTCATTGGTTAGGCCTCTCTGGCGTACTGTTGTTGGCTTTCCAAGAGTTGTATCCCTAGAGTATTCAACACCCTATCAAGTTATCAAGACTGGTCATCCCAGGATGAACAACCAATCCCACATCAAAAAATCATTGGGGTCTTTAGGTGGAACAAATTTTGGTGGGAGGATTATCTTCACATATCAGTTATGAGGTATTTCAAAAGGTTCTTGAATCATGAAAGTCCGATTTCTAAATGAATGAATCATCTAATAAATCACGAAACCTCTTCATAATCTGAAATATTGAATGTGCCTATTTGTAGCCTGGGGCATCACTTTGTTTGTGCATCATGGTTCACGCAGTTAGAATCTTCTTAAAATATTCTTTAATATATCAAATAATTAAAATAAAATTAAAAATTAATATTTAAACACTATTGCTTAGTTTTCCCTATATTTCATCTGTTTCCATGTGTGGACTCATGTAGATTCATCTACAGGTACATACACACACCCTCTGAAGTGAGACCTCAGAAGTGTGAAATCTTTATTTTCTTGTCAATTCTCTCACGTTTAATTTTTCAAATCAGTCTTTAAAATAAAATAAGTCCCCAAATAACCAGATTGTTTGGCTAAGATCAAGTCCTGAGCGGTAGGTAGGTGAGTTTGTAATGATTTTTAATCAGTTTTTATCACTAACCAATCTAATTATAAGAAAACAATATGTGGCAAAGAGGTAATGGATGGGTAGCAGTGAGATTGCAACAGAAAGCAATAAACTTGTCAACTTGTATAATTTATTGCTTTATTGGGCTTTAAGAAACCATTTTAGGATCTATTGTGATAAATAAGTTATTGACTCTGGCCTCTTTAAAATTTAGTTTAAATGTTTTATTTTATTTGTGCTGGCATTCTTCTTGCCTGTAAGGCATGTATAATCTGAAATAATACTGACAGTTGCACCTAGAGGATACAGAAATAACAGAATAAAACCAAGTTAATAGCAAAAGTACCATGCTTTTAGTACTTTTAGTTAGTATATCACACTAACCCACCCTCTCCCACCCGGCACATGCATTTTAACCTCTGATACAACTTTCTTTCCATCTCCACTCTTACTCCTAAGAAAAAGAGCATTGTATCATGGCACTAATAGATTTCTTTTTGTGTTTTAAGGGAAGAAATCTAATCATTATCAATTGAATTTGGATTTTTGCCATATTCTGAAAGAATGTATTTTATAAATGATACGATCTCTGTCATCTTCAAATCCTTGCAGATCATACTGGTAAGGTCCTGTTGTCTTATGAATGTGCATAGATATGTATTGGTTATTGTCAAGGAGATCAGATGGAATCACCTAGGAGGCATCTTTGGACACAGCTGTGAGGGGTTATTTGATCTCTGTGCAAGCCTGTGAGGGAATATTGGGACTAGAGGGAAACAACAGACACGGGTCCCTGAGCATAGTCCTGGACGATCACAAATCAGAAGCGAACTGAGCACAAGCATTTGTTCTCCCTGATCATGTGTCATTTTGTCAATTTACCTAAGAAAATTCAGTATTGGATTAATAGCTGTTAGCACAGTGTAACCTATGAAAGGACTGTATCTGACCCTCTATTTTGTTACGGTATCAAGAAATATCGGTAGGACTAAAGTCGTGGCTTTGGATGCTGGATCCAGCCCATTCCTTAGCTTTCCAGCCTCGTGGTGGAGGTACCAGCTGTAACCATTTTTATTGCCACAACTCTATGGCATTTCAAGGTCCTTGCCAGCAAGCAAGCCACAGCATTCTGCTTACAGATCACAGTCAGTCGGACCACCTGCCTGAAAGAGTCAGAGTTTGCCCTGGGAGGACGGCCCAGAAAGCCGGCATTTTAAAACGGCACAGCTTTTTTCCTGTTATGGCTGAAAACCAAAAAGCATGCGTTCATCTTTTCATCAACACCCTTTAAGTGTTTTGTGGCAGGACCTCTTAAAAGAGCTGCAGGGCTTTGCAGCTAAAGCTGAGTCAGGAAGCCTCTCTTAGATGATAGTGCTTGCTTGCCTCGCTAACAGAGCAGACAAGAGAAATTGCTGCTACCAAGAAAACATGCTTTACTCTATCTTTCCCAAGCTTTCTCAAGCTTTCTGTGGATTCAGTTATCCACATGGATGCCATTTGTAGTGATGAGCTGCGGGCAGGCCTGCTTTTCATCCCGCCCAGCTGCTGCATAGCTAGCTTAGCCCCGGAAATAACAACACACAAACTGTATTCATTTAAACACTGCCTGGCCCATTAGTTTCAGCCTCTTATTAGCTAATTCTCACATCTTGCTTTAACCCATATTTAGTAATGTGTGTAGCACCACAAGGTTGTGGCTTACTGGGAAAGATTCAGCATGTATGACCTGGCAGCTGGCTTTGTGGCGTCTGTCTTAGAGAGGAGAGGCATGGCATCTGACTAACTTCCCTTTTTCCTAGCATTCTGTTCTGTCTACTCCACCTATCTAAATCCTGCCCTATCAAAAAGCCAAGGCAGTTTCTTTATTAACCAATGAGAGTCCTCCATCACTGGGTGTTTCACTTTTCCATATGTAACTGGAGTATTGTTCTTTGAGGTCTGTGAAGAATTTTGCTGGGATTTTGATGACATTGTACTGAATCTGTCAATTGCTTTTGGTAAGACTGCCATTTTACTATGTTAATTCTACCTACTCAAGAGCATGGAAGATTTTTCCATTTTCTGGTGTCTTCTTAATTTCTTTCTTCAAAGATTTACAGAATGACATTATTAAGAAAGAGAATTACAGACCAATCTCACTTATGAACATTGTTGCAAAAATACTCAATAAAATATTGGCAAACTGAATCCAAGAACTCTCCTCATATCTATCAAATATAGTACTTGAGGGTCTAGCTAGAGTAATAAGACAACAAAAGGAGTTCAAGGGGATATAAATCAGAAAAGAAGAAATCCAACTCTCACTATTTGCTGATGATATGATAGTTTAGATAAGGGACCCCAAAATTTTTACCAAAGAACTTCTACAGCTCAAAAACATCTTCAGTAATGTAGCAAGATACAAGATTAACTCAAAAAATCAGTAGCCCTCCTTTACACAGATGATAAATGGGTTGAGAAAGAAATCAGAGAAACATCACCCTTCACAATAGCCACAAATAGCATAAAATATCTTTGAGTAATTCTAACCAAACAAGTGGAAGACTTGTATGACAAGAACTTTAAATCTTTGGAGGAGCATTTCTTACATTGTGGTTTCTAGGAAGATGGCAGAATAACATAAGAATGGATAACAGACAAGATAAGCACTTTTAGGCCATGCTTCTGAGAACTACTTCATTAAACCAGAACTAATTCCTATTTTCTTTGAACTTCCAATAGTATCATCACATTATCAGTATATCAATGAAGTGAAGCTCTAATATACCAATGCCCTCACAGTTCAGTCAACTTCTGGGTGGATTCATCAACTGCTTGCTATCCTTTCAATAGGCTCTCAGGTTGGGGAGCTATGTCCATAATAATTAGATGGTCTCGATGAGGGAGGCCCACAAACCAATTGAAGCCGATTTTGTTGTGGGTTATAATGATATTGTTTTTTTATAATAGAGACACCAATAGTATACTCTTTACTTGACAGTTTAATGTGGTCATTTGACAGAATGGTGTGGCTGCTTGGCCTCCATAAGTACCCAGGTTTTCTAACCATTGGCAGTGGAAAGACTATGACCAAAAGAAATTTGGGGAGAAAAAAGTTAATTTAATTTATTGAGGTAATTAATGGGAGAAGGCAAGGCTAGAACTTTAAAAAGGGCAAGAGCTTGGGGGCAAGAACTCATGCAGAGGCCTTGGAGGAGTCGTGCTTACTGGTGTGCTCCTTATGGCTCTCTCTGTCTGTTTTCTTATCAACTCAGGATTAACTGCCTAGGGGCAGCACTACCTATAGTGCATTGGGCCCTTTCACGTCATTAATCAAAAGAATGCCTCACAGATGTGTCTATAGCCCAACTTGATGGAGGCATTTTTCTGTATTCAGGTCCCCCTTTGCAGAAAGCTCTAGTTAGTGTTAAATTGATAGCTAACAAATGAATAAAAAGAAGAGAGAGAGAGAGAGAGAGAGAGAGAGAGAGAGAGAGAGAGCAACCAAAGAAAAACTAGTAAGTGTCATAACATCACACTGGCGATATAGTCAGCCTGAAACAAACAGGACTCTTCTCTTTGTGAAGATCACAGATTAACTGGAGAGACAAGTTTGAAGAACTTAATTGCACAGAAAGTTTGAGGCATTTCCAAAATAGCATGTTAAAAGAAATTGCTCACTCAGGGTATAAAGATATTTCCAGGAAATATGTTGGAAAGGGCTAATAATGCAATCAGAAGGATCAGTCTTTATGCAAGTAGGTAGCAGTACCTAACAATGTGACCACGAAAAATTAGTTGGGTTGTAGAGCCTGTGTAAATAGAATGTTGAAATTAGCTGTCAGAAATTGACTTTTGTAAGTGCTACATGGTCATAGCATGACTTCATGATCTCTCTTAGTCAAATAAGGGAGTTATGGTCTCTATACTATGAGCCTCTGTGCATGTCATGTGTAGATCTGTCATTAAAGAAGCTATCTCTATCATGAATGTTGGTGTGCAGAGACAAGTGTACTTAGGAGACTAGGTAGGAGACAATTTCAGTAGCCTGTAGGCAGTATAAAATGAGTGGTAGCAGAACATGGTGCACGGATGGTTCCTGCAGGCATAAGCAAAGAGGAATCAAATGTCTTCATTTATCGAACACGAGCCAAGCTTTTTTCTCCTCTTTTCTGCTAGTCTCCTATTAGATACAAATCTTGGTAGTGACATTTCATCTAAAATCTACAAGATAAAGTCACTTCTGTGCTTCTTAATTTTCCCAGTCAATCATCACCCCAGTTCTAAACAATGAAGAGACAGATTGGGTGAAAAGCCAGGATTGTTCTTAATGGAGAAATAGAAGCGTGAGTCCTTTATATTCTTGTCACACAAGGTAACCCCCGGATTTCTCATTTCTTGAGCAAATGAATATATTGTATACCTCTTGACTCCAAAGTTATACCGGTCTCATTTGAATTCTGAGCTGCTGACACTAGATGTTTGACTTTGGGCGAGTCAGGCAATTTTCTGTCCTCGGTGAGTTATTAATAGCTACCACAGGGGGATGATGAAAGGATTATGTGGATAACAGTAAAAAGGTTTTGGTGTGAATGACACATGCTAAACTTGCAACAAAAGCTTGCTCCCTTTAAATAAGACCCTGGTTTTTAGAATAAAAATTTTTGTGATTGATTTTAGTAGATGTACATTTGTTTAGTATATGAACCAAGTTAAGAGTTTGTTCAGAGATCAGATACTTACACGTTTGATTTTTACTTGTGTGGTGGTGATAGTATAAATAATTTTAAAAGGTTAATACTGAAATAATAAACAAATTTACAACAGATTTTTGGTTAATTGCGTATCATCATTCATATATGATATGGGATTATTTTAAAGAAGCATTTTCTCTTGCCTATTACAATCCTTCATGCTGGCAATTCCTAGGGATATGATTTATATTAATACCATACATTACTATTTTTAATTCTTTCACTTTCCATAATTAAAACCTGCTTCATGTGTCGACTGACGTTCACTTGCCTTTGCGTCCTTAGTAACTACCTGCGAAAGTGAGTCCTATTAATGTGACATCACCGCGGAGATTATTCAAAACAATTTTAGTTGGTGTTTATCTTTGCTTCAAAGAAGACAGCTAACTAATTTTAGTGTCAGCATGACCTGAACTAGCACAATTTCCAGATGCTTTGTATTCATTACTTCATATAAAAAGCAAAACAAGAGTGACATGCTGAATCTAAAAGAAGAAGAAACCTTAAAACTTTGAAAGTCATTTTACTGTGTTAAAAGTTACTTCCCCTGAATAAGTTGGTTACTAGGATAACGAATTCAGTATATATCACAGGTAACTTTATAAATCAAGATGTATGAAACTCCTAAGGAACCATAGTTTGTGCCTAGGTAACTCCAGATATCATTGGGTCAAATAGATTGATCAAATCAGTTTACTACATTTTTTTGTTGGACAAGAGCAGTGAGAGCGATTTCACAGAATAATGAAGAAGTTGAGATATTAAAATAATCATAACATGGAATAATTACATTCCAATGGCATTTTAATTTTGAAAATTAAAAGTTTCTAATCTTGGTTTTCTCGCTCTCTCTCCATATATAATATATATAATAAATTTATAATATATATTTCTTTGTTTCTCATTTATGCTTTTGTTATTTTAATAATGTTAGGGAGCAACAGATGTTAATGCTGTCACAGAAGGCATTCTGAGGGTATGAAAATAGAAAGAAGATATGTATAGGTATCTTATCTGCTCCATAAAAACTGTACTCAGGGAGGCTTTAACAGTAGACAGGACAAGGAGGACTCTTGAGAATCTTTGTGCATTTATAAGCTTGGGGAGATTAAGAAGAATAGAGACAAAGTCACAGAATGTGAATGGCATTTGATGTTTAGCTGCAAGAGGCCAAAGCGGGTTAAACCTATTTATGCCTGATATGAAGGTCCTGCCGATCTTTATGTAGTTCCTTCATATTATACCCATGAGTAAGGAGTAGTTAGAAAGAAGAAAAGGAAAGAACAGACAAGTCTGAGGGACAGAGAAGGTGACACTGTCCGTCCTAAAAGGACCAAAAGGCAAAGCCACAGAAGAAATGCGAAAGGGAAGACCGACTGTCTCATTCTCCTCTTTCCATTTATTCATGATTGCTTTTCATTCTTGTCTTCAGAACATATTGCCTCTTCAAGATGGAGGAAACATAATTAAACTCCAAATGAGATGAGTCACCAAAATATATCTCATGCAGATTTTTATCTTGGGAAATCTTTCTGATACTTATGTTACAGGCCTGAGTTTCTTAATAAGATCACTGTCATCAGAAATGACCATTTTTACTATTAGTGCAGTAATATGTACCATATTCTAAAACATTTACACTTCTACAGTTGCTTTTTTCCTCATCTCATTTTCACATTATATTTAAATACAATATAAGTGAATTTGACTTCTAGCATTGAAAGAATATTTTAACACACAAACTAGAAGCAGAGATAACCCACTGCCATCATATTTCTAGCTTTGAATTGTTATAGGCAGATTTTCAAGATGAAAGGAAATTGTATGAGAAATTAGGTCTGTGTAAATGAATAAAGAAAACCTGAAAAAAACTCTAAGCATGTATTAGTATAGATATTTTGTTTAAAATTGAAATATTTGTTTAAATTATTGACAGTTTATTAAAAAGAATTAATGTATTGTGAAGTTTGTAAAATATGCAATGAGGTGAGGGACAGATATTGAAAAATACGGCAAGCTTTATATTCTGATTATACTTGCAGAGGTGTAATATCATTTGCAAATAGGCTGCTAAGTTAAAAGGCATATTTTAAACTATGTTTTAGAAATATATTTAGAGAGAAATTCCTTTAAGGAAGCAAAGAAATATACTATGCCAACAGTGAACAGATAACATGAACTATAAGATCTATAGAGTACTAAAAGAAAAAAATAGGACTATGAAGTATATACAAAATACATATTAAGTAGAAATGACTTGTTATATCATTCATTTAATTAAATTTGAAATCACTATATTTTCATAATAAAAGTCAAGTACAGACGAATTAGAAAAGCTGTTACACCTAGCTACACAAAAGCACTTACTAAACAAAGATATAAATAAGTTGAAATTTCAAGGATAGAGCAATGTGTATCAGCAGCCCATTGCCTAAGAAAACTGAATCTATTGTAATAGTGTAAAATACATGAAGTGTAAAAAAAGCATAAAATAAAAATGGGCTTTAGCATAAAGCCGAAGATGCTTGAACAAGCATGTAATTCCAGATACTTCAGAGGCTAAGGTAGAAGGATGTGAGTTCAAGGCCAGCTCCGGCTACATAGTGAAACTTAGTCTCAAAATTAAAAATTAAAACAAATCATAATAAGAAGCATGTGCTGGATAGTTTTGTGTCAACTTGATAAAAGCTGGAGTTATCACAGAGGAGGGAACCTCAATTGAGAAAGTTCTATCAGGAGACTGATCTATACACAAGTCTGTAGGGCATCTTCTTAATTAGTGATTGATGTTGAAGGGCCCAGCCCATTGTTGAAGGTGATATCCCTGGGGTGGTGGTCCTAAATTCTAACAGAAATCAGAGTGAACAAACCATGAGGGGCAAGCAAGCAAGCAAGCAGCACCTCTCTGTGGACTCTGCATGATGAGTTGTTATGTGAAGTTGTGAGTGAAATAAGTCTCTTTTGGTTATGGTGTTTATCCCAGCAGTAGTAACCATAACTAAGATAAGATATTAGCAAAGTTAGAGATGAGGGCTTTATAATGAGGTGGAGACCAAGATACCAAGATGACATATGATCTTAAATGTGTACTCAGGCAGCAACAGAGCTCTACCATTCAAAAAGAAAAAGACAAATAGAGCTGAGGGAAGAAAGAGACAGACAATTTCCAAACTCCATTTCTCCTCTCACTGTAATTGGTGGTTGTCTACATTTTCCTTGGTTCCTAATAAGGTATTTGCATACATCCTAAAGCTAAAATTTATTGGTTGTTTTCTCAGAATTAAGTCAAAACATTTAGTTGAGGTTGGAGAGTGGCAAGAGATGATCAAAGAGGCAGAACATCATTGTTATTATGTCAGAGATTAATCAGCCTATATATGTTATAAAAATCAATGCTTACCACACTTCACCGAGTTGAGTAATGTTGGTGAGATCTCTACTCGTTCCTCACTGGCTACATCGTTCCATAATTGTCTTTAGGAGAACTTTGCTTTTCTGTTTTGTATAATGTTCTCTATTGTTTTAAATATTGTACTATATTATATAATGAAAGTGATTCCTAAAGATAGATTTTCATTCAATACAAAATATATTTGAATACAAATACAATACAAAAAATATATGATTTAAGGTATCATGTTCATATTATTTATATGAATGCCATCTGATTGCCAATATTTGGGGAACTACAGATATATTTTATGTTAATTTCTGCTTTGATTCTACTACAGTCTGTAAATCAGATTTTCATGATTTTTCACTCTTTTAAAAATCAAGGTGATTTTTTTTTTTTGTCCTCAAACACAGTTTATCCTCTAGACAGTTCCATGTGAACTTTAGGAAATTCAACCGATTTTGAAGAAAGGATTCTTCAGTGTCAATCAGATGGAGGATGATAGTACTGGTCTAGTTTAGCCAGTCCTTATTGACTTTCTTCCCGCTTCATACGGTAGTTACAGATGAGGAGGACATTTTAATCATCAGCTATGATTATGAATTTGCTTATTCCTCCCTTGTAGCAGGTTTTTCTTTTGACAAACAGCTCCTGAATAATGACATGGAAACTTCTTAATAAGGATGAAAACTTGGTCTTAACTTAGGCTTGCTCCCAACTTGTTCTTACAACATAAATTAACTTCTTAATATTAATCTACATTGTGCCACATGTCTGATTACCTCTCCTCAGTGCCATACATCCTACTTCCTTTGTGTCTGGCTGAAGAATCCCTGTCTCACAGATTCTTCTGCCAACTTCCTCTCTATCCCCAAAAGTCTAGCCTACACTCTCCTGTCTAGTTCTTGGTCATGGCACACATAATTAAACTAATCAGAAGGTACCTTATGCAAGAGAGGAAGTACAGGCACATCTTCACATAGTGTGATCAAATATTTTGCAACACTTGCTTCAGTTCTATGAATATTTGGTCATGCATTTTGATATTCTTTAGGGAGACAAAATACCCCAAAATATTGCTGTGCTTCCTTGAATTAGTTCCCTTAGTGTTATATTTTGTCCCTTTTTATGACTCCATTTCACTTATTCTGCAGTCTGTTTTGTATGAGATTAATATTTCTCTTTCAGGTTTCCTTGGAATATCTAGTCTGCTCCTGGTTTTACATTGTTTTTGACAGAATCTCTGTATTTAAAATGGTCTTCTCCCTCCACCCCAGGGAGGGTGAAAGGGGAGGAAAAAGGGAGAAGGAGAAGAAGGAAGAGAACAAGAGGGAATGATATGCTCAGGAAGGTGGAAGGACAGTGACAGAGAGAAAGGAAAAAGATATCTTGATTGAGGAGCCAGTAAAGGGCTAGAGAGAAAGATAGCACTAGGGAAATTCTCAGGAATCCTCAATAATGACCCCATCTAAAACTCTAAGCAATAGTGGAGCAGACACCTATACTGATCTTTCCTGTAATTAGACTGATGACTACCTTAATTGTCATCATAGAACCTTCAACCAGCAACTGAGAACTACAATGAAGTACTGGGACGAGATATTTGAGACATGTCCAAGAGAGAGAGAAACAATAATATGAACAAAGGGATCAAGACCATGATGATGATACCAACAGAAACAGCTGATCTGAGCTATGAGAGCTCACTGACTCTGGACAGACAGCGGGGGAAACTGCATAGGACCAAATTAGGCCCACTGAAAGTAGGTGACAGTTGTGAAGCTTGGGCTGTCTTTGGAGCCACTGGCAGTGGGACCAAGATTTATTCCTAGTGCTTCTACTGACATCGAGGAGCACATTCTTTCTGGAGGGATACTACATTCATCCTAGATATAGGGAGGAGGGATTTGGTCTTACCTCGAAGTGAAGTGTCAGACTTGGTTGACTCCCCATGGGAAGCCATACCTTTTCTGAGGAGTGGATGGGGAGGTGAGGAGCATGAGGAGAGGAGAGAATGGGAATGGAGATATGTAAAACAAGAAAAGGTTGCATTAAAATCTGAGAAACCAAGGACAACGGCAATGAATGTGAACTCTACAGCATGGACGGGCTCACTGTGAGCCTTGTCAGTTTGGTTGCTCACCTTCCTGGACTTAGGGGGAGCTGGGAGGACCTTGGACTTAACATAGTGAAGGGAACCCTGATGGCTCTTTGTCTTGGAGAGGGGTGGAGTGGGGGTATGGGTGGAAGGGAGGAGAGGGAAGGGGGAGGAGGGGGGAAGGAGATGGAAATCTTTAATAAAAAAATGAGGAAAAAAAATAAATAAATTAAAAAAAAAAGAAAAAAAATCTTAATAAAAAACAATAAATAAAAATAAATTGTCTGATTTTAGATGGCAATGATTAGCTTTTATTTTGTCTATTATGAGACTATTTATATTGTAGTTATATGTTTGTAATAATCTTATTTAAAGTCATGACTGATAAAATATAATTATTCTCTATCATGTTCTCTATTTTTTATTTATTGTGAGGGGATTATTTTGCTAGCGTCTCTCATTTTGAGAGTTTTTAGCAATTAATTGTTTTTATTAGTAATATATTTTATAAGTACTATATTGCTTGTTTTGGAGATTATAAATTGGAGATTGGATATGGATAATTGATAACTAATTCCATGGTTTTAGTTATTTTTGTTCAGCCACACATAATAATAAAGATGGGCGTGACACACACCTTTAATCCCAGTGCCCAGGAAGTAGAGGTAGTTGGAGCTCTGAGTACAGGGCCAGCCTGTTCGACACAGTGAGTTTCAGGACAGTTGGGGATACATAGAGAATCTCTGCCTTGAAACACATAAGAACAAAAATAAATACATAAATAAAATAAAATACCTAAATTTTATAATGGCTCTAATGACTAAAGAAGAATAAAGAATAATAGTAATGTTTCTATTTTATGTGGAAGGAAGATAGAATTTATGAAAGCTTTTAGGCTTTGTTGAAAAGTAGATAATTAGTGGAAGATCTTAAGGTCCCCTTTAATTAAGAAACTTGTTTAGATGGTTGCTGTAATATATCCTTTTCAAAATGTATGTGGTGAATAAAAATATGTAATAAAAAAGACATAAATAAGACAATAGAAAATATATTTCCACAACTTTTGACTCCCGGAGGTCATTCAGCATCCAGGTGACAAAGGTATTTCATAAAAAATAATAACAACAGTAAAAATATGGAATTGCAGTCCTTATGATGTGACATGAAGATGATTTATTCCTTTAAAACTGCTACTTTACAAAGAAGTTTTATTAAAATAATATTAGAGATTATATTTCTTACATTATAAAACTTATGTAGAAAGGCATTTGTTGAGAAGTCAATGATAGAGTTACTTTAATTGGCCATCATTTATTCATGACAGGCAAAGACCCAGAGTTTATATCTAGGGGTTTTATATTTATATTTTATATTTATATTGTGCATAATATCAATAATAAAAATAAATTTATAATATAAATATAATACAATGTATTTTTATTTTATATTTATATCTAAGATTCTATATTTTTGTCTAGTTTATATCTAGGCTGAAGACACTGGCATGAAAATAAGGAGGGCCAGGGTTGCACCTAGGAAGACCATAGAAAGATGATTAGGATGAGACAGCTGAGAGCCAACATCACCAAGGCTAGAGGTCAGGCCAGTTAATGTTGCTCCATAAATTTGCAGTGGTTTTAATTGATCTGAGGGGTGGGTTTCTCAAAATCTTATTGGTTTTCAGTGATCTAAATTATTGCTTCTTTGAATTTTCTTCAAATTCTTAAAACCTTGCTATGTTTGAAAGTTGAATAAGCTACATGTTTTCTCAGTTGAATTATTTTTAATTAAGTTTTTAGATTTTTTGGATATTATAATACAATCATACATCATTTTCCTTCTCTTTCCTCCCTTCACACCGACTCATGAATGTCTTTGCTCTCTATCAAAAGTATGGCCCTTTTAATTGTTGTGCATTATGTTTGTGTGTGTGTGTTACTAAAACACATAAATCAGGTCTGTCCTATCTATATACTACTAATTGGATGCATGTGATTTCGGGGTTGTTTGTTACTAGATAACCAATTGGTATGTTCTTCCTGAGAGGACTATTTCTCCCATTCTTAGCATTCCTTAGTTTCCTATAGTTCTTTGTGTAAGATTGTGATAGGATAAAAGCATAGATTATTGAATCTACATTTAAACCAAAAGAGCAACTAGTAGTCTCAAATAATTTATATCAGCATGGATTTTTGCATATTGATAGAAAATTGAGGTTATATTTCTTATACTGGATAGATCTTTCTATTCTTGCTTAAGGTATTTCTGTATATTGATACAAATTTGAGGTTAGTTTTGTTAGAACATACTGCACATACATTTCTACTCTTGTTCAAGGTATTGTGTATATACAGCTAATTCAATAATGTAATGCATATTTCTAATCCTTGAAAGTTATTGTTACAAACTTTTCAGGACTATAGAGAAATGTAGGTTAGTAGTTAGTGACTTATTACAATCAAACTTGTCATGTTAGATGTTTTCAAGGTCAAACAGAAATATATTTTTGGTAGACAGGTGGTCTTGAAACCCTTCAGAGATCTCCAGAATATGGCATTTAAGATGTTTTAATATCATGAGTTTATTTTTTATGTCATTGATACATGTCTGCTCCTGACAGCACCAATCTACTTCAGAAAGATGATGGACATTAAAGAAACTCCATATGCAGTTTACTTTCTTTGTGGCAAAAGTTAGCCACTGGGCAAAATTTTACATTGTCTCAACTGCTGAAATTGTGCTGTACAAATTGGACAAGCAGGACAGAAAAGAAAATGACCACAGAACTGCCAAGACATTTCAAAGAATGTTCTTGACCTGTTTCAGATGTTCTTGACCTGTAAGCTGAAAATGGATGACCCAACACTGCAAAGGAACCATGGGTAGTCCTAGTAACCAGCTGTTTCTGTCATTTCTTAATTTTGGAAGTCGTTTGCTTTGTACTTTCTGTTTACTCAGGTAATATTACATCTTTCTTGGGTCTCTGATGGAGTTGAAGACTAGACAAGCTACAGTTATAGTTTTCCTTGTTAACAAATTCGGAAAAGAAACACCCAAAAGAAGTGTAAAGTGCACAAGGTTGAGAGACATAAAAGAATAGTTTTGAGTTGGCAATAAAAGTTAGGTTGGGAAGTGAATTAGGAACAACACTTTGGACTCAACAAGATAGGATAGATAATGGAATATTTTCTTCGAATTTATCAAATGAAAATGAACTAGACATTGCTAATATAGTTATTGCCTGTATATAATTGTATATAGTTTTTCTACTTAATGTATATAATTTTTCTATGTTAGTGAAAACCTTTGCTTTTTATTTAGATAAGAGGGGGAAATGTGTAACATATTCTTTGTGTTCTGACAAATAAAGCTTGTTTGGACATTAGAGGGCAGAGCTATTTTCTAGTTAACCATAGAAGCCAGGCAGTGGTAGCACAGGCCTTTAATCCCAGCACTCAGGGGAGACAGGAAGTGATAAGGTAAGGTGCACATAGGATCTCAACCCTTTTGGATACAGGAAAAAGACAGGTAAGAAGCAACTGTCTGCTCCTTCTCTGATTCTCTGATCTTCTGATTTCCAGCTGGATATCTGACTAGCTTTTTTTTATTTATTAAGATTAATTAGATTAACCCTTCAGGATTGAAACCCCACCCCAGCCTTTTCCACCAACATTAGCATGTCTATTTCTATTGCTGTTCTTTATGTAATGTTCAGGCAACCTTGTTGATGAGACTTCACGGGTATAGCTTCTGACATTACCAGGGGCTGTAACTTCATTAACATGTCTGCCGCACCTAAAATCCCTTTCTGTCCCCTTTTGTGTTTCATATTTCACCAGGCAAATTATCACCATTAGTTTCAATTCCTTCATTTCAATTCCTACAATGAAGTAACCTGTTCTGACAGATTTGTCCAGCCTCTTTGTATATATATGACCTGTTTTCTGTTATATAGACAAATGCTTATTGAACCATCCAAAAGTTTACCATGAGGTGTGGGGCTGGAAATATGAAATGATAAAATGTTCTCATTGCTTTGGTTTTTAGAATAGTTCAAAGGAAACACAATGCAATCATCTCAATCGGTCCTTCCTGTCTTTGTAGTGTGTATGTGCTTTGATGCTTGACTTCAGCTCTGCCTGGAGCGTCTTTTGTTTAGCTGTACATGCATAGGCAGAGTTCTGAAAGGTAGATGAGAACTCTGTTCCCTTAACGCCACAGAAGTCTTTATGATCTGTTACAACTGGAGTTAATCATCATGATATAATTATTATTCAAACGACTATAAAACTATTTACATTTTAATGATGATGGAATTCTAAAGTTATTATTATTTGTAAAAGACATCACAGCTATAATGAGCTCAAATTAAACTGCCCATTTATTAACATCTTAGCCAAAAGTCACACTTGGATGTATTTGACTCTTCTTAATGAGCAGTAGATGATGGAATAAACCCCTGCAAAGATTATTTCTTAGTATAATTTAGTGCAGAGCCTGTTATAAATCATTAGGAATGGTTCTGTGATTATAGCATTTGTTTTTATATTGCTGCTGCATTTGAATTAAAGGGAGGAGGTCTGTGGAAACAGAGGAATGAATTCCTTATTAATGCTTAGGGTCTGGAGTAATAAAGAATGAAAGAAAAAGTAACTCATTGCTCAAGTGAATTGTGGTGCTGTAGTCCCTATTATGTGGCCTTGTGAGCTGCGACAAGATGGAACAACTTACTGCAATTTGATATATGTGAATTCCCCACATAGCATAAATAAAAAAATGTATTTTTAAAATAACAAACTTTTCTAATGCACATCTAACTTAGCTTCTTGTTCCATAGTGGCGGGAACCTTTTAACAATGGTGTGTTTCATAGCTGTTTTTAATGTTCCTGTGTTTTGAATTTATTTTTTCTTATAAGATGTGTGTGAATAGATTCATATCTGGAACCATAATTGCTATAAACAATCAGCAAAGCTTCAATCCTACTACATGATAACTAGGGAACTGAATTAAAATCAATTGTACCAGCAAAAGAAAGAGTTCTAGGAACCCTATGAGTTTGCCCATCAAACACAATTTTAAAGAAAGTATGCTCCTCTTACGTTCACACAGTAATAGTTGGGAAAAGATGGCTTACTTAAATAAGTTTGGGAAATACTTGTAGAAAATAGCTAATACTAATTATTTAACATATTACAAAAATAAAAGTCAACTATATTTTACACATGTTTATAACTCATTTTTCAAATTGAAGATAGACTGTAAAATAGAGAAAAGCATTAAAAATCAAATATATAAGTAAATATTTTATATTTTGAATTGAAATATTATTTGTCAAGTTTAACTACTACCAGCTGGAGTGAATGTCATCTTAATAGTGTGCAGAGCAGCACCCGTATCTAACAACCAGGAACCCGTGATCTCGTGTTTCATCTCTAATGAGTTGTGTGGCTTTCACCAAATTAAATAGCTTTCTAACCCAGGCATATATTTAATATGTTATATAGACATAGATATTACACAAAATACTAATCTAATACTAACACATATTACATACACAGAATTTATATAAAATAACTTGGTACACATATAAATTGTGTTATTGTCACCAATGTACAATATACTACATATATAATAGTGTTTCTTGAATTCTGTAGTCTTTTCTAGTTCTGACTTTCTATCTAACCCAGTTCTGTTCTATGGTAGTAATTTAATGAGACACATTACCTTCTCAGGCCTCTAAGGAACAATTTCCTTAGCACTCAAACATACTGTTTCAGCCACTGTCTGTCCTACATCTGAGTGTGTTTTGCCCTAGGGAAAAAGGAGCCATGAGTTCTGTGGTGACCATACATATTTTCTCATTTCCTTTATTCTTATATAAGGGAGGAAAGTGGCATTGTAAATCCAGTGAATTTATTTCTTCTTACTTTACATTCTAAGAAATGCTTGGAAATATATTCCCAGTGCCAATGATTAGGATGTCCCATGCAGACCAATTAACTTTCTTTAAATGACATTCAAAAACCTGCTCAGGGCAAAGAGAAGGGTAGTGCAGCTTTTCAATGAATCATTTTATACTTTTAGGGAAAAAATGGTATCTTGTATAGTAGGTATTTGTGGAGCATACCAGACAAGGTGAATGTTTCTCAGCTATGAACATTCCTAGTTTAGAAGAGGGAGGAATAACAGTCCTAAAAGTTATGGGCCCATTAAAATAACTAAATGTGCTATAAACATACATGCCAAAATTTTGGAGACAAGACTTGAAAGAGTTATGAATAAATTAATACATAGGGACCAAGCTGGATTTATGAGGCATGAAATAATTACAGACAGTTTGAAGAAGGGTTTTATGTTAATGCAAATTGATAATGATACTCAGACTCTAGTGTTTGCAAATTCTGTTAATACCCAGGAAGTGTGTAATAGAATGGAATAGAAATAACTAAGCAAATATTAAATCATATAGGTTATAAGACATCTTGGTTTTGAACATGAAGTTTCCTGCTCATGGTGCCAGAGACTGAATATGAAGAGCACAAGGAATGAATGGAATGCTTCCTCACTGACACATGACACATGGGAAATTAACCAAGACAACTGCTTCCTGCTGCTTGCAGATGGGCTAAATTGTTTGTTTGTGTGTGTGTGTGTGTGCGCATGTGCATATGCATGTGTATGTGCTTGTGAATGTGTGTGTGTGTGCTTGTGCATGTGTATGTGTGTGTGCATGTGCATGTACATGTGTGTGAGTGAGTTTTCTCAATACAGAGGACCAACGACAGAACTACACGGGTTTTAACATGATAGACAAATGATAAACCACTGAGGTTTATCTTCAACACCTTTTCTCTTTTGAGATGCTTTCTCTGTATAACCGAGGTTGGCTGTAGACTCTACCCTTCATGTAGATTGGGTATGTGTTGGTAGCCACTATTAGATTATATTTGTTTTACTATTTTTAGGGTTTGTTGTGATTAGAGAATAACATATCACTGGGATGACCGATCTAATGTAATATCTTGTCAATCATACCTCGGTGAAATAATTTATTCACTGTAGCTTTTAATTGCCAAAGGCAGTGTAGTCTCATCTAAACGCACACAAAGAAATATTAAGTTAGATGTATGCAACCTGTTTGACAAAAGAAATTAACATGTCAAATTTTAGAAATTAAAAATAATTTAGAAAGCAACTTTCCTACAAAACAACTAAGTTAGGGTTATAAAAATGCATCAGGAAATTTCAAGATGTAAGAATGTTATACCTGGCTGGGCGTTGGTAGAACATGCCTTTAATTCCAGCACTTAGGATGCAGAGGCTGGTGTATTTCTGTGAGTTCGAGGCCAGCCTGGTCTATGAGAGCTAGTTCCAGGACAGGCCACAAAGCTACAGAGAAACCCTGTCTTGAACCCCTCCTCTCCACAAAAAATGAATGTTATACTAAATTTCAAAGTCCGGATTCCCAAAGACCATCAAGAGACCAGATCCAATGCAAAAGCAGAGTCTTTTAATTACGAGTTTGAATCTGGGTCTCTTTTCATTAGCCCAGTGACGAGCAGCAATGGGGCAGGGTATATATTGGGGGTTTAGGCAAGGGGTTGTCTAGGGAGCTGTAGCCTGCACAGAAAGAGACTCAGGATTGGTGTAATGTCAAACTGAGCACACCTGTCTTTTGTTAATTGGGTAGATTGCAGCTGCAGGGAGGTTGCTACCTTTTGGGCAGTTGCTGTGATTACTACATTCCACCTTTTCAAAAAAGACGTGCAGAGCCTGTTAGCTTAGCCTCTGATTGGTTCTTTATCATATGTGGTAGAGTATCTTGTGTATTTTTGTGGGTTATTTTTTTACGTAGTACAAGATGGGGTAAGGTCAGCGGCACAGCACACCCTGCTGAGTCAGGGACCTACAACCTGCAGGGTCTTTTTTGCAGCCTCTCATGACATCAGAATGTCAAAGCAAGGGCACCAGTGAGGGTCTGGATCCTTCAAGAAAATAGATTCCAAACATCCCACAAATAACAAAACAATGTCAGAAATCTATTCAAGGAGCACAGAAAGATAAACCAATATCCTTTACAACCCTGGGATCAAAGACTGACAGAGGAGTTGCCATAGATGGTAGGAGCCAATCCATGCCCTCTAAAGAAACCATAGATAGTGGGAGAAAAATCCACATTCTCTAAAGGAAGTCATAGATGGTAGGAGCCAATACACAGCCTCTAAAGGAAGAGCCTTTGAGAAAGTTTTAGCACCTGTGGATAAGAGCAGAAGCAAACAAACACTTAGGTTTTGAAGGAGCTCATATTTAGGGCACTAGATTTCAACAAATAAGAACAAGAAAATAAAAAAAAATCACACACACACACACACACACACACACACGAGGGGTATCAATTTTCAGACAATTAAGACAAAAAGAACTTAAAAAAACCAAATAAGCAAAGCAATAAAATTTGTAATAAATAAAAGTGTACTAATGAAGATTTATCACCAGCAGTTGTGAAAACAAATGCTAAAATATAATTTCTAATACATATTTTATGATTGAAAATTATCTTTTAAAATGAGGTAGACAAGTCTTTATCAGATAAGTAGACTAATTAAATTTATCCATTAATGGAAGAAGAAAAACAATCCAATAAAGAAGTCTGAGATATGACTAGTTAGTCATGGCCATCACTGGTGTTTTTACAAGGAAGTCATAGTTGTGATGTCTTCACAAAGAAGAGATAAAAAAGTACACTAGGTATTGTGATGACTAGATTTAATTTTCTACTTGACAAAAACTAGAACCATCTGGGAAGAGTCTCAGTGAGGGATTGTCTACATTGGGTTGGTCTGTAGGGAAGTCTAGAGGGCATTAACTAAATAAATAAATGTGAAAAGATTCAATCTCCTCTCTGCAGCACCACTTCCTGATTCTTGAAATGTAGACACATAGAAAAATTGAGCTGACCACAAGTAAGAACAAAGTAAACATATATACAATTATTTCTGTCTGCTAGTGACTGTGGCGATGATGTGAAGAAGTGGCAGCTGCTTCTGGCTTCTGCCATTGTGAGTTCAGTGAAGTGGTGGAGTATAACTTAGAATTGTAAGCAAGAAAAAAAAGGATATTTTATCACAATAATAGAAATAAAATCACAAGTAATAGGAAGTGGTAATTATATTAATACAATTATGATGTCAAAGTCATAGAATATTAAGGAATGAAAGAGAAAAATTGTTTAATAATATTTAAGTCCAGTGCTGAAGTAGAAATTTAAAATTCTAATTCCAAAAGAAGGGATATGGTATAATACTTAAGGTTTAATTCATATTTTTTATTTAAATTTTTTCATTTTACATATTGACCACAGTTCCCCCTCTCTCCTTTCCTCCTGCTTCTTCCCCTTCCCTCCACCCAAGCCTCATCCACTCCTCAGAAAGAGTAAGGTCTTTTATGGTGACTCAGCAAAGTTTGGCATATTAAATTGAGGTAGGACTATATCCCATCCCCCTGTATTGGAGCGGAGCAAAGTATCTAACCCTAACCCTAATCTTAAACTTAATCCTTTTGAAAATCATTAAAAAAACAGAAGAAATATACCTAAAGTCCAACTACTAATAAAAATCAACCAGGACAAATAACTAGAAAATAATAGTATTTTAATAGGCACAAAGTAGCAGAAATGTAATTGAAGAAAATAAATGGAGAAAAATATAACAGAAAATTTTTAGGTGAAAACAGACCACAGTATATCAGTAAGTCAGTGGCTAAAAGATGTAAGATAATAAAGTCATGTAAGTAAGAAGATTATCAGATTGCATAAGTAGAAACTCATAGCAAATACATTCACCAAAAAAGGAAATTCATAAAAATTGTAAATTATATAAAAAAGTATCAAGAAATGCAAGTATAATGGAAAACACACACACACACACACACACACACACACACACACACACACACACAGTCCATAAAGCAAATATGGTGAAAGTATTATCAATAGTTCATTTAGTAAACATTATCTGAATGTTTCATTTGCCAATACTGGTAATGATTATGGGAAAGAGAGACAATAAAGCAATTAGAATAAAATAAGAATTCCTTAACTTTATTCCTTAGAAAGGGCATGGAGTGAAAAGAGCTGAAGACTTAGCATTAAGAAAGAGCAATGGTGCTAAAATTAGTTAAAGAGCCGAGGTGAAACGTGAGATAGGTACCTGAGTAGGGTTCCAGTACTGGACACCATGGATAAAGAAGTCTGTGCTAAGAAGATGACCTAAAGTTGCGCAAAGTAGGAATTAAGAGAAACTGGGTGACTCTGGGAAAAGCATTCAGGCACTGGGAAGCAGTACAGATTTGTTAAGTGAGAGTATTTTGTTTTTTTTTTATTAGGATGTATTTGTACAGATTTATGGGGTACACTGCAGTGACTCATATATGAGAAAAAATCAAATCACAGGAATAAGCATTTCCTTTCTTTCTACATTACTCATTTTTATGTGTTGAGCATTTTTACTTGGTCATTTTGAAATACATTCAATTGCTTTAGTCTATTACTCCCCTACTGTGTTGAAGAAGAACTGATTCACCATTCTCAGCGTTTTGATGGATTTCATTGAGCCTCCCATCCCCATGCCTGATCAGCTCGGTGTCTAGTGGCGACAATTCCATTCACTTCTAAGAGTCTAACCTGTTGTTTTCAAAGAGGAGTTAGACTGTGTGGGTATTTATCTGTCTTTCCATGTCTGGTTTGTTTCAGTTAACCTAATGACCTTGATTTCTATCCGTGTTGCTGCAGAGAAAGGATTCTTTTATTTTGTTATAGCTGGATAATATTACATTGTGTGACTAAACTGCATTTTCTTCATTCACCCACTGAAAAGAGCCTGGGTAGATTTCATGCTATTGTAATTATGAATAGCGCTGCAATAAATGTGGAAATATCAGTATCTTTTTGTTTCAATCATTTTTATCCTCTTTGGAGGTAGACACAGTAGTGAAAATGTTGGATTGTAGGATAATTTTTCTTTTAGTATTTTGAAGAATCCTCATAACCTTTTCCCATAATAGTTGTAATTGTTACATTTGCAGCAAGAGAGTATAGAAAATCTACTTTCTACGTAACTGCCAGCATAGTGTCCATTATAGCTAACAGGAAACGATCACTCATTGTGGTTATTATGTGCATTTACTTGATGGTTACTGAGCTTGTGTTTCTTATATTCGTAAAATGGGTGACCATTAGTTTGGCTGTAAGAATGGTCTGGCTGGTTTTTCAGTCTTTTTTGAGCTCTTTATATATTTTAGATATCAGTATGTGGTCAGTTTTCAAGTACTTTATTCCATTCTCTGTCTTGACTCTATTGATTATTTCCTTTGTTCTGCAGAAACAACCTTGTCTGCTATTTCCTGGACTATTTGGAGAACTATAAGGTTCTGCTTAGGCAGAGATATTAGAGGGAAATAAATTGAAATATGTTTAGTAGAAGGATGCGGGAGTATGGAAAGCAGAGAAGCCCTTGTAGGCTAGGGTAAGATTTAGGGGGCTTGTTGAGTCAGAAATTATAGTAATGATTTATTTATTTATAAATCATTAAAACTATTAAATTATATTTGTTTAATTTAAAATTTTATATAATATATTTTGATCACATTTTACCACTCTCTCTACTCCTCCCAGATCACCCTCACTTCCCTTCCCACCCAATTCTGTTCTTTCTGTCTCTTTCATAAAAGAAAAACCAATGCAAAACAACAAGAACAACAAAAACAAAACCCATAAAAACACAAAAATAAAAATCAAAACTAACAAACACAAGATCAGTAGGACAAATTAAGAAATGCCAAAACAAAATGAAACAAAGGTAAATAAGAAAAAAAATGAAGTTCATTTTGCTTTGGCCAAATTCAACCTGGGTATGGAACCTGCCCAGGAGCATGGGTGGTCTGGCCAATGACACTTTATTGTAACAAAATGGTCTTCTTCACCAGTAGGCATCTTTTACAAATAATTTCTTGATTATGGGTTGGATCCTGCATCATTTCTCTATTCAGCGCTGGGACCCTATCACAGTCTCTGTGAGTTCATATGTACCCCAGTTCTGTGGCGTCTTCAAGAGAGTTTCATTCATGTCGTCATGACGTTTGTCTCTTGGAATCTTTCCGCCTCCTTTTCCACAGAGAAACCTGAGCCTGGATGGAAATGGCTTTGATAAAAACATCGAATTTAGGACTCTTGAAGTGGGACTTAATTCAGTTTTTGAAGGTGGTTGGTTACCCTGATGAACTTTGTGTCACTCTCGCACCAATGTGTCTCTCAGGTGGGTCACTCTTGTTGGTGTGCAGAGCTTCTAACGGGATGATGCTGTTGATTATCTTCTTCTCACAACAGCATGCAGAGTGCCTTCCAGAATCCTGAACGCTAGTTACTAAAGGTAACGCTGCTAGTTAGGCACTAGCTCCTTATCTACAAGTTTGATAACATAAACAACTAATGGTGCATTAATATCAGGATAGAGAGAGTAACCAGTATCCGTGGTAATAGCCTGTGGTGTTCGGGAAATTCCATGGTCAGTACCCCTTTTACCAAGGACTCAATAAGATGTATTCCATTTCTGGCACTAGAAGTTTTACTTGGTAGGACAAATTGTGACATTCTTGCCTCAATAATTGTCTGAGTTCACTTAGATTTTTTTCATAGATGCATATATTGTAGAAGGCTTCAGACTGGCAGGTTTCCATATGGTTTTTGAAAGGGCATTTAGTGTTAGTTATCCTTCTCCATAGTCTCTCTTGTTTTTACCACCTTTTTGATTCCACTTTCTATTCAACCTCTCTATTCCTCTTTACCTTTCCATAACACCGTATTCTATTTATCCATTCTTGGGAGGTTATCCCTTTTCCCTGGTTCCCTACTAGGTACCTAACCACTCTGGTTATTCGGGTTGTAGCAAAATATTAATAGCTAATAACTACATACAAGAAAAATCATGGATACTGCTTTTTTGTGTCTGAGTGACCTTACTGATTATTCCTAGCTCCATTCCTTTACCAACCAATTTCATATTTTCATTTTTTATATCTGAATAATATTCCATAATGTAAGTGTACCACATTTTCATTTTCTACTCATTCTTTGATGGACATCGAGGCTACTCTCAATTTCTGGCTACTATGAATAGAGCAGCAATGAACATGAACGAATAAGTATTTCTTCATTAGAATGTAGTCCTTTGGGCATATGCCTAAGAATGGTACACATGGATGGATTGTGAGTTTCCCAGTGAACTGAAACAAACATAATGGTTGTACCAATTTGCCCTCCTCCTAGTAACGATAAATAGCTCCTCTTCCCTGCATCCTCTCCAGAATGTGCTTCCACTTTTTTTTTTTTTTTTTTTTTTTTTTTTTTTTTTTTTTTTTTTTTTTTGAAATACATCAACACTTTTAATGTAACGGGGAGAAAAAGTCCATTAATGGTCATCAGCTTTTGCCAGGAAATCACTGCTTTTCAACGTATGATCTAGTTTTGGTGCACAAATACCTGAAAGAGGCTGTTAAAACATTCTTCCGTTTCCCAGAGTCTCTTGCTGTGAGGGTGCATTTCTTTCATATACTTCAGCCAAAACAACATGTTGTAACTGGTTAAATGTAGAAGCAGATATGAGTCCAGATGTCTCTTATTAGGACAAACATTGAAAAGTTTGCCAAAAATACCACTCATCTACTAAATCTTTTTTTGTTTTGGAAGATGTAATTATTTTCATAAATTATATTATTAAGCTATGTTCTGGGCTCATTATTGTTATTTTGAAATGAGTTAATAAACATTTAAAAATGCTCATTTTAATTCCAGGATGGCAAATTTGAATAGCTGTAACTCACATAAAAAGAGTTCTTTGATTTGGAAAATACAAAGTGGGTCTCATTGAAAAGCCTGAGAAATGCAACAGAAAAGTGTGACTTGGAGGTGGGGTGCTAGCTAAGGCTAGTCAGCGTACATATCTGCATCCTGGCTGTGTATCTGCATATCCTGATCCATATCTGCATCCTGACTGCATATCTGCATATCCTGATCCATACCTGCATCCTGACTGCATCCATATCCACATCCTGATTGGAGAGCAGAAGTTATTCTCAGGAGAGAGGAAGTCAGAAACACCTCAGAGTCATGACCGCTGAGTAAATTGGAGAAAGGGCTGTGCTCACACTGTGGGCTAATGGGCTTGCAAATCCTTCTTGACTCCTTCCCAAGATGCCACCAGACAGCCCCATGTCAGAGAATGAAGAAATCTTGTAGAGAACAAAGAAATGAACAATTCCAGAAAAATCTGCCAACAAATAATATTTGACCACACCCGCCCCCCAAAAGTACAGCTCCCTTCTTAATCCCCAAAGTAACAATTCTCAGGCTTTTCAATGAGACCCACTTTGTATTTTCCAAATCAAAGAACTCTTTTTATGTGAGTTACAGCTTCCACTTTTTAACTGATCCTGACCTTCCTCAGTAGAATAGGAAAGACTCTGAAGTGGCTTTAATTGTCTTTCTTGGATGGATAAGAATGTTAGATATTTCTTCGTGCGCTTCTTAGCTATTTGTGTTTCATCTTTCGAGAGCTGTCTGCTTAGTTCTATTCCTTCTAATTCAGTTATTTATTTCTTTTGTGTTCAGTTTTTGGTTCCTTATATATTGTAGATACTAACCTTCCATCAGATGTTTAACTGGTAAAGATCTTTTTCTACTCTCTTCTTTGCTCACAGTTGGAATTATTTGCTGCACAGAAGCATTTCTGTTTCATGAGGTCCCATATATTAATTGTCTACATTCATGCCTACATTCTCTGTTACTAGGATTAACCATTCAATTGTAAAGAGAAAAAGAGAACACCAGTTAGAAGTTGTAGCAAACTTTTGTTGCCATACAACCTTTCTTCATTATTCTGTAATACTGTTTTAACTATATCAGGTTTTCAAACGAATACATCGGTTTTTACCTTTCATATAAGTTCCATGATCTAAAAAGTTTAAATTTTTTCTTAAACCACATCATCTAAAATATTGTAAGCATTAAATTGGTAGGTAAAGAAGTAAGTTCTCTCTAGCTCAAGACCCCGACTACAATCCATCAGTGGGTATCCTGAACCTTCTTAAATATTTTGCTAGACCTACCTATTCAAAACCAAGAAGGAATTTTCAACCACATTTTTATTTTTTTTAGATGTTTTGTACAACATTTGACAGTTAGTCCACATCTATTTTGTATGGCCCATTTGAACATCATCCATGCTCTGCATGTAGGGTTATATTACTAAGCTGCATGGATATGGTTCTAGGTCTAAGGAAGTCCAAAATCTGTCTGTGCAGTTCTCTCTCCAACCTTGGAAAATGTAAAATTAACATGCATAAAGACAGAAAAATGGATATCTTATTTTGTGTTGGTTAAAGGTTGTGAAGATGACAAGAATCTACCACTCTAGAGTGCATATAGGAGGAGTTAATTCTTTCATATACCATGTGCACTTCTCAAAGGTCCCATCCACATTACCACTGTCTTGAATTGATAGCTGAGCTGAAATAATTAAAGAATTTTATCCTCAGGTAACAGGAAAATCAAATAGTTTAAAACAGTAAAACTTTGTGTAACTGATAATTGTAACATATATTTTAATCAGGAAATATAAGGCACTTTAAGGATTAAATCATTTGACCATTACTTCCCAAACTGTCAACTAAATAACTGAAAAAAAATTAAGAAAGAGGAAAGACTATGTATAGAAAAATGCTCAGTCTGAAACAAGGTATTCAAAAGCAAAATTGAAAAGGAGAGGATTGGTGGCAGGAAGCTACAAAGCAGGGAGTCACAGCTTCATCTAGTTCATTCCATTCATCCATGTGGACTTTGGTTGTGAATTCTGTTTTCAAAGAACACTGAGAAGTTGGATTACAATGTGCTGAAAATGGATGAAACCAGGTTCCATAAAACTGTCATAGTTCAGATTAGATAGCACAGATCCGCCGATAGTATAACACTTACCTTTCTCATAAAGGTTTTTATAACGAGTAGTACATGTCTACATAGCACCAGGAGTATTATAAGATTCAGTTGAGGAAACCATGCTGAGCAAAAGTCTGATACAGCTCAATTTTCACTCAATGTGAATGAAACCTCTCAGAAAGAGGGATGGAGGACCAGGAGAGGGTGGAGCTGAAACAGGCAATGGAGCAGTCACTTAGATGACGTGGCTTCAATCTATTTTGAGGAATCTTTGGAAATTCAGACCACATTTGCAGTGTTGAACTCTTAGCAGAGCTGTCTCCTGATGCTCATTGACTAGTTAAACTCTCCATAAGCAGCTGATGTAATTTCCACAAATGCCTGGAGAGTAATAAGAAGGGGTGATCTGAGGGGAAAGAATTCAGTTCTCTTTAGGATGAGGAAAACTCCTGCTCAACTGCTGAGATTTGCTAATTTGTCATAAAGTGATTATTATGTAGATTTCTTAATGAGTTCCTTCTCTAATATAGCTGAACATATGCAAACATCCCAGATGATGCAGACTAAACCAATAGTAAAATTTGATTTTTCAGGGGGAAAAAAAGAATTTCCAAGATTTCCTTCTCCCACTCCTTCAATTTCTTTCCTTTATGCTCTCCATCTTTTCCACCCTTCCTTCCTTCCTCCATTTATCTTTTCATCTCTTCCCACATGCTCTCTTTTTGTCTTTATACCACCTACCCTTACAACACAGGAGTATCACAAAAGAAAGCAAGGATCCAAGATAGATAAATGATACCAGGATTAAAATATTGATTGAGGCTGTGGTGTATTTTAGCATTTTAACTCCCTTATAAATTTTAAATAGAATCCCAACTTTGAAGAAGGAAAATCTTCATAACTTACTCCTTCTTTTCGCTTTCATGATTTTTCTAAATGTGTTTATATTCTTAAAGTTCTCTCTAGTGATGATTGCATCTTTCTTATACTATGCTCTTTATAGAGGTCTAAGACAGGATGCGTTCCATTATAATTGCCCTTAAGCCAAACGTGAACCTCTCTGAATGAGAGGAAACTTTTTAACTCAGATACTAATCACTATTTTTAAGATTATTTCATCAGATAAAAGTTGTTATTAGTGTTTTCAATTTTTACTACTTCATGTGTTTTCTCTGAATTATATAAGTGAAGGAATATTGCCTAAGTTAATGCAATTTTTACTTGGCTTTTGTAAAATAATTTTATACTCTCTTTTTATTTTTAAAATGTACGCAGAAGGCTTTGTGTTAAATTTTATTAAAAATTAAAAACTTTTTACATCATTTTCATGTAACTACAGTGTCTGGGAAGAAAAGGTGAATGCTGTCAAGCTTCTTGTAATCTTTCCAGAGATACTTAATTTTGCACAACGGGCTTCAGTTAACCTAGAAGATGTAATTATTTAAATAAATCACCTATTCTCTTAGAAATTTAAACCAGACATATGACCTTCATAATCTAAGAAAATATGAAGTTGCCACAAAATGGCAAATGAATTCCAGCATGAAAGGTCATTTGTAAAATTTCTGACAGTTTAGGATATTAGAAGGTCAAAAATCAGTGGCGCAGTCCTCTGTAGAAACTGTTGGTGTAATCAACACACTGGACATGCTTGGATAATCTAGATGATTATATTGTGTGAAACATTCATGCAGAAACAAAGGTAATTTTATTACAAAAGCATTATTTCCTTCCTCTATTATATTATTATATTTATATTTGTACAATTTTAGTTGTATAATTCATGTTTATTATCAATTAATAACATACAAGTGTAATAATTGTAATTTAAGGATAAATTATCATTGAAGTGTAAGTTTTATAATATTTCTGCAAATGCAAATTTGAAATGGTTTCAAATTAATTATTTTTTAGTATAAAGACATTCTCCCATAAATGCTATACTTTAACCTTACAAAGTTTACTGTTACCTTATTTAAAATCATAAACATATATTATTTTCCTTCATATTTGTTTAGCTACAGAGAGTAGAAAATATTTAGGATTAGAAGACATTACTACCTAACCAGGGTAACAAATTAGTTATATCCTAGTATCTTATGAAACAGAATATTTGTTGATATATGTAAATATGTAAATATATGTAAAGATCTGTTTCATTTGTTTGTGTTGAAGAATAATTGTTTAACTATGCAAAAATATGTTGCATTTGTTTAGCTATGTAAAGATGTGTTACCATTTCATCCTGCCGGCCTAAGGCTTCCAATTCATGGAGTGAAAAGCTGAACAGTCAAGAGATAGGCAGGGAAGGGATAGGCAGAGCTGGTAGGTAAGAGAAAATGGGGATCAGCCAGCTGCGGGCCAGACAGACAGACACAGAGGAAGTAAGAAAGCAGTGTATGGTACATACATGAGACAAACAAGCCTCAGGGCAGCACATAGATGTGTAGAAATGGGTTAATTTAAGATAAAAATGTTAGCCAGAAACAAACCTAAACTAAGGGCAAGCATTCATAATAATAAGTCTCTGTGTCATGATTTGGGGACTGATAGTCCAAGAAAGCCTGCTACATTAGCAAGCTAAAAGTATAATGGGATTGTATAAGGTGGAATACATATTATTTTGAAAAGTGACAGAACTAATTGCCAATAAACAGTTCAAATTTAACTTCTACTAAATATGTGCTCTGTAGGAGAAACATGTCCTCAAATTCTTTCTCTTTTCTCATGATCTCAGGAAATCATTACTATCATTTTCTGGATGGCTTTGATTGTTTAAATTTTAAGTGTCTGAAATTACATGGAAATATAAATAAAGGGGATGAGCTATCAGAGATCAACAGTCCCATAGGTCAGATTTGACATACCAGTGACCATTAATTTATGTTACCCTAGTCCCACTACTTACAAAGAATCTTTTCTCTTTAGCTTCTGCCTTTATAATTGTTTAATTTAGTCATTTCTTTCCCTGGTATGATGCTTTCTCCTCACTCTGAAAGTTTATAGGCTTTAATTGCTTCTATTTTCACTTAACAGTGTGATATAAAATTCTACATCAGTAGATAAAGATCTTTATTTTTTTTCTGACAGCATTATGCTCCATTGCATGACTCCAACTAGATATTCAAGTCTTCTCCTATCTGCGAGTAACTGTTTAGTTTTTTTTTTAACTTGACAAAAATCTAGAATCACATGTAATGGGATTCTCCTTGGGTAATTATCTAGATCAGGTTAACATGTAGGTTTTTCTGTGGGGGATTATCCTGATCATTTTTATTGAGAATGGAAGTTAACCTTCCTACTGAGTGTGGACCCATGGCCTAGGCAGAAGATGATGAACTAGATGAGTACAGAAAATAGCAAACACAGGCATCATGTATTCACTGTCAGCCTTCTCCTGACAGTGGATGGCATTAATTGCTAATGATGAATGAGTGGTTAAATGGATATATGGATGCATGAATAGATTATCTGAAAAATTATTCTTTAGAGTTGAAGTTGTTAGTAAAGGTTTTTCAATTGTGTTCCTAATATTTTGCATGTTTATATTTTTGTGTGTGTTTGCATATACAGCACAGATGTCTGTAGAGATCTATAAATGTGTAAGTATATATAAACCACAAGAAAGCTTCAACTCTCATTGAAGTATTGTGCAATTGTGGGACCTGGTGGTACAGAAACCTTTGTCAACAAATGGTGTCCAACGTTGGACAACTGCAGCCACAGAAAGCCTGAGAGAACTTAGGAATTCTAGATAGAAAAGAATAGCATTATGCATGGCTTCTTAATTGATAGTAACACTCTGCTTGCTAGAGGCAAGCGCTCTCATTTAAGAGAGGCTTCATGACTCAGCTTTAGCTGGAAAACCTTGCAGCTCTTGTAAGAGGTTCTGCCCTGAAACACTTAAATGGTGTAGATGAAAAGCTGACTACATACTTTTTTGTGGTGGCAGGAACCTTGAAGCGCCATAGAGTTATGGCAATAAACATAGCTCCAGTCAGTACCTCTGCTATGAGACTAGACTCCCAGAAAAAAGCTAAGAAATGGGCTGGATCCAGCCGTCAAAGCCATGAATTTAACCGTAGCTATATTGCTTAGCAAATTATAGACTCATGTGGTCAGAAAAAGAGAAATATAAAATAAAGATAGATTCAAAGATGAAGAAAATCTCTAAGCAGTTTACTGTGTGCTTAAAAATATGTATAGGCTTGGTAAAAAGATTTAGTCCTTAAAAGAAAAAAAGAGAGAGTAGTTGGGTGTGGTGGCACACACCTTTTTTCCCAACACTTGGGAAGCAGAGGCAGACAGATCACTCTGAGTTCAAGGTGTGGTGGCACACACCTTTATCCCAATACCTAGGAGGCAGAGGCAGGCGGCTCTCTGTGATCTGGTGGTACAGAAACCTCTGTCAACATTTGATACTATTTCTGGGAGACAAGAACAAATGTGTACTACTCCAGATATGATAGACCAATTACCAAATTCCAGTATAGTGAATCAATCTGTTTGTTGGGGTTACTAACAGGAATATCAGTAAAGGATTACCGACAGAAGTAGAAATAACTCAAAACTTTACCAACAGTCTACTCCAGCATGTGTGGCAGCTTATGAAACATGAAACTATGTGGCTTACTATGTGACTTCCAAGCAGCTCAATAGGATAGAGTATCTCTGCTAGGCCAATGTCCATTTACAAATGGTGTACCCATGTGAGGTTCTTGGATTTCCACAGGACCTGAGAAAGCTTTAAGCAAAGGGTCTAAATGCACAGAAATTGAGCTGCACTTGGCTCCTCGTCTCACAGTCTCATGCCTGTAGCAGTGCAGAAACACATCTCCCAAAAAAATGCATGCAAGATGCAGCTGGCCTCCAAATGCCAAGAACAAAGCATCATGGCAGGTTTCTGCAGTCTCACACAAGTCTCACTATAGAAAGGACCATCAGCTATGAGCTGTGTGACAGATTCAGCTTTTGTTCATAAAGACAGAAAGAATTTGTGGGCCAGCTGCACACTACTTGATGCAAGCATTGAATGGTGGTGGCATGAAACTTGTTACTACCTCTGCCATGTTGAAACTCTAGTGGGGAAAACTAACCCCCAAAGTAGTCGCTTTGGTCATAGTTAAGCCAGCTTACCTATTTAAAACAGTGATCAAAAAAATTATTACAGATACGCAATAAAGACAGATTCACACAAAAAACCCTCTAAATGGGTCACAGAATGTTTAAAAATTTATGTAGGCTTGGAAGAGAGAGGAAAAAGAGTACAGACAGTTATAAAAAGAAATAAAGAGTTTTACAAAGTCTTTAAAGGGGAAGTAAAAATAACATAAAAGAAAAAAGCCATGTAAAGATGGAAAATATACAGGGAATCTGTCTCTTGTATAGTACTATATAGATTTTGAATTTTTTTGATGGCTGATGGGCAAGAGACAGCTGCTGAGAGACATGGTATTAAAATAAAAACTGACAGAATATTCATACAGCCTAAGTATTTTTAAAGTGTCTTAGCGTTAAAATAGAAGTAAAATAATTGTATATTAAAACTTAAAAGATGCATTGTTTGAAGAAGCACTTTTGCTTTTGCTTCCACAGGAAACAAGAGGCTATGTAGTCATCCCAGGTAAAGTTGGTACAGCTTTGATCAATGGAGATCTCCTGAAACTTCACAGGTGATATCTATCAACAAAGGTTACCACTGGTTCTCCCAGGTCATTATCTCAAAATTTTGTCAGGACACTAAAGATAGTTCACCCACAGACAGCAGGAAGAAATTTGGAGGAAACAATGTCTATATTCTCAAAAGTTTGGGGGCTATGGATGGTCTTTGGTTATTTGGTAGATTGTTGATATTTGTTATATTTAAGAAAATATAAGAGTATAAGAAAAAAGACAACTATTAATCTCAGATATTTTACACAGGATGGATTTAAGTTAATTTTGTTACATTCTATATATGTTTCTATTCTTGTTTAAAATATTTTTGTATATAAATACAAATTTAAGGTCAATTTTGTTATACTATGTGTATATGTCTACACTTTTTAAGGTATTATGTCTTTGCTTATTATTTAAAAATGTATAGTTAAGAAATACAAATTAAAAGTCATTTATAATAGTCAAAATTATAGTCATATTAGGTTTTCTAGATATACAGAGATATATTTGAGATGGATAGGAAATCTTCAAACACCTCAAAAACTTATGGAATATGCCCTTTAAAATATTTTAAGAACTTAGACTTTTCTTGAGGGCAAGACACATCTACTCCTGGCAGCACCAATTACTTCAAAAGGATGATTAACATTGAAGAAGTTCCTTATGAGGTTTGTCTTAAATGTTGTGAGACTAGGCATCTGGCCAAAATCTGCTCTTGCCTCAACTACTTTACAATATGCTTTATAAACTGGACATGCAGGACCCACAGAAAATAACTGTTGAATTTGCCAAAACAATATATGTCCATCCTTCACGGATCCTAATTCATAGAAGAATCTGCCAGATATTCTGTAGGACATAGAAGAAAAAGACTAACAAACTGTCAATACAGGTGAGACAGTTTCAATTCTTTTGCTTTGCTGAGAAGGCAGCCAGAAATTCTAGGTTTATATACTGAAGATTGATTTCACAAAATTACAGAAGGACTTTGTGTGACTCTCCAAGAAGCCAGATGTCTCTGTCATTTCTAAAAATTTGGAAGTTGCTTACAATGCACTTCCTATTTTCTCAGGTAATATTATGCTTTTCTGGGGTCTTTGATGGAATTGATACTAAATAGTTAAAATTAAAGTTCTCCTTAGTTATGAAAATGATAAACTAGATGTGAAACTTTAAACTCACAAAGATAGAATATATGATAGAGTTAATTTTGCTAATACAAACAGACTAAATTTGGCAATTGTAATTCTTTTTTGATGCCTGTTTGATATATGTAATTTTACAATGTTATAGTTAAAATTTCCTTTTTAACTTTTATTTTTTATTTTTATTGAGCTCTACATTTAATTATATAGAAAAGCTGACATTATGTAGGATGCCCTTTTCTTTGCTGTATACTTTGTTATCACTGGTCAATAAGGAAACTGCTTTGGCCTATGGCAGGGCCTTATATATAGATAGGTGGAAAACTCAAACTGAATGCAGCAAGAAAGAAGGCAAAGTCGAGGAAGACACCAGCAGTAACCAGAGAAGCAAGATGTGAGGTAATAGGCCACAAGCCTCATGGTAAAATATAAAATAATAGAAATTGGTTAATTTAAACATAAGAGCTAGTTAGTGATAAGTCAGACCAAATTTTATAATTTATATAAACCTCTGAACTGGTGTGTGGGAAAGAAATTGACAGTTAAACTTGTTTCTAAACTGTTTCAAGCTAGTCTGTCTTTTAGAACTCTGATAACCGCTGTATGATCACAAGTTAACTTTTCTGTCATAGGAGAGGGAAAGAAGTGGTCTCAAATTTTTAGCTACAGCTTCACTGATTAGAACTCTAACTTCAGTTCACTAAAAATGTTTTTTCCATGAATATAAATCAAAATGAAGAAATTTAGCAGTAGCCATTTTCAAATAAAGTTGTCAAGTGAAGGGAGATAAGTATCAGATGATTCAACACCTGTTTGGCACATATGTAGTAATAATTGGAATGAATTAAGTGCGTTTGGAGTGGTATATCAAAAAAAAAGGTATTGGAATTCCAAAGATGAAGATATATTTAGATAAAAGGCAAAATTTCTCCTAAAATATTCGTGAAATAAATTTAATCACACGATTCCAGAGGATCTGTATATATTTTATATGCAAGAATATTTAGAATCTAGAATGTTAGACATTTGGCAGAAAGCAAATTTTTCTAATGGCATTAGGAATTTTAAGAAGCATTCTAATTGTAGAGAGATATTTTATTTGGGCAGGATCTTTATAATTTGGAAAGAATTTATAGACTGAATACTGAAGATGTATAAACAGAGCTGTTCTGTTATTTTTGCTATTTATTGTTCCAAAGACCATTAATATTTGGGGAAAATATTAATATTTGCAAAGATTTTGTTATTGAATTCTCATCTATTTGCAGAGTTTGGAAAGTATTTTCTAATATATAATTATTGATTAAATAAATAATAATTAATAATGTTAATACTAAATAAAATAAGAATGGAACTCAAAAAAATCATACTTCCATTGTACACTGAAAATTTGCCTTATTCAAAGTACATCATTAATAATTAACTTTCCTGTTTGTTATAGTATAGTTGGTCTTTAAACAAATGGGAATAAATCTGCCCATTATTTAACTAATTATAACTGAAGTAATTGGTGTATAGTTCATTTCTCATCAATGGTAAAACCCAAATGATTATAGTTGACCTTTAATCAAGTCACATGTAATACTTTGCTTATTTTTTATTAATGTCATTTTCATTAGTGACCTTTGATTTTGAGTTATGTATAATTTACTCTCAACATTATAGAACTCAATCATGAATACAACAAAAATATTTTCAGGACTTTTCCATTGTGTTTACCATGATTTTATAGTCATTTTCCAGTTTATTTGCATTTTATTAGAAAAGTGTAAAGTTCCTTTTCAAATCCACTCCCGTGTGTGTGTGTGTATGTGTATGCGTGTGTGTGTGTGTGTGTGTGTGTGTGTGTGCAGTCTATATGGCCTAACTTGTGACAGTGATCATTGTTGAAATCCTTTTCTAAGCAGTAGTTCTTAATCTTTAAGGAAACTTTCCTTCTTAGTTAATGAACATTTAATTTCACTTCTGGGAAACATCTCTTCAAAGTTTATATAGCTTCTACTTTTTACTTTCTTTTATATACATTTTTCTTCATTATTTGTAAATATTACTATATTTTAAATTAAAGTTATTTTGTTATATTTTGTGTTACAAGTACTCAAATTATTTATTTTGATTTACTGAATAAAATTTAATTCATATTTTACTTTCAAACCTGTTAGAGTTATATGCTTCACATTTAAGACCAATCAATGGGGAAAAGAGTTTTGCCTTTGAAAATGTTATTTATCTTTTAGTCATTGATTTCTATGTCAAATGTAATATGATCAGAAACTCTATAATCTAAAAATATCCATTATTGAAACTATTCGAGATGTAAGATCAAGGTATAAATTGTCTTCATTAAGAATATTTCATAATTTTCCTAGCACAATTCTTCATATGTTATTTAAATTATTCACAATTGTATGATTGAAATAATCAATATGCTTACTGTTTTGTAATCAGTGTTTTGAAGTAGCCACTTATCACAGATTCATTAATTTCTGTTTTTCTCTAGATAAGGATATTTGTATGTATGTGACCTCTTGAAATTTGATATTATTCTAAATAGTTTAAATAGATCATTTGGAATTATTTAAATAGAATGCCAAATTATTTCTAATAATTTAAAAAATATGCTCTGATTAGTTCTGTCCCACCGTTTCCATGAGTGAACGCACCCCTCTCGTTCCTGACTTTCTCCCTCATGTTCTCGCTCCTTCTGCTCCTCATCGGGACCTTGGGAGCTCAGTCCAGTGCTCCAATGTGGGGCTCAGTCATCTTCCCCATCTGTCGCCAGCTGGAGGTTCCCTCACGGTCCTGACTTTCTTTCTCATGTTCTCTCTCCTTCTGCTCCTCATCAGGACCTGGAATGGGACTGATGGATCATGCGACCAAACCCGTCTCTCTGAGTGTGGCCAACAGCGGGGGCTGACTGAGAAGCAAAGGACAATGGCTCTGGGCTCTGATTGTTCTTCATGGACGGGCTCTGTGGGAGCCTTCTCAGCTTGGTCGATCACCTTCCTGGACCTGGGGGGAGTTGGGAGGACCTTGGTCTTAGCATAGAGTGGGGAACCCTGATGGCTCCTTGGCCTTGAGAGGGAGGGAGGGGAGGTATGGGTGGAGGGGAGGGGAGGGAAGGGGGAGAAGGAGGGGAGAGAAGGGGGAGAAGGAGGGGAGGGAGGGGGGAGGAGGAGGGAAGGAGATGGAAATTTTTAAATATAAAAAAAAAAGTAAAAAAAAAATATGCTCTGTTTTATATTAGTTTTATTTAGTTTTAGTTGCTATTTTTCTTAATATACTTCTACATATTTGCTTTCAGGCTTTTCTTTTGAGGCAAAGTTTCATGGGCCAGGGTAGCTTCTTACTTGCCATGTAGTGTGATCTCTACTTCTAGCTCAGAAGGCTTGAAACTACAGGTGTGTGTGGTTTTTGAATATTAAGATTGCCATATTCTTTTATGCTGTGGAATATTTGTTGAAGAATGCAAAGTTGTATTGCATTTTTTTATGTTTCATTTGATTAACTCTGTGAAGCTGTGTTACTTTCCCTTTCTAAATCACCCGATAAGTCTAATAAAGAGCTGAACAGCCAAGAGCAAAGCAAGAGAAAGGATACACAGGCCCAGTAGGCAGAGAGAAAAAATAAGAGCAATCTTGGAAGAGAAATCAAGGACCAAGAAAAGAAGGGTCAGCTACCCAACCACACTGCCAACCATAGAGTAAAAGTAAGAAAAGGAAAACACTCAGAGGCAAAAGTTAGATGGGATAATTTAAGAAAAGTTGACTAGAAATAACAAGACTGGGCATTTATAAGTAATAATAAATCTCTTTGTGGATTTATTTGGGAGCTCTGTGGAGGAACTTTCCCGAAATAGTAAGAGTAAAAAACCACCAACTATGGTATGTCACCATAATTTTCACTGAAGTTTTGAATCTTATGTTTCAATATGAATTTCACAGAAGTACAGAATAGTTTCCTTACAGTCTCTAACTTTTAATTAGATCATCAAAGTAACATTTGACATAACTGAGTAGATTTCAATACATGTCTTCGGTATTCTTTATATTTCTGTCTTTTAAAAGCTATATTCTTTTACTTCAGTATCATGTCTAAGATATTTATGGAATTTTTCTCTATTACATTTTTAACATTTGAATTTCCTTCCCCTATTTCATCCAAGATTCTCCCAACCTCCCTATCCATCCAACTCCACAGCTTCTTTCTCTCTCTCCTTAGAAAACAAACAGGCAAATAAAAAAAGCAAACAAACCAGGATTTTTATAACAAAAAACTACAAGAAATATGCACATGAACAGACAGACAGACACACAAGCAAAATCCATGAAAACACAAAATCAGGATCTTAATATACAAGCAAAATGCTGATAGGACAAAAAATGTGAAATGAAGCAATATGAGATTAAAACATGTATATGTTTATATACACAAAAGCATCACTGAGTTCATTTTGGGTTGGCTTTCTACTCTTGAGCGTGGGGCTACCTTTATGTGTAGTTTATATATTCAGTGAGATTATATTGGAGAAAATAGATTTCATTTGTAAACAGTTGTCAACTGGAGATACTTCTTGATCAGGGATGGGAAACCATGCCCATTTCCACTTCTTTGGTCTGGAACCCTATCTGGCTTGACCTATGTAGGTCTGTATGTGCTGCCACAGACACTGTGAGTTCATACGTGCATCAATCTTATTGTGTTTAGATGGCTGCTTCCATGTTGTAATTGCCTTTAGCCTGGTCTGGCTTTCAATAAATAAGAATGGTCCACATAGATGCATATAAATGAATATGTGGGCCCCAATGGATAGAACTTTTTGGAAAGCATTAGAAGTTGCAGACTTCTGGTGGAGGCATGTCAATTGTTAGGGTGAGCTTTGGGATTTCAAAATGTAAGTACAAACCCATGTGTCTTTCTGTGCCTCTAGTTTGGTATTAAGATGTGAGTTCCCAACTGTTCCTTTGCTCCATCATAATGGACTTTAAACCTCTGAAACAGTAAGCCTGTTCAAATGCTTTCTTTTATAAATTGCTTTGATCATGGTGTTTATCAGGCAATTGAAAAGTAATTAAGACAGAAGTTGTTGTCAGGGAGTAGCATATTGCTGTGACAGACCACACTCCTTTTTGGAGGAATATGGATGACTTTTGAACTAGGAAAATGATTGAATTTTGTAAGCAAGACTTAATGGGCCATCCTAATAGGACCTTATGCTAAAAGAAACCTAGATTATGGAGGGTCAACTTGAAATCTCAAGGGAAAAAATATCAGCAACTGACCTGCAATTTAATATTTTCTTATAATATCTTATAATTTGTAGGCATGTGACTTGTTTCATCGTTGTCCTAAAAAATTGCCTAAGGCTGAATGGAATAGTAATGAACTAATTTCCTTGGTGGGAGCGATGTCACAACAGCCTAACATGGACTCTGTCCCAGTTGATGGAACTCTAAGTATTAGGTGCTGAGGTCTTGTGCGAGGAGGTATGTCACTGGGAATAATCCTTGAGGATTCAAAATTCTTGTGTGATGATTACCAGTATCTCTCTCTGCCTCAGGGTCAAGATGTGAGTCATCTTCTGTACCTTGTTCTGTCGGCATGGATTCCAACCCTTTTATACAGTCTAATTAAAGATTTCATTTATATGTTGTTTTAGTCATGGTATTCTGTTCCCAAGTGCAAAGTAACTAAGGCACAGCAACTTGGTTTGCAGGATGTCTAATAACTTGATTTACAAAGCTTGTGGTCCTTCATTTTATTCACATGTGGAAACAAAAACTATCCTGCTCTGAAAACAGAGAGCATGGGGTTTTATGGTGAGTTTGTCTTTTTGAAAGCAACAAAATAATACAATTTCTTTTCGCAACCCCTTATAAATGTCAGATGTGTGCAATGAAAATGACAATGTTATAATTTAACTGCTGGTCATAAAGGAAGGAAAGATGCTTTCTGCAACTTGGAGATCTTAGTTTATGCTTTGAAGAATATGCACAGAATATGCATCTATGTATCTTTAAAAGAAAATTACTAGTTATTTACGTTTACATATTTTGAAAGAATCACTAATGCTCACCATTTCCTAAGAAAATGTGTCTATATTGTTTTGAAATATGTGATTTGGGATAGATTATGATGTTGGGTGTCAGGCTATAATCAACTGTAATGCAGGATCTGCTCTGACTTTGAATGCAACCCCTGGCATGCAATTGGGTGTGATCTTTACATGCAGGGTGTGTGGTGAGTTAGAATAATATACTGATATAAATTTGATCCATAAAAACAAGATTATAGGCAAAGGTCTGAACATTTTCTATTCCTCTGAAGGGATTTTATTTGCAGAAGTAAATGGTGAATTTCAACTCTTGCCACCATAGTGGACACCGTCTTCAAGAGAAGCACAAATAGGCCATTTAATATTATGCTTTGGTTGTAGCCAAAGAAATATTATTTAAGATGGAGTAAAGATTTCCCTAAATTTATGTAATTATTTTTTTATTTTCTTCCAAAATATAGCAAATGTCCTCAGATAATTTAAATTGTTAACATTATGTGTCTCTATTGAATGTTTTATTTCTCTTCTTTAGTAACATAATCATGTATGTTCGGTAGAAGAAACTAAATTAAAGCAACCCATGCACTTTTTCTACCAAAGGTACCAAAAAAATTGTACCATGATTACAAATAGTTAAAGAATCATTAGCATCTATCAAAGTGGGAACTGCTTTTCCAGCAAGAACAGAGCAAGTTCTGAATGGAAAGGCAATCTCTTGTTTCAGAAGAGTTCTTCCCACACTTCAGTAGATGCCAGATTAGAAATTCGTTAGTCATCTTTAGCATCTCTCTATCGCGGCATCTCTTACATACATCCGTTACCAGTGGTCTTTTCTTTACTTTCTTAATATTTCCGTAATCTACCATCTCCCTGATTCTGTATCACTCATGAATCCACATCACAGATTTATAAAACTTCAGCTTCTGAGTGCAATTAACAATTTCAGCACAGGACAACCCAATTCCACTGGGTTCTAACCAGGTCCTTTGCTATCATGCTCCTGGCACTCTTCTCCTTTTGTCCCTGAATAGCACTGTGCACCCCATGCTAAGGTCCCTGATACTGCCTGTGGGATGCGGCAGAAATCACCGTATCATCTGTTCACCTTCATGTCCTGTTGTGCTTCTTTCACGCTCACTCTGTTGCACTTGGAAACAAGCTGTTAATTTATCTTGTTTTATTTTATTTTTTTTTTCCTTTTTTTTTATTTTTTTTTATATTTAAAAATTTCCATCTCCTTCCCTCCTCCTCCCCCCTCCCTCCCCTCCTCCTCCCCCTTCCCTCCCCTCCTTCTCCCCCTTCCCTCCCCTCCCCTCCACCCATACCTCCCCTCCCTCCCTCTCAAGGCCAAGGAGCCATCAGGGTTCCCCACTCTATGCTAAGACCAAGGTCTTCCCAACTCCCCCCAGGTCCAGGAAGGTGATCGACCAAGCTGAGAAGGCTCCCACAGAGCCCGTCCATGAATAACAATCAGAGCCCAGAGCCATTGTCCTTTGCTTCTCAGTCAGCCCGCTCTGTTGGCCACACTCAGAGAGACGGGTTTGGTCGCATGATCCATCAGTCCCATTCCAACTGGAGTTGGTGATCTCCCATTATCAGGGGCTGTGCACTTGTGAGTACTCAACAGCATTACTTTTTCCCTTTTCATCTGTCTTCTTCCTAAAGTAGGAGATTGAAGTCATCTAAGTTCACATCAAATTGTATATCCATTCTTCATCTTTCTAACCAATGTATCCACTGGCGATTTTTCCTTTTCATCATGGAATGATTACAGTATCCCATTTGGGAAGTTACTTGGATAATATATTTGTCTGTTAATAGAATGCAGTTCTGTGTGGGCAGATCTCAGTTAATAAGCTTCTTATTTTATTTTCTTTCTTTAGCAAAGTGTCTCATATCTAGCTGAGTATTGATTGCATAGATGATTATATGAATACAATAGTAAGGGAATGAAAATCTCTTTGAAGAGATTGGGAAGAATGAGAAGGTGACTTTGGAAATAGAGTACCTTCGTAAATAAGTGGACCAGACCAATAAGTTTTAAGGTTTCGTTCCTTAAGAGGAATAATAATTGTACTCAAAATAATTGTAATCCCAATTTTATAGAATAGTAAAGCAGTAAGAGTTTCATGTATAAAATATTTGCTGAATTTTGAGAACTGTACCATGTTTTTTAACTCGTATTCTAAGAAATTCAACCCACAATTTCAAAAGCACCTGGAGTCTAAGAGAATGTCAATGTTCTCAGTTTCAGTGATATATTTTTCTCCCATGGGCATAACAATCTGAATAAAAAGATAACTTTGCTGCAGCAGAAAAGAAAATTTTGAATAAGTATGTGAAGCAAATATTTTGAGATGTAGGCAGACGAAAACTTCTTGCTTGATATTTCCATTGATCCCATATGGCAGAAGGATTAGCTATTTTTCCATCAGTTACCCTCAGCTTTTTCTACCCCTGAGCTTAAAATTTCTAAGATGAGAAAGCAGAATGAATGGGAACTGTGAGTGTGCTAGGCTTGCATGCCTTGGAGTTCCCTACAGAGAGAAGAGAAAATTTTTATGTGTACCAGATCTGAAGACCCATGCGACAGCTGTCTGAGGTGTGCAAGGGGTCAGAAGAGGAGTTAGTGGTACTGATGTCTGATAGTATCACAAATGCAGCAAGGCCCCAGAATCCTATTCTTTTTTCCTGCAGTTGAAAAAAAAAAGAAATGACTGTGCTGGTTATCTCTTTATGAATTTTTGTATCCTGTCAATAGGCTGTACCTACAAGACCTTCAAACAGTTGAAATGGCATTCGTCTGTACAATACACACTTGAGCAAAATAAAATATTTGCAATTAACTTCCTTCTGGGAAATGAATAATTTAATTTTACCACATTGTGATCTTGTTCAAATGAAAATTCTCAGATGCTATATTTATTCTATCCTATGTGAGGGCGTCAGCTCTATGTCTATTGTAACTGGTAGGAAAATTCTCTGTGAGTGGAATAATTTCATCTCAGACTATGAAACTCACTGCAGAAAGTTTCTCAGCATTCTCTTCTCAGTGGATTAGAACTATGAAAGGTTATATTCCTACTCCTTTCTGCCATGAATTTATGGTGATGAGTTTTAGGTCAACTTGACACAATCTTGAGTCACTGAGAAGAGGAAGTGGGGCAGAAACAATGTCTCACCAAGATGACCTTTAGGCAAGCTTAGTTAGTGGTTATGTGGGAAGGCAATATCCATTATGGGTGATAATACCCCTGGGAAGATGGTTCTAGGGTATATATGCAAGCAGGCTGAGCAAGTCATGAACATCAAGCTAGTGATTAGGATTTCTCCATGACTTTTGCTTCAATTCCTTCTACCAGGTTTTTGCCCCGATTTCCTTCCCTTTGTGAAGTGGTATTACCTGGGATTTGTAAAATGACATAAACTCTTTCCTTCCAAAGTTGCTTTTGGTCATGTTATTTTCTCACAGCTGTAGAAATCTAACTAAGTTCTTATTCTCCAGACCTTGTCTCCTTTATTTCAGGTTTCTACCTGTCTACAAGTTTTCCTATGTCACTGTCAGCAAGACCTTTGGCAGAGTGGAGGTACTGAGACAAGAATTTATCTTTGTATGGACTCTTCCTTCAGTGTTTTCCATCTTTCTAGCTTGTAGTTCAGGAGAACTGAAGCGAAGTGACAGCAATAGGTACTATGTTATCTTGTGGCCATGTCCCATTAGGTCAAAGCCTCAGGTTTCTGCTGTTATTACTTCTTTATACCCAAGGTTACATCCATTAGCTTATCTGTTGAAATTAGATGCAAGGAAGCAGATCATTTCAATTTCCCTTGGGATTCTTGAAATGTTAAGAGTTTTCGTATATTAAACATTTTATAATCTGTAATTATAATTCAGAGTAGTTTTAATATTGTTTATATGCTGAATAAATTAAAGAGTAAAGTATTTACATTATGTTTACTATGGATAATATGTTGAGTACCTCATAATATCAAGAAGACAAAAGTACCTTAAATTCATTTACTATGTAAAACTTTAATGGAAAGCATGGTCTAAAGCATCATAATGAAATATGTAGTTGCATTTATATGTATATAGTTCCTTGTTGGGTGTTATTTTAAGATTCAAATGGGAGGTCAGATGAGTATATTATACATCTAATTTGTGGTTACTATTTGCTTTGTTTCTGGTTCTTCTGCTACTGTGAGATAAATCCTAGAGACCTAAAAGAAATTATACTTGCATTTTCTCAACAATTTTCCACTGTATTTACTACATCTTTGGTGTTCAGCAATTTTAAATGATATTGAATGAATATCACAAGCTTTGTCCTTCACTGAGTTACTAACAAAGTTCACTTGGGTGAATAACATTAAGAAGACAGAAAAGCAAATAAGAAATAAAGGGAGGAAGGAGAGGGGAAAGTTAAGCAGGGAAGAGGACACAGAGTAGAATACACTAACAGCTGGTATTAGTCAGAGGTACTCTTGTACATATAGGATTGTAAGGATCTCCAGTGTCTTAGAAGCAAAGAAAACATCTTGTAGGGATGCAAGTAGTGGGTGAACTGTACTATTCACAGGCAAACTGACTTTGAAGAAAATTTCACAGGATAAGAAGGCAGGTTTCTAGAAAGAACTAGATGTATTGCAGCTCCTTGGGAAATTGTGATCTTACTGATTATGCAAGAGCAAGAGCTTCCTGCAATCTTTTACATCTTATGGATATTTTCAGGGAAAATAAAAATCATACTTTTTATTCTGAAAAATAGAAGTAAAAAATAATCCCTTTAGACAACTTCATATTTTTGTATTTTGTAGAGAAGAAATTTTCCATGTAAGCATTTCTTTGGATAAGGTGATGGTTTCATAGCTCACATAGAACATTAGACTTACATGTAATGCAGTTTTATTCTTGACTTACAGGTCCAGAGACATTTTAAACTTGATGTTATTTTATTTTATTTTGAGACAAGGTTTCTCTGTAGTTGTAGAGCCTGTCCTCGAACTAGCTCTTGTAGACAATGCTGGCCTCGAAATCACAGAGATCTGCTTGCGTCTGCCTTCCCAGCACCTGGATTAAAGGCATGCACCACCACTGCCCAGCTTAAACTCAATGTTACTAATTTCAGATCATGATATGCTTCTGAAACAAAATGTTTTGTCAAAATTTAACATATAAATATGCATCACTGTCATTTTCATAAATTTCTGTAAAATAAACATCTTTTTGATATAAAAAAGTATATCTGCATCAGTAATTAAGCCAACACATTCCTCAATATTTCACAACTCTGGCAATTCCCAGTGAGAAGGCCACTTTATGTTCATCATATGCTGACCTAAGTTCCACGTCTCGGTTCTTCATGAAGTCACTAGGTCCTATGAACCGTATTTTCCAAGATATATTTGCAAATAAGTATATAATTTGCTTCCAAAGGTAAGAAAATGCTATGTGAATCTTAATAAATTATGTTAAATTTAACCTTTTTTTCTCTTTTGAATATAAAGAGGCTACTGATTATTTAGCCAGGAAGGTCAGTAAGCAGGAAGCCAATACAATTTCCCTCTTGAAGATGTGTAGTTTCTAATCCCATATTTCTAATCCCAGAACTCATGAGGCAGAAACAGGAGAATCACAAGTTTGAGGATATTCTTACCTGCATACTCTGTCTGGAACAATGAGAGAGAAATAAAAGGAAAAATAATAAAAAAAATCAGATGGACAGAAAACTTAGAACAAGGGCTGTTTGCTCTTTTTCAAATGCTTTTATATTTTTTGAATACATGTGAATCTTATTTCTTTAACAGTGGCTACATACATAATGTTCTTTTACCCTTTGTATTCACTATAATACACTGCCAGTTCACAAGTGTGAGGGACCTTTGAATTTGCATATACTTGTCATATTAAATCAGATTCTATCTGGAAATAACTAAGTATAACAATGTGATGTCACTGAAGAAAGAACTAGTTTTGATATCAGCCAAGCCTTTAATTTTTATGCTTGTTATTTGGTGAAATTAATTTTAGGGCTTCTTTAGTTTCCTAGTTAGGGTTGTTACTACTGTTCTGAAATATCAAGACTATAAGCAAGTTGAGGAGGAAACGGTTAATTTGGCTTAAATGTGCACATATAGAACCTATCACTGAAAGAAGTTGGGAAGGGGCTTAGAAAGGGAAGACACCTGGAGACGGGTTAATTCAGAGGCTATGGAGCAGTGCTGCTTACTGTTCCCTATGGTTTGCTCAGCCTGCTTTCATATAGAACCTAGAACCACCAGTTCGTGGGTGGCAGGATTGATAATGTACTGGACCCTCCCCCATCAATCACTAATGAAGAAAATGTCCTATGCTTGGATTTAATGGTGGCATTTTCTCAATTGAGTCCCCCCTCTTTCAGATGCCTCAAGCTTGTGTTTATTTGACATAAAACTAGATAGGACCATTGGTAACACTGTCCATTCGTAATGGCTACCTAATTCTATTACTGCAACAAATATGCAGCATAAGTGGTACATTTCAGAGTGAATATTTTTTACAAGAATGGTGAGAGATAGAGAAAGAGAGAGAGAGAGAGAGAGAGAGAGAGAGAGAGAGAGAGAGAGAGCCTGTGTCTTTGAGAATTTCCATCACCTGTCATTGAATGATGCTGGCATTGACTTACTTCAGATAAATCTTAAATACACTTAAATACATGCTCATTATTTTGTTCCAGTGGAGACAAAAGCTAAATTATTAATGGTTGCTTATCCTTCTGCTGAGAAAAGCAGATGAAAAACACCTCTTTATGCAAAGATTGTCACACCTTGGACTGTATCTGGTAGGTACATGATTGGTGTGTGTGAAGAGTCAGTCACTATTCACATACTGTGTGAATATGCAAGAGCATAGGAGGTACATTCGCCTCTTTCCTTGTTGAAAATTGACATAGATTCTCTCATACATGATTCATTTCTTCTCTGTTTTTCTTCAAAATATATCCCTTTTATTTCCCTGAATACTTATTGCTGCAGCCAGAATGATAACAAGGTTCTCAGTTTCATGTCACCTATAATATGACATCTACGTGATATTGTTGACTTTAACTTGTTTTCCCAAAAAAATAAACAGGCACAGATGCCTGCTCTTCTCCTTATTTTGAAGGAGAAGAACTGCACATCAAGAATTCCACCAGGTTCATGAAAGCTGGAACATGGAGGGTCCACCTGTACCCGCTCCCCTCACCTATAAATTACTATTTAAATATGGCATGCTTGCCCTCTTTAGTAGCAGAGAGGTGATAACTTGGAAGATGTGATGAGTTGCTTTACTTGAGAAGCATAATGATTAGAAAAGGAGGTTCTATGTCACTAAGAAATTTTAGGCACAATCTCTTTCAAGGGAGCTATAAATTTTAAATAGCTACTTTGATAGATTACATATTTCATGTTCATAAATTATATTAAAGATGAGAAGTATCATTTCAGTATCAAAGTTTTGCCTAATGGGCTTCAAAGAATGTGTGCAGAACAATAATTTCCATATTGTAATTAAACAGTAAGAAAGGGTAATTATCAAATGCTTTGATGATAGACACAGACAATGATAAGTAGAATGTTCTAAGCTATTTGGTCTTAATCCAGTTCTTGATTTTTTTTGATCATGCTGAATATACTTTCCTGCATGTAGGAAATTAAAATTTTAAGACAACAGTGTTTGTATTTTGTCTCATACTGTAAATGGTTTTGTTAATTTATTTTATAAGAGCTAATCAATTATTTTCTTTAAAGTTAAGGCTGAGGAAGCAAAGTTAATCTTTCTCAGTTTTAGAAATGAAGGCCAAAGTCATGTGTGATGAATAAACGTGAATCATTTTATTCTCTGTAAAACTACTCCACTCATTTTTCCTATTCAGTGGTAACACACACACACGTACATACACATGCACACATATTCACACGCGTGCATGTACCTTCATATAAACATGCACACACACACACCATACACACATGAGTATGCAAAACAATGGTGTAAAATATAACCTAAACATAATTATGATTTTTAATCTTAGCCTTACCAAACCTCTACAATTAATTTCCTACAATGATTTAGCTATAACTTCAATTCTTTTTGTCATAAATTGATAAGCTCATTAGTATGTTACAGGCTTCCATATTTACAAATTAATGAAGAATGAAATAGACCATGATTTTAAATGGAACTAATGCTTTTGTCTTCTCATGATCATTGACTCCAAGTTGTAGCTGCAGTGGTCATCTAGGGATCAATCTTCACTTGTTCTCCCGTGTATTTGTTGATTTACTCATTCAGCAATTATTCATTCATCCAACTTTTTTTTTTTTTTGGTTTTTTGAGACAGGGTTTCTCTGCAGCTTTAGAGCCTGTCCTGGAGCTAGCTCTTGTAGACCAGGCTGGTCTCGAACTCACAGAGATCCGCCTGCCTCTGCCTCCCGCGTGCTGGGATTAAAGGCGTGCGCCACCACCGCCCGGCTTCAGCCAACTATTTTGAACATCATTTTATGAGTCCTAAGAAGTCTCATAAAATTATAGAATGCAAATAAATTAGTGCCTTATTCTCACTCTAAATATCGCTAGGGAATGTGGCACACGGGTAGGTTTTCTAAACCATTTTGTCATTGTGATTATGTAGGAGAGTTGATGAAATGCACACAGCCAAACTTGGGAAAGAATAGAGAAGGCTTTCTGAAGAGGATTTTACTGAGCAAAGTGTTAAAGCAGAAGTAGCTCTCCGCCAATTGAAGGGAGGATGATTTTCGGTGATTATAGTTTGGTATGATGAAGCACTTTTATCACAGGTGAATGGAAGAGAGTAGACAGCATGTTGATACTCTGTAGTGCTATGTACTTTTATGATACACTGTAGAAAGGAGAGCTGGGGGCGGGGAGGGAGTTTATTAAGATGGCCTTAGGTAGGACAGTGCAAAAAAAAAAAAAAAAAAAAACATGGGTGCAACCATGTAGGACAAGGCGTATTTTTTCTGCTTCACAAACAATTTGTGACATGTTTTCTATACCAGAGCATTTAATTCTCTGGCATGACTGACATCTCTTTGCCTCTCTGACTAGAAGCTAGAAAAATGTACTGCCTACAGCTTACCAGGAGTGTATCTTCTAGTCAGAGTTCTTGAAATAAAGTTACTTTTCACTTTTCCTGAAAAAAGAAAGTGTTATTATTGGGCTGGGAAGCACTAGAGGGCAATTTCTCTCAGTTGTCAATTTAGTGACTTTTCTTTTAACTATTTCATGCGCTGTTTCATGATATACATAGTCACATATTAATGGATTGATCACAGCAATCAGTGGCATGATTCCTCCATGGTAGAATCTAGACTGTCAAGCACACTTTTAGATAATTAATATTATGCCTTATAGAAAAAGATTCTTGTAGGACCCACAGGAAATTTCCCTCTTACTATTTCTTCACTCACCATAAGAGTCAGAAAACTGTAGTTAACTCTAAAATAATTTGACTGTGAGAGCCCTTAGGGTAAGAGGAAAATACCAATAGTAATTAGCATCTTAATTACCTAGGATGTACTTACAGTAAATTCAGGATATGAAATTGCCAAAGAAACAAAAAATAAAGTTTTCTCTCTTCATCTCCAAGTTGCCTCTCTTCCCCAGAGAGATTTTTCCCTCTTGAGCTAGCCTTCTCTATGGTCTCATCCTCAGGAAATGGTAAGTGGAATTCAGGTGTGTTTCATTTACTTCCAGAAGAATTATATATGATTAAAACTAATATTTGTCTCAAAAGCAAAGAACTTCTTCATAACTTTTAACTTCAAATATGTTAAAATAGCTTATAGCATACAATGGTTCTTATATCTGCAGTAACACAAAACTGTGTGTAGAGGATATCTCTTTGGCTTTTTTTCTCTAGTTTTTTGAAGAATCCCATAAATCTCCAATTAAAAAAAATGCCTTTCTTCCTTTTTGTATCAGAAGTTATTTCAAGACTGAACCATGGATGCTAGCCGTTGTTAGCACAGCATACATCTCAGGTTTCCTAGGACAATGAGAGTGGAACAGGTGCTGTCAGTGTGCTGCGTGAAGCTCTTCGGATCTTTGAGTCAGTTCTGTATACACCTCCCAGTGTGATTTTTACCCAAATTGCTAGCTCTTGTGTTTGATGGTGGGATGACAGCTCTCAAACTCCTATGACCCACTTTAGCTGAATACAGAAAGATGGAAGTGTCTCCGAATCTGTGTTCTTTTAGAGCTGTTCTGAACCAATGATTTAGTAAAGGCCTTTTGAAAAATTAAAGTGAAACCTACTGCTGTAGATGTCTCCTAAAATATTTACATATATAGAAGTTATTTAGATGGAGTCACAATATAATGGGGAAGACATTGCCCCAATTAGAATTTGAGGCCACCACTTACAGCTCAGCGCCAAAATGGGATCCAAATCCAAAGGGGTTCCATCAGCCCCTCAAACATTACAGGCTACTGCAGAAACTAGTAGTTATTCTCTAAAACCTGGTGGTAAGGCACTATTCTTGAAGACACAACTTCCTATGTAACTGAATGTGAACAAGATCCAGCTAGAAGCGTCACTCCTAATGAGGACTCATGGTACTAGAAGGTACTTTGCATGCAACCAAAAGAGAAAATAATCATCGGTATCACCCAGTTATAAACTATTCTGCTGTGGAATATTATCTTAAAATGGGTTACATTACTTTATACTGTGAAACATTTGCTTAATGATATACAGATGTGTTGCATTCTCTTATGTTGTATTTATTTAACTCTGTAAGCTGTGTTACTTTGCCTGTCTAAAATACCTGATTGGTCCAATAAAAAGCTGAATGGTCAATAGTTTGGAAAGAGAGGGAGATAGGTGAGACTGGCATACAGACTGAATAAATAAGAGGAGAAATCTAGAGAAGATGAAGAAGAAGAGGGAGGGTAGAGAAAAGGTAATGTAGAGAAGGACACCAGGGACAGTCACCTGGCCACACAGCCACACAGCCAGCCACAGAGAAAGAAGGAAAGAGAGACATATAGAATAAAGAAGGTAAAAATCTCAGAGACAAAACATAGTTAAAGAGAAATGAGATAATTTAAGTTACAGAAGCTGGTGAGAAACAAGACAAGCTAAGACCAGACATTTATAAGAATAAGTCTCCTTGTATTTATTTGGGAGGTGGGTGGCAGGTCCCCAAAGAGTAAAACAAACAAACAATAATTACACTATTAAGCCTACAACATCAACCTTCCTGTAAAATGCATTTTTACATTATTTGCCCAAATATTATGGGAATAATCAGACACTATTTGATTGTATGTAGGTCCATTCTATGACATGTGACCCACACTTGACACTACTAATATGTCCAGGAACTTGAGACTATATTGGTCATGGGTCTATGGAAAATCTAATACTATTTTTCTAAAGTAATATAGCAAGAGAATGAGTCTTAATGAATTCTAAGGATAAATTGCTCACCAGTGCCTCACTCAGCCCTCATCAGTAAAACTTCATCTTTCAGTAGACAGACACTAACACAACTATGTCACAACTCGACAATATGCAGAGAGTGAGAGAATTCAGAGACCTCATTCCTAAAAAGGATGTCTTCATCAAACCCCTCTCCTCACAGCTCAAGTATCTATGTAGAAGAGGAGGTGAAAATACTAAGCCAGAAAAAGTGAATGACAATAAAGGGCTTCAAGACACAAATACTGATGCACACATAAATTCAAGAAATTGTGTTTATATGTGCTATAACTGCAGAGGTTCAATCCAGACAAGATACCATCACTAAAAGGGGGAAATAAACACAAACCCCACCTCTTACTAAGGAAATATTTGTAATATCAATACCTGTAGCAAAGGAAAAATTCAGTTTATCCAAAGGAGTGTCACTGGGTGCCCAGACGTAGTTGATGCACACAAAATGGCCTCCATGGGTCGTTTGGTTTTTGGTTTGTTTGTTTTGATGGGATTCTGTTTCATTTTGTTTTGTATTTTTTAACTTGTTTGTTTGTCTTTATTTTTTGTTTATTTATGGAGAGAAAAAAAAAACAAGATGAAGTTGGGGGAGTTGGAAGATAGGGAAGATCCAAGATGAGTTAGGGGAGATGACAAACATGATCAAAACATAAAAATTAGAAATAAAAATAACATAAAACTAACAAAATACTCTTGTCTTTCCTCCACCCCAAGCTATTAGGCATGGCTTCTCTGAAGAGAAATGTTTTTAATTAAAGTGGCCAAATTTAGAAAATAAAAGTAGAACATTCAAAGTTTTTTTAGAATAAGTATGCTCCATGTAATGTTTGGAAGATATTGGCATATGCTGCACAATATGTGTGTGTGTGTGTGTGTGTGTGTGTATGTGTGTGTGTATGTGTAATAAGGATATCCTTATTTAGTAGTCTTGTATTTCATAACAGTCATACTCTTGCTCTATTTGCCTGGAAGGGGCAATCTTGCTTGGCTTCTTTCTTTTTACACTTTTCTGTTCTATTCTAAGATATTTCAGGGAATACATCTACATAAATCACTTTAATACAAATAAGGGTCATTTTCTAAGGAGTCTAATCTGATATAACCAAGGATACCTGTCATCTTTTCATAAATATTAATAACTTCTTCCTCAAATATCCCTGTTTGAATAACAAATTCTATATTCATTGGAGCTGTTCCAAGAGTATGACTTATTGAGGATATTATAATGTTGATAAGAAAGTACTGAGATCATTATTGTATATGGAGAAAGAATTGGCAGCATGGTGGTAGAGAAGAGGTTTCACAAGAACTGAGCCTGGTGTTAGGTCTGGCATCTCTCAAAGAAGTGGGGATGATAAGCCAGCTCTCTACAACACAAGGAAGAATTATAGGATGTTGACTGGTTACTGTATATGAAAGGCTTGATGATCTATAACTAAGAATTTCTGATTTTGATAAAACCTCTTGACTAAATCTGTTGCATATAGTTGCTGAAGACTCTAGCTATTGAAGTTAAATAGATTTGGACAATTCTGTCAACAAACTGAAACCCGGAGTGAGGGGAGAGTTCTACACAAGGCCTTGAGCTGGGCATGGGTTACCTTAACAATGCCCAGCCCTAAGTTTATCCATCACAGGGAATGGAAATAAATTACAATTTAATTCCATTTAAATAAATCACTAATATGACTTTTGTAGTTATTTACAAGTTTAGAGCAATAATTATTCACTTTTGATAGAATTTCATAAGAGAATCAAAAGTTATTCGTTTCTTTCTTAAGTTTTAAATAGAGCTAATACTCAAAGTGGCCAGTATACAAGGTGTGGATTTGTTTAAAATTATGAAATTGAAATTACTTTCCATAACTAAACTATAGATAGATAGATAGTATATGATGGTTCTGAATCTAGTAAGCTTTAAAAATGGTCCAAATATTTAAAACATAGAAATGGTTTTACAGATGTTTAGGATTTCAAATTAATTATAATCAAGTCAGAAATACCATGCTGTTTTAAATTACAGCATCAAAAAATTCATATATGGTTGTTGGGGTAGACCTGGGAAAAGCTGGAGGGGAAAATGGAAGATAGATATGATTAAAATAAAACATATATATCTATAATATTTTCAAAGAAAAGTATTTTTTAATTTTTTATTTTTTTCCATTCAAAAATTTACACTTCCTCCCCTCCTCCCATTCCCCTCTTGCTGCTCTACCACTCACCCTCCTCCCTCGCCCTACCTCCTTAAGAGAGGGTAGGGAACCCTGCTCTGTGGGAAGTCCAAGGCCCTCCCCCCTACATCCAGGCTAGGAAGCTTTGCATCCAAATAGACTAGCATCCCAAAAAGCCAGTAAGTGCAATAGAGACAAATCCCAATGCCTCTATCAAAGGTTTCTCAGTCAGCCCCCTTTGTCAGCCACATTCAGAGAGTCCAATTTGATCACATGCTCATTCAGTCCCGGTCCAGCTGGATTTGATGAGCTCCCATTAGAACAGGCACACTGTGTCAGTCGGTGGACCAACCCCTCGCAGCCCATACTTCCTTTCTCATCTTCTCCCTCCTTCTGCTCTTCAACTGGACCTTGGGAGCTCAGTCCGTTGCTCTGATGAGGTAAACAAGATTGCAGGGCAAAAGCTGGGAGCATGGTGGTGGAGGTAGGAGTGGTAATGGGGTTGGCGGAAGGGGAGAGGGAGAGAGAGAAGGGAGAAAGGAAAGACCAGAGAGAGTTTGGGGGAGTGGGAGGGTGGAGATGGAGCAGGGAAGAAGATATCTACGTTAAGAAAGCCATTGTGGGGTTGACAAGAGACTTGGCTCTTGAGGAGATCCCAGGTGTCCACGGGGATGTCCCCAGCTAGGTCCTTAGCCAGCACAGCAAAGGGTGCCTGTACTGGCCTTGCCCCACTATCACACTGGTGATTATCTCGAATATCACCATGGAATCTTCGTCCAGCGATGGATGGAGATAGAGACAAAGAAAAGTATTTTTTAAAAAAATCACAATGAACCTAAAGTGAAAATGGGATTAATCTTTAATTAATAGGATACAAATTCAGTTCTATGAATGGGATTATATAAAACATATAAGACCAAAGATTACTTTTCCCATTTATTTAAAGGGAGAGTGTATGGGAGGGTTTGGATAGAAAAAAGGAAAGAGGAAATGGTGTAATTATATAATTTCAAACAAAATAATTTTCAAAAGAAAATTAATGTTAATCAATTTTCTTAGCTGAATTAGCAGCCTGTGACCTTAACATTAAAATGCATTTAATATTCTACCGTCGGTACTTTCTCAATGAAGGAATAAAATTTAAAGGTTAGAAGGAATGACGGACAGTCTTTATTCTAATGTTGGGCATATGACACTTAAAGCTAATGGAAACCATCATTCTCAGCCATAGCAAATGAGCCCTGCCAGCATAATGAACTGCTGATATCAGCTGGGAAACCATCTTGAATGTCAAGGGATATGCTCTTCATTTGCTGTGTTTGATTGTTCAAATAAATATTTAATGAAAATATTATTAGACTATTCAGCTGAGTGAAATAAACTGATGGGCCAAGTAGCTAAAGAAGCTGACTTAATATTCACTAAATGAAGTGGCATAATAATTTATTTTGCATATTATATGAGTCTTCTGAGAGGTTTGGTACTTTTATACTTCCCAGCAGTATTTAAAAGGTATCATTAATGTTATAAGTACGGGATTGGAAAGTGTTTTTATAGTTCAAGGAAATATGGAACACACTTTATAGGGAGACTGAGACCATCATCCACAATTTGCTTAGCAGAAATAAGGTGCCTCTCACTCTGAAGGGTGGATTTCCTTTTATACAGCTTTACTGAATTGTGCCACAAATGTTAATATTATGGTACATAAAATTACATAGAGTAGAGCTTAAATAATTAAATACATGTGAAACAAAACTCTCTTGTGAGCTTTGAATTTTCAGAAAGAAATATGGATTATTTAGTTTGAGTTATATATATATATATTTTTAAATGCTATTTTAATGTTCAATCTGGAAGAAAATTTAAAAACCGTTTTAAAGAAGTATGACAAAGTTATGATTCTTCTGTATGCAGTATATATGAAGTTTTGATAAAATAAGGATTATGTATATGTATGAGGGAAATAAATTATAATCAAAAAGAAAAATATACTTAAAAATTATAAACATGCTTTGAAAATTAGTGAACAGAAAATGATACCCACTTTTATAAAAAGTTAGAAAACTAAGGCAATATTGGAGAGTAGAGAATGTTTGTGTGTCTGGCTATATGTTTCCATATTCCCATTTGTGCTGCTTTCAGTCCAGTTTAATACCACATTATGAAAGAAAATCTGTCTCATTATTTCTTTCTATTTTTTGTCTTTTAAAAAATGTGTATTTATTTTATATATAAGTGCTCTATTTGCATCTACAACTTTAAGTCAGAAGAGGGCATCAGATTCTACTATATAGATGGGCCAGCATGTGGTTTCTGGGAATTGAACTCAGAACCTCTGGAAAAACTACCAGTGCTCTTAATCACTTAGCTATCTCTTTAGTCCAATCTCATTATTTCTTAAGGATGAGACATTCCAAACATTTCCCAATCTTATTTTCATTCTCAGTATTTGTTGGGAAACTAAGGCAATGAATCCATGAACAGAAACAGTGTTGGAGCACAACAAAATGAAACAATAATGATCTTTAATATTTCAGTCTCTTACATCAGCAGCTTGTGGCATAAGTGAGCCATTCAGCAAGATGGATATGGACAGAAATGGAAGGACGGGACAAAGGCTACTCTGTCAGTCAGGAAGAATGCTTCCAGAAGGAGCATAAGTGGTGGATGAATGTAAGGAATGCATCAGGTAGAGGAAGACCAAAGTATGAACATCTATTCATAAAACTCACTGCGTAATTCAACATGGAAAACACAACTTAGAGAAAAATCATTGCAGGATGCAATATTAGCTTTAATCTTGAGATATTGGAAAATACTGAAAACTATGTATGAAATGAAGAGAAGACTATAGGCTACCTTTTGTGGACATTCTATTTTCAGTGCTTTTGATATTTTATTTTCATCATTTATGCTAAATAGTTTTAGGTCAGCAATTTATTCTACAAATATTTTCATTCATTTGTAATTTATTTTGTGTGTCAAGGACAGAGCACTACTTGTGGTAGTTGGTTCTCTGGTCCAACAATTAAGCCTAGATTTTCAGGTTCAAGCACCTACATTCATCTGCTGAATCATTTTACAGGTCAATCTTATTTGGTATTTCCTGATTTTTAAATTTTTGAATTTTTTTTTTAAATTAAGGTAATGAAAATCTAGGGCACAAAAACAACTTTATTTGTTTTGTTTTGTTTTGTTTTGTTTTTTTGAGACAAGGTTTCTCTGTACCTTTGGTGCCTGTCCTTTAACTAGCTCTTGTAGACCAGGCAGGCCTTGAACACAAAGAGATCCACCTGCCTCTGCCTCCAAAGTGCTGGGAGTAAAGGCTTGTGCCACCACCTTCTGGAAACAACTTTAAATTTAGAGAAAAAGTGTTAAGATTATACAAAGAAATCAAGAAAATGGTCATCAAAAGAACAAATAATCCAATAAAAAATTGGAATACAGACCTAGACAGAGGACTCTCAACAGAGGAATCTAAATTGGCTGAAAGACACTTAAAGAAATGTTCGATATCCTTAGTTATCATAGCAGCATTGTTTGTCATAGCAAGAATCTGGAAACAACCTAAATGCCCCTCAACCAAAGAATTGATAAGGAAAATGTGGTACATTTACACAATGGAGTACTACACAGGAGAAAAAAATAATGACATCTTTAATTTTGTAGGAAAATGGATGGAGCTAGAGAACATTACTTTGAATGTGGTAACCCAGACACAGAAAGACAATTATCACATGTACTCACTCATAGGTAGTTTTTAAACATAAAGCAAAGAAAACCGGCCTACAAACCACAATCCCAGAGAACTTAGACAACAATGAGGACACTTAGAGAGACTTACATAGATCTGATCTACATGGGAAGTAGAAAAGGACAAGGTCTCCTTATCCATTCTTCAGTCAAGGGGCATTTAGGTTATTTCCAGCCTTTGGTTATAACAAACAATGCTGCTATGAACATAGGTGAGCACATGTTCTTTAGCACGATTGAGCATCCTTTAGATATATACCCAAAAATTGTATTGCTGGGTCTTGAGGAAGGTTGTTTCCTAATTTTCTGAGAAATCACCACACTGACATTCAAAGGGGCTGTACCAGCTTGCATCTCCACCAGCAATAATGAAGTGTTTCCTTTATCCAACAACCTCTCCAGTATAAATTGTCAACAGTGTTTTTGATCTTGGCCATTCTTACAGGTATAAGATGGAATCTCAAAGTTGTTTTTATTTGCATTTCTCTGATGACTAAGGATGTTGAACACTTCCTTAAGTGTCTTTCAGTCATTTTTGATTCCTCTGTTGAGAGTTCTCTGTTTAGGTCTGTACTCCATTTTTTTATTGGATTATTTAATTTTTTTTTGATGACCAATTTCTTGAGTTCTTTGTATATTTTGAAGATCAGACCTCTGTTTGATATGGAGTTAGTGAAGATCTTTTCTCATTCTGTAGGCTGTTGTTTAGTCTTGTTGACCATGTCCTTTGCTTTACAGAAGCCTTTCAGTTTCAGGAGGTCCCATTTCTTAATTGTTTCTCTCAGGGTCTGTGCTTCTGGGGTTCTATTTAGGAAGTGGTTCCCTGTGCCAATGCATTCAAGTGTACTTCCCAATTTCTCTTCTGTAAGGTTCATTGTAAATGTCTTTATATTGAGGTCTTTGATCTATTTGGACTTGAGGTTTTCTCCGATATTATATGAATATAGGTGCCTGGTTTTGGGACATTTGTAGGTAGATTTCTTCATGTAGCAAACAATGGTACATTTGGAGTAACTTTAGTCAAACTAAGAGGAGTAGATAGGAAGAAATCAAAGCAAAAAGTCTCTGTTGTAGACTAAGTCATTAGAAATCTCACAAATGGTTATAATTTGCAATTAGTTTCTATGACCAAAGTAAGGCCTAATCTTCAATTGGTTAGTTAAGGAAGACCTTCTTTTTTAAATGCTGACACCATGATTAAATTTAGTAAAAGAGTTGAAAATGCAATAAGTACACATGCAAACACACAAACACATATAAATTTAATCTACCTAAGAATTATTCTCACTAATTCTGAAGACTATTAATTTTAGCTGCAATTTGTAATGTTAGTCCATCAGTGTGTTTCCTAAAAATAATGAAACCAGAACAGAATTTGGTATCAGGATTAGGGTGTGGCTATGATGGAACTGCCCATGTTGCTTTGGGGGAAAATTTTAAAAGTGCTTTGAATCTTGAGCTGGAAAAGTTATTGATACTATAACAGGAGCTTAGAGACAATATGGGAGAAATTCAAACAATTGAAACCTGGCTTGTGAAATTTTAAAGTGAAACAAAGACTCTATTGGGACTGTTCATATAATATTTAGGGTTAAAAATCTGTGTTTGAGAGCCATCTATAAGTGAATAATCAGATGTAATTAGCAATAGAACAGTCCTACTGAAGTGATAACTCCTAGGGAATAGATGTTGGTTAGCTAGGACTTAAAAATTGATTTATTATATGAGAAATCCAACATATTAAGCTGAAATATTTTATTAATAGGAAACTTTTCTTAGGGTCAGAACACATAAATCCTAGTATAAGGGGGCCAAGGCTGTGTCTCTAACTGGGCAGTTAAACATAGAAATTCGTAAGAGTCTTCCATGATGTTCTGGTTTTGAAGATGGGAGAGATGCAAGCATGAAGGGGTCCTGGACAGTAACTAAGCTATGTACCATCCTGTGTCAGGGCCATAGTCTCCAAAGAGGTCAGACCAGACCACTGGTGAAGATATAGTATCAGATTCAGTTGAGACCCCAAGATATTGGAAGTGCAAGGTCCATGGGCCATCTAAGGAAAGAGGTAATTGTGGGATGGAGCTTGTCTGAGCATTCAAGACAAATTGTTTGTCTTGTAAGTGACAGAGCTGGAGAAGTAGGGGTGTCAAAATCTATTGGTATCCAAAAGATTGTCTTGGGTATCAAACATTGAACAATTTATATGGTTAAATTTTGAGTCTGTTTTGAATTGATTTCAATTTTGCCCTGCTTCTTCTCTTACTGAATAAAGAAGCACACAGCTTGCTTTTGGTTTTACTGGCACCCACAGTTTGATACTTCAAGCTTTTTAAGTATTGGGAGTTTTAAAGACTGTAGGACTGTTAATTTATAGTGTATTTGATACTATGATATTAACATGAGATCTTGGAAATTGAAGAAGAAATAAAGAATAAGGTTTAACAATGATGTGTTTGTTAAGTTGACAAGGCTTAGAGTGTCTTGGTTAGTTTCTATTGTCAATGATATGACTAAGTGTCAACCTACAAGAGAGAATCTTAGTTTAGAATTGCCTTTACCAGACTGGCCTTTAAGAAATTTTATTGAATTATGATTGATGTGGGAAGTATCAGCCCATTGTAGGTAGCATTTTCATTAGGTAAATGAGTCTGTGCTGTATAGTAAAACTAGTAGAGAAAGATAGAGAGTGAACCAAATGGTTATTTTTCCATGGCTTCTACTTCCGTTTGAGTTTCTGCTCTAAATTCCTTTGATGATGGACTGTCACCCGGAGGTTTAAGACAAATAAATGTTTTCCTTTCCTAGTTGCTTTAGGTCATAGAGTGTTTGCTTATTTGACATCAAAAGAGTAGAAATGGTGTGTGATACTTGTGCTATCTCTGGGCAGGTTTGCTGTTCTATGACAATGAATCACTGGTGTTTCAGAAAACTCACCAATCCCTTTCTTCATAAATTTAGATCTTTTATTTAAGAACTTCCTTTCCTTTGTTCAGGGCAATAATAATCATAATGATGTAGATTATTCCTTTTAACAACTTTCTGTAATAATAATATGTCCCCATGGGTAAATCTCAAGATATAATTAGTCTACTATTTCATATTACTAAGGAAATTAAATTGAAAAATACTAAGGAAAATCAATATACTGAGATACAGGTAAAATCTTATAATTTGTGCCTGGGAAGGATTGCAAAGCTGAGACTGGTCACTGTAGCCCAATATGTAGGTTTACAAACTACAAGCCTGTGAAATAGAATCAATACAAATATTTATTTTGCTTCAAAGAAAAAAATGCAGCTGGTATGTCTCTAATATTTGGGCATTAATTGTAACACAGAGGGGATTTTTATGAGAGTTCTTATCATTCCATGGAACTCACAGATAGAATCCTAAATGGGCAGTGTTATGTGGTTATCTATCTCCACTGAATAAATAAACTGAAGAAACAGCAGCACAGACCCAGTCACGTATATTGAGGGCTGCTGTGATAGGAGAGGTCGCAGAATTAAAAATGATCTCACTTAAAGCAGAACATGCGGGGCCTGCTTCTGTGTGGTTGTTGAATAATAGGACTCACCTGTCCACTTTGACTTTTATGCCTTTGCAGCTGAAGTCAACCGGGTGAATCAGATACATTTTCAAGGCTCCTCTCTGTCATATAACTCTTCAAGATTGATCCAATATATTTTAAGAAGCATAATTCAAAATCAGAAGGTAGAGACATACATAGAATTGTTGTGAATACAAATCATTTCTGCTATATTTACAGATGTGGATGTATTGCTGCCAGTAAGCTTTTCTTTTGTCAAATTTTTCATGAAGAAGAATACAAAATTCCACAATATATTAAGCTTTCTGATAGTTTTATTTTATTATATTAACAAACTCCTGGATAATATTGAAAGACATTTTGATGTACTTCATTAAGAATCAGAATATTTGGATGACAACAAGCAATTTCATTTCTTTTATAGATAAATAAATGTTGTCTATTGTCAATAGTCAAAATCTGTGTTATTTTGTTAAATTTAGTAATTTTCAGGTTATAAAGATATTATCATTAGAAAAAGTAAGGAAAATTGAATTCTGAATGAAAGGCTCTGTTTGGTAGGGCTGAGATGATGGCACACATCTAATAATCTTATTCCAAAGATTCCTTCAACATCAAGTTTTTAGCACCATTTTGGGGTGGGTACAGTTACAGTTTACTAGGAACACGATGAAAGGAATTGTAAACTATATATTTTGCTGTATCATACTACTTTTTCCAGATTTTTTAAAGTACTTGTTTTACTTATACTTTTTACGGCACATGCTATTTTCCTTTTGAAAAAGCATAATGAAAGGGAGGATGAGAATGACTGATGTCAGAATATTGATATGTGGAATTAAACATTGGTTTATAAAGTTGATCTTCTTATGATGAAGTTTAAAAATTTGTCTTAATTTTTATTTATAGAAGTAGGAATAGCCCTAAACATCAGACTTATTATGATTTTTAAAAAAACGGAATGACGTTCAAATTATATCAACAAAATCCTATCATGCACATAGACTGTTGGTACTTATTGATAAATGGAAGCAGTAGTCATGTTGTGTAAGCTTAATGTTGTTACTTTTGTCTGCCAGTAGTTTTACCACTGTGTCAATGAAGATAACCTTGAATTCTTTAACAGCACCCTCTCTGGTCTATTGCATCTGTCCTCATCTGAAATTGTTTCCAGTAGATGGTGAATTATGTTGCATATCCAAAATGGGCTGTCTTGTCATAGCAACTCTGAGTGCTTTATTGATGGGTTTTGTGGAAAGTTGCACTAGTTTAAGACATGAAAGAGTGTTGCTTATTTTTAAGGAAAAAATGACATTTAACAAGCAATAGAAAACTGATGTATGACTACAAAGAGATTTGTAAATAAATAAAATTTTAATATTAACAAAACAGTATAAAATCTGTTTATATACCACACAGAAAATTACAAAAGCATTTTCATCACTAAAAGAGGTAAAAATCTCATCATTAAAGACTATATTAGTTTATCTAACTTAATAGATTTCAAATTTGCTTGTACCTGTCTACTCTGATTTTATATTTTTGCTCCATCTGACTTTTTAAATATTGATGCATTATTGGCACCAGAAAAAAGTAATTCAGAACACTCAGGACATGGTTGTAGAGGGGTCACTCCCATCTCATTACCTTGGTATTTCAGAGACTCTGCCCCCTACTTTGTAATTTTTTTCTTTCTCATTTGCCCTAAGCATTTGTATTTGTGCGCTGATTTTATTTTGTTGTTTATTTATTATGTGTGTGGGTGTGTTCACATTTATATGGTATATGAGAGTATGAGTGTCCATTAGTGTAGGTACATGTATATATGCAGATATGCATGCACTTATGTGTTTAGAGACATTAGGTTGATGTTAGGAGTCGTCAGGTGTCTTCTTTCATGCCTTGTTACCCTTTTACTTTCTGAGGCATGATTCTTCAACTGAATCCAATTCTCCTTGATATTACTAGTCAACTGTTTCTACCTTTGGTAGGAGTGTGAGAATTATGATGGTCTGTCATGCCCACCTTCCATCTGTATGGTTTCTAGGGACTAGAAGTCCAGTTCTCATGCTTAGGTAACAAACATTTTGTCCACTGAGTCACCTTCATGGCCCTGATTTATTTTTCCCTACATTAACTTTTCTTTCTTTATGGGTGCAGACTAGACATCAGTCTTGTTTCCCCTGAATTACATGTGATGCCCAGTTTTACATCATTCCCTTGATCTGTCACTGCCCTCTACCAATGCCTTCCTGAGATCTCCAGGTGCCTACAAAGTTCTTAGTTGTTAAAATACAATACAATTAAAAAATGTTGACTTTAAAAACACATCACTAGCAGAATTCTTAGAAAACCAAGTTAGTTCCTTAAAAGGGAGACTAGACATTTAAAATATGAACATACTCAAATGTGAATGTCCCTCCATACTTCAGAGGGTTGAGAAATCCACCACTGAGTTGCCCATGTTATTTTGCATTTCTGAATTTAAATTCAAGGAGATGCCTGCAAGCAAGAAAGCTGAGAAAAGAGATAGCTTTGTTATTCCAGCGACACTTTCTACTTCACAGCTTTAATTAAAACAGATGTCTTATGTGAAGATTCCTTTATTTACATAGAATACAACGGAATGAAGGCTTTCATTCTCTGACAAGCCTGTGTTGACCAGGAAGATGAGGCCAAGCTACCCAGCTTCATTTAAGTCTTTTGAAAATTCAAACATTTCAATTTGAAGTGTGCTTTACAGTGTCTCTTGAGCTAGGCTTTCTATATAGATTTTCACATGGCAAGCCAACACCTAGGGAGGGAACGAGAATGACAATTGTTCAATCCTTGATTTCTATCATAAAGTCTACCAAGACTCCTTATTCAGAGAGGCAATAGTATTGCAGAAGCCTGTCCTTGAAAGTCTCAGAGTCTAAAGGCTGATTCAAGACTGTGTTCATCCCCTGTATACTCTTAGGTTTGTAGCATCCTGCCCTATGTAGCATTCAACTCTAAAACACCCTTCAGTTATATTTTCTAGATGAGGGATTGTTGTTGGTTATTCTGAAATTTCTATTTTGAGTTTTTACTACCCACTGGTTATTTGGACAATTTATGACATTTGCCTATTTGAAGAATACATCTACTTGGATGATAAGAAATGATTCCATTCTTCCTGATTTAAGGTTCCTTTCAGTACTACTCGGGTGTTCAGAGCAAGTGTTTTCTTTCTTCCCTTTAATCCCCATCACACCCAAATGTCACAATTTACAAGGCAGAAAATCTGAGATGCATTCCTATTTTATTTCCCTGTAAACACACAATTTGATGCTTCACAGAAAATAAATATTTCTATTTTCCCAAATGCTGATTGATAAGACCAGTTTTTCACATGCAGTGGTACAGGAACCTCACACAACATTAGAATTCTTTTCCTATTATCGGAGTTCAGTCTTGACGGGGTTCTCATTTTCCAGGGTAGGGGTGTGAGGATTAGAAATTTAAAGCAGATGGAACAAAGACACAGAGAGACAAATTAGAATTGGGAGGGTAATCCAGTGAATACTGAATTTGCCTGCATTTATTTTCCTTATGCTTATATCCCCCAATCCAAAAGAGGGGAAAGGCAAAAGACTGCTTTAACGTGATACAAAGAACAAACAGAGCAATTACTTGCTTTAATACCTGAAACATCAAGCAACTATATTCTGAGCTAAGCATTCTATTGTTTAGGGAGGATATTCAATGACAACATGGTAGGCCATGTATCCTATAGGCTGTCAAACTTCCTGGGTCAAACATCCTGTCATATCTTTGAAGAGGCTGGAATATGCTCATATTATTTAAACTTTGGTCAGTGTAGAAGGAACCCACTTCTGTAGGTCCCATATTCTATATTGCTTTTCTGACTCTGTATATTATACAGGGATTTTTTTGTCTTTAACTGAAAATAGTATGATATATAATGTTTTGATAGTTTTAAGTATGCATAAATTCATATATCTTTAGTAAGACTTTTTTCTTAGACTAAGTTAAAGAAGACCATTTAAACTTTCTTTGGGGAGGGGAAAAAGAAAACCATAAGCAACAGAGTGTATGCCTAATAGTGAACATTAACTAGACTGAAGAATCTTTGAATAAACATTTTGAATTATTGTAACTTTAAATGTTAAAACAATATGAAAATATTCAGCACAAAATTGTGTTTTAAAAGACTTCCCTTCATAGACATTTGAAACACACAAGAAAAATCTAAGACAATGATTACAAAGATCATTGACGATCAAATAAATGCAATGACAAAACTAACAAGAAGAACTTTATATTCCTTGTAGGAAGGCAAGGAATAAGGGAACAATTCCCCAGAGATCACTTCTCAATACACAGAGACAATAGATTTCCTATATAAAGAAAATTGTTGACTCCACTATTCTTCTAAAAATATGAATTGCTAATTTTAACTTATCAAAATTATCCATTTTCTTGGATATCTTTGTCTAAGAATTAGAAATTATTCAAATTCAAAAGTTTTTCAATTTAAATAGAAATATAAAGTTTTTCCTCATACTTATCAATTGTAACTGACATTCAATATTAGATATTCTACATTTTCTAAAATAAAATGTTCAGGTTTGAGTTGAATAATTTAGATGTTTTCAGACTAGCTAGAGAGGTGGTTTTCAGGGAGGCGTGTAAAAATGTGTTTTTTGAGGTATGTGTGCAGTACTCTACATTTTCAGCATATGTAGCCTCATAAAGATGTGTTCCACGGAGAGACTATTATATGCAGAACAGTTATCTAACCTTAGTGCTGGGCTTTCTTTATATTCTATTTATAGATATTACATCCAAAATATACTGACTTCATTTCCAACTTTGTATGTAGTATAGGTCATTTTACTACAGAGATTCTATTCACCAACAAGGTACAAATTGGCTGCTACTGGTTCTTTTTCCTAAGGAATTTCTTGGTTGACTAGGCACACAGTCACACTAAAACCTATTAATGTGCCCATGACTGACATGATGCTTCACAGGCCTGAGCCCTTTGCCTCGAGGTGGGAAGGTGCTATGGGCTTGCTTCAGGTCTGTAACAAAGTTTCCCAAAGGACCAGTTTGACGCTATTCTTCTGCATTTCATTGCTGTCTTGATTCTTCATCCTGCTCTGCTCACCAGCTTTTAACAGTTCTCCCTCTAATATTATCTTCATAGGAGCCCTTGGACAGTTCTTCTAAGCACCCAGGCCTGTAGAGAAAGACAGAGTTTAGAGCCAGAAATTCAGAAGAGTAGGACTTGCTGGATAGAACTAGAATCCAATGTGTTGGACTCCTCAAAAATCAAACTGTTGTGGAAAGGGCCCTGGGAGCAGGATTTGCTCCTTTTCAGGTGTAAGAAGGCTGAGAGCTGCATCAGTTGAGATGTGACTTTGAACAGCTGTGCTCATGTGAGTGTGCTTCACTGTGCTCCTGCCATGTGGAGAGACACCCCAACAGGACGAGGAAATATGGGACTCTTCCAGGGACTGAATTCGATTTGCTTGCTCTGCTGCTGCTTTGGATGGTTTGCCTCCTGGCTTGGCATCCCATGGAGGGACTGTGTTGCGTTTGTGGCCCTTGGGTTTTGTTGAGTATGCTCTCAGTACTAAAGTTGTCTATCAGATGAGCTCATTTAAAGGCCGAAGCACACAATGGCAAAACTATGGTATGCATGTATACAGTTCAGCCATTTATGTTCTTTATATTAATATAGTTCATCTTCTTATTGATTATACCTGTGTGACTATTTCTAGAATGATCGCATGTTTGTTTGCAAAAAAAAAAAAAAAAAAAACAGGTTACCATTGCCTATTTTTTTTTTATGTATAGTGAATGATCTGAAATGTTTTTATGGTTCTCAAGTCACTTTTAAGACATAAATAAATGCCCTTTGGAAAATTCATAGAATTATTGGAAGTTTGATATTTAGGATTACAGGCTTTTGGGGATTATAGATCACATAATTTTGCTCTTTTGCAATTTCAGTGTTCAGGATTAAGAATATTCATTAATATAAGATGATCATGCATAAATGTATCTTAAAATTATGTATGATATATCTGTCTATTTTCATGTAAACTATACATAGCTGTTCTTAAATTTCACATTGTGTTAGGGTCACCAAGAAATGCTTAATTTTTCACACTTTATAGGTGTGGATTAAGCTCCAGCAATACATATGTCTAATGAGGTTCTAAGTGTTGTTGATGAAAATTTAGGGTCCACATTTTATGCTCCTTGGGCTATATTATAGTGACTGAAGTTTTTCAGAAGTATTTAATTCCCTTTGTAGATAATTTTTTGTGTATGTCTGTGGTAGGAAGGAACATTTATATTTAGGTAGGAGGAAATGTCTGCAAAATGTTTGCCACCAAGATATCTTCTAATTCAAAAAAGTTCTGTTCATTAGAAGCTCCTTTGCTTTACTAAGTATTGGCAGAAGTTGGAATGTGCACATCTACAGAGAAGAGCTGGGTCTGAATTTAATCTCTTTGCATTAAAAAGAGATGAGGTATTAAAAGATTTTAGGAATAAATAGAGTGGAGAGGGGCCAAGGAGAATTCATGCAGAGAAGAGAAAGGAAGCAAAGCTCAGTCTCCAGTAGTGGCAAGTGTAGGGTGGCCTTAGGAACAGAAAAATGTATTAGGGATTTTTAAGCAATTAGCTTTGGCAATGTGAGACTATGAATAATTAAAAATGCCTTGAGGTGTGAGAAGCTTCTGTCCACATGTAGAACAGCCACAGTTTAGACCCAAGCAGTGGAGAATGGTGACAAACTGACACTTGCTGAAGTGGTCTTGTAAAATATAATTAAAATAATATTAAAGTTTGCATTCTACCCCAGCCAACATCATGATGCAGATTTCTCTGTTGCATTTTCACACCTGGGACAGATAAACACTTCAAGCTGTCAACTGATCAGAAAGTGGAACGATGTAACAGCTTAGGGGCAAATGAATCAGAAAGGAACAATAATTTCTTCAGATGATGAAAAATCAAGACACTTCCCATGTTTCTAGAGACATATTCAAATCAAGGTCATGATATCTGGACTATTCCCTGTTCTAATTAATTCCCAGATTTATTCATCTTTGCTAAAATAATAAAGAACTGACATTACTAGCTAATTAGGTAAAAAGGAAAATAATATTTTGTAAAAATAGAATAGTAAATAATTCAGAAATCTTTGTATTATTTTAAGGAAACCTTCACCTACTTTTTCACATTTAATATACATTTCAAACTAGAAATTTTAAATTATCAATACATTATAAAGTGTATAATAGCAAACTGCACAGATATTTGGAAGCACTGTAGATGTTCATATTCATCTCATGCTAAAATAAATAAAAGCCCACAATTCTTATCTTAAAAAATGGTTATGCATCATTGTATTTTTGCTTTATTGGTTTTGTGCATGGATATGGCTCATATTCTTGTAATTACTGGCTTTTATATAAATCAGATATATTATCCCTTCATGGGAACATGTTTTCAGACACATTATTTGATGAAATCTTATAATTGGTGTTTAAGTACTTTAAAACTGCTGTCTTTAATCATGACATAAACTCTATGGCTTTATACTGTAATGTTTGTTTGAATTGTTTCATGTTTGCATAATGGATTTAAAAATAATGAGAAGGATTTTTCAGAGTTGCCAAATTCAGGTTCAAATTCATTACTGATGACTTCTTTGATGTAAAGCTAAGCACGATAGTCTCTGGCAGCCAACTCTTTTGACTGTGATAGAAATTAATTGTATACATTCAAAATGTTTTAATTTTAGGACATCATCCCCATGATCTAATATTAGTACTTATTCTTGCAATGTTATACTCATGTTTTCAACATTTGTCATTAAGCCCATAGATAATTGGGTTCAACAATAGCATTGAATTAATGAGATGTCTAAATATAATTATAAATACATACACAAGCCACTGTAGAGATGACATAAAATACAATCAGATCTCTGACCTTCTCTATTTCAGAGTTCATATTTTAATGAGTTGACATAGATATTTTATTTTGTGTTTTGATTTTCCTATCCAAATCTCTCTGTTTTCTCTGTGCCTTAATGGCAGCTTGACTGAGAATAATAATAATATTACAAATCCAAGTAATTAAAGCTTGCATATATTATGATTTGATTGCTCTTATTATCAAAATTCAAAATTGTTCAGGCTATATTAAAGGGTTTCAATTTTATTATTTTCAATATAATTAATTACTACAATCACACTTTTATTCTCAAAACACCTTGGAAATATTTTTAAATGTTATTCTATGTTTTAGAATTTAATTTCTTCCTCAGGAATTAAATCTCCCCTTTCCGTTTTTGTCTTCTGGTATCCATCTTTGTCTTTCAGCACTTTTTAAAGGGAATTTCAATTTAAACCCTGATGCAAATGCCTTCTGCTGACATCTTTCATAACATTCGTTGACTACACCCAGACATACACAGAGACACACACAACATAAACTTCAGTTCTCTTTCCATGTAATATTCAGTGCTTTATTTCAAATTGAAGCTAAAATGAACATATTCTTTTAAATATTTTATCAAAATACTCTTCTTCTCCTTACTTTATGAAATTGTTCTATGTGTGTGTGCATTCAAGTACATTCTCTCATTGTCTATGTTTTTCTCTTTTTTTGTAATTTCCCCAATTTTTCAACTTATACAGCCCTGGAGCAGTTAAGATGTACAATATGTACAATATAAATAGTTTTTCCTCCTGGCCTCTGTTTTTTTTACTTCCATGGATATTTTTGAGATATTGAATTAGATTATTTAGATAAGTGTTGGTTGTAGACTATACCTTGCATTAGACATTCATATAAAACCCCTCTGCTGCCCTGGGTTGAGGGATTTGCATTTTTCCACTGACTGGTTCCTGCTATAACAGAAAGCAACCCCAGGTCTTCCTTGCACAGAGCCTGTTTCCTCTGATGCATTCGACTCTCTATTTTCAATTTTATTTTATTTTATTTTTCTTTCTAACCTGAACACAGAGTAACATTGAAAAGGGGTGTGGCTAGCCGGGCGGCGGTGGCGCACCCCTTTAATCCCAGCACTCGGGAGGCAGAGGCAGGCGGATCTCTGTGAGTTCGAGACCAGCCTGGTCTACAAGAGCTAGTTCCATGACAGGCTCCAAAAAAAAAAAAAAAAAGAAAAAGGGTGTGGCTCCGCAACTGCCATTGTTTCTTCCACCAAACTGCAAGCAGAACTATAAATTGCTAATGTTGTAAATTTGAGGATTCTGTAAAAGTAGTGAAGACTTCATGTGTTGAAGTAAGGAGGTTTATTCTATGTATTTATTTATTTATGTACTTATTTATTTTTAAACAGATATAGTCTCCCTTTGCTGCTTAACCTGGCCTTTAATTCTTAGTTTAGAATATCCTCCTACCTCAGCCTCCAGAGTAGTAGGGTCAACAGACATGGGCCACTACATTGGCCTAGGAGTCTACTTTTCAAGTATTGAAAGCCAATCGTTAATTTATTTTTGTTTTTTCTCTAAGCTCCTATGGTTAAGAAATAGGATAGCAAATGCCTTGTGGTCTGAAGAATCTATGAGTTCAGTGAACTGAAAAATAATATCTATACCAAGGTGTCCAAAGTGAGGAAAGTATGATATAAAAATGCAGGAGAATGTGAGAAAATAACATATTTTAAACCCCAGCTCTATTTATCTATCTGTCTGTCTATCTATATGTCTGTCCGTCTATGTATCTATCTGTCTCTTTTTCTATCATCTATCTATCTATCCATCCATCCATCCATCCATCCATCTATCATCTATCTATCTATCTATCTATCTATCTCTATTTATCTATCATCTATCTATCTATCTCTATCTATCTATCTATCTATCTATCTATCTATCTATCTATATATCTATCTATCTATCATCTTTCTATCTATCATTATTTAATTTGAGATAGATCTCACATACCCTGTGGTTTTTTTTTTTTTTATTTTATTTTTTTTTTCCTCATGGTTTATTTTTTTTATATTTAAAAATTTCCATCTCCTCCCCTCCTCCTCCCCCTTCCCTCCCCTCCTCCTCCCCCTTCCCTCCCCTCCTTCTCCCCCTTCCCTCCCCTCCCCTCCACCCATTTTTGCACTCACTGTTGAGCATAACCATGAACTTGTAGTCCTAAGGCCTCCACCTCTCAGGTTATCTAAGTTGACAGTTGGTGACCACCACACTCAGCTAATGGAGTACTAGGGACTGAACCAGGGCTTTGAGCATGTTATACAAATACTCAGCTGAGGTATAGTCCCTGACCAAATACCAGTTACATTTATAAAATTATACCTTGCATAAAAGAAAATGATGAACCATTAATTTCTAATGATTTTCTATTCGAAGTAAAAAGCATATTCCCCTCATAAATATTTAAAGTCCTCTATGATATTACTACTCATCAGCCTTCCTGCCCACACCCTTGCCAGTTACTCTCCCTTTATATGTGTGTGGCAGTACCACCTCTTTCCCCCTTTCTCCATGATATCACACTGGAGAAAATTTCCAGCAATTCCTGCATGTGTAAAGAATTCTAGTCCGGAGGAAGAGTGGTAGGAATGAGAATATGAGCAAACAGGTCATGACCATAAGGGGTTCATCCACTAAAACAGTTTTTCTGGGCTAATGGAAGCTCATCAACTCCAGCTGGACTGGGAAGAAACAAGGATAGAACCAAACTAGTCCTTCTGAATGTGGATGATGGTTGTATGACTGGGGCAGGCTGAGGAGCCCCTTGCAGTGGCATTGGGATTTATCTCTACTGCATGTACTGTAAGAGCCCTAGTTGCTTTTCCGGAGGACCTGGTCCAGCATTGCCAGGGCAGCACATAGCTGTCTATAACCTCAGTTTCAGGGGACCCAACACTCTCACAAGGACATATACACAGAAAAGGCTTCAATACTCATTAAAAATAAGATTAAATAAATAAAGAAAATTATATATATATATACACATACACACACATATATAGAGACATATAAATGAAAGAAAGGTGTTTTGTGATGTGTAATATTTTATTTTGTGTTCTGGCAAATAAAGCTTGCCTGGATGTCAGAGGGCAGAGCTAGCTACTAGTTAATGATAGAAATCAGACAGTGGGAGCACACCCCTTTAATCCTAGCACTTGGGAGGTAGAGACAGGAAGTCATAAGGTAGGGCATAGAGACGATCTCACCCTTTGGGATGCAGGAAGGATACAGATAAACTAGATTTATGTTTCATTTGGTGTCCAACTTTTGGGGTACGAATTCACAAAATAGTCACTTGCCTGTGGCTTCGCAACCACTGGCACCCATGAGAGCTACACATGGAGGGAACTGAACCAGGTGGAATCACTGCAACACCAGCTGCCTTTCCCTTTCTTTCCCAAGCCCTCTGGCCTAATCTGGGATTTTTCTGTTGCAACCTCATTCTCTTTTTTTGTTTGGTTTTCATGAAAGTGTCTTCTTATTATATACATAGTGGCATTTTATTGTTAGGTTAAACACTGTAGGTGAAATTACAGAGATGCCCAGAGCTTCTGGATAGTGTTAACATTTACCAGAAAGAATTTACTTTTTCATCTTGAAGGCAGATGACATGTTTAATTAATACAACTAGCATTTGAAATGATCACAGCTGGGCTTTACTCCCTGGCTTATTTTCAGCTCAGTTTTAATTATAATTTGTAGCCTTTTACATTCCCAAGCCCCAGTTATGTACCAGAACTCTCACTCATCGGCAGGTCTGCTTTCCACGCTGTTTGTTTCCTCATTCTCTCCCCATGAGAAAGTTCTTCTGGGTTTTCAGCCTGTCAGTCACAGCTTTTGAGTCACCAGTTAAGAGGAGTGGAAAAGCCGTATTCAGTACTATATTTACAATGTTTACTTCACTTCTCCCTAAAATAGCTTTTATAAAATCCTGTTGCCCACCAATCATAGTAATGATTTTAAAATATTTTGCTCCATTTCCCTACCTTTTCAAAATAAGATTGCTGCAGAAAACCTATTTCACCATGACTGTACCACAAAATACTTTTTTTGTGCTATAGAGCACTGCTTTCGCTTTTCTGCTTTTCCTTTCCCTAAACCACACTCGTTTGCTCAGTAAGAAGAGCTTGGGGATTCTGGAAGTGTATGTATAAGAATCTAATTCTGGATTTATTTGGGGGTTTTAGTTGTCAGTACGTCTCACTTATAAAAATGTACTTCTAATATCGAGTTGACCAGGTTAGGCAAAAGTCATTAGAAAAATCACACTCAGGATTCTTCTTCACTGTGAGTCCAAATTCTCTGGATTTTGATCCAACGAACTCATGTGTTCTGTTAAGTTTTCAGTGATTGGAAGATTCCCTGGCCGTGTATCCACAGCTGTACATCATAGGTACAAAAGCTTTTCTTAAAGCTTTTTGACATTGATAGCTTTTATTTTTCTCAGTATGAAAAACTCTTAAGTTTAACTATTGCACAGAATTGTATGTTTATTTTTCAATTTCAAAGCTGTTATTCTCTCTTTTCCTTTTTAATTTTAATTTCTCTTAAAGTCTATTCAGCAAATCCTTATTTTAAGTGGTACTTAAACGTATTTTTTTTCATTGAATTATTTATATATATGCAGTATAATTTTAAATATCCTTGAGAATAACAAATATTCAAAAACACAATTTACCCATTATATTTGGCTCCATAAGAATATATTTTTAAGAAGTTTGTACAAAGGTTTATTTATGGCTCATATGTTACTGTATTCACTGAAGCTTCTAAAGTTACAGTTTTTTTTAGTGAGTTTTATTTTATCACTTTAATACTGAGGTGATTTCTATCCAATTTCTTGTACTCCTGTTTTAATACATTCAAATGCTTAGTTTTAACAGAACAAGTCAGAAATGTTCACTTTCCTTATTTTATTGCTAATTTAGAAATGCTGAGGCTTGTTGGGAGTAAATAGAAGATAATATTGTCTGGGCTTTGTGTTAATTAGTTGGGTATTTTGCATTTTTGTTGTAAGGAGAAATCCTTATGGCCATTTCAAATACTGCTTAAGCGTCTGCAGAAATATCCAAAGATGCCAGAGGGAGATGCAGCAGTCATCCATATATCCTCTACTTTGCTATGGTTTCAACTTTTATTAATGTTAATGATAAAGTAAAATCCTTCTAGATCTTCTCTCATTCATTTACCTCTAGTTTTTTGTCCTGTTAGAGTAGCAAACCTGGTTTCTCCTTTCCCCATCCGGTTATATTTTTATATTTCCAGCAGAAATCACTCACAAATTCTGATACACACACACACACACACACACACACCCACTCTCTCTCTCTCTCTCTCTCTCTCTTGAGATGTTGGTCAGGGTTTTCCAAGGTACTCCCCAAATATGGCAGTGTGTTGTTATTACCTCCAGATATGAAAGGTAGGTCCCTAGTGCTGAAGACACCATGTACTTCAGAAACAGGGCCCAGAGGCCCCTGAGCTGGAACTTCTTTGGAAACCTCCTGGCTGAATATTAGTTTTCTGGCCCCGAAGGAGAGAAGCTAGCAGCAGTATTAAGCAGTACTATTTGAACCACAAAAAAGACTACCATGAAACAGTAACCTGAAAGTTGAGTAGTTAGCAGGAATATGTACATGGCAACAAACAGCTCTCTAAGTGGGTTTAAGACCTGCTCAACAAGAGGGGAATCATATCTAGGACTGTAATTTGAATATTACAGAAGACCCTACAATGGTCACTTTAATAACGCTGCCCAATTTCTAATTTCCTCTAAACATCCATCCTTATGCCCACAGATAAGTGTTGTTTTCAGTCCTCATCAAGGACCTTCTCGTTGCAACAGATGGAGACCATTATAGTAAACAACATCCAATAAAAATGCAGAATTGTGGAGCCAGTCCCAAAACATCTACAAAACCATTCCTGCAACGAAGGCTCAGAGAATTATGGAAAAGGGAGCAGGAAAACTGTAAGAGCCAGGCAATCGGGGAGTTTTCTGTGAGATTGTGTTTTCTAGCATTTTATGAAGCTTTCCTCCTAAAAGCCTACCCAAATTACTGCTTAATCACAAACTGAGCAGTTACTATAATAACATACTTGCTAACGTGAAAAGCAGTAATTCAGGGGACCTCAACCCTACACAAAGAACTACAGACAATTAAGGAATGTTGTGAGGGAGAGAAATGGTCTTTCTCAGAGATGACCAAGCCACTGCTTATCCAATATATAATAGTCGGGCCAGAAAACATATGTGTGTGTACATATGTTTCCATATGTACATACACATGTTATACATATAGAGCAGGTTGTATTTGGAAATATATGAATAGATGCATATGTGTGTAACAACAGCTAATGACAAACAAGGTCGTGAAAGTCAAAGAAAGCAAGAAGCATATGGGAGGGTTCAGAGAGAGAGGAAACACAAGGGGTTGGTGGTCATGTTATTATCATGCTATAATCTCAGAAATTTAAATATTTTCAGAATAAGACAAGAAACTTACAATAAAAACAAAAGGTGTATGGTTACACATTTTCAAGTGTCATTGTATATAAGAGGCTTTGTGCGTTGCCCTTGGTTTATTTGAAAATGTAATAACAGAAAAAGTAGGATATTGTTTCCAAGATTATTGATCACAGATGAGATCAACTCTGTGTTTATGATCTTAGCCATTCTACTTTATGCTGAATAAAGAAAGAAATATAAATACTCCAAATCCTGCCTAAGTTTCCAGGTTTTATTAATATTTGTGATAAAATGGAATGCTTCCAGATTTTCTCCCAATCACCTTCAGATATATGGCACTGAAATTATAAATAAAATGGATTGTCCAAAATTTCCACACTCCTTCCCAAAATTAATTATTCCTCTAAATGTCCTCCAGTTGATGTCACACGTTTTTGCTGTTCAGAACCTTGGCGCCTGAGCTGAATAATCGATACTCTCAACTTATACCCACTGGGAGAGTTATTAGGTGTCCCAACTCAATTTGTCTAACTTTCATAGCCATTGTCCTTCAATTTTTATTTGTGCTTTTATTATTTTCTCCTAGACCTTGGAATCTGTCTCATGTAACAGCTAAGGAACTCAGAGGACTGAGTTTGGCTTGCTGTTGTCTAGTATTGACTGTGTTCCTCTTTAAATTTATTCACCACTGGGTACTATATAATTTAGTGAGGCTTACAGACCTGCTATCGCAAGATGATTGCTAATGATGCACATTGTAGAGGCTAGACTTTGTACTAGACTGAAGAAGCAGAATGTGTTAGGAAGTATCAGCTTAAATTCCAACCATGCTTTATCGATGAATGTGCAAAGTGAAATTTGATTTACACTGTCACACAATCACAGGCGGTAGACAGAGTCAGACAGACATAGGCTCAAATTCAGCTCTGTCAATTACTGCATTTAGAAAAAACGAAAACACATATGGTTAATTTCCCACACTTGAAGACTTGAACTAATTGTAAAGAAAGCTTAACTAGTAACTAGTGTTCTGTTTTTCATGGAAATGATTTGTATGACTTGTAGGTATAAATTTTTATAGTTTGAGTATCAAACATGTGTGAATTATATATCAGAATATATCAGTAATTTCCAAATGATAAATAGGACTGAGATTCTTTTTAATCGTCTAGTAAGTGGTTTTACATTCAACATTTATGAGTTTTTGCATTTGTTTTATCATATTCACTTACAAATTTAGTTCTTTCATATAGAATTGATAAATATATCACAAATACTATGCCACTGAGAGTGACCCAGGATTTGAGTTAGCTCAAATACAAGATAGCATGATATCATGTTATATGTGAAATCTACATTATTTTTTGGAGATAAATTATCTGTCAAAACCCATACCATGAATTAAGGAAAGATGAACAGATAGTAGTTGCCTATATTTCATTGTGTGCTAAATTGTAGTTTTCTCTCATTGGATATGTATGACTTATTTCTGTAATTTGAATTTGGATTATGACTTGGTAGGAATAGCTAACTCTCCTGCCACATAGCTTTATTAGGCTGAGTATTACAGTTTTGGATTTTCACACAGTGGTTCCTCTACAAGTATTAACTTCTTTGCCTCTGCCCCTCCTGATTCTCCCCAAATCCTTTACTCAAGATGTCAGTCTGTGGTAGTTCGAATGAGCGTATCTTCAAATGTTTGGTTCACAGTTGGTGAACTCTTTAGGAAGGCTTAAGATGTGTGGCCTTGGAGGAGAAGGTGTGTCACTGGGAGTGGGCCTTGAGGCTTCAAAACCCCTTGCCAGACTCATTCTCACTCTCTGCCTTGTGCTTATGGATCAACTGTAAGCTTTCAGTTACTGCTCTCATGCCATGCCTGCCTACTTGCTTCCCAGAACCTTGCCATGATGAGCACAGACTCACTCTCTGAAATTCAGCAAGTCCTCAAATAAGTTCTTTCTTTGATAACTTGCCTTCATCATGGTACCTCTTTACAACGCTGAAAAAGTAACTAAGATACCAGATACAGTCATTTCTAGAGTGGCCTTTTCAAACTTCTAAATCCTACTTTTGATATCTATGAAGATTTTTTTGTTTTGTTTTTTTTTTTTGTTGTTGTTGTTTGTTTTTCGAGACAGGGTTTCTCTGTAGCTTTGGAGCCTGTCCTGGAACTAGCTCTTGTAGACCAGGCTGGTCTCGAACTCACAGAGATCCGCCTGCCTCTGCCTCCCGAGTGCTGGGATTAAAGGCGTGTGCCACCGCCGCCCGGCTATCTATGAAGATTTTTGAATTTTATTGCACAACACATATTTTGTAGTGTATTATGAACACTACATAATACTAAAATACTAAAATTTTAATGGTGTATTTCTTTTGTTTTCTAAAAAAATTATTTAATACTGGCTTAAGTATATTAGAAATTTCAAAGATTTTTGAACTTTGATGATTCTTGGGCTTGGGTTTGAAATGTCATTAATAGATTCAGTTCAAGATAAAGATTGTACAAAAAATATTATATAAGTGTGTGTATAAAATGTCATTGTACTTATTTGATAGATATACTATTGGCTATTCTTGCATTATACCTGTTCTTATTTTTCCTGTCTAATGTAATCAGGGTTGTTTATGTAGATTTTCAAGGCTAGAGTAATGTAGTTTCTAATTACTTTTTCAACTCTATCCTCTTACTCTTCCCACCAAAATCTCTGCTCATGTGAATATGAGATCTTTGCCCTTTGCTGAACACATTGTGAACATTACTGAAATCCTATCTTTAAAATTTACACATCCATTGAGCAAGGATAAATTTTATTATATTTTTGCCCTTCAAATATTGCTTTCATTGAAACTTGCTATCAAGGCTGAGAGTGTTGGTCATACTTGCATTCTTAGCACTTGCACCCTGAGGAAGAGTGGTTGCTATTCTAGAATACAAGCGTACATCCCTTCTTAAATATATGCAACAAATATTTGTATAATACACTATTATTGTTTACTGTTGCTGTGGTAAACTATACTATCCAAGAATGACTTGGGTAGGAAATGGTTTATTTCTTTTTAGAGGTTACAGTTCATGTTTAAGGGAGCCCAAGTCAGGAAGGAACTCAAGGAAGGTACTTGAAATAGATACCACTGAGTATAGTTTTCCCCTGGTTTTCTCAGGTAGCTTTATTATATACAGCACATGACCACCTGACCAGGGATAGCAATGTCAACAGAGGGTGGATTTCTCCTACATCAATTACCAATTAATAAAATGCCCTATGGACATGCCCAGAGGCCAATGTGATGAAGGAAATTCATTAGCTGATATTCTTTCTTCCCAGGTCTGTTAGGCAGACAATCAAGTTTAACCATCACATAATCATTATTAAGTGAGAGATTAAAGAAAGAAAAATTTTAGTCATTGTGAGACACACTTTAGTATGTAGGAAATGAAAAGAAAGACTGTCCTGATAAACTCAGGTATTTGAACACTTGGTCCCCAAATTCTGGCATTGGATGAGAAAGTTGTGAAACCTTTAGGAGCTGTTCTCTTGCTCGAGGAAGTGCGTCACTGTGGATGGGCTTTGAAAGTTCAGTCTGACACCACAACCACTTGCTCTCCTTGTTTTCTGATGGAGAATGAAGCTTCAGTATTTTGCAACCATGCTTGCCACTTGTTGGCATTTCTTCCTCTAGAAGCATCAGCCCACATAACCTGTCTTACAAGTGACTTCTGGTCATGATATTTCACCACAGTAATGAAAAGTAACTCATACAAAATTGGTACCAAGAACAGGATATGTCTATGATGAACTTGAACAAATTTTTGTCAAAAAGGGGTTTTCAATGCTGTAAGCAGAGCATAATTGACCATTCTAACAGGAACCTGTAGACAACAATTATGAGAGTACTGTGGACTGTGGAGAAGAAGCAGAATGTATTAGAAACTTTGTTAGAGGATGTTTCATGTGATATTTTAGGAAGAATCAGACTATGTTTTACCCATACCCTGAGAATTAACATGATGTTGAAGTTAAAAGTAATGAACAAATTTTGTTGAGGGAGGAATTTTAGAGAGCATAATGCTGAGTCCATGGAATGGTTGGTTATTGGTAAGAGCTCTTAGGTTAGTCCATATTGAAAAAGAACAAGCAAGAAGAAAACAAATACAATTATACAGTTTGGAGAAAAAAATACCAACACCAGGAAGACTGATGTTTTAACCAAGGCATGTGTTGAAAGAGAGGTTAATTGCTAAAGAGTTCTCAAGACCAAAGGACCCTAGCAGGCGTCAGATTATTGGTTTTTCAGTCATAGTCCAATCAGGCTTTACTGGAGTAGCCTGAGCCAGCACTCAATGGATGATGAAAGAGAAAAAGCTGGCCTTAATATCTATGACAAAAAGGACTAATACATTATTATAATAATTTGTTGAACGTTAACATTTAAGTATAAATAGTTTCTTGTTGGATGTCATTATCAAAGTTGTTGATAAGACTTTTTATTAATTTAATCACTTGGTTCTAGATTTCAGGTTACTTACTTCTATTGGAGCTTGCCAGAGAGCATATTGGTATAAAGGTACTTTTCTAAGTGGTTTGTCTCATTCATCCTACCAGGATATTGTGGGGGATAAAATTAAATGGGAACCTCAGCTAAAAGACTTGTTTACACACTCTTTATTCTAATCCCTTTTCTAAAGGAAGCTCTGAAAAGGTCATGTTTTGAATCTTTTACAGTCATAGACAACTACCTAACATAGATGGCAATATTTGTCAGTATTGAAACAGATGGCAGACAACCTGATTTAGTTTAGAAGAAAGGACAACAGAGCCATTTAAATATTGAGTTGATCATTGTGTATGAAGAATTAGAAATGCCCTGTTCTATGAATTACATTTTTGTATTCACCACAAAATTCATATTCTGAAGCATATCATTAGAATAAGAGTATTTACTTTAGGTATGCTTCTAAAGGTGACTGGGTCCTAAGAAGAGTCAGGAGTTGTATCCTTAAAAGAGCACCTAGAAACCCTCTCGGTCATGTGAAGCAGTGCAAAGGGACCATCCAAGCCCAAAGAAATGAAGCTATAGCAGGTACTAAATTTATAGACACCTTGTTCAGGGTCTTCACAGACTTCAGTGTTGTAAGAAACGTATTTCAATAGTATCTTCGTTAGGGTTGCTACTGTTGTGATAAAACAATGTGATGAAACACTTGGGGAGGGAAGATTTTATTTATTTATCATGGATCACTGAGAGAAGACATGACAGGATCTCACATCAGACAGGAACCTGGAGCTATGAGCTGATGCAAAGGGCGTGGGGATTGTTGCTTACTGGCTTGTTCCTCAAGGCTTTTTCAATCTCAATTCTTATAGCACCAGGAACACCAGTCCACTAAGTAAGAAAATGCCCTACAGGCCTGCCTGCAGCCCTATCTTATGGAGGCTTTTTCTCAATAGAGGTTCTCTCCTCTCGAGGTTGAATCTGCTTGTGTCAAGTTAATATAAATCTAGCTAGGACGAGTAGTCACTAAGTTACTAATTTTATGATATTTTGTTATATGGCCTGAAAGGATTAAGCCACCACTACTACTTCCTTCATTACTATTTTAACATGATTTCTTTTCAAAAGGATGCTATTATTGGTTGCAAATGAATACAGAATAACACTTTCCTATAGTCATAAACAATTTTTCCACACTTAAATAGTCTTTATGTACAAAAATCATCTCTTGTAAATTGTAATTCTTTATGAACATGATTTTCAACTTTTTATTTGTATCTTTGTATGTAATGTAGGTATGTATGTAATGTAATCTGTGTATGTAAACGTAGTCACATGTATGTGTACCTGTATGTACTTGTCAGACATCAGGGACACCATGTTTCTCTCAATCCTTCTCCACTTTATATTTTGTGACAAGTTCACTCATTGCCTCTGGAGTTTACTGATTGGCCAGACTGGCTAGCCAACTTGCCTCAGGCTTACCTGTCTGCTTCCCCACCCTGGGATTACAGACATGTTCAACAGTGCTTAACTTTTCTTTTTAAATACTTGGAGATAAAACTCAGGTCTGCATGACTGTGAATTTACTAAAACATCTCCAAGCCTCTAGATATGTTTTGTTTTGTTTATTTTTTTAATCTTAACTTTTCACTTCATTTCCTGTAGCCCTTTTAACACTTTATTTGGAGAAAGAGGGTCACATTAAAAACTACAGAAATGTAAAGTACAATGGAAAGATAAGATACCAAAAGTTATAGACCACAGTTTCTTTTATCAAATTTTTTCAGGGAATGGAAATTGGGTCTTTAAAGATTCAGAATACTTAGACACTAGTCCTGGCCTCATCACTCCTTAACTGGAGTTACTGTGGAAAGAAAGAAACATGTTCTTCCTTACTGTCCTGACAAGGTCAATGCAAAGATCAAATATGTATGAAACTATTTTATACATTATAAATCCCAATCTAAGTCTAACTACTATTTTTTATTCTAGATCAAAGGCAAGAAGTATTTAAAAAGAATACACAATGAACTATTTTAATTAAAGATTTTTATATTACAAAATGATATACATTTCTTAAAAGAAGAGACACAATGGAAGAGTACCTGGAGATGAGACGAATAACTTTCCTGCTAATTTCTTGTCACTCCTAGACACAAGTGATGTGAAAAACCCAATATGTAACTATCTACAATTTTGTTCTTGTTCATAAACAGAAATAATTTATTACACCCAAGAAATATTTTTAGTTTCCTCATGATCTGTTCATTTCATTCAGATTTATTCACATTTTAACATCTGTTTACTCTTTATCTAAAGTTTATCAGGGTTTCTTGTCTTTTATAATCTCTAAAAATTAGGACATTAAACTTAAGAGTGTAGCCACCCCAACCAGAGATTCTTTGATCTCCAATGGTGTCCTTCCTGCTAAATATGCTAATGCAAAGCCACACAAAGCTTATTGGAATAACCAAAAATACCTGATTTGACAGAAGGCAAACTCCACCAGATAAAACCCATACTCTGTACTGCTTGGGTGACCAAGAACCTTAACCTTAGAAAGCTCAGGAATCTAGAGTAAAATTAAATAACACAAAGAAAAAAATTGTGATAAAATGACTCCTAATGAAAATCTTCTATGCTCATAGATCAGTGCCTTATTCAGTCATCACCCAAGAAATTTCCTCCTTTGCACATGGCAACAAATATTTGGACTCAGAACCAGACATTATGCAAAGAAAGAAACTCTCTTAGTCAACTTACATTGCAGCAAAGAGACACAAGGCCACAATAACTCTTATAAAGGTGAGCTTCTAATTGGGGCTCTCTTACGGCTTAAAGTTTTAGTCCGTTATCATCATGCATAGTGTTGGAGAGGAGCCAGGAATTTGATAGCTGGATCAGCAGTCAGCTGGAATAGAGAGAGACACTGGACCTACCTTGAGTATTTGTAACCTTAAAGCACACCTTTCATGACATACTTCCTCCAAAAAGGCTACACTTACTCCAAAGCCATTCCTCCTAATAGTGTAGAGCCATTCCATATGAACCTATGGGAGCAATTTTCATTCAAACAACCACATCTTACTCTTCAGCCCCATAGGCTTGTAGATATATCATAATTTAAAAAAAAATGATTCAGTCAAACTTCAAAAGTCCCTATAGTTTATTACAGTTTCAATATTATTTAAAAGCACAAAGTCTCTTTGAGACTCATAACAAACACTTAACTGTAACTTTCTGTAAATTCATAATAAAAAACCAGATCACATACTTCCAACATACAGTTCCACAGGGGAGCCAAAGGAAAATACTGAGGAAATACTGAAACAAACCTGAACTGAATACCAGCTGGGCAAAATCCAAACTCTAAATCCCCATGTCTGATGTCAAAGCACTTTTCAGATCTCCACGTCCATTCAGCTTTGTTGACTGCGACACTCTTCTTTCTCTTGGGCTGACTCCATTGTCCAGTAGTGGCTTCCCTTGGCGGGTATCCTATGACTCAAGCCACCCCAGAGACATTGGAACATATAACTCTAAGTTGGATATCCATCAAATCTCCCCCTCAGAGTTCAGGGAACCCCACAAAAAAAAGGAGACAGAATGAGTGTAAGAGCCAGAGAGGATGGAGGGCATCAGGAGAACAAGTTCGTCTAAATCAACTAAGACTTATATGAACTCACAGAGACTGAAGCAGCTTAAATGCTGGTATGTACCAGGTCCTCTTCATATACATTATAGCTTTCAGCTTAGTGTTTTCAAGGGACTGCCGAGTGTGTGAATGAGTGGATCTCTGATCCTTGTGTTTTCTTTTTTTTTCCCCTTCTGGTAGTGTGTCCTTTCCAACTTCAATGTGATGATTATGTTTTATCATATCCTACTATATTTTTGTTGTTATAACTTAGAAGCTTGTGGTTTTTAAATGATGGATGACGGAAAGGGAGTGGATCTGGATGGGAGGGAAGGTGAGATGTAACTGTGAGGAGTAAAGGGAGGGAAAATTGTAATAAGGATATATTGCATGAGAAAAGAATCTATTTGCAATTAAAGTGTGGGGGAGTTCCAAGAACAAAACCACACCTTACATTGAACCTTTTGCAAGGCTGATTAACTGATAAGAAGCTTGATTATTGTGGAGAGGTTGCAATATTATAGACTCAGACATTGTTATAATATATCTTATGCCATCCTTGGTCTCTAATGTTTCTTGCCCATCTCTGTTCATGGCTTAACACCCTTGTGACTAAAAAGCAACACCTTTTAGAATGTATTAGCCTATCAGATTACCAGGCTCAACCAACCAAAATGCTAAGGATGTTAGCACTTAGCATCTGAGGCCTATAGTAGAGATTTCTCCACCTATCTTATGGCCATATCAATATAATTAAAATGTACACACACACACACACACACACACACACACACATTACTAATCTAATGGTAAGTTGTACCATGTCATAACTTATAAAACTAAATAACTAAATAGCTATTTCTGTATTAAACAGAAGCTTAATTTTAGCCAAAGAAATGATTTAGATCTGTGTGTTCAATAGAAATTGCTACTGTGAAAGAAATGGCCCATGTCAACATTACCACATATGATAGTGGCAGTCATGTTTGTCTATTATGCTAGGAAATAAAGATAATGCCATCAAAGGCTCAATATTACTTTTTATTATTGAAGTTATATTTACATTTAAATAGTAAATTTTGATCAGTAACTACATTCACAGAGAAGGTAGGCATGTATTGCTTTGATCTATTGTGAGCTATTTCCTTGGTTATTGAAAACAGTGAATATAAAATTTTAAATGTAAGTGTTGAAATCACACCCAAATGAGCACTTTGCAAGGCAATGTTTCCACGTTTCTAGAGGACTGGTTAATGCAATGTCCTATAACCAAGCAGATTGATCTCTCTGGCACTTCTTTTCTATGAAGTCTTTTGCAATTGTGCACAGCACTTCCATGCTCATTAACATGGCTTCAAAAAGCAATTGTATATAGATAGATGCTCAACAGAAAAAAACATGCCTTTAACCTAATTGATTTGTCCAGAAATGAGGAAATGTCTGGGTAGTGTGGATGTCGTGTGGTTCTATTTAGTCATCCTTAACACACTTTATAAACTATGTAAACTTAATTGAATAAAATGTAGTCCTATGCAATTCCATCATGTCTTCTTTTGGATTTATTAAGCGAAAGCATCCTTTGTCTAAATTATGCTTTGGTTACCTTTGGTGACTTTGGTTAGAACTTGGCTTTGAAATAGATGGAGAGCATTGCATTGGTCTTGAATGATAGAGTCCTACAATGAGCGTTCAAAGTGACTCTTCTCAACTTTCATCCTTCACTGTCTGGTTTTATATTAGATAGAACTCTGTGAGGACTCAAAGCCCATACTGTGACAGTGTCTTTTTCCTTAGCAGTCAGGACAAGGAAAAAATTTCTTGCTTTTTGAAGCCAGGGAGTGTAATCATATTATAGTCTCATTTTTTCCCCAGTCTTCACAATCCTGATTAGGCTTGGTAATCACCTGACTTCTTTCTTGAATATTATTTGGATCTCTGGTGTTTTCACATCCTTCCTCATGAGCAAATATGATACAGGCATCAGCTGCTTTAAAATTCTCTTCTGTCAGAAAACACGCACACACACACACACACACACACACACACACACATGCACACACACGCGCGCGCGCGCACACACACACACACAGCAACATCTCTTTTACTTTAGTTTGACTTCAAAAATTTTATAGTAAAATATCTAATAAATATTTTTATTAAACAATAATTAAGTCAAAATTCAATCAAATTGAAGAACAACTTCACCTTGAAACTTAAATATCTGTAATATTTGATCAAATCTACGCTATCTCTCAATGCACACTGAAGAATAAGCATAAGTGGATTCATGGATGAATACTGGTTTTTGCATAGGTAATGGATTCCTGTGTGTTTTCAAGTATGCTCAGTTACATTCAATGTTTCCAAAATGTGAATGGAGGATCAGGGAAACCAAATCTAACACTGGATCTCCTGGATGATTACCTCATAAGAGCTTCAGAGACTGCAGAAATGTTACAATGGTGTCAAGCCAGCAGTCTGATTACAATAACTCTCTTGCTAATTTAAGGTCCTGTAATAGTCATTCTTTCCCTATTTCTATATCTGTCTTAACAGCATGTTACAAACAGGTAAAACCTTTTAGTATTAATTGACTCAAACTAGCTTCAACCAAATAACAATATCCACAACAGCAAAGGCTAAGAATGTCATCGAGAAGCACCTGAGTGTTGTAGGGAGGTTGCTTGCTGGTTCCCAGCTGCTCAGCCCTAAAATAATCACACTGAAACTATATTATTTAAATCATTGCATGTCCCATTCGCTCTAGCTTCTTATTGCCTAACTTTTCCATCTTCATTTAACCCATCTCCATTAATCTGGGCATCACCACAAGGTCATAGCCTACCAGCAAAATTTCAGCTCATCTGTCTCCAGCGGCAGCTCCATTTCTTCTCTCTGACTCTGCCTCTTTCTCCCAGCATTCAGTTTAGTTTTCCTCACACAACTCTTTCACCTACAGCTCTGCTATAGGCCCAAAGCAGTTCCTTTATTAACCAATGATATTCACAGCATACAGAGAGGAATCCTACATCACCTGAAGTCTTTAACAGGCCTGCCCAACCCTTGCTTTAAATCCACCTAACGTTTACAACAATGAAAGGGGATTGTTTTGGGATTTATTTATTCTAGAATTATAAAGCTTCATCAGACTACTATCAGGTTTGAACATGGAAATTGGAGGAAGCTAAATATGTGTCCCCAGACCATGTTCATACATGTATACTTACCCTAATATTATGTTTATATTGTGTTTAGTAGAATCTATATTTTCTTATTCTGCATCTAATAATCCCAGAGCATAAGAAAATTTGTCAGGTAATAAACTCTCTACATAAGTAATATTTTAAAAAATCAAAATACATGGTATTTCTTGTGATTCTCTGAATTCATTTGGTTCCCTTAGCATATGAAATTTTGGAGGAGTATTGTTAGTTTGCATGAGTTTTATCTTCAATTTAAAGAATCTATTATATCATGAATTTACACTATCATTCAATTCTTGTTTCTGTGTCTTCATTTAAGATGACAGTTTGATCACAGGTGACAAAACATGAAATTGTGGTCAGATGTAAATATGTCACATGCTATGCTGAAGTCTTCTTGTAGTTGGAAAATCTTCTGATTATCTGGTCCAATCTTGGAAATTAAAATTCAGTGGGCCTGACTTTACAGCTTGTTTTAACAAGAGCACAATTACATTCCTACCCTGTTACAGTATAGGGCTGCCTCTTGAGAATTGTTCGACAAGTCCGCAGAGGCTGTGAGCTGTCACCAAGCATCAGCACACACAGGAGAGTAAATGAAGGTAGTGGTTTTCTCTGTTAGGAAAGTCACTAATTGCATTTTGTTTTAAAATAGATGTCTATATGCCCGGAGCGAGCCC